>NC_140077.1:44493987-45781453 GCF_964194135.1 Talpa europaea | reverse complement strand
AAACCAAATGCTAGCCCAGCACACTATTTCAATTTTGTTGACAAGACAAATGATGCAGCCAGTAAGGAAATACCAATGTAATCATTGTAAGACCTCAAACAGTTCATAGTGAAACTAAATTCAAAGCAGAAATGATGTGTTTGGAGGCAGGAAATTAATATTTAATGGAAAGACTTTGGCAATATAAATTAGAGCTGGGATTTGGAGAAGAGTTTTTTAAAGATCCCTAGCTAACTTGATATTAGCAGGTAAAATTAAGTAACAGAGTTCAGTGGTTCATAAAGAAAAATGAACTATTAATCAAAATGCACTAGAATAGCAAAGGTCATTAATTCAGCTGCAGTTAACAGTAAGTCACACTCTGTAGAGAGGAAACATGGTTGTGCAGAGGTGGCAGAACAATATTTAGCCATGTCAACAAGGAATTTTGGATATACGCTATGTAAAAGAGTATGTGAAGTTAAGTTTTATAGTTTTTAAAAGATTGTCTTTATTGTACATATATGGTTAGTCCTTCATAAATAATTAGTCCACCTAAATAAATCTTACAAAAATGTGCTTCATTCCAAAATGAAGATGAATAAAACAGTCTTTATATTATGTACAGTGACTTTAAGAGGTTTACTTTGTACTTCCCTATTATTTCGAAGACCTTCCCTCACCATTACAGTTCTTTTTATGTGAAAAAGACAATTTGTTCATTCTTCTTAAAATAAAAACTAATAAGTAGTAAATGTAAATCTAACCCTAAAGAACTGTAACTTAAGAGATGTGATTCACACTATAGACTAATTCTAACAAGTTTCCTCAAAAACTTGCCTATAAGGTTTCTTCTATGTCTTATGCCATAGAAAATTGTCCCTATGAGGAAAAAAAAGCTAGATAGTAAATCATATCAAAAAATGTAAAAACCTTTAAAATTCCATTTTCTCTATAGTATTTAAAGGTCAGTATAAGAAAAAAATTAATGTATAACCATAATTAAGTAATTACTTTGATACTTAGGTTTTTAAACAGAATGAAGAGAGAGAGCACAATTTAGTTTTCTTTCTTCAACTTATGAAATTTATGACTTGAGAAGAGAAGAGGCTAATGCCAATATGAATTTAAAAGAATGCAGATGAATTTGCAATGATTCAATAGACAGCAGTATATGAGCAACTTGAGAAGCAGTGTTATCAGAATGTATAAAACAGTAAATGACAATGTGAAGTGTATATACTAAAGAGTCAAAGAAACTTTCTGGCACTGACCTACTGCCTCTGTGGTGAATTTGTCTTCAAAGAATTTTGTGGACCTTGATTTATACCCAGACTCTGTCAGCTGCTTGGTGTTCTTCCTCATATTGATTATCGACCCTTGAAGCTAATACATGAGTCTAATCCAGACTCATCCTATATCGCTTGCTTCATAAATTCACATCACCCCAGAAAGAAACCTACCGTTTTCACAGAGTCACTCAAAGCTTCCCACTGCTGGAATGGCATCGAGATCTGGCTCCTTCGCCAGTGGTCATAGCGAGCTCGACTCTCTTCATTAGTGAGAATTTCCTTTGCCTTCTGCAATTTCTGAAAAGTCTCCACTGGAAAACAAATCAAGAAATAAGCACTTCTCTCTTAGAGAAATTATGTTAAACTCCCAAACATTCAAACTGATCTCACTGAGATATGCTATTTATAATTATGTGACTGAGGACTAGCTCCCTTTGGCAAGCTTTAGGTACCTCACTTGTAAAAAATAAAAATACTAATAATAACATGGTAGGTAGTTGATAAATGGTAATTTTTGTCACTAATCTATTTGACCAGATGGCATACAATAAATTTTCATGGCTCTATTGGAAAAACATCTTGGAGACACATCTAATGTTTTTTCTGTTCCTGGGTGAAGTTAGATCAATATCACAAAGCAATGGTGTTTACGTATACCAGCAAAGAACAATCTGAAAATAAAATTAAGAAAATAATTTCATTTAGCATTAAAAATACTTAAGAAAAATGTTAGCAAAATAAATGCAATATACTGAAAACTTATAAAACATTGCTGAAAGAAGTTAAGTATTTAAATAAATGGAAAGCAATCCACACTCATGGGTTAGAGGACAACTGTGACATGTGGATATCCACATATAAAAGAATGGAGTTGGATCCCTCCCTCACACCATATACAAATGTTAACATATACAAATAATGTGATCAACATGAATCGTAAATCTAAATGTAAGAGCTAAAATGATAAACTCTGAAAAGACAACATATGAGTAAATCTTTGTGACCTTATTAAGCAATGGCTCCTTCGATATGTCATCAAAAACACCAGCACAAGCAACAAAAGAAAAAAATTATACTTCGGGCCTCCCTGGCACAGAGGCTGAGCGCTAGGTTGCGAAGCTGCCCGCAGCCTCTGCAGTGCCGGTTCAATCCCCGGCTGCTCCTGGCCACCGGAGGAGGGTCCACATGGTGCACAGACCTCTCCTGCTGCCCGCTGCTCCCCTCAGCAGTGTACTTCGGTCCTTCTGCCTGCTCTGCTTCCCGCTCTGGCTCTGGTGAATTCTCTCACCCTCCCGTGCTTCTGACTGTACCCAGTGCTTGTATAAATAAATAAATAAAGGTTTAAAAAAAAATTATACTTCATCAAAATGGAAACCTCTGCACTTGGAAGAAAGTGAACAGACAAGCTGTGGAATAGGTGAAAATATTTATAAATCAGAGATCTAATGCAGGATTTATAGCTCAAATTTATAAAGAACTTTTGCAACTCAATAAAATCAATAATCTAGTTTTAAAATGGGCAAAGTATTTGCACAGACATTTCTCCCAAGAAGATATACAAATGGCCAATAAGCACATGCGAAGATGCTTGACATCATTATCCATTTAGGAAATACAAATCAAAATCACAATAAGATATCACTGCATGGCCACTAAGATGGCTAAAATAAAAAAGATAATAACAAGGGTTGGAAAGGATGTGGAAAAATTGAAAGCTTCATATATTGCAAGTGGGATTGCCCAAAAGAGTGTAGCAACTTTGAAAAAGTTTGACAGTTCTTCAAAATGTTAAACAGAGTTATTATATAACCTAATAATTTCAACCCTAAATATATACACAAGAGAACTGAAAACATTCTTATAAAAAAATGCTTGCATACAAATGTTCACAGAAGCATTATATTCATATTAGCCAAAAAGTGAATACAATTCAAATATCTATCAACTGATACACAAATAAGCAAAATGTGGTATATCCATGCAATGGATATTACGTACTGATAGATGCTATGACATGGACAAGCCTTGAAAACATTGTGCTAAATGAAAGAAGCCTGTCACAAAAGGTCACATATTGTACGATACCATTTATATTAACTGTCCAGAAGAGACAAATCTGCAGAGTCAGTAAGTAGATAAGTGGTTGCCAAGATCTGGGCACAGGGAAATGGGAAGGTAATGAGTTTCTTTCCTTTCCACAACCTGATAAGATAGATGCTGTAGTTGTTGATCCTTTTTTACGAACCTAATACAGAAAGACGTTACTGTATCTTTGCCTAAAACTTCAAGTGATAGAGTCAGAATTCATATGCAAGTCAGACAGGCTCCCCAGCTATGCTCTCTAGGCAACACTTGACTGACTGCCTTCCTGCTCCTTCCATTTTCCTGCAGTGCATGTTACACTCTAATCTCCACTTTCTCCTCCACCTCTAGGGATAATAAAAATGTTATCATCCATCAGTAAGATTCAGGTCATGCCCTTGAAGAGTTCAGAGTCCAGTAAGGAAGCGGACAAATACACAAATCATTTCAATACAATGTGATAAATAGAAATACTGGTTCTACTTGGGGAGTCAGGAAATACTTCATTGGTTTTCTATATATTTGAATACATCTTTGACATTGTTTTTCTCACCTATCTCATCTCTAATACATTAGCAAACCCTTCTGGCTCTATTTTAAAATAAACCCAAGAGCTGACCTCTTATCACCACCTACACTGCCACAGCCCTGCTTTCAGTCATCTCTGCTTAACTGATCTCTCTGCCTTTGCCTCGATCTTGTTTCTACACAGCAGTTAGAGTAATATTTTTAAAATAAGTCACACAAGATCACGCCAATGACTTATCATTTCCCACATAATGAAATTGAAAATTCTTTCCTCGGCTGGTAGGCCTGACATGCTCTGCCTGCCTTATAGTCCTTTCTTCCTACTCTGACCTCACTTTCTTCTGCTTTCCCCCACATCCCCTTCAACAGCCATATTTGCTTTCTTGATGTTCCTTGAGTACATTAAGCACATTCCAGCCCCAAGACTTTAGCACTTGCTGTCCTTTCTGCCAGGAACTCTTCTACCCCTGGCACTCACAAGATTTATTTCTCCCAGGTGTCAGCTCAGCACTTGTTGAGGTCTGTCTCCTCTTCCAGAATAAAAACTCCACAAGGACAAAGACTATATCTGTTTTATCCTCTGCTCCACTGAAGCAGGACAGTAGGAGTCAGAAAGTATTTGCTCACTGAATGAATAAATGAATGCTTCCATTTTTTTTTTTACAGGTGCCTAATCCTCTTAATTTTTTTAATATTTATTTTTTACATCATTGTTCATTTTTAAACAATATTTGCTTTCCCCCCCAGGTGTAGTCCCCATAGAATTTCCTTCCCCAATGCACCCGTGCACCATCACCACAGTCCCCTGTGCTCCTCCCTCCCTCCCTCTGATCCCTCTCCCTCCTCCTCCCCTGAAGGATGTCTCTGGTTTATAATTGTCTGTTTTTGTTTTGTTGTGTTTTGCATTCGAATGCTTCCATTTTGGTGTGAATATAAAAATATCCATCCAGTGCTATTCCCTGAGCTCCAAGTACCAAAACTGATAACATATCCTCAAAACAGTTTGTAAATTTGGGACATTTTAACAGTATCATTGACAAAAACAAAACTACCTTGATAATGCTAAAAATACCTCATGAAAAGTAGTCAAGATCCTCTGGAACAGAAGGTATTAGGGCAAATGTGCAGTCAATACTGATGATATACCAACTGTAAAAATCCTGCAATGTTTCTATAGTTGGGAAAGAGCTACTGATCCCAAGCCCCTCGTGGCCTAAACATCATCACTTCCAGCACTCCCCCCAGCAGCCAGAGATACTGCTCACCATAGCAGGGCAATTCTAGAACCTGCTCCACAGCTGGACAGCATTGACACCTTACAAGCCATTAGCTATTTAATACGACCTCTCCAGGTAATGATAATAGTGAGTGTTAAAGGGAAGACCCTAAAGTTGGACCTATTGAAAGCTATAGGAAAACAAACAAATTAATAGCATCTCACCATATCAGCTCACCCTGGTGAGCAATTCCTTCTGTTACTGAAGACCATGTAAATGCCCCACTGTATAAATGAGCTGTCACTTTTCCCAACAGCAATAAAAGGTCCATGAAATTATCACTATGGATGCACATGCCAGTTACTACTAGAGCAGTGGCTGTAGAGATTTACATATTTATCTATGAGTCACCTTCTCTTTGTATATTACTGTTGGCCTCATTTCACAGTTTCCTGAACAAAAGAAGTCCATTTGGAATTGTTCTAATGTCAATCACTCAATAATTGATATAAGCAGAAAGCAAATGAGACTTTATCTTTCCCATTAGGTGACCTTTCCCTTGCTCCATCCTAGTCACCACATTTAATAAAATTGGGCTCTGGTTTATATTTGTCCTTTAATATACTGGCTAATCAAGTGAATCACACAAGATAAACATTTGCCAATTCTGAGAAGAGAAATCTCATTTTATAATCTTATATGAGCTAATGACACTGGAACGTTTGAGAGGCATTCTGACTTAATCCATAAGTGTACTTTGAAAACACACGGGTCTTTTTAAATTCATATCTTGCAACAAAACTTGTATTACTCTACCCACATTTTACATGTAGATCACTTATTGCTACTTGAGAAATAATAAAAATGTAATGTCAGAACATGCTTTGAAAAAAACCTGGGGGAAAATATACCAACTGTTAAGAGGGGTTTTCTGGCAGAAGATATAATAGCAGACTTTCACTTTCAATATCATTTATTACCATATGTTTTTTTTATTCTAAAGGGGGAAAGCAATAAAGAGTTTTTTAAGTAGGTAAACAATGAGACATTGAAATACATCAGTTAGCAAGGGACATAGAGCTCCCTTTCTTCAAAAATCCAAAGGCTTTTGAATCCTGTAAATCAATAATAAAAATACCATTTCACAGGTCCTACAGTAAGTCTGAAAGAAAAGTTAATAAAGCACTGTCCCAAAGCAGTTACTGTCATGAGACTGGCATAAGCAATAATCAGGAACTTTTGAACTTCATGACACAATTTCTATAACACAACCAGTCCTACCTACATGAACACAATTGAAGAAGAGAAGACATTTCTAAAGCCTTAGATTTTTATTTATGAAAGTAAGAATATTCTAACAGTTATTCATAAAAGGGAAAACTATCTCATTTTGTTAAATTTTACCTTGGAATATTGCATAAAATAAGAAAGTTCACTGAATCAAGATTGTCCACGTTCATTGAGCGCTTCCTGCAGCCAGTACTCATCTCCACAGCAGACACATTAGATAATATACTATTAATCTAACCATTTCACCTATGACAAATGCTAAGGCTTGAAGAGGTTCTTCTTGCCACCTACCATCTAAATGGAAGCTCAGAGCAATCTAGACAGACAGGTCTGTATTCACATCTACTAATCTATCATGCTAACAAATCCGTAAAGTGAATGGCAATGATGAGACTACATTTAATGGATCAAAAGTTATACAGATATCCCTCGCTGTTCAAAAGTTCACTTCACTCTTCCAAAGGGCCTATGGTGGTAACCATTTTCACTATATGAAAGAAACCTAAAGAGAATTTTCACTTTTAAGACAAAAGGCAAAAAGTTAAAATAGCATTTACAGTTTCCTTTGCAGAGAACTTTTATAGGGGCAGCACACACCCTGAAACTTCCCTTGGCACTGCTTTATACAAGCTGTGTGTTTATCTTATCTTTTCAGCTTTTACTATATGTTAGTGTTATTTTAGGTTTCATGTGTTATTTGGTATGATTTGGTAGGTTGTTTTTTGTCTGGAAACTGCTGAAATTTTTTTCCAAATTAATGGTAATTGCTTCTTCACTTTACTTTGGCTTAGGAAAGGTTTCGTAGAGATGCTCTACTTTTGGATGACAGTGGAGTTGGAGATGTGGGGAACCAGTACATACATACAAATTTAATTTCTTCTACCTGTGGTTGGTCTATTGGGTAGTCTTTCACCTTAATGAAAATAAATTTCAAAGTCTGTCTAACGTATTTCCAGATTTATGGCAAGCTAAAAATTCAGCAACAGGTTGAATTTTGGCTTAATATTTTAAAATATTTTTTATCAATAACCTTAATCCTTCTCTGAGTATAAAAAGAGCCAGTTAAATTTTAAGAAAGTCATGTTAATCCAATTTGAATAAATGGATACTTAAACAGATCTGAAAACAGTCCCTATCAAAGGTTGTATCATCAATCAACTGCTAGCCTGACAAGGGAGATATGATAACTGTGTACCTTTTCATTTTAAGCAATATGTACACAGTCCAGTACAACAAGTAACTTTAAGGTAGCCCATATGTGAAAACTACCATCACTATGGCAATGGAAATCTTAATGATTACACATGTAATGATTCATCATGTACCCTGAAAAGATATTGTTTTCCAGGGACAGAGAACAACTTAAAACCAGGCTTCACTGGAAAAAAAAAAAAAAAAAGTTAAAGAATAACCTGGGGTGGTGGCTGTTTTTCAAATGTTTATACTTTTGTTAGGACATCTATCCTAATATTAACTCCAGTTCAGAGAGGTAATAAATATGTCCATGAGTTCATTCATTCACTCATTCAAGAAATGATTTGTGCAAAGTAGGTGTCCTCCATTGCATGTGCTGTCCTAAGTGCAGGACATTCCACTGTTAACAAGATAAGCAGCCAGCCTATTTCACTGAATTTCCTGGACTACAATAAGCAAATAGGCAGCATGATACATAGACTTTGCTGCCTAATTTGGAAGGGGTTCTGAATAGTTGGGGCACACAGGACTTCCCAGAGGAAGTGATGGCTAAACTGAGACCTGATGCAGGAACATGACCTAACCAATCACAGCAGGGCAGGAAGGTGTGCAGGCATTCCTGCTCCAGGCAGAGGAAGCAAGGCTTTCTCAAGACTCTAGACCTGGAGAGTAGAAAACGTGGGTTTGTAGACAGAGAAAAACTGAGGATGGAAAGATAAGGCATGGGGAGAGGAGGAAGTACCACATAAAGGAGTATGTTCCTAAAGACCCAGTAATTACAAAAAGTGAACTATTACAGACATAACGTAAAGTGAAAGACGTCACACATAAAGGAGTACCTATATACTGTATGATTTCATTTATATGAAATTCAAAACTAAACAAGACTAATCAATGGTGACAGTGATCAAAGACTTGGAAAGGGTGCTAACTTTGAACAGAACATGAAAAGGGACTGGCAGGGAAATGTTATATATCTTCATGGGCAGTGTTAAACTGATATACACTGGCAAAAATTTACCAAGTTTACATTTATGATTTTTTTCACACTTCCTTAAACAAACTATGCCTTAAAGGGGGAAAATCCAATGGGTAAAAGTAATAGTTAAGTATCTAATAGAAGATGACTTCACAGATTAGAAAATGATCTATTTATATAAATCAAAGGGATCAGTAATTTCCAGAGAAAATTACTAAAAAGTTTTCAAATAGGAAAAATATTTTTTTCCACTGTACTGGAAAACAAACTATTCCCAACTCAATATGAGCTCTGAAAATTGTTCTGCCTAATGCTTTTCTTTTTTTTTTCTTTTTTTATTTAAATTTTATTTTTATATTCCCCATACAATTACAACCCCCTTATTTTGACCCCAAGCCCTGCTTTCCTCACCCCCCACCCCCCATAGAATGTCTCTGGTTCATTGTTGTTTGTTGATTTTGATATTAGGAAAAATATTTTTTTAATGAAGAGGAGTTTGGGGTTTATCATTTGTGCAATATGGAGCTATAGACAGGGATTAATCATAACATTTTCCCTATGAAAAATCAAAGTATATATATATACCTTATATGTATGCCAGTGTAGAAAGAAAATGAGAATAACCATAGTGAACAAGGCCTGTGAACAAAGGGGATAAGGATAGATGGTGGCTAGTGTGGAGAGTCAGAGATAGTACCTTCCTCCTCCCCGCAGTGTTCTCTATCCATCTTCCCCTAAAACTTCCAACTTGCTACTGTTGTAGAGTGCAGAACTCCTGGGGAGAAATATAAAGCCAAGGCAAAAAAACCCACAGCACACAGCATATTGAGATTCAGGGGAATATAACACCACATGGCATTGATGAAAGTGGCTAGGGAAAAGCAGGTAACCTATAAGGGAAATCCTATCAGGTTAACATCAGACTTCTCAGAGGAAGCCCTACAGACAAGGAAAGAATGGAACAATGTATTCAAAATACTTAACAATAAAATGCCATCCATGAATACTATATCCTGTAAGGCTCTCAATCAGACATGAGGGGAAAATAAAGGTCTTCCCAAATAGAAACTGAGAGTTTGCCAACACTCAACCTCCTCAACAAGAAATGCTGAAAGGGGATGTTTTATCTAAATCAAAGGGAAGAAAATCCACAAAAACTGAACAAGGAATTAGGTAGAAACAGAAAACTAAAGAAAAATAACAACATATCAATAACTACCCTAAAGGTAAATGGACTGTATTCATTAATCAAAGGCAGAGTGGTCAATTGGAGCAGAAAACAAAACCCAATTCCTGCTGTCTCTAAGGTCTAAAGATAAACACAGACTCACAGTAAAAGATTGGAAAAAAATCTTACAAGCAAACAAGAACCCCAAAGAATGCAATAACATCCATACTTATATCAGATAAAATATATCTCCAACTGAAAAAGTCAGCAAGGGACAGAAATAGACACTACAGAATGATAACAGATCATTACATCAGGAAGACATAATAGTCATCAATATATATGTACCAAATAAAGATGCATCAAACTAAGACAACTATTATCAAATTTAAAATCAGATATTGTCAGCAATACAATAGTAGTAAGAAATTTCAATACCTACTTTCACCAATGGACAGATCAACCATACAGAAAATCAATAAGGAAATAAGAACCTTAAATGAGGAATTAGATCACATGGACTTAATAAACATTTATAGGACACTGTACCTCCAAAAGCTGAATACACATTCTTTTCAAGAGCACACATAACATTCTCTGGGATAGGTCAAATGTTGGGTCACAAAACAAATGTCAATAAATTCATTTTATTTGTTTCATCTCAAGTTTGTATTCATCACAAGTATATTCTCTGATTACAATGGTATCAAAGTAGAATCAACCACAAAAAGAAAGCATTTCATTACTGAAACTCATATGGAACCAAAAAAAGACACTAAATAGCCAAAGCAATTCTGATTTAAAAAAAGAGGAAGAGTGGTGGTATCACAATCCCAGGCTTCAAAATATACTACAAAGCTGAAGTAATCAAAAGAGTATGGTACTGGAACAAAAACAGACACACATGGACCAATGGAGCCCAGAACTACATGCACACATCTAAGGACAGTTTAATTATAACAAAGGAACCAAGAGGATACATTGGAGAAAAGAGTCTCTTCAACAAATGATTTTGAGGAAATCAGACAGGCACATGAAAAAGAATGGAACTAGATCACCATCTCACACTTTACACAAATATTAACTCAAAATGGAATAAAGACAAGGATGTAAACCCAAAACTGTAAAATGCATTGAAGAAAACATTAGCTTAAGTGATGTCTTTGTGGATTCATTGCTGATGGCAAGAAAAACAAAAATGAATATAAACAAATGGGACTACATCAAACTAAAAAGCTTCTGCAAAGCAAAAAGATATAATAATAATAATAATAATAATAATAATAATAACAACTATCAGTCAAACAAAAAGACACTCTACTGAATGCGATAAAATAATTGCATACACCTGGCCTAGGAATAATATACCCAAAATATAGAAATAAATTCATATAACTCACAAAAATAAAAAAATTAAAAAATGGTCAGAAGAAGACATATAGATGACCTATAGGCATATGAAAAAAATGATCATCACTTACCATCAGGGAAATGCATATGAAAACCACAATGAGATACCTCATCAAAAAGATCAGAAACAACAAGTGTAGGCAAAAATTTGGAGAAAATGGACCTCTTATACACTGTTGGTGGTGATGTAGACTGGTCCAGCCCCCAGGGAAAACAGTGTGGAGGTTTCTCAAAATATTGAAAGTACATCTATCATATGATGTAGCAATTCCACTCCTAAGTATTTACCTAAAGAATGCAAAAACACTAATTTGAAGGGACATATGCACTCCTATGATCACTGCAGTACTGTCTACAACAGCCAAGTTATGGAAACAAACTAAGTGCTTAAGGACAGAGGAGTAGATCAGAAAAATGTGGTATATATACACCGTGGAATACTACTCAGCTATTAAAAAAAAGAAAGATGGACTCTTATCATTTTCCGCAACATAGATGGAGCTGGGGGAGATAATGTTAAGTGAAATAAGTCAGAAGGAGAAAGACATATACCAGATGGCTTCACTTATATGTAAAATATTAGAGAAACAAAACAAAGGATCATACAAAACCAAACCAATAACAAACCCTAGCAAAATGATTGTGGAATTAGTTTACAAGTGGGGCAAAGAGGATGGAAAATAAAAGTGGCATACTGGACTATAGCAGAGGATGGTGGCTGCCTTGGTGGTAGGTGTGATATTGTGACACAAATCTGAAGAGGTGTGTAACTATGACTCCAAATAACATACAGTGTTGTAAACCAACGTCACCACAATTAAATAAAAGATGGAAGGAATGAAAGAAGAGAGGAAAGGAGCAAGGAAGGGAGGGAGAGAATCAAGTTACTGTTCAATAATTTTTTTAATTCTACACATTATTCATTTTCATGAGAAACAGACATTACCTGCTTTGGAGTTTTCAGGATGCTTGTCAGGGTGACATTCCAGAGCTCTGACCTTAAATTCAGCCAGGATTTGTTCAACCTAAAACAAAAATTAATGTTTAAAATATGGAGTCAAACTTTCACATTATGAAGGAAGAAACTGGGTATCAGTTCTTCCCAAAATAGCCAAAATAGCCAACCCAAAAATTTTTTTACGATTTATTTATTTATTCAAGAACTGAGGTGCAGGCCAGAGGCATGGGAGGGTGAGAGGATTCACCAGAGACAGAGCGGGTAGCAGAACAGGCAGACTGACTGAACACATTGCTAAAGGGAGCAGCAGGCGATACAGCAGAGGTCGGCTACACCGTGTGGGTATCTCCCTGGCTGGCCAGGAATCGAACCGCGCTGCAGAGGCTGCAGACAGCTTCACAGTGCTGCGTTCAACCTGCTGCACCACCAGGAGGCCCCAACCCATATTTTTATGTTGATTCTTATATTTGCACTTTGATTTTTACTCTAAGAAATTATTTCCTCAATAACAAAATTCAGAAAGCATCTAATAAAAGCTCCTATTTAAATAACTGTGATTATGATTTAACTTACTAGTATATTTAGATGATAACTCAGGATACCTATGAGCTCAATATACTGAGGTCAGAAATGATCGGATAGGTTTATCCAAAGAATACTTGGAAGATGTACTCACACATCCAAATTGTTGAAAAGAGATTTAGCCATCATTCATTATTCAAGAGTGGCTATCCAGATTATAAATCATCCATTATAAAATTTCTTCCTCCTGCCTTTTGGCTCTTTTTTATCAAGAATTTCTCAATAAAAGAAGAAGGACAGAAGTCAAATTTGTTGATTATTACTAATTAGCACCTTGGTTAGAGATTTTGACTGGGAAAACAGAAACTCCAACCCAAACTAAAAGAACAATTGAGAGACATCTATGATTTGACTTGACTTCAGACACCAATCCAATCCCCATTATCATGAATTGGATTTATTAATCATAATTGCAAACACAACATGAGACAACAGTGATAGGTTATGTGACTCTCAAATCTGATTGCTTTATTTTAAATTCTAGTACTTCCTTAAGATTTTAATCAAGTTATGTAATTTCCACCTGCCTAGGCATCCTCATCTTTGCATTACATTAATAATGTAAGTACAGCACAACATAAAGCTTGCTAATAGTCAGAACACAATAGTAGTGTTTAATCAGTGGTTAATTAACTTGTCCAGAGTCATTTAAATGGTTACTAAAAAGCTAAGTTTTTGTTAACTAAGCAATTGGACTTCAAATCCAATAATCTTTTTATTTATTTTTTATATATATCTTTTTCATCATTTTTCATTTTTGCACAATGTATGCATTTTCATCTTGGTTATAATCCCCATACACTTCCCTCCCTGCTTGTTTTGATCCTACTCCCTTCTCCCCACCCTGTAGTGTGATGCTGGTTTATAGTTGCTTGTTGATCTTGATTTTTTAAAATTTTTGTGTAAAACTGTGGTGTAGGCCAGAGATGCAGGGGGTGAGAGGATTCACCAGAGACAGAGTAGGGAGCAGAACTGGCGAATTTACTGAAATACACTGGTAAGGGGAGCAATAGGCGAAACAGGAGAGATCTGCTGCACCATATGTGGGTTAGCTCCCTGGCCAGGGATGGAACTCAGGCCATAGTGGTGATAGCACTGAGCCTGGGTTAACCCCTAAGACACCAGGAAGGCATCAAATCAAATCATCTTAATCACTGTTTTATATGGCCAAATTCTTTAGGTTAAAAAATCCTATCAAATTCCATATTTACTACCCACTAACTAATGAAAGCAAATTACCTCTTGTGTGAGAAATGAATTCTCAAGCTGTTCAGCTCAATATTGTTATAAGATCACTGGAGAAACATTTTTATCAGTTCTATGTCATCTTTAATTAATTCTTAAAATTTTTCTTCACTTTTATTATCTATTATAGACAGATTGTAGAATCTGAATTTATAATACAAACTGTATTAGATATCCATATATATAAAGTTGAGACTGATAAGTCTTTTTTTTTTAAAGATTTATTTATTCATGCATACAAGAACTGGGGCACAGGCCAGAGGTGCAGGGGTGGTAAGAGGATTCACCAGAGACAGAGTGGGGAGCAGACCAGGCAGAATGACCAAAATACACTGCTGAGGGGGGCAGCGGGCAAGCCAGGAGAGGTCCGCCATGCCATGTGGGTAGCTCCCTGGCCGGGGATAGAACCTGTGCCACAGTGGATGCGGACAGCCTCATAGGTTGCCTCTTAACCCCTTGTACCACAAGGGAGGCCCGAGACGGATAATTCTTTTCCTTGTTAAGCAACTACTGAGAACCCAGTGGACTAACACGAAGAGATAAGACTTTCTGTTAGAACAGTAATTCCATTTTCTCTTCTTGGGTGCCGCCTTTAACTATCAGTCACCATAATCTGTTTATATAACAAAGAAATTAAAAATGAGACTTATTTAAAGAATTTTAAATATTAAAGATTCTAAAGATTCTAGTAATAGTATTTTTTAATTAACAAGTAATGCATGAATACACAAACTGAAAAAATTTCCTATCAATCCAGAATAAAAAGTAAAACTCTTTTACCCCTTTTCCACCAAGGTAACAGGTTACATCCTTTATGACACATTTTACACATTTATATACAGAACTATGTATATATCTTGAGAAGTTTTGATAACTTCGGGTAAAAGGATAAAATTAAAGCTATTGATCACAGGTAGAAAAATTGGGGGTTTTATCATTACTGCT
The DNA here is from genome assembly GCF_964194135.1 of Talpa europaea. NCBI lineage: Eukaryota > Metazoa > Chordata > Mammalia > Eulipotyphla > Talpidae > Talpa > Talpa europaea. The sequence goes on along the minus strand of NC_140077.1, from coordinate 45,766,584 downwards.
GCTTTAATTTTCAATTTCTACTCAATTAGGCAATATTCTAAAATGTGGTATTAGTTCATAGAAACAAATGTGTCAAATAGTTAAATCTTAGTAATACTCTGTGATTATTTAGTTTCTTTTTTGTATTTTCTGCATTTTGCCAATATTATGTTTTTTAAAAATTAAGAATAGCCCCTGTCTGTCTCTCATTATTTCTTATAGTTTTACTGTTGCAAAGTTTACCACAAATCTCCTATATAGGACTGGCTCTGAGTAAAGGTTAAGTGTGTTGCTTTGTCTTGGGCACGCTCTATTTCTCTCCTGGCATCTCCATACCATGTGTCCAGTGCCAAGTGCAGCCCATGGGCAACTGAGGCCCTCCATGTCAAGGTCCACTGAATCCTGCCTTCTTGAGCCAGTGCCCAATGGCCTGGAAAACTACCTATCCTGTTAACCAATAAACACTAAAAACTGTTCAACTTTAGTCACAATCAAATAAATCAAAACCGCCAAAGAATGATAATGACCAGTATAATTAAGGATGCAAAAAATTAGCATTTCCTGCTTTCCTGGTGAGAATGTAAATAGATGAAAATTTTCTGGAAAGCAATTGTGAGGTTATACATATATATATATATACACACACACACACACACACATATATATATATGAAAGCTATATATTTAATTTTTCATACTCTTTGATCCAAAAATTCCAATTCTAGGAATTATTTCAATCAGAGGTGGGAAAAAGATTCAGTTATAAAATGATTCAATGAATAAATGCTATAAATTTTTTTTCTTTTTTAGTACTTTTTATTTCAATGTCTAACCTTGATAGGAATTTTATTTTTTGAGTGATGGGGTCACTCTTAGGGTGAAATTATAAAACCTTTCATCTATTACAACTATGCATAATCTTACATTGAATGAAGCATAGTTTTGTTGACAGGAATGCTCTTAGATTTTATTTGGCTTATTTTCCATTTAGAGTCCACGAAGAGCTAGCTGCCCTCTAAAAATTGTCCTTAATTGCATTGAATTGTATAAATTTATTTTTTAAAATATGCATATATAGCATTCTCTACTTTTAATATACAAAGTAAACTATATTAATATACTGTTTATCTACCTTCAGTGCTTCAGGAAGAATAAATTCCATCTGCTTTTTATTTTGTTATTTTATTACCATATGGAATTATACAATATGTACCTTATTCTTAAGTAGATAATTTGATTGAGATCAGTCAGCTAGGCACAGATGGCAAAAATGTCTAGTTATTTGAATTCAATTTGGCTTTCTTTTAAACTTATTTTTCCAGCTTATACATGAATAATCAAGTCTTGAGTGTTTTACAAAAATTTTACAAATTAGTTACAACTCTTTTTTAAATATAAATTATTTTATTTTATATAATTCTTACATCATTTTTCATTTTTGCATAATGTATGCATTTTCATTTTGGTTATATTCCCCGTACAATTCCCACCACCCTTATTCTGACCCTAATCCCTCTTCTCCTCCCCCCCATCCTCCACTGTAGTGTGTCTCTGGTCTATAGTTGCTTGTTGAGTTTGATCTTTACTTTATTATAGTCTTTTTCCTGGTCCCTTATTTAGGTTTTCTAGATTCCTGCTATGAGTGACACCATCCGGTATTTTTCTTTTTCTTTCTGACTTATTTTGCTGAGCATGATCCCTTCCAGCTCCATCCATGTTGCTGCAAATTGCATGAGTTTATCTTTTTTGATTGCTGAGTAATATTCCATTGTGTATATGTACCACATCTTCTTGATCCAGTCATCTATTTTTGGGCATTTGGTTGTTTCCAAAGCTTAGCTATTGTAAATAGTGCTGCTATAAACATAGGGGTGCAGGTGCCCTTCTGAATTAATGTTTCTGTGTCCTTTGGGTAAATACCTAGGAGTGGAGTTGCTGGATCATACGGAAGCTCTATCTTTAGTAGGTTAACAAATCTCCACACAGCTTTCCATAGTGGTTGGACCATAAAATGCTATAAATTTTAAACAACAATGTTGTATGAAAAGTAATAAGGTATTAATAGAATATTTGTTAAAGCTAATTGCAATATAACTATAGGCTGGTATATTTTACACTCATAAAAAGATCAATTTGTGGAAGACTTTGCATATGTATGTTGCTATGAGAAAAGACGAACTATGAGAAAAATAAAGTATTATGTGCAGTATAAATCCACGTTATACCTCAAAAGGATTATGTAACATTCATTTAATTTGTATGTTTGTGTGTATATATGTATATATATATATGCTAAGATTAATTAAGACTTATTATGTGCCAGACACTATTCTAAGCACTTTATATAATAGTCTCATTTAACTCTCATAACTCTATGAAGTGGGCACCATTCTTATTCCCATTTTGCATATTAGGAAACCAAATCAGAAAAATAAGATTAATTTTCCCAAGGGTACATAGCTAATAAGTTGCAGGGGCAGGATTTGAACCCAGGCATTCTGATTCCAAGCTCATATAAAAATACACATATAAATATATACACATATACGTGTGTACTTATTTACATAATGCAAAAATACAACATATATGCATATATAACAGACATGCACATGTCATGCGCCTAAATATTAAGCATTCTCAGGGTAACATTTTCTTTTTCTTTTTTAAGATTTATTTTCTTCAAGAACTGGGGTACAGGCTAGCGGCATGGGAGGGTGAGAGGATTCATCAAAGACAGAGCAGGGAGTAGAACAAGCAGAAGGACCGAAGTACACTGCTGGGGGGAGCAGCAGGTGAGACAGGAGAGGTCTGCCCTACTATATGGGTATATCCCTGGCTGGCTGGGAATCAAACCGGAGCTGCAGAGGCTGCAGACAGCTTCACAGCGCTGCGCTCAACCCGCTATGCCACTGGGGAGACCCCTTAAGGTAACAACTGCTGTGGTTTCTTTATACTTCACATTTCCTTTTTGAACATAGATTAATTTTAGAAATTAAATTTTAAAATTTCTATCAGTGCAATAACTTGATCTCGGCCAAGAAATACTCTCAAACACAATAGGAACTGATCTGATTCCCAGTTGGATGAATCTTCTTTAGTTTTTCAGGCCACACAAATGCCCCATTTCTCTCCCTACATGAATCTAAATTATGACCATCAAGTAAGACTATCTCAAGTCCCATCTCTTCTCTAACGTCTTTTGAGATATTCTTTAATTACTATTGTACTTATATGCAGTACCACACAGTTTGTTCTCAACCTCCTCTGTATTAACTTTGGTTTCTTGACTAGATACCAAATTCTTTATACACTCACACCATATTTCACCATTTTGTTTTATTTTGTTTTCTCCCATCACTTTTAGTCCCACATGATGGCACATGTTGAGTAAATATTTGAGCATAGACTGACAGATGTTCTTTAAATATCATGACTGGCATCAAGGGTATGCATACCTTAAAAGCCACCAAGCATCTGAAGGATGTCACTCTACAGAAGCAATGTGTGCCCTTCCATCGTTTACAATAGTGGAGTTGGTAATTATGCCCAGGTCACTGGGGCTAGATTAAGGGTTGATGGTCCTAAAGGAATGAATTATTGCTGCATATGCTTAAAAATCCATAAAGTAATGCTGAGATTGAAGGTCATGACAGACAAAGAAGGTCTAAGAAATATTCAGACTGGAGATGACTAAGGGAGCGTAACAACTAAGTGTAATAGAGAATCGTGGCTTGGATTATGGAAGCGAAAAGGGACATAGTTAAAAAATGATGAAATAAGAATAAGGCCTACACTTTAGATCACAGGTTGACTAACTTTGTCCCACAAGCCAAACCTGGTCCACTGCCTGTTTTTTAGATGAAGTTTTGCCCTGGTCATCATTTTCATATTATATAGCTTTCTCACAGTGGCAGAACTAAACAGTGGTGGCACATACCATAAATCCTGAAAACTATAAGATATTTGTTATCTCAGGGCTAGCATCAGTGTCAAGCAAGCAGGGTACCTAAGCTTATGGATCCTTTCTCCCCCACTCCTCAGGATTCTGCACTTTGGCAATTCTAAGAGTTAGCACCTCCTTAAATTTTGAGTCCTAAGCAGTCACTGCTCGCCTCACTCTTCCCTGATCTTGTCTATCTAGTCTGTTACCAGACAACTGTTTGCTGGCCCCTGTTAATACTATCGCACTATGTCAATACTATGTCAATTTTCTGGTTTTGATCATTATACCACCAATACATATGATGGTAACATTAAAGGAAGCTGTGTGTATCTCATTTCAGTTTGTAAGTAGAATCAAAATATCAAGTTGTCAAGATAATACTTTCATTATACTTTTAATATGTCACAGTATACACAGAGAAATGTGTCTACCACTGGTTACCACAAACAAAATTAAAATTGTAATAAATGATCTGCTATAAACATTATAAACAAGCAATTGAATCATTTTATTAGGTTTGGTCAAAACTAAATCTCCTTCTTGCAGACTGAAAAGACAATAGCATAAGTATAAAAGATGGACAAGGGGTCAAGAATGGGAATATAATGAAAATACAATGACTTTTATCACCTAGCATGACAAAGATTTTTAAAAATCCTAATTGTGAAATTATGTTCATTTGATTTTAAGAGTTCCTTCAAAAATTATTTAGCAATAGTCTAAAGCATGAATACCATACATGGTAAAAAAATGGTAATACATTTTCTCAATTGCTCCAAGCAAATTACCACCAGAATAAAAAAGAGTAACATATTATTCTAAAGGAAAAATATGCAACTAAAACATCATTATAACCTATCTTATGTGTTTAACATCAAAGTACCTAATATAACTTACTCCATGTAATAAAAAAAGAGATTTTAATCCTCTGTGTTCAATATTGCACCCTATTCTCATAATAAAAGTACACTGTATTACTAAATTTCAGTCTTATGAAACAAAGATAAATAGAAAAGCATTTTGCTTTAAGTGCTTTTAAATGCATTAAAGATAATAGTTATAAATACTTTTAATATATTTAATATATAATAGTGAATATATTTTGTATATATCTCAGTAATATTTAAAATATGAAACACTGGAAATAATGAAGTATTTAACAATAAAGAGAATAATTAACTGATTCAAATATTATGCAGTCATAAAATTGTGTATGAATTAATTAAAATGTGTATTAAGAGTGTTTAACAGGATGGAGAAATCCTTGTAATAATGTCCATGGATAAAAGCAAGAATCAACAAGTATATATAATATTATCCCAAACATGTCTTCCAAAACATACACACACACACACACACACACACACACACACACAGGAAAAAGACTGGAAATTAATATACCACACATTAACATTTACTTTGGGAAGTAGAATTATAAATGAGTTTTCCATAATTAAAAAAATGTACAACCTTTATATTTGGCTATAGGAAACTTTAAAAACATTATTCTCTTACAGATCAAGTAAACAGCTATAGAGTTCTCACATGATTTGTTTTAAAAGCTACTCTTTTAAGAAGTAATATCTCTTTTAGGAAGGAAAAACCATTTGACATATTCACAAAAAAGAATATTTCTTGGTTCATATGAAAATATGCTCATATGAAAATACATATTTTAATAAAACATTCCACAATAACTAATTGCTAGAAAATTATTTCATTTTAATTATAGTATAGTTTTTGTATAGTATGAAACACTGCCAATTACAATTACAATAAAATTCCAGAAATGTATTTTTAGTATATTGTGAAAGAGTATAAGGCCATGTGCCAGAACACACATATTTCACTCAGCAACTTGCATAAAATTTCATCAAACACTATTTAACATACAACACACATTTAAATTCTGAACTTTCTCTGAAACCAAAGTGTTTTTTAAAAATACAAGATTAGATTTTAGCAATGAGACTAAAACTTCCAATTTAAAACCTTAAATAAAAATTGTAAATACTGTTATGAAAAAGAACAGTTTTATCCACTGTCTTACCGAAGACAGTTCATCGCATCCCAGTAAGGCGTAGTAATCTTCAGTATCTTCTGACCTGTAATTCAGTATTGCATCCATTTAGATTACTAGATCAGCTTTTCTTCCTCCTGAAACAAGAGGCAAAATGCGTTTCAAACTAACAAGAAAAGTCCTTTTAAATCTGGCTTACAGCAGCACATTCCAAACGGCAGTAACCAGATTGGCTGGTCACAGACTACACAGCAGATGTCATCCCAGACCATTGTAAAAGCTATGTTTCATTGGTTGTTTACAAAAGAGAAACACTAGACCACGTGCCTGACTGTTGCAGTGCTGTCTGGGATCTGTAGTTTGACTTTAGGTAAGTGATGCCTATCAACCATAAGTCTTATGGGTTGACAAAGACTGTATTTTAGTCACAGTTAGCCATCTCTCCATCTCCTATGTTTTTTATCTTTTTCTTTCCTTTTTAAGAGATGAAGAAAATTGACGCTAAATGGTAAAATCTTAGGCTTTGTTAAATATGAGTAGCAGGAATTTTTCTGTGTGTTTAGAATTTTTCATAACTTTTAAAAGTTTTAAGAGTAGAAGATGAAATAAGTCAAATGGAGAAAGACAAGCACCTCATGATTTCATTTATACGTAGAGAGACTCATATAGAACTAAACAAACAGATGCACAAAATAAAACAAAAATAAACTTTTTAGACTATAAGATCAATTAGTGATTACCAGTAAAAAGGGGGTAGGTGCAGGTTAACTGGGTAAAAAGGGGTCAATTGTCTGAAGGATAGAACTGGACTTTTACTGGTGAACTTAATGTAGTATATACACATGTATGTATTTTTAATTATGCACAACTGAAATTTATGTTATCATTCAGTGTTATTTCCGCTTTTTTCAGAAAAAGGAAAAAAAAGGAAATTGCAAATTTTCATTCATTTCATATCATAGCATAAGTAATTTATTCACTTGACAAATAATTAATGAAAACCTTTTTTGTGCCCAGCAGATTGTAGGGAAAGGTATGCTAAACAAGTCTCAGTTCTTATAGTTTACATTTTGAATGGAAAGAGACAGACAAGAAACATCCAACAAAATCATTTAAAATAATGATTTGTGCTATAAAGGCAATAAAATAAAATAAAAGTCTTTCTCTTTTGTAAACAACCAATGAAACATAGCTTTTACAATGGTCTAGGATGACATCTGCTGTGTAGTCTGTGACCAGCCAATCTGGTTACTGCCGTTTGGAATGTGCTGCTGTAAGCCAGATTTAAAAGGGCTTTTCTTGTTAGTTTGAAACGCATTTTGCCTCTTGTTTCAGGAGGAAGAAAAGCTGATCTAGTAATCTAAATGGATGCAATACTGAATTACAGGACAATGAGGCGAACTCTGTGATGACTACAGTCAGACCACTATGCCATTTCACCTAAGCTGGCACTCTTCAGATTCAGGAGGGTCTAGTCTAAGGTGAGTCCAGGAAGTCTATATTTCAGCTCATTGTGGCCCTAGAAATTACAGTTCATGTCTAGGATTTAGAGAAGGCCAGTGGTCAGAGATACAACATTTTAAGTTTAGCCCTTTAGCCTTAACTGTTTAAATGCTCCCATAAATTCTCAACTTAAAAAAAAAAAAGCTTCATCAAGTCCACTTGTATGCATCTTTTTAAAGATTTCTTTCTTTCTTTTTTTTTTTTTTAAGATTTACAAGAACCGGGGTACAGGCCAGGTGCGCAGGAGGGCAAGAAGACTCACCAGAGACAGAGCGGGGAACAGAACAGGCAGACTGACAAAATAAACTGCTGAGGGGAGCAGCGGGCGAGACAGGAGCGCCATGTGGGACCCTCGCCAGCCTGCTGGGATGGAACTGGCGCTGCAGAGGCTGCGGACAGTCTCACAGCGCTGCGCTCAACCACCTGTGCCACCAGGGGAGGCCCAAAAGGTTTATTTCTGAAGACAAATAAAGCTTGAAGGTACTTTTTACTAATCCTTCATTATATATACACTCTTGTTAAAAGTTCTACATGAAATTTGAAAATAAAGTACAAATTAGGGCCTCCCCAGTGGCACAGCAGGTTGAGCACAGCTCTGTGAAGCTATCCGCAGCCTCTGCAGCACGGGTTCGATTCCCGGCCGGCCAGGGAGAGTCCCACTTAGCGCGGCAGACCTCTCCTGTTGCGAACGCTGCTCCCCTCCGTCTGCCTGCCTGTTCTGCTCCCCACTCTGTCTCTGGTGAATCCTTGATGATTCCACTTAAATGAAATCTCTGGAAGTCAAATTTGTAGAAACAAACAAAAAAAAAAATAGAGATTACCATGGGCTGGCTGAGGGTTGAGGGAGTTGTTTAATAGGTATGGAATTTCAATTGGATCAGGTCCTTGATGAAAACACTTGCACTGTGACTTTATAAGAGAAGCAGCACACCTTGAAAGGAAGTGCCCAACTAGACAGTCATGTTCTTCTTATTTTATAAACTAACACAAATTTCACATTCCTGTTTTGAAATTAATTTTCATTTACATAAATGTTATTCACCCTCAAAAATTTGGGATTTTTTTAAAAGACACAGTATTCCAAGGTTAGTAAGTAAAAAGTGGAAGTTTTGCCTCACATCCCCCTCTGCCCAGAGGGAAACAGTGTGAAAGAGTTGAGTTATTTTTCTTGTATTTTTCATATTTTTCTAAATGTTTATACTCCAGAACTTCTTTTAAATGTAGAGTATTGCACTGTGATATCCCCACTAATGCCTTATTCAAACAATAGCAAATGGTAAGAATATATCTTATAAACCTTCCAACTCAACTCTAAATTTCACCAATAAGACAAAAAACAAAAGGTTTGAGGTCATGTAAGAATACATTACATATGAATATAGTGTATATACTACATGTAAAATAGCCAAATGTCCATATAAAATACTTAAATTTCATTATTTATATAGTTATATATATTCCATTATATATTAGTTGTATATAAAACGATCAAATGACCTCTTATAGTACTTATCTTTTAGATTTAGCTAAACCTACATATTTAAAATCATATCATGTATTAATTTAGTAATAGTGCTTTTCTTCCATTGTATGAAAACTTGGTAAAATTAGAAGAATAAGCCATCTACCTTTTTTCCAAAAGGATGGTTTTGGAAAAAACTTTGCCTTATATTTGAATATACATAATATTTTCTCAATCTGGGGATTCTACTTTAATCATTCGTAGGTTTTAAAAACATTTGCATAATTTTTTCTCTTTAAGATGTGTATTGATTAGAAAGAATACTTGAATAAATATTAATGACCTTTGGGGGAGGTATTCAGAAAAAGGTAATAAAGCAAAATGAGCAGGAGATCTGAGAAAATTTGGAGGGCCTCTTTATTTGTTTCCCCAAATCAACCTTCAAAACTGCTGAAACATCTCATGGGAGGGTTGTTCTACCTAAGTAGGATGTCTGGAAAAAATCAACGTTTATAAAACTAAAGCTATTCTTCCTATACCAAAATAAATTACAGATAATCAAATAGTCCAGAAACTGTTAAAAAAATAATAAACATGATATACTAAGATTAGGCAAACACCTTTACAAGGCCAGAAAATACAAAAGCAAAACCGTAAGGTAAATAATGTGGTAGGTAAGAAAATTCACATTTCTCATAACAGAAAAAAGGCTGCTCCTAATTTCCCTAGAATGCAAATAAAAACAGACAAATCAGTATAAAAAGACACAGGTCCTGTAAAAAACTGGGCAAGGATATGACTAGTTTAAGAAATATAAATGACCAGTAAACATGAATCGAAATGCAACCTCACTCCTAATTCTCAACTATAATACTGTAAATCAGAGTCATAACTGTTCGCCTCTCAGACTAGCAAAATTTCTAGTTTGATAATATCCAATGCCAGAACAAAAGCCAAGTGAACATACTCACACACTGTTGGATAAGTGTATAAATTGGAACAATTTGTAAATTTGGTGGTATTTATCAACTTTTATAAAACATACCTCATAAACTACATATTTCTGTCTCCACGAATTTACCCTGTGGATTTACACCAAAATATGTTTAAGACGATCATTGCAACAATAATAATTGGAAACAACCAAAATGTCCCTGGATGGGATAGAGAAGAGGAGCAGTGGAAGAATAAATTATAGTATTTGTGGGATGTAACTATTTTATAGCCATTAAAAAGAGAATTAAAGTGCAAGTATGGAAAACTCTCTAGGATGAATTATCAAATGAAAAAATAAAGTTGACGAGAGTATTGTAGTATTATCTACTTCGTGTACTTTTTATTAACATGTACATTTGCGCTCAGCTTTTCCTCTAAAAAGCGGGTACGTTTTCTTTCCAGAGAAGGGAACCGGGGAGATACAGAAGGGAAGCTTTTAGTTTCAGTTTATACCTTTCTGTAATGTCTGTATAAAATCAAGGTAGTCGTCCCGTCTTTGTTATTTTCTTTATGCTCATTAGTACTTTAAAAGAGCAAACATCATTTTACATATGCTCACTGAAGAAAACCTTTAAATATATGCAACAAATACACGGTAGAATTTTACAGCAGAGCGCCTCAAGATTCAGGTGTCCTACCTTAGAGACGAGGATTAGGAACACCGCCCACTAGCCTCCCGCCCCAGGACTACAACTCCCACGAAGCATCGCGGGAACAGCGTGACGGAGGCGACCGGGGACGTCCTAGCCACTTCCGGCTACCAGAAAACCGTCCCTCCGGAAGTGCATTTAGAAAATGTTTTACTTCAAATTCCCTCGTCTTTAAGAGGGAAGGAAGAAAAAAAAGTGAAACTCAATCGTAAAGGGAAAGGCCTGGAAAATAAGAGTTTAAAAGCCCCAGAAGCTCAAAACGAGAGGAAGTCAGGCAGTCAATACATGGGCTCTGCGCGCCTCCTCAGTCCTCCGAGGCGCCGCTTCCCCGCTTCTCGCTTTTCCTCCCAATCTCGCGCCTAAGTTCCGTGCTACAATTTAAAATCGACCCGTTTCCGTTGCAGGGCTAACAAATCCGAGCCTCTACGGCGCAAAGCCCAAGTCCCAGAGACTCCCTGCAATCGTCAGTCCTGTAACACAGGCCCGGCTCCCTGCTCAGTCTGGGATCCTGGACTCAGTTCTGCTCTCGTGACAAAAGCGCCTCCGTTCTGACTTAATTCCTAGGAGCCTCTGCTCCTCAGAATTTACTGCTCTGTTGCGCATCATAAGATGCGGTGGAGGAGAAAACGGAGTCTTCCAGGACCTTAACTTCCCTAGGTTTTCGTCCCTCCATATGTAAAAAAGTCTGGTAAAATCCCTCCTCGACTATGAGAGCCAAAACGGCTTCTGCCACGATATTGGAAATGCCATAGAGAATCTTTCTGTTAAGTCAGACATAAAATAGTTTTTATAAATAATTCTCCCTAAAGGCTCTTGAAATGCTATGAGGTACTGGGGAGTAAGGTACTGGGTATGTCAATATACTCCATGCTCGGTTTTGCTAAGAACCTAAAACTGCTCTAGTGTTTTAATTTAAAAAATAATAGTAACAATAGGAGTGATAATTAACACCTCTACTACGCTTCTACCAGTGTTAAAGCTTTAAACCCTGTCTGACTCAAAGACTGTGGTGATGAAAATGGATAAAAAGCTACATCAAATCTGACCAGAACTTTAGCATATTTGAAAAAGCACTTGACTGGATGTTAGGAAGTCTGGTACCTTGTGTCAGCTATCCACTGTTTCCTTTTTGAGCCACACTTGATTGTGAAGGAGGATGCCACACCAAGGGCAATGATTTTCAGACTTAAAAGGTGCATATAAATCACCTAGTGATCTGGTTAAGGTGCAACTTCTGCTTCAGGTTGACTAGGTGATATCTGAGATTCTGCATTTCTAACACATGCACCCCACAACAGTGAAGTAAGTTTCTGTTGGTCTAGGGACCACACTTGAAATAGCAAAGGACAAGATAACCTCTGAGCTCCTTTCACACTTTTAACCACTCTCCATTTGATCATTTTTTCTTTTCTCTCAAGGAAACATTAACGGTTCTATGAAAGAGGAAAGTGACTAAAGATTCCTATCTGAATCCAAAAAGGCAAAGGAAAGAACTATTTAAGCTATGATAATAATGTCTCTGGAAGGATACACAAGCAGTTGCTTTCAGGGAGGGGGACTATGGCCCAAGTACTGGAATGGAAGGTAAAGTTTGCTGTATACTTTCCTGTCTTTTGAATTTTTACAGTATTTTCTGTATTTTCTACTTTTAGAAAATAATTCATTTTAAAACTGTCATAGAAAAGTGATTAATATGCCACTTGTTAGGAAAGAAGAAGTCGCCAAATTAATAGTTTGGATCTTCTATCACTACAACATAATTATTTTTAAAGGTAATGGAATTCCTTTAACAGTCACTTGCTCAGAAAACAAGCACTTCAGGGTCTCCCTGCCATTCACGTTTTTTCTCATCTCAAAAAAATTGCAGTGAAATACATTCGTAATGTAGTAGTCAAATCAGATAAGAAGGTAATTTAAGGAAATAGTCACTTAAGGGTATGAATCTGAACAAATCATGAGGTAACTTTGGCAGTAAAATCAGTGAGCTATGGTCCTATGAGTCCTGATTCCCAGAACTTTTCAGAGCAGTGGTCCTCTAGTCTGGCAACAGATTACAGTCACTTGGAAAGTTTTATATACGCATATGTATATATATATACATAGATAGATAGATAGATAGATAGATAGATAGATAGATAGATAGATATCACCACATTGTTACATATTTATGCACAGAAATACACACACACACACACAATGCCGAGACCCTGTAGACCAATTAAAAACATCTCAGGGAATGGAGCATGAACATGGATTTTTTAAAAAGTTTTCCCCAATCATTCTAATGTGCAGGAAGGTATAATCTAGACCAAGGATATTAATTTGATACATGGAAAAAAATAATGGAATAAAAACAAGAAACCTTTAATGAATGCTTTCTATGTCCTAAGCTCATGTACTCTAGTAATTCAGATAATTTGAATTCAATTCAAATTTGATTCAGAAATTTGATTTCAGATTTGATTCATAGATACCATATGATTTCTGTGAAAACCCAAACTTTTCAAGAGTGCTTGCTAAAAGGAATGGAAATTTAAATATAGAAAAATAAATACTCATGAACATCATAGCTCAGCAAAAATCTTAACTAGCTATCATCCTACTTAATAATCCTATGCCTCAATTGCCCTTTTCCATCTTTACAACGGTGGAGGGGGGTGCACTGATAGAGTGTCTACTTCACAGGGTTAATTTGAGGATTGAAAAGTAACAAAAATCAACGTCTCTGGTATCCAGTGACAGCTCCCTTAATGTCAGTTATTTTTATACTGGTAAAGAACTGCTAAAGGGTGGATTGGTTGGTGGTGGGGGGGGAGTTGTGAGGGGTTGTGATGATGAAAGTGAGTCCTTAGGCAAGGAAAACTATGTAGAAGGGTGAGCTGTCGAAGAGGGGAGTAAGGTAGCTTGTCTAGATGAAGAGAAGTTAGGCAAGAGTAGACTTAAGCAGAGACTCCGAAACAATGTTGGCCAGGACCTGGATATTTAAGCCATGCAGTTATAAGACAACCTCACTGGGGCCTCCCTGGTGGTGCAGGGGTTAAAGACAGAGCTCTCACAAGTTCGATGCCCGGCTGGCCAGGGAGCAACCCACATGGCACAGCAGACCTCTCTTGTCTTGCCCACTACTCCCCTTGGCATTGTATTTCAGTAGATCTGCCTGCTCTGCTCCCCCACTATCTCTGGTGAATCCTCTCACCCTCCCACACCTCTGGCTTACACCCCATTCTTGTATAAACAAATCTTAAAGAAAAAAAAAAAAAAAGACAAGCTCACTGGAGTGTTTTCCTCATGTTTTAATTTTAAAACCTAAAGACTTTACTGGCTCCTGCTTCATGACCGCAACAAATCAGTGCAATGATTTTTTGTTTATTTTCCCAAACCACCATTTCGGGAGGATTACATTATTTCAGGAACTCAAACTTCTGGGTGTTTCAGAGTTCCATTAAAGATATTTTAGTTCTCTCATAGGATGTTTGCACTCCCTCCCAGTTACTAGCACTACCTCATGCTCGCCACTAGAGGGACTAGAACCAAAGCAATCATCAGCTTCTAGATAAGGTATTCATTTTCCTTAATATTCAATATTTAGTATTACAATCTTTTCCATCTGAAGCATATTTCTTATTTTATGTATTTTTAAGTATTCATAAAATTAAATCCTACTGCGATATAGTAAATTAAAGATTCCTACCGACCCTTATCTCCAGCTCCCATACACAAACAGCCACTTAATAAGATTCTAATGTATACTTTCTGATATTTTCAGCTTATATACAGACATAAGTAATCTTTTATTTAAACCCATATTTATTCCTTAGCTACCACTCTTTGTTCCTCTCCTACCATTTTTTGCCTGTTATGTGAACTATATTTCAGATCTTCAAACTTGCCAAATGTGTTCCAACCTCAATACCTTTGCATTTACGACCTTATCTTCTTTGACCACTTTATTCCTCCAGGTCCTCCTCAGTCATGTGTCAACTCATATGTCACTTCCTCAGAGAGGCCTTTTATAACACTTATCAGGTAACTACACATAGTACAAGTCATTCTCCATCACCATGTTTTTGTTTTTTATACTTTCACTGCTTGAAATTACCTTATTTATATGTCTGCCTACCTGCTCACTACTAAAGTGTAATCTCCATGATAGCAGAAATCTTGACTACCTTGTTTACTTCCATATCCCCAGTATTTATAATATTAAAGACTTAAAAGTATTTGTTAATTAATTAAATAAATGAGTGCTGTACATACTATTCTACAACTTGGTTTTTCACTTAATAGATCTTACACAAGATGTATTTTACTTTTTGTGGATAGGCTAACTTATACTTTTTATATATTTCAGTCATTTCTAAGTTTTCAATTTAATATTCTTTAAGTTAGACATTTATATGGTGCAAAAATAAAACAACATTTAAAAAAGGAAAGTAAAGACACCAATTAATCAAAAATACCTTCTACAGCATTCCTATAGAATATATTAAATATCAATCATCCCCTTATAGTTTTTATTACAGTTCTCCAGTTCTTATCATAGACTAAATCAAGTATTTGGCTTATAAATAGACAGTTTACTAAATAAGGACATTTAAATGCAAAAGCATTTGCCTGGAAGATAGACCAGGAAGTAAAACAGAAGGGGAAACCACCAGCTTTTCTTAGTAGATGTCGTATATATAATAGTATATAGTGTTTCTCAACACTGGCATTTTGGATGATATAGGATTAGGACTGTCTACATGGCAGGGCATTTACCATTTAAGCTCTGAACCCATAAATGCTAATAGTTTTTTCCAATCATTGTGGCTGTGGAAAATTCCCCCATATATTTCCAAAATGCTGCATGGAGGTAAGGCATTGCTGATGAAATCTTCCAGTGCAACTCCTACATTTAAAAAATAAGGAAACAGGGGCCTCCCCGGTGGCGCAGAGGTTGAGCGCTGGGTTGCGAAGCTGGCCGCAGTCTCTGCAGTGCCGGTTCGATCCCCGGCTGCTCCCCGGCCACCGAAGGAGGGTCCCACAGTCCCACATGGCGCTTAGACCTCTCCTGCCGCCCGCTGCTCCCCTCAGCAGTGTCCTTTGGTCCTTCTGCCTGCTCTGCTCCCCGCTCTGGCTCTGGTGAATCCTCTCACCCTCCCGTGCTTCTGACTGTACCCAGTGCATGTATAAACAAACAAATAAACAATAAATAAATAAATAAATAAATAAATAAATAAATAAATAAAAATACATGCCTCTTAAAAAAAATAAAAAAAAAAATAAGGAAACAGGTTCAGAGAAGTCACTGAGATAGACGCTCTCACTTTTTCCCAAGTGTTCTGCCCATTGTTGAATGTAATACTTCACTCATTACTCAGGGTTAAAAGAAGAGCAGTTCTCCATTAGAATCCCTCCATTACCTGCCCATATCTTTCTTGCCTTTCTTCTCTATCCCTTTTTTTCTCATTTTGCAAAACGGTAGGTTCAAGATTCAAATTAAACCATTTCATCCATTTATTTTAACAGATTTATTGGATATATATAGATATGTTTCAGGCTGTGGACGAGGGACTAGAAACATAATGGCAAACAAAACAAACATGGCTCTAACCCTCATGGATAAAGTAGGGGAAACTGACAATTTTAAAGTAGAATAAATACATACAAATATATAATTACTAATTGTGATAATGAGAGAAATGAAAAGAACATAAGGGGAAACTTATTTAAAATTGTAGCACCAGGGAATGCCTGTGAGATGAAGTTACATTTGCGATAATGCCGGAAGGTGAGTAGGAGTTAAGGACAGTTGAGCAATACCCTAAGCAGAAAGGAACCAGGAAAGAAGATTGCCCTTGGAAAGTCATAATGAGCACAGGGTATGACTGAAAGACAATACTGAGGATTAAGAGGATGCAGGACCTCACTAACCACAAGAGGAGTCTGAATTGGGCCTCCCTGGTGACAAAGGGGTTAAGACACAGCCTATGAAGATATCCACAGCCTCTGCAAAGCCTCTGCAGCACAGGTTCAATCCTCAACCAGGAAGCTACCCACATGGTACAGCAGACCTCTCCATACTCACCTGCTGCTCCCTTCAGCAGTGTATTTCACTCAGTCTGCCTGTTCTCTTCCCCATTCTGTCTCTGGTGAATCCTCTCACCCCCCACCTCTGGCCTGGAACCCAGTTCTTGTATGAATAAATAAATTTTTTTTTTAAAAAAAAAAAGAGGAGTCTGAATTGTTTTCTGAGAATAAAGATACAAGTCACAAGAGTGGTTGCCAAAGGGGAAAGGATTGACTATGGCACAGAAAGAAACTTCCCAGGGTATTGGAAATGTCCCATATCTTGATTGGGGTGGTGGTTACAGGGGTATACTTATCAAAAACCTAAATTAATATTTGTGCATTTCACTATATGTACATTTTTACCTCAATTAAAGAAAAAGGATCACTATGGCCCCAGTTACTTAAGTGATGCAGTTCAGAGTATAAATTCCATAAAATTGAAATCATAGAAATTTTATTTTTAGTCTGAGGCTTATATTAAATTAAGGAATCTCTCAGCCCTCAGAGTACTATTTAATTCATTTAAAACTACTGAAAAAAAAAGGAAAAGAAAACAACTAATAAAGTAATCTCTTTACATCATTCCTGTGGAATATATGCTCTAAATATTACATATACCCTAATACGATATCTACCTTTGAGTTCTTACAGCAGACTAAGTCAAATTTTTTTAAGAGGCATGTATTTTTATTTATTTATGATTTATTTATTTGTTTGTTTGTTTGTTTTATACATGCACTGGGTACAGTCAGAAATGCGGGAGGGTGAGAGAATTCACCAGAGCCAGAGCGGGGAGCAGAGCAGGCAAAAGGACTGAAGTACACTGCTGAGGGGAGCAGTGGGCAGCAGGAGAGGTCTGCGCGCCATGTGGGACCCTCCTCTGGTGGCCGGGGAACAGCCTGGGATCGAACCCGCGCCGCAGAGGCCGCGGGCAGCTTCGCAACCCAGCGCTCAACCGCTGAGCCACCGGGGAGGCCCCTAAGTCAAATTTAATAGTAGGCTTCAGTGGACCTTACAGGACCCAATAACTGAGCAGCTTTAAAAAGACTGATGCCGGGTCTCCCGGATGGCGCAAGGGGTTAAGACGCAACCTATGAAGCTGTCCACAGCTACTGCAGCACAAGTTCGATCTCCGGCCAGTCTTTTGTCCAAATTAGTCTTCGAAAATATGATGTTGTATGAAACAAAATGATCCTATGTGTGAGTTTTCTTTTTTTTTTCTTTTTTTTGTTTTTCCTTTTTTTTTCTGGGACCCTCGTCGGTGGCCAGGGATTGAACTGGCACTGCAGAGGCTGCGGGCAGCCTCGCAACCCAGTGCTCAACCACTGCGCCACCAGGGGAGGCCCCTATGTGTGAGTTTTCTATGAATTTATTTTCCCATCTCTACTGCAGGTTCCCAAAATTCAGGAAATTCTCTTCTGAGTATCCCTCCACCTACCTCCCCTCATGAAGCACAGAACTTTTGCACTAGATAGGTGTAGAACAAATCCCTATTGAATTTAGAGTGCTTTAAGAAAAATGCTTCAATTCACTTAGTAATCTGCCTTCTGGAAGTAATGAGCTGGTAAAAGATGGTCTACAGGAAATAAATAGAATGGAGAATTGGGAAGCAAGAATTTGATTGCATCCAGGTAGAGGGACACCATTTCTAGTAGACTGTAGTACCAATGTGTGCCCACTGGAAGACCCTCTTCTACTGAGCTATCCTACCTGCCACATTCAGTGTTTAGGGGGGGGAGGACTGGCAGAGAATAAATATAGTAAGATATGGGTACTGACCAGGAGAACCCATTTTCTCGGTCCAAGGTACTGGAAGACTTTGCAGGGGACGTATAGGTGCACAGAATTCTAAGAAACTCTGTTCCCAGACCTTCAACTGTACCCTTTTGTAGCATAACTCAGGCTATCTCTCTTCATCTCCCTTCACAACAGCATTTTCCCACCTTACAAAGAAAAGTCACACTGAACATTACCGCAATATAGCAATGTCCCAAGTGTGAGAACTTCTATTTGTGAGAACTTGAGAATTTGAATTCTCAAGATGTCAAACAATCACACAATTAGAATGACCCCTTTAATGTTTTAATCAAAATGTCATACGTACTCCTTAGCTTCTTGCCTTCCCCAGACTTAAATGTATTTCTGTTAAGGATGCATCACTGATTCATAAATGGGGTGTATTTGCTTTGCTGGGATATTCAAAAATCAGTATGAACAATGGGAGAGGTGGAAATTCTTGCTTAACAACCTCTCTTCTTTTATCCCTTGGCTGGTGCTAAGAAAGTATTGTTCCCAAAGGAAAGTATAAGGAAAGCAAAGACAGCATAGTAAGAAATATTGAAAAGCGTTAAAATCGTTTTTATGAGGAATTTGTTTTGAAAATTCTCTTCATCTATTATAGCACTAATCCCTAGGATGTGTCACTAGCTGGGAAGCAGACACAATTGAATAACTGAAGCAGAACAGCATAGCAAGGATGATTCTCTTAAATGCAACTCAGAAGTTTCCTTGGAATAGCAAAT
Organism: Talpa europaea; assembly: GCF_964194135.1. Lineage (NCBI taxonomy): Eukaryota > Metazoa > Chordata > Mammalia > Eulipotyphla > Talpidae > Talpa > Talpa europaea. The sequence continues at coordinate 45,747,456 of NC_140077.1, read as the reverse complement.
TAATCAGAAGTTTTTGATTCTGACTAAACCCAAAAATAAACATTTTACATAATTTCTTTTAGATTCTATATGGATTATTTAAAATAATATAGTAATCACATGCTTTATTAAATTATATCAAAAATATTTATTCCCTTACTACAGACTATCTGTGTTAGTTTTCTATGCTGGACTGGAGTCCTGGCAGAGTTTAACTAAATCCACTACTTAGGATCTCACAGGTTTAAATCAAAGTATGGTCTGCAGCTTCCATCATAGCTGAAGCTCTTCTCCATGTCCATGCTTAATGGTTGTCAGAACTTAGCAGGTCTGTTACAAAACTGAGGTCTCAGCTTTCTTGTGAGGTGCCAGCTGGATTCTACTCTGCTCCTAGGGGCTAGGCAGTTCCTTGCCTAGTGGCCCTAGACAAGCACCTCAGGACATGGACCTAAGTTCTTCAAAGTCTTCAGAAGGTAACCAAATCAGGGAATGACTATCTTATCTTATTCACAGGCCTTCCCAGGAGGGTATAACAGGATGTGTAACCATTTTCACCTTATTTCCCCTTTTAGAATTATATTACTTTTTCTTTTTGCTAAATACATAGAAAAAATGTAAAAGTGGTATCCAGAAAATTTAATGGAATAATTTCGGGATTCATCTTTAATTAAAGGAATTGTTTCATAATTCTTATTTAACTATTACTCAAAATCAAATATCAAAGATCAATATGCACACATGCATTTGCTTGTAAGACCACTTTTATCATACCTCTAATTTTATAAGTAACATAATTTTAGCTATGCATTATATTCCATTATTGTAAATTAGGTAATAAAAGCCATTTAGGCTTATGATGTCTTATTTGCAATAAAAAAAAGATTAGGGGCATCCCTTGTGGTGCAAGAGGTTAAGTGTCAGCACTGTGAAGCTATCAGCAGCCACTGCAGCATGAGTTCGATCCTCAGTAAGGGAGCTAACGCACATGGCAAAGCAGACCTCTCTTGTCTCACCCACTACTCCCCTGAGCAGTGTATTTCTGTCAATCCACCTGTTCTGTTCCCCACTCTGTCTCTGGCGAATCCTCTTACCAGCCCACACCTCTGGCCTACATCCCAGCTCTTGTATGCATAGATAAATAAAAATAAATCTTTTTTAAAAAAGTAGATTAATTTATATTAGAATAAAGTTGATTTAATCTTATTTGGCTGCTTTTAGTGGCATGATACAGACTTATAAACTTTTTTTTTCTTGAACAAATTTCTATTTTTGAATCTATGTGTGACTTGAACCTACAAAGTCAGAGGAAATATCTTGTTCCAGAAAGTATTGTGCTTCTATGCCAGGGTTTTGACTGCCTAGGAATTTTGCCAGTTACCTGAAGGTGATATTAATCTTCATGGTAATTTTCCTTCCATGAGAAAATGGTGATTAAGTGTGATTTTAATTATCTACTTTATTTCTTTTCTTTACCACTGTTCTCATGGAGTCAAGGGATGGTTTACTAATTTACTAATTTAGGACATTTGAAATCCAACTACCTTAAATTTTCATTATAATTGCAACAGATGCTGTATTTTAAAATCCTACCTACCATGTTTTCTCAAGTATATTCCAATATTTATTGAATGCCTTCTATATGAATGATAAGTGATATATTCCCCAAGTTCTATATAGTCAGAAACTATGTATTTTTTGTCTTTGTTTATATTCCATTATGTATTGCAGTCCCCAATATGTAGTAGATACTTAAGAGAATTGAATTAAATGATTGATTGAAGACTAAAATCCTTAAAAGATTATCACCAAATAGGTAAGGTAATATAAATGCATAAATAGCCATTATAGTGCTAAATGTAAAAAATAATCATATAAATATCATCTACCAACTTCTATAAGAATAGAAATATTCAAAAATTAAAAAAAGTTAATATTTCAGGATGTACATAATACTCACAGTAAAGCAGATTTCTCTATTCTCCAAGTGCTGGCCCAATGATTATAGCATACTTTGGTTGTGTTTAAGGGACTTTGCTGTGTCTTTGAACTTGAGCCAGTACCTTCTGTGGAAATTCACAAGGTTAGTACAATGCTTCTGCCCCATTTGTTCTTCAGAGGGCTAGTAGGTATGCCATTAGCACGGAACATTATTAATCTGAAGTTAGCCTGTTAGCTCCAGAGAAATCTCTCCCACATGAAAGTCAGGCAAGATCATTAGACTATAGAGATTATTTTGATCTCTACCATTCTCTTTCAGATATGCAGTAATATTTAGAATGAGTAAATACTGCTCAAGGGGTTTCCCAGTATTAGGAATTGGTTGCCATATTAAAGATTATTACCCATCTTGGTTTACTCGGTTTGATTTCTTTTTTTTTTTTTTTAAGATTTATTTATTTATTTATACAAGCACTGGGTACAGTCAGAAGCGCAGGAGGGTGAGAGAATTCAGAGCCAGAGTGGGGAACAGAACAGGTAGACTGATGAAGTACACTGCTGAGGGGAGCAGTGGGCACATCAGGAGAGGTCTGTGCGCCATGTGGGAACTTCACCTGTGGCCGGGGATCAAACCAGTGCTGCAGAGGCTGTGGGCAGCTTCGCAGCCCAGCACTCAACCGCTGCACCACCAGGGGAGGCCCTCAGTTTGATTTCTTATTCTTCCTTTGAGGTACTAGCATCGAAACTTGACTGTATGAAGTTAAACAGTTTTAGTGATTAGGAAATTTATGATTCAATAAAAAAATTATTGAGTTCCTGTGCTATCTGGTAGGCATTAGGTGAAAAACTGAGACCAAATTGAAAAGAAATAAGTGGTCAATGACCATACAGTGTGTAAAGGGGTTATACATGTGCACATTCTTATGATATTTTCAAGTACTAATTTTAAAATTCTACTAATGAAACATTAAATAATTTATATAAATTTTAGTAGTATATGATTCAATATGTATATTGGTATATATATCATATATGTAGCTATTGCAAAATGATCACCATAAGTCTGGTTAACCGACCTATCACTACACACAGTTGAAATTTTTTTCTCGTGATAAGAACTTTTTAAGGTCTACTCTGTTAACAACTTTCAAATGTATAATACATTATTATTAGCTACAGTCACCATGCTATACATTACACCCCTAGGACTTATTCAACTTTACCTTCTGACCACCTTCAAAGTTGCTGCTTACAGTAACTTACTTTACTTATTTATACCCTTATAAAATGGTTTTATAATAGTTATCACAGTACACATTAAAGAAAAGGCATTTTCTGACAAAGTAAATCTAGGTGCTGATTAAATTGACAATAAGGACTAGCTTTGCTAGTTAGATTAGGCAGTGGACAATTTCTGTACTTATACTGCTCATTATAGCCATAAGCCATACATGGCTATTGAGCAATTTAAGTGTGGCAAATGTAATTAAGGAATAATGCTATTTTTAAATAAAAAAACCCCAAATTATAAATTTTATTTTGAAATGTTTTTATTATTTATCTAAACGAAACATATACTACATCAATTTCACCTGTTTCTTTTTTTTTTCTTTCTTTTTAAAAAAATTTTTATTTTATATATTTTTTACATCATTTTTAATTTTTTGCACAATGTAGGCATTGTGCATTTTCATCTTGGTTATAGTTCCTATACAATTCCCACCACTCTTGTTTTGATCCTACTCCCTTCTCCCCACCCCCCCTTTAGTGTGTCTCTGGTTTATAGTTGCTTGGTGATTTTGATTTTTACTTTATTATAATTAGTTTTTTTCCTGGTCCCTTATTTAGGTTTTCTAAATTCCTGCTTTGAGTGAGACCATACGGTATTTTTTTCTTTCTGGCTTATTTCACCAAGCATGATCCCTTCCAGCTCAATTCATGTTGCTGCAAATTGCATGAGTTTATCTTTTTTTGATTGCTGAGTAATATTCCATTGTGTATATGTACCACATCTTCTTGATCCAGTCATCTATTTTTGAGCATTTGGGCTGTTTCCATAGCTTAGCAATTGTAAATAGTGCTGTTATAAACACAGGGATGCAGGTGCCCTTTTGAATTAATGTTTCTGTATCCTTTGGGTAAATACCTAGGAGTGGAATTGCTGGATCATATGGAAGCTCTATGTTTAGTAGTTCAAGAAATCTCCACACAGCTCTCCATAGTGGTTGGACCAGTTTGCACTCCCACCAGCAGGGCAGGAGAGTTCCTTTTTCTCCACAACCTCGCCAACATTTGTTGTTGCTTGTTTTTTTAAATATGTGCCATTCTCACTGGTGTAAGATGGTATCTCATTGTTTTGATTTGCATTTCCATGATTACAAGTGATGTTGAACATTTTTTCATATGCCTGTTGGCAATTTGCATTGCCTCTTTGGAGAAGTTTCTGTTTAGCTCTTTTGCCCATTTTTTGATTGGGTTGTTTACTTTGCCTTTTCTGAGTCTCGTCAGCTCTTTGTAGATTTTTGTGATCAGTCCTTTATCATTAGTGTCGTGTGCAAAGATTTTCTCCCAATCCATGGGGTGTCTCCTTGTTTTGGTTACTGTCTCTTTTCCTGTACAGAAGCTCTTCAATTCAGTGTAGTCCCAGCATTTATCTTTGTCTTCACAATCACTGCTTTGGGTGATGTCTTTTTTTTAAAGATTTATTTATTTATTTATTTATACAAGAACCGGGGTACAGGCCAGATGCGAGGGAGGGTGGAGAGGATTCACCAGAGACAGAGCAGGGAACAGAACAGGCAGACTGATGAAATACACTGCTGAGGGGAGCAGCGGGCATGACAGGAAAGGTCTGCCATGCCATGTGGGACCAGGATCAAACCAGTGCTGCAGAGGCTGCGGACAGCTTCACAGCGCTGTGCTCCACCGTCTGCGCCACCAGGGGAGGCCCTGGGTGATGTATCTTTAAAGATGTTACTGAGGTGTATGTCATGTAGTGTTTTGCCTATATTTCCTTTTTATTTTATGGTTTCAGGTCTTATGTCTAGTTCTTTCATCCATTTTGAGTTGGTTTTTGTGCATGGTGTGAGGTAGTAGTCAAGCTTCATTTTTTTTGTAGGTAGCAACTCAGTTTTTCCAGCACCATTTATTGAACAAACTTTCGTTGCTCCATTGCATATTCTTTGCTCCTTTGTCAAAGATTAGTTGACCATAAATCTGTGGGTTTATTTCTTCATCTGTTTCTTTTAAATGTTTTTTAGGGTGGCTGCTAAAAAGTTAGAATTACATGACTCACATTCTTATTTAATTGGACATTACTGTTTTGTACATAGATTGAGCTAACACTGCTAACAAAAAAATATTCAAGAGCCTTGATAAAAGAATTTTATCAAAATAAGTGCTGAATTGAAGTCAGCAATATTTAATAGTCTAATCTTCATGAGATTAAATAAGGTACCGCTAATAGAAAATTAGGTACAATTAATAACTGGTAAGTCTTGGTGCCTCCCCGGTGGCACAGGGGTTAAAGTCTCAGTGCTATCAAGCTATACGAGCCACCGAGCCACTGCAGCATGAGTTGGATCCCTAGCCAGGAAGCTAACCCACAAATGAACAGCAGATGCCTGCTGCTCCCCTCAGCAGTGTATTTCAGTAGATCTGCCTGTTTTGCTCCCCATTCTGTCTCTGATGAATCCTCTCACCCCTGAACCTCTGGCTTACACCCCAGTTCTTATATGCAAAAATAAATAAAATAAATATTTAAAAAAATAATTGCTAAACTTATTACAGAATGAGAAAGTGAAGGACTCTAATGACCAAAGAACATATACTTTTGAAAGTCAAGTAGTTTCCAGTTATTTGCTTTCCAGAAATCAAAGGAATAATAAAATTGTCATGTATTTGATTATAAAAAATTAATTTCGAAAATAGAAAATTATGTGATTTTGACTTGTAACTAGGAAGAAGTTCAAAAATTGTGTGAATAGCTATAATACAATTACAATTCATAAGACAAATTCACAATTATAGCTATGTATATATGTGAATGGGTTTTTTAAGAACTAATTGATTCAGAACCTGTTTTATTCTAGTAATAACTACTATTCATTCCCAGATATTTTAATTGAAAAAAATTAGATTATATTTAGTGTATTTAGTGTATTAAATTAGTGTATATTTCCAATACAAATTAATTTTTTTCCTTATTTATCAGAATTGATATTATTTTTGGTAAGTTGGATCATATTAATAATTGTAGCAATAGCTCAATCCAAAAGAAATACTTTGAACTTTCAGAGGAAGTTTTTTTTTAATCAAATAGGAATTTAAATATATATATATGTGTGTATATATTTAGGGCCTCCCTGGTGTCACAAGGGGTTAAGCACAGCACTGTGAAGCTATTGGCAGCCTCTGCAGCATGAATTCAATCCCAGGTCAGCCAGGGAGCTACCCACATGGCACAGCAGACCTCTCCTGTCTTTATTTCAGGGAATCTGCCTGTTCTGTTCCCCACTATGTCTCTAGTGAATCCTCTCACACACCTCCCCCCGCCCTGCATCTCTGGCCTGTACCCCAGTTCTTATATGCATAAATAAATCAATCTTTAAAAACATTACTTATAATAGCCAAGACAGAGAAACAACCTGTGGTGTCCATTAACTGATGGACATACACAGTGGAATCTGTACATACACAGTGGAATATTATTCAGCTGTAAAAAAAAGAGGGAAATCCTTCCATCTATGACAACATTAATGGAACATGAGGACATTATACTAAGTGAAAAAGTTAAACAAATGCTGTAAAATATCACTTATAAGTGGACTCTAAAGAAAAAAAACAAACATATCTATGCAGCAAACAAATTGGTGGTTGCCTGAGACTAGGATGGGGGGAAGGAGCGAGTAGGCAAATTGTATAAAAGTAGTCAAAAGGTATGAAAAACATGTAAGTCTTACAATACTCTATTACATATTTAAATGTTGCAGGACAGAAATCTTAAAAGTTTCCATCACCTACACAAAAGTGTTACAATGTGTGGTAATGGGTAACTAAACTTTTCCTGTTAATCACTTCACAATATACATATATATCAAATCATTCCGACATATACCTAAAACTAATTCAATGTTATATGCCAATTTTATCTCAATTTAAAAAACAAACAAAGCCAGTATAAAGAACAAGATTGATAAATTAGTTTACATTAAAATGAACACTTCTGTTTTTTCAAAAGACACCATTAAAGGGGTGGATTTAGTAGGTAAAATGCTTATAGGAAACTTTTAATAAAGATACAGTGAGTGCATGCAGCTGACAAACTGGCTACACAGCTGGATTATATTTTGGTGTTGGTCATTGACTTCTATTTGCTCTTAACTCCATTTGGTCACCCTGAATGATAAATTTCCCAGACTTCCTAGTGAGCAACCACATGACTAATTTCTAGGCAGTTCTATGTGAAGAAGTATTAGTGTCATTTCCACAACTGGCCCAAAAAGAGCTCAACAGATATTACTAAATTTCCTTGTCTGTCCAGTTGCAGAACCACAAGATAGAAGGAACAGAGCCTCTTGATCTCTTTTCAAAGGAAAGCTGACCCAAAGTATCATTTGACTAAGAACAAACAGGTAGGATTGTTGTGTGAGGAAGAAATTTCTGTTGCATTTAGCCACTGACAATTTTGGGTTATCTATGGTTAACAGTGAGTCTACGCTAACATAATGATCACAGTGGTTTTTATTATATTCTTTTCCTCAGTCATGTCTTGAGGGATTCCATGGTGAAAATTTGGGAAGTCTACTTAACTAGAATAGCCCTGCTTGTACCTTTTTAATATATGTAATGTTTGACATGTGAATGAATGAATGTATGATAAAAAGACTGCAAAGCCACACAAAAGTTTTACAGTGAAAATAAATCCAGAAACAAGGTATGCTGGAGATTGAATTCTTTAAAAATTCTTGAACTAGGAGATATAGAGATCTTCTGAACTGGTGCACACATCCATGTTCTGGGAGGATGATGTGCCCCGACTCCGTGGGAACAGAAGCTCCCCGTTCTGGACCTTGCCCTATGTACCTATTCATTTGACTGTTCATTTGTATCCTTTTGGTATGTTTACTTTGTAAATATCAGTAATATGTCTTCCTGAGGTTTATTAACCATTCTAGGAAAATTATTGAACCTTAAGAGGGCATCATGGGAAACTCCCAATGTATAGCTATTTGGTCAGAAGTAGAGAGGCCTGGGACTTGTGGGTGGCATCTGAAGTGGGAGCAGTCTTGTTAGACACTCCAGGTATTGAGTGTCACAATTGAATTGACTGATTGAACACACAGTTGGTGCCTTATCCTGTCAAACAAGGTACCAGAAATCTAATGTAAGTTTCACTAGCTTTCTCACCTGAAACAAACTGAATTTCCTTACACTTGTTGCCTTTTTTCTTTTCTTTTTTTTTAGGATTCATGTTGCTCATTACTCTTTATTCGCTAATTCTTTTTCTTTACATACTTCAATTTTTCTTTCATGATTTTTATTCATTCATTCATTCATTCATTCATTCATTCAATAAACATATATGCTAGTTACTAGAGAGCTAATGAAACAGAAGTAAACCATATAAACTAAACTGTTATAGTTGGGGGAGCTAGCCAATAAAACACATAGAGAAAAATAATTTAACAAATAAAATAGGTAACATGCTCTATAATATATTGAATAAGAAGTAAAGAGAACTCATTCTAATGAACGCAGCACAGGGAAAAGTATGACAAATATGTGGCAGGCATGTTTGTATTTATCTTAAAAACAGATTTCAGTTATTTTGTACACATAGAAGCAAATACATTTATCTCCATTTTGTACCCCATTTCATTTTTTCACAAATAGCACTATCCATACTGTTCTGCAAACTTAAAGGTGCATCCTCATTATGCAATATGAAAAGCTCAATTTAGAGAATATTAATGCTAAAATTATTTACAAGAAGGTCAAGACAAGATACACTGAAGATTTGAAGTACTGAATGTAAACTTGCAAGGACTAACAATGACTTGAATTTCAGGCAAGTAGTTCTCTACCACTTGGAGGCCAGAAGTCCAGCTGGGATGATTCCTTTGTGTTTGTTTGCTTGCTTGCTTGCTTTTTAAATGCAATTTCTGTCTCTCATTTATCCTACTTTCTATTCATAACCCACCCCTGACCTTTTAGTGCACCAGCAATCATTGATCAGCTAGCATTTCATAAAAACTAGCAAGGCTTTGATGCATAATTTACAGAAATAAATGAATGAGTGACTAAAAGGATGTCTGTAAGTTTACCAAAGTCTCAAAAAAGGTGGATTTGTTTTTTTTTTTTTTTGATGGGATACCAACTCTCATATTGTACATATTGTCATCTCACATATTAAATCCCCCAAATATTGTTAAGAATCAATTTATGAACTATTTCTAAGCTAAGATAAAAAAGAGAGCCAAGTATGCCCATCAGAAAAGATGAGGCAGGTTCCTTTATACTTAGAAATTGAAGAGAGATTTGGTTAGCAATCAATGAAGATTCCAAGTCTTCTTGGAAGAAAAAGGTGATCACTTTCAGAGATAAATAGAAGTAACCAGTTATAACAGGATAGTATCAGTTTAATTTGAGGTACTTTTGGATTTAGTTGGTACTTTAGAAATGTTTCCAAAATCCTATTTTTTTTTTTAAGGATGAAGAAAGAATTTAAGGTGCTTGCCTCCGGTCACCTAAGTAACAGGCACTGTACAGCCAGGACTCATGTTAAGCTTAGGGGACATTATACTATAAACTCCCAGAAATACTTTAAGCAGAAAGAAATGCTGCAATCCAGAGTGGATACCCCACTAAACACTGGCTCTAGAGCTGCCATGTGCTTTACTGAGCCTTAGTTACGCAAAGTGGAAGGGTTTCAAGTAAAGAAGGAACTGATATTTCTTAAAATAAGGGTATACTTATTTTACATCAAGCTATCTCATTTCTCATCACGACCAAACAAAATAGGCCTTACCACCATTTTTGAGGTGAGAAAATTGGCTTTAGAAAGATTAAATCGCTCAAATTTTAACTACAAACCAGATGTGTACACGGGTCAAGTCGTGCTCATTCCCTTTCATACCGCCCCAATTGAGCCGTAGACTCATCCTATAAAGTTCAGAGGAGAGCAGCACGCGAGTCAGGAGAGGTCTCCTGCGCCCTGCCGGTGGCCCCTGGCTGCTGGGAATCAAACTCCTTGCAGCAGAGGCTGCAGATAGTGTCATTGGGTCTTAACCCCTTGTGCCACCAGAGAAGCCCCCTCCCCCCACACCTCTGGCCTATACCCCAGTTCTTGTATGCATAAATAAATAAATCTTAAAAAAAAAAAAAGTTCAAAGAAGGAAACTCACTCATTTGGAACCAAGATAGGGCCAAAAAGTAGATTGGTTGACCCCTCAATACCCAGGCCACTGGTACTTTCGTGCAGACACCGGCTTTTAAGGATTTGCCAATCTACACCACTCTATAAATGAGGGGAGTGCTGGAGGTGGGGTAGGAGAAGGCACCCAAATGGTAGGAAGGTGAGAACTGAGTGTGTCCTTGCTTCTGCTCACGCCTGTTAACAAAACCCAGAGATTGACATATTTCAGGGTCTAGGTGTTGGCCACCATTGTTTTCCTTATTTCCTCTTATGAATCAAGTTTTAGGGCCTCCCTGGCGGCGCAAGGGGTTAAGCACCACACTATGATGCAGTCCCCAGCCTCTGCTGTGCGGGTTCCATTCCCGGCCAGCCATGGAGAGACCCACATGGTGCGGCAGACCTCTCCTGTCTTGCCCGCTGCTCCCTTCAACAGTGTTTTCTGTCAATCTGCCTGTTTTGCTCCCCACTCTCTTTCTGGTGGATTCTGTCACCGCTCCCCCCCCCCCCCAATCTCTGGCCTGTGCCCCAGCTCTTGTATGCATAAACAACAAATCTTTTTTTAAAAAACCAAGTTTAACCCTAAGTTTCAACCCAGAAAAGGCTAAGGCAGACAAGGCGTGCACCTCAGACCTTAGTGGAAACTCGCAGTGTGAAGCAAAATTCCAGCCACGCCGGCGGCGGGGACTTGAGGCTGGTTTAAAAGAAAAGTTGAGCAAGCGGCGGAGCAGCGAGTCAGGCTCCAGGACGGCGTCGGGCGCCGCGCGGGGTGGGGCGCGGCCGCCGGGCCGGGCTTCCTCCCGGCCCCCGCCGCCCCCGCGCGGCACGTGACCCGCCGTGTTGTGGTCCGGCCCGCGTGGGTGGCGGGAGCGGCGCGAGGGCGGGGGCGGGTCACGTGACCGGGTTTAAATCTCCCGCAGCCGGAGCCGCGGGGGCGCCAGAGCCGCGAGTCGGGCGGGAGCAGCGGAGGCGAGGGAGGAGGGCCAGAGAGGCAGTTGGAAGATGGCGGACGAGGCGGCGCTCGCCCTTCAGCCCGGCGGCTCCCCCTCGGCGGCGGCGGCCGAGAGGGAGGCCGCGTCGCCTCCCGCCGGGGAGCCGCTCCGCAAGAGGCCGCGGCGGGACGGCGCCGGCCCCGGGCAGAGCCCGGGCGAGCCCAGCGGGGCGGCCCCCGAGCGGGAGGCGCCGGCGGCGGCCGGGGGGTGCCCGGCCGCGGCGGCGGCGGCGCTGTGGCGGGAGGCGGCGGCGGGCGGGGAGCGGGCGGCGGCGGCGGCGGCCGGAGGAGACAATGGGCCGGGCCTGCAGGGCCGCTCCCGGGAGCCGCCGCCGGCCGACGACTTCGACGACGACGACGAGGAGGAGGAGGAAGAGGCGGCGGCGGCGGTGGCGATCGGGTACCGAGGTGCGCGGGGCGCGGGCGGCCGGGGCGGCGCATCCCCTCGGCCCTCTCCGGGGCCCCTCCCGGGGCGGGCGCGGGCCGGCGGGGGGCGGGGGCGGCCCGGGGCCGGCTCTGCGGCGAGCGGCTCCCCCGGCGGCTGCGGCGGCGCGCCTGGGGCGGCGGGCCCGGCTGCGGGCCCGGCTGCGGGAGCGGCCCGCGGCCCCGCGCCCGCCCTGCGCCCTCTCCCCGGCCGCGGCCCGCGGGGCGCGCTCGCTCTGCGCAGCCGCCGGGCGGGGACGCTCTGGCAGTTGGGTTCCGAGAAGTTTTGCGTTGCAGCATGTTGCTTTTCTTACAAGATCTTTTGCGCCTCACCCCAGCATCCTTAAATCTGCAACTTTCGCTCGCCCTGGGCATCGACCTTTTTGTAAATTGCCTTTGCAAAATGACACCTGTTCAATTTGTGACTTTTGGGGGGGGCGGGGGAGGGCCTTTTTTTTCAACTCGCTTTAAATTACAAATACTGAAGCTGTTTCTAAAGCCATATCCTGCAAAATTTGAAGAGCTTAGCTGTTTGCAAAGACATTATTCGTCTGGTAATAGTGGGCATGGGAGAGTCCACTATCGGACAGAGTGGGTTGCCCCCCCCCCCCAATTGCGTTCTTTCAAGTTTTTTAGGTTGTATACGTGTAGGGGGTGGGAAACCCTGAAAGCACGAATTGACGTCTTTCGGCCTCACTAACATAGATAGCTCAGTTGTATTTGTCACCTAATCCTGAGGGTTATATAGTTTCGATCAGAGGAGTTTGCCCTGAATAGTTGTGCGTTTTATCAATATTCATTTGCGTTAATAAATCCAATCTACAGGCCATTCAGCCACCAAAAAGAGGAAACAAACATGTACATCAGGGGTTGGGTTAATAAAAGGATCATTGATTACAAATAATTTAAAAAGGGAAACGAATAATGCAAAAATATCTTTGTATGTTTAGTATTATATAAGAGAAGCACAAATTACTGTAATTGTATTTACGGACTTTTGGTTAAGCTTATTTGACAAATTTTTGAACTGCATTATTTTTGATAAGTAGATTCAGTGTACTTTTTATGTTTTAACTGAGTAGACTTAATTCTAAATTTTAAAAAATGGAAAGTTTTAAGAGTCTGGGCATAATTCCTAAAAATAAGGATATATTGCTCCTATGAATGGTGCATGGTGACCCTTACACAGGCAATATCAACTTTAAGGGTTTTATTCAATGAAAATCATTGCTACTTACCATTAGAGATCTTCATGCATTTTAGATGCAGATTTTCCAGCAGCCTTAAGTTACTTTTGTTTACTTTTGCAGACAACCTTCTGTTTGGTGATGAAATAATCACCAATGGTTTTCATTCCTGTGAAAGTGATGAAGATGATAGAGCCTCACATGCAAGCTCTAGTGACTGGACCCCAAGGCCACGCATAGGTATGTTTTCAGAGAATGCATGCCTTTTTTGGTATTTTCATTTTGTGTTAACTAAAATATATAATTTTCTTCCCCCTCAAGCTGGTGATGAGGTTTAGATGCTTGCTGAGATTTTTTGTCAGCTCATGTTTTTAGGGAAAGTACAGTGCTTTGTTCTGTTTTTGTTTATAAGCAGCTCTGGCCTATGGAAAGCTAATCCTGGTATTTCTCAGACAACCAGGGCCTTTTCTTCTCACCTGGGATCCTTTTCACTTGTACCCTCTGTGAGGAATACCCTTCTTCCAGTTAAAATATGCTGTCTCACACATATCCCTACATTATTTTTTTAGCACTAAATGAGCTATTTATGTTTTTTTTTTTGGTTTATTTCCTCTTCTAGACAGTAAGTCCCACGGGGACAGTAATTTGTGACTGATTTTATTTGTATACTGTTTTGTCAGTACCTAGAAAAGTGCCCAGCATATAAAGTTTCTGCTTTGTAAATATTTATTAAATATGTGCATGGAATAAAAAGCATTTTAAAGTAGAGAGCACTGATTTTTGTACCACAATTTTAACATAACCATCTCTAATATGATCTTTTCCTTAAGGTGTTCTCTTTAAACATAATGATGACTGTTTCTTCTTCTTAGGTGTAATATTTGCTATATATTTGTTTTTCTCAAATGAGGAAACTGATATAAGAAATTCAGGTTAAAAAATTAGTGCTCAAAGCATCAGCATTGTATGTATCATTTGGGAGATTTGTTAATATCAAACTGAAGATTTTTTTTTTTTTACTTTTTTTATTTTTTCTTTTATTTTTTAAAGATTTATTTATTTTATACAAGAACTGGGGTACAGGTCAGAAGCGTGGAGGGTGAGAGAATTTGCCAGAGCCGGGAGCATAACAGGAAGACCCAGTGAAAACACTGCTGAGGGGAGCAGTGGGCAAGGCAGGAGAGGTCTGCTGCGCCATGTGAGGTTGTCCCTGGCTGGCGGGGAATCGAACTGGGGCTGCAGAGGCTGCGGACAGCTTCGCAGCGCAGCGTTCAACCAACTGCGCCACCAGGGAGGCCCTCAAACTGAAGATTATTATAGAAAGAAAAAAAATTATGTGTAGATCTCCTTTATGTTTTCCTTTTTGTCTTTAATGATGTTCTGGATTTTCAGGACTGATAATAGGTTATGTTAATTTATTTGTCGAATTCTTTTGTATATCTGTTATTACGATGTATTTTCCTGGAATTTACCTATAAAAACTTAATTCTGATAGTCTGACTTTTAAAATACGTACTTGGTATTTCAGAGCTCAAGGGTATGCCCAATTCAATTTGATTTCCCTTACTTCTGTGGGGTTGAGATTTAGCTTTGAAGATGTAAGAAATACCTTATTGCATTTTCTTATTTAGCAAAAAGTCTTCCTAAAGATTGCTAATTTAGAAAATACATGAAATGTTGCATTACTTGCAAGTGGATTTGATCTTAACTCCTCATTTCTTCATATAGGTCCCTATACCTTTGTTCAGCAACATCTCATGATTGGCACAGATCCTCGAACAATTCTGAAGGATTTACTACCAGAAACAATTCCTCCACCTGAATTAGATGATATGACACTGTGGCAGATTGTTATTAATATCCTTTCAGAACCTCCAAAAAGGAAAAAAAGAAAAGATGTTAATACAATTGAAGATGCTGTGAAATTACTGCAAGAATGCAAAAAAATAATAGTTCTAACTGGAGCTGGGGTATGTAACATGTATAATTAACACTAGTAAAAGGGGGTGGTGGCATACTTTTTTTCTTATGTTTTTATTTTTCTGGTGTAGAAGAATTTATCCTTACATAATGTTTATGTTCGGAAACCTCTAAAAAGTGAGTGCAACAGCTATTACTAAATTTGTTCAGTTTTTCTTTTTAAAGATTTATTTATGTATATAGAACTGGGGTACAGGCCAGAGATGTGGGGGGTGAGAGGATTCACCAGAGATAGTGGGGAGCAGAATAGGCAGATTGACTGAAATACACTGCTGAGGGGAGCAGTGGGCAAGTCAGGAGAGGTCTGCTACGCCATGTGGGTAGCTCCCTGGTGGCCGGCCCGAGATCAGACTTATGCTGCAGTAGCTGCGGACAGCCTCACAGGTTGCGTCCCAACCCCCTGCACCACCAGGGAGGCCCTGGTTCAGTTTTTTTAAAAAGTCAAAATCTTAAAAAAATTTATTTGTTTACTGACATAGTGGAGGTAAGGCAAGATTTTTTCAGGTGATTCTGCTTGCATTAAAGTGTCTCAGAATATGATGGAGAAACTGGATCTTTGTTACATCTGTATGGCAAAACCAGTAACCTGACTCATATTCACAAGTAAAGAACTTAGTGTTGGGAGGATAACAGGTTACTAGTTCTCCCTTTTAAATTAAGGTGATATGATTATGGTGGCTTGGCATTTTTCATTTGCCCCAGTTTAAGGTTGCAGTTACCAGCTATGAAAGACTTGCTTATTGTAAGTATTAACAGAATACAGAACATTACATGGTAGTAGTAGCCAGAGCAACTGCTGGAGTGTAATTCAATCCTGTTTTCTGCCATTTTGTGTTAAAGGGAAGGATGTCACATTTTCTTAAATGATGAGCAAAATTATGAGTTGCTCCCAGATATGATTTGTGATTTACACAGGTTTGTCTTACTGAAGTCAATGTGGAATCAATGCTAGTAAAATTATGGAAAAAAAAAAATCATTGCTGAAATCCTTATTTAAAATGTCAAGGTTTAGTTGTAGGAAAAAGGTGTCTAAATCTATTTTTTTTTTTTAAGATTTTTTATTTTTGTGTAGAATAACTGAGGTGTAGGACAAAAGTGGGGGGTGGGGGTGAGAGGATTCACCAGAGACAGAGTGGGGAACAGAACAGGCAGATCCACTGAAATACACTGCTAAGGGGAGCAGCAAGCGAAACAGGAGACCTCTGCTGCACCATGTGGGCTAAGCCCCCTCATGGCACTGTGGTGGGCCATCATGGTGGTAATGTGCTGAGACTCAACCCCTAGACCATCAGGGAGATGCCCCTAAATCATTCTTAAAATTGAAATATTGTACAACAAAATGTTTAAATAGTGAAATTTAGTATTCTTAAGATGGTAGAACCCTAGCAAGATGAAAGATTTCTTTGGAAGTACCCCCTTCTCAATCAGTTTGCAACTGCTTTAATTTATTGGTAAAATAAATGTTAAAAGTTAGCCTGGCTTAAAATTCCTTATCCCGTTATGAATGGAATATGTGGTGAATTTAATTATACCGGTTTGGGAGATGTTTTATTTCTACTTGAAATAGGGCAACATTTCTGTTACCCAAAGGAAGTTTTAAACTAAAAGTCTTCAAATATTCCCTAGTTGTTTGGTACAAAAGCTACAATTATAAAGATAGAGGTAGAAGATTCAATTGTATAAAGTATATCATGCTTATTTCAGGTATCTGTTTCTTGTGGAATACCTGACTTCAGGTCAAGAGATGGTATTTATGCTCGCCTTGCTGTAGACTTCCCAGACCTTCCAGATCCTCAAGCAATGTTTGATATTGAATATTTCAGAAAAGATCCAAGACCATTCTTCAAGTTTGCAAAGGTACTATGAACTCTTTAGTTGTTTCTTTGGCATCCTCTTATCTTGAAAAAGTATTTTATTCACATACAGTCTGAAGCTTACCATGAATTGTCTAGAAAAATTGGTACTGGTAACTGTGGTGTGGAGTAAGATCAGAGAAATAAAAAGTCATTTCAGTCAGAATTCTCTTCTTCCCAGAGGGCTATCATTTAATTTATTTTAGGATTGAGCTTATTTTCAAATAAGACTTTTATATTTTTCAAATTTGCATGTCAGTAATAGCTTTCATATAGTGTAGTCTTTTCAGATGTTAGTAGGCCATATAAAAGTAACATTACTGTTTTAAGTTCTAATATTTTTTGTGGGTTGTAAAATTATAACCATGCTTTGGTATGTTTTTTGGTAGACAGTTTTTAACATGAGTGTGACTGAAAAATTTGTGATGGGGTGGAGAGGATTCTTAGATTGCATTTAGTCAATTTTGTTCTGCTCTAGTCTAGTCTAATCTAGTCTTTCTGGAATTCAGAAGTTACCTAGCCATGGGGCTGTTGAGTACTTGAAATGTGTTGATGTGATCTTTGAGAGACAGAAGAGCTTTGGGAAAACCTATTATTCAAAATGATGTGAAAATGTCATTTTATTTATTACACAATAGAAAATAATGGTTACAGTGGAAATAGTAATACTTTCAATATTGGGGTGTAAATTGTGGCAGTTTTAAACTTTGGTTACTAGGAAATTTTAAGTTATTCATGGCTCACCTTATATTTCTATCAGGCAGCTCTGTTTCAGAGTTAAGTTTGATATTATATTACACTACGACCAGAATCTTTTAGTCATTAGAAAATCTTTTTCCTATAGTTTAGTAAGTTACAAAATTGTTATTGCTAAACTTCACTGTGTTTGAAAGGATTTTTTTTTGTTTCAATGACTTTTATAGTGACTCTAGAAGATCTCTCAATTTTATTGTTTATTTTTTGCGTAGAATTGGGGTGAAGGCCAGAGGTACAAAGTGGTGAGAGGATTCACTAGAGACAGTGGGGAGCAGAACAGGCAGATTTACTGAAATACACTGCTAAGGGGAGTAGCAGGTGAGACAGGAGAAGTCTGCTGTGCCATATGTGGGTTAGCTCCCTGGTTAGGAATTGTACTCACCAAACTCAGGTGGTAGACTTGATAGCACTGATACTTAACCCCAAAGCCACCAGCAGGGAGTCCCAGTACCTGAATTTTAAATAAAGGGATACCTTCAGATACTTTCAAATCATGAGATCTGCTTATATAACTAGCTCTTTGCACTCCGAACCATTTTACGATATTTTGATTTAATTTCTTGTGCCATTTCAAGATAAAACTTCAGGGGAACATGCATGTCTCAAAAAGTTGCGTTGAAATAACCTCAATTCCCCGTAATCACTAATAAATTGCAATGTCCCCTGAGAGGGGCTATCCGAGTGATATGCTAGAATTCCGATATCCCCTGAGAGGGGACAGCGGAGTGCAAAGGGCTAGTATATAGTATTTAAATTGGTGACTGTCTTTGAAGATACACTTTGTTTCAAAAGAATAAATTTAACATGAAGTCATAAAAACCGGAAATATTAGTGAAATACATACATTTTAGAAGAAAGCAAGAATTTCTACACAAATAGTCATTCATTGTATGTAATTACTGAGTAGAAACCTAGATTTCATTTAGCTTGAAAATTCCAAATAATAAAGAGATGTGGTTAAATGGTTACTGATCCATTAGAGCAATTTCTCTATATTGATATTTTTGGCTGGATAATTGTTCTAGGAGCTCCCTCTCCAATCTTGGCCATCACAAATATCTCCAGACATTGCCATTTTGTCTCCTGCAGAATTATTCCCTGTTTGAACATGAGTGTATTATAGTGTGCCAGACTGTGGTACCACTTAGAATTTTTTTACCCAAGAACAATTAAGGCCATTATTGATGTTATGTAGCCATGTTCTGAACCATTATCCTGTATAATAAGGGTTTACATTGATTAGTAGTAGTTCTGGTCATAGTTCTCAGGAGTCTAAAATAATTTCCTGATGCTGATACAAATGAGTGGTTGTATTAAGAGTAAGTGAATGTGGGGCCTCCCCAGTGGCGCAGAGGTTGAGCGCTGGGTTGCGAAGCTGCCCGCAGCCTCTGCAGCGCTGGTTCGATCCCCGGCTGCTCCCCGGCCTCCGGAGGAGGGTCCCACATGGCGTGCAGACCTCTCCTGCCGCCCGCTGCTCCCCTCAGCAGTGTACTTCGGTCCTTCTGCCTGCTCTGCTCCCCGCTTTGGCTCTGGTGAATTCTCTCACCCTCCCGCGCTTCTGACTGTACCCAGTGCTTGTATAAATAAATAAATAAATCTTTTAAAAAAGAGTAAGTGAATGTGAAACTTGAGTTAGATATAGAAAAACTTTTAAAGGCCTGTGTTTTAAAATGTTGCAATGCCATTTTTAAGAAAAGTAGAGGGAGGTATATTAATTGAATTTTTACTAACTTAATTCTAAAAATGTATATTTAATACATTATCACTTTACTGATAATGTGCAAACACACCAGATAATGCAGGCATACAGATGAGGAATCTGAAAGACCAATTCATTACCTAAAAATAAAAACATGCGTGGCCCCCCCCAAAAAAAACCCCAATTCACCTTAACACAGTGTTAAGACATGTGGATTACATTTGTATAAATGTAAGTATATTTTAAGTTTTTGTTATAAAAACATGCTTTTTTTTTTTCCATTGCTTTGGATTTGTAATGTTTCGTACTTAGTATAACAACCTTTCTGTAGATACTTGAATACTTTGTAATGGTTATAAAGTTCAGGTGGTATATACTATAATCCAAAAGTACACATTTTGGCTGTTTCCTGCTTTTATAACAAATACTATTGCCACAGTTATTCTTTTTGGTATTCCTCCACTGTTCTTAGTGTTAATTTTGAAAGTGAAATTGCTAAGGGTTCTATTTTGCCTTACTGCTACCTAGAAAGGTTGAATAAAATCACTCTAGTCAGAGTATATAAAAGGCATGATTTATTATTAACCCCAGACCCTTGCCTACCCCCCCCCACCCCTCAGGGGGATAAAAACTCTTCATTAAAATATTATTTTATATGGAGTGGGAGGTGTATATGATAAAAAAAAATTAAACAGTACAAAACAAATGTTATTTGGCCTCTCCCTTCAATCTGTAAAATACTTCCTTAGGTATCCTTTGGGAGGAAAAAAAAAAGTAAACCTGTTTATAAAATCAGTTTAACAGGTTAAAAAAATTAGCATCCTCTTAATATATAGTGTCTGTTTTTATTAGTGGATTACTACTTTTGACTATTCGCTATGTGTTTACCTTTGAATGACTTGTTTTGTTCTCAGACCTTTTTTTCCATTATGATACTTTTTCTCATTCTAATTTTTGGGAAGATTATTCTTGAAGTGTGTTTATATTAGGTGATTGAAATTCCAGCCCAATATGCCCACAAAGATGTACAAAATGAAATATACTTACTGGACTAGTCTAGTCTTGACTAGTTTGTAATACCTAATAGAAATGGTACATAACCTGAAAGGGGAACTTGAGGTTGAGGAATTAATTGAAAGGCAGTGTGCGTAGTGGTGAAGAAGGCTGTGTTTTGCTTGGTCTCAATTTAGGGTTTGAATGATGACTTTACCTAATGGCTCTTGTGAGTTTTTGGCAAGTTACCTTTTTGCTTTGGTTTTTCCATTTACAGAATGGGAATACGAATACATAAATATACATAAGTATGCACATACATACATATAGGTGTATGTCTACGGTAGAAGTGTTCCTTTATGCCTGGTGCAGTGAAGCTCATTCAGTGGCAACTGAGAGCTTGACTAATTGAAATTCTTAGGTTAGTACAGAGGTTGCAAACTAGACCCTCAGTTCCAGATGTGACCTGTTTTTGTCCAGCTGGTGAGCTAAGAATTAATTTTGAAATGGGGGAGAAATCAAAATAATAATATATTATGGCATATGAATATCATAGGTAATTCTAATGTTATTGACCATAAATAAAATGTTAGTGGAATGCAGCCATATTTATTCACTTGCATGTTTTTTTTGACCACTTTTTGTACTGCAATGGCTGATTGGAGTGTTTGTTATAGAGACCATTAACAGAAATTGTATGGCCCAGCTCTGAATGTATATTATCTGGTGTCCTCGTATGGAGAAAATTTGCTAAATCTTGAGTTCCTCAAAGAACCAGACTTAAGAAAAAAAAGTTAAAATTGTCTAGTGGCAAACTGATTTATAAGTATTGATTTGGTAAGATACTGAGTAGTCTATCATAAGTGGTTTTATGGGAAACAAGGAATTATGAGGATTTTCTTTACTCCACTGATTAGTTTCACTTCCGTCAGCGTGAAGAATTTAGGTTCTAATTTCTTAAACATCTCTACTTCCTCCCTCTGCCGAAAGAGGTGGATATTAGCAAATAGTGGTATCTTAAACTTTGATGAGTCATTTTAGTTTTGAGAAGTGCAGTGAACACCCCTGTCTTTGACTAAATGTTAGTCACATTTCTAGAAATGGATAAGAAAGCAGAGTGCTTCTGTAAAGCCATTGAAAACTCACTACGGCAAATAGTTGTATTCTTGCTCATGGAGCCTGCTCAGGAGGTATTAATTCATGCCTGTTTTAATTGACATCTTTTTGTCACTTTGCCTACTACTGTGGATCCTCTTACTCTGTTTTCTAGCCAATTCTAATATTTGTTAATACTTTTTAACTGCTGTATCCAGAGGAAACTTTAATTTGTAGCCTGTGGCCATTTCTGGATTGGTTGTATGTTTTTAGACACAATGTATGGAAGCGGAATGTCTTTTTAATATTTCAAGCCTTTGGTCTTAGCTCTGCTCCCATTCTAATCTTTAAGGATTCCTATAGCAATAAACAAAGGTCGCATAATAGGACTTTAGGATGTTCAGATTTGAAATGGCATTTCTTAGAACAGGGTTAACATGCCATAGTTCCAAAATGAAATAATTTGTACTTGACCTGAAAATTGTATTCCCAACCATTTAGCTTTAGCAAACCTTTCATGTTAAGAGCCTGCCTTAGGAGTAGTTTTTGTATTAAGATAGTCCTTCCAGAGTAGTTTTTCCCTCCAGTAATTCAGATTATGTATCTTAGTTTAACACTGTGTTAAAATGTAAAGATTTCATACATGGTTCACTGAATAGTCAAAAGAAGGTAAGACAAATCACTTAGGTTCTAACATAAAATATAAAATCAAGCAAAAAGATCCCTTCTTACATTATCTGTAACCATGGGAACTTTTTAAAGTCTAAACTACCCTGACATGTTATGGGTTGGATATGAAGGGAAACTGCAGCATAGAACTGAATCTGGTGTGTCCCATGGGATTTTGGGCTTTCACCCTCTTTTTAAGGCATGGGGATGATAAGACACACACACACCCCAGAAGGTGAGGTCCTGGTAGTCTTGCTCAAGGAGCCTGCTCTGGAGACAGCAATTCATGCGTGTTTTAAATGACATGCTTTTGTCACTTTCCCTACTACTGTAGATCCTCTTATTCTGTTGGTCTAGCCAGTTCTAGTAGTTGTTAATACTTTAACTGCTATATCCAGAGGAACCTTTAAATAAGATACTATGATGCTTAGTCCTCTGAATGTAAGTACACTGAACACAGCATCCACAAAGAAAACAATGGTTGTGCAGCCAACACAACCCAGTGGTCCAAAACATCATGGCCTTCAGTTTTCTGTAGATAGTAGCTTTAATAAGGTTTTCTTGTTCTTTCTATATGCATTACCTGTTTCTTAAATTGCAAATTTGTCCCTGGAATTCATCTCAATTAGAATAAGGCAAAATCTGGATTTTTGCGTAACATTTTAAATATGTGGACATATATGATAGTTGTTATAATGAGATCTGCATCATTTTTACTTAACTTGCTTGCTTAATATCCTAAGCTGTTTTGTATGGTAGGTTTTTAAAACTGGAAATATTAAATAGGTTTTAAAGTAAAATCACTTATAATCTTAAACTTTTTGTATAATATCAAAGTGAAAGTTTCCCCACTTTTATTTATAGCTTGTTTTTACCCTTCCTGATTTAATATTTATATGAACATATCTATATACATGTGCATATAATTTCCTTTTTTTTGATGACAAAAACATCAAAAGCAAAACTACACACCAGTGACTAGCTTGCTTTTTTTCTTGTATATCATGGACCATCTTCCAGGGTATAGTGCATCTAGAACCTCCCTCATTGATTTCAGTGGCTGCGTAGTCTATCAGGGATGTAATAGATTTCTACAACCAATTCCTTATTGATGGACATGTGGTTGTATGTAGCTTTTTGCTAGCATTGAAATAAGTTAGAGGCTGTAAGGAATGGTAAGGAAGTAGGTAGCAGTACTACTTTAAGAAGGTAGAGAAGAAACTTCCTTTGCCATAGTCACTTACTAATGAAATTTAACAAAAACACTGTCAAAAGTTTGAGAGGACCAAAATTGATACTTTTTCTCTGATCTTTTTGCCATGTGTATATCTGAATTCTTTGTTTTTAAAGAAGAAACAACATTGAAGCATTATTTGGGGGGAAAAAACACACACACAAAATCCAGCAACTCAGCATTCATGAGCAACTCTATACTATACCAACCAGTATGTGCCTGTGCAGTGGAAGGAAAACAATTTTGGTAAGGAATTAAAACTTAAGCTTTAAAAAGTCACCATACCTTTATTTTTAATTTTAGTTTAAACTTCCCCATTTTTCCTTTAAAAAAAAAAAAAGAATTTGCAGCCAAAAATTAGATCTTGAGGTGTGTATTTCTTCTGACTTTTATTAAAATATTAAACATTTATTAGAGATATTTTGGGTTGACTATCCTTTTCAAGGGGCCAAGTTCACTAATTGCTGAGTTTTATACATGTTACAGCAGCAGTCATTTTGTAGGTGTGTGTTGCATCCATCTAGATGCTTTGAGGTGCTCGTGTATTTTTTTTTTAATTATGTATGCATAGGGACTTATCAGTGGTATTTTTTTGTTGTTGTTGTTAAGTTAAACATATGGCATCTGCTGCACTTATTTGATCTTTTTTTCTTATCATTTGTATCATGTAGGAAATATACCCTGGGCAGTTCCAACCATCTCTCTGTCACAAATTTATTGCATTGTCCGACAAGGAAGGAAAATTACTTCGCAACTATACTCAAAACATAGATACACTGGAACAGGTTGCAGGAATCCAAAGGATTATTCAATGTCACGGTTAGTAAACTTCAAGATTGCATTCTATTTATTTTATAGGAAAAACTGTAATTAGAAATACTATTATGCAGAAATAGAGAATTAAGCCTTTGGATCTTAAAATATGATTAGCTATAGAATTAAGAAAAATAGAATACAAAAAATGAAAGCAGAAATATAGCATGCCACTTAATTGTGTAAAACATTAAATATTGTGCTATTGGATTACAAAAGAGAGCAGTGCATTCTACAAAAGTAGTGTTAGATATATATGAAAAAACATGACATCTTTAGTTTGTTAAACTGGGTAATTCAGATATACAAGATGTAAAAATTTTGAAAACTTGCCATCTAAACTAACATTTTCTTATGTATCTAAACTGTAAAGCTCAACTGTTAAGGTAATACAGTTGTAATCATCCAACTCTCCAGAATTTTAGTCATGGAGGAGTTGGTTTATTTTATTGAAAAGAGTAACTTTATCATTGTCAGTATATCAACATCTCTGAGGATTGGATTCTCTCCTAAATTATTTACTGAGAAGTTTATTGAAATTATAAAATTTCTTAACTTTTCTGGTGTCAGATTTTGTAGTCTTTGTGTGTAATGTTAAAGAAATAGAAATGTTTCTTTACTGAAGAATATATATACTTGGCTGTTTTTAGGTTCCTTTGCAACAGCATCTTGCCTGATTTGTAAATACAAAGTTGACTGTGAAGCTGTACGAGGAGATATTTTTAATCAGGTGATTTATCATTCATACTTTACGAGTAAGGCATTTCTTTGATATGTTCTTTGCCCCCAAATCCTGTTTTTTCCCGACAGTATGTGGTGTAGGAAGATCAAGAAAGAATGTTATTATTGAGAATTCAGGTGAAATACAAAAGAACCTTTCAATACCTTAAGTCAAAAACATTGCTCCATAATGTCTCTAAAATGATGAAATTAACTTAATTAGCTAAGCCTTAAAAAAATCTAGGTTATAACAAAGTGTTACTTTGTTAGTTTTTCTCCTTTTCCTTTTTGAAGTTGTCAGAATCTAATCTTAAGTTATTTGAGCTAATGCTTGAAATCATTTTAAAAAGTATTGTGAAAGGTAATTCTCACTGTCTAAAAAATGTAGGAACATATCAGAGGATAACCATCCAGAAATAGATTCTATTGCTTAGTTGCATATATAATCCTATGTAATTATGAAAGATGGATGCTTATATTGAGAGAATCATTTCTTAAAGATTTTGTAAGAGTGAGGTAGGTGTATATATTTGTACACACACATACATGTACTGGTTTTACCTGCTAATGTACAAGACTCTTGGATTATCAGATGTAGGTCTACAGATTATAATAGTACAAAAAGGATAAACTCAATTTTTCCTGTTAGGTATCCACAGCTTTTCTATTTTCTTTGATAATTTTGAAATGCATTTTAGGAAGTGTGGAAATGTTAACTGTTTCTAACTGAGTTTTCCCTTCTCTTACTCACCTCAACTAAAATCTGGAACATTCAGGTGGTTCCTCGATGTCCTAGGTGCCCAGCTGATGAACCACTTGCTATCATGAAGCCAGAGATTGTCTTTTTTGGTGAAAATTTACCAGAACAGTTTCATAGAGCCATGA
Source organism: Talpa europaea (assembly GCF_964194135.1). Taxonomy (NCBI): domain Eukaryota; kingdom Metazoa; phylum Chordata; class Mammalia; order Eulipotyphla; family Talpidae; genus Talpa; species Talpa europaea. The sequence continues at coordinate 45,721,828 of NC_140077.1, read as the reverse complement.
AGTATGACAAAGATGAAGTTGATCTCCTCATTGTTATTGGGTCTTCCCTGAAAGTAAGACCAGTAGCACTAATTCCAAGTAAGTTGGTGATAATTCTTAGAGAACATTTCTGTCTATATTGCCATGGGTTGTAGGTCTGTTTATAATAGACCTCAGTTTCTAGTTAAAGAGTGGCAAAGAATCATGAGTTTATTTTTTAGGTTGCATTCTTGTTCATGGTTAATTTGACATTTTGATCAGGGGAGAGGGTTGTCAAAATAAAGATAATATCAAATTCTAATGTATATGAAAAATTTAAAAGGAAACAGTTCAACTAAAACTTTTTAGTGGAATTTTAATGTTCAAAAGTTAGCTTCAACTAATTCACATATACTTATAAATAAAACAGCCCTTAATCCATGTATTTTTAGTCTTAATTTGATTAGTTATTGATCTTCCCAATTTAGCAGATTTCAGTATAGTATATTTAAATATTTAGTGTAATGTTCTCATCTAACAGAGAACTTGGCAGGTTAAAAAATGGTTTGTTCTTGAAAGGAATAAAAATTTTATGTCTTCTCATAATCATTGTATATGGATCTGCTTTACTCATAAGGGTATCTTGTATGTATTAAAATGCTCAAATAGAATTTAAAATCCCTATTCTCAGGAATATGTCTTTAACAAGTGCTCATATATACTACCTTTTTTTCTTTCTCTAGTGAGGCAGCAAGGTTGAGGAAGTTCGAAGGAGTAAATCATTACCACTAGAGTGCCCTAAAAAGTGAGGGAAGAGAAGAGAGGAGAGCATATCAAATCCTTAACCAGCATTACAGTAGACCCTTGTACCCACAGCAATCAAATTAGGCAGCCAGAATAAGGTTAGAAGAAACATCAAATGCTCCAATTTCTATTCACTAGCTCACACATGGTGCCTTTTAGGCAGTTCAACTAAATTTTCTCTAAAAAGTGAAATTCTATTATAGTACAATTTATAATGAAACAATTCAATGTATAAACTCCTTTTTGAGTTATTTTGTGTTGAAAGCTAACAGGAATTTTTAAAAGCTTTCTGGGAGGTTGTATATCAGTGATAGGCAAAGCAATTTTTTAAATATATAAAACAGGTATGCAGTCGTAGACTTGTGTCACTGTATATATCAGGAGCTATTTCAGTAGAATGACTGCCAACAGTTAACTGTGCACTTGACATGTTAACTTAATTTTCACCACAGCCTTGTGGAAAAGTACTGTTATTATCCCACAGGTAAGGAAATAGAGGTACAGAGTGGAAGTCTTAGAGGATTGGTCGGAAGTAACCAGGTGTGACAGGAGCAGAATCTGAAAGATGTCTGACTGCTTATCTTGTTTACATGATAATATGGTGAAATGTAATGGTTTGGTTAAGTATTAGTGGCATGTTTCTTCTTTGGTTTTGGAAGCATGTTAGATAATTGCATAGTACATTTTTTTGTTGAGGCTCTGTTAGGTTATCTCTTTCCCCCTTTTCTGACTCTTTCTATTGTTTTTAGGTTCCATACCCCATGAAGTGCCTCAGATATTAATTAATAGGGAACCTTTGCCTCATCTGCATTTTGATGTAGAGCTTCTTGGAGACTGTGATGTCATAATTAATGAATTGTGTCATCGGTTAGGTGGTGAATATGCCAAACTTTGCTGCAATCCTATTAAACTTTCAGAAATTACTGAAAAGCCTCCACGAACACAAAAGGAGTTGGCTCATTTGTCAGAGTTGCCACCCACACCTCTTAATATTTCCGAAGACTCAAGTTCACCAGAAAGAACTTCACCACCAGATTCTTCAGTGATTGTCACATTTTTAGACCAAACAGCAAAAAGTAATGTTGGTGATTCAGATGTGTCTGAATCAAAAGATTGTATGGAAGGAAAATCACAGGAAGTACAGATTTCTAGGAGCACTGAAAATGTTAGTGAACAGTTTGAAAGTCCAGATGTGAAGAATGTTGACTCCAATACTGGGGAGAAAAATGAAAGAACTGTTGCTGAAACAGTGAGAAAATGCTGGCCTGCCAGACTTGCAAAGGAGCAGATTAGTAAACGGCTTGATGGTAAGAGAGGCTGTTGAACTATTTTTACAAGCGTAATTGTAACAAAATATTTGTAACAAATTAGCAGATTTTGGCAAGTTAACTAATAGGGTAATGATGTGCAGCTATATGTAACAGTTGATTCTGTCTAGGGATACTGTTACAAAGTTTAGGTTTTAAGCTACAGAAACAGTGGTATGTTACATCATCTGCGGAAGAAAATGTTTCTAAGTCTGCTATAGTTACTGAATTTCTTTAGAGAATGACAAAGGTAAGCATTAAAGAGGAGGAAATGGGGTATTAAGTTCTGCCATTTGTAGCAAGAGCTTTAGCTGTTAGAAATTACTCAGCTTTGGGTGCTTACTGTTGTCAATCGCTTTACCTAACTTACCTGATACTAATCTGATGAGGGTAAAACTATTATCACTAATCCTCTGCTACAGTAGGAAAACATGAGGACCACAGAGGTTAAGTACTCCATTCACAGTAACAAAAAGGATGCAGAAGAGCCACTTTGGATTTAAGTCTGTCCTTGGAACCTGTCCTCTTAATCACTATAATGCTCTGTTGTCTCAGATCTAGAAAACATGCAGTTCTTCTTTCTCAATGTCAAGAATGCATCCGCCCTATTTTGAGACATGGGCAGTTGTAACCAATTAATATTAAGATGAGTTAAGTGATTTCTTACTTGGAAGTTCATAAATTGAACCAAGTAGTACATATTTTACGCTTAATGTTCTAAGAGTTGTCAACGGCAATTTTAAGCAAAACAAGGTATATAATTAAAAACCTATTTTATCATAGGATAATTGATAACTCAAGCTCCTACAGTTAACATCACCAAACACATCTAATCGTTAACAATAATTTGTATTCAGTCATTCATTTTGCAACCCATTTACTTCCAGTTCAGGACTGAGGTTTGCTGAAGCTTATCCCAGCAGCTCAGGGTATAAGACACATCCACCTTGGAGAAGACACCCTTCCATCATATGATACACACACCCATACACCCTTCAGTCAGACTAACACAATCTAGATACACCAGTTAACCTAAGTATGCATATCTCTGGGATGTGGGAGTAAACTGAGTACCTAGAAAAAACTCATGCAGACATGGGGAGATTGTGCAAAACTCAGACTGTAGGGTCCTTGTTCAAACTCAGTTTTCCCCCTCATTGAAAATCTATATATGGTGGAAAATGCTAAATTAATATAAGTAAAAAAATCACAAGAGTCCCATTCCATTTACCATACATGGTATAAACTGATGAATTTTAGACAAAAGTATTTGTGTTCTGCTCATTTACTGTAAATTATTTAGTTCAATTGATGAGGCATTTAACTTTTTCCCACAACAGATATTATAGAAGATATAACCAATCTACTGGTAGGTGGGTGTGTGTGTGCGCGCGCATGCATGTGTGTAACTATGAAATTAGGTGATAAAAACCCAAAAGAGTAAATGCTGTTTGGAGATTAGGTTTATGGAAGGTTTTCCCAAAAAGCTAGCTCTGACTTCAGCCTTGAGCAGTAACTAGAATTAAAAGTGAGGGAAGTTTTCCCAGGGAAACTAGAAAAAAAGCATACATACAATAAGGCTTGCTTGAAAATGTGGCAAAAGGTAGGAGGAGAAAATTGTTTAGTCAGGTAATATAAATATCTTTACTATATATTATCAGCTCGTGCACTGGAGTGAATACTTCTGCATTGGGGTGTGACACATGGCATAAACATATCAAACACTGCCTCAGGAACCAAAGCTTGAACCCAAAGTCATCTGTTTGGCATTATTCTTTGATTCTACCTATTTAGGAGTCCTTATAAGGTATAGACTTTGCAAATATAGACCCTGAGTTGTCTCAGATCTCTTGGGCAAGGTTAGTTCAGTTTTTTAAACCTGTAAGATGGAAATAAAATAGCATATACTTCATAGTATTGTGAGAATTTAAATGAAGAATGTGAAATTGTAATTGTTAAAACCAAAATAAATGTCACTTTTTTGCCCCTAATTTTGAAAAAGAAGCAAGTTGGAACATGTATGAGGTAAACTTACAATCTCTCTTGATTGCCAATAGGAAGCAATAATAGGCTTATGTAAGATACCAGGTACTTGTCAAATAGATCGTTCAGTAGTGGGGCGGGGTGAGGGGGAACAAAAAAAAAAACTTTTTGGGAAGCATGGGTGGAAACCAGAATGAAAAGTGCAGACAGCAGTGTGCTAGGACCCCTTAAAAAGATTCAGTGGGTATGATTTAAAGGAAGATAGCCCCATTAAGAAGTACCAGATGGACAGGTAAAAAAAAATCCAGATGGGATTTTTTGTTAGCAACTGGAGTATTTGTCTTCCTGTTCTGGTCATGCAAAATTTAATACTAACAGTGTCTTAGGAAATTGAAGAATACTCAAGGAAATAAGTGGTTTTCACATTGCAATTTGTGATCTAGTAATGGACTGAATTTTTTTTGGGGGGGTGGGGGAGGGCATAGAAGAACTGGGAGGTATAGGCCAGAGGTGCTGAGGTGGTGGGTGGTGAGAGGAATCATCAGAGACAGAGTGGGGAACAGAACAAGTGGATTTACTGAAATACACTGCTGAGGAGAGCAGCGGGCGAGACATATCTGCTACACCCAGGCTGGGGATGGTACTTAGGCTGTAGCAGTGATATTGCTGATACTTAACCCCTAAGCCACCAGGGAGGACCCTGGACTGAAATTTTTGTGTAGTTTAGATCAGAGTTGTCACACATTAGGTTGTTAGAGTGAGCAACTGGATCATGCATGGTACCATATATAAAACTTGAAAGTTAATTTTGAAAAAGAAACTTAGATGTGCTTGGTAGATGGTATGTCACTCTGGATCAACTATGTAGTAGTCAGATTTTTTAATCCATCTGGGATTTGGCACAGTAAATATGTATAAAAACAGATGGGGTTACTTGTTCGTGTGAATTTAAAGATTAAGAATCTTAAAATGTGCCGTGTAAGTAAAAACTAAACTAAATTTGACCAAACTACAACTTTTAAGAACTTTGTTAGCATTTATAGATTTAAATTGATGCTCTCAGCAGAACTTAGAGGTGCCTTGACCTGGGGCTCATAACTTATGGGAGAGAAAGGTTAACTCGAATTTGAAAAGAAAGATTAAAGTTCAGTGTTGCTTCTACAAAACATACAGCTTTAGTAAGTGGGTGGTGAGGTCTGTGAAACTAAATTTCTAACTCCAGGTGATGCCAGTATCTAGATGCTACACTTTGAATAGGTTAACCTCCTGTGTTTTGAGACGTTACTTTCAATGAACATGAATTAAGCATCTAATGTAGACTGGGCTGCATACTTGCATCTCATCAACTCTGTTCAAAGGAGTCAGTTAACTGTTTCTGGAAAAAAGGTAACTATGATAATACCTCATCAGGTTCTTGTAAGAATTACTTCAGTTTCAAGATCAGGAAATTGAGACATAGATAAGCAGCCAAATTAACAAAGCTTAACCCTTTGCACTCCGCTGTCCCCCTCTCAGGGGACATCGGAATTCTAGCATATTACTCGGATGTCCCCTCTCAAGAGACATTGCAATTTATTAGTGATTACGGGGAATTGAGGTTATTTCAACGCAACTTTTTGAGACATGCATGTTTCCCTGAAGTTTTATCTTGAAATGGCACAAGAAATTAAATCAAAATATCGTAAAATGGTTCAGAGTGCAAAGGGTTAATGAATGGCAAAACTAAGATTTGTACCCAGAACCAAGAGTCTGTAGCTTATTTTTGAGAACTACTACAGTAAACACCATGAGTGGCGGTACTCTATAAGATAAAACTGAATTATGTCTTTATTACTGTATTTCAGGTAATCAGTATCTGTTTTTACCACCAAATCGTTACATTTTCCATGGTGCTGAGGTATATTCAGACTCTGAAGATGACGTCTTATCCTCTAGTTCTTGTGGCAGTAACAGTGACAGTGGAACATGCCAGAGTCCAAGTTTAGAAGAACCCATGGAGGATGAAAGTGAGACTGAAGAATTTTACAATGGTTTGGAAGATGATGCTGATGTTAATGAGAGAGCTGGAGGAACTGGATATGGAGCTGATGGAGGTGATCAAGAGGCAGTCAATGAAGCTATATCCATGAAACAGGAACCAACAGACGTTAACTACCCATCAAACAAATCATAATGTAATTGTCCAGGTACAGGAATTTTCCCACCAGCATTAGGACCTTTAGCATGTCAAAATGAATGTTTACTTGTGAACTCAATAGAGGGAGGAAATCAGAAAGGTGTAATATTTATAGACTGGTGAACTTAGATTGTTTTCATGGGTAATTTTTAACTTACTTATTCTGTACTTGTACACGCAACACTAACTTTTTTAAAGAAAGGTACTAAGTATCTTTAATCAGCTGTTGGTCAAGACTTTCAAAAGTTCATTTGTATAATACATTCATATGTATATATAATTTTGCCTAGTGAGTTTCACCATTTTAAAGTTTTCAAAAAGCCATTGGAATGTTAAATTAATGTAAAGGGAACAGCTTATCTAGACCAAAGAATGGTATTTGTCACACTTTTCTTTGTAACATTGAATGGTTTGAAATCCTCCAATCTCTGTTCTGCTAAACTTCTGATTATTTAGCACAATTACCTACTTTTAAGCACTGGCATTTTCCAAAACTTGTGGCAGCTAACTTTTTAAAAATCTCATGACATGCTATGTGTGTAGAAGGAAGTCAACAGTAGGAAGAAGGGAGAGCACTCAGTTGTCTTTGCTTTTTAAAGTAAGACTTGGTGCTAAGAGTTTCAGGAATATTGTATTGTTCAATGAAGATGGCTTTTGTACATCCCGTGGACATGCAGTAATGTCTATATTGGCTCATAAAACTAACCTGAAAAACAAATGCTTTGGAAATGTTTTAATTGCTTTAGAAACAATAGTGCCTGCCTGGGTACCCTTAGTTTTGAGAATATTTGCCATTGTCGTTTAAATACCTATCACTGTGGTAGAGCGTGCATCGATTCTTTCCCACCCACACGTTTAAACTGCCAAGATGTGAATATGCAAAAGCCTTCATGAATTTATAATAATGGTACTGGGGAGAATGTAATATTTTGGACTGTTGCTTTTTTGTTTTCCACTAACAAGGATAGCAACAGCCCCCTGATTATGGTTCCAAAGTAAAAAGATGTTAATTATAACTCAGTAAGTACAGGAGATTTTGGTATAATAATACCAAACTTTACTAGCATTGTGGAGATGAACATGATGTAAACTTGTAATAGCAGAATAGTTAATGAGACTAATTCCTACAACGTGTCTTTATTTAAAAGCTTAGCCTGCCTTAAATCTAGAATTCAATTTTCTCAGCTGCAGAAGCTTCTAGTCTTTCAAGAAAGTTCATACTTTATAAAATTGCACAATAAGCATTTACCTTCTGACCTTTTCCCAACATTACTACCAAATTAGAACGTATTCCTTTGTTGCTTTAGTATTTATTACAGTTTGTAAGAGGTTTGAATTACAGCTGTTCTTTAAGCATAAGATACCAAGCTAGGACCATTATTGCCAGGGAAAAAAATTTTATTGGCTATTTCCCTACCTAAAAAGATGTTGCCGTTTGACTTTATTTGGCTACACTAAAGAATGCAGTATATTTAGCTTTCCATTTGCATGATGTGTGTTTGTGCTATAGATGATATTTTAAATTGAAAAATTTGTTTTAAATTATTTTTACAGTGAGGACTGTTTTCAGCTCTTTTTATATTGTACATAGTCTTTTATGTAATCTACTGGCATATGTTTTGTAGACTGTTTAATGACTGGATATCTTCCAACTTTTGAAATACAAAACCAGTGTTTTATACTTGTACACTGTTTCAAAGTCTATTAAAATGTCATTTGACTTTTTTCTGTTAACTTACATTGTTTTAAAGTATAAAATTTTTTTAATTCATACAGCTTTGAGGGCTGTATTATATACTTAAACATTTCTTCATTCACTTTTGAACAGTCTAAAAAGAACGGTACTTATGCAAAACACTGATAGTACTGGTTGTGTAAGTTGGTTCATCACCAAAAGTTTCAAGACTAGTATTCCAACCAATTTAGGTTAGGCCAAGGGCATTAGCAGGTAAAATGTAGGGGAAAGGAAGAATTTGACAGACTTTGGGGGATCAGTAGGAAATGGTGGAAATTCAGAGATTCAAGTTGCCCAGTGCTAGAAGAAAAAGCCAGGCTAGCTGGGAAATTTAATCATGGTACTAGATTTTCCAAGTCTTTAAAATGAGAAGGGGTGGACAAAAATGACTGTAGACCACACTTGGTATGAACTTTTTGAGACTGATATGGAAGAGACACAAAGTACTATTCAAAAAGCCAGGGACATGACCTTTACAAAGTATGTGTACAGTAATGAATAAAGAGAATCTTCAACTGGCAGTTTCCTACTCTCCTGCCTACTTCCCCACCAAACTTTTGAAGTTTGAATTTTTAAAAAATGCTCTACCCTCATATATCCTGTTAGCACTAGAAAAAGTATCCATAAAATGCCATCCTCAGATGTTATAAAAATAAGAAACTTTTCCCGTTTATGCACAAGATGGATAAGGCAGAGTCCATGCCTGTAAAGGGGGAGGTATGTAATCACTTAGTTAAATTACGTACTTAACAAGATTTAATTTAAAGCCCTGTTATGCAATGCAGTCTCATTCCCCTTGGTTAAGGCTTGCTCCATATTTTACATTTCATTGATTGTGACACATGCCCTCAACATATAGCTAGCATTTTTCTTAGTAGTACATAAAAGTGTTTTTCATCACCTACTATGCTTAGGAAAGTTTTATTTCAAACAAGTCTACTTCTAGATTTGTGACTTGCTGATACATATACCAAACCCAAAGATCTAAAGTTACTCTAAACCTTAGGAAGTTAATAGAAATACCAGAAAATGAGAGGCACTCAACTGGGACTGTCAAAAGTCACCTGGCAAACTTGAAAGTGTATAACCAAGAACATCACCTCTCAGTGATTGATATTTAACTGGCATAAAGTGGAACTTGTGCAGAATTTAAAAAGCACCTCACCTCACCCCATTCAAAGGTCTATCAAGGATTGAAAAGGGAAATCACTTTTAACATTCCATTTCCAGAAGATAGCTTAGCTGGAAAAGTATATTTACTCAAAGCAAGCAGACTATCTCTAGTAGAAGTTTTGGCTTAAAGGTAAACACTGGACAAGAGTGGGAAGCTACTAAAATGGTGAATTCTTCGCCAAGGGACAGAAGTACCTTAAGAAAGAGGTTTGGATGGACCAAGTGCAAAAAGATGCTTTTGGTGAGTAGTAAGAGACAGAATGGGAGTAATTGTCCTTGCCTTTAGTGGGCTCCCTATGCTGCCCTGTGCACATTAAATTTAGAACTTTTTGTTAAACTAAACACAGTGAAAATTGTAAGGGGGCCAAAGATCTCTTAGAAGTCAACCCTTTTAAAAATTTCTAATTTCATGCCAGTATATAAATGCACGTCCTGATTCTTCTGCCTTCCCAGCCAGTCTGAACAATGGCTTCTACAAAATTAAGAAACTACAAACACAGTAACTCTTAAATCTCTGGAGATCAAATATCTTTCAAGTTTAGTGAACTCTTTTTTAACCAGCTTTCCACTCTGAGCTACAATAGTCTCAAGACTTTTCTCGTTAAAGCAAATGGCAATTTGAAAAAGTGTTCATTGGTACTTTAATTTTCTACCATGAGTCTCCTTATTTAATGCCCACTGTATCTCTACAGCAACAAAGGGAGGGAAGGAATACCAGACTTACCCAAAGCGAGCCTTCTATTGTGTGCTTTGTGAGCTCCCAGATAAGATGGTAGGTCCTTTAGATAGCTGGTCAGTGAAATCCATCTGTATTAGTCCATGTGGCTGCTGTTTCACAGATCAGCTTCATAGCATACAGAGGGTACTAAAGAAAAAAAGCATCTGACACACAAATATCTACAAATTTTCCATGTAAACAATCATTACCCCAGGAATGGATGCACAGGGAAATGGTATAGTATTAGGTACATGGAATAATTTTCATAGGGAAGGAGGCTACTTTGAGGAAAATTCTCAACCCAGGTGAGAATTTGTTTTAGGACTTTATCTATAATAAAGAGATACGGCTCACCAGAAGTTTAAAACTACTGAAAAGTACAGGTCCATAGACTGTTATTCAGAACCCATCGGGTCATCTGCATTTTGGAATTAAAGAATATTAACAGAACTTTCTAAGGCACGTATTATTAGGATCCCACTGGGGTCTGAGGCAGCATCTAAGTAAATACAGTAAGTAATCAAACACATTAATATTGCCATAGTAAAATGTGCAAATACAGATATACCTCAGAGATGACTATGTTCAGTTCTAGACCATCACATAAATATTATAATGAAACAAAAAGCAAGCCACAAAATATTTGGTTTTCCACGCATATAAAAGCTTGTTTATACTATAACCTATAAAGTGTGCAACAGTGTATCTAAAAATGTACATAATTTTAAAATGCTTTATCAGAAAATGCTAGTCATTATCTGAGCTGTTGGAAAAATGGTGCAGGCAGACTTGCTCAATGCAGGGTTGCCACAAACCTCAATTTGTAAAATGGCAACATCTGCAAAATGCAATGAAATGAAGTATGCCCAGAGTTCCACTTAATGCCACAAAACAGCCTCAATGTTTCTGATGAGATTGCTGCAAAAAGAGATACACAATATTTCTTTTTCAGAGTTGTGAATTTTGGAATTACAAATAAGAGACATGGGACCTCTATAAAACAGACAAATTTGTGTGGGAATGGTAACAATCCAAAATTTAAGAGATCTTCCCTGACATTATTTTTGAAGAATTTCAAATCTCATGAGAACCACTGAAAGTTTAAATATTAAACCAATAAATCTTTATTATTTAAACATTTGAAAAATAAATATTTGCATTATAGCAGAAAGTCACATGTGCTGCATTAACTCAAATTTAATGACACAACTAAGGGAATATTTTCTATACCATTGAAAACTTATTAACTACCAACCTGTAGCATCAATAGCTGTAACTCAAAGACTGATTCTCATAGTAGCTAATGTTTCTATTCCTGGCAACTGTAGAACAAAGTTCTTACATTACTAAATATTAAGCTCTTCTACTTAGCAGCATCTCAAGATTCACAAAAGAGAAAAGAGGGCTGTTACTTAGATAACTTCTATCCATAATATAGATTTATACAAGGACATTCAGTCTAGCAAAAAAGTGAAGACATTCTCACTGTGATAATTTTTTGCTCATATTGTTTGAGAGTAAGATTTAAATAACTTTTAACCCTTAAATGTTAGTTTAACTCAATTACAACCATAGAAACTGTACTGGTATCAGAACATAACTATTTTATTACAAAACTTAACACTATTTACAAAATGAAAAAAATAAATGACTTGCAGGCCAAAGTTTAAAGGCTTTCCCCCGTGATTGAAAAAGGAAAAGTAAGCAACAGTTCCATGCACTCACCATATCATTTGTGAAATAAGCAAACTCTTAAAATTCATGTTAGTAAAACTTGAATGTATTCACAATACTTGTATGTTTATTGGAAGATGACAAAAGAAAAAAACCATGGTTCTGTACAATAAGTTTAATTTTAACAGTTCAATTTCCTTTAATTTTTTTGGTTTTCATGAAAACTCATAGCACTGAACATTTTGCAAGTAAGAATTATAGTAGTTACCTCTGTTACCTTGCTGAATTCATCACAAGAAAAACACAAAAACTCTTTTAATGCTTTTGCAGTAACCTGAATAGTTAAAACTCCAAAGTTATATTAAACTGAAGCCTTCATTGTGATCAATAGCTTGGATCAGTTTAGATCGTAGTGTTTCTTTTTCTGTATACTTTGGAAGATCCAGAAGATTAAAACAGGTATGGGAAACTGGGAGATATTCCTCACCACCTCCAGTAGACTGGATGACTAGTTTTAGACTCTTCATACCAAGAATAGGGATGCGATCACTACCTGTTAAAAATACTGCCAAGAAAAAAATCATTCAGCTAACCATGCCTCAAAATAACAATACAGAGTTCGAAGTAATTTAGTACAGTCGCTACAACAAAGCTTTGTAATAACATTTGTTCTAATGTAGAAGCTTATCTCCAGAATTTGTGGAGGCATGATTTTTGAGACACTAATTACACATCCACACCATTCGTTTTTCTTTAAAAGAGTGGCGATGCAGGAAAAAAGCACCATTTGTATTGATTACCAGCACTGCAGGGATTGGGTGGTCAAATTACTGATTCTTAGCTGGATTAAGAATCTGATTACCAGGAAAAAGAATAACTATAAGAAAGAAAAAAATCAAAATCAACAAACAACTATGAACCAGAGACACACTTTGGGGGGTGGGGGGGCGGGGAAAGGAGGGAATGGGGTCAAAATCAGGGGGTTGCAATTGTATAGGGAATATAAAAATAAAATTAAAAAAAAAAATCTGATTACGGGCCTCCCCTGGTGGCGCAGCGGTTGAGCGCTGGGCTGCAAAGCTGCCCGCAGACTGCAGCGCTGGTTCCATCCCCGAACGCAGGCGAGGGTCCCACATGGCACGACAGACCTCTGCTGCACCCGCTGCTCCCCTTAGTGTATTTCATCAGTCTGCCTGTTCTGTTCCCTGCTCTGGCTCTGGTGAATTCTCTCACCCTCTCACACTTCTGACTGTACCCAGTGCTTGTATAAATAAATAAATCTTTTAAAAAAAAATCTGATTACACAGCCCAAAATGGTCATATCCCAAACTGCTGGATATTAAATTAAACCTTTAATGTAACAATATCTCATTCTTGTTTTTAATTAAATTGTCTTTTTTATTTCAATTTTTTTAAAAAAAGTATAATCTTAGTAGTGTGTATATGACAAATGCTTAATAAATGTTTTATGGTCTCCAACAAAAACATTTGACTAGTTGTTTACAACTAGTTCATAAATACAAAATACAGATTTGATTCTTTGTTCTATTGATTTCTATTATTTTTTTAAGCTGAAGTTTACAACACTAAATATCAGGAATGTTTATCATTTTTAAATGAAAAGCTAAAATGGGCAGCCAAAAACTCAAATCACTTTCAAAGAACGACTGGTACTCATTGTATGTGAAGGATTCATGTATTAATTATCAAAATATGACTGACAAAGTTATTCTTGATAATCGCAGGAGTAGAACTGCAATTAGAATGCAGATTTTAACAAATGAAAAACACGGAGCAGGTTATGAATAAAAGAACTAAGGCTTAGAAAAGAAAAATTCTATTTTCTATAAAAATTTCCAGTTTTTGGGCTCCCTGGTGGTGCAAGGGGTTAATAAAGATGAAACCTATGAAGCTATCCACAGCCATTGCAGCAAGAGTTCGAACCACGGCCAGGGAGCAACCCACCTGGTGAGCAGACCTTTCCTGATTCACCCCTCTGCTCCTCTCAGCTGTTTATTTCAGTCAATCAACCTGTTCTGTTCCCTATTGTCTCTGGTGAATCCTCTCACCCCCCCCCCCACACCTCTGGCCTGTACCTCAGTTTTTGTATGCATAAATAAATAAATCTTAAAAAAAAAAAAAAGAGAAAAGAAAATTAATGAACACAGACCTGTGCACCAGAACACTTTTTAGAAATTGTGAAAGAAATTAACCCTAGTATACTATAATCAGTATATAGGTTGTTTTCATAAGGGCCAATTCTATTTAGACTGGATTTAGCTTTCAAAATAAAATACATATAATAAAGTGCAGACTTTAAAAACTATTTTAATTGAAAATTAGAAACAGGATCTTAGAATAATAAAAAATAATTTCAAAAAACCTTATCAACCAAAGTGAATCAATATCCATGAGAATAAGTTTATTAGATTCCATTATTATAAAACAACTAGTTGGAAATACTTACACAGAAATTGTTTCTTCTTTTCCAATGGTAATTCATGAAATACTTCCCAAAACATTTTAATTGTAGGATGTTCTGCCCAATACTCCCCTTTGTATTCTGTATTCTAAAAACAACATAACCTTTTATTAATATGAAAGGGTATTAGTTATGTCTTGAATTTGATAAATTGGCTTCCTTAGCACATTATTGCCCAGGAGTTTGAGACTAATGAGATTCAGTTGATTACCTATCTTTTCCTGGACATTTTGCAATTTTGAACTATTGGTTCTATGGGAAAAGGAAAAAAATATGTACACATCAGCAGAAATGCCTCCCCACCACTTCAAAGAACATGACAGGATTGTCTTATTTTCAAAAGTAAATATCTAAAGGATAAACAAATTACTAAAATGTTAGATGACTAAAAGTTCAACATGAAATTATCTGTGATTATATCATTTCCTGTATTCATGAACAGAAGTCAAGCCAATTATTTTACATTCTATCCTCCCCTTTAAAAAAAATGGTAGTAAGAGCAACACTAATAATTTCCTGTGCTAGTCAGTTTCCAAGATGACACCCATTGATCTCTCTCCCTGCTAACCATACCCTTGTTGCAGTTCCCTCCCACAACAAAGAGGCCTGACCTGTGTAATCATTAGGATATTGCAGATGTGAGAAATACTAACATTCGAAGCTACATCATTAAATTCTGTGGCTTCAACCTTTGATCATTATTCTGGGGGAAGAAGGGAGCCAATTGCAATTTTATGAGATACTCAAGGTACCCTATACAGAAGTCCTCAAGTTAGACAATGTGGCCTTTTAGACAACAGCTATGTGAGTGAGCCACCTTGGAAGGGAAACTATTCTTAAGTCTTCAGATTACCAAAGCATCAGTCAGTATCTTAATTGCAATCTCATGATAGACAACTGAACTAAATACACCCAGTCATTCTTGAATTCTCACTGAAACTGTAAGAAGATAAAGATTCATTGTTTTTAAGCCAGTAATGTTTGGGGTAATCTGCAGCAACAGAACTAAGTATACTTTCCCTTTTAAAAATATTAGCACTATGAGGAAAAGGTGGAGAGAAGAACTATAAAATGTTCTTTAAAATTCAGCCACAGTTGACTTTATCTTTTAGTTCTTAGCAAGAATATTCTAGTATCAGGTTCTATGCACATATTATTCCCTCACCTTAGACCACTTAAGACACCTCCTTCTTTGTTCATCAGGAAATTTCTACTTACCCTTTTGGGCTAAAATTAAACATCAGCTAACTCACTTTTTGATCCATTCAACAGGAGTTGTAGTCAAAGTTTGAGGCTTTAAAGAAAATGCAGTGAACCAAGTCCTTACTTAACTTGTGCGAATACCCTCTAGTGAGAAGCTTTCCCAGATTTGTGCAGCCTATGTAGATACCATTCACTAAACTTTCGTACTAGAAGGCAAAGACCATATCTTTTGAGACTGGCTTCTCTTCTTAGATTCTTTAGTTGTTGCATGTATCAATAATGCATTCCTAATTTTTGCTCAGTAGCTGTCTACTTCATATATATACCACACTGATTTATCCACTCATCCACTCGAGGACATCTAGGTGGTTCCCAGTTCTTGACTCATTTGCAGATTTTTAAAAATAATTTAAAATAAGCTGTGGTAAAATATATTTAACAAAGTTTACCACTTTAATCCCTTTTAAGTATACAGGTTGGTGGCATTAAGTACATTCATAAGATTGTACAACCATCACCACCATCCAACTCCAGCACTTTTTTCATCTTGCAAAACTGAACTCTTTACCCATTAAATAACTTCCTATTTTCCCCTTGTTTACAGATTTTTGTGTAAACATAACTTAATACCTAGAACTGCTTAGTATTATAGCAAGTATATGATTAATTTTATTTAAAAATACCAAATTGTTTCCAATGTGTTTATTATCTTAGTTTGACTTATTATTTTATGTTAGCTATTAACAGGTTCAGACTATGAAACTATTAATGCAATAATTATATCAAAGGTTGCTAGATTAGAAAGACAAAAAATTATAGCCCAACTATGCATATCTCTCTCAAAGCTGATCAAAAACTAGCATCTTTCGTTTAACATCTGAAGAAATATCTGAGAATTACTTGTATGGAGAAAGAGAGAAAGGTTCTTTCAAAAATTCTTAGTCTCTTCCCTAAAGTTTCCTTTTTTAGCTAAGGCACCAGTCAATGAAAATCACCGAGTGCTATTTATTCTCTGCTAAAAAAATTTAACATTAAGCCTAATCAAAAAAAAAAAAAAAAAAGATCTTCACTCTGAGTGTTTTTTCTTAATGGTTTTCTAGGATTCAGGCAGAATGAAAACCTGTTCAATTTTAGTTGGGGCTTCTATCCCACTGCTGGCATAAATGACATTTTTCCATATGACACCACAACTTTATGACAAGTAGAAAAAAGTATCCCTAATTTGCACATAATTAAATTAATTCACTGTGGAGTAAGAAGGGTACAGTGTTTTCCTATTCAATGACAGTAATAAATAATATAAAACAGAAAACAAGAGGGCAAGATTTCCTTCAATAAACCATGTTTTTTCTTTTTTCCTTTCCATTTAGTTACCATCATAGATGTTTTCCCCTACCTTTTCCAGTTCCTTCCAATCATAATTTGTATTTCCAATAACCATTGCTTGTAGTTCATTAGGCTGGAAGAGCTGAAGGACTTTTCCTCCACAGACCTTATGAAAGCCCGCATGAAAAGCATCAAATAAGGAAGCCACTGATTTATTGAATATATAGTCCACATAAGCATCAACAAACTCTTGCCTAGAAATGAAAACACACAAGCACAGAACATAAATATTATTTTTACAGAGAATGCTCTTTTTGTTACTTATCTACAACACTGAGAAAGTATGAAGTAGTGCTCAAAGGGGACAAAGTCTTTTTATAAAAGTTTATTATTCTTTTTATAAAAAAAAAAATCCAGAGTATCTATGAGGCATGTAGACTTTACCATTCATAGCCATTCCACTTAGGCTATTCCTAAGTGGAACATGTCATTTCCTAATATGTGTTACTAAACATGTATCCTCAATAACAGTGATCTGTTAAAATATTAGTACGATGAAAAAAATGAGAGTTTGGGAATTCAAACTATTTGACAGACAACATTGTTTTCCCTTGGTTTTCAAGGAACCTGAGCTAAATTTATTTTAAAAACTAAATACCTAGTAGAGGCAGTAAGCATTCTTTTAGATTAATCATTAAAAATTCCAAGTACAGATTCTTTTCAGATGTATGTGCATAAATATACGCAAAGAAGTTCTGATGCTTTTTTACCTGTTATGATACAAAAGGAAATTAAAGGGAAAAAAGGAAGTTCTGTTATCCAGTAATTAGAACTACAATTTTATTCAATTTGTTACTAGCCACAAACATTTTATGCAATTTTCTATCTGTTTAAACACACAATGAGAATGGGTACTAGAGAATTTGATTTCAATGTTTTATATTCTTGTTTTCCAAATTAAAAAGGGTGATGCTGTAAATGGGGGTACTGGTAAAGTCAGTCACCTATATTAAAATTATGTAATAAATTAGCAAGTTATAATTTCAAACTGAATTTATAAATGTTAAAAAAAAGATTACATTGTAAAATGTAAAATTGGGTGGGTCTAAGGAAAAATTCATAGTATATGCTATTAGGTTCTGATGAGAAGAGATAATTTTGTAATGATAACTCATCTAATTAGAAAACAAAATTTATCCATGCTAATTAAATCTCTTAAGCATGATGGCTAAATAATTTCATGTGGTAGCATGTGTTTTTTGTCTTCAACATTTTCATTATCTAACTAGGTAGTATAAAATAAAAAATATATCTGCCCCCTTCCTTCCCCTCGAATAAAAAATGTTAATTATTTCTAAGTGAAATAATATTTAGAAACTTTAAAAATTAGTCCAATAATAAAAACTTTGAAAGCTGAAAATAAATCTATCAGTTTTTCAAAATAAAAATTTTAAAAGGATAATTAGAAAGATGTATTTTTTTCACATTTTAAAAACAGCTTTATTTTTAGCAAAGTAAATTATATGTAGTTTAAAATGTCAATAATAGTGCTAACAGCCAGCATTTACTGAGCACGTACATGTGCTAGATACTATTCTAACCACCTTAAAATTTTCGCCTTATTTAATCCTCAAAATAACCCCAGGAGTAAGTACATATTATCCTACTTTACAGAAAAGGAAACTGAGGCATGAAGATATCAATTAATTTACCTACAGCTACACACCTCCTAAGTAGTAGAATAAAGTTTATAATTACCTGGATCAAGTCCCTGGCAACAGCTATTAAGTAAAATTTGTTTAAAGAATTACAACATAATAGAAAAGAACAATGCAGTTCTGTCTGCATCTTTCCACCAGAAATTTCCACTATCTGAAGGCAACTATTTGTTCACTGTTTTTTGCTACTTTCAGTTTTAATTATTGTCTAATGAACTGAATGTCTACAGTGAGAGGTGAGGATTTTAACTGCCCCACTCTCACTTTGCCTCCCCCATAGGCTCACATTATTAATGATTTCTGGTTCAGTATTAACATTTTTATGGTTATAAGTAATATCTGCAAATTAAGCATTCTATAGTCACCTTTCTTTTCTTAAGAACTTTTGTTTCCCTTAGATTGCTACTTCATCTACAACTTCTCCAACAGAAACATCAAGTTCGAGATTCATTCAAATATTCTAGGTAGCATCAGTTGCATTTTTCTCCTGGAGACAATCCTCCTCGAGTCCTCCATCTTCTTGATCTAACCCAAATTATTCTTTCAAAATTTTCACATTGCTGTTCCTACAGAAGAAATTCACCTTGCCTCTCTCCTATACTGGCTTTTTTTTTTTTTAATTTCATGTCTCCCTTTTTCTTGGTTTTATTCCTTATTTTGTTAGAATACATCTTTTAGTAACTTACTGAGAAAAATGCATTGGAAATAAATTCTCTGAGATTCTGCAAATATGAAAATGTTTTTATACAACCACATACTTGATTGTTTTGATATAGAATTCTAAGTTAAAAATTATTTTCTCCCAGAATTTTAATCTCCTAGCTTCAGTGTCAT
Source organism: Talpa europaea (assembly GCF_964194135.1). Taxonomy (NCBI): domain Eukaryota; kingdom Metazoa; phylum Chordata; class Mammalia; order Eulipotyphla; family Talpidae; genus Talpa; species Talpa europaea. The sequence goes on along the minus strand of NC_140077.1, from coordinate 45,702,737 downwards.
TCATTAAAAGTCTGACGTTATTCTGACTCTTAGTTCTTCATGTGTGTGTATTTTAATGTATATTTTTACTTAGTATCATTTTTTCTTCCAGATTTTGAAATTTCATGTATTTTGCCTTGGCATATTTTTTTCACTTGCCATGCTTTCAATCTTCAAATGCATGCCATTTAGTTCTGCAGAGTTTTTGGTATGTTTCTTTGTCAAATTTCATTCATACCATTATTTTTCTTTTTTTTTTTCAATTCTTAGCAATACTCATATGGATGCCATTCTTATACCATTTTGAGGGTACTGATTTCAGTTTCTATTAAAGTTCTGTTCATTATCCTTCATTGTTTCTGTTTCCTTGATATTCTTTTTGACTCCTTTGATCTTTTCTTAAATGTCTATTCACCTTTGGCTATCCATTCACATTTTAAAATTAGACACTTTCTTCCAATATATTGTCAAGAAAGAGGAAGATGCAGACTTTCAATCTCCCTGTTTCTAGTTCAGCCCTCAGCTCTGGCTTTGCCTAACTGTCCTGAAGTCCACAGTCCTTTTAGTTCTCTCTTGCTGAAGGTAGATTTCAATCATGAGCTCAGGCTGAAGAGAGTATATTGTCAGGCTATGGAAATGCTAAGGAAAATGGATTTCTCACTGCTTCTGGTAACAGCCAATGTTTCTGTTTCTACATTCCACTAAACCCCATACATTTTCTGATATATTTTTTATTGCCAATGCCTGAGCCTTTGTTCTGCATTAGAAACTTGCTGCCTTATGGCAGCATTCTCTGATTGGCTACTGCTGTTTACTAGCTTCCAAAATGTGTTTGTTGTTGTATCATTTCCCCTCTCTTTATTCTTTTTATGATCTTTTATCCCTTTATTAATGTCTTAAAGGGATTTCAGAAGCAAAAGGCAGATTACTTCCTCACTATCCACTCAAAAAGTTTTATCTGAGTAAAAACATAAGATTGTGACATGTTTGTAAAGAATTAAGAAAATGTTTACTGAATCTTATTACTGCCACTGATGCTGCTATAATTCACTTACCGATTTTGTTTGTTAACAGCTGTGTCTGCACCATTTAGAACCAGCTCTTTCACTTCTGTTGCACCAAAGTTTTCAACTGTGATCTATTAATTTAAATTTTTAAAAAAAGTCAATGTCAGACTCAAAACTTATTATTTTAATATCCTATTATTATATTCTACCTTTCATTAACTATAAGAACTAATAAATTTGAAGCAAAATTTGGCTACCATAAGCTTTTTTGTGAATTCTGCATAGAGCCACAACTAGAAATTTTTACCCTAATAGTTTGAAATTCTATCTTTACCAACTAAACAAATAATTAAAAATCACTAAATATTTTGTTAACGTATGAACAGGAAACTGAGTATTTATGATGCATAAAACTTTACAGGAGTTCATTATTGTAGTAAAATATCAGAAAGGATGTTCTCCTGAGGTAAAAGAGAGAATTCAAGTCAGAATGCATTCAACTTATACTAATTATGCGTTCTCTCCACATAACAACTGATATATTTTTTTTAAGATTTATTTATTTATTTATTTATACAAGAACTGGGGTACAGCTCAGATGCACGGGAGGGTGAGCGGATTCACAAGCGACAGAGCGGGGAACAGAACAGGCAGACTGATGAAATACACTGCTGAGGGAAGCAGTGGGCACCACAGGAGAGGTCTGCCATGCCATGTGGGACCCTCGCCGGCCAGGATCGAACCGGTGCTGCAGAGGCTGCAGACAGCTTCACAGTGAAGCTCTCAACCAGGGGAGGCCCAACAGCTGCTATTCTTGTATGCCTTGTAAGCTTCACAGGCAGGTTTTCCATCTGTGATATTAATTTGGTTTACAAAAACTTTTTCATTTCCTTACTAGACTGTTAATTTTCCTATCAACATTACCATTCCCACCTTTGCATATTTTCTTTCTATTCCCTCTTTTGGGAATATTATTCTCTTCTATTAAAATATTTTAAATTATCTGTTATCTATAAAACTATGGTGAGAATACTATGATAACATGAATAGATTCCTGCTCTGGAGTTTATTTTATTAAAGGAACAGAAATGTGTTATGTAAACAACTCATTATAAAATTATAATAAAGACATGAACAAAATGCTATCAGACATAGAGGAAAAGAAAAATTATTACTAATTGAAACATTAAAGTATGTAGTATGAACCCTTGAAGAAAAATGTCATATATGAAATGCATGTCATATGCGATGCCATCTGAAAAGTACCTGAAAGGATGAGTAGGAATGTGAAAAATTGGGAGAAGGTAGAATTTCTGATTGAGCACGTAGATTTGAATAAAAGGGTAAATATGAGAGAAATATCAAGTTCTAAAAATAAATGTATGGCCCTAAAAGAACAGGAAGGTGAAGTGTCTGAAAGAATACCATATGCTATGAAAAAACTTGGTATAAATGGAAGCGTACAATGAGTTACCAAAAAACCAGACTACAGAGGTCTTTGACACCCATTCTAATCTGTTATTCTGCAAGCAATTAAGAGTCACTGAAAATCTCTGGTAAACTAACAGTAGTGGGAAGGAATGTTTGAATCACAATAGTTCTTGAATATATTAAGTATTCACAAACTTGATAATTGATAAATTAGAGATTAAGTTTCTTGGAATCCAGTATTTCAATCGAGCTGTAAAAATAACTGATATGGAACCAAAATCTCATAATAAATAGAATAAGTCCAATGAAGATTTTCCTTGGGGGGGGGGGACCATCATATCTACCAAAATTTTCTTACAATTGCAAATTCTTGAATGACAAAAAAATAACCTTATTTGAGGGGGCACATAATGTTTTTGAAAAACTGTGTGATAGCAGAATATGTTATCTTTTGTCAATTTTGACCACAAGATCATAAACAGGAGTGTTTGGGGTGGAAAGTAAACAAATAAATAGTTTTTTTTTTTTTTTAAGTTTTGGTTTTTTTTTAAAGATTTATTTATTCATATAAGCGCTGGGTACAGTCAGAAGCGCGGGAGGGTGAGAGAATCCACCAGAGCCAGAGCGAGGAGCAGAGCAGGCAGAAGGACCGAAGTACACTGCTGAGGGGAGCAGCGGGCGGCAGGAGAAGTCTGCGCGCCATGCGGGACCCTCCTCCAGTGACTGGGGAGCAGCCGGGGATCGAACCGGCGCTGCAGAAGCTGCGGGCAGCTTCCCAACCCAGCGCTCAACCGCTGCGCCACTGGGGAGGCCCAATAACAAATAGTTTTTAAAAAGAAAAAGAAAACTGAAAGTTTTATCTTTTTCCCAAAAGTCTAATTTATAATATTCAAATATTATTCCCTTACAAAGTGATTTATAAACCTTAATGATTTTTCTCTTCAATTGTCAACTAGTCTACTTCTGCTAAATTCTTATTTGACATGTAGCTTTGCATGTGACTCAATCAGTTGCTCAACACCCCTTCCTGAAATAACAAAATTCAGCATTTTTACAAGATGTACAACTTCATTTTCCAAATACTATTCCAATATATTTGCATTTGCATTATGGTTTGATATCCAACAGTGGGTAAGACAAGATGGTCGAGGACAAATATTGGTGTGAAGCAGAAAGGGATGCCTGAGTGGGAATTAATTTTAAGTGGTCAGTTTTTTCATGAATATTCTCATATTACAATAACCTTTTGCTTCTCTAAATACTCCTGTAATTGCATATTCACAATCAAAAATTTGAATAAGAGGAGCCCTACAACTGTAAAGATATTTAGCATGATAAATTACAAAGCTTTGAAATCACAGAACTCATATAACGATCTCTAATTCATGATTGTTTTCAGTTTTCTTCATCTGTAAAACAAAAACATTAATATCAATCTTATGAGATAGGATTGTTATGAGGATTAAATGAAATAATGCAAGTACTGTGACTAGCACATAGTAAATGCTCAATAAATGTTAGCTAAAGGGTTCTTTAAGAATTCTGTCTATGAAAATAAAGAAAAACCAAAGGGTACAGCTGCTAAATAAAAGGAATGCTGAATAATTAGACTACCCAGTATCTTTCTATCTTACCGTAAAGTTCAGACAAAATGTTTCCTCTATATCATCTTCAGGATAATCCAGTAATTGTTGCATACTTCTGCAAAATAATATATATGCTCTTTTGAGGTAAAACATCATTGGGTACTTTGACTACTTTGATTATGAATAAGTATCTCTCTTTCTTGATAAAATCCTTTCATTAATATGTACTTTTATATCTGTTTCAGAAAGGTAAGTATACAATAGCAAATGTATAAATAATGTTGGAGAATAAAATCACAATAAGGTTCTTATCTCTTCCTCTGAACACAAAGGCCATATAGCTAACTATTTTCAACATTTGACCTTATTTATATACATCTTTCATTTACTTGATGTAATAAATAAAAAGAAACTTTACATATTCCAGCTAAAAATAACAGTGATCAGAAGTAAAAATCCGAATAAATCATTTACTCACAGAAAACACTCTCTTCCTAAATTTATTATTTACTATTTACAAAGTTTAATGTTAAACCACTAAAAATTTAGCAAATGCCTTTATACTCATAAGTCTTTAACTAGAAATTTTTGAATCTAAGTAACAATGGATTTTCCTTAATTAGAAGGGCTTTTGAAACTTTCATTAATTCAAAAAGAACAAAATAATATTATCTCTAAAAGGGAAGTTTTCTGCTCACTCCCCATGTACTATTCCTTAAACTTCACCCTTGCCAATTTTTACAACTAACCTCCCAACATCAGGCACAAGTTCTTTCAAATCATCCAGGGATGGCTTCTTTTTCAGCAGTTTTTTATACAATGCCAAAGGAAAATGGAGGTCCACAATAGTAAAATTATAAATTGCTAATCCACAGATAACACCAATCAAGTGGAACAAATCACTGTCTTCAAATGTCTAAAAATATAAAGAAAAAGGAAAAAGTGAAGCGTTGCCATTCAAGTTAAAACACTGCATCTTTTCTGATTACAAAAACACATATCTGTAGTAGAAAATTTTGAATTTTCTATTTTGAAAATAGAAATATTTCAGATTTTAAAATGTCTATTTCATTCATGAGAATGAATAATAAATAACAAGAAAAATGTTCAATCTCATTCTATTCTCCCTGGGAAAATATCACTGCTGGCATTTTTGCACATTTCCATTCAATGTTCTAAGATTTAAAACTAAAAACCAACTACTATATATAAAACTTCACAGCTGGCTTTCCCCCAAAAAATGTAAGCACTTCTACATCACTAACCATTAAATTAATAAATGTTTCCAAGAATATTTTTCTGATTTGAAAAATTATATTCAAAATTTGGAAAATAAAGAAAAAGCATAAAAAAGAAAATGAATAAACACCTCACCTGTAGTCCAATCAGCAAAAAATAATTTTAAATTTTTGTATGTATTTCCAAGTTCAGAAAAATAATTTAAAAATATATTGACATGGCTTTCTCATTTTTCTAATTGTAACAGTATTTTTATGTCATTAAATATTCTCCCACAACAGGAGTTTTAATGATTGCTTTACGTTACATGAAAACACCATGGTTTGCTAAATTAGCTATACTGCTATATTTGGATTATTAAAAACACTTGTTAAATTTAATTTTTAATTTTAATTTTCAGGTTATATTTTTGTTCCTCCATATGTACACATGTTCTACTCACCCTGATTATTAAAGCATTATTTTCCCCCACCTTCAGAGAAGTAACATATGGTTGCAGGAAATTCAAGAAAAATATTTTTTTATTATGTGTGAGCTCTGAACCTGGTTTAGTCATTAGCGTCAATATTTTCAAAGATCAGGTTAGTATTTATTTCACAAGGTTGTGATACGATTAAATGGGAGTAATGTGTGTGAACTGCTGTTAGCTGATTTCTGAAGTATACAATGAAAGCTTGATAATGTTATTATCCTAACTAGCTAGTAATTTCAAAATAAAATGAACAATCTTTTATGGATAATTTTATCCCATAATCAAAGGACATTTCAGCATACCACCAAATCATTTTTCTCTACACATATTCCAGTTTACACTGCTATTTGTGGAAATTTGCTATTTGTGGAAATTTGGAAAATTTTCCAAATTTTCATTGTATGTACACACTGAACACATACAAACACATTTCTGAGTTAAAAAATCACAACTTATTTGAATATGTATTTGTGACTATCAGAGATATTGAAAATTAAGGATTGATGTATACACATGAAATGCCTCTTTGTGTACTTGGCCCATTTATCTTTAGGGGGCTGTTTTCTTTGAAATTTAATTATTCACATATTAGGGGTAATATATTTCATCACATTTGTTATATATCTTAGTCTGTTATTTTTGTGAAAAAAAATATTGAGCTATAACTGACATATAAGTAACATATAAACTTTGGATCTATATGAGTCAATATGTATATATACTAGGAAAGGATCACCACACTAAATCTAGTTAACATCCATCCCTGTACACAGTTATATTAAAGTAATTGTTTGTATGTGATGAAGACAAATTAATCTTTTTCCTTTGTGATGTCCTACATTGTGTTTAAGTTTAGAAAGTCCTTCTTAAATAGGACAGAATGAATAATGTGTTAATCTGTCTGCCTCCTGAAATCCTGAGAATAATGGAGTAAAAACAGTACAAACCCATATCAAAAAAAAAAAAAAAAAAGATAATAGGGGAGGTGTTTTCTAATACTAAAGCAATTAATATTTCAAAATATAAAAGGCAAATGGATGGCTAGTAACTGATTCAGTAAAACAATTAAGTACAGCATTTTATAGGAGAAAAGTCAATGAAAGACAAGCTAGTTTGTGCTGCAGGTTCAGGAATAGGAAGTACTAATCAATATCTCTAAAGTCAGAGGTATATATCAGCTATTTCAGTTGGTAAAACATAAGTCAGTGAAAGAGCAATCAGAATGAGAATAAAATTAGGATGCTGGGTGGAAAGTCTTGCTTTTGTGAAGAGGATGAAGGTTCTGGGATCTGAGAGAGCTAATGGTAAAGATACTGCATTAACAATAGAAGTAATCAAATGAAGATGTATACAGTAAACAATGAGAATCCTAGTTTCCCTTTAACAGTGTTCAGATACAACTAAAACACTGACAGCCAGTGCACTACAACCTTTCTTGAAAATCTAAAGGATAAAATAAACTATAGATATGCTGATATTTAGGGTTCTACCTCAAAAGGCCTCGACTCTAATCACTCAGTGAATGAATGTAGTTTTTAAACCATAAATGTGTATGGCCATACAAACAAAGTACATACATAGTTTTTCAGTGCCATATTTTAAATTGTGAATAAACAGCTAATGATCACAGGAAAAAGAAGAAACAAGAAAGCAAAAGAAATCTAGAGGAATAAGGTATACTAGGGGAAACAAACTAACAACAACAAAAAAAAGCTGTGTCAAACAAAAGCACCTTTTACAAGGGGAAAAAAAAAGAAATATACACTGTCCTTGAAAAATCCCAGACATTGGATTTATTACACAAAGACTTTCAATCAACTTTTATGTAGCTCAAAAAGCTAAAGAAAATCATGAAAAAACAACTAAGAAAAGCAAGTAAACAATGTCACATAAATATTATCAACAAAGTTACAGAAGGGATTCCCTGGCTGCCTAGAGGTTAAGTCCCAGTGCTACCAAGCTATTACTAGCCACTGTGGCATGAGTTCAATCTCTGGTCAGGGAGCTAACACACATGGCACAGCAGACCTCTTCTGTCTTGCCTGCTGCTCCCCTCAGCAGTGTATTTCACTAAATCTGCCTGTTCTGCTCCCCACTCTGTCTCTGGTGAGTCCTCTCACCCCCAACACCTCTGGCCTATACCCCAGTTCTTGTATGCATAAGTAACCTAAAAGAAAACAAAATTTCTTCATCATATATTATTAAACTAATAAACTAACAAATTATGAAAAGGAAACAGGATTCCTGGAGTTATGAAATACACTAGTTCATTAGATTGGAGCAGGTAGAAAAAAGAATTGTACACTAAAGATAGGTCAATTGAGATTATTCATACTGAGGAAGCATGAATAGAGCCTAAGAATCTGTGGGAAACAATCAAGGGTACCAGGAAAGAGAGAAAGAGGAAAGACCATCTGAACAAATGATTGAAAACATCCCAGATTTGACAAAACACATAAAAACTAAATATCCAAGCACTCAACAGACTCCAAGAATGACAAACTCAAAATCCATACCCAGATATCTTATTATCAATATTAAGAGTCAATTTCAAAGAGACTATTGAAAGTAGCAAAAGAGAAGCATCTCATCAATAAAGTTAACAGCGGATTTCCAATCAGAAACTGTGCAATAAAAAGGCAGTAGGGTGACATATTTAGAGAACAGAATGAAAGAACTTTACAGAGAGAATTCTATATGCAGAAAAATCTTAAGAAAAAAAAAGACTGATCTACTAAAAATGGAGCAGCAATCCCACTCCTAGGGATCTACCCAAAGGAAGCAAAAACATTGATCCAAAAGAACATCTGTACACCTATGTTTATTTATTTTTTTTTTAAAGATTTATTTATTTAAGCATACAACAACTGGGATACAGGCCAGAGGTGTGGGTGGTGAGAGGACTCACCAGAGACAGAGTGGGGAACAGAACAGGCAGACTGACTGAAGTACACTGCTGAGGGGAGCAGCGGGCGAGACAGGAGAGGTCTGCTGCGCCATGTGGGTTGCTCCCTGGCCGGCTGGGGATCAAACTCATGCTGCAGAGGCTGCTGCTTGCTGCATAGTGCGGTGCTTAACCCCTTGCGCCAACAGGGAGGCCCTGTACACCTATGTTTATTGCAGCACTATTTACAATAGGCAAAACCTGGAAACAACCCAAATGCCCAAAAAGAGATGACTGGAAGATGTGGTATACATATACACAATGGAATATTATTCAGCAATCAAAAAAGATAAATCCATGCCATTCGCAACAATGTGGATGGAACTAGAAGGAATTATGCTCAGTGAAATAAGCTAGAAGGAAAAAGGAAAATATCAGATGGTTTTACTTATAGCAGGAATATAGGGGAACCGAATAAGACATCATTGTAAAAAAAAAAAAAAATAACAGTATAAAATACAACAAAGCAAAAACAGAGACATACTGCAGGGGAGGAGGAGGGAGAGGGATCAGAGGGAGGGAGGGAGGAGCACAAGGGACTGAGGTGATGGTGCATGGGTGCATTGGGGAAGGAAACTCTATGAAGACTATACCTGAGGGGGTAGGGGGAAGCAAATATTGCTTAAAAGTGAACAATGATGTAAAAATTTTGAAAAAAGAAAAAAGAAAGAAAAGACTGAGAAAGTTTGTTGCTTCTAGATCTTCCCTTACACTCTGCCCCCCAAAATGCTGTTATTAGTATTAATCAGTCAATATTATTAAATTTTTAATGTTAGCCCCCTTTTTTCCCCTATATGGTGAAAAGACAAATGCATAAAATAAATTCATAAAGTATAAATCCACATTAATGGGCACCCATGTGTAAAGCTGTAACTTGAGAGGATAATAAAATAAAGGAGGACAAGACAGCTGTTCTAGGAAAAAAGTTTCTGTATTCTATAGACATTGACTTAGTATTAATTCAAAGTACATTCCTACAAATTTAAGATTTTAATTGTACTCTCAAAGCAACTAGTAAGAAAATAACAGAAAACTTTTCAGAAAAGGAAAATGAGAAAGAAATCAGAACACAAGGGAAAAAATCAAACACAAAAAGTGAAAGAATAAAGAGCAAAGATATAAAACATATGGAAAACAAATAGCAAATGACAGAAGTGCTTCCTTATTAGTAATGACTTTAAATGTAAATGAATTAAATTCTACAATCAAAAGACAGATTAGCAGAATGGGTTTTTAAAAATTATTTAATTACATACTATTTATAAGCCTTACATAATGGTATTCCATGCAAATAATCGTTGAAAGAGAGAAGGGCTATACTAATATCAGACAAAACAGACTTTATTTTGTTACCAGATGCCCAAATGAGTTATTGATAAAAGTGTAAACCCACCAAATGATGTAACATTTACAAACATACACAAACCTAACAGCACAGCCTTCCTAATATATGAAGCAAAATCTGACAGAATTGAAGGAAGAAACACAATTTTAAAATAATAATTGAAAGTTTTTATACTTCACTTCCAGTAATGGATAGAACAAACAGAAGATCAATAAGGAAACAGAGGAATTGAATAATACTATAAACCAATTAGAACTAACAAATATAGAACACACCACCCAAAAAGAGGAAACTATACATTCTTCTCATGTCTGTAGAATAATTTTCAGGATAGAACATATGTTAGGGTCACAAAATTAGTCTCAATAAAATTTTAAAAGGCTAAAATCACTAAAAATATCTTCTAGATCATAAGAGAATGAAACTAGAAAGCAACAACAAAAGGAAATATGAAAAATCCACAAACATGTGAATACCCTAAAACTAATGGGTCAAAAAAGATTATCACAAGGGAAATCAAAAAATTAGAGGCCAATGAAAATGAAAATACAACATACAAAAGTTGACGGGATACAGGAAAAGAAACGTTGTTAAAGGAAAAAATATCTCAAATAAATAAACTAACTTTAATTCTAGAGAACTGTAAAAAGGGCAAACTAAACCCAAAGCTATTAGATGGAAGGGAACAAAAGAATTAAAGTGGAATAAAAGAACTATAGAATGGAAAAACAATATGCAGAAGCAACAAAACTAAAATTGATTATTTTAAAAGCGACAAGATTGGGACCTCCCCGGTGGCGCAGCGGTTGAGCTCTGGGTTGCGAAGCTGCCCGCAGCCTCTGCAGCACTGGTTCGATCCCCGGCTGTTCCCCGGCCACCTGGGCCACGCCTGAGGAGGAGGGTCCCACATGGCGCGCAGACCTCTCCTGCCGCCCGCTGCTCCTGAGGAGGAGGGTCCCACATGGCACGCAGACCTCTCCTGCCGCCCGCTGCTCCCCTCAGCAGTGTACTTCAGTCCTTCTGCCTGCGCTGCTCCCCGCTCTGGCTCTGGTGAATTCTCTCACCCTCCCGTGTTCTGACTGTACCCAGTGCTTTTATTTATAAATAAATAAATAAATAGATAAATAAATAAATAAATCTTTTTTTAAAAAGCAGCAAGATTGACAAGCCTTTACTTAGAATCACCAAGAAAAATAGGGGATTCTCAAATTATTAAAATTAGAATTTAAAGTATGTTTAGTTATTGTAATACTAGTGTTAATGTTCCCATTGTTAGGCAGTAAATGTCTAAGTATGGAATATTTTATCCTGTCAATTATACAAGGTAGCAAGGAAGATACCAAAGAGTTCCAAGGTTGTGTTAAAAGGACTCATGTGCCAACTTAAAGAGTTCTCTCTGGACAAAATGGGGATGATATGAACATCAATAAAAAATATAATAATTGCAATGGATTGAAAAACATCAAATATGGTTATTAAATCCATGAATAAAATATTTGAAAACATAACCAAAAAATGAATTTTCATCAATTGAGTATGCTAAAGAACAGTCATCCTTTTGAAAAACAAGAAGTTCCTTTCCCAAAAGAATTGTAAAACTGAAAAAATAGTACAAATGGAAAAATTTCTCTATATAGAAGTACCCGTTAAACTGAGAAAGAAATGTTACAGTAGCACCACCATGTAATTTCTAATAAATTAACAAGCCTAGGCACTGATCATTAATGACTGCTAACATCACAAAGGACAGTAAACCTCCTGGAAGAATGAATAAAAAAGTATATCAAGATTTTTAGAAACAAATGCAAATATTATATTCAAATTACAGAATGCGCAGTTTTATAAGCTGAATCATACATTTTACTGATAGTCTCTAAATCAGGAGGCAGCAATCTTTTGTAAAGAGACAGATGCTAAGCATATATTATGGGTTTTTTTTGCCTCACAGTCTCTGTTGTAACATTCAACTCTGCCTCTGTCAACTGTACCTAGAAAGCAATCTTAGAAATAGGTAAATCAGAGAGGATGACTTTATTTACAAAAACATGCTGGGAAGAACTTAACTCATGCTCTAAATAAGGGGGAAAAAAATCAATGTCCTTAATTAAAAATTAATTCTTCCCAGAAGAAAAGCTAAGTTTAGTGATTATTCTTCAATTCTCAAATCTATCAGCAGAAGAAACAATCAACATCAGTTTCAAGTCAGACTCTAGCGAGTAATGAGGGAATACTACTCAAGACTAGCTCCAAGTGTGTGCAGTTACACAAAATGGCTTCACTTCCCAGTGGAACATTTTCTGGAAAGGTGCTGACAGACTTTAACAATGAAGGAAAGATCACCTTTCTAGATCTATCTCTAGATGACATTAGAATTCTTAAACAGAAAGACCACACAAACACTGAGAAAGAACAGGAGATAGAACTTAAAGAACTCTGTTTCAAGACAGGAATCAAATACTCATAGGCATCACCAGCAGAAACAAGGGTGGAGAAAGAAATCATGGTTAAAAACCCATACCAATAATCTTCTGGACTTAAGCCTGGATGAACTCCTTCAAATAAGGAGGAAAAATGCAATGCTGGCTATAAGGCTCAAGCACAGAAAAACAGAGACCAATAAATGTGGAACCAGCATCAACTGGAAGAAACTCAGGGTCAATTGGGAAGAAAATCAAAATTATTAGGAAAGATCTTATGGCCAGAGAGCTCTCAGGGGCACACAAAACGTTCTCATGGCTAATCAGTGATATCTCGTGACCAATCTGTGGTCATGTTCATTCAGAGAGAATTCCTATTCCATCAGCAAGATAGCATTACCTGTCAGAGAGATCTCATTTCCTAGCAGAGAGGCCTCATAGTGAATCAAAGAGATCTCATGACCAATCAAGGAGAAATCAAAGATACTAAGCAGTGGGATCATCTAATATCCAGCCTGCATTTGACATTTGACAGGAATTGTATAATAAAAAAAAAGAGAGAGAGAGAGAGATGAATACTTCCAGCTACCAACAATAATCAAATGAACATGAACCAAACAACAATACTGAAAAATGATCTCAACTCTAATGAAAATGATGAGGGACATGAAAGATAGATGATACAAGTTACAGCTTTATTTCTAAAGACTAAATATATTATGACCAAGATTTCTCTGCACCAGCCCAGAGGAATATACCTGAAATTCAACTTTCAAGTAATGGGTAATCGGCTTTTCTCTCCTCCATAGACTAATCTTTCACTCAATGAGAGCTTCTCTAAGCTGAAAGTGAAGAAAGGATGATGATCAATCACCAATACCTAAAGATCAAAAAGTCTTTACCCTTAAAGATTTGCTGCAAATAGGGATGTTGTAGTGAATTTTATTCAAAAGCATGTATGTATATATATAATCTTATAGTATTTAACTTTTTATTATTTTTGATAATGTATTTTTCTTATATAAATTCTGATGTGCGTAATCTGTCAAAACTGTTAACATAAAAAAAGATTACCTTTGTTTGCAGAAAAGAACAGAAAGATGAAGAAGAAGGAAGCTAAATTAGAATAGGTGATTTTAGGAAAACTGCCATATTTTCAGAACTGCATGTTTCAACTTTAGAGAATGTGTTTCTTTGCTTGTTCTTTGAACTCTAGAACACACACATGAATACTAAATAATCTTCATTTCATCATTAGAGTAAGGTAACTGGTAAGTATCTATTATGAATAAATAATCTGTGTCTCAAGAATCAGTAAGATTGAATTCTACTTTTATTATTTTCCAAATCTGTATCCAAGCTTTTACATTTTTGGTAGGAATTTAAGCTTTACTTTTTTTTTTTAATTTTATATATTTTTTACATCATTTTTCATTTTTTTAAAGATTTATTTATGCATACAAGAACTGGGGTACAGGCCAGAAGTATGGGGGGTGAGAGGATTCACCAGAGACAGAGTGGGGAACAGAGACAGACCGAAATACACTGCTGAGGGGAGCAGCGGGCAAGTCAGGAGAGGTCTGCTGCGCCATGTGGATTGCTCTCTGGCCAGGGATTGAACTCGTGCTGCAATGACTGCAGAAAGCTTCATAGGTTACGTCTTAACCCCTATGCCACCAGGGAGGCCTGGTATATATAGATATTGATACACACACACACACACACACACACACACAGGTGCTACATATAAGTAATTTAGACAACTGAACTTTTTACCTTATCAGAAAACCAAATGAGCCTGGAATCTTCATAATACCTAAACATGCCATATTTAGGATCTAGTAATTCTCTCATGATGAGCAAGAAAAATTCTTTGCGTACCCCTCCTGCATCAACAGCATCTTCTCCAACAAATATAACCTAAAACAACACAAAATGCAAACAATGAATGTAAAGAAATAAAAATATATTCTGGATATCCTGTAACATGTTTATTACGGAAAAATGTTTAGGAACTAATAGTTAAAAAAATTGAAGTATATAATATTATTGATCAGCTTTAAAGATATACCAAAACCAAATAAGAAAACATTAAAAATAGTACCTGGAAAAAACTTATGCAATAGAAAATGTCAAATTACCTTGAGGGGCTTTTTATAGTCTATATTTTTTGTTTTCCTAAGAACTTCCATGGCATCTCCTACAATATTTTCTCTACGCACCACTAGAATTAAGCAGGGATTCACAGATTCAATCACTGGGAGAAAAAGAGAGGAGACATTCTGTCTGTGGGCCTGGTCAATAGCCATCTAGAAAACAAAAGATAAAAATTTTAATAACAATGCTATAAAAAAGCTACGGTGACTGGATAACTTGTACTTATTATCTGCAGATATTCTGTATTTCCTATAATTGTTCCTATATTACTGGATTCATATAACTCTTAAATACAGTATCTAGGATAACATAAAGAGTTTAACTGTATTCTGAGCATAAAGAATATTCTTTTGAATTTTTTATATCAATGAATAACTAATAGCACCATTAAGTAAACATAACTATAATAATAAAGATAAATCTGGGTATTGTTGTTTCTCAAAAAATAACTAGGGGTCCTCCCTGGTGGCGCAAACAGTTAAGCATCAGCACTATGAAACATTCGACAGCTACTACAGCACAAATTTGATCCCCGGCCAGGGAGGTGACCCATACAGTGCAGCAGACCTCTCCTGTCTCGGCCACTGCTCCCCTCAGCAGTGTATTTCAGTAGATCCACCTGTTCTGCTCCCCACTCTGTCTCTGGTGAATCCTCTCACTCCTATATCTCTGGCTTGTACCCCAGTGCTTTTATGCATAAATAAATAAAACTTATAAAAAATAACTAGGATTGGGAGTGAGGAAAAAAAGAAAATCCCATTAAAATAAACCTATAAAGAAAAAAAGTGACAGGGTAAAGAGGCATTATAGAAATTCACCTAATAGAGTGATCACTGAATGTGCTCACAAACCAAGCATTTGTCTTTCACCACTTAAACTCTTCTTATGGCCCCACCCACATCATGTACTTATTCTAAAATGGTGATTAATATTGCTTTAACAAAGACCATCCAAAAAATGGATTATTAGCTGTAGAAGCTACAAAAATATTTATTTCTTCTATTGATGTAAAAGGGACCTCTATCTCTAAAATTCCCTAGTATTATTAAAATGCCAGGATGGATAAAGAATACCAAATGCATTTAAAAATTGGGAAAGTTTTAAATTTTAAAGCATTTTTAGCACATTAAATTTCCAAGGTCTCATCTCATCCTTGTCTTAAGTCCTCAACCTGTATAGTCACATATTCTATGTCAGAGGAAGAAACTCAAAACCTTTTTTATTTATAGGTTCAAGTTATAAAACAAATGTACTATTCAATTTAACCCTTCAAAGACAAAATGTTAAATAGTTTTAAAATCTTCATTGTAAATAACTGTTTAACATAAAATAGAGGAGGTTGGGAAAGAAAGGAGGGAAGAGATGATCAACCTCAAGAAAATATACATTAAAACATCAAGAAAATTTTATATTCATCTTCTAACAAGTGGTGAAATTCTTCCCACTTTAATTCATCTCACTGCTAGTCACTTCCATCTTTTACCAAGTATATAAATAGGGAATATACAACATAATGAAGCAAGATTTGAAACAACCTAAATGCCCCAAAACAGATGAACGGATCAAGAAAATGTGGTACTTTTATTTCCAATAAAAACAATGGAATTTTATTAATAATAATGGAATATTATTCAGCAAAAAAAAAGATAACCTCATGCCATCTGTGGCAACATGGATGGTGCTGGAAGGTATTATGCTAAGTCAGAAGGAGAAAGATAAAATCTGGATAGTTTCACTTAGAAGGTGGTATACAGAGAAACGAAATCAAGGTCAGACAAAGACAAACCTTGAAAGCTGACTATAGATCTGAGAAAATCCAGGAGGGGTGCAGGGGTGAAGGTAGAGCAGGAGGGGTGAAAAAGGGTGGGAAGATGAGCACAGGGGACTATGGTAAAGGACTGTGAGTGCCTTGGTGATGGGAAAACTATGGTGATCACAAACCTGAGGGGAGAAATCCTATACTGTCAAAAATTAACAAGGATGTAGAAAAAAGATACTTCATTAAAAAATAAATTATAAAAAAATAAGCACAAAGGTAAATGTTATTTGTAAGTTCAGGAAAAAAAAAACCTCTAGTGAGAGAGAAAAAAAAAGATTTGAAGCAAATAAACATTTTATCAAGTAAACTAGCATAACTATATATAAAGAAAGTATATTTATGTAATGAAACAGGTTTGAATAACTTTTAGATATAAACTGATGAAAAGTTAAATTATTCCATTTTCATTCAAATATATATAAGTAGACCTCATAAGAATTTTCATGTTATATACAACAGTCTTTTTGATAGGTGACAGATGTATTTTGCAAGACAGAACACAAAGGTATAAAATACACCCCAAGATTACTAAATATAAGCAAGTTTCAAATATTTACTTCTTAAAACATCAAAGCAACAACTAAACACTCTAAAATCAGATTAGTTTATACAATAGTTTACCTGCATTTGTAAGACTGCATCTGTTTGTAATAGAGTAGTTTTTGCTTGGGCATCAAATACAAATGGATATGTACAGATTGTAACAGGGATATCTGCCAACTGAAAATAAAAAAATTCATTAGTTCAAATTGGTTTGTGATATATTTCTTGTATGTACTATCATTTCTTTTAAGGTTCATCACTTTTGGTTTACACATTTGTGTATTTATTCCAGGTATTATTTATAAACACTGTGCTTATTTCTAAATATAGAATTTTTACTAATAATCTGACCAGGCATTGACAATCCCAATTTCCAATTTGGGAGGGAATTGTGTATTTGAGAGCCCATGAAATTGTAACTTCCAAGTATATTTTGTCTAGCACATATTAATTCTAAGTTACAATGATTTATGTTACAACTTTATTGTAAAATTGGGGAATCCTACATCACATTCAGTGCCCAATTTTTTTATGTTTTTAAAACTATCAACTGAGGCCTAAAATAAGTAATATGTTTATTCATTCATTCAAGAAATACTGCACACCACTAAGGTGCCAACATTATGAGCTCAACAATATGTTCATTAATTTGTCATACAAAATAAGCACCACTGATAATACTCTCTGTCTAATTTTTAAGGTGGTAAAACTTCTTTTTTATTACCATTACTGGTCATTAGTCACCTTACAGACAACTGTTTATCTAAGCAGGTAATGCAGTGATAAGAGTGCCAAGTAACAGTGCAGAAGATACAAAAAGCTATGAATTGCCAGGCAGAGTCTCACAATTAGAGGATATATTCCGACCATATACCCAACAAGGATTAATGCTTTTAAGCCAGTCATGCAATAATTTTGTGCCAACCCTGATACAGAACCCCTGCATTAAGGCCTTCAGTGCAGACTCAAAACATGAAACAACTCTCCTTTTTAAGGACTTAGGAGTTCTCTACATTTTGAATCTGCATCTTTATACATCACTATGCATTACTTCATTCTGTATTTCAGTCTTCATTTAGCCTGGGCAGGGGAATACACATGGTTTAAATATATTAAGTTACTATGTTCTCAAGAGTTATTTTTTCACAACAAACATTCCCAGTTTTCTAGTCACCCTGAAAGTAATAGAGTTTCCAGCTAGCTATTGATGGCATAAATCATTTTACTACTAAAACTCAAATAGACTGAAATATTTCTGAAGACTCCTATAGTTCCAAAAACTCTATGATTTTAGAATTTTATGTGCTGCTTATATTTGAGGAAGCAAAAATGTTAGCTCTATAATTTAAAGCTAACTCTGCAGGCCTTGTTGGTTCAAGTGCTGGGGAAAAGGCAAAGAAAAGCAAAACAACGAAACCAAAATTCCATAAATGAGTAAAAGTAGTAGTATAATACCGCCATGGATTGAAAAGATGGTTTAGAGTTATTGATTATGTAAGCCAAAGTGCTAGAACATAATAGATACTACATGTGAAAAAGTGAGGAAGGTCATCATACTGACAGGGTTTTAAAATCTGCTGTTTTATATTCTGATAACACATTAAAATTTTATAGTGGGAAACATAGGAGGATAGGAACTATTTTATAACAAATATTGTTGAAAGGCATCATACAGGTATAAAGTTAACTAAAAAAATTTTTTTCTTCGGAAAATTCCTCTGAAATGTTATACACAACAATCTACTTACTCATTTTAAAAGTGATCATATGTATTCATATTTTTCAAGTCACACAAAAGAGAAACCTTTGGTTTTCCTATCACTTAAGACAATATGGAGTATATTTTACTTTTAACATACTTTATTACACCAAACTTACCTCTGTTAATCCATGGTTGACATCCTAAGACAGCAATGCAGAATGTAACAATAATGAGGAAAGAGTAAGATTAGTGTACAAATTTAACTATTTCTATTCAAAGTAGCATTTAATATATTATGCTACAGCAGAATACTAAATTAATGAATTATACCAAAACATAGCTACAACAAAATTTACCCTTTCTACATGCACCTTATTTTTGTTATATACATAAGACCTTTGTTTCAAGTACCTGATAATCATAAAATTTTTGAGGTTTGAACATGACAAATTCGGTTTCAGCAACTAAGCACTCCACTCGCAAAATTTAGGTAGGATAGAAAATTAACCCTTTATTTGGTCTTGAAAAAATAATTTTTTTAAGAATTGTTAATTTAAGATTTATTTATGCATACAAGATTTATGCATACAAGATTTATTTATTTATGCATATAAGAGCTGAGATATAGGCCAGAGATGTGGGGGGTGAGAGGATCCACCAAAGAGAGAGTGGGGAACAGAACAGGCAGATTGACTGAAATACACTGCTGAGGGGAGCAGCAGGCGAGACAGGAGAGGTCTGCCTTGTCATGTGGGTTCCTGCCTGGCCAGCCGGGAATCGAACTTGTGCTGCAGAGGCTGTGGAGTGCTTCATAGTGTGGTGCTTAATCCCTTGCGCCATCAGGGAGGCTCTTGAAAAAATAATTTTATGGCTCAGTTTCCTACCTGGAAAAATTAAAATACTCCTCACACTGTAAGACTAGATTAAGCCTGACAGAAGGTTTGCAAGTGTCTAGTAGGGGCCTACTTGGTGGCACAAGTGGTTTAGTGTCAGCTCTATGAAGCTATCTAGAGCCACTATTAGCACGAGTTTGATCCCCGGCGAGGGAGGTGACCTACATGGCACAGCAGACCTTTCCTGACTTGCCAGCTGCTCTCTCTGCAGTGTATTTTCAGTCTGTCTGTCTGTTCTGCTCCCCACTCCATCTCTAGTGAATCCTCTCGCCCTCTCCCCCCGCACCTCTGGCCTGCATCCCAGTTCTTATATGCATAAATAAATCTTAAAAAAAAAATATATTTTAAAAGTGTCTAGTAGATCAAAATCTATAAAGTGAGGAAAATAAGCCATAAATTGTTTTTATTCATCAAAACTAACCAGTGAAACATAAGGGATCTTATATTAAGGGCTCTTTAACAGCAATTATCTTAAAATGGAACAGGGCAGGGCAGGGTTTGGTAAATAAGAAAGACAAAAGGAAGACAGACACATTTATAATAGAAATAATGAAACCTTACTATTTCATTTAACAGAAAGGTAAACGTTCTTACAGAAAGCTTCCATATATTCTTACAATATAGACTCATGTAAAGTGATACAATCACCAAAAATGTTAATAAATTTGCAGATGGTAAACTGTATAGTGAGGAATTAATCTTACCCAAAGAGAGGTCTGGTTTTATCCTCAGCTACTGGGAGGCAGGTGATCTATAGGTCTTTGGAATGTCATACCTTACAAAAGTGTCTTTGCCTGAAGGGCTCTGGGTTTATGTGATTAGCAGTTCTGCCTCTAGAAGAACTGGGAGACTAAAGGTCAGTCACATGGACTGTATGTAATCAAGCCCTAATAAAAACTTTGGGAACTAAGAACTTGTAAAACATAAATGCTTTTAAGAAGAACAAGGGAGTTTTGAAAAGTAAAGATAAACTTTTCTGAGAAATACTATAGCTGTAAGTGAGCACAAATGTACTTAATTCTTTTTTTTTTTTAAAGATTTATTTATTTATTTATACAAGCACTGGGTACAGTCAGAAGCGTGGGAGGGTGAGAGAATCCACCAGAGCCAGAGCAGGGAGCAGAACAGGCAGAAGGACCGAACACTGCTGAGGGGAGCAGCGGGCGGCAGGAGAGGTCTGCACGCCATGTGGGACCCTCGCCCAGGGGCCGGGGATCAAACCGGCAGTGCAGAGGCTGCGGGCAGCTTCGCAGCCCAGCACTCAACTGCTGCGCCACCGGGAAGGCCCCTTAATTCATTTTATTAACTAAAAAAGAAACTCAGACTCAGAAAATACTGCTATTTTTTTCCCAAAGTTGGTCCTCCAATTTATTACATTAAATCTATCTTTCTAGTTTGCTGGTGAATATGTCATGTTGCTAGCTCAGCACTGTCCATAATTAAAGTAAAACATTACTCTTTGGAAGATATATAGTGATCATTTAAATAAAGCATAAATAATACTAAGACTTATGACTTACATATGTGGATAATATGATATCAAACTGTAAGAATTTCACGAATTACCAACTCTTTTTATAATATCTAGTTAGATCCGACATGTTTTACATAGGTATACAGTTCTTGAAATAAATATGCATTTAAAAACACTTAACTGAATCTTATAGTGATTCAAACAGGTAGACTCAGTGCAGAACTTTGTATAGTTCGAATTAGTCAGTTTTTACTAGATATATATTGATATGTATGTGAAGTAACTAAAAAAAAAGGAATTCAACTGAACAAAGTTTTATGCACCACAGCCAAAGCAGCTTGTACAGTGATAAGCAGGAATAGGAATTTCAAATAAAAATTTGAAAAAAGTAAAAGGAAAGAGACTAAAGGTTGGGAAAACAGAAGGGATGAGCTGAAAATTTAGGAATATCAGCAGTATGAAAGGCTATTATAAGGAATGCAAGGAATTTCACAGAATTAGTTTTTAATGTGTAGGGGGATAAGGTAACTGTACAACTAAGGAATTCCTAAAAACCTTGACCAGGAAAAAAAAAAGAATATCAACAGATTATATCATAAAGGTTAATAAAGGTAAACTAATTTCCCTGTAGTTTAGAGAAAGATACATACATATATATATATATATATATAGAGAGAGAGAGAGAGAGAGAGAGAGAGATGCACTATATAGACACAGTTCTATAATTCAAAGTGGACAGCCAGCCTTGGAGTCCACAGTAAATTAAGACCCTTATTATGGGCTATGGATTCTAAGATACACTAAAGCCTGCAATACAAATTAAAAATGAACAAACTCCCACTGCCATAATTTATTCAATATTGATTTATTTAATATCATCCATTCTATAAATGTAGAGAAAAGAAAAAGCATATTATTGAAAGAGTAGAAAGTAATAGAGGGCAATTCTCAAATGTAGCAACCATATAGCACAACTGGAGTGAATGACAAGCAAAGAAGAAAAGCCTAGAAAAAGGAAAGTGGTTTTCTACTGTCTCCTTATAAGAAAACAAAAGTACTGAAATAGCTCCTAAAGAAATTTGATACCACCACCACTATATACCCAGAGGAGTCTAGAGGATAAATACGCCACACTTAAAAGCATTCAAACTATAACTTCTATGCATAGCATTAAAATTATTGCCAAGTAAAAAATCCTATTAGACTGGCCTCTCTCCTAACTTGCACTAAATATAAGTAGTTTATGATCTGTAAAGAAATTCAGAGCTCAAAGGATATGTAATCTAACCCAAAGCGATTCAGGAAGATATTACTCTTCAGAATGTTACTCAAAACGGGTTTGCAGATGCCCAGGGAAGACATATTTTCAGGGGCCTATAATTACTCTGGAAAAGTTTTTAATGTTTTTATACCAATAATTTAAAATTTGCTTTAAAATCTAAAATTATAATAATCCATTTATAATCTTTGTATTATTATGGAACTCCAAGAGTTCCAATGGTTGTGACTATCATCAAACCAGTGCCACACAGGTCTCTATGTCCAGAATTTCATACATAAGTGATGTTTGATGAGTGAAGGCCAAATGAGCACCACATCACATTCTAAAAGCAAATGTTTTACTGTAGTTCAAATAAAGGGCAGCAAGAGAACAGACTTGTCACAGATCTCAGAATAGAGGTTACTCCGAAATTAAAGTCATTGTCAAAGCAGTCAGTAATAACAGCCACCATTTTACCAAACTTAACCATATATCAGGAATGTCCACAAAGAGCTATAATTAATCTTCTCAATAGCTCTATAAGATACATATTATTATCCCTAATTTACAGAAAAGGAATTAAGTTATTTCCCCAATAACATAGAGTGAATAAATGCTAAGGTGGGATTTGAACCCAGGTGTGTTTATGTTATATTCACTGTATTAACGTAGTGAGTGGGGATTCCTAATAAAACACAATCATCCTCCATGGTAAATTAGTATTAACTTGGTTTTTAAATATTGCTGTAATTTCTTAGTGTAATTTATATTTATAGATTTGCTATGGTTTTAGAGTTCTTTAAATGCTAAGCACCATGAAATTAGAATTAGTTTAATGCTAATATATATTTAAATAAAACAATCATAAATACATGTAAGTAAACACTGGGTTACTTAAACTGTTGCACTTTAAAGGTGTTAATGAAAATAGCTTAATTAAAGGAGTTAATATTTCAGTTCCAAAAACATTGCTGCTTAAAGACCTAAGATACCCGACATGGTGTGTCAAGGTATATATGCAAAGTCCACATTCTGAAGCATCAATTATTCTCAGTGGTAAATAATTTAAAATCCTTTTACATTTAAATGAAAATTTATTATGTCCAAAATCTGCATTCATTTAAAGATAAAATATGAAACTTCAAACAAGTTTTACCAAGAGAAATTAATGACTTCAAGTTATAGGTTTTTTTTCTCCTGCTCTTAGGGGTATCCTGGAAGAAGAGTTTGAAAAGCCTTGTCAAAGAGAGAGATTTAATTTTAAATAGGAAAGGAAATATTTATTCAAAAGATTCCTGAGGTCAAGTACTTTATTTGTTTTTTTTAATTTAAATTTTATTTTTATATTCCCCATACAATTACAACCCACTTATTTTGACCCCAATCCCTCCTTTCCCCGCCCCTCAACTCCCCATAGAGTGTCTCTGGTTCACAGTTGTTTTCTTTCTTATAGTTATTTTCTTTCTTATAGTTAAAAACCGTTGTCCTTTGACTTCAGCTTTTTTATTTCTCTTCAATGCAAAACTTCTTGCAATATTGCCTATCGTTTCTGGCCCATCAGATATTTTCTTAAGCATACTTTACCTTATACTGGCATAAATACGGTTATCAATAATCTTCATGTAACCAAATTCTTTGCTCAAGTCTACAGTTTTATTCTATTTTTCAGCAACATTCAACATGGTCCTTCATTTTTTTTTTTAAATCTTGGTTTCTATAACGGTCCCCTAAGTTTTCCTATCTCTTTTGCCCCTCCTTCTTAAACTCTCTTGTGGATTTCTCTCCTTTCCTTACCTAATTAGTATCTAACCATGAGCAATTCCTGTCCCTTTTACCTTCAAGAGATATTCCAAGTCCATTTCCCTCTTTCATCTATACAACTATTATGTAGTCAAACCCATCATTTTCCTCCATAAATCTACTAAAATGGTCTTCTAACTAGTCTCCCTCTTACTTTTGCTCTATTCTCCTCACTCCATTCTCCATATAACCAACAAAACAATCATTTAAAAATATAAATCACGTATATTTCCCCTGCTTACTTCCCTCCAATGGCTTATCAGAACACTTCAGATAAAACCCAAGTTCCACATCCTAATAGTACATTGAAGTAACTGCATTGTAAAATCATATGCTTCAGATTTGCATCAGTGTGTCTATATGCTGTTAATAAGTTCACTGCTAAACATTCAATTCTATCCTCGATACTATGGTCCCCTTTGTCTGGATTTACCCATCTTCGCTCCCAATTCCCTTGTGGTAACCACTAATTGGTCCCCTAGTCCAAAAGTTTATTTTTGTCTTATTAAACACATCTGGTTTTTCTATATGCCATAATACAAGTGAAAGCACAGGGATATCTCTTGCTCTGTGTGACTTATTTCACTAAGCATAATACTTTCTGGGTCCATTAATTTTGGTGCAAATAGTAGGACTTCATCTTTTTAAATAGCTGCATAGTATTTCATTGTGTATATATATCACATCTTCTTTATCCACTTGTTAGTCAGCGGGTACTTATGTTGTTTTCAGCTCTAGGCTACTGCAAATGAATGCTTCAATAAATGTGAAGGTGCATCCATCTCTTTGAATTAATATTTGTTATCTTTTGGGTAAATATCCAGAAGTGGGATATCTGGAAAATGTAAAATTTCTATTTTTAATTTTTTGAGGAATCTCCATACTGCTTTCGATAATAGCTGTATCACTTAATATTTTTACCAATACTGTAGAAGCATTTCCTTTTCTCTTCACCCTCTCCAACAGTTGTTACTTTTCATCTTATATATAATAATCATTTTCATAGGTGCAAGTGACATTGTTCTCTTGATTTGCATTTCTCTAATAAGAGGTGACAATCAACTTTTTATGCACCTGTGTTTCCACTGGAGAAGTGTCTATTCATATCCTCTGCCCATTTTTAAATCAGGTCTGGTGGTCGAGAACGCCACAATCAGGCTTTTTTTAATTGTATAGTTTTATTAGTTCTTTGTATATTTTGGATATTAATGCCTGGTTGGACATATGATGTGCAAATAGCTGCTTCATTGGATATGTTTACGTTTTGATGCACATTTTGTTATCTGTCAGAAACTTTTTAGTCTGATGTAATCCCACTTGTTTCTGCTGTGTTTACCTTGCCATTGGAGTGACGTCCCCAAACACACCTCCAAGGCTGATTTCAAGGTGCATATAGCCTATTTTTTAGATCTCTTTTATGGTTTCAGGTTTTGTACCTGAGTCTTTAATTCATTTTGAGGTCTTTTTGTGTGTAAACTGGTCTAGTTTCATTCTTTTGCATGTGACTTCAGTTATTCCAACATCATCTATTGAAGAAAATTTATTTGCTCCACTATAAGCTCTTGGCTCTTCTGTTGTAAATTAGTTGTCCAGATGCATGTGGTTTTATTTCTGGGCTGTCAATTATGATTCACTGATTTGTACAACTGTTTTTATTCCAATACCAAATTATTTTAAGTGCTATTGCTTTGCAGTATAGCTTGATGTTGGGGAGAATGTTACCTCCTTTTCTCATGAATGTTTTTGGTATTTGTGTTCTTGATTTTTAGTTCTATTTCTGTGAAGAATGTGGTTGGCTTTTTAATAGAAATTGTATTGACCCTGTATATTGCTTTAGATAATATAGGCATTTATTGATATTGATTCTTCCATGAGCGTGGAATACCTTTCCATACCTTTGTGTCTTCTACTATTTTCACCAACCTCTCATAATTTTCAGTGTAGTCTTTTATTTCCTTTGGTTAAATGTGTTGTGCCAATGACTTTCTTTAGCTTGTTAAAATTTGCTTTATATATATTTAGGTGTTGTTCTTTTAGATGCATATATGCTGAGAATTAAGCCTTCTTGTGGTATTGAGTCCTTTATTATATAATGTTTATCTTTGCCTCTTGCTATTTTTTTTGACTGGAAGTCTTTACATGCCAATGGAAAATTTAAAAAGGCAGAAACACTGAGGTAAGTAAAGTGTTTCTGCCTTTTTAAATTTTCCATTGGCATGTAAAGCCAGTTTCTATCCCATAACTTTGAGTCTGTTTGTCTTTATAACTTAAGTGAGTCTCTTGTAAGCAGCACATGCTACGTGGATATTTTTTTTCCTAATCCATCCACTCACTGTGTCTTTTAATTGGTGTATTCAATTCATTTTACATTAAGGGCGATTATTGATATATGAGGGCTTGCTACTGGCATTTTTTCAGTATTTTTCTGGTTCTATTTATTTCCTTGTTCAATTATTTGTGGACTTTCTTCTTTCCAATTTAGATAGAAGCGTTCCTTTTCAATAACTCCTGTAGAGGAGGTCTGGTGTTGGAAAATTCCTTCAGTTATTATTTGACTGGAAGGCTTTTTATTTCCCCATATTTGAAAGAGAGTCTTGCAGGTCATAGGATTCTTGGTTGGCAGTTTTAAATTGAAGTATTTTGAATAAGCCATTTTATTCTCCCCTGATTCATACAGTTTCTGCTGAGAAGTCTTAAGAAATCCTGATGGGAATACCTTTATAAGTTACCCACTTCTTCCCTGAACTGCTTTCAATAGTCTTCGTCTTGAGTTATTGATCATTTCATTACCATATATCTTGGTGTAGGTTTCACTGCATTTAAGTAACCTGGTATTCTGTTGGCGTCATAGACTTGTATAATCAGTTCCTTCTCCAGGTTTGAGAAGAAACAAACCAGTCTTTAGTACATTCTTATTTTAGCTCTTAATACTGTGCATGGTATTAGCTAATGTCTGCCTATGTCTAAAAATATTCAAAAATAACCACTTTCATAGTGTCTATTAGATATATTCCAGACAATTTTGGTGGAATTGATGAATAACAGAATGTCTAACAACAAGGGCATGGTGCTCTAAAAGGAATGGAAGGTTACTTACCCTACTACAACCATTACCTATATATATATATATATATATATATATATATATATATATATATATACTGTTTAAAATGCTTTTGGTTGGATGGATATTTTAATAATGTTAATTCTTCCCATCCATGAGCAGGGGATGTCTTCCCATTTCTTTGTCTTCTTCTATTTCTTTTAACAGTGTTTCATAATTTTCTTTGTATAGGTCTTTCACCTTTTTTGTTAGGTTTAGTCCCAAGTATTTGATTTATTTTGTTTCAATTATAAAAGGGATGGTATTCTTGATTTCTTCTTCTTCAGAATGATTGTTTGTGTACAGGAAGGCTACCGATTTTTGTGTGTTGATTTTGCATCCTGCTACTTTACTTAACTGGTAAACAAAATAAACAATCTAGTCAAGAAAAGGGCAGAAGAACTTAAAAGACATTTCTCCAAAGAGGAAATGCAAATGACCAGCAGGCATATGAAAAAATGTTCAACATCCCGTATAATCAGGGAAATGCAAGTTAAAACCACATTGAGATACTACCTTACACCAGTAAGAATGGCACATATCAAAAAAAATAAGCAACAACAAATGGTGGTGAGGATGTGGTGAAAAAGGAACTCTCCTACATTGCTGGTGGGGGTGCAAACCGGTCCAACTACTATGGAAAGCTCTCTGGAGGTTCCTCAGTCTACTATAAATGGAGCTACCATACGACCCAGCAATTTCACGACTAGAGATCTACCCGAAGGACACAAAAACAGTGATTCAAAAGAACACCTGTATCCCTATGTTTATTGCAACACTATTTACAATAGGTAAAACCTGGAAACAACCATATGCCCCCAAACAGATGACTGGATCAAGAAGATGTGGCATATATACACAATGGAATATTATTCAGCAATCAAAAAAGAGAAACTCATGCCATTTGCAACAACATGGATAGAACTAGAAGTAATTATGCTCAGTGAAATAAGCTGGAAGGAAAAAGAAAAATATCGCATGGTTTCACTTATAGCAGGAATATAGGGGAACCCATTAAAACATCAGTGTAAAAAAATAATAACAGTACAAAACACAACAAAGCAAAACCAGACAATTATAAATCAGAGACATACTGCAGGGGAGGAGGAAAGAGAGGGATCAGAGGGAGGGAGGGAAGGAGGAGCACAGAGGACTGAGGTGATGGTGCATGGTGCACTGGTGAAGGAAACTCTATGGGGACTACATCTGAGGGGGTGGGGAAAAGCAAACATGGTTTAAAAATGAACAATGATGTAAAAAATAAAAATAAAAAATTAATATAAAAAATAAAAATAAAATAGCTACCTGAGGGGTAGAAAATATGGCCTGAAGTATATAATAGTTAGCAAGTCATAGTATTAAACCTGATTATTTTATACCCAGTTACTTATCTATATATTAAATCTTGTGTGCCTAATATAAGTTATATGAGACTATATTGCTATTTTAATGCGACATTGTTTCTAATTAATAGCCACAAAGAAAGAAGTATGGACACATGTGAATACTGGGTAAAAATCTTGAACAAATGAAGAGCAAAAAGGGGAAAAATAAAAAATAGAATCAATTGTGTTAGGGCTGTCTTCTGGTAGTTCTCAAATACTGATATCACAATAGTAATACATGCTTAGTATTTCAGTATCAGTGACTCCAATATTTTCAACATCAGGCAAACAGATAAAAAAAAGTAATGAAAGTCAAAAATCCATCTAACATTTGCAGCTTTCTTTTAGAAAGTATAATATATTTATTTGGTCTGGCTTTGGCATAAGAATAGAATGTTTACTTATAAATAATGCAAAATATATAACTACTCCTCTGCCATGCAATGTGTTTTTATTCAGAAGTTAACTCTGAAAAAAATTAGTGTTTCTTTAGCATTAGAACAAACAATACATAAAAATGATACAATGAAATACAATAGGAAACCTACCATTCCATAGGCTTGTTGTTGGACCCAGTTGATATAATCATTCCTTATGTCTATCAATTCTTGTACTTCATGTATATAAAATTTATCATACTGTATAATCTGTCCTGTTTTCTCATTTACCTACAAAAAAATTAAAATGCAATTAACATTAAATTTTATCAAATCCTAAGATGGATACTGAGAAATATTTAAATACAAAATTACTTGATTCCTTAGCTAATTTTCTCTTCATAGAAAAAATAGTTTACCGAGTGCCTACTATGTGCAAATTTTAGTTGCTATGAGAAACATGAAGATTTTTAAGATGTGATGTCAATACCTCAAAATCCAGTAAAAAAGAGAAATATTTATATAACCACCATACAACATGACCACTAATGTAGGGGAGGAGGAGGGAGAGGGATACCACTATACAACATGTACCACTAAGGTATAGGCAATCTATATATAAAAACACAGATGCATGCACTAGAAATTATAAAGACCCTTTGGTTGAGGAATGAGAAATAAGAATGACAATGCTATTAAATGTCACTCTGGACTGGCATCTGATTAGAATAAGCTAAGAGATGACATTTTGGTAGATGTGGAAAAGAATACAAATTACCACTTTAAAAAGACTAACTACCAACAAGAAAACAAATCTTTACAGTGGAAAGCACTACCATAACTAAGTGATCAAACTACTACCGATACTAGAATAATGAAATAATATCTTCTGCAGATATAACGTAACAGGAAGTACAGATGTAATCTATGAAACAAAAAACTAAAACTTTAATGTGACTCTAACCGTGTCTCGATCTAAATTCCAATTTACAAAGAAATACAAGGTATAGAGAAAGAAAGTGAAACATCATCTTCAGGGAATAATCAGACAAATATTCTGATTATAAGGATTTTACAGGAAGTCTGGCCAGTCAGGACTCTCCAGAAAGCTAAGATAACAGGGATAAAAAGGTGGGGAAAAACAAAAGGGGTACTAGAGGTGGATATGCAGAGTACCTTGTATCAAATTAATCCTCCAGACAATAACAATTATAAAACCTGTATTTTAGATATATATAGTTATTTTAAATTGCTGGGCATCAACCAGAAGCAGGAACAGACACAATTTTTGAAAGAGAGCAAATGGAGAGCTACATATTTTTCCCATGGGAGTATTTCCAAATCAACATGAGGCAGAGGGGCACAGATTGAGCAGAAAACAACAATCTTACCAGACAGAGAAATCAGGTCAAAGTTTGGGACTACCAATGTAGCCAGCGATGAAGAAAAATATCATAAGCCCCACTGCCTGGGGCTTCCAGGCAGTGAAGCCCCAAAATCAGTATGCAAATTCCCTCATCTTTGGTCAACTCTTACACAGGATGGGGGGAGGGAAGAACCAAATCACCTCAGAATAAAGTAGCAACTAAGGCTACTCTTAGATTAGACTTTAAGACCAGCATTTTCGAAGGGAAAATACTCATTTCATAATGATAAAGGGATTGACTTATCAAGAAATTATAATAACCTTCAAAACAGTATTTTAAAGTACATGAGGGCACTTGAGAGGGCTGCCATCATAGTTGGAAATCTGAACATTCTATTTTTGGTAACTAATTTTTTTAAATAGAGAAAATCAATAAATATATTTGAACAACAATTTCAACCAAGTTGGTATCACTGTCACAGACATTCCACCCCATAACACATGTGGAATATAAATAAAATAGACCATATCTGGATCATAAACAAGTCTGAATAAACACAATTAAAGAATCCAAAATATACAATGTGTGATCTTTGACCACAATTAGAATTAAACTAAAAGTCAGTAACAAAAAGGTAATTGGAAAACCCTAATAACATTGACAAACAAAACACTTTAAAATTACCCCCAAGCATTTCCATCAGAGGGCTTAAGTCACAAGGTAATCAAGTGTCCTGAATTCCAAGGATGGACAAATACTTCCAAAGAGAAATGGGATGTCTGATATGGGTCTCCTATGGCAGAGCAAGAGGACAAGAACATTGTCATACAGGCCATGAAGAAGACATGAGCTGAAATTGTCAGAAATGGTGGTGCAAGAATTAGCTGTCGCTGTAAGCAAGAAACAGAGCCTGCTACCATGATTCTACTCAGGTAGAAAGCAAAAACTATAAGCAACTGGAGAAGGAGCAGAAACTCCATACTTTTTTCCTGGAGGAGGAAAAACTGTCAATCCATGAGAGGAAGAGGGAAAAGAATAGTCCTGAGCCCAGAATCTTGTGATCAGTAGGCCCTGAGTACCACTACTGGGGAAATGGAGGGTGGGGAAGATGGGGAAAGAATAGAAAGCACCACCCCTGAGGTTCAGGCACACATGATCTATCTAAGACTGAGGCCATATGTCATGATAATAAAGAACCTTTCCTGTGCTCTCTCCTTTACCAACCTTGAAATGAATGAGAAACTAGCAATACTAGTGGACCACTGAGGAGAGGCAACAGTGAGAAGGTAAATCCCTCTTAAAGAGCAGGCATGCAGAGTAGAGCACAAACACTGAGGAAAAATGGTTGACACTTCACTGCTGTCCCAATCACAACAGAAATTTGAGACTTCTGGTACAATAAAGGTAACTATAAGCGGGCCTCCCCGTGGCGCAGCGGTTGAGCGCTGGGTTGCGAAGCTGCCCGCGGCCACTGCGGCGCCGGTTCGATCCCCGGCTGCTCCCCGGCCACCGGAGGAGGGTCCCACATGGTGCGCAGACCTCTCCTGCCGCCCGCTGCTCCCCTCAGCAGTGTACCTCGGTCCTTCTGCCTGCTCTGCTCCCCGCTCTGGCTCTGGTGAATTCTCTCACCCTCCCGCGCTTCTGACTGTACCCAGTGCATGTATAAACAAAACAAACAAATAAATAAATAAATAAAACATGCCTCTATTTAAAAAAAAAAAAAAAAAAAAAGGTAACTATAAGCAAGCTAAAAACTTACTGCAGTTTAACACCTGACCGGACTAACTTAAAGCCCCACATTAACAGTAACACAGGAGAAGAGGTCGATTCATTGACAGACTTTAAAACTATTTACTTCAGTCTCTAATAACCAAAAATTATGAGACATTTCAAAAAGCAAATAAATAAATCAAAAACAAAGAAAAACCACACATAAAATGTTTAAAGACAAAGCAATCAACAGAATCAGACTCAGAGATGACTCAGCTGCTGAAACTACAAGACAGGGACTTTAGTAAAATATGTCAAACTTAGACCAAATAATACACAAAAAAAATCAAAATTTGTAGGATGCTGGTCAAACAGAACATAAGAAAATTTATAGCATTAACTTATCACATTATATAAAAGAAGATCTAAAGTCAATGATCTAAGTTTCTACTTTAAAAACCTAAAAAGGGATGATCAACTTAAAGATAAATGCAGTACAGGAAAGGAAATAAAGATGCAGAAATCAATGAAGGACAAAACAAAAAAGCTAGAGAAAAATTAGTGAAGAAAACCCATTGTATGCAAAGATCAACAAAACTGTTAAGTTTTTCTCTATCTAGACTAATCAAGGGGGAAAAAAAAGAAAGAAAAATCAAATCACCACTATCAGGAATGAAAAAAGGGGCTTTACCACATAGATACTACCAAAATTTACTCAAGGGGAAAAAAAAAAAAAAAAACCACCTGAATCTTACTAATTTTTTTTTTGGAAGAACTGTTTTAATTTCCACAAAAAAATCAGGCTAAGATGGTTTCACTAATGAATTCTAGCAAATATTTATGGTAGAAATAATGCCCCCCTTAAACTCAAAAAGTAGACACAGGGGGACCATTTCTTAATTCATTTTATGAACACAGAATAACCTTGATACTAAAAACTGATGACATATATGAAAAACAAAAATTACTAAAGCAAAAATCCTCATGAATATAAACCCTCAACAAAGTATTAGCAAATTAAATCCAACAATACATGGAAAGTATTGTAATGCCAAACTAGCCTTAATCCCAGGAATGCAAGATTGGCATAACATTCAAATATCAATGAATTTTTACTACACTTTAGGGAAAAAAATCATTTTCACCTTCAATAGATTCAGTCAAAAGCATAAAATAAAGTTCAATTCCCCTTCATAACAGATACTCTCAGCAAACCAGGAAGTTTCTTCAAACAGATAAAACCCACAAAAAACAAAATCAAAAATCCTACAGCTAACATCATACTTAGTGGTAAAATATTTAGCGTTTCCTCCCCCACCCCCAAGAATAGGAACAAGACAAGGATGTCCATCAAACCCATTTATATTCAAAATTGTACAGGAAGTCTTAGTCAATAAAGTAAGAAAATAACATGATTATATACAAAAAAATCCAAATGAATATATAAAAGCATTCTGGAACTAATAACTTATCAGGATCTCAGAGTTTAAGGTGAACACACAATGTAAATTTCTCCATGCTAGCAACAAACAACTGAAAAATTAGAAAAATTTAATTATCACTAATAGCATCAAAAACAATATATTTAGTAATAACTTCAACAAAAGATACGTAAGATCTCTGAAAACTACAAAGCACTGTAGAATGAAAATAGAGTACTGAATAAAGAGAAACACAGAAAAAGACTAGCTGACTCAATAAATACAAAAAAAGAAAGAAATCTGACTGTACTCTAGCTTTTTTAAAAAAGCAGCAATATAAAAAATATTTTTTGAATAACAAAAAACTGGAATATGCCTAGATAGAAGGTATTATAAAATTACAGCTAATTTCCTTTAGGAAAATAATAAAAATGTGGCTATGAAGGAAATGTCCAAGAAGATAAATACTACAGTGTTAAAGGGTAATAACAGGATTTTACTTTCAATTGATTCAATAAAAAAGTATATACATGAACATACATAAAACAAATGTGGCAGCATGTTAACAATTGCTGAATCTAGAATGGAGGACCTATAGCCACCTATTTTGTCTTTCAATGTTCGTGTGTGTATGTGTATATATGTGTGTGTATATATATATATATATATATATGAAGATGTTCAAAGTAAAATTGAGGAATGAAGTGTATGAAAAGGATTTCAAAAGGTTTGAGAAAAAAATTATAGTCAGAGAGAATAGTATGATCTAAAGAAGATGAAAATTCATATGTACTTGCTAAACAGGTTCAAGGAGAATGAGAGGCATGTGGAGCAGCTTACAACTTGCAGATAACCACAGTTAAATCCTGTCTAGGTCAGCCAACCACTGCCAACTTTCAGGCTCAAACAGGATCCACTCTAGCAGGAATGAGAATAAATGCTTATTTTTTGTATACCAATGAGTTTCAATATGTTTTGTTGCGGAGTATTACTGACAAGGGCTGACACCGAGAAGTTTCAGAAGTACTATATAGAACCAGAGTGATATTTTATGAAAGCTATACTGTTGGCAGAGTAAGGTATAGTTAAGAATAGATACTGAGACTAGAGGTAAGGAATCAGAAAGTTGAGGCTTCTAGATAATAAAAAAAGAACGCAGAGCTTGTGGCAGTTAATTGGATTTACAAAACAAAAGATGAGTCAAAGACAACTTCAATATTTTAAGTCTGAGTTTTTAAAAATGCCGGCAACACACACGTACACAAATCAGGAAAAATCCCGAGACGCAGCAGCAAGCACTGAGAACAAATTTAGAATAAACCCTTTTTTTAAACTTAAAATGATGGCTAGAATGTCAAATAGTATGAGAGAGGTTTGCCTCAAAGACACAACTGAGAACCATTTTCCTTGAAAGAAAACTAAGGCTATGCAAGAGGTGAGGAAGAGGTAAAGAGTAAACCACAAAGGGCCAAGTGCAAACACTTAGAGGCCAATTTAGAAGGAAATAAACCACCAAAACAACAAAGAAAGTTGATCTAACAAACAAACTAATTAAATTTCCTATGGAGAATAAACAAAATTGATTACAGTTGAAAAAAAATCACATATATACTAAACCAACTACAAGTAGTGCTGGAAAAAGAACAAGAGGAATTATCTAGTAGAGAGCTAAATCAGCCAAAAACAATGCTGGTGTCCAAACAGATACTCAATAAACATGAGATGAATGGATGGACAAATGAAACTTTTAAGTGATTGTATACAGTTCATGCTTCGAATGGCACTTTAAATTTCCACTAAAATACCGTTTACCTTAAAGTTTACTCAGATTTTATGCTCCAGAATAAAATAACAATAGCTATCATTATGAACATTATGAACTATTAAAAAGATGTTGCACACATTATCTCAATCTTTAAAAGAACCTCATGAAAAAGACATTATTATGATATGGATAAATATGTTCAGAGTTCAAGAAATTTAACCATGATAACACATCTAAAGAGGCTGAAATCTAACACAGACCTCTCTAACATACATGCATTCTCACTACATGACATCTAATTTTATTCCTTAATAATACACTCAAATATATGAATATGTGACTCTTTGTAGGTATGTACAATATATTTGGAGTGTCTATAGTTGCAAATATATAAAACTATATTTTTAATGAATATGTTAAAATTATTTGTTGTCAAGTACAACCAATGGGTGATCCTATGAACTTAGTCTTAAAAGTACAAATAATCCAGTTTAAGAAGCATCTACTAATAATACTGTTTTCATTTGCAAAGGTAATACTTAATCATTTACAAAAGCACTTTGAGTTGTTTTTTTCCCTCTGTTTAATTTATATATGTAGCTAGGATATCCATTTGAAGGTAACTGACCAGTATAAAACTACTATTCCTGGTTTTCAAAGAAAACAATGAGGCTTACTTTATACATGTCAAAATCCTCACCATAGAGCAGGGGTCAGTTTGTGGGCCAAATCCTGCCCAAAACAGACTTTTTCATAAAGTTTTATGTTGAGAAGTTGTAACAGAAACCACATGACTCAAAAACCATGAATATTACTATCTGATGCTTTACCAAAAAGTTTGCAGACCCTTGTCCTACAGTCTTTAATTCTTTCTACTAAAAAAGAAAGCATACACAATAATTACACAAAAAACACATTGGCTTTTTTTCCTGCTCCAGTATTTATGTTTAGCATACACACTTTTAATTATATCGGACTCTAAAATTTAGTGACCATTGAAGAAAATGATTAAAGCACATCCCATTGACCCATGAGATATATATTTCTTAATCTTAAATATTTTAGACATTAAAAGAAAAGCTGCAGTTTCTTTCACCAGCAGCAACCAGTGTCTATAAGTTGTATTCCTACAGGAATATGTTTTCAAAAAGAAACACTTTGTTAGAATAAAGATTAACAATTCACAAACCAGATTTGATCAGGAACTGACAAATTGTTCAAAGTTAGACTTGGGAGAAAATTAAAGATGAAAATTAATCCAGTTATAATGACATAGTAACCACAGAGAAAATCAGTTAATAATTCTTTAAAAATAGGTAAATTCAACACTAAAGACTGAATCAAAAAGCCTACATACAAATTTATACATAAAGTCAACATTTTGAAAAAAACATATTTGTATGGAAGATAATATAAGAACAAGTCACTATTTTCATCATTAATCCTGAGTTACATGTCCTCCAGATGCTCTCATAACACCCTTCATCTTCCTTAATCGAGCACTTTTCTTGCTCTATCATAAATGTTTGTTTATTTATTTGCATATATACAACTATACTACATTTATAATTTTAACAAGGATAGAAATCACATCTTTTCCTTATCACTATCTCTCGAAGTCCAATAAACTGATAAGCACATAATAGGCACTTAGTAAATATTTGTAAAATGAATAAAAAAGGAAAAAAATCACATGGTAGAAGTTCAAAACAACCTATACATTAAGTATTATTGCCTAAAATAGACAAAGTAAAATCTATATGATCACAACACTTATATTTCACATTTTAATTACAGTTTAGTATTTTGGTTTATAAAACCTCAGTTAAGAGGTGATATTTGTATGTATCTCATTGGTTTGGGTTTATTTAAGGGTTCCTTGCCCCAAAAATGTTTGAAAATCACTGATTTAGAAGACTAGCAAATGTAGCAATTAGGCTAGACAGGTTAAATCTTTTCTTTTGGTTTATCAGTATTTCTACAACAATTTGCAGAAACTACTAAATAACTCAATTACTTGCCAATAAACTAATTTCTCTAGCAATACATATCCATTCCTGACAGCAAGTACCAAAGCTATCTTTCTTATGATGCCATTTGGAGCACTAGAAATGATTTTTAATTCAAAAAGCTTTCCAAAGGACATGACATAAGGGAGGAACAAGTCATCCACATATCCTGAAATAATCAGGAAACAGCACCTGGTTCCTAATCCTGCTCCAGGGTTAGATAAAGAAGGAAACTGAGGAAACTGATTCATATTCTTAACCATGGAGCAGAGAGAAGAACATATATAGTTGTCAGAGTTAAGATGTCTTTGAAAGGGCAAGTTTCTGATAAGCAACTTGTATTTCTTAAGAGATGAGAATGCATCATCCCTAATAGCAAACATCCACAGTTATCTATTCAAGACAGATTAGGACCAAGGAGAGTATTCTTCAAAGTGAGGGACAAAAGATAAGTGACTGCCCAAGGACTCTTAGTAAGAGATACTTAAGAAATTGATATCATCATACTAATTTTGAAGTATGTAACAATTTCAAACAAGCACCCAGTTTCCTCATAACAGTAAACCAAGTTAAAAGCAGCAGTTTCCCAGTCAAATGGTGATGGTGGTAATAACAAAACCACAACATTATGAATGTATAATAATTACATGTTGTATAATTTGAGAAATACATCAATTCTGGGAAACTATTAAGGCCAGTATCTTAGTCCTGTTTTCTAGCTAATTCTCCATTTTGCATAGGTGATGAAGAAAAACTTGTCAAAATCACCCTAATAGGAAGCAGTACAGATGGAGGTAGAAACATAGTCTTTTAACAATACAACACTGTCTGCAATTACAGAAGTATGAACTTCCAGATCTAGGAACACAAAATAAAACTCCCTTATAAATATAACATATTATGGAGTAAATTAGAAAGAACAAGGATTTTGAAAGTACATATGAATTTGGATTTTAATTTTGCTATTTACTAGTTTATGACCTTTGACACTGAGATTCATTTGCCATCTATAAAAAGGAGCAAAATTCCAACTATACAGAGTTTAAGAATTTAATAAGAAATATATACATATATAAAGAACTAATGTACAAATGAATTAATGTACACATGAATTAACGTACAAAGGATGTTATCTAATCCTGACCACTGATAACAAGCAATAAATAGTAGAGTATTTTCTCCTTTCCTTTAAGTTAGTAAGAATTTAGGATCCTAGCACATCTAGCATGGCTCTGATTCTAGCACATCTAGCAGGGCTCCATAAAAAAGAACTGGAGATAGAACCCTCTAGGGTTCTTCCTCATCAGAGCTTGAGGCTTCTGAACTAGGTAGGTAAGATAAACTACTTGGTCAAATTCTGTCTACAATTATGAACAACAAAAGGTTTAAATTCCTTCCTTTATTGTACCCTCTCCCTTTGTGGTAAAAGACACAGTTAAATGAGAAAAATATTAAGAGGTAATAAAGATAAAGAAAGAAGGGAGTGAATAATAACAACCCCAAAATACTACAAGAAAGTCTTGTTCTAGGGAAGGCAAACAGAATAACTTGTCTCCCTAGGAAATTAACGGTTATTATTTATTCAATTATAAAGAGAAGAGAAATGACTTGTTTTTCTAGGAATCCTGGACATATTAAAAATGAAAGAAAAAAGTAAGATCAGGAAGTCAGTAGTTGAGAAAATACCCAGGAATCTCACTAACCAAACAAAAATGAAAGTAAATGCTCCATAAGGATTCTCTTTTACAGAGGACAGAAGGACTTTATTCTTTATCCCCTTATCTTTTAGCTTGATACTACTAAGCAAGAAGGATCTGAAAACACTAAAGAAGCTGTTAAGGAGAGGAAACTAAAGATTAAAAGGTTCACATGGGTTTTTCAATCATTCTAGATGCTAGAAACATATGCTTCTCCCTTAGGTCATGTCTCCCAAAATAGCATTTCAAAAATACCAAATGGCACAACAAAGATATACCTACCAGCTGTCAGGGATGTCTCAAATCCATCTTTAAATGAAACAGCTGAGACTCTACTTCTTCATATAACTTTGAACTGCTACAAGTGTAAAGGGTATTATTTCTTACACTGGGAAGAGGGCAGGAAAGAATAGGCAAATCAATGAATTATGTATGGATTCAATTTCAAGTTAGTCATTTGTTTCAAATAAACTATTCTACTTTGATTCACGCCATTAGTACTCAATAGCAAAAGAACATGAATTTAAAATGTTCATAATCCAATAGGATGCTGTCTCTTTTATATAATCATGTATAAATAATTTTAAAAAGTTATTTAAACTAGCAATTTATGTTCTTTACAAGTATGCTATTGCCCTGCCCATCTATAGACAAGTTATCTATAAGTGCCTAACAGTCAAATAGAATAACCCTAAAGTCTAAATATATTTCTTTTAAAGGAAAATTTAGATAACTTTTCCAAATTCCTGTATCTTTTTCACAATCTAAATGTGTAATACATTAATGTTAAAATAAACATTATCAATCTGTTAGTAGCAATGGGGATAGAGGAAAATAAACTATTGGACATACCCTATGTAATATTTCTAAAACCTTTAATGCAGTGTGAAGAAAACTGTTGAAAATTCTTCGTTCAGAAGGGGGAATGCCGATCTTGTAGAGTTTCAAAAGATGTACCACAACTTCCTTAAAAAGTTCTACTATCTTGAGGAATAGTGGAGGTTCAAGTACTGACCACCAGTTTTCTGTTATTAAAGGGTGAACATGCAAATAAAATGAATTTTAAATATCACAATTTTCAAAATTATACTGACTTTCTTCTAAACCAGTGACTCAGCTCTTTAAAAATCCCAGAAAGATACACATTATACAATATTTAATGTAACGTTTTTAAAGATTTATAGGCCCCACTCCACCCCCTCAAGTTAAACTCTACAAACTTCTCAAAAGCAAAAATGAAGGAAAATCTATTGAAGTCACTTTTTGGTTTCCTAAATTATGTTAAAAATTAACCATTATACTTAATATGAAATCCAGTTGTTAAAACTGCTTTGGAAATTAGAATTTTAATTTCTAAACAAAACACTTTAAAATTGAATTGTTACAATTTAAGAATATTTCCAAATTTTAGCTTTCAACTTAACATAAAATTCAAGTATTATAAAATTCCTTTAGAATACAATACTCCTGAAATTCAAACAGAGACACAGAAACAATACAAAGTATAAATTATCTGTCCTTCCCCACATTCGTACTTAATATACTTAATATCTCCAAATATCACAATCATATGAAACAGAAAGAACATAAAAACTTCTGACAAAACAGAAACAATAGAGTCCTGCTTCACTATTTTATTATTGACTAAGTGCTTCAGATTTGTTCTCCTTGCGAACTTCCTCTGCTCACCCTCAGCCTAAAATTTCTTACACTGATTTTATTATTCCTCTGTATCTCAGCTTCCCTTACCTAACAAAAACTATTAGAAGGGTAAGCACTGATTTAAATATACCAAACAAACTAAACTACATAAAGGCCAGGAGACGGGGATGAAACTGACACAAATAGAAAAATTAAAGAAAAGTTTAGACTAAAAAAACCAAAGCAGATAGAGATAGAACTATAAAATTACATGATTTGCATAATTTCACCTACACAGAGAAATAAAATCAAACATCAGGAAAATAGCAAATAAGAGGAATGGAGGCAAAGGGTTAACAGAGTTCAGAGGAC
Source organism: Talpa europaea (assembly GCF_964194135.1). Classification (NCBI taxonomy): domain Eukaryota; kingdom Metazoa; phylum Chordata; class Mammalia; order Eulipotyphla; family Talpidae; genus Talpa; species Talpa europaea. The sequence continues at coordinate 45,661,821 of NC_140077.1, read as the reverse complement.
TTAAAACCAAGTTTGTTTAGTTTTAATTGTTCCTCCTCCTTTAATAGCAAGATCACTGTGAAGGGGATGAGGAAGGGGAATATGGAAAACAGTTACCATCTTTCCTGATACTGTCTCTGCTGTTGTGGTTAAAACTTTTAACATTAAACATGATCTGCCTCCAACAGCTAGCATCACATAAATAGAAAAAAATAACAAAAGGAAAAACAGGATTTTTCCCCTCTACATAATGACAAATAAGCAGAGTAGCAAAATTTCCAACAGTAAAAAACAATTAATGACCATTTTCACTTAAAGGTAAAAGGATTCAAAGGAAAAAAAATATTAAAATTCTTACCAAGTACTTTCAGTGGTGCCTTTTCGAGGTTCACAAGAGCTGCACCGAAGGGAATAGCTATTGTTGTGAAATTATTGGAATCACTCATCAGGGGACATTCTGGTAGAGTAAGATAAAATCTCAATGCTTCAACATCAGGTAAGGAGCTAGTCAGTTTAGGAATAAGATTCTTTTCCAAACTAGCTGCCACCTATATTTTGATAAAAAGTAAAACCTACTTCATTTAAAATGAATGTACTTTTCAAACAGTAACTCATACTACAGCAAACATGAAATTGTATCAAAAAAAATCTTACAATGAATCAATGAATGAACTTCAGAAAATGGTGAAAATTAATGCCTAAGCATTGCTGAAAATTTTTTAAAAATCTTGTGTGCAAGTCTCAATTTTGATTCTCTACCTCTACAGCAATATAAAGACAGCCAAAATGGTAATTTTTTAAAGATTTATTTATTTATTTATACAAGCACTGGGAAAATGGTAATATTAAGTAACAAATTAAGTAAGGTTTGTAGATATTTGGTAACTAAATTACAAATGCTTTTTTTAAAACCCTCATTTTAATATTTTTAGTGAAATCATACAAAATACATCATAAGAACATGAAATTATAGAATTGGTTAGGCTATAAACATTTAAAGTAACATGGAGCAAAAACTCAACAGGCTTTATATTACAAATATGAAAGTTTAAAAACAAACCTGCTGAGATATCTGAGGATGATCAGGTTGTATAAGTTTGTGGAATAAAAGCCTAGCAGCATTCATATCAACCCCTGAAAATCTGGTACCTGTTCTATAGTGATCATCATTGCTTAAGGAGAGAAAAAGAGAGAGAAATAATAAAACATTAACATTATTTCACTCCTTATTTAATATATTACTTAATATAATAAATTTGAAATTTCAGCATGCCAAAAAATTGTCACTTACCTAACAGCTAAAAAACTTCCATTTAAGCAACCAGAGGAAGAAAATGTTCCATCTATTTCACTAAAAAGAAAATTAAATATTTACTATTTAATGCAATTAGACTATATCAGAATTCCATAAATTACTAAAAATTTATTAAAATTTTGTAAAGTCATTAGTTTACCCTACACTTTCTCAAGCAAGTCAAACGTTCTTAAACATATTTTTAAAATGTAAACACGGACATTTCATTTCACATGGTGGTAATGTGAATCTGCAATGTTATTTTTTTGAAGTCTATTTAGGCTTTTGAGAAAAGTTTTGTTTGGGTAAATAATTAAAACAAAATAAGCTTATCAAAGATAGCACCTCACTCCAAGTTTCAGTACCACCACCACCACCAACAAAAAAAAACCCTAAGTACTTAATAAATTTAACTGTAAGCAAAACACGCAAGAAAAGAATGGATACTTCTTTTTAATATCAAATCTTTCAGGGAACATAAAAGTTAAAAGCCAGTGACTATTATGACGTTAGAAAGAATGTATTTCAACCCCAATTCTGATGGTTATATTAAAATTTTTATCATTCAACATATCATGTGTATGAAAGTACTGCAACATATAAATTTAATCATGAGACATTTTAAAATACAGAAATTTTACACATTTAAATTTTTGTATGTAACCTACTCAGTGAGTGATATTTAATGAAGTATTCATTTAAATAAAAATTCAGAATTATAGGTTGCTCTACCACTAGTTGCTAGGTTGTGTTTGCATAAAATGTTTTTCTTACTTGGCTATCTCCACAGGAAACCTTCCAGGGGGGTAGCTCAGCCATTTTTGAATTAGAATTTCATTCACAGTCCAGATTTGCTTTGAAGGATCAGGACATCTAAAGTCATCTGGTGGCCCACAGTTCTAGATTTAAAAAAAGATGAACCAGTGTGAAGAGTTACTACACAATATAACTTAAAATCAAGACATACCTCCACTGCGTGTTTGCTCTTTATAAAAAACTCAAGTAAAAACTAAACACTTATCAAATGGATGAGAAAAAAATTGTAGACTTAAAAATTTAAATCAACTATCAAGTCAAAATTAAGGCAACTATTTTAAACATAAAAAACATCAATATAAGTTTAAAAATTCTTCAAAATTAGTTGAGCTTAGTAATTATACAAGTGACTATTATTACCTGGGGATTAGAGTAATGTGAAAAGCTTTGATCTCCACCTGAGAAAATTCTTTTTACACAGAAATATTCCTCAGAATCTGTAATAAAAATATTAAAAAGTCAAGATTTATATGACATTTTTTCAGTGCATCAAATATGATATTAGATTTTCTCTTAATTACATAACTTAGAGCACCTACTCATGGACTCATGCTATAAAATGACTTGGAACATTCTGATTGTTATGGAGATGAGACTGACCAAGCAACAAACATTAAATGATTCCATAAGCATAAGCAGGAGTTAGGAAGTTCACAAGTTTTTCTTTTGGATTGTACAAAAAAATGGCTGTTTCTTGTCTGTACCTTTACTATCTCAATATATTTTAGTTTAAAGTGAAAAACATATAAAAATGTAAAACTGATCAGAAGAAAATAAACTTTATAATGCAAAACCATTTTCTCTTTCAATATATCATTCAAAAGTAAGGAGACAGGGCCTCCCCGGTGGTGCAGCGGTTGAGCGCTGGGTTGCAAAGCTGCCCACAGCCTCTGCAGTGCCGGTTCGATCCCCGGCCGCTAGGCGAGGGTCCCACATGGCGCGCAGACCTCTCCTGCCACCCGCTGCTCCTCTCAGCAGTGTACTTCGTCATTCTGCCTGTTCTGCTCCCTGCTCTGGCTCTGGTGAATTCTCTCACCCTCCCGCCCTTCTGACTGTACACCAGTGCTTGTAAAAATAAATAAATAAATCTTAAAAAAAAAAGTTTATAAAGAAAAAAAAGTAAGGAGACATACATAGCTTTTTTGTTGGCAACAACTTATCAATAAAACCAAATCAGGTCAAAAATAGAAAAAACAATAAAGTAGTAAAGAAAGAACAATACACTTCTTTTTCAAAAAGTTATCCAAAACTTCTTCCTTTTTTTTTCTGCTCCTCAAGGTAGAAAGAGTATGAAGATACTGGTAGGCCAGTATTTAAAGTCATCAATACTAAAATATCAAAGCTCCATACTACAACTTAAGGTTAATTATTTCCAAATATAATCCATTTCTGTCATATTCCTGACCACAACCATTTAGTTAACTGAGTATTCAATCACCTAGTACTATTGTGACTATGGCTGCTACAGATTTAAAACTACTTAAGAAAGGTACCACACCTTAGTATTTGATAATTCTCTACAAACAAACACAATGTTTTGTTTGCAAGAGAACTCAATATTTGTTAAATAACTAGTTTAAAGTAGTAAGAGCTGGGCCTCCCCGGTGGCGCAAAATTGGCGCAATAGTTGAGCGCTGGGTTGCGAAGCTGCCCACAGCCTCTGCAGCGCTGGTTAGATCCCCTGCTGCTCCCCGGTCCCACATGGCGTGCAGACCTCTCCTTTGGCCCGCTGCTCCCCTCAGCAGTGTACTTCAGTCCCTCTGCCTGCTCTGCTCTCCTCTGCCTGCTCTGCTCTCCTCTGCCTGCTCTGCTCTCCGCTCTGGCTCTGGTGAATTCTCTCACCCTCCCGCGCTTCTGACTCTACCCAGTGCTTGTATAAATAAATAAATAATTCTTTAAAAAAAAAATAAAATAAAAAATAAAGTAATAAGAGCTTGGGTTCAGACCATTAATATGAACACATTTCCCACAAGCAATAAAAATGTTCTAAAATAAAAAACAACTTTTAAGAACAGATTAAAAGGGTAAAACTAAAATATTAAATAAACTGATCATTCTTGACAAGGCCACATGAAAATGTTCACTTCCTCAAAAGATTTAGCAGGATGTTACTCATTTATTCCTAAATTGTGAGTTTGCTTTCTATAAATAATTATCAAAATTTTTGACTGAAACTATAGTACACATGAATGGGTTTCTAGGGACTGTGAATAGAGTATCAATAGTTTATTTCCTAATTTTCCTTTAATTATTACTTCAAAAAGTTTGTGAAACTTAGTCATTTGTCTCATACAGTGTCTGGCAGACTGGATTCTCCCTCTATCCCTGAGGTTTCTCCTAACACTGATCTTGATTGTTTGCATTCCTATAAATTGGCAGGAATCTAAAGAAGCTAATTAGAATTTGATTATATAAGTAAAATTATCACATGGTGTTGGTAGAGACTGTACTTCCATAAGGAAGCACATAATGTTTGGCTGGGTATTTTTGTGTGTGTTATTAGCAGACACTGATGTTCAATGCTTAAACCATTAATTCACTGTGGGTTGAAAAATGATAAAATGCTAACATTGCTTCTTCATTTTGCAGATGGACCATTAGTTTCCCCCTAACATTAACATAGTTTCTTGGCCTATAATAGGAAAAGAAGGATCAATGCTTCCTCTTTCCCATTTATTTATTATGTGCTTGTTTTTGAGTTTGCATTCCTTTGATAATAAAGGGGGCAGTAATATTTGCATTCTTTTTAAGTAAAATGAATTTCATTTTGGGACTTTCCATTAACTTCCTTACTTGTTAGGTGTCTTAATACTTGTTTCATTTATTAGGCATCTTACTGTTTTTCTCACCAATGCGTATGAATACTTTGGATACTCAGGCGATCAGCTTTAGGTTGTATTTGCTACAAATATTTTTCAAAAAACAATATTGTTTTTCCAATCAATCAAATGTATTTAACCCATCTTATGACAATTTATGCTGCCATTGCTATGGAAAGAAAGGCTTGTCCCATCCTCAATAGAATTATTTTATAGCATTACTTTCATAGAACTAACATCTTAAGAACATTTATACATTTAAATCTTTAATCAAGCTAAAATTTATTTTAGTGTATATGTTAGGTTAGGATTCAAATTGACTCCCTTCCCCCCCAAATTTTCATGTGTTGAGGAATTCATCCCCATTCACAGATTAGTAATGCCTTTTAAAGTTTAAACTTATACAACTCTAAACAATTCTGGCACTCTTCAAAGTCCTTCTTAACACATATCTCTAAGAGATATTATCAATCACCTAGAGTTTGACACTGACACAAAATCTATATAAAATGTCTACACAGAGATTTTCCACCCCCCCCCCGAACTCTCCACTAAGTTATAATTATCTGAATGTCTGTGAATATACCAATAATCTAATATAATTGTTATTGTATTATAGTATATGATGTCATATCTAGGAGGGTCAGTTCAATTTCTCCCTACTCTTTATAAAATATGTTATCCAAAAAAACACCTGTCTTTTTTTTTTTTTTTAAATAGGCCCTCCTGCCAAAAAATACTTGAGTCTTTTTTTTTAACTGAGGTAACATTGGTTTACATGATTTATGGGACTAGATTCACACCTCCTCAGATGTACGCCACCACACCACATCCACCACCAAGGCACCCATAGTTCTTTATGGAAAAAGGAAATCTCCTACACTGCTGGTGGGAATGCAAATTGGTCCAACCACTGTGGAAAGCTATGTGGAGATTCCTCAAACCATAAAAACAGAGCTACCATATGACCCAGCAATTTCACTCCGAGGAATCCACCCAGAGGACACAAAAACATTAACTCAAAAGGATACCTGCACCCCTCTGTTTATTGCAGAACTATTTATAATAATTAAGATATGAAAACAACCCAAATGCCCAAAAATAGATGAATGGATCAAGAAGACATGGTATATATACACAATGGAATACTATTCAGCAATCAAAAAAGATAAACTCATGCCTTTGACAGCAACATGGATGGATCTAGGAGGGATTATGCTCAGTGACATAAGTCAGAAGGAAAAAGAAAAATATCAGATGGTGAAACTTATAGGAGGAATATAGGTGAATCAAATACGGGATCAAGGGAAAAAATAGTAACAATAAAAAAATTAACAGGCAACTATAAATCAGAGACATTCTACAGGGGAGAGGGAGGGAGAGGAATCAAAACAGGGGAAAGAAGAGCACAAGGGACTATGGTGGTGGGAATTCTATGGAGACTATACCTGAGAGGAGAAAGCAAACATTGTACAAAAATGAACAATAATGTAAAATATATATATAAATTATATTATAATTTAAAAAAACCTTTCCTCCTTTGTAACCACCCCCCACTTTCCCTATTCGCTAGTAGCTTCAATTCTGCAGGCACATTTTTAGGGTTTGTTTTGTTTTAATTTTGTCAGTTCCTTGTTTTTTTCCTACATTTCACATGAGTGAAATCATCTGGTATTTTTCTTTCTCCTTCTAACTTATTTTTAATGTATTGTAAATCCTCCATACATAGTTTCCATAGGGGCTAACAGTTAAAACACTTCCCACAAATAGGGTACAGATACCATTTTTCTTCACATCTTTGTCAACACTTCACACAAACAGTTAACATACAACAAAGAAGCCCAGAGTATACAATGGAGAAAAGAATGTCTCTTCATCAAATGGTGCTGGAAAAGCTGGACAACTATAGACGAGAAAATGAATTAGATCACTATATATTTCACACCATAATAAAAATTAACTCAAACTGGATTAAAGACTTGAATGTAATACCTGAAAGCATAAAATACCTAAAAGGAAACATAAATAGAATACTTCACAACACTGGTTTCAGGGATATCTTTGGGGACTTAGCTATAACAGCAAAAAAACAGTAAACATACACAAAAAAATGGGACTACATCAAAGCAAAAAAGTTCTGTACATCGAACAAAACTATCATTAAAATGAACAGACATCCTACAAGTGGGAATCAGACTTTGCATATCATACATTAGACAAGCGGCTATTATCCAAGATTTACAAAGAACTCACACAACTTAACATAAAGAAAACAGTCCAATGAAAAGAAAATGGCCAGAAAAGCTAAATGGACCTTTCTCCAAATAAGACACACAGATGGTCAAGGGGCACATAAAAAAAAAAAGGTCATTATCACTTATCAGGGAAAAACAAATCAAAACCACAATGAAATACCATCTCACACCTGAGAAAATGGCAAATATTAAAAGACCAGAAGTAAAATGATTAATTTTCAAACTCCATCTCTTTTCCCATTCTACTGCAAATAATCTCAAGTTTCAATAGTGACAAAATGCATTTTTAAATGACTAAACTCTACATGATTTATTACAATATTCATGCTGCTTTAAATTACAAAATCGTTTTGTTAAGGTATTAACAATGCCTTTTGTGGGAGAAACTGATAGGACAAAACACCAGCATGCTGTTAGGGACACCAGAAGAACAATACTACTACTGAAATAACTGCATGTTTCAAACCTATGAGTAACTGAGAAAAAAAATGAGGCTCCATTCTGAACACAAAATCAAACAAAAAGAAACAAGAAAAACAGTATATCCTGACCTGTACTAAATAAAAGCATAATTGAAATAGCCTTTTAGCTACCAAAAAAAAATACTTTCAATAAATATAAATTATTATTTATAATAAAAAGCTTGGATTTTTTTCAAAAGTTAACCTTCATAGTTGGAGCATCACTGAACAATAGACTCTAGTCCAAAGACTCAACAAACTCAGAGAAAAATCCCAAAGAAAATCAGATATGAAACATGAGAAAACAATTCTGAGGTATGATTTAGGATGTATAAAAAGAAACAGGGAAAAATTCTACTCTTGTTTACTGTGTTTCTTCCCTTATATCTCTTTTACTCTCACATTACTACCTCACTCATACAGAATACATACGATACTTGCAGTCCACAAATGTGTGGAAGTTTCACTCATACCAAGAAATTCCACAACACCAGCAGGCTGTTGTGTTCCTACATTGAACACAATTCAACTCAATTCTGATATTATCTGCCAGAAAATGGTATCATCTGATAATATCAGATTTCGCAGGTTAATGATTCAGTCATTCAGACAGCCTTACTATCACTTCAGAAGTGAGTCTTGAGGCCAGACTGTTACTTTTGCTTCCTACTAGCCAGCAACAGACTGGAGGTTCCAATTCCTCCTGCACGCTAGATGCCAGTCACAAGTCCAGGTTGTACATGTACTTTTGACTGACTAGCTAGTAATCAGAAGTTTCCCATAACCGCGTCCTTAGATTTGATTAATCTGCCAGAGTGGCTGACAGAACTCAGAAACATTTTATGTTTACGAAAAAAGTTTATGATAAAAGTATATGATAAAAGGATACAAATGAACAGCCAGATGGAAGAGAAGTATAGAGCAAGGTATATGGGAAATACATGGAGCTTCCATGTCCTCTCTGGTACATCGATGTCTCCGCACCTCCAAGTATGTATTCACCAAACCAAAAACTCTCCAAACCACATACTTTTGGGATTTTATGGAGGCTTCATCACATAGGCATGATTAACTACACTTCTAGCCCTTTTCTTTTCTCAAGAGATTGGGAGGAGGGGCTGAAAATTCTAAGTTTCTAGTTTGGGTTTGGTCTTTTTGGCTTCCCAGTCCCTATCCAGGAACCAATCAAGAGCCCACCAAGAGTGGCCACCTAGCATTCTTATCACTCAGGAATTTATTAGGGTTTTGGGAGCCCTGTATCAGGGACAGAAGCAAAGATAAATATTAGAACAAGAAAGTATACCTAGTGCTCCTATCACTTATGAAATTATAAGTTTTCAAGAGCTTTGTGGCAGGAACCAAGGAAAGAGAACAAAAATTTTTTTTATTATCTCATAGGATGGTAAAGGAAAATTTTTTTAAAGCATATTTTGGTTGTAGCCTGTCAAAGTAGATGAGAAAACAATATTTAAATATTTCAAACTCTTTTTGGGGGGCTCCCTGGTGGTGCAAGGGTTAAGCACCACACTATGAAGCAATCTACAGCCTCTGCAGCACAAGTTCGATCTCCGGCCAGCCAGGGAGCAACCCACATGGTGCAGCAGACCTCTCCTGACTCACCTGCTGCTCCCCTCAGCAGTGTATTTCAGTCAGTCTACCTGTTCTGTTCCCCACTCTGTCTCTGGTGAATCCTCTCACTCCCCTGCATCTCTGGCCTATACCCCAGCTCTTCTATGCATAAATAAATAAATCTTTAAAAAAAAAAAAAGATGGAATCCATCCAATCATCCATTATAGTTGAACACAGTAATAAAATTTATGATATACACATACAGTATTATTCAGCCTTAAAAAGAAGTAAGTTCTGATACATGCTAGAACATGAATAAACCCTAAAGACATGAAATTATCCAGTCACAAAAATACAAATGTAAGTGTTTTTACTTAAAAGAGGAAGCTAGAGTTAAGTTAAATTCATATCAAAGTATAGATGGTAGACACCAGCTAGGGGGAAGGAGTGAATGAAGAATTATTTAATGCATACAGAGTTTTAGTTTTTATAAGATGAAAGTGTTCTGGGGTCTGATACACAACAATGCAAATGTACTTACACCACTACTGAACTGTGCACTTTAAAATTAAGTTCAAAAAATTTTTATGTGTATTTTACTATAATTAAAAATAGAAACACTCCCTTCCCACTGACATCTATCCACTACCCAGTTTCCATATGTCCAACCCTCGGAAAGCACTTTTATTAATTTATTTATAAGCTTCCTTACACATATTGTATAAGATTGTTAGACCCAATGCAGCATGGATGTGAAGGTTTCACCACATCAAGTCAGCTCAATTCTGATGCTACCTAATAAAAGATAGCATCAGATTCCCCTGAGTAGGATGGGCTCAGTCTGCCAAGGCCACTCTCCACTTCAAACACTAGTCACAAGTCACGGTTATTACCTTGCTTCTCACCAACTGGTTATAGATCAGAGATTCCCAGGAGCTTCTCCTCAGGTTCAACTAATTTGCGAGAGCAGCTCAGAGAACTCAAAAAACTTTACATTTATTCACTAGAGCACAGATTTCTTACAAAGATTATTATTCAGAGACAGCAAGATGGAGGAGATACATAGGGCAAGGTATGGAAAAGAGGCATGCACCATTGGTGGTCTCTATATGAGTGCCATTCTCCTCAAATCTTCAAGTTCATCAACCAGAAGCTCTTTAAAATTGTTCTTTTTGGGAGGAAATGCAAATGGCCAACAGGCATATGAAAAAATGTTCAACATCAATTGTCATCAGGGAAATGCAAATCAAAACTACCATGAGATACCATCTTACACCAGTGAGAATGGCACATATTAAAAAAGCTAGCAACAACAAATGTTGGTGAGGGTGTGGAGAAAAAGGAACTCTTCTGCACTGTTGGTGGGAGTGCAAACTGGTCCAACCACTGTGGAGAGCTGTGTGGAGATTTCTGGACCTACTAAACATAGAGCTTCCATATGATCCAGCAATTCCACTCCTAGGTATTTACCCAAGGACACAGAAACATCCATTCCAAAGAACACCTGCACCCCTATGTTTATAGCAGCACTGTTTACAATAGCTAAGCTTTGGAAACAACCCAAATGCCCAAAAATAGATGACTGGATCAAGAAGATGTGGTACATATATACCATGGAATATTACTCAGCATTCAAAAAAGATAAACACATGCAATTTGCAGCAACATGGATGGCGCTGGAAGGGATCATGCTCAGCGAAATAAGCCAGAAAGAAAAAGAAAAATACCGGATGGTCTCACTCATAGCAGGAATCTAGAAAACTTAAATAAGGGACCAGGAAAATGAAAATTATAAGAAAGTGAAAATCAAAATCAACAAAAACTATGAACCAGAGACACTTTTAGGGGGAAGGGGGCGGGAGGGGAGGGATTGGGGTCAGAATGGGGGGGGCTGCAATTGTATAGGGAATATAAAAATAAAATTTATTATTTAAAAAAAATGTTCTTTTCGGATCTTTTATAGAGGCTTATTACAAAGTCATAATTGATGAAATTACTAGCCCTGGCAACTGACCTCAAACTCTAGCCTTTCTCCCCTCCCAAAAATGGACCAATCACCAATCTTAGACTTAAAGTTACACCCTCAATTCATGTTAGTTTCCTTGGCAACCAAACCCCCCACCCACCAAGCATTTTTCCTAAAGTTACCTTCATTAACATAAACCCATTAAGAATAACATGATACCCATTTAAACTTTCATAGCTCAGAAACTGTCAGGAACTGACTATAAAAGACTAAATATTATTACAAAGATATTCCCAATGTTTGTATTACTCAGGAAATTCCAATAGAAGCTATGAAATAAAAGAAACTCCCAATGCTATTAATGGCTCAGTACATTCCAAGGATTTTGGAAGCCATGAGCCAGGAACTATGGATGAAGACCAAAAATATAAAGAATATACTCTGGAAGTCTGACTGCCTATACGTAAACACACACACACTTCTTATAAACCATAATTATTTGACCATAAAAACAAATATAAATAAAACAACCAAATATACTACCTGTGTCTACTTTCACTCAATAATATCAAAATTCTTTCATTTCAAACAAAAAGCTTAATCATTTAAGAGTAACATTTTAATGATATCTTTAATGTGTGTTCTAAAGCTTTAACATAACATAACTTACCAATATCTGGTGGATATTGCCCATTATATGGGAACCAATTTCCCTTCACAGTGAAAGGACTTTTCCTGTTGCTTGTTGAACCAGTTCCAAGTTGCCCATTACCACCAAGTCCAAAAGAATAAATTCGTCCCGATGAAGGAACAAAAGCAGAAGTGTGCTGCCTAGAGTAAAATGATAGAAAACCTCAGACTTAATGCCACCTTCCAATTAACATTTTTAAAAAAGCACAGCAAATATTAATTTTTCCTTTTCAAGAGCAAATTACTAAAGTCATTATAGCTGTTAAGTTTCCATTAAAATATTCATTAATAACTTTATACTAAATGAATTCTATATTCCATAAATAGGCTGCATAAGCATGGTCAAGAAAATGTACAAAAATGTTCAACTTTTGAAAGGCTCTGACTTATCCTGAAAACCACTATAGTAGATGATTCAGCACTAGAGATAGTGTCTAACCATGTTCAATTCAAGGAAGTTTCCCCCCCTCCCTTTATTCACTGTCAGGTTTTAGCCAAGAGCTATGATCTATGAAGGCCTACCATATGGGTACCATAATAGGAATTAGGGATCCTAACTTTATATTTTAGGTTGATGGTCTGTTTATTATTGCTTCTGTTCACAGAAGTATAGACACAAGATGGGTAAACCAATCTTGTATCCTTTCTGATCACTGTTAACAAGCCTATCTCCAACTAGATGAGGAAACTTCTAGAGGATTTAAAAGGCTGGCACTTTATCCCCCTTTATTTCCACCCTCTCCCTTTTCCCATACCCCCTTCACTTTTTTTTTTTTTTTTTGGCTTTACCCCCTTTTGGGAGTCAAATATTTAAGATCTAGAACATTCTAAAGTAACTGCATATACAGGGCAATTTAGAAAGTCACTGCACATGCCTAGGAAAAAATCAGCAAACCTAGAGGAGGGAGAGACTCTGATTTCCAATGTTACCACATTATAAGGTTCAAATATCAAGTTAAAAAAAAAAACACATGGCACAAAGAGAAAGTGGAAAGTATGGCCCATTGACAAGGAAAAGGAAGCCAACATAGGAATGCAAAACCATACAGCCACTTTGGTTACTTGCTAAATAAACAGTATTATGCTCTCCATTATTTATTCAAAGGTTAAATCTTGTTTCCACACAAAAAGCTGCACTTGGATATTTATAGTAGTAGCTTTATTCATAATTGGCAAAATTTAGAAGCAACCAAGATGTCCTTCCAGCAGGTGAGTGAATAAACAAAAGTATGGAACATCCAGACAATGAAATGTGGAGATATTTGATGGGAGAACCTACTGTAACCTCAATTAAAACAAATAAATTTCTTTAAAAAAAAAAAAAAGGAAGTATGACAGTTTATAGAAATGCAAAGATTTATATCATATATCAGATATTATATGCCATCATATATAAATATTCAAAATGGCATTATTGGTACTTGCCAAAAAATGGAAACACCCAAATGCTCACCAGTAACTAAATGAGTAAATTACATATACATATAATTGAACAAAATACAGCAATGAGATCAAGTGATAGAAACCATAGGTATACAAATACGCATAGTCTTACAAACATTTTTTTAAATACAAATATTTTTTTAAAAGCCACCAAAGGCCATCTACCATATGATTCCACACATTTGAAATTAAGAGTTGGCAAAACCCAACTATATTGTATACAGATATATAATAACTGGGAAAAAATGTAAGCTAAGTAATCAGAATTGAATTAACTAGTCAAGCAAAGTACATTCTGCTTCTTGGGAATGTGTCTAACTTAATCTATCAAAGAATTTTACAGCTCCCAAGAATGGGAACCAGTAAATCAGTATTCTAATTCAACTTTCACCATAACTAATCTTCCTTGTTAAATAACTAACAGGCCAATTTCCTCATTTAAAAAAAAAAAATGGGAAAGATGATTTATAGTTTCCATTCAAGTGATGCTAAATTAAGATGTAACAATACTGCATACATATGATTAACACATTGCCTCAGATAAATCTATTTCACATAAAATAATCAGTATAAAATGTGTCCCTCCTGGGCCTCCCGGGTGACATAAGGGGTAAAGACGCAACCTATGAAGTTATCCGCAACCACTGCAGCATGAGTTCGATCCCCGGCAGACCGGGGAGCTACCCACATGGTGTAGCAGACCTCTCCTGACTCACCCGCTGCTCCCCTCAGCAGTGTATTTCAGTACATCTGCCTGTTCTGTTCCCCACTCGGTCTCTGGTGAATCCTCTTACCCTCTGCACCCCTGGCCTGTACCCCAGTTCTTGTATATATAAATAAATCAATCTTTAAAATAAATAAATAAATAAAAATAAAATGTGTCTCTGCTGTTACTATAATTCTCCAGCAGCAATTTTTTTGTATTTTTTTTTACTTTTAAATGTAGTACTTTGTTTCTATATCATTGTTAATTTTTCCAGCAGCAATTGAGAGAGAATAATATTTAACACAGTTTACAAGATATCCAAACAATGCATTAAAAAAAATCCCTACTTTCAGCTGGAACCAACAATCTTTGAGTAAGTCTAAAAAAAGACCAACACAGGGAAAGAAAAGACACATACCCTATATATTTTCTAGGTCTTTTATAAAACACACGGTTGTTCCATCCAAATATACAAGAAAGACAATATTGTAGACATCAAAGAACTAAGCATAGTTCAGAAAAGGAACACACCATGGCAAAACTGGAAGAATTTACAATGTCACCCAGCATGCCTTTGGCATTTTTTTTGCAAACAAACACATTAAGAGCAAGATGCTTGGCAAGAAAATTTGTGACTATAGTAAGCACATGTAGTAATCTAAGATAGCTTCCTGAAATGCACGAAGGAAAATGATCAGAGAAAAAGAAGCCAAGGAGAAAAATGCTTTAGTAAGTGCCTAAGTGCCAGCCTGCTCCACCCAGAGGCACACTTCGTGAGAACCAATGAAAATAAGCCATAAGCTGCTGGAATGCACTCTATTTGAATTTATAGCATAAGAGGTATTAAAAAAAATCATAAGTCACAAAATTATTTTACAGAAATGAAAATACTCTTTTTACGTAATAGTTTACCTTCCACAAGCAATCTGAGTGACAATGCTTCCCATAAGTTCAAAAACTTTCCTTGGATTTATTTCATGACTGGTAGAATTGTGACCCAACTGACCATAACCTCCAGCTCCAAAAGTAAACACTCCACCTTCCTAAAAAAAGAAAGAAAAAATTCTTTATCATTAGAAGGCCTAACAAAAGAAAATAATCTTGGGCCTCCCCGGTGGCGCAGTGATTGAGCGCAGGGCTGCAAAGCTGCCCACAGCCTCTGTAGCACCGGTTTGATCCCCGGCCACCAGCGGGGGTCCCACATGGTGCGCAGACCTCTCCTGCTGCACCTGCTGCTCCCCTGAGCAGTGTACTTCGTCATTCTGCCTGTTCTGCTTCCCGCTCTGGCTCTGGTGAATTCTCTCACCCTCCCGCACTTCTGACTGTACCCAGTGCGTGTATAAACAAATAAATAAATAAATCTTTAAGAAAGAAAGAAAATAATCTTTAGGAAAATAAATTAACTTTTAGTTTGAAGTCAATTTTTCTCTTATATTGACTTCTCAATTTAATACACTGATTCTCCAAGGCAAACTGTCTTAAAACAGAGAGTTCCAGGTTGAAAGCTAAGTATTTGCACATATTTCATAAGTTTTAAATTATGTTTTCAACATTATATTAAGTTGAAGTCATCATTAAAAAGATACTTAGTTTCAACATTACCTTTTATTATCAATTTACTCTTGTTGAATCCCAAGTATATATTATAAATTTTCACAAAATCTAAACATGGTATCACCTTCAGTGTTCAAATTAGCTATGCTTTTAAAATAAAAATTCTGCAAATAGCATACAGTTGGTACAAAGTAGGTAGCTTTCATGTATTTTATAAAAATACATAACCAGATTAGAGGTTATGTGTTTAAAATGTAATTTGTGATGCCAACTTAACAATAGCATGATTTATATTTTTTAATATAATTGCTCTTTCTTCACAGTTATAGCTACAATATACAATTTTAATGTATCATTTAATAGCATGTCTTTATACACACTGCTCTGTAAAGAAATGGACTTTTCTTTTTAAAACTTTTCATGATGGAAATTTCAAAAAAAATACACAATAGAAAAAAAATTATATGAACCATCATATAATTATCACTCAGTTTGAACAACTAACAAATATTAGGTTAATCTTGTTTTATCAATTTTTCTCCCACTTACAGATGCAGAGTACTTTAATGCAAAAATGTTCTAAGAACTTCCAGTAAACTTCCAGTGGTCATTAAATAATTCTGCCTTAAATGTATACCCATCTTCAAGCATATATCTCTTACAGACAAAAATATATAACCGTAATACTACCATACTTACAAAATATTAATTTCAAAATCTTTTTTGATAGAAATAGCAAATGCTTTAATTTTTATTCTTTATGCTTTGTCATTGGCAGTTCTAGCTTTATTTAGATATCAAGTGAGAAATGAAATTGTATGTATTTAAAGTGCACAAAGTGATAGCTTGACAAATACATTGTGAAATGATTACCATAATCAAGTTAACACATCATAATTTTTTTGTAAAAATGCTTTAGATCTACTCTTCAAAAAAATTTCAGTATGTAATACAGTATTGTTAACTATAGTTAACATACCACATACATTAGATCCTAGAACTTAATCAGTTCATTTGGAAGTTTGTACCTTCTCAACAATATCTCCCCATTTCTCCTACCCCCACACCCAAACCGCCTTCTGACAACCACCATTCTATAAAGGACTTCACTGTGAAACAGTTTGCAAATAAGAGGCAAGAAAAATGCTTCTTTCTCATTAATTTTTATAAAAATAAGTTGTTATAGAGCAACCTCCACAGAGAAGCAAAAAGGCTTGCTTTGTACTGATCTTGGGAAGAAGAGTACCACTAGGTAGTGATGAATTTTTATATATTTGATATGCTTCCACTTATTGCAGTTATTTATTGCAGTAAAAGCTCCTTTAAATTGTCCTTCTTACATGAACATAGTAGATTTTGCTTTTTTTGTAACACAAAATGCCCAAAACTATTCTTTTTTTTTTTGGGGGGGGGGCCTTTAAACGATTTTAATTTCCAGGTGGAGTGGCATGGCAGAGGGCAACAAGCCTTAACTGTGCTGCTCAATCTGTGGGAAGAGTATGCACAGAGCTGCCAAAAGGTTCTGTGGCAGCACTAAATTGCAAGTATATCCTCCATCATGCTGGGGTTGAAGCACAGGTAAATCAGAAGGCAATTCCAGATGACAAGGGTGAAAAGTGTGCCCAGGCTTGGTGTGGAAGTTTCCCCTCATTGTAGCTGTTCTTTGGGATACACAACATTTCTCACATTGACGGAGGGAATCCAGTGGGTCCTATTTAGCTTTCTGTAGTGTCAGCATCTTCTTATGAGGACCAGACAGTGCTCTATCTGCTCCATCCATTTTCTTGAGTTGGAGCTGTGGGTTTGTGTCAGTCTTTCTACTTACCTGGAGTTCTGGCTGTTCCCTTGATTCTCTTCTAAGGGGACTGGGGAGTCAGAGGGGCAGGGTTGGGAAGACAATTTCCAACATGATGAGGAGAGAACCAGTAACATGGGTGACCATGGAAGGCCTTGACGCCAAGCCACTGGGGCAATAGAAAACAAGACTGCTCCTTGAAGTCGGAGTCTTCTGACCTCAGAGGACATTTAGCAAAGTGCAAGGAGGAGATTCTTTAGAGGTGAGGAGAGGTGGGTGCAGACTCCACTTACAGCTTGTTGTTCTTCCGAATATTTATTAAAACATTCATCTTGTCATCCATATCCTTCTGCATTTCCTTCATAAAATCCCCAAACTCTTGGAGTTTATCCAAGTCCTTGTCCATTACCAACTTTATCTGTTTCATCTCTCCTCCATTTTTCTTTTTTAATAAATTTTATTTTTATATTCCCTATACAATTGCAACCCCCTTATTTTGACCCCAATTCCTCCCCTCCCCGCCCCCACCTCCCACGAGTGTCTCTGGTTCATAGTTTTTTGTTGATTTTGATTTTCACTTTCTTATAGTTATTCATTTTCCTGGTCCCTTATTTAAGTTTTCTAGATTCCTGCTATGAGTGAGACCATCTGGTATTTTTCTTTTTCTTTCTGGCTTATTTCGCTGAGCATGATCCCATCCAGTGCCATCCATGTTGCTACAAATTGCATGTGTTTATCTTTTTTGAATGCTGAGTAATATTCCACGGTGTATATGTACCACATCTTCTTGATCCAGTCATCTATTTTTGGGCATTTGCGTTGTTTCCAAAGCTTAGCTATTGTAAACAGTGCTGCTATAAACATAGGGGTGCAGGTGCTCTTTGGAATTGATGTTTCTGTGTCCTCTGGGTAAATACCTAGGAGTGGAATTGCTGGATCATATGGAAGCTCTATGTTTAGTAGGTCAAGAAATCTCCACACAGCTCTCCATAGTGGTTGGACCAGTTTGCACTCCCACCAACAGTGCAGGAGAGTTCCTTTTTCTCCACATCCTCGCCAACATTTGTTGTTGCTAGCTTTTTTAATATGTGCCATTCTCACTGGTGTAAGATGGTATCTCATGGTAGTTTTGATTTGCATTTCCCAAAAAAAATGATTACAAGAGATGCTGAACATTTTTTTCATATGCCTGTTGGCCATTTGCATTTCCTCTTCAGAAAAGTTTCTTTTTGGCTCTTCTGCCCATTTTTTGACAGGATTATTTTCTTTGTTGTTGAGTCTCATCAGCTCTTTGCAGATTTTTGTGATCAGTCCTTTATCATTAGTGTTGTGTACAAAAATGTTCTCCCAGTCGGTGGGGTTTCTCTTTGTTTTTGTTATTGTCTCTTTTGCTGTGCAGAAGCTCTTTAATTTGATGTAGTCCCAGCTGTTTATCTTTGCCTTCACTATCACTGCTTTGGGTGATGTGTTTGTAAAGATGTCTTTGAGGTGCATGTCATGTAGTGTTTCGCCTATATTTCCTTCTATGTATTTTATGGTTTCAGGTCTTATGTCTAGTTCTTTAATCCATTTTGAGTTGATTTTTGTGTATGGTGTGAGGTAGTCATCTCCTCCATTTTTCCTTGAGCTCTTCCCTCACCTCCCTGAGTTCATTCTTGAGCTCACATGTCCCTCCTGATTTGGCAAACAGCCCTTCTTCTTTTATACTCATATGTCTGGTACAGGTCTTGGCCACCAGGAACAGTGAATGATCCCTGACTCCAAATCATCTCTCTAGGGGTCTCAGGCCTGGCTGCCGGCATGGTCTCAAAAAGCTTTTCATTTTGGTCAGCTCCGGCTTCAATTTCAGGCAATCTGACTTGTAGTTCTTGTTCTGAATTGATAGTGAACCTGCCCACGCCTGCTGGCACTAGAAGCACCAATCTGGAAGCTCTCTCCCAAAGCTATTCTTAACATATCTTTTTTGCCCCAGATATGGGATCAGACCCCTCTAAGAAATCCTGGTTCCTTCTAGTGTAGGGTCTACAACAATTGAGTGACATGCTTCTAGACCGTACATGGTTAATTACTTCCAGGACTTTTCTGTAGCCATGGGGAGAAAAACATATTTTTCAGAGAAAAATAAGAGCTTCTGCTGACACTGTGATTCAAAGTAAAGATCGCAAGCTTTTAACTTAAGTCCTACTGTTTTATACCTCTTTTAACACTGTGCATCTTTCCACTATCATGGTAATCCTAAGGAATAACATAAAAAATATTTTTACTATTCTTCCAAGTATCAATGACAGAAAAAAATGACCAAATGTATAACTTGCCCACATGATTTATGATTACTTTATGATTACATCTATAATTTGATAGTAAGTTATGATAATAAGACCAGTAGGTACAGCTCAACTTTCTTACTAAAGGCAAGACAATAAAAATTTTTAATAAGCTTTATAATCGGTCATGATATTTTTATATCTTGAGTACAATATATATCATAATGACTAGGAATTAGTCTTAGCATTCTAGAATTTCCAAAATGAGAGTGTTTATAATTTTATAAAGTCTGATTAGAAGTTAGTTTTTTCTTCCCAAATTTGTGCAACTTTACAGGACAAAGAAAGATAAGAAGCAAAACACTGATTTCCAATTTAGGCCGGGAAAAAAGTGCTAGTTCCTTTACAGGTACACAACTAAAATAAATGGTATTCTTGGTAAAAGTAGTTTAAAGTTATTTTCATTTTACTACTAACTGCTAGAGAACTATACAATACTTTTTGGCACATATGCAAGAAAGGAAGAGGTCACTGACAAAATGCTATAAATGCTATAAATGCTTGTTTGATCCATGACCTATGGATAACAGATGTAATCAGTCATTTCTTCTACTTTTTATATAATATTTATAAGACAAATGCAAGCAAAACTAAAAGT
The DNA here is from genome assembly GCF_964194135.1 of Talpa europaea. Classification (NCBI taxonomy): domain Eukaryota; kingdom Metazoa; phylum Chordata; class Mammalia; order Eulipotyphla; family Talpidae; genus Talpa; species Talpa europaea. The sequence continues at coordinate 45,641,551 of NC_140077.1, read as the reverse complement.
AGAGTTATGAACCATGAATATAATTGATAAACCCAACATGGAGACCCTGACAAACTAAAAATTATTTAAGCAATATTTCATTAAATTGAAAAATTCAACATTATACATTATCAGTACAATAGAAGATTACCATTCACATTTCATAAATTAAAATTGAAAATTTAGGTAAATTTTTCATAAGAAAACAATAATGTAGATCATTTATATTATGTTTCAGACATCAGTAACACTCAAGTTTTAATGTAATATTGTGAAAACATTAATTACTTATGAAATAACTACCATAAGTAAAAATAAAAAAGTTTTATAGGAGTACAATACCTTGGTTAGTGCAGCAGTATGATCTTCTCCACAACAAATATAAACTATTTTCTGTGTTCTTAGTGACTTTAGTAAATTAGGAACATACCTATCTGAAAATTGCAACAAGAAATGTTAACAGTATTTTTAAATTAAAACTCTTCTAAAATGTGTTTTCTCTAACTCAGTAGAGAGCAATGTCTAAAAAAATTTAACTATAGGGCCTCCTGATGCCCTAGGCTTAAGTCTCAGCACTATCACCACTATGGCCTGAGTTCAATCCCTGGCCAGGGAGCTAATCAACATATGGCGGAGCAGACCTCTCCAGTCTCGTCTGCGGCTCCCCTTAGCAGTGTATTTCAGTCAGTCTGCCCGTTCTGCTCCCCACTCTGTGTCTGGTGAACCCTCTCACTCCATGCACCTGTGACCTATACCGCAGTTCTTCTACTAAATAAATATTTTTAAAAATTTGTAGCTATGATTTAATGCTTTTGTAGTATAAGCCTACTAACTTGGGTCCCACGTCTTTCAATTCGTGCTATTGTAATAAAGGAAGGGCTTAAATATAATTAAATCCCTGTAATTTAAATTTAATATGTTAAACTGTTTAAATGCCCCAATGCAATCAAGGAATTTCAAAACCATTTAACTGCTTCTAATATATATATATAAAATATATATATTCTTGTGTATATATATGACTATACTCTTACACATACATATATATGTGTATAGTCTTATATACATACATACATATATATTCTTTTATTCCCCTGATGACAATAATGCTCACAAATTCTACTTGAAAACTTGATAATATACTTTCTACTTTTTTGTAGAAGGAAAGAGCTATAAATTTCTTATCTGCTATCTTTTTCTTATGCAGAACAAAATACTTTAAAATCTCCCTGAGAGTATTTATTACTAGCAGTCATTACTAGATCAACAATTCACTTTTGTTCATTTAAAATCATTACAAGTATGCTAAACTTTATTAAATTGTTTTCTGTATTTCAAATATTGGCATTAGACCTAATGTCATGATTATAAAAAATCAAATTTTCCATCAAAAATCCCAACTTGTTTCAAGTTGTTTCATAATTTTTTTAAAACTTAAACAATTTATTTTCAAGACTCTAGCATTAGTATTAAAAGTGAAGTCCAAACTGAAAAGTTAATGACTCAGATTATTAAAATATTTCCTTGAAAAACTCTTAATAGGTTAACACTTCATGTTACTTTCCAGAATAATTTTAAGATTTCTCTCCAATGGTGGTGGTCAATAATGTGATTATCAATTTGAAGAACCATCTTTCAACTCTCTTAAAGTAAATATCCAAGAACTAAGATTTTTGTCCAGATAAACTTTCTATAGATTATGATAAAAGGATGAATTTTATGACCTTCCCACCATCCCTAAAAATATTAGCAAATTGGATTTTTAAATTAACTTCTCATACATTTCTCTGAAAAAAATCACTACTACATTGCAAAATAACAACTCTTTTTAAAAGTGTATTTATCTATAAATAATGAAAACCTACCATTTTCATCATTAAGACCTAGTTGGCCAAATTTGTTGCGTCCCCATCCAAAGATAGCTCCAGAAAGGGTGAGAACAAAACTATGGGCTCCTCCTGCAGCAATTTGCATGAAAGGGATTCCAAGCAAGGACTTAATCAGCTGTGGTGAAGCTTGCCTTTTACAGTCAGTGCCTAAACCCAACTGGCCATATTTATTCTGTCCCCAACAGAAGACTTCACTTGCTGTAAGACAAAAATTATAAAATTAACCATTTTTCTCACATAAAAAACATTTCATTTGAAGATTATCAATTACTTGGAGAGATTCCTCCTCACATCACATGGATATTCGTAATCCTCGTTCTTACATTTATGTCTTATATGGAAAGATACACTATCTTAGAAGAAAATTCTGTTAGTACACTTTAGGTTTTACTGACTAAACTAAAGAATGGGTAAGTCACATAACTGAGGGTAACCTCATTTTCTTGTTTCTCATATATGACTGTCTCAAGAGTAAGGAGGTTCTCCAAAAAAATTAAAAAGAGCTACCATATGATAGAATAATCCTACTTCAAGTTATTTACCTGAAGAATGTGAAAACATTTATTTGAAAATATAACCACCCCTATGTTCATTACAGTACTATTCACAATAGCCAACACATGGAAACAACCCAAGTGACCAATGACAGATGAATAGATGAAGAAGGTGTGGTACATATACACAGTAGAATACTATTTAGTCAAAAATAGTATTCTCGCCATTTGCAACAACACAGATGGACCTTGAGGAGATTATGCTATGTGAACTAAGTCGGAAGGAGAAAAACAAGGAACATGTGATTTTAGTCATGTGTGGCACATAAAGAAAAAACCAACCCTAGACTCAAACCAACCAAGGGAATGGTGGTTACCAGAGGAGAAGAAGGGAGGAGGAAATAGGAAGAGAAGATGACTGGTTGCTGGTGGATGGTGACTGGACATTTAGGGGTAAGGATGGTGTGATACATAGTTACTGAGGTAGAAAACTACACACCTAAAACCTATAGTATTTTAAGTTAATGTCACCTTTTTGAAATATTTGCAAACCTTACTTTCATTCTGTGATTTCTCCTAACAGGCATCCCACACTCAAAGCTTTAGTTATCAACTACATGCTGATCACATTCAAAATTTTATCACTAGCTCAGACTTCTCTGCTCAACAAACCCATGTATCCATTTACACCTGGATTTCTCAAAGACACTTCAATTTCAGTGTACCCCAAACTCAATTCAGGACCCCCATCCTGCTACCCATACCTGCATCTCTTTCTAGTATTTCCCATCTCAGTAAATTACATCATAACTAATTTAGCAGTACAAGTCACAAATGTAAGGAGTCTTCTGTAATAACTCTCCTCTCAATACCATATGATACAGCAATACCACTCTTGAGCATCTTATTCAAAGAATGTGAAACCATCAATCCAAAAACTTGTATGCTCTACAATGTTCACTGCAGCACTATTACAATAGCCAGGATATGGAAACAACCTAAGAGTCACTGAAAGAGGATTAGATCAAGAAGACGTGGTATACCTACACTGAAAAACAAAATGTTGCTATGTACAGCATACTGGGAGGCATTTGAGGGAATTATGTGTAGTAAAGCAAATAAGAAATATTGGACACATATATAGAAGAATCAACAAAACAAAATACTTATAAAAACTAGCAAACATTAATTAACAAATGAGGTTTCTGAGGTATATAGAAAGGGGGAGAAGGAGAAAGGGACAAAGGGCTATAAAGAACAGTGGTGGGAAAAAATGGTGACTTCTATGAATTAAACCAAAACCTTTATATGTTATATATCAACCTTCAATGAGGAAAGTAAGGGAGAAATTGCTGAAAATACTGGAAACAGGTTTAAGTTTGCCTTTTTTTAAAACTGTAATCACTGAATTATTCTTATAAAAATATTAACAAGAGGAGGCTTTTAAGACTAATCAAGAATTGTGGGAGCAGTTTTGAGACAAAGAGCAAATGTGTGATCTTATTCTCTGAAGAAAATAAGAAGCAGGCAGATGAATTAGCTGAAGAATAAAGAGTCAAGTACTGGATGAAAAATCAGTGGCAAAACATTTTAAATAAACCCTTTCTTAATTTATATACCTATTCATCATCTGTTACCAAGTTGTATAGTTTTCTTTCTAAAGGAAAATATGGCTAGATCTATTCAACAACTTACCTGGTTCCTACAGTAGTTCTCTATGCCATTTCTGCTACCCACTGTCACCTTGTTTTGCAAATTTAATATTTTATTTTTATTAAATAGCTATCATTAAATTATTTTTTTAAAAATCAGTTATTACAAGTCAATTACTAGTTTAAGTGTATAATTGTACACACTTAAAAGTAAGCTCTCCTCCAAAATTAAGATTCCTAGTTCCTTTCCCAAGAGACAATCACTCTTACCAATTATTGGTATGTATTTCCAGAAATAATCTATATGTATTTCCAAAGATGATCAAGGTCCTTTGTAACAGATTTCTATTTTACTTCAACTGAAGTAAAATTTCTATTTATCTCAACTGAAGTATGAGTATGTTACAATATCCACATAAAATTACTTGCCAATACTCAAAAACACAAAATGCTTTCCTAATTCTATGCTTTTATTAATACCTATCACCTTAGCTAATCCTCAACATTTCCCCTACACCCTTCTAAGTATTTGTACAATGTGGAATAAATTCTACACAGCTTCAAGGCTTATAAGAAATACCAATCCCCTCCTTCTTATAAGCAATTCTATTTGACTGTATATATTTATCTTTTTCTTCATTCCCAGAGCATTTTACTTTTACCTTGACCAAAGCAGTTTGCATTTTTTGCTACTCAAACTATTGTTATTTAAAAGGACACTATTTAAGCAAAGAAAACTAGGTGGTATCATCCCTAAAACATTATCTGTACTTCCCAACAGCTCCAAACTAGTATTTAATTAAAATCCCACTAGGTTGTTTGCGTGTCTGTGAAAACTGGTAAGCTAATTCTAAAATGTGCATGGAAAAGGATCAAGAAGTAAAACAATCTTGAATAACAACAACAAAATTGGAGAATTTTATGCTCACTTAAAATATTAATAAAAATGGGGCCTCCCTGGTGGCTCAAGAGGTTAAATAAGTCTCAGCACTATGAAGCAGTTCCCAACCACTGCAGCAGGAGTTCAATCCCCAGCCAGGGGGCTAACCCACATGGCACAGCAGACCTTGCCTGTCTCGCCTTCTGCTCCCCTCAGCAGTGTATTTAATGGTTCTGCTCCCCACTCTGTCTGGTGAATCCTCTCACCCCCTGCACCTCTGGCCTGCACCCTGGATCTTGCATGCATGCATAAATAAATCTTTAAATATATATATAAATAAAAAAAGGGAAAGGAAAATAAAAACACTTACCTTTAGAAAGTGCAAGTGAATGATAGTAACCGCAAGCAACCTGTGCTATCTGGATATCTGACAAACTTTTAATATTTCTAGAAAATAAGAAAAAAGATCAGGATCAGTTAACTCTATTTAAGAAATGAATCGAATGCTATATATTTATGCCATATTGATCACTTACTATATAGTAATTTCCTACCAACCTAGCAGTTCATGCCTACATACTACAATCCAATTTAACAAAAATTAATAAATTAATAAAATGAGGAGGGAAAACACTTTAAAAGGGTGATACTTAATACGCAAACTATGCTCAACTACACTTACTCAAAAACTCCTGAGTGCTCTTATAAATCTAATGCTTTTATTATCACAAAGTTTTTTTAAATCTTTAAGTGTGAAAATTGGCAACATCTTTGTAAAAAATAATGTGCATTATCTAATTGTCTAAAATTAGTGCTTGGCCTAGTTTAATATATGTTTTCCTCTATCAGCTCCTTAAGAAATAGGGAATCTTATGTGGTGGATGAATTCACAAATCATAAAACCTATTGTTTATGGTCTATCCTTTTACATCTAAATGTAAATACTTTACATGAATACTTTTACATCTAAATCAGTGATATTCCATTTATTTTTATTATTTTTATTGTGTATTATGATCACTGATATGTTCAGTCATATTTCTTCCATGTGTTTTCTTTTTAGGGTTTTTTCCCCTCCCTTCTGATTTTTCCTTCATTGCAATGTAACTATCAAGATTATTTTTAAAACATAAAAATCAAGTAACTTTGTACATCAACTATCCCAGGTTTTCGTATGTAGTTCCCCTTCACCTGATCATTCTGATTTTCCAGAATGTTTTCAAGAAAAAAGGGGAGAGGAAACATACTGTGTTTCTGATTGCCCTTTACCTGATACTGCCACCTGACCTGATTTTGCCATATGAGAGTCCGGAGCAAGTTCTGACCAGAGTGTCGATACCCATGATTTTCGGGAGGCAGCTTCAGCAAATCAAATTTTGAGCAGGAGAAAGGAGAGTTACTCTAATTCCATATTGTTGTATTAAAAATATTTTTATTTAGTGGATTTATGTTCTTAACTACAAAATCTGAGAGTTGTACTGCTATTTAGCAGAATCCAATAAATTAGCAAGATCTAATACTTTCAGATTTTCAAATGCAGCAAAAATGCTATTTTTCTACATTTAGCAAGATTAAACATTGGCAATGCAAAAGTGGGAATGAAAAAATACATGGATATGTACAACTGTGCTGAAGTTACTAAACATTTACTATTATTGATTCAGTATCAGGCACATCATACATTAACAATGAACTATATTAAATATTTTTAAAAAGCAACTGCTCCAGATATCGAGTCTAATTTACAAGACCAAGAAAAGGATTTCAAAAGACTTCATTCTCATAGCTCCACTTTATTCTTTCACAGCACTTATCACTAGTAATAACCAGTGTACATATCATTCAATTATGAATAATGTATACTGTGCTAACCAATAAAATCTGCAAAGTCAGATTATGTGTTTTATAAACTATTTCCTAGCACCTGCCATAATGTTTAGTAAAAAGTATGTAATGAACATACTGCTAAACTGAATTTGTAAAGTCTCTGTACTTTTATGAAGAAATTATTCATAAAATGTACCTGAAAGACTTCTAAACTCACAGAACCAATTTACAACTCAGTGACTCTATTTTTAAAATACTATCAAGACTTGAAATATACATAAATGCTAATTTCTTTCATCATGTCTACTTCAAAGAAAAGGAAATATATTCTTCTGTCATTAGTACTTTAAAGAAAAAACATCTCTTTTCATCTCTGCATAAATTTAATAATATACTGAATATTGGGGGGGTGAAGATAGGCTCTATTGTTTTAGCTTTCAGGTAATAAAAAACTAAAATAATACTATGAATGGTAAAAATTCAATTTATGAAATTAATTTCCCATGTTCCTTTTTTTCTAGAGATAACAAGTTAGAAAATTCTTAATGAAGTAGAACTTTATAGAATTCATCAAAAGTAATCTGGCCTTTTAAAGTAAAAAAGATAATGCTAATGTATAAAGATTTTTATTTTTAAAGGGATTCCAATGCAATTAATAAGAAAGTAAAATAAACCAGAATAAATTTTGTAAAAGTTTTATTTTTACATGTAAAAATACACACACACACGAAGATTCCTATGATCTATATAAAACACATGTGTTTAGAGCAAACATTTTACTGCTTATAAATTAACTCCCTGAAGTCTAGAACATACCAAAAATTTTAAATGACTATGATATCTCTAAGATGATTCACTGTTAAGAAGAGTATTTTCTTTATGAATTTTGAAAGTTATCTGAAATTTACAAGAAAACAGCAAATAAACTTGGAAATAAGATTTATACTACCTCTTGGGAATTCTGCCAAAACATATTAAATACTGAATATCTCATACTCATTATATAGCAGTATTATATATAACAATACTGTTTTATTTTTCCAACTTAATATATACACAGGCAATAAAAACAGAAACCAAGCATTTCCAGTTGTTTGAGAAGATGAAATTCTAACAACTATTAACTAAGACTGGTAAAAAGTTTACACTGTATAATTAAAAATGAAAAATTACAGCATTAAATATTTTGCCAATTCCAAACATATCAAAGTATATACATTAAGTACAGCTTTTTATATGTGAATCATACCTCAATAAAGTGGCTTCAAAAATTTTGTCAATAGAACATATTAACAATAGTCTTTCCTCTAGTCAAACCATAACTTTCTTAGTGATTTGTATATAGTACTAACACCAATTTTTTTCAATTTTGAAAAATTTAGATTAACAACTGATTGAGCCTCTACTATTAAAAAAGTTTTAATTTTTTAAATTCAGATGCTAGTGTTAAGCAGAAATTTTAAAAAATACACTAAAAACTGAGTGAAATCAAGAAAATAAATTTTATTTTTTACCAAGCTATTTAAACATATATAATTAAATTTTATAGTCCAAAAATAGCTATTATCACAAGGATCATATTATACCATCCTGTTACAATATTTTGTTGAGTATGTCCAAAAACAGAATTTTAAAAATAAACTATATCTTCATTACCAACAATCACTTTTGGAAAGTTTGCATAAAAAAAGTATTTACACTTACATTAAACTAACAGACCATAAAAATTAGACTTAACTTCAATTTCAGCCTTTCTCCCAGAAAAAGAAAAGTAGTAGGAAATTATCAAACTAGTAATTACTTCAAATATAATCTATTTATCATTAATTTACAAGCTTCTATCTGCTAGCATAAAAATGGATTTTGTTGTCAAGAAAGTAGTCTAATGTGAATCGCATTTTTCTAGTGACTCTTAGAAAAATTGTAAAGACCTAATTTTTAAAATATATTTACAAATATCTGAGTTTCATTCTCTTTTTTATAAATGTTATATTCAAAATGTATGTGATGTAGTGATGTAAACTTATGTCACCCCAGTAAAGGAAAAAAAAAGTACAGGAATTTCCAAAGCTGGCTGACATCTTTAAGCATCTAAATAAAAAGCTTTGTGTCTAAATATGTGTTGGTATGCAAACAAAAATGAAAATAATCACTGGTAGTATGTTTCTGTTGAAATACTAAACAAAAATTTAAACAAGAAAATATTGGTAAAAACTTGTATGTCACAACAAATCATATCAGTCCATGAAAAACAGAAAGATGAACAACAGAAATGCCTTAACACAAAGCTTAAAGTTAATATAGATCTCTAGCAAAAACAAAAATAAAGGCTTTAAACCAAGGACTCAAATAAAATCTTTTCCATATCCCCATCCAGGTTCAAGAGCAGTAAAGTCACAAGTAAATAATTTATTACCAAGAACATTCAAATTGTCATGGTAAATTTTCTCCTTATAGTTACCTTTCTTTTCATTTACTAATCATCTACAGATTACAAATTGACTGAAAACACTTATACAAGAAGTGAGTAACAACAAAAAAGATGAGAATTAAGAAACCAGTGGAATAAAAATAAGGGAAATTAGAAAGCTTTTCCAGGAACCATGGCTTTAAGACTACCAACTTAGATAATCTGACATATAAAACCCTTTCAATCCTAAAATCACAGAATTTTTAATCTTAAATTAAAAATCTCATTCTGCAACAATTACTTGTGAAAGGAAATAAAAACAGAAAAGGATATGACATATATGTGGTTGCGATATTTCTATAAGTGATTTGTATTATCTAGTCAATAACTACTTATTTGCAAATTACCATTTTCTCCTGAAGGAAATCAAAAGTGACTTTAAAAATTCAATTTATTCAACCTAAGGAAAAAACAAGTTTTCCAACAGCATGATCATTAAGAAACATTAAAAACACAATGGAATTAGGTTCATTATTTGTTATCACAGAACTGGGGTTTTGTAGAATTTAGTCACAAGTTCAACAAAGGAAACATGTTAAGGTGATTTATCCAGGAGCCAACAACATTTCATCACCAGAACAAATATAAAATGTCAAACTAAAGATTAAAAAAACCTTAATATGCTAAAACAAATACAATAAATGTGTACTTGAAGCTTTTCCATATATACATATGAAAGAAGTTTATAGGCTTATTGAAGGAACTACCTTCTCTAGTTTTAAAAAAAAAAATTCATTTTTAACAATGGTAAAGAGTTTCTATGCTCCATTTTCTTATCCTAGTAGTTACATCCTATTTCTTAAATCGAAACTAACATTATCGATGTTAAATTAAAAATAAAATATTTAAGAATGTGTTTTTGAAAATGCTACATAGAATTAATAACTTGGTTCCCTGGAGAGATCTCTTTTGTCCCTATAACTATTATTAGGAAAAAATAACAAGAGTTTATAGGAGTCAAGAATTTGTAAAATTTTAAAAACTACAAGTGTATTATTTATTATTTGCAGTTATTAATCTTAAAGCAATGTTTATAGCCTATGTATATATACAATATTAATGAAGCATTGTTTATTTTTAAATTTTGAAATAATTCTGTGAGGAAGTAATGGTTAACATATATTAAATTGTGTCTGCTATTATGATGTAAAAAAGTAGAAAGTAATAAATGTGACTGAATTCTTTTAATGTTAAGTAAATGCGATTTCCATATTCATTAAGATTTAAAAAATAGAAAAACATGCAACTAACCAATATTTAATAAATATTTCAGCAGCTTAGGGAACTAAGGTAGAATTAATTCTTTAATCGGTGTAATCCACTTAAAAATTTTCAAAGAGAAAATTTATAATAAAGTACATATTCCTTACCCATTTTCTTTACACACGAATTAGGGGGGAAATATGGAGTATAGAAAAATACTTAAGTAAACTCCTAAAGAACCATAAAGGAAAAATAATTAGGTGTCAACTACTATATGTCCATAGTAAATGGGATAATTTAGGTAACAAATTTATTAAAAAAGATTGCTGAGGACCTCTTTCTGGTCACCTTTGTTACCTGGGTACTCTGATACATTCCTCTGTTCCTAGCAGGCCAAGTTGTCCATCAGAATCAAGACCCCAAGCATACACCTGGCCCTTGTCATTTAGGGCTAATGTGTGAGCTTCTCCACATGAAACAGCTACGATATTTTGAGCATCCAGGGCAACAACCTGTTCTACAAAAATCAAAAAGAAAGACATTACATTCTAATTGTAAATTTCCAATGAGAATAAAACACACTCTTCATGTTACACAAACATGCTTAAAAATGCTTAAATACAAAACAAGTATAACTTCAGTCATTCTAAATAATCTAACAAATATGATCTGTATGAAATTCTCAATGTGATAAATGCAGATATACACCACAGTTGACATAATCAATTCAGACTATAAATGATTTGAACATTTTGTGTTCCTCAATCAAAATCATCACCAAAAAAAGGAGTCCAGCTGAAAGAGAATCATTTAAACAACCTAGCCTGTGCTTGCTTCGGCAGCACATATACTAAACAACCTAGCCTGTTTGATTTTAATTGAAACATACATTATCATGTACATAACTTTCACTATGGAGCGACTGAAATATATTAAATAACCTTAATTGGAAATTTCTGACAGGAAACAATTTCTTCACAGATCTCATTAATAAAGTATTTAGTGACTATGCTGAGGAGAGAATCAAAAGGCAAGGAAATGGTAATAAATAGATCCCAGTTTATGGACTGCCATTTTAATGTCAAAGATAAAAAACTCCTTATGTGTTTAAAATGTATTCAAGCCTTAAACCTGAAATTAATTTAAAATATTGACGCTTCATAAGAATGTCAGTAAAAAAAAAATTTGACAAATTTTAAAAAGTGAAATTGTTTCTTTAGTCTCCTTAAAATGTACAATGACTATCAGTTTTTTACCCAAAAAAATCAGTACAATTTTTTTTCGCTACCATTTAAAATTATAATTTCTTAGCTTAACAAGAAAGCTGTAATTACTGTGTTCAATAAACGGAAAGCCTCATATTGAAGCTATTCAAAATAGAATCAGAATATCTTCAGAAGGAACTTTTAGGTCAATATACAAATACAGGGCCTCCCCGGTGGCGCAGCGGTTGAGGGCTGGGTTGCGAGGCTGCCAACAGCCTCTGCAGTGCCGGTTCGATCCCCTGCTACCAGCGAGGGTCCCGCATGGGCGCAGACCTCTCCTGCCGCCTGCTGCTCCCCTCAGCAGTGTACTTCAGTCCTTCTGCCTGCTCTGCTCCCTGCTCCTTCTCTGGTGAATTCTCTCACCCTCCTGCGCTTCTGACTGTACCCAGTGCTTGTATAAATAAATAAATAAATAAATATTTAAAGTATATATATATATATATATATATACACACACACACACACACACACACAAATACAGATGTTCAATAATGAAGCACTGCATCAAATAGGGTTAAATTTCTATGTCTAGAGAAATTCAAATTGTATCTAGATTACTACACTGCATTGTGGATTAGGAGATTAGCCCTAGATAACTTCTAGGAATCTGTACACTTTAATGATGTTATCTTAGGTACTTACCTTAAAGTACCATGAATAACTCATGAAGCTAGTGAATAGTACATGGATGCTCATTATACTTCTCTTACTCTTTATGTATATTTTGTGTATATGATTTAAATATATATTGTAGCTATATACCCAAAAAAGTAAAACAAGATATAACACATACCATCACCCCCAAAAAAATCAAGAAAAATAACTGACTATGACATTGCACCAAAACATTCACAAAAGTAAAACACACAAAAGAGCTGCTGTCTCTCACACAGGCCCCAGAAATAAGTCAATGTCTCTCCAAGACAATTCTTAAAGGCAAATGTAGTAAAGAGCAGAAAATGATAGCATAAGAGAGATAAACAAGCAGCCTTATTGGTTCAATAGTAACAAATGAACAATATTTATATTAAATAACAATGACTATGAAATCAAAGGCATCCAAAAATCCAAGAAACAGAGCATCAACACCAAACACTAATGTTTACTGTATACCTCATGTGCTCCAAGCATGAAAGATATACAGATAGATAAAAAAAAGTGTTTGAGCTTAGGAGTTTATAATCTATTTTTTTAAAAAGTGAAATAAGAATTGTGAACAGGCAGCACTCTGCCTACCCAACTGTGACAACGCAGGTGCTTCTTTTCACCAATTCTCTCCTCTGCGGGGCAGCACCCTCCCTGCCTGCCCGTGACCTGGATTATACCAGGACTTCTCTTCACTGACTTCCCTCAGCAGAATAAGCTCTCCTCAAGGCCACCTGCCTGCAACCATGCAGGCCTCTCACAGCAAATCTGAGCCTTTCGGGGCAGCTCTTCCTGCCTGCTTGTGTCTATGCAAGTTTCTTTATTCCTCTGTCCCTTCCCCTAATAAACCTGTTCTTTAAATATAAAAAAAAAAAATTTGTGAACAAATACTAAGATAAAGATATACAAAAGACCATGGGGACATGAAAAACTTCAATTAAGTTTTGAAAGACTTGGCAAGACAGTGACATGTAAGCTAAATTCTAAGCCAAGGAAAGATGAAGAGATTCTGTACCCATTTGAGAAAATTCCAATTCTTTGTTATAGCAAAATAAACTAAAAGCAAAGTCAAAAGACTGATGAGAAAAACATGGAAAATGTTATTCCCAATTTTTAAAGGCTTAGTAGAAAAAAAATAGTAATCTAGAGATAAATAGTCAAAAGATAGGAACAATTCACAGAAAAAGAAACAGTCATTAATCATATGAAAAGATGCTCAACTTCCTTGATGGAAAAAACTGTACTGAAAAGTCTACTATATTCAAACTATTGATATACTGAAAAGTCAGTAACATGTTCACTGAGAAAATTCATCAAGTCACAGACTTTTAAGTAGTGTCCCATATGAGTTTAACCTTCAATTATTAAAGTTTTTACCTATCAAGAGAACGAGAAGACAGGTCACAGACTGAGAGAACATATTTACAAAAGAAACACCTAATAAAAGACTGTCATCCAAAAATACAAAATCCCTTAAAACAACAATTAAAAAACGACTAGCCCAATTACAAAATGCAGAAGACCTGAACAGGGAGGGAGACCTATCAGTGACATATGAAAGGATGTTCTATACCATGTGTCATGAGGGAACTGTAAATTAAAGTAAGATACCACTATTTGGAGATACACCTACTAAAATGGCCAAAATCCAAAATAACATCAAATGTTGGTGAAGATAGAGAACAAAAGAAACACTCCCTCATTGGTGATGAGCACGCAAAATTGTACAATCCTTTTAGAAGACAGTTTGGCAGTTTCTCACAAAACATACTCTTACACGATCCAGAAGTCATTTCCCTTAGTATTTATATAAAGGAGATGAAAATTATGCCCCCACAAAAAAAAAAAAAACTGCAAGTGAATGCTTATAACATCTTTATTCATAATTGTCAAAAATCTGGAAGCCACCAAAATGTCCTTCAGAGGGTTAATGGATAAACTAGGTACGTTCAGATGATGGAATACTATTTGGCACTAAAAAGCAAAACAAAAAACTAGCACACTGAGAAGAGACAAAAGAAACTTAAATGCATATTACAAAAAGAAAGAAGTCACTTTTGAAAAGGCTCCATATTGCATGATTCCAACTATATGATAATCTGGAAAAGGTGACATTAAAAAAAAAATAAAACTTCCAGGATTATGTTGAAAAGCAGTGGTGAGAATGGACATCCTTGTCTTGTTCCAGATCTTAATGGGAATGCTTTCAGCTTTTCACCATTGAGAATGACATTGGCTGTGGGCTTGTCATAGATGGCCTTTATGATGTTTAGGTATGTTCCTCGTATCCCGAGAATTTCAAAGGCCTTTATCATAAATGGGTGTTGTACTTTGTCAAATGCTTTCTCAGCATCGATGGATATTACCATATGGTTTTTATATTTCTTTTTGTTGATGTGTTGGATTACATTGATTGATTTTCGGATGTTGAACCATCCTTGTGTCCCTGGAATAAATCCTACTTGGTTGTGGTGAATTATCTTATGGATGCATTGTTGGATTCTGTTGGCAAGGATTTTGTTGAGGATTTTTACATCAGTGTTCATTAGGGAGATTGGCCTGTAATTTTCTTTTTTTGTGCATTTATTCCAAAGAGCACCTGCACCCCTATGTTTATAGCAGCACTATTTACAATAGCTAAGCTCTGGAAACAACCCAAATGCCCAAAAATAGAGGATTGGCTCAAGAAGATGTGGTACATATACACAATGGAATATTACTCAGCAATCAAAAAAGATAAACTCATGCAATTTGCAGCAACATGGATGGAGCTGGAAGGGATCATGCTCAGCGAAATAAGCCAGAAAGAAAAAGAAAATACCGGATGGTCTCACTCATAGCAGGAATCTAGAAAACCTATTAAATAAGGGACCAGGAAAAAGAATAACTGTAAGAAAGAAAAAATCAAAATCAACAAATAACTATGAACTAGAGACACACTATGGGGGGGGGGTGAAAGGAGTGACTGGGGTCTAAATCAGGGGGGTGCAATTGTATGGGGAATATAAAAATAAAAAAATAAAAAGATTAGAGATTGCCAAGAGTCAGGGGTGAGGTAGGATAAATAGGCAGTGCACAGAGGATTTTTAGGGTCATGAAACTATTCTGTACAATCTATCCTATACAATACTACAATTCACCACACATTTCTCCAAATCCATAGCATATACAGCCCAAAGAATGAGCCCTAACATAAACTATGGATTTTGGATGAAAATGATGTGTCAATGTAAATTCTTTAATAGCAATAAATGCAACACTGTGGTACATACAGGCTGCGGGTAGTGGGGGAGGTTGTGCATGTGTGAGGATAGTGGTATATAGGAACCCTGTATCTCCTGCTCAATTTTGATGTAAACCTAAAATATAATTTACTGATAAAACTTTTGTTTAAAAAAGATCTGTTTGGGGCCACCCTGGTGGCACAAGGGGTTAATTCTCAGCACTATCAAGCTATCAGCAGCCACTGCAGCACAAGTTCAATCCCAGGCAGGGAGCTAACTCACATGCCACAGCAGACCTCTCCTGCTCCCCTCAGCAGTGTATATTGGTTGATCTGCCTGTTCTGCTTCCCACTCTGTCTCTGGTGAATCCTCTCACCCCCTGCACCTCTGGCCTATACCCTAGCTCTTCTTGTATGCATAAATAAATAAATCTTCAAATAAAAAAAGACCTTACTCACCACGGTAACACATTTCACCTAATAAAAATCTAAGTTTGACAAAAACAAACAATTATAAACCAGAGACAGGGGAGGTGGAGGGGGAGCACAGGGGACTGTGGCAATGATACACAGGTGAACATTGTTTAAAAATGAACACTGATGGGCCTCCTCTGGTGGCGCAGTGGTTGAGTGCTGGGCTGCGAAGCTGCCTGCAGCCTCTGCAGCGCTGGTTCAATCCCCGCCCTCCGGCAAGGGTCCCACATGGCGCGCAGACCTCTCCTGCTGCGCCCACTGCTCCCCTCAGCAGTGTACTTCATCAGTCTGCCTGTTCTGCTCTCCGCTCTGTCTCTGGTGAATTCTCTCACCTTCCCGCACTTCTGACTGTACCCAGTGCTTGTATAAATAAATAAATATATCTTTAAAAAATTTAAAAAATAAAAAAATAAAAAGAACAATGATATAAAATATATACAAATAAATAATTTTTTAAAAA
The DNA here is from genome assembly GCF_964194135.1 of Talpa europaea. Taxonomy (NCBI): domain Eukaryota; kingdom Metazoa; phylum Chordata; class Mammalia; order Eulipotyphla; family Talpidae; genus Talpa; species Talpa europaea. Next base: position 45,625,090 of record NC_140077.1, on the reverse strand, counting down.
ATCTAAGTTTCATAGCTTATATATTGATAGTAGGCAACCTTGTATATTGATAGTAGGAATGCAAAATTGAATCACCTTTGTAGACACCAATGTCTCATTACCTAACAAAATATTTTGCACCTAGCAATTTCACTTTCAGGAATTTCTCCTTCAGATACACCTAATTCTGAAGGAAAACAGACTGTATCAACCCAAAATATGCCACTCTGGTATTAAGATTATTTTGAGACAAAGACCATTAAGAAGCAGATACAAGAGAAGCACTTTCTTGCTCTCACCCGTTTGTCTTAAAGCAGGACAAAGGTTTCACTTACATGTGGAATCTAGAGAAACCAAACAAAGGATCAGACAAAGACAACTATAAGGCTGACCCTTGAGAGCAGACAGTAGATCTGAGACATGGAGGGAGAGGTGGGTATATGAGGGAGAGAGTAGAGAACAGGGAAGAAGCAGAGCACAAGCAGAGCACAGTGCAGTGTGATAGAGGACTATGGGCACTTTGGTGGTGGGAAAACCATGGTGACTGTAACTGAGGGAAGAAAATCCCATAGTGTGAAAAAATGAAACAGTGTGTTTACAAAGTAAAAATAAAAGCAAGACGAAAAATAAAAGCAAGACAAAAATTTATAAAGGTGTCCCCTTTCTCTTTCAGGAAGGACAGAATTTAATCACCAGAGACAACTCTAGACCCTATTTATTCAGAGGTGGCACCAGTAGAACCTATGTAACAAACTTTATTAACTAGTTCTTATCTTTTGTTAGTTCTCCCACCACAATTTCCATCCCAGAAATTCAAATTCCTTTTTTTTAACTTCCCAAAAATGTAGTGTTCTTTTGTTAAGATGCCAAAAGTTCATGTTCTACCGCTCCCTTTAGTTACTCATTATTATATAAGCTCATGTTCTAACACTCCCTTTACTCATTACTCATTACATGAATGTCCCCACACGTAAGCATAATGCACGTTAAAAACTTGCCTTTTTTCTCTTGTTAAACGCTTATTTTGTCTAGACCAGTCATAGGTGGTGCACCTAGGAAAAAAGGTTCTTTCCTCCTGTATGTAAATGTGTATACTTACATATATTTGCAACATAATATAATAAAAACTAGAAATGGCCATCAAAATCCATCAATAAAGATTCCATCTACACACATTATATAAAGTATAGTGTGAAAAATACTATGCTCTACCAAAAAAAAAAAAAAAAAGAGGCAGCTACTCAGAGGTACAGAAAGATTAAGGATCTATTATTAAAGGAGGAAAAAAAATCAAGATGTGGAAAAGTGTACAGGATTGGCTATTTCTTGTAAAGGAAGAGGGGAGAATAAGAACATATATTCAAATATGCCTACATTTACATAAAGTTTAGAAATACATATATACACAAAACTAATAAACATAATTAAAGGGTGGAATATGGCAGTCAAATGTAAGATCAAAATTTCTCAATGTATATTTATATTATTCTGATTTTTGAATGATGTCAGTATATTGTCTATTCAAAAAAATGAAATTTAATTAAAAATAATTAAAATAGTAAAGGCAGTGTCTTAAAAACGTTTTCAATTTAAAACTGACCTGAGCTTATTAATTTTTTCTACATATTAAAAACTCAACGTGATTTTTGTTCTTTCAAAATTTTAGTCCCATTAAATTACTGCAACCTATTTGAGAATGGGTAACTACTTCAGAAAAAAACAAAGAAACATAATAATAGTTATATATATTGGCTTTTCTGACAAGAAATATTCAAAACTAGTAGCTTCTCTGTAACATTTTTTAAGTTATTTGTTTTTTTCCCAAATGGCTCATCTCACACACACACACACACCCCTCTCAACCCGTAAGTATGCTAAGATGTCCTAATAATGATATATTGAGACATTTCACATCTAGGTGACATTCTAATTGAATACTAGAAACAAGATGATCTTTAAAAAAAAATCTATGATAAACAAGAATAAAGGGGGAATAAATGAAATCAGCAAACCAAGCAAACAAAAATCACAAGAAAGCACTATGCCCTAGAAAAAGAGAAGAGAATTCATACCAAACCCAGGGGTTAACATTTTTTGAGTATTTACTATGTACTAGGTATTATGCTAACTCTATTTGAAGTTTTAATCACCAAGCTACATTTGCCTTGCAATTAACATAGAAAAGGGAGAAATAAGCTCATTAGAAAACAAATGATTCCTTTGATAAACAGAGGCTATAAGATGTTGGAATTAAGAATACATTTGCTAAACTTGTTGAAAAAGGTTTAATAACATTGCATGACAATTACAGATTTTAATTAAAAAGATGTTTCTTTTTAAAAATACAAATACACATATAAAAATACATGGCAAAATTTTAACTCTTGCTTATTGTGCTAATCTCTCAACTTTTATTTTACAAAATGTTCATATAAAAAGTTCAAGAAAAATGTCACCATGTTTGTATCAGAACTTATGGTTCACAATATTTCTCTTTAAGACAAAAGGAACATTTAATTTTGGAAACCACAAAAAAGCCAAGAAATCATAAGTGGAGGAGGTTGCTCAGGGAAAGAAATATATAATTTTCAGAGACAAAAGTAAAAGCAGAAAAGAGCAAGCATTAGGCAGATGTAACATATCACCTTGTAATACCCAAAGCTGATATATTCAAAATAGATCTTCTTTGTTAAAATACAATGTTTTTTAAAACTGATGGCACATCATATTATTGAGGAGAAAAGGTCATTTTGCAAACATTGTCATTTTTAGATCTATAAAAGACAAAATGTTCAACCTAATGACTTTTTTTCCTTACATCATCTATTTCCTCCCATTTACCTCTGTATGTACATCTGACTTCAGCATTTTTTCACTTACAAACTGCATCAAATAAATTTTGCTGCATAAATGTCATGAAAGAAGAATACTATTACACATCCTTTTGGCAATACAGGATATATACAGGTTCTTGTTGCAAAATGTTACATGCTAAAATCCTTCCTGTTGAATGACTAAGGATAAGTCATCTTATTTTCTTTGGGACCTAGAAATATAGCTGTCAATTGTTGAGCCTGTGAAAATTCATGTAGAATATCATCTCCAAACTCACTGTTCAAGAGTTTATGAATATAAGCAATTTCATCATCATACAATGGTACTATCTATATCCATCCACCTTCTGATTTGTCTAGTAATTATGAAATTTGTCTAGTAATTCCTCTGTCAATTTTCTTCTCTTTGCCATTATGGATAAAAAATGAGAAATCCTGCATTCTCAATTGTAGTCAATGAAAGCTATGAAAAGAAAATAAATAAAAGCTACAAATAGTATACAAAGTGTAAAAGCTTTCAGCTTTCTTTTATACCTCCTGAAAAGATGTTGCAAAAGTCTACAAAATGCATGAAAAAGAACAAAGATACTAAATATTGAAGACTTACTTTACTAATGCATTATCCTTTCAGGAAACCCTATCATTCTTTTACTTGTAATTTTAGACTTTTTATTTCAGCTGGGAATACAATCGATTCTCATTTACAGTATAATGTCCCTCGGTGTCCATGTAGCACCGTTTCCAGGATCTCTACAAATACCAAAACCCAAGAATGCTCAAGTCCCTTTTATAAAATGGCATAGTATCTGCATATAACCTCCCATATACATTAAATAATCTCTCAATTACTTATAATACTAATACAATATAAGTAATTGTCATAATTGTCATACAGTATTTTTAGGAAATAATGACATGAAAAGTTTGCACATTTTCAGTACAACTGCAAGCATCATAGGTCATCACCACCAGTGAAAATACAAGATTAGGCTACTACAACTCTGATAACAATTTCATCAACTGATGAACACAACTGTTTTATGAGTATTTTTGTTTAAAGACATTTGAAGGAATAATAATGTTGATTCATTAACATCTAATTAACAACCAACAGCACTGTAATTCTTGCCTAAATGTATTTTCTTATAAGGTATACCAATCTTCTTGTGCTAAGAAACACCAGATAGCAGTTTATTTCACTAAACACTGACACTCAGCTCAGAGGTCACTTTGAACAATGAAATCACCAGCAAAACTGAAAAAAAAAGTACACTATACTGACACTTGTTCATAGTATGAGAGATGAAACAAAAGCAGTGGATTGCTTTGCTCATCCTCATCTGGAAATGTGGACATTGGGAGTCTCATACTTTACAGTTCTGTTCATGTCCAGGAACAAGCATGAAAAGTCCTGTGAGTACGGACTATAACCAAGATTGATTTAATAACTGTACACATATATACTACTTCTAGACAACCAGTCACAAATATAGAAAATGGTCTATTAGGAGTCTTTTCCAAGCCAAGGTTTAAACCTGATAAGATATAATCATCAATAATATGCTCTGAGAACCCAACAGACAAAGAAAACTAACAGTAAAGGATATAGTGTCCTTTGGTTAGAAAGATAGTAACATAGAAACACCACTAGTAACATATTCACAACTAACATCCCTTAGAAGGCACACCTTTTTCAAAATTCTAAACAAACTATTTGGGGACAACAATTATATATTACGCTTTCATAGTTCTGAAAATTTTATTATGGAATAAATCGTGTACCTCCATATGTTGAAGATTTAGTGTCCAGGACCCCCCAAATATAGCCTTAATTGGAAACAGGGTTATTGAGGATGTGATTAGTTAAGGTCATATTGAATTAGGGTATGCCTCTAATCTGTCTGGGGTCCTGATAAAAAGGGAAAGTTGATCAGACAAGAATATAGGAAGAATGCAATACAAATGAATGCCTAAGATTGCCAGCAAACCACCAGAAGCTAGGAGAAAGGTGAGAAACAAATCTTTTCCTCTTAGTCTTCAGAAGGAATCAATGTTGCTGACACAATGATTTTGGATTTTTAGCCTCCAGAGTTATGAGACAATACATTTCTGTTATTTAAGCAACCTAGTTTGTAATACTTTGTTATGGCAGCCCTGATGAACTAATACATACTTGAAAAAATATTTCTGGGTTCAAAACATTCCTGTCAATTTACACAAGTACTACCATTTATGTTTTAAAAGCAATCCACAAAAAGAAATAACTTATTCCAAATAATTCAATCACAGCTAAGCCTGATTTTGAAATTTAGGAGTTTCAAATTCATAATTACATTATTTCCATGAAAAACAATTTTTTTAAGTAGCAGAAAATATTTTTACACAAAATTGGTAAAGGATAGTTCTCTAAACAATCTAAAACACAAACAAAAATTTTTTTTAGCTCTGGCCCCACTAACTAGACACACCCACCATCACTGCCACCATGATGGGGCTAGTACTGCTCCAGCTCAGAATTTTCATGGTCTCTGGACCTGCATGGTCTTCATGGAATCTGCTACACCATTTTTGATGTGGGATTCTTCTTTGATACAGTATGGTTCCTGACAAACACATCACCTTTCAGGTGGATAAAACTAGGCACTGCCTAGCTAGCTCCCTGTCAGTACTTGGCCAGCATGTGGTATCTATACTAGAGGCTCCTCAATCATTCAGGGAGGGTTAAGGATCCCTAGAATTAAAAGCAAGAACCTGGTCAACATTATGTTCGATGAGGCTACGGCCATCCATGGCATCCTGGCAACTATTATTGACATGGCTGAGCCTTTCAGTGCAAATGACCCCTAGTCATTGGCCACTGAAACCACCACATAGGCTACTCCATCACTTCATCACTCCATCACTACTCCATCACTTCAACCTCCTCCATGGAGTCTGTGTTAGCACCGTGGGCTGTATAGCTGTGATGACCAATGTACAGAACCCGAACCTCTTTGTGAAGATTCTTATAGTGGAGATCTTTGGCACCACCACTGGCCTCTTTGGGGTAATCACTGCAATCCTTTAGGCTTCCAGATGATGAGTGGGTAGGACTGAGCATCACTCCTATTTTTATTGTGATTTTCCTAGCACAGAGAGAGTTGTCCCTTAGCCTTTCAGGGGGTCTGGTATTCAGTGCCCTCGTGGACTCACTCTTGATACCTTTTAACTTAAAAACACTGCCTGGCTAGATCCTCATGGTGGGGACTGGATCCCCACCATATACCTATATTCCACTTCCATGCCCCAATTCATCTTCCCAGTGTTTGTGTAATAAACATGGTATTTTTCTGGATCAAAAAATAAGTAAAATGAAACAAACAAAAAATGTTTTTTACACTAGCAACAACAAATGCTGGCAAGGATGTGGGAAAAAAGGAACTCTCTTACATTGCTGGAGGGAATGCAAACTAGAATGCAAACTGGTCCAATGACTTATGGAAAGCTGTGTGGAGGATCCTGAAAATATTAAAAATGGATCTACCAAATGACCCCCAGTAATTCCATTCTTATGAATCTAGCGAAAGGACACAAAAACACTAATTCAAAAGGAAACCTGCACTTCTATGTTCAGTGCAGCACTATAAAATAGCTAAGATATGGAAATAACCTTAAATGCCCCCAAAACAATAAATAAATGGATAAATGGATCAAGAAGATGTGGAACACATACACAATGGAATACTTGCTCAGTGATCAAAAAAGATAAACATTTGCAGCAACATGGATGGAGCTGGAAGAGAGTATGCTAAGTGAAATAACTCAAAAGGAAAAAGAAAAATATCACATGATTCACTTACAGGTGGAATATAGGGAAAACAAACAAAGAGTAAAGAAAAAGACAAAACCTAAAGGCAAACCATAGATCTGAGACATACAGCAGGGGAAGTAGAGAGAACACAAAGGACTGTAGTGATGGCTCATGGTTTCTGTGGTGGTGGAAGAATTATGGGGGCTACACCTGAGGGGAGAAATCAAATACTGTAAGTAAATGAGCAATGATGTAAGAAAATTAAAAAATAAATAATATTCAATTTTTTAAAAAGGCAAACTGTTAAAATATGTATTACAGTTCTAAACATGCATGCCCTCTGACCCAGAAACCTTCCTTTTTGGGATTTATTATGTTACAAAATGATGTCTACTGAATCATAGTTTTGTAACTGAAAAACAAAAAATAGTAAATAACCTATTTCCTGTAACAGGCAGGTAGGTAAATAATAAAATACCACATAACAAAAATTTGAATCTTTTATTAAAAAAGAACATCTATATGGGAAGATAGAACTTTATTAAATGAAAAAACAACCCACAGAATCTTATATACGTGTACAAGATTACATATTTTAACACAAGTATAAAAGGTATGAAATAAAACAAATAGTAGTAGCTTGGGATATAAGGGGAAAGGTGACCTCCATTTTTTAAATAATATTTCTATAACTTTAAAAAAAATAAAGTACATGTATTATTTTGGTAATAAGAAAAAAAGGATTTTTCTTATTTCTCACTTTAAAGATCCAAACAAACAAAACCAAAAGCCAGTATAAGGAAGGAAATAATAAAAATGAGACTAGAAATAAATAAAATAGAAATGAAGGCAATAGTTGTTTCTCTAAAAAATAAACTAGATAATCTTCTAGCTAGGCTCAAAAAGTAAAAAAAGGAGAAAACTAATAAATAGGAACAGAAAAAAAAAAGAGACATTACACCAGATATCTCAGAAATACAGAGGATCATAAGAGATTACTTTTGAACATTTGTATGCAAGTCAAGTTGAATAACTAGAAAAACGGACAATTTCTTAAAAATATATGCCCTTTCAAGACTAAATTGGGAAGAAACAGAAAACCTGAACAGACCAATCACAAGCAAGGAAAATGAAACAGAGATCAAAAGTCTACCTAGGGCCTCCCAGGTGGCGCAGCGGTTGAGCGCTGGGTTGCGAAGCTGCCCGCGGCCTCTGCGGCGCGGGTTCGATCCCCAGCTGCTCCCCGGCCACCGGAGGAGGGTCCCACATGGCGCGCAGACCTCTCCTGCCGCCCGCTGCTCCCCTCAGCAGTGTACTTCGGTCCTTCTGCCTGTTCTACTCCCCGCTTTGGCTCTGGTGAATTCTCTCACCTTCCCGCGCTTCTGACTGTACCCAGTGCATGTATAAACACAAAAAAAAAAAAAAAAAAAAAAACAAACAAACAAATAAATAAAACATGCCTCTAAAAAAAAAAAAAAAAAAACGCCCAGGGCCAGACAATTTTGCTAATAAGTTCTACCAAATCTCCAAAGATGAACTAATACCTGTCCTTCTCAAAACCTCCCAAAAATGGAGAAGGGATACTTCCAAACACATTCTATGAAGCTAACATTGTCCTAATACAAAAAAAAAGGCCAGAGATATGAAAAAAAAAAAACAAAAAAACAAAAAACTACAGACTAATATCCCTGATGTACATAGATTCAAAAAGTCTCAACAAAATCTTAGCAAATCAAATGCAATAATGCATTAAAAGGATCATACATCATAAGCAAGCGGGATTTATTGCAGGGACTTAAAAATGGTTCAATATCTGAAAATAAATCAATGTAATACACCACATCAAAAAAAGGAAATAGGGGCCTCCCTGGTGGCACAAGGCATTAAGAACAGCACTATGAAGCTATCCGAATCCCCAGGCAGCCAGGGAGTTACCCACATGGCGCAGCAGACTTCTCCTGTCTCGCCTACTGCTCCCCTCAGCAGTGTATTTCAGTAGATCTGCCTGTTCTGTTCCCCACTGTCTCTGGTGAATCCTCTCACCTCCCACACCTCTGGCCTGTACCCCAGTTCTTGTATGCATAAATAAATAAATCTTTTTTAAAAATATATATATATAAATTGTATGATCGTATCAATAGATGCAGAGCAAGCATCTATTGCTTCAACATCAATAGATGTTGAAGAACAGTGAAGAAAAGATTCAACATCCACATATGATAAAAACATTCGAAATACTAGGGATATTGGAAGATAGACATACCTCAACAATATAAAAGCCATATGTAGCAAACACAGGGTAACATCATATACAATGGTGAAAGACTGTCTACTTTTACCACTACTACTCAACATAGCACTGGAAGTTCTACCTAGAACAATCAGGCAAGAGAAAGATATAAAAGGAATACAAACTGGAAAAAGAAATAAAAGTATTCCTAAGTGTAAAAGACATGATAATAATATACAGAGTCCTACGCCCTCCACTAAAACACTAATTGAAATAATAACTCAGTACAGAAAAGTGGCAGGTTACGAAACCAATTTAAGAAAATCAGGTGTGTTTCTATATGCTAGAAAAGAAATCAAGAAAACAATTCCATTTGTAATTGCATCAAAAAGAATTAAATACCTAAGAGTAAACTGAAAAAAGAGGTGAAGGACCTATACAATGAAAACTATAAGATATTGTTAAAAGAAATAGAAAACAACGCAAAGAAACAGGAACATATTCCCTAATTGTGGACTGGAAAAATTAACAATGTTAAAATGGCCATCTTACCCAAAGCAAAATACAGATCCAATGCAATCCCTGTCAAAGTTTCAATGGCATTCTTCAACAAAATAGAAGGAACATTATTGAAATTCATAGGGAACCATAAAAGACACTGAACAGCCAAAGCAATTCTGACAATAAAGTATAATAGCGGTATTGCATGCCCAGACTTCAAAATACAAAGCCAAAACAGTCAAAATAGTATGGTACTAGAATAAAAATAGACACACAGATCAATAGAACTGAAAGCCCAGGAAAAAATCCACACTTATACGAACAGTTAATCAAAGACAAAAGTGTTAAAAATATACAATGGAGAAATGATGTGGCCCTTCTACCACTTGGGGCCTCTGCATCTGTGTGTGTGTGGCCTCTATATGTACACGTGTGTGTGTCTGTGTATAGGATTTGGATAAGGCTCCCTGCTTGACTGCCTTAAGACAATGGCCCATATCACAAGGCAGCTGGGGAGGACTAGGTAGCCACTGACTGACTGAGTGGCCATGGTCTGAGGTGGTCTGGGAGTACCTCAGAAATTACACCAAGTACCTGTACAGGAAATCCTCCATGTATACATGGCCAATATGTCCCCTCTAATTCCCCATAAAGTTGACAGCCCTTTGTATTTCCTGGATCCTGCTCATCCTGCAACTGTCACATAACCAATCATGCTTGTTTATTACTGCTAATAAATAGCAAGAGAGCTGCTCACTGAGCAGCAGAGCCTTGCCTTGTAAACTTGCTCCACAACTCATCTCTCAGTATGTTACCGAGGGAGTGCTGGCACATTCCCAACCCAAGAAAAGGAAAGTATCTTTGACATATGATGTTGGGAAAACTGGACAACCACAGGCAAAAGAATGAAGCTAGACTCTATCTCACACCATATACAAAAATTAATTCAAAATGAACTAAAGATTTGAATATAAGACCTGAAACCATAAAATATACAGAAGAAAGCACAGGCAAAACACTCTTGACACTGGATTCCATGATGTCTTTGTGGAGTCATCTCCAACAACAAGAGAAACAAAAGAGGATATAAACAAATGGAACTACATCAAACTACAAAGTTCTGCACAACAGAAGTATCATTAAAACAAAAAGATGGGCCTCCCTGGTGATGCAAGCGGTTGAGTGCAGCACTGTGTAGCTGTCCGCAACCTCTGCCGGTTCAATCTCTGCTGGCCCTGGAGATGCCCACATGGCGAGGCAGACCTCTCCTATTTTGCCCACTGCTCCCCTCAGCAGTGTATTTCATCAGTCTGCCTGTTCTGTTTCCCGCCCTGTCTCTGGTGAATCCTCTCACTCTCCTGCACATCTGGCCTGTACCCCAGTTCTTGTATAAATAAATAAATCTTAAAAAAAAAAAAGATAATACCCTATGAATGGGAGAAAATATTTGCATCTGACAAGGAATTGATATCCAAGATCTACAAAGAGCTCATACAACTCAAAAAAAGAAACAAATAACCCAATCAAAAAGTAGGCAGAACAGATAAATAGGCACCTCCCCAACGAAGATATTCGGTTAGCCAACAGGCACATGAAAAAATGCTCACCATATCTTACCATCTGGCAAATGCAAATCAAAACCATAATGACATACCAGGCCTCCCCGGTGGCGCAGCGGTTGAGCGCTGGGTTGCGAAGCTGCCTGCAGCCTCTGCAGCGCCGGTTCGATCCCCGGCTCCTCCCCGGTTGCTCCCCGGCCACCAGAGGAGGGTCCCGCATGGCGCGCAGACCTCTCCTGCCGCCCGCTGCTCTCCTCAGCAGTGTACTTCGGTCCTTCTGCCTGCTCTGCTCCCCGCTCTGGCTCTGGTGAATTCTCTCACCCTCCCGCGCTTCTGACTATACCCAGTGCTTGTATAAATAAATTAAATAAATAAATAAAAATAAATCTTTAAAAAAAAAAACCATAATGACATACCATCTCACCCTTGTGATATTGGTCCATATCAAAAAGACTAAACATGGGGCCTCCCTGGTGGCACAGGCGGTTGAGCGCAGCACTGTGAGGCTATCAGCAGCCTCTGCAGCATGGGTTTGATCCCAGCTGGCCGCAGAGATGCCCACATGGCACGGCAGACCTCTCCTGGCTCACCTGCTGCTCCCCTCAGCAGTGTATTTCCCTCAGTCTGCCTGTTCTGTTCCCCACTCTATCTCTGGTGGATCCTCTCACCCTCCCACACATCTGGCCTGTGCCCCGTTTCTTGTATGCATAAATAAGTAAATCTTAAAAAAAAAAAAAAAAAAAGACTAAACATGAATTGGCAAGGGTGTGGAGAAAAAGGAACCATTGTACACTGTTGATGGGAATGAAGACTGGTCCAGCCCCTAAGGAAAATTATATGGAAGTTTCTCAAAATAGTAAAATAAAAATAGATCTACCATACAAACCAGCAATTCCACTTCTAGGTATCTACCTGATATATGCAAAACATTAATTCCAGGGGATATATACACATCTATATTCATTGCAGCATTATTTATAATAGCGAAATTATAGAAGCAACCTAAATGGTCTAAATATAGATGAGCAGATTAGGAAGATGTGGAATAGATAGACTGAGGTGTACAACTCAGTTCTAAAAAAAAAAAAGGATGAACTCTTGCTCTTTGCAACTGGAAGGGATAATGCTAAGCAAATAAGTTAGAAGGAGAAAGACAACAGATGGTTTCACTTACATGTGTAATTATGAAGAAATAAAATAAAGGGTCGCAAAACCAAGCCAATTAAAAACCATAGACATACACAGAACTCTGATTACCAAAAAGTGAGGGGGAGGTGCAGAGTGGATGGTGGATAGTGTCCAGTGAACTATAGTGGAAGACTATGGGGGGATTTGGCAGTGGGTATGCTGTGGTAACATACAGCTGAAGGGGGTATACTGATTCTATATAGTGCTGCAAAACATTATTACCTCCATTTAAAAAAAAAAAGAGGAAAGAAAAGATTTTATTTAGCACTCAAGAAATAGACTATCTACCTCTGGAGCAAATGACAGCTTTCGTTTAATTCCTATATAGTGAAGAGAGTATCTCCCTCTGGAATAATAGGTAAACATGCTTATGTTCATTATAGAAAATTGGGTTACTATAGCTCTGGTTTTCTTTCCTGGAATGCAATTCACTGCATGTAAAGAGATTATATGTCTCTTTTTGTGTTAGCATGTAGGAATAAAGGTCTGGGTAACTAGGAGGAAAAAAAAAATCAATTGACCACAAATATTAGGATTTACTTCTGAAATGTCAATTCTGTTTCACCGATCTATACATATGTCATTATGTTAATAACACACTGATAAGTATAATACCATACTGTATAGTATGTTTTGAAATAGGAAATAAAATTCCCTAAACTTTGTTCTTTCTCTAAATTGCTTTGGCTAGTCAATAAAATAAGTTTATAAGCATGAATTATATAAACCTGTCTTGGCTATTTATATAAATTTAACTATTCTATCTAAATTTTAGGATCTGGTATCAATTTCTGCCCCAAAAATATTTCTGGAATTTTGATAGGGACTGTGTTCTTTATATCAACTTAGGGAGAAATGCCATCTTAATATTGAGTCTCATAAGGCATAAATATAATTATCTATTTAATTAGATCTTTAACTTCCATTCGTAAAGATTTGTAATTTTTAGTGAACTGATTTCTTTTGTTAAATATTTTCCTAAGCATTTAATTGTTTTTGATGTTATTGTGAATAGAAAGATATTCAAATTTTAATTTTAGATTATCCAATGCTTGCATGCAAAAAATATGACTGATTTTTGCATATTGATCTTGTGACACACAATCCTGTACTTATTTATTAATTCTAATTTTGTGGACTCCTTAGGATTCTCTACATCAAGGATCAAGTTGTCCGTAAATAGACAGTTTTATTTACTCTTTTCTTAAAAAAAAAGTTATCAGAGTCAATAAAACACTATTGCTATGAATAGAAAGCACAGCCATGCTGATAACAATTATAAAAATGAGGTCAGAAGTATACTCTGTTAAACAATTAATTTAAAGAGGCACCATTTCAACTCAAAAGCATATGTATAATTCTGTCAAATCTTAAGTTCGAAATCCGCTGTCTTATTACAACACACTAGTTGCTGTATAGGTTTCTTTCCCCTTCTCTTTGAATAATGCAAAACTCTAATTTGAGCAAAGCAAAGTTCACTTTAAAATTCATCTCTAAAATTTTTAAGTTTTCAAGTTACTATATTATGAAATTTTAAGAGCAGTGTAAAATTCCATTCTTGCTTAAGATTATGTCACATACAGTACCAATACATAAGCAGAAAAGAGACTGAAAAAATAAATATTAAATTGTCAACAGAGGTTAACTATCCCTAAGTGTCTTTTCTCCTACTGTTCATTGCTTATTTAAACAACTAAATGCATTTCTGATGAATATGATTCTTTAAATCACTAGGGATTAGCAATAGCACCAGTAAATAATACAGAATGTTTTTTTTTCATTTAAATAAACATTTTGTTAATTGTTACGGGTTACAACTAACCAAAAGGCTAACTTCACTCAAGGCACGTACTTCTCAATTTAATCGAAAGTGAAATTGTTTGTTGATATTTTCAAAAGATCTCTAATATAATACATACAATGACCATCATACAGTATATTACAAAACAAATGAAGAATTAAAAAAACTAAAACATAAAAAATTAAATGAAAATTTTATTCCCTAAAAGCAGTAATAATTACCAATAGGAATTTGTAATGTTCACAAGTTCATACCCTTTCAATGCATTCTATCTAGATACAGGTACACTGCTGACATAGATAAAGAGCTTACTATGTGCCTAAAACTGTGCCAAGCACTTTATTTAATCTCATTTAATCCTCATAACATGATGAGGTAAGTATATCATTATCCCTACTTTACAGATAAAGACACTATAATATAAACATTTTCCTAATTATTTAAATGTTGTTCATTTAGAAAAACCAGGTTACATTTTAATAATTTTATTTTCAAAGTATACTTAAAATGTCATAAATATGTGAAGATTATATTATATTTTTTTCTTTAGAATAATAGTTGAAATAGAAAAATAGTTGCTTTGCTCCAAGTTCTTTTCAAGACAAGCATGAACCAACCCTCAGAATACATACTAGCAGGTTTGGTTCTGTGTTTTCTTAGACTTCTAATTTGTTTATTTGGCTTTCATTGATCATAGAGCCAATTACATTTTCTGTATTCTTAATGCTCTACATTTGGGAAGGGGATGTTACAGATCTTAGTAGAGACTGCCTCTTCCAGAGCTAGCTATTTCCTAAAGAAAACTTTGCCAACCAGCATGCCTTTGCCATGCACACTCACCAATCCAGAGTCTATACCCCTCCTGTCTCCTTAGCTATTAAAATTCTCACTCACCAAGCCATGTTTTCCCTACCCTAAGTCATCCCATGACCAGGTACCAGGCAACTGGGAAACCAACTCCATAGGCCAAAGCATGGAGGAATTAATGATAACTAGCCAAAACTAAATTGTTTATTCTGCCTAGCCTTGTTCTTCCAAGAGAAACCCCAATAAAGACCATGTGCTAAGATCTCCTTGTACTTTTGTCATCTTCCTGTCTTGCTCTCATCCGGTGATCTGGTATAGCCTTCAGTTACTCCCCCCTTTGTAGGAACTGAGTATAAAAAACTTCCAGGCCTCATTCTTCTTAAGGCACATCCAACAAAGTACACTGATCATGTGCTCATTCAACAAATCCCCGGTTCATTCTGTGTGCATCAGCATTTATCAGCATGATAAAGAAGTTTTAGGTTTCAATACTCCAGGAACTGAGGATTTTTGTATAAATTATTATATTTAATAGAAAGAGAGCAATGCCATTTATTCATTTAATGAATGTCAAGTACTGTACTTGATACTGCAGAAAACATGTGACTTGAGTTCTTACAAGAATGACCGGGGATTTACAGGAGATGGTACTCGAGCTGGGCAATATTCGAAATACAGAAATGAAAATATGCTGTAGAAGGATTAACCCACAACAATAAGAAGGATTAGCTGGAAGAGGGAAATTAGTTGAAAAGCTATTGCCTCAGTTCTCATATAGAACAGTCATGGTTTAACTGGAATTAAAGAATTTTAGATTGAAATATAGAAAACTAAGCATCCAATGTAATTAGCATTAAACTAATTACAGGTTTCTCCTACTATCCTAAAGTGGAATGTTCTAAGCTAATATTATTTGAAAAGTTACTTTTGGGAATGCTATTGCCATTCATTTACATGGAATTTTTTTTTTTAACATTCCCAGAGCCAAAAAATAACACATCAAATCATACCAAATAGGAACAGTCTAATTTGGAGTAGTGTTTATTTGCAAATTATTATCCTTTCTTCTCTTCTCTCTATGCACACTAATTCTATTAAAATTCTTTCACACTAAGAATTTTGTGTACTTGGATGGCTGGACCCCTATTGGTCATGCATGTTTGGGGGTTGGGGTGCCTCTTCCTTGCACGCTAACACCAGCACATACTCAATTTATTGTTAAAATTATTTCAGCTATTCAGAATCAAAAGCTACTTATATATGTGATTGCATCTTGTGACTTAATAAGCTTTGTTTCCAGTAAAACCTACAAGGGGGTCATAAAGTCTAGACATAATTAACTAATAGCTTTGTGTAAGTTAAGTGAGAAGTAAGTGAACCTATTAATAAAATTCAAATGAGTAGGTATCAAATGGCCTCTGGCAAATAAATGTTTTAATTTTATCTTTATATAAAAATTCAAGCTTACAAATCAGACAAAGTAGAGAAGGCAATCATTTAATCTTAAATTTACAAAGGTGTTAAATCACCAGGTTTTTTAAACAGTCTCCAAAAGCATAAAATTAAATATTGTTAATGGACCATTAATTACTTGATAACTAAGAACCAGGGAAAGATTTACAATTAACCTAATGTGATCTAAAGTGAAAACAACTTGGAAATAAAACAGTTCATGCTTTTAGTCTTGATCTTTCTCCCCTCATATAGAATTGAATTTCTTATTAGTCACTGAACATTGTTATCAAAACAAAATTCACCTCATTAACCTTTTTATCTCTCCTCCTAAAATGAAAGTTAACAGTACTCCTCTTCCTGAATTCCTTATTTCTACTAATTAATAAATCCACAGAGGATCCTACCTGGCTCCTCCCTTTACCCCTTACAGTTTAGTTCTGTTTTCCAAAGCCTATTATTTTTACCTCCCTAATCTCTCAATCTACTTGCTCCCTTCCTGTTTTAAAGGACTACTGCTGAAAAATAAATATATAGAGGACCACCATTATAAATTAATTTCTTTACCTTCAAATTGCTCCTTTATAAAAACCCAAGTTGTTACCATTAAAGCTATTACTAGATATTCACCAAATCCATGTTCCTTTATTTGCTTAATTCTATAATCTCATCTCAATTTTACATTTCTAGCTTTCCTGCTCTTTGTTCTCAGACATTTCCATTAACTGGATTATTAGTCCCTCTACAGGCATCAAATCTGCCTATTGTCATTTGAGCTGCTTTATCCAAAACCACTCTTCTACATTAGTTACCCCTTGAAAAACTGCCCTCCAATTCACATGGTATCTTCCCTATAAAAATTCACCTACCTTGATTACATTATTCATCTACATAACACACCATTTATGCATAACACTTAAGCACATTTTACATGCCTCTATTTGTGCGGTTTTATCTTCCCTTCTAGATCTTTAAAAGATATTCATTACATTTACCCAAGTTTGTCAAGTGAATAAATTTTTAAAACTTTCATTTACAAATAGTTTATAAGTTTATCAATTTTACAAAGTGAGACACAACTGTGCTTAAAATTTTTAAATAAACTCAACTATCAGTCTTTTTGAGATTAGCTAAAATTAAAGATGTTCTTTTCCCTAAAGAAACAGCAGATACAAAGTCTAACCTGACGTATATGTTTATGGCAAAAATTGGAAATAAGTTCCCCAAAACAGGAGAATATTTAAGTATATTTGGAATTTCTCAATGCTTAAATGTTAATTGTCATTAACAATATCCCTAAACAATATTTTGAAACATGGGGAAATACTGAATTATTATTCAATTATTAATGGAAAAAAATTTTGAGAATTAAGAACATACTCCTAGCTTGTAATTAGAAACATATATAGGTACAGAAAGTCTCAAATGACATTAATATTTATCTATACATGTCATTATGATTTTTACTGTCCTGTTTTTCCCAAATTCTCTACCAAATGTATGTAAAATATGTCATATTTTAATAATTAGGGAAAAATATGAAAAACTAAAAATGTGTTACCTATCAAAGGAATAAAATTAAACTAAACTTAGGCATTAATATAGAAATAATTAGAATATTTTGAAATAAGATGAAAAAACCTAATATAAAGGACTCTAGAATATTTTCTGTTTAACCAAGAGAAGGTATACTAAAATTCTGCCACACAGAAGAGTGATTATAGTTAAATAAAATATTATGGTTCAAAGACTGAGCCACCAAAATCCAAAAAATATATTTTGACCAAAAAAAACCCTACAGTACAGTTATATACACAGCATAGGTTTTTCCTGCAAAAAAATAACTATCATAATTCATTAAGATATAAAAATAATTACCCTTTTAATTCTCTCAACATGGGAATAAAATCCATAGAAGTTGATAGGAGATAAACCATGGGGGTCTTTATTATGGTTTCTTCACTAATGCTTCTCTCTTTTTTCTCCCACTAACACAATCCTAGCCTAAAGAAAAATTTTTGTTAATTATCTGTGAATAAATTTTCCCTGTCAGGTTTTCTAGACTAAGAAGTACCTGATATGCGTTACACCCTACAAAAACCAAGCATCTATTAAGGGAGATGTGTTTTCTGTTCTCAAAGCAATTTTAAAAATCCATGGGGATTTTGAGAAATGAACTTTTACAACAGAGATACATTTGTATGACATATTGGGGACATGGAAACCTAAGAATACTAACAAGAGATGGAAACTAGACCACATACACTGTTAATCTGCAACAAGAATCCTTACTAAACTGTCCAAACAGTGAAACCAAAATCTACCAAGGAATCTTTCCAGGAAAGTACATAGCTTACTTCCAATCAGGTAAAAACACTAATATACTAAACACAAAGAGATAATCATTGGTTCCAAATCCTTTACAGAAACCCCCAACAGACTGCTCAGATTAGGTATCTACTGAGACTGTCTTCTCTGCGGGTTAAAAGTTTTATAAAGCAGTCACCAAACCAATGCATCCTACAAAGAGATACATGGCAGACTTGATACAACACAGCTAATCCAAGTTCCAATGTTAGCCACCAAATCAATTGTGCATGGCAGTTACTATGGATCTGGGATTGTAGCATAGCACAGCATTAGACAAAAAGGGATACAGAGTAAGATATATAACAGAGGAAAGAGAGGATACTGGGTGTTACCATAGTAAGCTTTTGTTTGTTTAAATATTCTTCATACCACACAAGGTTATAATGAAGTACCAAAGTGGTATCACAATGTTAGCATCTAGGTAAATGATTTATTTCAATATGCCATCAAATAGAATGGTGAGCAATCTGTGCATTAGTATTTGATCTGCCTCAAACAGAAGATATCACTGTAAATAATTCTAAACATAAGCACAATTTAGTGAATAAGGTAGGAGACTGGTAGATTTTAATTTTCAGAGTTAACTTAAAGCTGTTCACCAGTCACCTGCTGTTTTGACAAGTTACTTACCAACTTGTGCTGCCATTTCTCCGTAAATATATCCCCTAAGATGAGGATAATTCTTGCAAACTGTGTCACAAGCATTTGAAAGGAACCATGAGTTATTGTGTAATGCTCTTGGAATTCCTCAGATGTAGGGTCCTACACAAAGTAAAGTATTATTATACATCTCTCTAACAGTAGTCATCTGTTTGCATTATGACTTTTCTTCCCTACCCTTGACACTGTGATTCTTGGGCACTAACCTTTCTCAAAGTAAAGCATCCAAAGAAAGCCTTCATTCCTGACCCACATAATTACTTTTTCAAGTCTCGATAGTCACATCTTTCTCTTCCCTAGGAGGTATTATGGAAATATACTTTTGTTCAATTGAAAAACAAGTGGGTTAATTTGGTATTTTTAATCTACTCTGAAGTACATGATTTTATTTCCCATATTTGTGTATATTTGCTATATTACTTTTTAAAATTTTAATTATATATTAAGGAATTCACTTATAGATTTATGTTTTATGAACAGAAAGAGCAGGTTGGAAAATGAAGTAGCAAGAGAGGCAAGCAAGTAACTACTGCTATGTAACTAAAATGCTTTTCTGGAATGACCCAACAGTAGAAATTATTTTAGGATACAAAAAACAGAATCAAAACTCATAATCTTTGTATCTTCTATAGAAGAGTTAAACATAAGCTACAGTAACATTTATTATGCTATTCAAAACTATCTTCTGCTGGCCATGCTAATCAAGTTAATTTTCAGTTCAAGAGTAAGCTATATTTGAATTGTTTAGTTTGTGTTGGTACTGTATTACATCTTGAAAAGAGAATGTTTGATCTTACACAGTTTCTAAAATGGTTTTTCTTTGAATTTATGACCAGGTTGAGGAGGAGGGAAAGAATTACAAAACATGGTGTCTTCACTGTATAAAATAGTGTCTTTCATTATAAAATAATTTTTAGAGATTTTTTTAACCCTCAAAATTACATTAAAATACTGATGGAAATTAGTTTCCTCTTAGGTGACTAAATATTTTTCTACATTTTAAATATAGCTGGAGAAAAACTTCATGGGATAGAGGTAAAATCACATCATTCAGAGTGTTCTCTTAACATTTGCTAGCCCAGTAATTGTTAGTCTTTTAATCTCTCTTAACTTCAGTTTGTTGATCTGTAAAATGAGGACCATAACACCTATCCTAGCTACCACACAAGACTGTTGTGAGGCTTAAATGAGATAATCTACTTGAAAAAAAAAAAAAACAAACATTTTAAACCACAAAAAGTTATCACAGCAGTCATTTTTACAGACTCATGCTCTTTATAAATTGTGGTCATAAAAGTTTAGTATTGATTCTAAAATGAAATAAATGGAAACATGTTAAAAATACATGTGTAGGATCATGGTCACTAGGATCTGGCTGAATATACAGTCAGTAAATGATCTTGTTAACAAAAGAAAACTTCCTATATATTATCCTAAAACCTTCAGAAGTAAATTTGGAAGGACGTATAAAAATAAAACTAACAACTCATTTATTGTCCTAAAATATTGGAAAATAAATATATTTACTGTTAGCTATGGTGCAAGAAATTGAAAGACATTAGTTTTTTTTTTTTTTAAGGGTGCTAAAAATTCATATGAAGGAAAAATATACACATGAAACTTCTGAAACAGCTGTTCACTTCTCTGGAAATAATTCAGAAAGACCTAGTAATGATAGCAAGGGGTATACATATATAAGAGAACAGAGATGAAAATGGACATAAACTGCACTCCAGGTATTATAAAGAAAATCAGTTAAACCTTCCTATGTAGCTCCTAAAATGTCCAGATTGGGAACCTCTCCAATAGGTCACATGTCAAATCTATTAACTATACTGTTATGGTTGAGTCCTCCAGTAGATTTTATCATGACTTTCAAGAATAACTTATCCTTCAATGAATGAGGTCACCTCTTTCTCTTTCACTCCTTATTATACAATATTTAGTATGCGTATAAAATCAATCTCTATAAGAAAACAATTCTTAGCTTCCTCCTGACTGTTTGCTTTCTTGCTGATACAAGTTTAAAGCTCTGATAAAGTGAATTAGCTTTATTACATAGTCCTAAAAATTCAACCAGACTCAATTGCCAGATTTTCAAATCAATTAAAGAACTGCTCACAAATTTAAAAAGGACTAGGGAAGGAGTACGTTTAAATTACTAAGGAATTATTCCAAAGAGAAATAATTTTAGTTAAAAAATTACTAAAATTTCCCAGGCAAACACTGTATCAAAACTGGGGTTAAAAGTTGAAGTCCCTATCAGAGCAACTACTACCTCCCTTGAATTGTCTTAGATTCTCCTATATCTGTAAACTAGTACACTTCAGTATATCACTGAACCTGGGCTTCTAGTAATAAAAAACTTTTCTCAGGATCAGGATCCCCTCCTATAAAATTAAGCTATGCTAGCTCCAGATTTATCTTTTGGCTATTATACGGTCAATGATTTAATTAAACTTAAAACTTCATTTTCTCCCAGAAATCTCTTTAATGCTATTCCACAATGACACTTTTCATCATTTAAATATCCTATTTTTAAATACATATCACCTATCCAGTTAGTTCAGTTATATATGTCTTCTTAACTCCCAACCCAGGCTCTAAATTTTTCATAGACAAAGTTCACGCCTTTCATTTTTCTGTTCCGTAGAAGGAGATAAAAACTGAACAATAAGGCAAACCTTAAAAGTTATCATAAGTTAGGTATACCCACCCTTCCAACTTTATTTATATTACCAAATAATGCTTCCAGGATGAATCAAAAAGGTGATATAAATGTCACAATGCAATCATCACAATGTCAACATGACCACAAAGAAGCCTCTGGTTACTTAAGTTGCTCAGACCTTCACCAACAGAATTAAAAGCTGTTTCATGCAATATAATCATTATCTATTAGTGTATGGTGTCTACCTTTGTCCTGGACACAGGACAGGCATTATATTTAAATTTTGTAAACCTAACTAAATTTAAGTAACTGTATTGGCAATTTCTATGTGCTAGCTTTGTACTTTCGACTTGCCTTGTAATCTCTCAGAAATTACTAAAGCAATACAAAGAGACATTCAGTTATTTCAGTGGGGCATGTTAAGTATATAAGTAGCAGCCTCAACACCATGAAAATCTCAACCTGAGGCAGTGTTCCAAACTAAAAAAGGTAAAGGATCCATCTGCATCTGAAGCAGTGATAAGTATCAATAAATTAACATTCATTTCTCCCAACATGACAATCTAAATGCCCAAGATTATGAAAATCTTGTAAGGTTCCTTAAAATATTCTTGCTTGGTAGAGTACAAGAAAGATGTCATTTACCTTGAGTTCTGCAATAATTAGAGCTACTGTAGCAAGCATCACTACCATTCATCCAAAAAAAAAAAAAAACAAAAAAAACTAAATACAAATTAAGGCAGAAGAAAAGGAACTAAGACCCTAACAACAAAGAAAAGATGTACAATATTGACAATCAGAAAAGTGAGATTTAGCATGATAGTGAGATGGTATGAAAGATGAGCAACATGCCTTAACTTAGTATCTTAGAATTTTAAACCTACATTAACCTCAAAAGTACACTAACAATAAAAAAAAACCACAGAAATAAAGTAAATGTCATAGAAAATATTTAAGGGCCATTAATGTGAAAGTTAGAACAAGAAACTGTAAATCAGTACAGTTGCAGCTTTACTGAACTTATCACATAAAGAATTAACTTTTATTTATAACAACTGAAAGCAAAATTCATGTGACATCTTATTTTGAAATATGTATATCCAGGAAAACAGAAGATAAAACATGCCCAAATTCCTCAAAATTCTCATTACCCTACAAACTGTTTTAAATTTGGTTTATAATATGACTACCACATAAAAAGGACATCTTACATTTGCAAAACTTCTAATAGCTAGTATTACTACTTGAAAGTAGGAAATTAGGAGACTAAAAGATATTTCCAACCAAGCCAAATAAAATTATACACTTAAAATGCTACATACAATAGGGAGGAAAATAGAAAATAAGGGTTTATTTTAGTAAGTGAAAGTTAAAAACTCTCATCTTATTTTTTTTTCTCTCTGATGCATGGAAATCAACACAGTATGAATTATGTGTTTAAAGGTGGCTGAACAGTAGTAATTAATAATCTATATACTCTATGTCAAAGATGATGTATACAACACAGGCTGGTTTTCTAAGTTGTTTTGCATCATCATAATTATGTTGACACTAGGGTTTCATACCACAAGGGTTTATAGTTGTAGTTAAAACAAGAAAACATAAAACAAATTATTCAGAAGCATGCAACTGTAAAGGATATATTTAGCTCCTAGTTTGGTTTTAAAGCTTGATTTTTTCAAAAAGGGCTAAGAAATAGAGAAAATATTTGACATTTCAAACTTAAATG
This sequence comes from Talpa europaea, assembly GCF_964194135.1. Lineage (NCBI taxonomy): Eukaryota > Metazoa > Chordata > Mammalia > Eulipotyphla > Talpidae > Talpa > Talpa europaea. The sequence continues at coordinate 45,601,519 of NC_140077.1, read as the reverse complement.
ACAGAATTAGAAATATTAAACAAAAAATTCTTCAACTTACCTGGTTTCTTTCTGGATTTTTCATGACCTAGCTGTCCTAGATCATTACATCCACATGTATACACTGTTCCATCATCCAGAACAAATACAGTATGCCTGAGTCCACATCCTACATCTCGGACCTTTTTATTTATAAAAAAGTCACTTTTTCTGGGCTCTAATACAATTTCTTCATCAATTCCACCCAAACCTAGCTGTCCAAAAGATGCATTTCCCCAGCACAACATGTTTGTAATTCTTTTGGTCTTCCAGTTTCAACAAACAACTCCCTTCTGAACCACTGGAAAGCTGGAGGTATCCCTATAGCTGAGGAGATAGAAAAAAAGTTAAGATGACTTCAAAGGAAACATGATACATAATTGCTCTTTCAAGTGCTACACTACAACAGTCATTATATAGACAACATGAAACCTATTTTAAAAATATGCTACATAAGTATTTAGTTTCAAAAACCAATCAGTGGGGTTTTTTTAAATGATGGTCTAAATACAGCATCCAGAAACATTTAAGGAAAATGTATCACTCTCCATGACTGCAAAACATATTGCCCACTTTTGACTTTTTGTTCTCTTGTGATAATCTAACAAACATTAAGTATCTTAATGAAATGAATCTTCTTCCCTTTAAATAATTCAATGGGAGCAAGAAAGAAAACATCATCCACAGCTCCCAAAAATCAACCCGTATATATAAAATTTAGGCACATACAGCATCATACAACCTTGCAATCTCCCTCAAATCACAAGAAAATTAAACTTTCTAATACCTACCTCCACATTAACAGAAACTGAAGTTCTATCTGTAATGGAAATAAAACCAATAATGGAAACTTTAAACTTCCCACAATTTAAATGACTCTTCCAATTATTCATACCAATAGGACCTGGAGAAAATTAATGTCCACATGTCAAAACTTAATAATAAGACGATCGCCTCTAAAGATCTTGTGAAAATAGTTAACCCTCCGACCTCACTACTAATTCTAAAACTGAATCAGTGTACATAACTATCATACAAGGAAAAAACATGCATTTTTAAAAATCAAGGTTCTCCCCCAAATTAAACACTTCCTATTAGGAATGGTAACCGTGATAGAAAAAAATTTCCCCTGCGCTCTTTATACCTCCGAGACAATGATTTGAAGATAGAAAAAAACTACAAAAAAACCCGGCACTGCCAGTTTTTCAAGAATTAGATGGGGGGGGTGGGGGGCTGGGACATTGATAGCTGGATCTCGAAATCTGTCGAACTTTCTAGTACACTGATTATTTCTTCACGTGTAAAGATGCAGATCACAAAGAGTTCACTTCATCTAAACCTACACAGATTTTTTCTTACCACATCGCATTACAAAATGACACAATTACAGGAAGACAGCCTTATGCCCGTTGTAATCCCCACATTCCTTATGCAAACCTGGGAAGTTTCAAAACCCAACTTTGCTACGTTCGGGCTAGCAAGGGCCGAGACTGTCCCACTGCATGACCTCTCCATTAGATAAGTTTGATTTCATTCTCTTGGGGCTTCAGAACTTGATAGTTCCGAGAGTTCTGCATTGTCTTCACAAACACACCCCTTTTTTTTTTAAATTAGAGGGGACGGGAAAATACCCCAGATTTCAGCGCATGAGGTCAGAAAGAGTATGGGAAAGGCGTCCCCTCGTCAGCAACAGGTAGGGAAACGCCAGCAGTTTGCTCCCATCATTCCCCGAACATACTCTCAAATCAGCTTGGGGGGGCCGGGGGGAGCAATCTTCTGCACACACCCAACCTCGCGGGCAGACCAGCCAACTACGGCAGCCGCCCGCTCGCAGCAGCTGCAGGAACCCGCGGACAAGGCTCCGCACCTCGGCGGCCTTCCCCAGGGAGGTGCGACATTCCGGCCACCGGGCCGGGGAGCCCCGACACTGCCCTCGGCCCCCACCCCCCACCCCAAGAAAGCGCTGAGAAAGCACCCTGCGCCCGGCGGGCCTGTATCCGCCCAAGCCGGCCTCCTCCTCCCTACACCGTCACACACCCCCGAACCCCCCGGGGCAACGTCTCACCCGGCCCCTCAGAGGCAGGGGAAACCCTGGCGATGGGGGGCGGCGCCTCCCGGGGGAGCGAGGCAACGCCGCAGCTGAGGCAGGTCTCCAGCTCCCACACCCTCCTCCTCCAGCCCGGGGAGGCGATCGCCGGGGCTTCTCCGGCGTCGGTGCCGCTGCTCCGCCGCTCCTCGCCCCGGCGCCTGTGAAACTTTACCAGGTTCCTTGGAGAAAAGCAACCGCCACCGCTGTCCAGTCCAGAGACAGCCGTCAGCGACCCGGATGGAGCGGGAGGGGAAGGACGGGAGGAGAGCCCGGCTGCGAGCGCTAGGGGTGGGGAGAGTTGTGGGGCGAGACCGGGGAGGAGTAGGGAGAGCGAGGGGGGAGGTGGCTAGGCGGGGGAGGGGGGAGGGGCCTACCGGAAGTGAACCGCGGAGCACGCACGCGAGCCCGCCCACGTCCCGATTCGGGCGCATGCGCCGGCGTCTTCCCAGGCCACCCCGACCCAGGCGCATGCGCAGTGTGCCGCTTGCGACGAGGAAGACTCCAAATACAAAAGTTGTAGTTTTGGAAGCCCCAGGTGTTACTTATCTTGTATCAACGTTTCATCGCGCACAAAGGCCAATTTGCTCAAGAAAATTTTCTTCGGTTTTTTGGTTTGGTTGTCTTTCCGTTCTTACCTTCCGGTCTAGTTGATATTTTATTTTGCTTTTTCCAAGGGGAGTTTGTAGTAGATGAAACACGAATATGGGTAATGAAGGCGGGTGAATTACTTTCTCTCCCAGTTTCAACCCGAGCTCTCAGTAAAGGAGGTATATACACAGCAATGGCTGAAGCTACTGACATTAAATGTCAATATGACCACTTTGTTCGAGGTGGTTGCCTTAACTTTCAGTACTCTCCGTGGGAGATAAACTTACATTACAGGGCGTCTTTTTTTCAGAGAAGATTAATTAATGCATATGGCTAGAGTCCCTGCTTCATGAAAACGAAGTCTGGAATTCCGTGGCTAGGCTTTTTAACATAATCTCTTTAAAAAGAACTTGAAACAAGGCACTTTTTGAAATTTTGTGTTAGACTTTGCTGGAACCTTCTTCAGAGTGGATGCCGAGACCCGGAAAGAATTCCCTAATAGGCCATATTTATCTCATTGAAAAAATGTGAAAAGTGCCTGTAGTAATGTATGTATAAGTATGTGTGTATACACGTTTACTAGGGCTGCCATAACAAAATGTCACAGATGGACTAGTTTTTTGTTGTTGTTGTTGTTGTTGTTGTTGTTTTCTGGAAGAGGAGACAGATCCATGACAACAAAAATGTGTTATCTCAGAGATGGACGCCAGAAGTCTGAAATCAAGGTGACATGAGGATTGATTCCCTCTTGGGGTCTGAGAGGGAAAATATTTTCTATTCTCTGCTAGCTTCTGCTGATTGTTAATCCCTGGCAATCCTTGGTTAGTATATTCATCATTCTAATCTCTGCCTCCATCTCTGCATGGTGTTTTTTCCTATGTTTCTGGGTCCAAATATTCCTCTCTTCAGGGCACTAATAATTGAAATAAGGACCACCCTAATCCATTATGACCTCCTTTTAACTGAGTTATTATCTGCAAAGACTATTTCCAAATAAGGTACTGAAGGTTAGGACTTATACATCTCCCTTTGGGAACCCATTTCAACCCACAACAATGTGTTACAGAAATAAGTGTTAAATAAGAGATGCTGAAGCAAAAAAAAAAAAAAAAAAAAAAAAAAAAAACCACAATTTTAATATTGGTAATGGTGAAAATGTCCACAAAATACAATTTATTCTTATTTTGATTTTGACAGCATTATTGTCCTTGGAGGACTTTTAATGTCTTTTAACTTTAAGGACTTTATGCCTCTGACTATGTCATTAAAGAGGAAGTTATAGGGTTTGGAATCTTTAAGATAATGTACTTGATGCTGCAATAAATAAATACCAAAACTTTCGGGGCCTCCCTGGTGGTGCAAGGGGTTAAGAAGCAACCTATGAAGCTACCCACAGCCACTGCAGTTCTATCTGTATCCCAGGTCAGGAAACTACTCACAGGGCACAGCAGACCTCTCCTGACTCATCCACTGCTCCCCTCAGCAGTGTATTTCAGTCAATCTGCCTGTTCTGCTCCCCACCTCTGTCTCTGGTGAATCCTCTCACACACACACCCCCCGCACCTCTGGCCTGTACCCCAGTTCTTGTATGCATAAATAAATATCTCTTTAAAAAAATACTAAAACTTGAGTGGCTTTACACAATGAAAGTATGCTTTTGATGGTTTTAACAGTTCAAGTGGGTATTCTGAATGAGTCTGATTTCTGGGAATCTGGTGAGATGTGGGCATAGGAGCTTTAAAACGTTGTGAGGTGCCACCTATCACTGCTATGCATGTAACATTAACAAAAACTACACACTACATCAGGGGGCTGGGAAACATAACCCCTGCCTGAATTCCCAAGTACTACTTTATATTATGGAATAGAGAGTATAAAAATATCCCCTGGAATATTTTTAAAGATAAGTCTTCCTTATAAAAGTGCAGTGGACCTTTCTATATGTTATCTTTAACCTATGACACTGTGACACAAGATCTTAGAAAATAATCTGTGATTATCTTTAAGGTGTAACAAGTACATTAAGTATTATGGATAGATGCTTGGAAACTGACTTGAAGCAGGCAAAAGTATACTTAAATATAAAGATAGCAAAGCAGGTCCTTGCATAACATTTTAAGCAACCTCTCATTTCTTTTTTCTCAGTATTAAGGTGAAATGACATTATTTGAGGACCTGCCAGATAGGATCATAGGGTTATTAGAAAATGTAAATCTGTTGCACAATAAGAGCAGGAGATAGTGAGTTACCGTGGATTCAGAGCCTGAGCCTACAGGCCACCGCAGACCCCAAACGGACATTTACAGAAAATTACTTCTCAGCCATAATTTCTATAAACAGGGAATGTTAAAAGTGCCTATCTCACCAGGTTATTGTGAGAATAAGAACATCTACAGTGACTTATCCAAGGAAAGTGTTTTGTAAATGTTAGCTTTTATTATTACTAACATCTCTCCCAAGCAAATAGCAAAAACATTTGAGAAAGCATGCCATTTCACCAAACTATAATTTAGAATAAAAGTAAAATATTTTACCTATTATTTTCATTTAAAAATGTATTGCTCAGATTGTTGAGAAACTACTAAAATATGTTTTCATTCCACCCACTCTTCACTTCCACTTGCTCACTTCCATCCAGCTATACTACTCATGCTGCACTTCATCTCACTTCCTTCATTCAAGATGCTTCTCATTGTCACCTCTCTGGACTTCACCGACCATCCTATGCAAAAAATCACCTCCTAACCTTTCTGTCATCTAATCCTTTATTTTCTTTCCTATCCATTATCACTATCTCATATTTTATCATATAATACATAAATGGATAGTATACATATATATAGTCACATACATTTTATGTTGATAAATAAAAATAATTATAAATGATGTAAAAATATATAATATAGATGACTATTTGTCTCCTTCACTAGAATGAAGAAGACAGAAAGTAGGAGATTTGTCTTTTTCGCTCAGTGCTCTTATTTACAAGTATTGTGAAGAGTGTTTGGCCAATAGCATTTGCTCAGAAATTATTTATTGAATTAATTCATGGTTCTGGCAGCATAGTAAATTATTACAGCCTTTTTATAAATAAATGTGACACCATGTATAAAGAATCAGTAAATTTCTTTTAATTATAGTTCATAATAATGGCAATATTTATTGTGAAACATTGCTCTAGACTATTTACCTGTATTAAATCACTTCTACTTATCTGTATCAATTACCTGAATTAGAACTATAAAAAATAAAGAACTATAAGATGCAGTCAACATCTTTATTGATCACCTACTATGTGCTATTCTACCATTTCTAGTAGGAGAGATAGATAAAGAGGCAGGAAACAAAGTATGAACAAGATTTTTATTTTAAGTTGTAATAAGATATAGAGATTTTACTGTAATGCAAAAATTTTTTTCTAATAGCAAAGCTTGAAACAACCTAAGTTCCAACAATGGGAAAAAGGGATTTATGACAAGGTTAATCCTTTTATTGTTAACACTGAAAGGACAAACTGATTATCCAAAGGTTTGTCACCAATTGCCACCAAATCAAAAATGTTCCATGTTGAGTGAAGAACTGGAAAAGCTGCCTTTAATATTCTTGTACTCCAAGATTTTTTTCTTTACTCAATCAAATAATTACATGACCATATTTTTTTCAATCCCTCAGTGAGTCCATCTGGATCTCTCATCTCCTCTTTTCATCTCGGGTCTTACAGACCCCATGGTCTTCTCTTCTCCTTGGCCCTTGACCCAACATTATGACTCCAGTCTGAAACTTTCTCAAAGCAGTCAGATCTTCTACAAGACTTAACAAGTCTTTACTGAGAACCAACTCTGTGCTGCCCTCCCAACTTTAGTAGTAGAAAATTTTTTTTAATTAAACAGGCAAATAAGGGCCTCCCCGGTGGCGCAGCAGTTGAGCGCCGGGTTGCGAAGCTGCCTGCAGCCTCTTCAGCACCGGTTCAATCCCAGGCTGCTCCCCGGCCACCAGAGGAGGGTCCCACATGGCGCGCAGACCTCTCCTGCCGCCCGCTGCTCCCCTCAGCAGTGTACTTCGGTCCTTCTGCCTGCTCTGCTCCCCGCTCTGGCTCTGGTGAATTCTCTCACTCTCCCACACCTCTGAATGTACCCAGTGCTTGTATAAATAAATAAATCTTTTAAAAAATAAAATTTTAAAAAAACAGGCAAATAAAAGTATATGAAATTATAATAATAAATACTAAGGAAACAAAGAGTAGAGATAGACAACATTAAAGTTCTTGAAATAAAATGGGCAGTGAAGGCCTTAATGGAGAAGTCGCTTTTGTGAAAAAAAAAAAAAAAAGATTTATTTATTTATACAAGAACCGGGGTACAGGCCAGATGCACAAGAGGGTGAGAGGATTCACCAGAGACGGAATGGGGAACAGCACAGGCAGACCGATGAAATATACTGCTGAGGGGAGCAGCGGGCATGACAGGAGAGGTCTTCCGCACCATGTGCAACCCTCTCCGGCCGGCGGGATCGAACCTGCGCTGCAGAGGCTGCAGAGGCTGCGGACAGCTTCACAGCGGGGCACTCAACCGCCTGCACCACACCACGAGGGGAGGCCCAAGGATTGGAAGAATAAACATTATTAAAATGGCCATCCTACCAAAAGCAATATACAGATTCAATGCTATTCCAATCAAAATTTCAATGTCATTCTTCAAAGAAATAGAACAATTATTGATGAAATTCATATGGAATCACAAAAAACCCCGAATAGCCAAAGCTCTCCTGAAAAAAAAAGAAGGGAATGGAGGCATCAGACTCCCAGACTTCAAACTATACTACAAAACCATAATCATCAAAACTGCATGGTATTGGAACAAGAACAGACATACAGACCAATGGAATCGAATAGAAAATCCAGAAATAAACCCACAGATTTATGGTCAACTAATCTTTGACAAAGGAGCAAAGAATATGCATTGGAGCAAAGAAAGTTTGTTCAATAAATGGTGCTGGGAAAACTGGGTCGCTACATGCAAAAGAATGAAGCTTGACCACCACCTCACACCATACACAAAAATCAACTCAAAATGGATTAAAGAACTAGACATAAGACCTGAAACCATAAAATATATAGAAGGAAATATAGGCGAAACACTACGTGATTTGCACATCAAAGACATCTTTACAGACACATCACCCAAAGCAGTGATAGTGAAGGCAAAGATATACAGCTGGGACTACATCAAATTAAAGAGCTTTTGCACAGCAAAAGAGACAATAACAAAAACAAAGAGAAACCCCACCAACTGGGAGAACATTTTTGCACCCAACACTAATGATAAAGGACTGATCACAAAAATCTGCAAAGAGCTGATGAGACTCAACAACAACAAAGAAAATAATCCAGTCAAAAAATGGGCAGAGGAGCTTAAAAGAAACTTCTCTGAAGAGGAAATGCAAATGGCCAACAGGCATATGAAAAAATGTTCAACATCACTTGTCATCAGGGAAATGCAAATCAAAACTACCATGAGATACCATCTTACACCAGTGAGAATGGCACATATTAAAAAAGCTAGCAACAACAAATGTTGGCGAGGGTGTGGAGAAAAAGGAACTCTTCTGCACTGTTGGTGGGAGTGCAAACTGGTCCAACCACTGTGGAAAGCTGTATGGAGATTTCTGGACCTACTAAACATAGAGCTTCCATATGATCCAGCAATTCCACTCCTAGGTATTTACCCAAAGGACACAGAAACATCAATTCCAAAGAACACCTGCACCCCTATGTTTATAGCAGCACTGTTTACAATAGCTAAGCTTTGGAAACAACCCAAATGCCCAAAAATAGATGACTGGATCAAGAAGATGTGGTACATATATACCATGGAATATTACTCAGCATTCAAAAAAGATAAACACATGCAATTTGCAGCAACATGGATGGCGCTGGAAGGGATCATGCTCAGCGAAATAAGCCAAAAAGAAAAAGAAAAATACCGGATGGTCTCACTCATAGCAGGAATCTAGAAAACTTAAATAAGGGACCAGGAAAATGAATAACTATAAGAAAGTGAAAATCAAAATCAACAAAAAACTATGAACCAGAGACACTTTTAGGGGGGCGGGGGTGGGAGGGGAGGGATTGGGGTCAGAATGGGGGGGCTGCAATTGTATGGGGAATATAACAATAAAATTTATTAAAAAAAATAAAATAAAATAAAATAAAACTGAAAACAGAGAAGGATCAAGCCCTCTGAAGAGAAGCATGAGAAAACATTGTTAAGTGAAGGGAGGAAACCAAATCCTGAAAGGCAGGAAAGAGCTGACATTTTCCAGGAATTGAAAGAAAATTAGTATAAATGGGGTACAGGAGACCCTAGATACATTTGCTGATAGACAGTCAGAGTATAGATCAAATAGAGCATATTAAAGAATTATAAGTACAGAGAGTCCCTGACTTGTGATAGTTCAACAATGATGTTTTTACAGTGGGGTGAAAGTGATACACATTTAATAGGCACCATACTTAATTTTTTTATTAGGGTTTTTTTTTGCTTTCAATATTCAGTAAATTACATGTACTATTCAACACTTCATCATAAAATAGCTTTAGATGATTCTGTCTAACTGTAAGCTAATTTAAGTGTTCTGAGCACACCTGAAGGTAGTCTAGGCTAAGTAATGATGTTCAGTAGGTAAAGTGTATTAAATGTATTGTCAACTTATGATGGGTCATCAGGATGTTACCCCAGCATAAGTTGAGAGAGATTGGTACTCCTCAGGGGTTATACGCCAACAGGAGAGGCAAGTATTATGTATGATAAGGAAAACACTGCTTTTGCTGCTCAACTGGACAGAACTGAATTAGAGGATGAAAACTGAGGAAGTTAGATTATTTAGGAGAATGAAACTTTTTTTTTTTTTTGCAATAGTCCAAATGGAGAAAATAATGGTGAGGACTAGGGTGGTTGTGATGGAGATAAAGTGAAGTAGGTAGATGCAAAATACTTTGGGAATAGGATTAACAGGGTTATGATGAATGGTTTGCAGGGACCAGAGAATGCGAGAAATGCTGGGCCACTGGTAGTGTTCTGACTCAAGGACATTTGCAAGGATGAGGCTGACTGTTGAGAGAAGTGGGAGAAGGACAAACTTTGAGTACGAAAATTCAAGAGTTCTGATTTGATCTTATATTTAAAAAATAGTGCGCTTCTGTATGAGTTTGCTAGGACTGACATAGCAAAATATCACAGACTGGGTATCTTAAACAAAATATATTAATTTTCCCATAGTTCTGGAAGCTGTAAGTCAGACATCAAGGCAGGGTTGGTTTCTTCTAGCCTCTCTCCTTGGCTTTGCAGATGGCCACCTTCTCCCTGGGTGTTCACATGTCCTTTCTCAATCTTTGTGTTCTTTGAGTCTTAGTCTCTTCCTATAAAGACAACAATCATATTGGGTTGGGTTCTCCCCCTTAACCTCTTTTTACCTTAATTGCCTCTTTAAAGTCCTCTCTCCAAACACAGGCATATTCTGAGTTGGGGGCTTTAGCATATGAATTTGGGTGATAAGAGGAACACCCCTTATCCCATCACAATTTTTTCCTGCCTTTTGAATTGCATTTTAAAAAGTTTTTTTTCTGTTATCCAGGTGGGTATGGTCCTAGCCCAGAAGAGAGTGAGATGGGAAAAAGAATTCTCTTCTGCCACAGAAATTAGAAAGCACAGAAGAAACATTGACATTTTTTAAAATAGATTCAAGCAATTCAATTTTATTTGTAGTATTATGATATATGCCATTTAATCTACAACACAAAAACAGACGTTCTGGATTATATATTATCCAAGATATCTTTCTCAATTTTCATTCTCACAATTATATTAACTTACTTTCCTTCTCCAAATTTACATACTGGCTTCAATTTCCTTCTCAGTATCTCACTCTTTAATTGTAATGTTCATATTTTGAAAACATGAAACATTTTGAAATGCTCTCTTTTTATTATTTTCCATAATTTCTTTGTGTTTGCCTTCCATCCTCTACTTAGAGAAATTCAGTTGATATTCAAACAAGCATAAGCATGGAAAATTACATGTAATGTGGCCCTTGACCAGTATGTGGGGATGTGTTCATGCATTTGAAATTATTGTGTGATTATTCTAGTTACTACACTTTCTGAACAAAGTGCTCAAAATACCTTGTGGTTTCTGTTTGTTTGTTTTGGGCAATAAAGAACATATTTTTTAAAAAAGACAATGATAACATAAACTATACTTTAAAATGCATCCCATAGAAATTATGAGGATTCTGTGAGTTCTCTTTACAATGAGCATCTCTAAGTAACACAGTTAAAGTGTGGCATCTATACTTAGATGAATCCTTTAAGTTACATGTTTTTCTTTTAAAGGAAACTAGTAACAAAAAAGAAGAGGAATCTCAGCTATTAGAACTTAGTGGTCAAACTAAATATATAATGTCAGCAATAAAATGTCCATCAAGTCAAAGAGTAAGATTATATATATGTATAAACAGACAAAACTGTATACACACAAAATGCATGTGCATGTATACATGTGTATTGACATATATACAGATATATAATGTGTGTGTATGTATATCTATCTATCTATATATATATACACATACAGATTTTTTTTTAAGTGACATGCTTCACTGTCCTCAACTGTCATCAGGACTAAAACTAATTGTAAATACAGATCTTTCTTAAATACAAAGTATATTATCCTTCTTTAAATAGAAATTAGCCACAGCATGATTATATCTACTAAATCCTTTATTAATAACTTTCAAAGTAATGATGTAAAAGCAACAGGCTTTCTGTATATCTTATTCTATTATCACTTTTTACAAGGAGCACTAACAACACACTTCAGATCTTAATTACCATTAAAAATCTTACAAAAGCAGCACAGAGGACCATGGAAGTAAGGAGTATAAAAGCTTTATAAACTCCCCTCCCCACCACAGAACTCCTGTACAGTCTATAACCAACTTTTGGTTGTTTTCAACTTCTACACATTGATTGAAATGTTTTTTTAAATGTGTACTGCTACTCATGCTTCTTTTGGAAAAATTATATGGAAAAATGTCCTAATAACTGACATCCAGAAATAAATAAAACAGACATTTATTTTTTATTTTTTAATCTTTATTTGCTTTATTGATTATACTTTTTTAATTTTCTTACATTGTTGTTCACCTTTGTACAATATTTGATTTCTCCCCTCTGTGTAATCCCATAAATCTCCTACCTGTGACCTACTCATCCCTTGTGCTCTTCCCTCCCCTGCTTTCACCCCTCTACCTACCCTGACCCATGCTGCATGCCTCAGATCGAGAGTTTGCCACAAGTTTTGTCTTTTATTTTTTGACCCTTTGTTTGGTTTCCCTATATTACTCCTTTAAGTGAAACCATCTAATATTTTTCTATAACCTTTCTGATTTATTTCACTGAGCATAATCCCTTCCAGCTCCATCCATGTTGCTGCAAATGGCATGAGTTTATCTTTTTTGATTGCCGAATAGTATTCCATTGTGTATATAAACCACATCTTCTTGATCCAGTCATCTGTTTTTGGATATTTAGGTTGTTTCCATATCTTAGCTGTTGTAAATAGTGCTGCAGTAAACATAAGGGGGCAGGTATCCTTTTGTGTTAGTGTTTTTGTGTCCTTTGGGTAGATTCCTAGGAGTGGAATTGCTGCGTCATATGGTAGATCCATTTTTAGGATTTAAAATTCTAAAAATTTTAAACTACAACAACACTACTTTCCATAGTGATTGGACCAGTTTACATCCCCACAGACATTTTTTATGGATAGATTTTCATTAGCATTTGAAAATATAGATCTGATAGCCTGAGGGAACAATTGAGCAATAGTGAGGAGGAAAGACAAAGTGCTCCTAGAAGACAATGTATAGTGGATAGTTGCTGCCTCCACATGCCAAAATACAGTTTAACCATATTAAAATGACAGAAATATTTGCCCAAGAAAAATGCCACACAGCACAAGCTGCTGTTTTACTTTGAAAGGAAAGAAAACAAAGGAGAAAAAATACTTTGTAAACATAGGGCTAGTAAGAGGTGAATTGAAGTGTTTTGTGCTGTTCACTTTCAGCAAACACCAAGCAACTTCATCTGTTCAGTCTTTTATTTTTTTTAAGATTTTTTTTTAAAGATTTATTTATTGATCCATACAAGCACTGCATAGTCAGAAGTGCGGGAGGGTGAGAGAATTCACCAGAGACAGAGCGGGGAACAGGACAGGCAGACTGACGAAATACACTGCTGAGCCAGGAGAGGTCTGCCAGGAGAAGTCCTGGCGAGCCAGGAGAGGTCTGCTTTGCCATGTGGGATTCTCGCAGGCCGGGATCGAATCGGCGCTACAGACGCTGCGGACAGCTTCACAGTGCGGCCTCAACGGCCTGCCCTACCACTGCCCTGTTCAGTCTTTTAAAGGAAGCATTTACCCAGCAAGCTAACTTTCAAAGAGCAGTTTGCAAACTGCTCCCATTCACAAACACTGATGATGTTAAATTAGAAATCCTATGAAATGGTGAATCTTAGAACTGCTCGTAATGTGGAAAACATCTTTTTAATTTATTTTTGAAGAACTGCATTGTTGGAGAATATAATCCATTGTATGGGTAAATATCTCATCCTTCTCTAACTCAGATACAAATAATAAGACTGAAATAGTTCATTTACTTAAAATAGACTCTTCTGTTTTCAATTTAAATTTGTTTAATATGGGAAATGCTCATTTTAAAAACTGAAATAGCTTTTATTTTAAAATATTGATAATTTGGGACCTCCCTGGTGGCCTATGGGTTGAGTTTCAGTGCTACCACCTCGAAGGCCCACCGCATGGATTCGATCCCTGGCCAGGGAGCTAACCTATATGGCACAGCAGACCTTTCCTGTCTTGCCCGCTGCTCCCCTCAGCAGTATGTTTCAGTGGATCTGGCTATTCTGCTCCCCACTCTGTCTCTGGTGAATCCTCTCACCCTCTGCACCTCTGGCCTAAAGCCCAGTTTTTCTACGTAAAAATAAATAAAATATTTTTTAAAACTTGGTATTTTAACAGTTAGTATTATATAAATCAGAAATATCACCCCAGGAGAGACACATTGCTAACATTTTTGTTGAGTATTATGATATTTTCCATTCTCCAAAGTATATTATATACTCATAGAGATCAATGTAAGTTTACCCATAGGATCCTGGAATTTTGTAACCAATTTTTACTCATGAAAGTGCTAGGAAAAAAGTGCTAGAGCTTAATTCTGTTCATGTAAAAGACATGTAAAAGACATGCACAGACTATGAACATTCAGAGCCAATTATTGACAGATAGAAGAAAACAATGGATATGTTCAGCTTTATTCTATTTAAATTGAATAAAAATCTTTTTCAACATTAATGAGATGTAATTGACATATTAGATTGTGTAAGTTTAAGTGTACAATGTGATAATTTGATGCATATATTGGTGAAATGATTACCACAATACGATTAATTAATATTCCCATTACCTCAAAAGATCATAAGTTGAATGTATTCATATGTCTCTTGTTATGTCTATAGTTATCGCCTGTGCTTTGACTGCCTAGAATGACATTTCCAGATTCTTCATAGAATAGAAAAGAGTTCAGGGACACAGAAAGCCTTGAAATTCTGCTTGGCATATTCATCCTGTCTACTGCATTTGCATGTTTAGATCCTTTAAGTTAACAAACCATGTGTTTGTTTATGCCAATAACATGAAGACACATTTCTTTGCTCTTTGGGCATAATTATTTCAGCTTTCATCCTTCCTAACACAACCTCAGGTCCTACTATCATCGTTTCCACCCTGGACAGCTCTCACTTTGTATTCTGTGGACTATCTGTTGTCTTGACTCTGGTTCATCCACACAGCCAGTGGGATGATCTTCCTGAAATGACATGATTTTGTCATGTCTTCTGAAAATCTTTATCATCAAAGCATTCAACATCCAAAACACATCAAGTCTTTATGCCCCCCCACAACCTCACCCTTGCCACATCCTCCAAGTCATATCCTGTGTTTGTTTTATGAGCTATAAAATAGTCTCCTTTACATTTCCTACATTTTCATGTTGCTTCTTCAGCCTAGTGAGATTTTTGTTTTTCTAGACTAGGTTCAGGCAATACTTTCTTTATAAACAGTTCGATCCCTGTATAAAGACTTATCCTGCCCATGGCTATTGGAAAACCACCCGGCCCCCACCTCCTGTGACATACACACTCTGGTGTCATCTTCTGTCATAGAACTTTCCCACATTACAACATAATCAACTGACTGTCTTCTCCCTCACTAGACTGCTAGCTCAAGGTCAGGAATTTGGATCTTTTCACTCTTATTTTCCCCCTCAAAACAAATACCATTATTTGATACAATTAACAAATACAATTATCAGAAACTGTAGTTGGCAAAATTTTTATCTTTGTATAATAAAATATGAGAAACTGACCTCCCTGGTGGTGTAAGGTGTTAAGACGCAACCTATGAAGATATCCGCAACCACTGCAGCACGATTTCAATCCCCGGCCTGCCAGGGAGCAACCCACGTTGGCACAGCAGACCTCTCCTGACTTGCCCACTGCTCCCCTCAACAGTGTAATTCAATCTACCTGTTCTGTTTCCCACTCTGTCTCTGGTGAATCCTCTCATCCCCCACACCGCTGGCCTGTACCCCAGCTCTTGTATAAATAAATAAATAAATAAACAAACAAATAAATCTTTTTTAAAAATAAAAATTAAAAAATATATGAGAAACAAATTGTGAGCTAATGTTATTTATTGTGTAAAATATTTTGAAACAATGTCTCTAGGGGGAAAAGGTAATTAAGAAACTCTGTGGAAAAGATTATGAACAGATATGTAGTAAGCTCCATTAAATATTTATCAATTGAGCAATTGTTACTAATTTGAATTTTAATCTTTCTCAGGGAAGGAATTGTATTATACTTTTTAAAATTCCCTGAATGCCTAGCAGACTGTTATGTTCATAAAATAATCTCAAATCCATTTTTACTGATTAACTAAATGAGTATTCACTATATCAAAACTAAAGCTCAACAGACATTTACAAGCTCTACTCTTTGAATCTCTAGGTAGATAGAAATACCTTGTGAATTCTTTGAGGACACAATCTATATCTTATTGGTTTTTATAGTCTCATGTTTTAACAGTGAACACAGAACACTGTGGAAGTTTACTAAATCTCTGTTATCAAAATTACATCAGTGAAATGCACACCTGCTTTGTTCATCATTGGATTCCTGTGACCTACAGCAACATCTTACTCATAGTAGAAACCTAGTAAAAATATTTGTGGATGAACATGATTTGGAAATCTGGCTACTGGAAGGTATGACTGAAATCAAATATCAAGTTTTCCTTGATCCTTTAGGTTCTGGAATAAATTTGGATTAGAATGAGCGTAATTTACTTATTACTATGAAATAGCTCAAGGGGCGGAGACTGGAGAGTGAGGCTCATAGGAGAAAATAGCTCCGCTGAGGGGAGCCACATGTTCTGATACCCATGGCAGCAACATGAGGAAGCAGCCTAAAATTAGAAGGATGGGCAAGCCCAGGAAGGGAAAGCCACAGCAACTTTCCCTGCCCTTAACAAGTGAGGTAAGGGGCTGGGAGTATCCGTGGAACCCTCCTTATCCTGTGGAGCTCCACTACAGTTTATTCCAGGTAAGGCCTGCCCTTTGAACATAGGTTGGGAGGTAAGGCAAGAGGTTTTTTAAGGGGATGTCCAGACAATTAAAAGATTTAATATTACCTTCTAAAGAAGTATCTCAAGAATATGATTTAGAACAATGAAAGTATACTTATACCCATGCTCACCCAAAGTCTTCATCTGAACCACCTCTTTCCCCTTGTTAAATTGGGAAGTTTTGGGGTGTATAGGTGCTGCTTTTGTAAAGTGTTGGAGTAAAGGAAGGAGGCAGTCCAAGAAAATTTTTAAAATCATGTGGAAAAGAATGGATACCTCCTAGTGATATAAGAAAATGTGGATAAGGGAAAAAGGAAAGATTGGTGATAACACAAATAAGACTGTGGGCAGGAGTAAGCTTTTTTCATGTATAAGTTACAGAGAGGTTGAGTTGGTCGAGGACAGACAACAGAATTCTGGAAGTGACCAAGATTTTCTCAGTGTTTCTGTTTCATAAAGAACTCCATTGGTGATTTATTTTATGTTTCACATGAGTTAATCCTAGTTGGGGTATTTATGTATCGCTCTACATAGCCTCTAAAGTTCCTGTCTTCAGTACTAGAATAAATTTTCTATTACCTTTTTTTTTTTTTTTGAAGTTACAACTTCTTATTAATGGTAACCTCCCCACCCATGTTATTTAATGGGTTATCTTGCAGGGTCAACCAGAAGGTATTCTACAATATGACAACAGAAATTCAGAACTTGCTAAAAACCACAGTGTTATTGGCATGTAATTCACATACCATGCAGTTTACCTATTTAAAGTGTAGTGGTTTTTAATGTATTTACTGAGTTTTACAGCCATTGTCACAATTTTAGAACAGCTTATCATCCTCTCTCCAAAAATTCATACCCCAAAGCAATCACTCTTCTTTTTCTCCTTTCACCCAAAGCACTAGAAAAGCACTAATCCACTTTCAGTTTTGATAGATTTGCCTATTCCAGACATTTCATATAAACAAATTCATGTGTGTTTTTTTGTGAGTTGTTTTTTTTAACAGAGGAATGCTTAAGAATTTAGCAAAAGAGAAGCGAAAACTCTTCTATTGGTAGTGTTTACTATTGATTCACCCTAAAGAGAACTGTCATTGTTTCCAACCTTCAATTTGACTAAGTATTTTTTTTTAAGATTTATTTTTTATTTATACAATAGCTGGAGTACAGGACAGAGATGCAGGACGGTGAGAGGATTCACCAGAGACAGAGTGGGGAGCAGAACAGGCAGACAGACTGAAACACACTGCTGAGGGGAGCAGCAGGTGAGACAGGAGAGGTCTGCCATGCCATGTCGGACTCTCCGTGGCCGGCTGGGAATCGAACCCTCACTGCAGAGGCTGCAGACAGCTTCACAGCGCTGTGCTCAACCTTCTGCGCCCTTGACTAAGCATTTATAACCCATTTTTCTAAGATTATTGAATTATCATGGCACTTCAGAACTATATATAATTATATTAAGAAATTCTTTTCAGTAGGGATGATTTTAATTAATAATAATTTTGGATATAACCTGATGGAATGAAATGCATCCATTTAGAATATCATTAGAGAACTTGTATGATCCATATCTTACCGTTTTAATAAATAATAAATGGCATAAGATGTAGTATGTTTAGAACAATGCCTGGCAGGTGATAGATTTTTAGTAAATAACCATTTTTTTCCTGCAATCTACTTTCAGAGTTAAACATTTACTCATATTATAAAATAATCAGAGCAGGTTTGCAGAAAATCTTAATCTAGCAGGGTGCTTTGAACACAGAACTGCTCAGCAGATGCTTATAAAACAGGGAATGAGGGCCTGGCCGGTGGCGCAGCAGTTTGAGCACAGCACTGTGGAGCTGTCCACAGCCTCTGCAGTGCGGGTTTGATCCCGGCCAAGTCAGGGTCCCACATGGCGTGGCAGACCTCTCCT
This sequence comes from Talpa europaea, assembly GCF_964194135.1. Taxonomy (NCBI): domain Eukaryota; kingdom Metazoa; phylum Chordata; class Mammalia; order Eulipotyphla; family Talpidae; genus Talpa; species Talpa europaea. The sequence continues at coordinate 45,583,152 of NC_140077.1, read as the reverse complement.
GTCTTGCCTGCTGCTCCCCTCAGCAGTGTATTTCATCAGTCTGCCTGTTCTGCTCCCTGCTCTGTCTCTGGTGAGTCCTTTCACCCTCCCGCACCTCTGGCCTGTACCCCAGCTCTTGCATAAAAATAAATAAATCTTAAAAAAAAAAATAAAAAAAAAACAGGGAATGGAGTTATCACAATGAATATGCACATTATACAGCCGTGACCTTATTTCAAAAAATTATGTGGAAAACAACTTCATATGCTGGACAGGGAAGCACCAATTATAACTTCAAGTTTGAATTCATATCAACTGCAGCTTTGCATAACTGATATTATTTCCCTTTTCTTCAGTTTAGAGACAGTCTAGAGAACTCCAGACTAAAAATTATGTGCTAGCTAAAATGCCATCCCCATTGTTCATACTGTGGAAATATCTTGTGGCTAGGTCTCCAACACATACCTGTCTTGTATTCATTTCATCTTAAAGGTCACACATTGAATTATAGGATTGTGTTGTAGGGAAGTCCAATTGGTTGACTGTCATAAGATCTCATGGCTTGTAATTACCTTGATGAAATCACAAGTTTCTATCATCTGTTTTTCAGCTGTCCAAGTTCAGAATCCAAATTGGATTTTTAAAAAACCCTTCCCGAAATTTAGTACTTAGTTGTCCTTGGTAAAGAGTCACCAGAGACAGAGTGGGAAAGAGAACAGGCAGATTGACTGAAACACACTGCTGAGGGAAGCAGCAGGCAAGTCAGGAAAGGTCTGCTGCGCCATGTGGGTAGCTCCCTGGTGGGCCGGGGATGGAACTCGTGTTGCAGAGGCTGCGGATAGCTTCACAGTGCTGTGCTTAACCCCTTGCCCACCAGGGAGGCCCTTCATGTGTTTCTTTAACATGAAATTTGTTCATATTTATACATAGCTTTAAAATAGTTTTTATACATTACATTTAGTTTTAATACTTTATCTTATTCTTATACTCACTGTAATCCCCCGAAGTAAGTAAAACATTCTCTCCATTTCTTAGTAACTGAAAAGATGAGGTAACAAACATATAGAATGATTTGCCTTAGGTTATAGAGCTATTGAGAGAGAGAGAGAGAGAGAGAGAGAGAGAGAGAGAGAAAGAGAGATCTTACAAAAAAAAAAAGCTACAAACTGCTTATTTTAAAAATTGTGATTTCCTGCTTATAAGTAAAATTCCTGGATGGTCATGTAAAGGACTCACAAATCTATGTGTATATCAAGCATTATCTAAAAACAGAATAAATATATCACATGATGTTACAATTAATAAAGCATAGATTTGTTGGAAATATATAATTATTAATCCATAATTTTCATGTATTTGCTAAATCAATAGAGTGAAAAAATCACATTTATCATCACTTGGGAGATGCACAGATTTTTTTAATATTGAAAGACATTTTTTTAATGAAATTAAGAGCCCATGCTCTTCATCTGCCCATGTTCATTCTCTTGGCTCTCAAGTATTATCTGGCTTAGAACTCTTGACAAAGCCGTGCTATAACAATATAGCTAGCAGTAGTTTATCACAAGCAAAATTTCCCTTGATATATATATATATATACTGCCCTGAAATAATCTTACTGGGTCTTATTTGTAGCACTTTTGAAGAAAACAAAATTAATAGGTGGCTGTAACTAAAGATGTAAGACATGAAAGGTTGTGAGACATGAAAGGCGGTACATGGCCACAACTCTTTCATGCCATAATTTGCAGAAGTAGCCTGGGCACTGACAAAGTGAAAGAGCCAATCTCATAAATCACGTTGCAAACTGGAGGCACTGGCCTCCCATCTGAAGTACTAACCATTTCACAATTCAACAAGCTCAGAGTACCTAGAACTAGCTTCATGTGTACACTTAAGGCAAAACCTTTACAGGATCTTACTTCAGAGATTTAAGGAATTCCCCTCATAAGCTTTTTATAAAAGCACAAAACATTTCTGTAAGCTCATAAAAGTAAATTCATAGGAATGGTAAGAAAATGGTGGTTGTCAGGAACTGGGGTTAGAGGTGAGTGCGGAGTTATTGTTTTAGAGGAACAATGCTTCAGTTTTACAAGATGAAAAAAGCTCTGGAGATCAAACATGATTGCACATAATGCCACAAAACTGTACACGTAACAATGGTTAAAATGGTAAATTTTATGTTATACCTATTTTACCAAAATTTAAAATAAATTTCTGAAGAATAAGTTAATTGGACAAAATTTCAAAATAAGCTTTTGATTAGGACCTTTACTCACAACATCAAAATAGAATGTAATTAAGCTAAGGTATTTAATTTTTTTGGTATGAATTAGAATAAAAGGTATTGAATCATATTATCCTACATATGTGGATACACTTCACCAAAACTTCAAAGGCAAACAAAATAGTGATCTTTGTAAGTAACTATTTAATACTCAATTTTTTTTTAGTATTGAGTTGCTATGTAACTCTAACAAGTTAATTATGCTTTCTGTTTGTCAATTTCCTCACATGTTAAACAATGAGTATTAAAGCAGACCTGTTGACAGGGCTCCGATGAGATACAGCTAGTAAAAACCCAATAAAATGTGTTTCAAATACAGTGTTAATACTTAAGAGCTTTTAAATAATGGGATTTAAAGCATGACTGTTCTTATATTTGACATCTGCCCCCAATTCATCATTATCATCATTAGCAGCATTTATTTAACAGATTTAAATCTGTTTGATCTTATTCCATGTAGTGTTTTTATGCATTCAACATTAGTCTATTAAATAATTCAAGATCATGGAAAGAATAAGATATCCTTCATTTTCATAGCTTTCTCATCTTTAAATCACCTAACCTTAACAATAGTTTTGTTCACTTAAGTTGAATAGTAATCTTATGCTGACATCCTTTTATAGATCTGGTGAGAAGATATTTACCAATACACTCCAATTATTTTTTTTTGTCCTAAAACATATATCATAGTGTGAATATACTACTCTGATATTTGTCACCACTCTACTTATTTGGCTATAGAAGACTTGTTTGATACCTGGGTTGTTAGATCAAATTATAATTTAAATCCTTTAGCTATGTTTAGCCCCTTGGCAATGGATGAGTTGGGAATTTAGAATTCAGAAGCAGATGGTTTAGGAGCATGGTAACTAGATATGAAGCGTTTACATCTGTGTCATTGGTTTGAATTTGAACTTGGTCAATCATTACTGGTGTTTTAAACAAGATGTGAGTCATCTAATTTGAATTTCTAATGAACAGCACCCATGTTACAAAAACTCATCCCTCTTGGCACTAATTGGCATTCTTGTTGTCAGCATCAGGATAGAAGCCAAGAGCTGAATCAGTCTGGAAACCTGAACTGCTGCTGTGTCTGAGTCATCAGTCTAGGTGGCCCATTCAGCCTTTGGCCTTTCTTTAGAGTTTACAGCTCAGCACAACTGTGTGTACTTCACTCCTATGACTTCACAAAGCCAAATGAAAAGATGTTTATCCTAAATACATATTTTAACAACAATAATGGTCATAATGGTGACTAATATTTATTTGCCACTTGCTAAAAACCAATTAAGACTTTTAATGCCATAAGGTAGGTACTATTTTTCCCCCTATTTTTTAGAGTTGAGGAAACTGAGGCACAAAGAGATTGAACAACTTACCCAAGACTTCTCCAATAATAAGTAGTGGAGTTGGAAAGTAGTGCTAAGTACAACTACTCTCTGCCAAATTATAGTAATTTTTTTATTTCTTTTTTTACCATCTTACTATACCACTGATATATTTTTTTAATTCTGCATTTAAACCAACAAGGCATACATCAATGTTTAAATCTTGAAATTGCTCATCTTCCTGTACTAACTTTTATTATTATTTATTTCTGAGAGAGGGAATGTATCTTTCTTATATCTAATACATGTGCAGCATTATTCTGTATTTAAGGTACTTTAAGACTTAATTTTACAATGAATTTTAGGTTCATCTATTTTTGTTGTTGTTGTTGTTTGAGCTCAGCAATATCTGAATGTGTGACATTTTCTTTCTAAATTAACAGAAAAGAGATAACCAAATGAAACCCTGCCAACCAGTCTATCCCAACAAAAGCACAGTGAATGATAACCAGTAGCAATCCAACTGCCCCTTTTTGTTAACATAGTAATTGGATTCCTTCCACCTACTATTTAGCAAAATCCAAAAGCAGATGGGGGACCTCCCTTGTGGCGTAGGGGTTAAGATGCAACCTATGAAGCTATCCGCAGCCACTTCAGCATAAATTTGATCCCTGGCCAGGGAGATACCCACATGGCGCAGCAGACCTCTCCTGACTCGCCTGCTGTTCCCCTCAGCAGTATATTTCAGTCATTCCTCTTCTTCTGTTCCCCACTCTTTCTCTGGCAAATCCTCTTGACCCCCTTTCTGCCCCCCACACCTCTGGCCTGTATACAGTTCTTATATGCATAAATCAATAAATTAAAAAAAAAAAGCAGATAGGATTTTTTTTAAATCTGGGCCTCTATTTTATGATAATTCGCATAGTAGCTAGGGAAGTTTTTAGCATTTTGAGATAGACAAGTTTAAGATAAAGTCCATGTGCAATTTGGCTATTTTAATGAATAAAATAAGTTTATCTGGTTCTTATAGTCTCCTTAAGATGATAGTATTTGTTGTAATTGCCAGCCAGAAATAGAAAATAGTATATATAATCACTTTTAAATTTTTTTTAAGTTACCTTTTATATCAAAGCATGTAATGAGCCTCATTAGGTACGTATTTATTTATTTTAAGATTTATTTATTTATTTATTTACTTGTGTGTACAAGAATTGAGTTGTAGGTCAGAGGCATGGTGGGGAGGGGCAGTGAAAGGATTCACCAGAGACAGAGTGGGGAGCAGAACAGGCAGATCTACTGAAATACACTGCTGAGGGGAACAGCGGGCAAGACAGAAGTCTGCTGCGCCATGTGGCTTAACTCCCTGGCTGGGGATTGAACTCATGCTGCAGTAGCTGATGATAGCTTGATAGCGCTGAGACTCAACCCCTGAGCTACCAGGGAGGCCCCCTAGCACATATTTATTGGTATTATGAACTTGGTTGCCTGGGTTTTACTGTTGCTTTGCATTTACTTGTAGAATGACCATTATTCTAGTGCTTAATTTTCCTATGTATGAAATAAATATAATAAAGAGCAAGTTCAAGGGCAGTACTGTCACGTTGTTGTTGTTATTCAGACCATAATAGTCAACACATGATTGTAAATAACTTTGAAAAGGTGAAATGCTAAGTAAACGTTTACTTAAAATGTATCAACTCTATGGTCTCATGCCAAATTTTGCTGTGTCTAACAATTTGCAGATATAGATGCATATAGAGAATTGTTTAGTATTTACTTATTGTTATTTTAGTTCTCTAAGTTGTTCCTTTGGTCAGTCAGAGATAGTGAATCATCCAGATTTCCAAGGACTATGGAGCCACTAGATCAGCCACTAGATAATCCTATATCACTGGAGATCTCCTTCTTGTTACTCTACATCTTTTAACTTTTTTTCCAAAACTCCTAAGTGGAATACTAACAAGCGTGGATGTCTCTGAAAAGTGGTATGATGCAGTAGAGAAGAGTTTGGGCTTAAAGTAGAGCTGGGTGTGAATCCCAGCTCTGAGTAACCTTGTGCATTTTTTTCTCTGATCTTTAATTTCTCCTTAATAAAAAGAAGATAACAATATAGTATACCTTGGATAATCTCAAGGAGTAATTCCTGAGACTTTTGCAGATCTCAAGATTTGCAAAAACTGAAGTAGCATATCATTTTTTCAGTTTCACCCTCCATTAAAAAGGGCATAATGACCCATATTTCCTGGGGTTTTGTATTAAATTAAATTAGGTATTAAATATGAACAACACTTGGTTGATGTGGACCCTGGGCTGGTTCAGCTAGGGTCACTCAGGGAACTAAATAATTTATTCTGTCTTCTCTTCCTTTCATGAAGTACAATTTGGAGTTAGTCACAAATAATTGAAATCTTTATCTAAATTAGAGCTATCCTCTATGTTTTAAGTATGCTCATTATTGATAGGGAAACAAGGAACTGACTATGACTTGAGCTAGAATCCCAAAAACTAGGACATGAGAGTAGACAGAGCTGTCCCTCAGTTATGGACAGCAAAGTCCTGAAGTCCAAAACTCAAAAGATGTAGACTATGCACTCTATCGGTGACTGGTGCACAGTAAGCATTCAGTCAATCGTTTTTCGCTTCCTTCCTCATTTGAACTGATAAATAGAAAAAGTATTTCTATGTTAAATTAAGATAATACCCATTAATGGCAATGAAATCAGTAATGTAGATCAGAATTTAGGTTATTTGACCTTTCCTGGCTCAATATAAGTGTTCAGTAAATATTTGTTGTATTGAAAGAATAATTTGGTACAACTCAACAATTGGCCATAGATTTTATAGCACTCCATGGACAAATATTCATTAAGTACCTAAGTTGTGCCATGCCTTAAGATTAGAACTGTGTGGCCCATAGATAATTTTTTTCTATTGCTCTGATTCCCAAAGAATTGATCTAAATAAATAGATAAATGAAAAAAAATAGCTTAATTCAGCAATATAAGAAATGTAACAACTATTTGTTTAAATTACATTAAAAAAATAGAAGAAACAGTAAACAAAAGCAAGGAGGGCAAAAAAAGGCAAAGAAATACTGGTGGAGTCAGGGATTTGTGTAGAAAAGTGGCAGGTAAGATCAGAAAGGTTATTTATATTTTATAGGACTGGAATAATCACATTTCTGATTTTAACAAGGCTTTTCTTATTCTTCACTGAAATTTGCAAAATACTGTCAGACCAGTAGACTATGTGCAAATAGATTTATCCTCAATCAGTTTACACGGTGGTGGTAAATTTTTGTGTTTAACTTCTCTATGACGTAGTCTGCTTACATATCCCTTTTATTGAATTTACAAGGCACATTTTGAATTAAAGTTTACTGTCTGGGCTAGAAGATGAAAGAAAAAGAGCTCTAAGGTATTAACAAGAGACTTCTCCTCGCTCTTCTTCTGTACGCTCCCCTCCTTGGCAACAAGTTGCTTACATTCAACATTTAGTAATTTCATGAAGGATCTAATAGAAGATGATAACTTCCAAGAAAATTGTGTCAGTCCTTATTTCAGACAAACAATTTTATTGTGTCTTCTTTGTGAAAATAGCCCTGCACTTAGTCATATGCTATTTTCTGTTCTCTTTTTATTTCTGTTAAATAAACACCAAGTCCCTAAAACCAAGTTATAGCCTTAGGAACCCTTCACCCATTGATACATATAAAAAACAATGGTGAATTTCCTCCTTTGGGAGATTTCTAGCTTTTGCACTCACCTGTATATTTACTCCTCATGTGCCAGCAATTGGGCATTAAAAAGAGAACTAATTTTTTTAAATATTTATTTTCTAAAAATATTTTTGTTGATGTACTATATAAGTTTGGGATAATAGCTTTACATCTCTATTAGAGAATTAGTTTTAAATTAAATGACCTAAATTTGAACCACCCAACTGTGCAGATCACTGATTAGGTAACTTTGGAAAAGCGAAACTTCTTGAAACATTAGTTTCCTCCTTGTAACATACAGATAAAGATACCTCACTGGGTTGCTGTGAGAATGAAAGAGAGATAACTTAGGCTGCTATCATGTGGAGTACCGTTGTTAGAAAAGTGAATTCCCATTTCTTCCATCACATCATTGGATTTAGTGTGATTATTTAGGTCATGCATAAGAACACTGAACTTTGTTTTCAGTCTTCTGAGAAGTCTGTGTTGCCCCCAAATAGAAGTTGTGTGGAATCACCCAGAGCCTGACATACTGCTATTTAATATATTCAGCGTTGATGTTATAAGGAGTATTTCAAATATTTTCCTACTCCTAACTTGCAAAAAGTGTATTGACTCATGTTGATGTGCTGAGAAATAACATTGAAGCATTTAAATTAAGTTTACTTTCAAAAGAACAAAGGTCTTAAATTGTCTCAGCATAATGACTATCATAAATAGAAACAAAAACTAGATCTGTTAAAGCATTCAGATTGCCTTTCAAAGCCCTACCCCTTTTAGCATTAACCCCTAATGCCTCTATCTCCATATCAATTCAGCTGAAATATTGCAGATAAGAACCTACTAGTTACTCTTTGGACACTCCCCCACCTTTCCTCAGCTTCCTAAAAAAGGCATAATGTGAGTTAAAGGCAAATGTGCCAAATGAATGTAGCAGGAGTTCCCTCACCAGGCTCCAAGCTAGCATGACAATTTTCTATTTACTCTCTTATATTAGCCTGTGACTCAATCTATCTCTCCTTTACACAGGCTCCCAAGAATCTTGTCATGAATTCTCAATTTTATCCCTAATTACTGAATCTGTTTTTGTTGGAGAAGGATCTTACTACTCTGAAAAGATTTCACTTTTATCATTCAAAAAAAAAAAATTTCATCTTAATGATACCGGAATTGTCAGGCCTAGTCTCCCAGCCAGGAACGGATCCCAGGCTGCAGGGGCAGCGCTGAGTCCCAGCCACTAGACCCCCCAGGGTTGGTGTCTCAAGAAGCCACAGCAGGAACTTCGCAGACGCTCAGGCAAGCAAGTGAGAAGAGGCAGGTTTGTTTAGAGAAAGAAAAGTTTATTGAGGAGAAAAAGAACAAATAAAGAACAAATAAGGAACAAATAAAGTGGGACTCCCAGGCCAAGAAACCAGGCCTGGAAGGGGCAAGGAAGCCAAAGTGGAGTTGTGTTTCAGGGAATATGTACCTTCTTTCCCTGATTATGCTAAAGCTCCACCAGTCTCTTTGTGATTGGTTAATTCTTGGCTGTCTCACTTAATTTGCTACTGAGTGGGGGATCTTCACATTCCTTATCTAACAGCTTTCCCTTTCCCCATTTGTTGCATCTTTATCTTTATGGCCCAGTCCTCTGCATGGGCATCCCTGCATTGAAGTTAAACAGCTGCCCTTCTAAGTTGTCCATAAATTAAACCACTCTCCATTTCTCCAATCTCTGCCTCCCTTTACCACCTGAAGGAAACCAGGACTAGCATTAACAATGTTGTCCTTGGTCCTGGGATGTTTGTTTTTCCTAGTGGAATTGGTTACTTTTCCTTGGTTGTCCTTATCTCTGAAGCCTCCCTAAATTCTTCAGAGGTCCCCTCCTGCACTGTCCCTAAAACTGCCTAATTCCTAGCTAGCCCTGTGTCTCATTAACAAAAGCGTTTTTTGCAGAAATAGTCTATTGGGAGGCAGATGGCTTATATTCTAGAGTAGATTCAGCCAGGTAAGTGATTTGAGCAAGGTCAAACAACTGATAAATGGTAAATTCACAATTTGGACGCATGAGTGCCTGGTTCCGATTTTCTGCTCTTTGGAACATAAAGGAATGGGTGGTGAAGTTTCAGAAAGTAAGGACAGATTTCGCCCCTAAGTAGATAGCTATCTACTTCAGAACATAGTCTTGGAAGTAAAATCCACTTTTGGATAAAAGACTCCACAACCACTTCTCAGTAGCTGCATAAGAACTGCTTCAACCTTTATTATCTCAAGGTTGTTTTACTGCTTTATGTATAAAAAGCAGTCCAAATACATGGTTGTAAGAAAACGTGAATTTTGTACCATGTATCAGAGGAAACCTTTGAAATTTCAGAATCCCCATTGTTAAAGTCCTCTTTAGTACTTTATTCATTCTGCATTTTTAGTAACCTGCCCTAGGTTATTTCTAAAAAATATTATTGAGTGTATTTGAAAGCATCTGATTTTTTTCCTTTCATATTTTCTCTTACTTTTATTTGTTTAGTCATACAAAAGATTTTTAGGTTTGGTTTAGATCAGAAAAATTATAAACTTAAAATCCTACCTAGTGTTCCTTTAAAACATTTATTAAAAATGGAAGTATATTTTACCCTTAATTTTTTTCATACTACCTAAAACATGTGAACATTTAAATATTTACAATGGTTATGAGCACAGACTTAGAATTAGCCTTAGATTTAATCCTGGGTCAATTACTTATTTGTGTCACCTTGTACAAGTTTTTAACTTCTTTCTAATTCTCAGCTATAAAATGAAAATTATGATAGTACCAACTTCATCAATTGTTAAAAGTAATAAATAAAAAGCACAATGTTCATAAAGAACTTAGAAGAGTACCTAGCACATAGCAAAGAAATGTTAACTTATTTCTACACAGATGATTATATTTATGTATGTGCTGATGTAATCATTCTATTAATGTGGTGAGAAGTGAGAATAGCTATACCTTTTGGAGTGCATACATGATACTAATTCTTCTGGATCTCTTCAGTAACAACACTAGTCACAAGATGCTCTTTTTAAAAATTCTAGAAACAAATATCCTTCATGCAAATTAAACTTGCTAAAAAAGTATAAACTTTGCTATGTCCTACATATCAAAAGCACAAATAAAAGAAGCCTTGTTTATTGTGTTTTCATGGAAGCCATAGAGCAAAGCCTTAATCTAATTAATCTAAAATTGGAAGTATTATAATAATTAATGTTAAGTATTAGAATAATAATTAAATAATAAGTATTATATTAATAATTAAATATTAAGTATTATAATAATAGATTGTTCCCATGTTTACTTTAATAAATATATTGAACATACTTTAAGTTTTGCATCAATAAGAGTATTTACACATATCATATGCAGCCACTGTATGGATATTTTGTACATTCCTCATCGTCTGTTCTTTAAAATTTCATCATGATTATCCTTTTCATCTAATCTAAGGAGAGATTAAAAAGTTTATTTCCTTAGTCATTATCCACCCCCACTAGCCCTCCAAGCTAAGGACATCGTGCAGACTGAGTTATTAAAGTTGATCTGAAAGAGCAATCTGTTCTAAATGACTGTCCCTGGATCTGCCACGGAACCCTGTAAATACCCTTCATTACTCCTGTAGGGCGGTATCACATTTCTTTCATGCTACTCTTGTGGCCCACACAAGTTAGGCAGTGAGATTTGGGCTTTAGATGGTCCTGGTTGATTGATATAGGAATGGTGCTTCTCCTGACAGGTAACCACAAATTTACTTTTCAGGACTAATTTTTAAATATTAGTAGGTATTCTATTTACAGTTTTTTGTTGTTGCTGTTGTTTTAACTAAACTAGTTTTGAACTTGTAGTTTAAATAATGTTTAACTTTCCTAGGCTAGTATTTTCAAAACCACTTCAAGAAAAAGAAATTCTTTTAAAGATTCAATTGTATTTCTTAATCACATTGTATTATGGGGTTTGTATAAGACCCTCTAAAATCCACCATACATATATTGTTTTTGATGGTCAAGAACTTGTCTCTGATGAGTATTTTTCTCATTGAATAGGTATTTTTCTCATTGAATAGGGTTCTTTAAAAATAAGACATAGAGGATTTTTTTTCTTATTTGATGCTGGAGGAGGTACCTCAAGATAAATCTATGAATGTCAAGAAAAACTTATTGAAATTTTGTTATATGTGAGCAATTTCTTTTTAGGAATTAAAATCTCTTACACTAGGGGAAAATAGCAAATATTTTGATAGCACAGAAACTCCCGCATGCTTATCCCCCCAAGTGAAGACTTCCTCTGTCAGAGATCTTCCAGATTCCTTGGCATTCCTGTGGATCATCCCAATGTGAGTAAATGTTTCTGTAGCTGAGTGACTGAATTAAGATAACAGCTGAAGGCAAGCACAGGATCATGTTCAAACCATGATAAACACATGTTGGAACGGCCACTCAACTTTATGGGGAAGGCTGAAGACATGTAACCTAGTGTTTGCTGTCATTTATGAAATTTGTTTTTAACTATGTTGGATATGTTTTTAAAATTATTCTTTATACCAATAACCTCTAAAAAATCCAAACTAGTTGATTTTTGGTAAAACATTTATATAATTTCTACTAATAACAAGCTGAGTACGACCTGCATTACTTGGAAGCAAAAATTAATTAAAAAAAATCCTAGAATCTATAAAATGAGTTTTATATATTGTAAGCAAGATGTCCATAGTTACTGAATATTATTTATTTTAAATATTTGTATCCACCTTTTTCCCAAAAAGCTCAAAACATTTTGTACACCATCTGTATTTTGGAAATGTTGCAGTAAAAATGGGGAATAGCAGTAAAAATGCTATTCAGAAATTCTTTGGCCTCTTTCTTCTATAACTGTTTTTTTTTTTTGCATTTAAACTTATTTTAATTCTCCTTATTAATTTCTAATTCCACTGCTCTATTTTTGTCTTTCAGTATGGGTTTTTTCACACCTCAATATTTTATACCTACGTGAAAGGTAGATTACCAGACTTATGATGCACACCGTATAAAGGGAAGTAAAATTATGATCATTTAGAGTGTGCATAAGCATTTCCCTTTAGAAAATCAAATGGTAGCCATCTATTTGCTACCAGAAATAGAGATCTCACTTTCCCATGTTCCTTCCCAAGAACTAGCAGCATTTACATTGATTATAAATAAAATCTTCTCTTTAAGTGAAATGTCTTTAAATAAAACAGAATTGCTGGCTCATCCACACAAGTGGAAAATACAGAAACACAATTAAGTAGTCTTAAGGTTAATATCAGCACAGGATTAGTTAGGTGAAAGAGCGAATGAGCCTGTACATTGAAAATCTGAATTTTTGCACTAATGAGAATAACCTAGCCATATAATTCAGTTCTTTTTGTACTCTTTTCCCTCCTTAGAAATAGTTCTTTTGACCCAGATTATTTAAAAAGTACTCTTCAATTCTCTTTTTTCATTTTAACTGTGTAAACACAAAACCTCATAGCAAATGGTATAGTGAAATCTCTGAGGTGATCATAATAAATATATTTTATATTGATTCAATCTACTACAGGAATTCTGACAATGATTGAAAAGGATAAAAATATCTCTAAGTAAATTCCATGAGTTCAGGAATTTTGGTATATTTATACACTGCTTTATACACGGTACCTGGTAAATGGCAGTCATTAGGTAAATTTTCATTGAATAAATGGATAAAAGAAATCCAGCAAGCAGATGAATGGTTTAATTGAGAAACTAGATATAAACCTTTGTATTTTGTGCTATCAGAATTGAAGAATGGTCTTTGAAAAAAAAGATAATCAATGGCATATATCTGATTTTTCAAAACCAGGTCTTCTACCAAGATTGATGATGTTATAAAAAATAATATAAACTAAGCAATGAGGTTAACTTTTATTTTGCAATATCATATTCTGAAAATGTATGAAGTTGATGTTAAAGAACCTATACTTTGACAAAGTTGATATTTGAGCAGGTGTTGGTTCCGTTAATGTTGCACTCTTGTTATTGATTTGTAATGCTTGGGAAGAAAGATATTTGGCATCAATTTTTTTCAAAAAGTAAAATGAAAAACATTATCCTGGTTACTAATACATGAACAGGATTTGTAGCATGTTAACTTTGACTTTTAAGTAGTATCAGATAAATATTTTCTGAAGACGTTTGCTTAAACTAATTTGTTACTGGGTTTATTCTCAGGCTGATGGTTTTTTCCTCACCGTTTGCTCTATTTTCTCTAACTTTTAATGCAATTTTCTTCTCACTTTTGCTTAGGCTTTGGACAAACAATTCAAAAAACTCTGTGCTTTAAAACCTTATACCTCAGCTTCATATTGGCTTTCCAGAGTCAGATTTCCTAAAATTTATCAGTGACTAAATGAAAGTAAATTACCAATTATTTGAAATTAAATTTCTTGAAAATTAAGAATTTTCATGTTTTAAAAATAATGACATTTTCTTTGATTGATGGAATGTAGTATAACAAATTTAGAATTAACCCCAAACAGAAAGCAATAAACAACTTGGGACTCTGGCTAGAAATTCTATAACTAGAAAAACTTATTGACACCCACCACCCATAGGTGCTGTCCTGCTATGGAATCCCTTCACTTAGTTTTCTCCTGTCCAATCAGGTGGAATGTTTCACAGGCACATGGGTTATACTGCTCAAAATAACTTGGGACCTGTGAGCTGACAAATGCTCTGGCTCCAGTGGTGACAGGTTGTCCAGCTTCTTACAGCCATCTTCACTGAAACTGAGGTTAACTCCTCACTCTCTATGGACGGCCACTCTCTATTTCCAAGGGTGTGAAGAATTTCCTTTTTCTCCTGAGCTTTCATCTAAAAATTCTCCTTGGACAATTATCATCACAGTGGAGTGCCGGGGTTGGACATCCTCATCTGGGTCAACTAAAAAAAGAAAGGTAATATCCAGATTTAAGTTCACGAGTGTGTTTTGATAACAGGGCACTGACAATGGGAAAAGGGATATTTCAGAGACCTAATTACTGCTGTTTAGGGAGAAACCTAGGGTAACTTTCTAATTATGTATGATGGAATACCAAATTATGAGAAAATAAAGTTTTTAACATGTAAAGATTCTGGAGGGGATTGATGAGACTTTCAAAGATCACAGCCTACTTGCATCTTAAAGAAAAATTTCTCAGTAGAGAAAGTTGTGAAATGTACAGGTTATTGACATTTTCCATACATTCATTTATTAAAGTAATGATGTTCCTATAGAGAATTTGTGTGTAATTCCTATTTCCTTTTTAAAGGAAATTAAATCTAAAATAATAAGACTCCACAGTGAAAGACTTTCATTTTAAATTTTTTTATCATGTAAAAGGATATGCTTGCTATATTTAGTGTTGGGAGATCTGCTCCCTGGATTAATGTACACAACAGCTGCAGAAAGTCTTGCTCAAAGGACATTGCTCTTTCTTTCTCCTCTCTCTTTCCCTCTCTTTCTCTCTCTCCCTCTCTCTCCCTCCTCCCTCCTTTTCTGTCCATTCTCCCTTTCTCCCTTTTCAACAAAAAGACACTTGAGAGCCAGTGGCAATTATTTGGCCTGGTACCTTACACCCTTATCCCTAGATCCACATCTTGAACTCTATTTTTAAAATCACATAAGCAAAAAAAAAAAGAGAGAGAGAACATGGGTTAATCTGAATTTCCATTTCCCAAAGAGAATATTACAGTAATAGTATGAGAAATTTTATTATCTTATCAATGGAGCTTTACTCATACTTGTTAAAGATATTAGCATCAGTCAGTTTGAAAGAAACAAAAACAGCTATTCAGTTTTCTTTCTCAAAAAAAATTAGGATTTAATTACTTCCATTTGTTAATGATGAAATGAATTCCACAAGTTCTAAATGAAGATTTTGTCATACTTTTTAGTCTTTCCTTAATACTTAATAATAAGTTCATATAAATCCATTCTTATTTTCTAATAATTAAGAATATCTATATTGATGTCTATAATAAATGTTTTTTAACTAGAATATGCAGTCGAACACATGACTTGGTAACAAGCAAAATATTTAAAATCAAGGCCATCCCAGAAATCTGAAAAATATGAACACTACTTACTTTGTCAAGAGACAAAATTATAGACATTACATAGTTATAATACTGGACATGAAACAAACTGTTGGACACTATCCAAATTCTGGAAACTTGTCTCTATCCCCACTTATAGAATATGGCTAACGCTATTGGAACTCATACTGTGTTAAACCCCCAGCGTACCATATAAGTATCATTTGAATGTTTCTATTACAATCTGCTTACAAAGGCACATATTCAGTAGAATGGACTCAGAGCCACCATTCAGAGACCCAAGAAAGAAACTGAATGAATTTTTATCCTGACTAGGTTTTGAAATTCAGTTAGATGGTTTTTTAAATTTACTTTTGAGGAAATGGAACAGCAAATAAATCAGGTTTCCCTGTGAAAGTTCTTTTATGAACTACGGTTAGTATGTGAAAATGTGACAGCTAAACTTTTCAACAGTTAATCCCTATATGTAATAGGAGTAATGAACTCATCTTACCAACTGAAAATGTATGGTGAATGATACTACTAACTTTAGAATAATTCGTTTCCTTCATCCACATTGAGATTTGACAAAGGTGTCACTTATTGTATAGTATTGCTTATAATAAGACCAAAAACAAAAGAAAGAAAAGATTTTCTTAACTTTTCCCCTCTACTAAGAGAGAAGGAAGACTCAAACACCACAGAGATATTTTCCTAAATGTCTTTGGTGCTTCATAGAAATGTCATTCCTTTATTTAAAGGATGACAAAGAGCTTTTAAAATTCCTGGGGCATTGCACTTTTGCTCAAGCCAAGTACAAACAGAATCGTCTGCTTAGAAATTTAAGAACATATGTTCAGAAGATACATTTTTGGTGAGCACAAAATTTGGTGTGATTAATTACCGGCAATTACTAAAGAGTTCTTAGAATTCATATTTAACCAGAGTCACCTTGACAAACTCTGTACAGACTGCTTGTTACAGAGACCTCTACATGGTGTCATAATGCACCCGGCGCTCTGGGAGGAACCCAGCACAGCCTCCCTGCCCACTGCTAGATCAAGATCTTGAGATCTTGAGCAGATTTGGGGCAGTTGCTCCTTTTGCAATCTAGCTTATTATATTAGGTCATTTAGCTAGCAAAGTCATCTTTTTCTCAAATTCCCAATTACCTAAAAAAAAAAAAAGACATACTTATTAAAGACTAGAGAAAGAAAAAAATGTTAATTTTTCCTTACTTTTCTTATTTAAAATGAATCTTTGAGTAATTGGGGATTGACAATGTCTTCTCATTTGGAATTTCCCCTGTAAAATCAAAGTTCATCATGAATGGTGTGGTCTTGAGAATATACAAACATCTCATGCCTATCATTTTCGTTACTACCACCAAACACTTTTTTGGTCTTAGATTCCCAAAATTTTCTTCCTTCCCTTTCATTAGCCTTTCGTGAGTCACAAAATTGACTTTTACTGTTTCTTTGCTGTCTTTCAGACTAAATACTAACTTTGGGCTCTGACTTCAGGTATCCTTTACTAGTGTTGCCAATCTCCTGTTGTCCCTCTCCAAATAAATCTTTGCTCCCTTTTCTACCTTCCTACTTTTGCCAATTTGATTTAAAATAATAATAATAAAAGAATAGCTTACTCACCTTTAACCTTTTATCTAAACAATCTTTGCCTTCCTGTAACCTGTTCCTTTTATAGAATGTCGCTCATTAAAATGATTCCCACTAACTCTCCTGTGAATCACCTTTACTGTGTCTCTTTATTTCAACATTTTCTCCTAATGCATACATTTGCCTGTTTTTATTTGCTGTTTTTCCTCTTTCAAGTTGAAAGAGGAATTAAAAGAATAGACAGTATTTTCAAATTGACATTGATATATTTCCATATGTCTCAAGTTCTTATTCTAGTAATGCAGTACATACTTACTTAAAAAACTATTAATGCCATTCACACCAAAAATAAACTGAAAATAAAACTAAGATGGGGGGTGATACTTTAACAGTGAGAAGGTGAATATTGTAACAATGAAGAAGGATTAACCTCAAAATACGTCCATCTGTAGACAAATCTTAAAAAGGTGACTATACCCAACTCTCCAGAACTAATTCCTATGTACTGAGATTTGATTCTTGCCCCAAAAGGGGTTTCTTCAAAAGAACTGATTTAGATACTTCTCTTGTATATACTTCATCATGGTATATAGAAGGCAAAACAAGCAGGTCAACATTAGCACTAAAGAGAGGGAGCAAAGTCTAATTTTGTCAAGTATTCTGCCCCTGAAGAATATAGTAGGTATGATAATTATACATCAGCAGAAGAGGATTGCCTTAAATCTGTACAGTGCTCTACATTTTTAAGTGCTTCGCAAACAAATGCTGAAGTAAGCAGGCTAGTTCTGCTCACCCTCAGTTTAGAGTCTTTGCATAGCAGTTATGATTGAACTCTTCCAAAATCATGCCATCTGCTTCTCAAGCTTTAAAATGGTTTCCCGGGCCTCCCCAGTGGCACAGCAGGTTGAGCGCAGCACTGTGAAGCTGTCCGCAGCCTCTACAGCTCCGGTTCAATTCCAGGCCAGCCAGGGAGATTCCCACATGGTGAGACAGACCTCTCCTGTCGCGCCCACTGCTCCCCTCAGCAGTGTACTTCGGTCCTTCTGCTTTTTCTGCTTCTTCTGCTATCTCTGGTGAATTCTCTCACCCTCCCACACCTGTCCCCCAGTGCTTGTATAAATAAATAAATCTTTTTAAAAAATGGTTTCCCAGTACATGTTTAATAAAATTTTAACTCCATCACATGGTCTGCAAGGCTTTACATGACATGGCCTTGTGCCTTGCGCCTTGCTGACTTCCTTTCTATCTACTCATCTTACTCACCCCCTGGCACACTAAACTTGACTCAAATATACCAAACATTTACCTTTTCAGGCCTTGACACTTACTTCCTCCTATGTCAGGGACATCTTTCTCCCTGGGTGATCAGTAGGTGAAGTTCTCTGCTGCATTAGAAACTTTGCCTGGACTTCCTAGCTAAAATATCACACCTCCCTTTATCCCTCATCATTCTCTATTCCCTTAGTTTTCTTCTTGGCATTTATACTTCCTTAATAGGATATCAGTTTTACCAGCTCAGAGACTTAGTTATTGTTCATTGTTGAATTCACAGTGCCTGGCACATAGTAGATGCACATTGAGCATTTATTGGATAAATAAATGAAAGCTAGGTAATTCATAATAATGTTCTTTTTAAAATTATAAATTTTATAGCAAAGCTTTTAAATTAATGGTTGAAGAGAAAGAGATACATTTTCCTATTTTAGGTAATATTTATTGGTTTAACAATTTACATGTGTATTTTCTCTGAGAACCCTTTAACATAGAATGACTATTATTTCATTTGATCGCTGAGGATAATTGAGATCCAGATGCATTAAGCCATTTACTCAAAAGAACTAAATTATTTAATATGGGAGCTGGAATTCAAACCCAGGGTTTCTGATTTAAATCAGTTGTCCTTTGATACTTCTGTTATGGAAAAAAAAAAAAGCATGGTTCCAGTTATTTTATCTTTCCTAAATTTTCATTTGAAAGTCAACTAGAAATCATTCCTGTTTTTCACCAGTTTATATTTTTCTTTGCATCTGTACGTTTTTGTAAATATGAATATCATTATCTGTCCTACTTTACCCTAAAATTAAAAAAAAGATAAACAACAAAATATTTAGCAGGAAATTCTAATGAAGAAAAGAATTCAACAGACATTCACCTTCTATGTACTGTGTGTCTGTGTGTGCAGAGAAGATGGTATTCAAAACAAAGTGAATGGACAGAGAAGTAAATTAGAAAATTCAATATATTGAGAGAGTGTTTTGTTTGGGGGTAAGGACAGTGAACTTTGGGAGCAACTTGGAGCAGTACCCAAGGAAAAGAAGAAGCCTTAGGGCAATGTCTCAGCTAAGAACATGAAGACCATGTAGCACTTGGTCTGGTAAGGTAGTAAAGGGAGGTGAAACAGGGAACAGCCTAAGCAAAGAATATGCACAAAAATCTGAAGGTAGCAGAACCCGTTCATGAGATTACTTGATACATATGCTGAATTAACTACAAAGCTAGACGTCAGTTTCCCTTCAAATTTGTCCTTGAATCAAGTCACTTCACTAGTTCTATTTCTAGCCATGGTATGTGGCTATAGTTATTATATAACAACTAACGTAATAGTAACTGCCATTTATCAAACGTTTACCAAACACCAAACACATTACTCCAAACACATTTAATCATCACTTCAATCTCTGAGATAGCTACTATTATTATCCCAGTTTTACTGATGAGTAAACTGAGTCTTACAGAGGTTAAGTAAATTTTTTACAGAGGTTAAGTAAATTTTTTCAAGTTTATACACAGGGCATGTAGCAAAACTGACATTTGAACTAGATCTATTTCATGCTAAAGTGTTAGGAAATCAATGATACATTAAAACATAAAGAAATCCTTTATTTTGAACACCTGAATGTTTTGTCATCATAAAAGTTTCTCATAACCATATACATCAGAAAAGCCATGGACTTACACATCAATTGATTCTTAAAAAGAAAAGTATTAGTTACAGGGCCTCCCTGGTGGCGTAAGGGGTTAAGAGGCAACCTATTGGGGCTCCCTGGTGGCACAAGGGGTTGAGCACAGCACTGTGTAGCTGTCCGCAGCCTCTGCAGCACGTTTGATCCCTGGCCAGCCGGGGAGCTGCCCATATGGTGCAGCAGACCTCTCCTGACTCACCCGCTGCTCCCCTCAGCAGTGAATTTCACTCAATCTGCCTGTTCTGTTCCCCACTCTGTCTCTGATGAATCCTCTCACCCCTCACACTTCTGGCCTGTACCCCAATTCTTGTATGCATAAATAAATAAATCTTTTAAATATATATATATATAAAGAAAAGTAACAGTAATTCCTTAGATGAGTATTTTGTTTCCTATTTGCATCATAAATATAAACTTTTTAAAAATTCTTCAATATGAATATCACCTTTACCTAAGTATTCTTTTTTACTAATACCAGTTGAGTGGCCATTACTATTGGCTGGCCCTGTTTAAAAGACTTTACCTTCATGATAGTATTAATCCTCACTCCCCTGGGAAATAAAATTATCCATGTTTTACAGATGAAATTAAAACTCAGAGAACTTAAATAGCTTTCTCAAAGTCATACAACTACTACAAAGTGAAACCAGAATTTGAAAACAGATCTATCTGATTCCAAGGCCAGTGCTCATTCCATGTTCCCCCAAGATAAAACTACATTAAAATAAAAAATAAATTAAGAATACATTAAAATACAATTAATATATTCAACTCAAGAGAGAAGGCCATCTTGATTATAAAGCACTTAATTTTCCCCCTTACAATTTAGACATACAGAAATCCAAATAAGCTAATTAAATAGTTGGTTTATAAATAAGATTTCAATAAATATATTAATTACATTTTAAGTCACATTTTACACCTTATTTCAGCTATATTTAACTGTTCTTAGTAGACAAATCAGACAAATTTTCAATTTGGGATATCATTAACACTTCCATATATTATTTTGTGTACAATTTCTTGTCTTAACAAAATTTAAAATAGCCATATATAGTTCTATGTAATGAGATTATCATGCTTCAATTAATGATTTTTTTATTTTTTGGACATGGTTGCAAAGTTTTATTATCTTCTATACTATGATGAACATCTTTGTAGATAAATCTTTGCATATATCCAACACCTTTGCATTTTCAGTTACTCTATTTTTAAGGAAAAATAGACTTCACCTAAATAAGTGGCCTCAAAAACAGCAATCTCAGGCCGTGGTAAATATGTGGGAAAACGCTCCTGCTAGTCCTTTTAGCCACCTCTAATTGCCTTCACAAGGCCATTTGCCTCTTTTGCCAATTTAAAAGTTAGCTTTGGATAACAACCTAAAAGTTTGAGGACTAGGACAGTTCCTAGGAAGCCTTATTTATGATATATGAGGCTAAGGGAAATGGAAGAATGAGTTGAAATAAGTTCATCACAGAATCTTAAAAGCCATAAAAGATTTAGATTACTTTTCTCTCCATCTTCCCAACACATGGCCCAGCATGTAGTAACCAAGATGATAAATAGTCTTCATCTCTGTAACCATTTCTTATTGGTTGGTGGTAACTGAAGAAGCGAAGTGTTAAAGTCAATGGGAAGGGTACTGTAATCAATTAATTGCTTTTTTTAAGAAGAGAGAGGCGTAACAGCTTGTGAGTTGTAAGCTTATCATCCTTCCAGTTCATGTGTGAATGAAAAATATAAACATGTTAATAAAATAAAATCATTTTGCATTACAAAATCTAATTCAGGGGACTTTGAACTAAAGTTATTTGTACTGTTTTAAGACTCCAAAAAAATTCCTTTTTTGAATTGGTGATCTGTTCATATAATTAAAATTCAAAAGTCAGGAAAGTTTATACAATTAGAAGTATCCTATCTTTCACCTCTCCTTACTACCATAGTCTCTCTTAATCATATTTATTTAAGAGAGTTTTACATGAGTCTCTAACTCTTAATTTTGGTGAGAAATTAGTTGTACCATATTTGAAGAAACTAAGTCATCAGTCTTTAGAGCATATTGAGCCTATAAACAGCATTTAGACACTAGTCTCCAGTCAAATAACAAAAGCATTGTTTATTTTTATGAGCTAGATCAAGCTTATGTTTTCAGTAACTAGAGGAGACACTGTTGTCAATGTCTTTTAATTTCTATTATTTTGTTATATTCAAAGTAAATGGAGATGAAATATCTGTATGAAAGCCCTTTAAAACTAAAATTTCTGTACAGATATTATCAAAATTATGTTTAGAAATTATACAGTCAGTATAGTCACTTAATAACTTTTGCAAATTAAACTTGCAAATTTAAAGAATTTAACCCATGTTTTTATTTTCAATTTCAGGGAAATCTCAGTCCTCTTTATTTTACAATTTGAGAATAATCTTTAAGTCTTCAAAGAGCGTAAAAGTATCCACACTCAGCAATATTTTATTTCAAGTTTTAAGTGCTTAAGAATCCATCATGTTCTAATAACATAGAATTGTTGTTCACTAAAAATGATCCAAACTGTTTGTCATTGTTATTTTGTGACAGCATGCAAGACGACAGCCTCGAGGCATCTACTTCCATATCTCAGCTTCTAAGGGAGAGCTATTTAGCTGAAACTAGACATCGGGGAAATAATGAGAGGAGTCGTGCAGAGCCTTCCTCAAACCCTTTTCATTTTGGCAGTCCTTCTGGAGCTGCTGAAGGAGGAGGAGGCCAAGATGACCTTCCAGATCTTTCAGCCTTTCTGAGTCAAGAAGAATTGGATGAAAGTGTTAATCTGGCAAGATTGGCCATCAATCATGACCCTTTGGAGAAAACAGATGAAGCGCAAGCTAGAAAGCGTCTTTCTTCCGATCAAATGAAACACTCACCTAAACCAAGTTTTGACCCAAACTTTCACCACGATAATTCTCAAAGTCTTGCTAGTTCTAAAGAGAGTCCCCAGGAGGCAAAAAGACCACAGTATAGTTCTGAAACCCAGTCCAAAAAAGTATTCTTAAATAAAGCCGCTGATTTCATTGAGGAACTGTCATCCCTTTTCAAAGCACATAGCTCCAAACGGATTAGACCTCGTGCCTGCAAAAACCACAAGAGTAAATCGGAATCTCAAAACAAAGTTATGCAGGATAACAGCTCCAGTTTCTCCAATCTATCAGAAAGAAGAGAAAGATCTTCTGTTCCCATCCCTATCCCAGCAGATACCAGGGATAATGAAGTGAATCATGCTCTTGAGCAGCAGGAAGCTAAGAGGCGTGAAGCTGAGCAGGCTGCCAGTGAGGCAGCTGGTGGAGACACCACCCCAGGGTCTTCACCTTCATCGTTGTATTATGAAGAACCTCTGGGGCAACCTCCCCGGTTCACTCAAAAGTTACGGAGCAGAGAAGTTCCAGAAGGAACCAGAGTACAGTTGGATTGCATAGTGGTAGGAATTCCACCACCTCAAGTAAGGTAAAAATGTCCCATTAGTAATGTTTGGTAATTGTTTTCCATCTACCATAATCCTAAATATATCTTTTAAGTATGTTGTTTCAATAATTGCATACTCCTTTTGAGAAAACAGAGTCTAAAGCAGCACAGTTCAACACAACAGTGAACTACCTGTAGTTAGAATCCTGTGTTACATTGTTTCCCTAGCCACCTAATTACTACTAGAATATGACTTATTACTATTTAAATTTTTTTCTGGATCTATAAATGAGGCATCATCTTTTTCTTATGGAATATTCTTTTTAAAAAAAAAATTTAGGGCCTCCCCGGTGGCGCAGAGGTTGAGCGCTGGGTTGCGAAGCTGCCCGCGGCCTCTGCGGCGCCGGTTCGATCCCCGGCTGCTCCCCAGCCACCGGAGGAGGGTCCCACATGGCGCGCAGACCTCTCCTGCCGCCCGCTGCTCCCCTCAGCAGTGTGCTTCGGTCCTTCTGCCTGCTCTGCTCCCCACTCTGGCTCTGGTGAATTCTCCCACCCTCCCGTGCTTCTGACTGTACCCAGTGCATGTATAAACAAAAAACAAACAAACAAACAAACAAATAAATAAAAGCATGCCTCTATAAAAAAAAATTCTAAAAAAAATAAAATAAATAAAAAAAAGATTTATTATTATTTATGCATGCAAGAGTTGAGTGTAGGCCAGAAGTGGGTGGGGGGCAGTGAGAGGATTCGCCAGAGACAGAGCGGGTAGCAAAACAGGCAGACTGACTGAAATACACTGCTGAGGGGAGCAGTGGGCGAGACAGGAGAGTTCTGCCGTACCATGTGGCTTTGCTCATGGTGGCCAGGCATCAAACTTGTGCTGCAGTGGCTGCAGATAGCTTCATAGTGCTGAGACTTAACCCCTTGTGCCACCAGGGAGACCCTGAAATATTCTATTTTTTTTTTTTTTTGGTTAAGATTTATTTATTTATGCATACAAGAGCTGTGGTAAAGGCCAGAGGTGTGGGGGGTGAGAGGATTCACCAGAGACAGAGTGGGGAACAGAACAGGCAGACTGACCAAAGTCCACTGCTGAGGGGAGCAGCGGGTGAGTCAGGAGAGGTCTGCTGTGCCATGTGGGTTTCTTGCTGGCCGGTGGGAAATCGAACTCATGCTGCATTGCCTGAGGACAGCCTCATAGTTTGTGTCTTAACCCTTGCGCCACTAGGAAGGCCTCCCTGGAATATTCTTTTTATAGGACAGTAAAAGTACTAGTTTCAATAATAATATTTTGACTTTTATATATGTGTGTGTGTATAAAATTTGCAAATTTAAAAGTAAGAGAGAGAGAGAGAGATTCAAGGAATTCTAGTCCAAAGCCATGCTCATTTGTTGAGTTTTGCTTTTCAAAGGCAATATAAAGTAATATTAAACATTATTTCTACAATGATGTATGCATTTTATTACCTGGTTATCCAAGTGACCTCTTAAAGAGTTGTTTTACTTTGTATCTTAATCACCAAGCACAGCTTCTGGCACAGAGTAGTCACTCAGAAATGTTGAGCATACTAAAAAACATATAAAGAAACAAGAAACACAACTTAAACTTAAACCAACAGTGAGAAAGTTGACCTAAGATATGGCAAAGGGTTGAAACTGAACAACACAGGTGGTGTCTACCCTTCTGCCTGATGACACTCCCTGGTACTCTGGTCTGTCACAGTGGGGAGATAGCATCACTCAGGCAGCCTAATCAGTCTAAGCTGGCTGGTAAGCACTCAAGTTATAGTACACATGTAATCTACTTAGGTTAGTCATGTTCAACCTACTAGTTTCTGCATAGACTGGACTACCTACCTCCAAATTAGGCCAGATCATTTAGTACACATTCTTTCCATGATAATTTCAAATACAAAAGAACAGTTAGTGCTTCAGTAAGAAAATTCAGCCATGAAGAACTGTAAGATATTCATCTTCAAAAAAAAAAAAAAAGTAAACTTGTGATCACCTCAACACTACTTAGTCAATTAATTACAAATTTGCAAATTTAAAAGTGAAAAAGATGTGCATTACTTCCATGAAGCAATATTAATTTTACCTGGGAAGAATTTTTTATATGACTTCTTCATGCCTATATTCCCAACAATTAATTTGGTGCTAAGAAATATTTTATTCACTAAAACTTTTCTGATGAATCAGTACTTAATTTCATGACTGTGATTATATTAAGAAAAAAATTGGAATTTTCCTGCTAGGCTATTAGCTGTCATTATTTTCCTTAGCACAGAATTTGCATAATTATATATGTTTTTTAACTTTAAAAAAGTGATACCCATAATCTTTCAGGTATCCAGCTTCAAACTTGTAAATTTTTCAGTCATTTTTCCTATCATCAAATCAGTCACCAAGTTCAGCTTGATTTCTTTTCTTCTAAATATTATTGCTCACTCACATCTTTTCTCTCCTTTCCACTGTCCCAACCCAGTCTGACCAGACCATCTGATGGTCTTTTACTATGTACTCAGCACTGTGATCAATGCAATGACGGAAACAATATAATATGTGCCTCTGTATAAACCATAAGAACTGTCAGGATTCAGAGAAGGAATGAAACTCTAGAAAGGTCAAAGAAGGCTTCAGAGATGAAGGCAGTTTAGTTGAAGACTGAGAAGGATTTAAGTACACATTTACTCATTATCATTTATTCATTCATTCAACAAATACCTATTTTGTTGCTAAAATAACTCACTGAAAATACAAAATGATTATATTCTGCTAGAAGCCAGGAATCTTTTTTTTTTTTAAAGATTTATTTATTTATTTATACAAGCACTGGGTACAGTCAGAAGCGCAGGAGGGTGAGAGAATTCACCAGAGCCAGAGTGGGGAGCAGAACAGGCAGACTGATGAAATACACTGCTGAGGGGAGCAGCGGGAGTGGCAGGAGAGGTCTGTTGTGCCATGTGGGACCCTTGCTGGCGGCCAGGGATCAAACCGCTGCTGCAGAGGCTGTGGGCAGCTTTGCTGCCCAGTGCTCAACCACTGCACACCAGGGGAGACCCTAGAAGACAGGGATCTTATTTTGAAACCAAGTCTAAAACTATTCTGAGACTGTAGGTCATAATCTAATAGAGCAATCCTACAGGCATGTAATTGAAACATTGCAATATTATATAGCGAGTTCTAACAAAAGTTTGTATGGGATGAAATGACAACACAAAGGAAGATGTGGCTCTTTTTGGCTAGAGTGCAGGAAAAAGGAAGTTTTGACATAGGAGAATCAACTTTAGTTTGAGGAACCCGAAGGTGGATGAAAAAAAAAGAACAAAATCCCAGAAACAAGTGTTCTCAAGCAACTGCAAGTGCTTGGATATGTGAACATGGAGTAACAGATATGAACAGATGAGAAAAGAGAAAAATTAAAGAAGCAGGCAGAGGAATGGGTCCTTTTAGGCCAGGTCAACCCAATATATATATTTTTTATAATAAATTTTATTTTTATATTCCCCATACAATTTCAACCCCCCCATTTTGACCCCAATCCCTCCCCTCCCTCCACCCACCCCCCCAAAAGTGTCTCTGGTTCATAGATTTTTGTTGATTTTGATTTTCACTTTCTTATAGTTATTCATTTTCCTGGTCCCTTATTTAAGTTTTCTAGATTCCTGCTATGAGTGAGACCATCCGGTATTTTTCTTTTTCTTTCTGGCTTATTTCGCTGAGCATGATCCCTTCCAGCGCCATCCATGTTGCTGCAAATTGCATGTGCTTATCTTTTTTGAATTCTGAGTAATATTCCATGGTATACCCATCCTTCCTGTTACCAAGTCAGTCACCAGAGACTGGAACAGTAATAATATTTTTATATGCCAGGGAAGATCCTGATTTAACTGGAGAGGAGAGAAGGAGCCAGATAATTTTGAAGAGCTTTGAAAGCAAAGCAGAAAAATTCAAACTTCATTTCAAAAGCAAGTGGAAACCATTTAAGGTTGTATATAGGAAAATACCAAGATTAAATGGAACAATTAAGTAAAATTAGACTGGAAGAAAAATTAGACCAAAAAGAATGGAGCCTTGAGACCATTTAGGAAACCATGGAAGTTATCCCAGGCATCAGATGATCTGGTCAGAGAGGTGGGGACAGTGGAAAGGAGAGAAAAGATGTGAATGATGGTCTCACTCATAGCAGGAATTTGGAAAACCTAAATAAGAGACCAGGAAAAAGACTAATCAATGCAAAGTAAAAATCAAAATCAACAAGCAACCACACTGGGGGGGCAGAGGGGAGGAAGGGGCGGGGAAAGGAAGGACTAGAGTCAAAAATAAGGGGGGTGAGCAATTGTATGGGGATTATAACTAAAATGAAAATGCACACATTGTGCAAAGATGAAAAAAGATGTAAGAATTATATAAAATAAAATACTTAAATTTAAAAAAAGATGTGAATGAACAATAATATTTAGAAGAAAGGAAATTAAGCTGAACTTGATGACTGATTTGGTGATAGGAAAGATGACTGAAAAATTTACAAGTCTGAAGCTGGATACCTGAAGGATTATAGGTATCACTTTTTTTAAGTAAAAAAAAACCAACATATGTAACAGAGAAAAGTATTGCTGGGTACCTGAGAGAACAATGGGGTAACAATGGGGTAAAAAGGACTGAGAAGATGAAAGAAGTTACTGATTTATGGAGGAGGTTGATGATATGAATCTGATGGGATGGGGAAACCATATCCCATAGACATTCAGAAATTTGAGACTAAAGATAAAATGAAGGTAATGGAATTGGAGACATGCCAGTGAATGACCTGGACACTGGGAAAAGTCTGACACAATATCTCTGTAGTGACAAAGAGCCACTTGGAGCGGACTCCCAGTAATGCTAGACTGGGGTAGTGTTTTCTATCCTTCCTTTAACATAACTTGTCTTCCCATTTTTCTCCCCACGGTAAATCTGTACCATGTTACTGCAATACATACTTTACACACTTTTTTTTTTTTTTTTTAAGATTAAAGAGGCTTGGGATAGAAAGAACCTGCCACCCCACCTACTTACTTATCACTGGAACACCTAAGGTGCTTCCATTGAACACAAAAGCACAAATTTTGATCCAGAGGTTTCCTTTTTAGAATACATTAAAATATTAATGAAACATTTGGGTTTTCTATACAGGAAGCTCACAGTAAAAAGTATCCTTTTTGCTATTTCACTAGAAAAAGTAATAGAATATCTGACAACTGAGGTCTGACCCTGTACTTAAGTGCTCCTATGTGTAATCAGTATTTCATCCATGTTCTTATAATCCTAATTTCACAAATTAAAAAATTATTTTTGCACATATTGCTGATTCTCAAATGAATTAAGTAGAAACTGTTGTTTACGTAGAGGTGGGATTCTAAATCACTGAAGTTAGCATTTTTGAAAACTTGTTAATATTGGGCATAGCTTCCTTGGAGGAGTTGTCCTAGAAAATGAAATATATTCATATGTTAAGCCCAGATGAAAGAGTCTGCAGGAATTCACAACAAATGGTCGTGATCCATTTATGTGTCCTGCCTCCAAATTCTTTTCTCAGGAATGTACAGCTGGGTCACACCAAGTATGTTTGCTTGTATAGAACCTTCTGAAGCAGCACAAATTTACCCTTTATAGATGATGATGCCTGCTTTGGCTGTTAACTTTTGCTATTGCAACTTCTGGACATGTGAGTAGAATTCTGAGGAAATAAAAATGAAATAAATTAGCTATAAAGATAAAGGAAACCTCAAATGAGATAGGGGATATCTTAAAAATATTATCATGAAGAGTTATAGATGTTATATTTTTAAATAAACTCTATTTATTTAAATTTATGTAAATTTTTAAACAATTACATTATTTAAGAGTTTTTTCCTTTTACCTTTTAGAAAAATCTACATATCTTTATTCATTATTCATACAACAAATATTAAATGTCTATTATATGCCAATTTATCATTATAGGCACTAGATTAAAGCAGCAAATGGGAAAAATTCTCCGCCTTCCTGGAACTTAGAGTCTAGTAAGGAACACATCTAATAAAAATGATTGTATGATTATGGTGATTGATGATAAATGCTATGAAAGAGAGTACTATAATAGGGACCAAACCTTGAGAGTAGGTTGGCGAAGGTTTCCTTGAAAAATGCTGTTTCAGCTGAGACCTAAAGGATGAGCAGGCAAAGTGGGGTGTGATGAAAAGTATTGCAATCTGAAGGAACAGCAAACTTGAAACCCTGAGGCAGCAAGAAAATTGCTTAGTTTAAGGAGGTGATGTCACCAGAATATGAAG
Source organism: Talpa europaea (assembly GCF_964194135.1). Classification (NCBI taxonomy): domain Eukaryota; kingdom Metazoa; phylum Chordata; class Mammalia; order Eulipotyphla; family Talpidae; genus Talpa; species Talpa europaea. The sequence goes on along the minus strand of NC_140077.1, from coordinate 45,553,447 downwards.
AGTGAGAAGGAAATGGTTTGTGATAAAGTCCAGAAGGGACTCCTAGAATAGGCTATTCAAAGTGGGTCCCTGGACCAGTAATGTCAACCTCATCAGGGACTAACATTGATATGCAGATTCACAGGTGAACCTTGGACCTACTGAATCAGGAACTTTTTTTAAAAAAAGATTTATTTCTTTATGCTCACAAGAGCTGGGATACAGGCCAGAGATGCAGGCAGTGAGAGGATCCACCAGAGACAGAGTGGGGAACAGAACAGGCAGATTGACTGAAATACACTGCTGAGGGGAGCAGCGGGCGAGACCGGAGAGGTCTGACTCGCCATGTGGGTTTCTCCCTAGCTGGTCAGAATCAGACTCATCCTGCAGAGGCTGCAGATTGCTTCATAGTGCTGTGCTTAACCCCTTGCGCCACCAGGGAAGCCCTGAATCAGGAACTTTAAGGATGAACCTGAGACACTGTGGGTTTTTTTTTCCTCCAAATTATGTCTATTGTGGTAAAATAGGTTTAGATTTTTGTATCAGCTCTGGGAGTTATAGGTTCAAACCTCTACAAATGTGTACTTTCACACCCTACCAAACATCCTCTACATATTCTACTAGCCCCCTTTCTTCCTAATAATAAACTTTTTTTTAAAGATTTGTTTCTGCATACAAGAGCTGTAGGCCAGAGGTATGGGGAGGGTAAGAGGATTCATCAGAGACAGCGTGGGGAGCAGAACAGGCAGATTGACTGAAATACACTGCCAAGAGGAGCAATGGGCGAGTCAGGAGAGGTCTGCTGCGCCATGTGGGTATCTCCCTGGCCGGGGATCGAACTCATGCTGCAGTGGCTGTGGATCACTTCATAGTACTGAGACTTAATGCCTTGCACCACCAGGCAGGCCCAACAGTGCATTTCTCAGAGCATATTCATATTATTAAGTGTTGCACTATTGTATGATATTTTATGGGAAGGCTAAAGGATTATATTATTGAAACACACTTGGGTTTTTTCCTCTCTTTTTCTTAATATGAGCGATGTTATTATAAACATTCTAATATATATACTTCCGATGCACAGTTTTTTCCCAGTCTGTCTATAACTGTCTAGGCACAGAATTGCTGAGAGTATGTACAAGTTTAACTTTCTAATAATACTAAATTATTTTCCAAGGATATTATTTCCCATTTACATTCCCATCAAAGCTGTTTAAGAGTTCTGGTTGTTCTACATCATTGCCAATATGGTTACTACCAGGCATTTTAATTTTTGCCAATCTTTGTTCAAAATGGACATAAGGTTTTCTTACTGTAATTTTAATTCTCATTTCTCTAGTTACTAATGAGGGTGAAAATTTTAAAAAAATGTATTTATTGACAATTCAGGATTCATTTTCTATAAAAGGCCTGTTTATATTTTTCACGCATTTTTCAATAGGTTTGTTTGTTCTTTCTTATTGATTTGTAAGACCTTTCAAAATATGATTAGGATGTTAGTCATATAACATGTGTTATGAAAATAATCTTTTCCCAATTTGATTTATCTTTTTATATTATCTATCTCATCTTTTGATAATTAGATATTCTTAACTTTAGGGTCAAATACATTGATTTTTTTTCCTTTATAGTTTTTGTTTCCATAATTGGTAACTAGTTTAAGATATTGTTTTTAACCTCAAAGTCATAAAGATATTTTATATATTATCTTCTAAAAGTTTTATAATTTTATCTTTCACATTTAAGTTTTTAATTCATTTACAATTGTGTTTAGTGAATAATAAGAAACAGAGAACCCATGTCAATTTTTTAAATTGAACAACCAGTTGTTTCAGTTTACTGGAAAATAAGACCAGCTTCATCTTAAATCAAACTTCCATAAATATATGTATATTTATATATACATAATATATATATATATATATTATGGTTATAGCTTGTATTCATGAGAATTTATCTACAGGGTTTTGGTGTTCTTCTCTCCTAATCCTGTAGCTTATATTTCATTTTCTTGTCTTACTGAGCTCACAAAGCACTCTAATACAATATTGAATTGAAGTGGTGACCTTGAGTATAATAGGTGTGTCTGATCTTAAAGGGAATGCTTTCCACTCTCCACCATTATGTAGAATTTTATCATAAGGGTTTTTTGTTTGTTTTTTATTGTTTGTTTGCTTAAGAATTTTAAGTTTTTCAAAAATCATGAATGGATTGAATTTTATCAAGCATTTTTTTCTGCATCCATTTAGACAGTTGTATGATTTTCTTTTTACTCTGTAAAATAAAGAATATTGATTTTATAAAGTTAAGTCAAACTTGAATTCTTGGGATAAGCAAGGTCAACACCTTGAAAGTGACTCCAAATTGAGTAAACAGAATAATTTACTCTGAAAGAAAAGTTAACATAGCAAACAAAACACAGGGAGAAATTATCTTTAAAATAGGTAACAATGGAAAGATTTAGGTAGATTGCCTCGATAACAACAGTAAAACTAGAAAACTCAGCACATTCATTTGTTCATTTTGAAATAAAATCCATTCAGCATTTATAATACATCGGGAACTATTCCAGGACTTGAGATTCAATAGTAACTAAAAAGTTTCCTACCATATTTTTTATTAGATGAGGTGAAAGAAATAAATAATAAACAGTAATTGTCATAAATAAATAAATTGTGAAGTAATTTAGTAATAAGTCCTATGAGAAAAAGAAAAGGTAGGAATCTTAGAAAGAGACAATAAAGTTTCTGGTCAGCACTGCACAAAGTAGTTTAGTCCTTAAAAAATTATTTCAGCAACCATTCTCATTTTCACATTTTTTTACCCTTCCTCTCATTGTGTTTAAAATTGGCGGCATAATTAAGATCAATCTTGATGTATTAATATTAAGCTTTTTTATGCTTTTCTGAAGTTACCAAGAAATTTCTGCCTGAGAGAACTTGATATATTTTCATAAAATTTAAAACATAGACATATCCTCCCCGTGTATATAGTTCCACCCTCCCATAAGTAGAATATAGCAGCATCGGTTTGATCCCCGTACACCGGCAAGGGTCCCACGTGGTGCAACAGGCCTCTCCTGCACCCACTGCTCCCCTCAGCAGTATGTTTCAGTCAATCTGCCTATTCTGTTCCCCGCTCTGGCTCTGGTGAATTCTCTCAACCTCCCGTGCTTCTGACTGTACCCAGTACTTGTATAAATAAATAAATAAATCTTTAAAAAAAAAAAAGGTAGAATATAGCTATTTTTTTAGAAGTTCTTTTTTTTAAGATTTATTTATTTTTATACAAGAGTGTGGGAGGTGAGAGGATTCACCAGAGACAGAGCGGGGAGCAGAACAGGCAGACAGACTGAAATACACTGCTGAGGGGAGCAGCGGGCACGACAGAAGAGGTCTGCTGTGCCATGTAGGTAGCTCCCTGGCCGGCCAGGAGTCAAACCTGTGCTGCAGAAGCTGTGGACAGCTTCACAGCACTGTGCTCAACCTGCTGTGCCACAGAGGAGACCCAGAATATAGCTATTGGACATAAAAATTTAAGTTTGTTAACCTAGTCACAGGCAAACAGGACATATTAACCACAGAATTATGTCATGAAATCCAATAACTTTGAGTGCTGTTAGACAACATCTACTATTATATTATTGTTCAACAGCTACAGTTGCACTTTATATATGAAGAGTCACTCTGACACATGGAGAGAGCTGAAACATCAATAATCACTACAATGCCTTTCATTTGTTTCAGACCTTACACTTAAGAGATGGAACATTTTTAATCAAAACCGGCTGAATGCAATTGAAGAAAAGCTCTTTGCTAGCCCCCAAGACTTCTTGGAAAATGAAACAGCTTTGAAGTGACAATATTCCTGATTTGAATTCAGTCACTTAACATTGATGCAACAAACATTTTTCTGAGCAGTTGTAATGCCATACATTGAGCTAGGTGCCAGATAAACAAGTGGTAAACAAACAAACTTGATAATCTCTGCCCTACTGTATTTATTATCCAGTAAGGGGGAGATATTAAACAAGGGAAACTACAAATGCATATATAATTATAAATGATGCATAGGTTCTGTGAAGGAAACATGGTATTTAACAGCGAGACTAATAGGAGGTGCGATCGGGACTTTGGAAGGGCTGGGGCAGGGTTAAAGAAAGACTCTGAGTAATCCTTCTTTTAATGAGCATGATTACTGGTGAATCAGAATAACACATTCGAATTACATTAGAGGTCGTTAATGAGCTAAAACATTGAGTCATAATATTTATCCAAGCCATATTTTAGATAAAATAGTAACCAAACAGTAGAATAGTGATAGGTATCCCAAAAGTCCAGTCAAATTTGAAAAATATGTCTCTTCAGTGTCTTTATTTCCAGGCTTGGTAGCAAGGCAAATTAGCAGACCTGACAACTTGGTGTGTTAAAAGTGGGTCCCTCTTCATCATTTGGGCCTGCCCCGTTTCCCCAGATCACAGAGTCTTTTCTGCTGAGCCATGAAACCTATCTGGCACCTGCTGCCATTCTGCGAGTGTCATGAGGATTTGGCCTTCTTAAACCAGGCGGCTGGACAGGGCATTTCTATGAAATCAGTACCTCACATGGGTAGACATTTTTTTTTTTTCTTTATCCATTCCTCTTTTAATCAGAATAATTTGTTTTCTCTCTTTTTAAATTTTTTAAAAGATTTATTTTTTTATTTTATATATTTTTTACATCATTTTTCATTTTTGTATGCATTTTCACCTCGGTTATAGTCCCTGTGAAATTCCCACCACCCTTGGTAGACTGAAGAGAGTATATTTCCCTCATTATTCTCAAGTCTTTAGAGTAGCTGCTTAAACTGTTAATACTTTTTTTTTCAAATGACAGCCTGTCTGGTGCATTATTTCTACATGGGTCATAGCATTGAAGTCAATGGTTCCTGGTTGCTCTCTGGGCCTGGCTGAAGCCATCCAGCCATAAAGGGAGGACGAAAGCATGTCTGAGAAAGTTTGGGAATTTGAATCTTACTTAACACCTTCCACTTAACACCTTCCAACTGGTGTGAAATGTTTCCACTCTCATTTTGGTAAGGAAGAGAGACATTATTAAAGAAATAGATAACTCCATAGCATTTATATAAGGGAAGATGTTTGTTTTGAAATAGTAATTTATATTTGTTTTGTCAAATCAATAAACATACTTTGCTTCAAAAGTTAAATAGTATTAATAGATCACTTTGAACTCTTCACAGTTTCCTATTTACTTCATTCTACAGTTCTAAATAATATGCTAGTGGTTTTCAAAAGTTTTTGCTCTTGGGACCCTTCACAGTCTTAAAAATTATTTAATCCTGAAGGTCTCCCTGGTGGTGCAGTGGGTTGAGCGCAGTGCTGTGAAGCTGTCTGCAGCCTTTGGGAGCTGGTTTGATCCCCCGCCAGGAAGCTATCCACCTGGTGCAGCAGACCTCTCCTGTCATGCCCACTGCTCCCCTAAGCAGTGCTTTCAGTCTGTCTGCTTTTTCTGCTCCCCACTCTGTCTCTGGTGAATTCTCTTACCCTCCCGCGCCTCTGGCCTGTAACCCAGTTCTTGTATAAATCTTTAAAAAAAAATTATTGAATCCCGAAAAGGCTTTGTTTAATATAGGAGTTATAGCTACAATTATCACACAAGAAATTAACACTGAGAAGTATTTTATTTTATTTTTTTTTTTATAGAGGCATGCTTTATTTATTTATTTATTTGTTTGTTTTGTTTATACATGCACTGGGTACAGTCAGAAGCGCGGGAGGGTGAGAGAATTCACCAGAGCCAGAGCGGGGAGCAGAGCAGGCAGAAGGACCGAAGTACACTGCCGAGGGGAGCAGCGGGCGGCAGGAGAGGTCTGCGCGCCATGTGGGACCCTCCTGTGGTGGCCAGGGAGCAGCCGGGGATCGAACCGGCGCTGCAGAGGCCGCGGGCAGCTTCGCAACCCAGCGCTCAACCGCTGCGCCACCGGGGAGGCCCCTGAGAAGTATTTTAAACATTTCCTTATCTGTTTTAAATAACAAGAATAAACATGAAATAATTATATCAAAATATTTTCCAAAATAAACAAAAATTTAATGAAAAGGGTGGCATTGTCTTGCTTTATTTTCAATAATGTCTGTCTTAATAGATGACAGTTTGATTCCCATATTTGCTTCGTAATTTAGATTGTTTATATATATTGTTTGGGTTGAAAACATTTTTTAAGTTTTGGCTTAACAGATACGTAGTTCAAAAGAGAAAGGCTATTTTAACAGCATTTTCAGGGAATGTGGCTATTCTTATTTGATAACAACATTAAAATTCAACTAAAAGTAATTTCTTAAAGTTTAATTGCAAGTGAAATCTGAAACCATATCAATGAACTTTTTTTTTAAACCTATTTTTTTAAAGATTTATTTATTTATGCATACAAGAACTGGGTGGGGTACAGGCCAGAGGTGTGGGGGGTGGGAGGATCCACCAGAGACAGAGTGGGGAGCAGAACAGGCAGATTGAAATTCACTGCTGAAATTCACAGCGGGTGAGACAGAAGAGGTCTGCTGCGCCATGTGGGTAGCTTCCTGGCTGGGAATCGAACTCGTGCTGCAGGGGCTGCAGATTGCTTCATAGGTTGCGTCTTAATCCCTTGTGCCAACAGGGAGGCCCCTCCATGAACTTCTATACTCTGTTATACTAAAGCTCATTGATCTGTCTTGAACTTTGAATAGATAACATCAAAGTTAACATTGGTTATTTGAAAAATGAGTCATGCAGAGCTTCCAAATGTTGACACATTTTATTATATAATAGACACAAATCACACCTGATAACAACGCCCTTTATTTCATCAAAAAGTCTTAAGTATTGGGAAATCCTAAACTCATTGAGGGTAATACGAGCTTTCAAAAGCTCTTATCATTCCTTGAAGTCTCAAATTTTATCATTGGCAACAAATGCTATCAGTTATTTTTACTTGAAATGACACACTTTCTTCATTTCTGAGAATATGTCTGCTAAACACCCAAGTCTGAATAGCCATAATTTGCCAGTTGTTCTTTGAAGTTAAATAAAATAATGCTTTGTGCATTAAGCACCTAGTGCAACTCAGTCACATTAATGTTCTTCCATATCCAGCAGAAATGCTTTATACTACTTCCCATTTAACAACCCAGAATATCAAAAAGATAGGAGTTAAGGGGCCTCCCTGGTGGCACAGGGATTGAGATGCAACCTGTGAGGCTGTCCACAGCCACTACAGCATGAGTTCGATTCCCAGCCAAGGAGATACCCACAATGTGCAGCAGATCTCTCCTGTCTTGCCCGCTGCTCCTCTCAGCAGTGTATTTCAGTTAGTCTGACTGCTCAATTCCCCACTCTGTCTCTGGCGAATCCTCTCATCCTCTGTACCTCTGGCCTGTACCCCAGTTCTTGTGTGCATCAATAAATAAATCTTTAAAAAAAAGATAGGAGTTGAAAGTTGAGATTTAATAAAAGTAATGATTTTCATTGTTTCATGGAGGACATTTTTCCGTGAAACTACACACACACACACACACACACACACACACACACACACACTTCTTATTTTTAACTGCAAGTGTGATTATGAACACAACGACCACCAGTCAGTTTTGTGGTAGTGCCTTAATTTGTGCTGCTAAAGAACCAGCAATATTACCGACTGTGGCTTTTGCACCATTAAACTAAATGAACACAGTGGAAAGGCAAATAGTAGTATTATATGAAATTATTTTTGTCTTCATGGAAATTGAACTATACTTTAAGAACCACTATAATATGCTTATGCTACTGTTACTTGGTATGCTGATGCCAGCTAATTTCTATTGACTTCCTATTCCAGAAAATGGGGGTTTAGTATCCCTTCACCAAACCAGTACCTCAGTTGTCTCTTCCTGATCACCTCAGTATAATCACATCAATCACATTGCTATTTAAAAAAACTTTTAACATTTACCTTCTTGTTACTATGAAAATATTATTCCCTGCCAAACCCAGTGGGGCAAAAATGAAATTTTCTTTCTTATATAATTTTTTATTTTGACCTGGGGCCAATTACTCTCTTTTTTTTTTTTAATGTGCTAGTTCTGTGGGCCTATTTAAAAGAGAATTATCTCAATTCTACAATACGTTTATAAAACAACCCCTAAATAATCTGTTCCACATAGTTAAGCTGTCAGGCCCATTAGAGAAATTCTTCCTAATGCCCTTATTTCCAGTACTCCAGTATGAAGCAGTGTTCACACAGCCTGCCTCAGCCTTCCTCCTGGGACATCTCTCAACTGAGCAGAAAAGAGGGTGAGACCTGCTGTGGGATCGAAATGCTTATATTCAAAACTTGAAATCCATTTCCCTCTGTTTAGCTCCACCCACATATTTTCCCCACTGTATGTTTCTGCAGCCCCAAAACTTCCTGGGTTTCTGCTGCACAAATTTACTTCATGAACAAAGGAATATGGAAGGAGGCACTTCCTTTCCATATTTTTCAACTCTCCTGGCTCCTCAATCAAATGCATCAGTTTTGGAAGCTAGAAATCCAAAATCAGTGTCAGCAGGGCCACGTTCCCTCTGAGAATCAGGGTAGGACACTTCCTTTAGTGGAAGTTTCTGGAGGTGACTGTCAATCCTTCGCCTTCCTTGTTTTGCAGCTGCATCTCTGCAATCTCTATCTCTGTCATCACAGGTCATTCTTTGTGTCAATCTCTGTCTTCATGTGGGGTTTTTCTCTTCTTAAAGAACCCCATATTGGATTAGGGCCCACCTTTTGACAACTTCACTGAAACTTGATTGTATCTAAAAAGATCCTATTCCAAAAATGTCACAATTGCAACTAATGAAGTTTCGTACTTCAGCTTACCTTTTGAGGGAGATAATTCAACCTGTAACACTCACATTTTTTATATAAAAGCTAACAGTATACATACGCTATTCTGTACATTATGATTAAAAATTTTACGATATATCTTGGGGTTCTAGTCATATCAGTACATAGTTATCTTCCTCTTTTTCTTTTTAGATCTGGCTGTGTTCCAATGTGTGGCTGTACCATCATTTATTTCATCACCCTCCTATAATGTACACTTGCATTGTTTCTAATCTTTTCCTGTTTAAATGATAAGCTATATACATTTGTCATTTTTATGTATGCAAGTGGATCCACAAAAGGGATTGTTGGATCCAAGGATAAATATATGTGTAACTTTGGCAGATATTGAAATATGACTTTCACTGGGGTTGTTACATTTTACATTCCTACCAAGCAGTATTTGAGAGTGGACAAACTTTTAGGCATTGCCTTTACATTTTAAATATTATTTTATGTATTATTTGTGCAAGTTTCTAACTAAAAGAAAAAACTATGCCTGAATTAAAATTTCTAACTTCAAATATATAGAATTAAAATGAAAGATTATAACTTATAGAATCATACAGATGGTCCCTGACTTATGATTTTTCAATTTTACCGTGGTGTGAAAGCTATATGCCTTCAGTAGAAAACATACTTAAAATTTTGAATTTTGATCTTTTCCCTGGGAAAGTAATATGTTATACAATATTCTCTTGAAACTTGGCAGCTACAGTGAGCCAGAGCTCCTAGGCAGCCACACGATCTTGAGTGTAAACAACCTTCTACCAGCTATTCTAGAGGCTCATCAGAAGAGAGAAACTGTGCACCCACCCCATTGCTGCAGGATTCTCATCATCCACCAATTAATTTTAGTTTGATTCTCCAGACATTTTTCAGGCCCAGTGCACTTTCAGCTGTGTATGTTAATGGTGAGAATACACCCACCATTCTGTTTTCCACCTTCAGTAGTCAGTAAATTACATGAGAAATTCAACATTTTTTTTATAAAATTGGCTTTGTGTTAGATGATTTTGCCCAACTGCAGGCCAATGTAAAACTTCTGAGAACTATGCTATGCAAGAATGTTAGATAGATTAGCTTTATTAAAACAATTTTGACTTAGGATATTTTTAAGTTATGATGGGGTTATCAGGACATAACACCATTGAAAGTTGAGGAAAAGCTGTACTTAGGTTATTTATGAGGGTTGGAACATTCCTGGGAGAATATGACCCATCCTCCTTACTATGATGACTCAGTAACTGAACAAATTAATTTTCAGTTAGCTAGGTCACTAGGAATGAGTGCACTCAACTGCACAATCCTTTAATACTCCTTAGATTATCTCCAAATAAGCAAAAGTAGCACTTAAAATATGTCTTTTTAAAAAAAAAAAAAGGTTTATTTGTTTATACAAGAACTGAGGTATAGGCCAGAGGCACAGGAGGGTGAGAGGATTCACCAGAGACAGGAAGCTCTAAGTATTTTTAGGAGAAGTTATATTCTATATCAAAGATACTGCTCTTCGTGGTTTGGCTGTATTTAGTCTCTCATCTATCTTCTCTCATTATATCATTCTTAATAGGAGACACTTTCTAATTCCTAAGTAAAGCATCAGTGTGATTTGAATACTGCCAGCTCCACTCATTGCTGCAATCAAATCATACCCATTAAACAATGGGTAGTTTAATGTTCTAAGTTCATCACAGTTTTCTTCCCATGAAATATCTGAAGTCATATATGCTATTAATTCTCACTTTTGGCCACGTCCAATATTCTCTGCTTTCAGGTGGTACTGTGAAGGCAAGGAGCTTGAAAATTCCCCCGACATTCACATCATCCAGGCAGGAAATCTACACTCACTGACCATTGCTGAAGCTTTTGAAGAGGATACAGGGCGCTATTCCTGCTTTGCTTCAAACATCTACGGCACAGATTCAACTTCTGCTGAGATTTATATAGAAGGTAAAGCATAATACCCTTGGAGCATGGTCCTTACCAATAAGACATATACTTATAATCAACTTATTGAGGGCTTATTCTGCCACACACGTTTCTAGGCATTATGGATATAGCAGTGAACCAAATAGACAAAAAATCTCTAGGCTCATGGAAAGATAGAATTTACATTGTAATGGGACAGATAGAAAATTAATGCAGTAAGTAAAATATATAATATGATAGGTATATATAAGCATGTTGGTATAAATAAAAAGTATACGTGTGTGTGTGTGTGTGTGTGTGTGTGTGATGTTTAGGCTGTAAATTTAGATACAGTGTCTGCAAAAGACCTCATTAACCAGGTGACATTTGAGTGAAGATCTGAAGGAATTGAGGGATTGAGCCACAGCATATTCAAGGGTAAGTAACGCTAAGCAGAGAAAGCAAGTGCAGAATGGCCCTCAGGTGGAAGTGGGCCTGTCTTGAAGTCCAAAGATGTACCAATGTGACCAAAGTGAAGCGAAGAAGAAAGTATCAGATGATGTTCAAGAAGTGCAAGATGGGGTGGGAGTGGAGGGAGAGAAGGAAAGAAGGTCAAGTAAGTCTTTGTAAGTCATTTTAAGCACCTGGGCTTTTACTCTGAGGCAAGTTTTAGAGGATTCTGAGCAGAGACATAACACCACCTGACTTAGCTGTTCCTAGGGTAACTCTGGCTCCTAGTTGAGAAGATGCTGCAGAGTCTTGGGAGACACAAGGGAGAGCATTTGGGAGTCTAGGAAAGGCATTTGCATTAGCACCAAACTTACCTGACAAATTTTAGGAAAAAAGAAATTTATGTTCTTTCTATATCTATATATACCTAAGATTTTGTTCCTATTTTCTCATCCTCTGAGTTTTTTTCTGGGAATCATGCCTTTACATTTTTATCATCTATCACACCTTATGTAGGTCCTTGGTTTTAACACTAAAATATGCTATTATGATAAATATCCCTTTACCAATGAGATTATAAGGCCTCAACTATCCCATTCTTCTTTATATCTCTAATACTTTACATAGTAACAAGTATTTAGTGGACATTTAATAAACATCTATTGAATAAATACTTGACTAGAAGTGTGTTCTAAGTTTTTATCCTCAAATTTTTGGCATATAATAAATACCTCCAGATTTAGCTCCATTATATCTTCCTGTAATTCTTAGCAAATAAATCCAGGATCAAAGCTCTACTAACAGTGCTGAGATTGGATTGCTAATTTTTTCCAGAGCTTTAAACACCCCCACTCCCAAATGAAGAGTCGCTTGGTAATATTAGGACTGGACGGAAGAGCATCCACCTACACCCACAATGTTTGGAATTCACTATGATCCCTTCTTTTATTTGACCTGTGTGAGCCAAGAACAAGAGGATTTATAAAAACCACAGCATATCTCCAGAGACTTCCCTGTTAGTCCAAAGGCACCAGCAGGTGTTCTACATACAAGAACACTTGGAATTTGGGCTTTTAATTGTAACTCTCTCACTAACTAGCCATGTGGCCTTGAGCAAGTCCTTCAACTACTGAAGGTCTGTGTCTTCATCTGTCAGATTTGGCGTTAGTGTATGGAATCACTTAGTTCCTTTCTAGGTCTAAAATCTATGGGTCTTCAAATGTCTAGGAACCTGTTCAAGAAATTATCATCTTAAAAATTTCATGTCTTATTTTTATTTTTTCAGGAGTTTCTTCTTCTGACTCAGAAGGGGACCCTAACAAGGAGGAGATGAATCGGTAATTATAATTTTCTCTTTTTGCCTTAGCATCCTCAGGTGGTGGAGAAAACTGCTAGTGGGTTAGTAGAATGTGAAGAGGGTGGCTCCATGAATGACCTCAACAAAAAATGACTGGGAAGATTGGAGAAAACTCTACTTCTTTTTGTTAAGTCTCACCTCACAGATTAATATTAATATGCCCAATATTTTAAAAGGAGATATAGCCTCTAACATATCATCACACTTTTATCTACAGAGTAAAAAACAATAGCCTAGTAGCTCAGAAAATTCACATTTTCTGATTGAGTAATAGTTCTCACAAGAACAGATAGAGATCCTAAATTATACATGAGTCATAATCTTTTTACTAAACAGTTGTACTGCAATGGTAAGAGTAATTAAATGCCTTCCTGCCTTCCCAGTCTCGTAGAGGGGAAAAAAGAGCAAATATAGCAAGAGCTGTATTCCAAGCATATAAACAGTAGGGTAATAAAGTGTAATAGGCTGTGATGTAACCATGGGCAGGGTTGACAGGTCTTGGCACAAAGGATGATTTATTTGTTGGGGAAGGAGAAAGAGATCATGCTATCTACAAGAGTTGGTGATCTTGACCTGAATCTTAAAAAGATAGTAGATGGACACCCCCAAACAAGGGAGGAAAGGGCATTTCGATCAGGAGACTATAGACATGAGAACAAGAAACATTCATAATAGTCATTCTTTGAGATTATCTGAAACACATGGCAATATTTTGGAAGACTGATCGAAGCATACTTAACTGTGTTCACATATTATGTACTGTTCTTTAAGGACAGAAACAGTTCTTTAAATCCTTTGTGTGTTCCTACCCTGGAATGATAATTTTCTTTTAGCTTTTGTGGATATTTGGAAAATTCATAACCAGAGTAAATGATTTCTTCTTTAATGCCCTTCCTTATCATTCTTATGGTGTCAGCTCAATTCCTCCTTTTTCCCCGCCTGTTTGCCAGTCCCTTCCTTGCAGGTCTTCCTATCTGCTCCAACCTTTTCTCTCTTTCACAATCTCCAAATTACATCCTGATAGTCTCTAAATAATAACCTCTGACCATATGGTTCTCCTGAATTAAAAGTTTGTTATATATGAGAAAGTAAAAATCAAACACAAAACAAATAGCATCTTTAAAAAAATCTTTGCATGGCATACAAAGCCTTATTCAGAAGAGGAATAAACAGACTTTCCTGCCCCCTCCTCCTCCATGTTCCCACCTCAGGCTTTCTGCTCTGCTATTAGCAATCTCTTTGTTCAAACTATTCACTTTACTCGGAATGTACTATCTCCTCTGCCTGGCAATTTCCTATTAACTCTTCAAAACCCAGTTGAGTTCCCTAATAAATCCATTGCATCCTCATCTTTCCGTCTTTAAGGCTCTCATAACACAAGCATAATGGTTTTGAATTTTCATATAACAACTTAAAGCAAAAAGAATTTTTAGTTGTTTATTTTTCTTGGGTCTACTCATAATATTTAGGATTTAGCTTCAGTTGTGCATAATAGAGACCCAAAATATCCATTACTTAAATAAGACAACTGATCTCATTTACATAAAATAATGAATTTGGTTGGTAAGATGGCTTCACATTCCACTAGATTCCAGCCTGCTTCCAATTTTTTGCTGCATCTCATTCCAAGTGTTGCCTCTTCTTGGAAGGAATGAAGGGTATGCCCTGCCCCATTCTTAAGGTCATCTTTCTTAAATGATGTACCTCACTATCACTCATATCCCATTACCAGAAAATAGTCACATGGCCACACCTGCCTGCAATGAAGTTTGGGAAACATAGTCTTAATTTGGATTCTATAGTCTTGTGGATTCTATTGAAAATGGAAGTTTTGGAGATGCCAGTAGTCTCTACATCACTGGGTAATTCTGCTTCTGAGAGTCCATCCTGCCTGGCTGGAGAAAGTCAATCTGTCATTATTGGGTAATCCTTTCCCCATCCAAAAATCCCTGGGACATATAAATAACCAGCAATGCTCTAAGCATCTTACATGAATGACCTCATTTAACCCTCTTGACAACCCAATGAGGAAAGAATTCTTATTTCCCCATTTTAGAGGAAGAGAGAGAGTTAACACCTAACAGGAAAGGAAGCCCATCCTGTCCTTGGTCATTTATCTCCTTAGGTTACTGGTGAGAGGCCCTGTCCCAGATCTCAAGTTCCCTTCAAGTCCAGTGCTTTCTTGTGTCCTGACATGCTTGGGTACTGATATCTTTAGCAAGAATGGGAAGCCTTTAACCAGAGGGGTTGCCCTCCCCTCTGGACTTATGTTCTCCCTCTTGTCAAGTTCTCTGGCAAGATCCACAGACATGTCTCTTCTCCACAACAAAACTAAAATAATCTCCCCTCCACAGCCTTCTCGAAATTACTTCCCAAACCTCTTGCCTTTCAAATAATCTCTGATTTAATTTGTGTAAACTTCAAGAACTCATTGACATAGGCTTTTTCAGCTATCTACCATGCCAAAATCCCCAAAACAAAGATTTACAAAGGTTGGTCCTTGTAAGGACAACATAGAGGGCGACAATAAAACAAATTTCAAAAAATTCTCTTCCGCACATGTTTTGTCATAGCACTTGTCTTGAATCTCAGTTAATTGTGGAATATGTCTGACACCCCAGCCACCCTGAGAACAACTAACCTGAGGACAGTAATAGCATCTTATTTTCCTGTTTGCATTGCCTGATAAAGTATGTGGCAAAGAAACCCTCGGTAAGAGTTTGTAGAATATTCTTCATGAAAAATTTTATTATGTCAGACTGTAAGCAATAATGGCATTGTCAGAATTGCTGAAAGAATTTTCACAATGATGATTCTGCTTTATCACTTTATCTGTTTTAATTATTATCCAGAATCCAGAAGTCAAAAGAGGTGTCATCTCCTTCCGCTACCTCTGCAGCCATTCCTTCAGCAGTTCCCCAAACCCAACCTGTGAGGGTCCAGCCCAGTGTGTCAACCGTTCAGCAGGTACAAGAGTCTAAATGAAACACAAGTACCTTCACTGTGAGAGGCAGGCACTGTCACCAGAACCCACACATATAACATCATCTGTTACAACTTCATGATGATCTTGGATAACATGTTCCTTTGGTCATGATCATCACTTTCTAAATCTGATCTATAATATCAGTGGTTACTATAATAATGCATGCTCATTGTAAAAACAATCAAAAAGTACAAAAGTGTATTACGTAAAAACTTTAAGCGAGGTTCTACTTTTGTGTCCACATTCCTCAGAGATACTTCCTATTATTAATTTGTAGCAGTAGGGTCCAGGCATTTTCTGTACATATATATGAATATATATGTGTGTGTGCATACATTAAAAATACAAAATCATAGTAATCCAAACATGTTTGTAATATGCTATGGTTTTATTTGTTTATTGGTGATAAATATATTTAAATATATTGATAAAAAAACTTTAAAAAAATTTTAAACAGGGTTACTTATCTAATATATTTACTAATGTGAGGGATCATATTTTTGTTTTAATCCAGTCGTTTTCAAGCTGATCTGTCAGCCCCAGAGGTTATACAGAATCTCTCCAAGGACTTAGGGTTTATTACATAAATGCATATAATTACATGGTTCTATATTTCAAATCTGTCTTCCCTGTATCCATATCACTAGTAGATACTTCTAGCACATATTTATAACCACCATGACAATAAATTCAGTCTAAAACTTGAATTCTGTGATTTATAGACTGGGAAAATATCAGTCTTTTTATTTTGTATGATACTTCAAATTCTGTAGATTTGATACGTCTTGTGTATAAACTAATAACCTTAGTGACAATGAATCTCTTATTGGTTCCCTTCTAACAGTGTCAGAGCCCTACCAACTATTTGCAAGGCTTGGATGGAAAGCCCATCATTGCAGCTCCTGTGTTTACAAAGGTAACCAAAGTATTACTTCTTTCTGTCCTGGCTTTAAACATAACACAATAGGGCCTTCCTGGTGGTGTAATGGGTTAAGTCTAGGCACTGTGAAGCTACTTTACCACAAGTTTGATCCCCGACCAGGGAGCTGATCCACAAGGTCCAAAAGACCTCTCCTGGCTCGCCTGCTGCTCCCCTCAGCACTGTATTTCAGTAGATCTGCCAGTTCTGCTCCCCACTCTGTCTCTGTGAATCCTCTCACCTCTCCCCACCTCTGGCCTACACCCCCACTCTTATATGCATAAATGAATAAATCTTTTTTTAAAAATACCACAATATGCAAACAAAGTAGTAAGAGCCAAAATTTACTGGTTTTGTGTGAGAATTTTGGGCTCTTAAGTATAATATAGAGTTTGGGGGTTTGGGGTGTTGTAACTGTTTACTTAAAGTCCCTAATTTTCTTGCTTAATAGCAGTTTGTGTAGTGAGAGAAATGTCTTCCACACTCACCACATATCTCTATGGTCCCATCAGTGTTAAACACAGTAGCGACTCTGAGGGATGAAGTTATAAGTTTCTAGACACTCATGACACCAAAGGTTTCTCTTGACTTACAAGAGAATCTAGTTTCAGGTAAATGTCTTTGGTGCTTTGGAGTTAAATGCTCTTAAAAGGCTTAACGGGAAGCCTTACTCTAGGACAAAGAGCTTTTATTTTCTAACCATGGCAACCATTGGGGTGGTATCAAATTTTGAGTCTCTTTGTCTTTGTACTTAGAACTGGGAAATTACTCAGGCACTTTCATTTACAAATGAAAAAAACCAAGGGAGATTAAACAATTTACTTAACATCACAGGACTAGTTAGTGACAGAGTCAGGAGTAGAAATAAATTCTTCTTTTTCTCAGTTTACTGTTCTTACCTTTATGTAACTTAGATTTTATGTATATGTGACCAAAAACAATAGATTCAAAGTTGAAATATTGGATTCTTTTGGTATTATGAAGACCAAGTTGATGAAATCTCTTCTTAGATTTATAATTTGTTGTTCGTATGAAGGCCAAACCTAGACCCAAAGAGATTTGTCCTCTCAGATGTATGCTTTAGTTTAGAGCAGTGGTTCTTAATCAGGGTTAATTTTGTCCCTCGAGGGACATTTGGCACTGTCTAAAGACGTTTTGGTTATCATACAGTGCTACTGGCATCCAGGGATGCTGCTAACCATCCTATGGTACATAGGTTGACAGTCTCCCACAACAAAGAATTATCCAGCCCAAGATGTCAATAGTCCTGAAACTGAGAAATCCTCGTTTCAATCAAAATGGCAAAAAAAAAAGAGGCATCTTTTCCAATGAGTACTGATCCTAAAGGAAGAAATAAATTCCCAGAAACATCAATGTTAAGGACATTCTACCATATCATGCTCATCCAAGATAGTTTCCCTCAATCAGTCTAGACTGAGACATGTTTATCCATACCCCTGTCATTTGGGCAAACATACTTATATAAAACAAGATGCCTCTTGATTTTTCAGGTTCATTACTTGTAACTTGCTGTTGGAATTTCAGCTTTGGTATTTTCAAAAACGTGAAGTAGGAAAGCAACATGTTGTGGCTTGGCGCATACAAGATTTCAATGAGGGATTACCAGGGTGTGTGTGTGTGTGTGTGTGTGTGTGTGTAATCTAGCTAATAGAGCTACTTTTGTTTCTTATTTCACTGCTAAATCACCTAGCCTTAAAGCAGGGGTTAAGTGCCTTAGAAATCAGGATGCTTTAATTTGTCATGCCCAATTATCACACCCTAAAAACAGTGCTAACTCTTCAAAGGCAACTCGACCATAGAAAAATTTATAAGCAGCCCCCAACTGAAGTTCCCTCTTTCCCACCATTTACCTAGCCAGACACCAGAAAGGTATCTCTACCTCCAATTTCAAATCTGTCTTCCCTGCATTCATATCACCTAGTGCATACCTTTATTACCATACTTAACACAATAATAAAACTTTATTTTTTCCTGTCTCTCCCAAGCACTCTGTAGGTTATCTATTATACATAGGGAGGAGTTCATAAAGGTAATAATAGGTTCAAACTGGGTTTTATTATTTAAAAATAATCCAAAAGGACTTACTTCTTTGACTTCCCATGTGCTGATTAGAACAACAAGGTTAGCTGCTTTGTATGTTGATTCTGATTAACTCCTTCTAATTAGATGCTTTAATGGGCAGATACAGTTGTGCCTTTGATAAATAGAAATGGGTGAATAAATTAATCATTAGTGTATGTAGTTTGTTAGCTAAAATCTCAAAAAAGCATTGGGCCTGTGGTGGCGAAAAAGGTCTTTAATACAGAGACCCAAACTCTGAGGTTCTCTTGGACCTTAGGATGTGAGGTTTTGCCTCCATAAATGGATCAGGGTTGTTCAGACCTAGGGCAGGATAGGTTGTGGCTCAGGTTCCAGAGAGACTTATCAGCAACGTGTGCTTGCGTTAGTTTCCGTCAGTGAGAGCAGGACTGAGGTCATAGTCACTGCCAGTATCATTAGCAAATTTCTGAGTCAGAGGCACAGATGATGATGGTCACGTGATATGAGCCAAGATAACTGATCATTTGCATATGTTTGTTCAGGTTATTCCGTGCTCTTTTTACTTCTTTAGGGACTGCTGGCATTCCAACCCGTATGACTCACTTTCTATACTGCCCAACAAATCACTTCTTTGCCAGTAATGGCAAGAAGCCATGTCTTTTTAAAGACAGCAGATTTGTTTAACTCTTTGTGTCTCTTCTGGTGATAGGAAAATACTGGTATTATCTTCGTTTTAAAGAAGTTTAAAGTAAAAGGGAGAGTGGTCGAGTTTGAGCAAACACTGGGATACTATATGTCTGTTCTGAGTTATTCAGGTGATACCTCTGGTTTTAAACACTATAGACATAGACAATCTTCCATCCTCTACACAGAATCAAAAACCCTTTTCCTCTGTTTGGGGAAGACAAGGGGCAGTAGTCACACTTCTTGAGTGGAAAAGGAGGTAGTTGATCAAATTAGAATCTTACTCCGCTCGCTGCTCCCACTCCAACAGCAGCTGCTCTGGCGGGCTGTCAAGGCTGCAGCAACCTTGGCTCCAGCTGCTTCAGCAGTAATTTGAAGAGTGCAAGGGGGCAGGGGAAGTGAGAATTTGAAGAAGAGCACTGCATTATATAATAGCAGAAGCAGGAAACCCTGAAATAACTGGGCCTTAAGCCGGATCCAGATTTCTGAAGATTGCGTGGGTCCCTTTCCCCAACCCAACAATTCCAGAGGCTTTTCTAACTCAACTATCACACAGGACACCTTGCCAATCAAGAGGCAAAGGGTTTTCAACAGTTCTTTATCAGTAAAAACTACTCTGAGTCAACTAAAGCACAACTAAAGCACATTCCCTTGTAGCATCTACCAACTACAAAAAGGTCAACTGGATTAAAAAAAAAAAAGAAGCGCAGAGCCTCCCTGGTGGCACAAGGGATTAAGACACAACCTATGAAGCAATCTGCAGCCCCTGCAGCATGAGTTCGATCCCTAGCCAGGGAGCAATCCACACGGCGCAGCAGACCTCTCCTGACTCACCCACTGCTCCCCTCAGCAGTGTATTTCAGTCGATCTGCCTGTTCTGTTCCCCACTCTGTCTCTAGTGAATTCTTTCACCCCACCATGCCTCTGACCTGTACCCCAGTTCTTGTATGCATAAATAAATCTTTTCTTTAAAAAAAAAAGTGCAATGACAACATGAACCTAGTAGCCTATAAGGGACATGCCTTTTCTCAATGATATCCCTCCATTGTATAGGTGGGTATAGCTTAGTAGTAAGGAACTGTACCCTTTCAACCCTTTCATCTCACAGTTGCAGCCTTTGGCACAGTGCTTGGCACAAAGCAGACACACAGTAACATTTATTCAGTGGTGAATAACTTTCATTTCAATTAAGAAGGAATTGTCACTTTCATTGCTTTGTTGTTTCAGAAGAATAGAACAGAAAAGTCTAATAACATGACCTTAGAAGACATGCTTCTCAGGCTCTGTGTTGCCAGTCACCCTACAAAGACTGTCCCCTCCCAGAGATCAATATGGTGATGAAACACAGGAGAGATTTGCACTTTGGATATTGTTTTTCTCAGGAGGTTACAGACCTTTGGATATAGTGACTTTAGTCCAGATCCATAATTCCTAGTTAAGACTAATTTAATCTTGTTTATTCATCTTTAGGGAAACTAGTTATGTTCAAGGCTGTCTACATCGTGCCATTAGTAATAGCCCAAGATCTACTGCTGTATTAAACATGTCATCTCGGTGTTCAAAATGTATAACTCTTTAGATTCTGCTGTGCAGCAATGAGAGCCAGTTTCTTCTTGTGAAGCTTGTATAGTAAAGCACAATTTTCAGCAATAACAACAATCATCCACCTTCAAACTATAGAGCTGCTACTTTTAATGACATTTCCTACATAGCTTGTAAGATGACCCTTGCTGCCTCCATTGCTATTGATGATGTGTCACCTGGAATAAACTTCCATCTCTCGTATCACAGACATTTAGCAGACTTATTCCATACACTAAAGGAGCTCAGCTAATTTGGCTGCACTCCCAAAATAGAGTGCATGTTTTGGCCTTCAATATCAAGTAGTTGATAATAAAAAACAACTAATATTGGTAAAAAATAATTACAAAGAACATATTCTCTCAAGGAGGTCCTTTCTGAAAGTTGTTCATTGTTGTAAACTTTACAGATTGAGAACTGCAAGTCATGTTAGAACATATAGATTGACTTTATTCTGCTTACATTCGTTTTATGAATGTGCCGTTTTTCATTTATTCAATCCCTTCTCATAATATATATATCAGATATCAGATAATATATATACACATATATATGTCACTTGTTTGATAGATTGGTTGTTTAGTTTCCAATTTATTTGCCTCAAGAATGAATAAAACTTCATTATGGGTGAATCCTAGGAAGACATATAACTGCCGTTAAAGTTTTCAGAAGGTTCCAAAATATCCATTTTAGCTAGAATTTGCTCAGATGTCACAATGGAAGATATTCACCAGCTGTCCAAGAGCACCCAATAATCATTGATGTTCCTGCTCTCATTACTGAGGGAGAAGACAAGGAATATTCAGATTTCAGTCAAATAACTCATTAATTTAGAAACTGCTCTGTGCTAATCCCACCCAGAATTACTTCAGCAAACAAATTTGGGGATGCAAAAAACAAAACACTAACATTGAACTACAGCGCCCCCTGGCCGTCACAACTTCAACTTACACTTTTACCCTTTCAGGTGCCCTGTAACTAAAGCCATGTGATTTACCCCCACTGCTGTTTTCTTTAGACAAATACCATGCATGTGATTATGACTTTACAGAAATTTTTGTTGCTTTTATACCTCAACAGATCATTGAGGCTATATTATAAAGAACACATAAAGTAAATAAAGTAGCAAAACAAAAGTCCATTTCCAAGACTATAGAAAGTTAACAAGGCAGAGCCAGGAAGACAGAGTCAGTTATTTGGGCCACAGAGCTGATCCACATCATGGCAGCAATATTCATGCATGAAAAAATACTTTATACCCATGCTGAAGATACCTCGTAGAGACCCACTGGAGATTTTTATTGTTTTTGTGTTACTCTGGGCATTTAAAAACATAGATACTTTACCTAACATTTGTATTTTTGCAAGTCCCCAAGATGTTTTGCCCAGAATTTAATTAACTTATCTAGTAATGCACAAAAAGGAAAAGGAAGGGTTAGTAAAAACCTTCATAAAGACTCAAATGTTTCAGTCTACAAATAGACTCAAAGTACATCCACAGAATTAAGCAACTATAGATGTAATGTTGGAGGAAATCCAAATATGGAGGCAATGGTACATTTTTTAAATTATTCAACATTGGAACTAGATTCTAAAAACGTGTACATTTTGGTTCTAACTATATTCTTCTGATTATAGATGTTACAAAATTTGTCAGCCTCTGAGGGTCAGCTGGTTGTCTTTGAATGCAGAGTAAAAGGAGCTCCATCTCCTAAAGTTGAGTGGTACAGAGAAGGGACCTTGATAGAAGATTCTCCAGACTTTAGGATTTTACAGAAAAGTAAGTTGATGCTTTAAATTTTTTCTGATAATTTATTTTAATAAATTTATCATATACATTTGGTTTTGTGACTTTTTAACAATTAAATATAGTAAAAAAGAAAAAATAAAAATCACTTGTAATCATACTCACTGAACTAAACTTTATTAATATTCTCTAAGAATCCTTCTATGCATTGTTTTCTTAAAATAAAAATAAATCATACTCTTTTGAAAACTGATTTTTCCACTCAACTTGTCACAAATATATTTTCATGTTAATAAGTATCAATACTACTTTTAAAGATAAAGCAGTATGACCAATTTCATATTTATCTCTTTTATTTAGATTGTTCATAAATTTTTACTATTATACTATATATTTACTACTATAAACTATGCTTCAGTGCTTGTTAACAGAATTTGAGTACTGGAATTGCTACTATAAATTCACTTTTTAGACATTTAATATATATTGCCAAAATCCCATCCAATTTAGTTCATCTAAAAGATTGAACTAAATTTAGGATCATCTCATAATTGATCATCCAAACTGGGATGCTTTGGGAAATGAAAATGGGTACTATTAATAATTATACAAGGATCCCAGGAATAAACCAGTTGTGTCCCAGTTAAACTAGGACACATGTCACCCCAGCTATATTCTACCAATACAAACCATAAGATATGGGAATGCCTTTTATCTCACACTTTCACCAACTATGGGTATTAAGCATTTGTTAAATTTTCCCTAATTTTATGGACCCAAAATGAGAATACTGTTTTAATCTACACTTCACTAATTAAATGTGGATGAAACTCTTTCACTTATCAATTGAGCCTTTGTATTTCTTTATTTTTAAATTACCTATTCATATCCTTTGCTCATTTTTATATTGGGTTTTTATTCTTTTCATTATAAGAGTATGTCTAAAGAATTAAATCTTTTTTTCATATTCAGTGCTTTCACCTTGTCATGCAGTGCTTGCACCTTGATTCATTTCAACAACAAAATATACTGAAATTTATTTCTTTTTTTTGGTTAATATGTTTCTGCCTATCATAAAATAGTAGCACTTGGATCAGTATGATATATGACTCAACTATTATCAGATTTAACAGCAACAGCAGCAACACTAATGTATTCTGAATATGAGTTAAACTAAGAAAAAAAGACAATAGCTTCATGAATGCAAAAGATTGTAACTAAGTTCAACAATGGTCTACTGAGTGCCAGAATTTGATAAACATTAACTGAAGGCCTGTATTCAGTACTAAGCGGCAAGTTCAGAAATGCTAGAGAATTTCAAGACAAAGGATCTGTTCTCAAAAAACCTCTCATCCTTCCTGAGGCTTTTAATAGAAATCTTAGAACTAGAGGTATAGTTCCCATGTTATTAGTTTGTGAGATTCCAAAGCCAAGAAAGAGCTCTTATCTTCACAAACATTTTTTCAGTCAAGGTTAATGGATAGCAATAAAGCAAATCGTTTTGGAATCCTGCTTCACACAGCAATTTTTCCTCACCTAAAGTTAATACAGCCATGAGGGCCTTCCTGGTGGCACAGGAGTTAAAGTCTTAGCCCTATCAAGCTATTGCCAGCCACTGACCACTGAGGCATGAGTTCGATTCCCAGCCAGGGAGCTAAGACACATGGTGCAGCAGACCTCTCCTGTCTCCCAAGTTCCTTCCCTTAACAGTGTATTTCCATAGATCTGCCTGCTCTGCTCCCCACTCTGTCTCTGGTGAATCCTCTCACCGCCCCCCCCACACACACACACCTATGGCCTATCCCCAGTTCTTGTATGCATAAGCAAATAAAAATAAATCTTTAAAAAATAAAGTTAATATGGCCCAAGGAGACCCCAGGGGTTTCCCAAGACACAGCAACATCATTTACTCTTTTGCTGCCCTTCTGTGATAACCGTCCTTCCCTATTAAGGTCATTGGTACTGGGGTCATTTTATGTAACATTTGTACATCCATCTTATCAAATCACCCCTAGTATGCCAGAGACTGTGGAATGCTCTAGGAAGCTTCTGGTGAAAGTCTATTCTCTCAGTAAAATAAATGCTCAGAACTGGTTGTTTGTTTGTTTTTTTTCTTTTAGAACCTCGATCCATGGCAGAACCAGGTAAAGATCATTTCAACTTTAAGTTATTAGTGTGTAATCAGTTACATATACATGTTGTTACACTGGTGTTCAGAAAAAGTGAAAAATAAGTTTAGAAAAAGATTCAAATCAATTCTAGCTATTATTATAGGGGTACAGAGGGGAGCATGTGAGAATTTGGGATACTATCTATTTTGAAAACCGAATAGAAAGGCATTCCAAAAATAGACATTGAACATCTGGGGTTTTTAGACCTCCACTGGGCCCTTGGAGATACACAGTAAAAACCAAAAGTGGTCCTATTCTTACCTTATTTGTAGTGGAATAGTAATTGTTTCCCTTGAAAATACTTCAGACCTCTGACACTTTCATCCAGATCCAGCTTTTCAATAGATAGTCCCATATACAAAGTAATTTCAGAGTCACCCAAAAGAGGTCCATGCCCAAAACAAGTCTCGTCTTTCCCAGCTCATGACTGATAATTTCACAACCACAGTTTTTCCTTCCACCTGGCATAATGCAAATACCCATTGGAGACAGGATACTTTATTTTATAAGGCAGGTATAGTATAATGTAAATGAATTTATCAAGTCATTTTCTGAGCGAAGATTGCTGAAATGTTTGGTAAAGGGGACAGAGAAACAAAGCTTATGCTCAGGAAAAGGGCAGAGGCACTAAAACCATGCCTCTCCATCCTTCAGGATTCTTTGGGTAGCAAGTAAAGAAAACCAATGTATTCTCACATGCAGCAAGATGCCTTAAGAAATAGCAGTCTTGAGATTGGTTTATTTAATATCTCAGAGATCGTCAGTAGCTAGCTTTTTTTTTTTTTCCAATTTTCATTCTGTCATCATCAAAGTATCCTCTTAGGCTGGTTCTACTCAAATACCCAAGAGGGCTGCCACAGTTCTGGATATTACATCTAAATGACAACTTTCAGAGACAAATATAGAAGACTACATCCTATTTCGTCCTTTTTAAAGAACAAGAATACTGGGGAATTTCCCAAAAATTCCCCAGCAGGTTTTCCCTACTAACTCACTAAACAGAATTGTCAGTCAAATGTCACCACTTAGCAAGAATAGAGTTAAGTGTGACGTCTTGACCAGCCACTGCTCACCATCTGAGCTGGGAGAGGCCAGTTTGCCTCAGAGCTTATGATCAATCCAAGGAGCATGGACAAAGCCAGATTCTATTCACGAGGTGGAAGGGGGATGAAGAGCTGTTGAGTGGGTATCCAACATTGTCTGCATTGGCTACTGTCCAGTCTTCCTAAAAGTTGTCCAGCTAATTCACTTAAATTAACATGAAACACTGAGATACCAACTTTTTCCTACTATAGCTATGTATTATTAGTTAATTTAAGTGATGTGTGCCAAGTGATAACTGCAAGTTTAAGCTATTGTCTTAATAACTCTCCTCGTTGGCAATCAAGGAATATCTAGCTATAATAATTTTAGGCTATAATCAAATGTTTTCTCTTGCAATCACTTCTGTAGTTATTCAAAGGGGGATAAAACTGTGTATAGAAGTAATCCATAAGAATTACTATGGTATTTTTTATAAAGGAAAAAAATGCATTTCAGACTTCTTTAACTCAATATTTCAAATTACTCCAAAGCTAATTACTATTAGCTAAGCAAAATAATTATTTATCGTCCACTTTTAAATTCATTTAAAATTCACTCACTGAGGAAGATTCCTATGAAAATAGTGACAGAATTAAATTTAGAAAAGGTTTTATAGTTCTTTTATTTCAGGCAAACCTCCTTTTGCCTTGACTTCTAATTATTGTTTTTGTGATTTTGTTTTGTTTTGGTTTTGTTTTTGTGATTTTATAGTTTGTTTCTCAGTTCTATATTTTGTCATCCGGATTGAAGATAATCTGAGACTTCATAGCATACAATATGATATATTGACAATAGTTTATATAGAGTTATTGGTTCTATGTCCTTTTACTTACTTAGTCTGGTAATCATTCAAGTCAATATAATATAATTGGACTAACTGTTTTTAAAAATTAATATAATCAGCCTTTTCTTTAACTTTTAGAGAATTATGATCTGATATCAGTAAGTCTTATAATTCCATTTCAATAATTAAATCAGTAACCATTCTGTTTTACTGACATTTAGAAGAGATTTGTACTTTGGTCATTGCTGAGGTGTTTGCAGAAGATTCTGGGTGCTTCACATGTACTGCAAGCAACAAATATGGTACAGTGTCAAGCATTGCACAGCTTGATGTAAGAGGTAAGAGCCCTTTAAGTGCTGAATAATTTGGAGTATGACTTTGGGTGTTTTTTTTGTTTGTTTTTCTTCACTTATTTTTTATTTTTTTACTGAGGAAGCATTAGTTTACAACACTGTACGTGATTTAGGGCAATAGGTTCACACATCCTCAGATATATGTCACCATGCCATACCCACCACCAAAGCACCCATGGTCTTTACCCTAGGCCATTAGGCCCACTTCCCACCTGTTCCCATACCTCCCCTCTCAAATAGCCTTAATTCTGCAGTCATATTTCTAGATTTGTTTTGGTTTAGTTTTGTCCATTTCTTTTTGTTTTTCTATATTCCACGTGAGTGAAATCATCCAGTATCTTTCTCCTTCTGATTTATTTCACTTCCCATAATCCCCTCAGTTCTATCCATTTGTTGAAAATGTCAAGGGTTCACCTGTTTTTAGGGCTGAGTATAGTTCATTTTATATATATATATATATATATATATATATATATACACACACACACACACCACATCTACTTATTCCACTCCTCTGTCATTGGACACTTCAGTTGTTTCCATAGTCTGACTATTGTAAATAGTGCTGCAATGTACATAGGCATGCATATGTCCCTTCAAATTAATGTTTTTGCATTCCTCCAGCATATATCTAGGAGTGGAATTAGTGGGTCATACGGTATATCTATTTTTAATATTTTGTGGCGCTTCCCTACTGTTTTCCATAGGATTGGACCAGTGTACATTCCCACCAACAGTCTACAAAGTTCTTTTTTTCTCCACCCCCTCACCAACATTTGTTGCTTTGGCATTTTTTTTTTAATATGGGCCATTCTCAGAGGAGCGAGGTGGTATCTCATTGTGAGTATGAATATGAAAACTTTGTATTTCCCCTCCTCACTGCTTTTCATATGAAGCTAACTTGACTTTTCTTAAAAAAAAAAAATTAACTATTGAGCAAAATGTTCTTGGGCAATATTATAATACTCTATTTTCAATTTCTTATTGTATTTATGATCACCACCTCCACCTCCACTCTGATTATCCTGTGCTACCTATTATATTCCCTAAACTTAATTAAATTAAGTTTAATTTCTTCTCTCTGTCCTCACCATTCTTTCATATATCAGATTATGTTCTCTGTTTTTGATAAGCATTTTCCCATTATCACATTACCATGTCTTAATATTTTCCACTTTGGACACCCCCTCCAATTTGGGGCTATAGTCCATCTCAGTCTTGTTGGGGTTGGCTAAATCTCAAGTCCTGTTTTTGCCTTTCAGGAAATGAGGACCTCAGCAATAATGGATCTCTCCACTCAGCCAACTCCACCACCAACCTGGCTATTACTGAGCAACAGCCATCCCCACCCAACCTAGTGCCTCCTTCTGTGGAACAACCCCCTAAACCCAAACTGGAAGGTGTTCTAGTGAACCACAATGAGCCCCGGTCCAGCTCAAGGATTGGGCTCCGTGTGCATTTCAACCTGCCTGAAGATGACAAAGGAAGCGAAGCATCCTCAGAGGGTGGAGCAGTGACCACAAACCAGACCAGGCCTGATTCTTTCCTGGAGCGATTCAATGGACAGGCAGCAAAAACCCCTGAACCTTCTTCGCCCATTAAAGAACCCCCTCCAGTTCTGGCTAAACCCAAACTGTAAGTGAAAATTAGAATAGATAATCAACAGTTTCTCTGAGCTTCTCTGAGTCTGCCTTTCTTAAAAATGATAGAGACGACAAAGGGGTTTATGAAATAAGAAAATACAAGTTAAATGGTTTGAAAATTGTGCACCTTTGCATTAATGTAAGAATTCAATTACTATCATTCTTACTGTTAATTGTCTACCTCCACAAAAGTTATACCTAAGTAGTTTAGAAAGATGTTAGCCTAAAATTGGAGAGCTCCAGATAAAGTACTTGACTTCTCTTCTCTTTCCTGCATCTAATAATCATTATAGTCTATAATTTCTTTTTTTAAAAGATTTATTTATTTATTTATACAAGAACCGGGGTACAGGCCAGATGCACGGGAGGGTGAGAGGATTCACCAGAGACAGAGCAGGCAACAGAACAGACAGACTGATGAAGTACACTGCTGAGGGGAGCAGCGGGAGAGACAGGAGAGGTCCTCTGCGCCATGTGGGACCCTCGCCAGCCAGCCGGGATCGAACCTGCGCTGCAGAGGCCGCAGACAGCTTCACAGTGCTGCGTTCAACCGCCTGCGCCACCACAGGAGGCCCTAATCTATAATTTCATCCTTAAGTTTCCTATCTCTTATTCAAATTAAGATTTTGCAGTCATTATGGAAAAGATCCCTAGTATTTTCCTATGGCTAGATATGCTGTAGTAACCACAGTAGGCTTCATAGAAATATAATGGGATAAGAGAAAGAGAAGTCATGATTTTCAAGCTCACTATAGGAGTCTGATATGATTGTCACCCTCACCTTCCAAAGTCAGAGTCATGTTATAATGCTTAATGTTCATCCACAGCAAGCACAGAACGTGAACTACTGTTATGATCTGTTTGGTCTAGTCATCAAAATGATATTTACAATTACATAAAACTTGAAATAGCAACAATAAAATCTACAGTAACAGCACTCCCCTCATATGTTTCTCAGTGCTGGGCACAAGATCTTTGTTAAAAGCAGTTCATGTTATTTAGTTTTCTATTCTTGTCACTATCACATCTGGTAAAATGCTCAATATAAAAGTAAACGAGTTAAAACACACCTATCACAAGTCATATCCAGGAATGTCTCATTCCTTCAAAGTTCTGCTGGTCACAGGAGACTAGAATCTATTTAAAGAGAAGGGAGGAAGTTACCCTAGGGATACAGACAGGAATGGGACTCTAAATACAGTCAGGTCCTGCATGGAGAAGAACTAGAGAGTTGGGAGGTAAGATCATGTGGTCAGCCCACAGCCCCTGTCTCATGCTGTCTGTCTTGAGAACCTTCTCGTTTCTTCTTAGCATATCTACTCCATTCTCTCTCTCTTTTGAGGCTCATCACTTCATACCTCACCATGATGGTATGTTTCCTACATCCTTAAAAATTAGCCAACACATCACTGATTAGGATAACTAATTCTGAGAAATATGTTTTCACAATCAACTGCAAACTGTGGTTTACCCCCATGCTGGCTGTCCATTAGATGGAATCACCCTGAGATAGAAGGCAAGCTTCACTGATACAGGTATCATTGCCCAGAGAGTCAATTGACCTGGGAAAATATCCAGGTCAGTGACTCTTAAACTTTATCGAGCTCCAGAATCCTCTGGAGGGCTTGTTAAAATACACATTTCTGCTTTGCTCCCTAACTTCTGACTTGAGTTTGGAGTAAGTTTGGAGTTAGACTTGAGAGTCTGCATGTCAATCAAGCTCCTAGGCGATGCCCATGTAGTGAGTAACAAGGCTCTAGGGGACTCTTGTGTGCATCCAGGATTAAGAACCACTGTCTAAAGAAACACATCCCAAAGCACAGACTTTCCTGGCATGTTCTGATTTTTGTCTATTTCACTCACTTTAAATCTTAATTATTGTTTTCTTCTGGGTGTGGAGAGTTGTGTTTATGGAATGTGGTGGGGAGGTATAAGGTTTCTAACTCTAGACCAGTGGTTTCTAATCTGAGGCTCCTTTTAAAGAACCTTCTCAGAGCCTTTAATATCTTAAATCGTCTGCTTGTTTCGTATTAGCAGAACTTAGTCACATGGTATACCAGCTTCAAAGGAGCCCAGGAAGTATAGTCTTTAGCTGTACATGTCACCTCCATTCATGAAGTAGATTTCTTTTATACAGGGGAGAAGTAAGTAGTTAGACAAACTGCGTCTGCCTCCTCATGGGACATTCAATTACTATAAAAATTCTTTCCACTAAGTTATGTAGTGACACTTTCTAAAAATCCAGTCCTCAGCACTGTGTAATTCTTTACTGTTTTGTCTTCCTCAAGTTTTCTCTTAATTGTGTGTGTATAGATTTGTGTTAGTATGGCTATGAGTGTACACATACATACATTCTCATAGGCAAATACATGTGGCCACACATGCACACATGCATCCTTTGTGAGTTCACATACTTATAACCTGTTCTTACTGGTTTAACCTCATTGGTCTTACTCTCTTAGATTTTACACTAAAATATATTCACTTTCAATCTTCTTGAGAATACAGTTTTCTGCTTGTTCTTCGTATTTGGCATTCATATGGAAAGTAGATAGAATACTTACAAATCTTAAAGCCACCACAGAAAGGGAAGGTATCATTTTTAAACATGTATCAACAAAGCCTAGATAATTAGACTTGGAAATTTTTAACTTGAATATCAAGCTGTCCAGATGATTCTTCATCCCAATTATACTCTCGAATAAAACATGGAGTTTTTAAAAACTCTTTATGCCTCTATCCCGATGGAATTAAAATCTCTCTGTAGATTCTTTTAATGTGTGTTCTGGTCTCAGAACTGGAGCACTCCCAACAAGAGGCCCATTCTTTCTATTTCTTTTTTTTGATTCCTAAACATTCTAAAATTGGGCAGCTAGGTTGCACAACTCCTGGGTCACAACACAAAGAGTACAAGGTGAATGATGCCTTCTGAAGTTGTACATCCTGGGTGCCTTTTCCCTTCATACTGACAATAAAATGAACTTAGAAAGGAGAGACTAGCAGGTAACTCACCAGGGACTGACTAGCGATTTCTGCCTACTCTGAGTGTGTGTCCTTGATCAGCATGAAGGCATATACCTCTTGTCTGTGCACTTTCTGAAGGGCAAGACCGATGGTGATGGATTTCCCTTCTCTGTCCCCATGCTTGTTTCCGTGCAGGGATTCCAGTCAGTTACAACAGCTTCACAACCAAGTCTTACTGGAACAACAGCAGCTGCAAAACACATCTCCTTCATCTCCTAAGGACTTTCCTTTCAACATGAGTGCTGTGAACTCCACGGCTCCCCAGGTGGTGACTGTGTCCAGCAAGCAGGTGAAGGCCCCTCCATCACAGACTTTCAGCTTGACCCGGCCAAAGCATTTCTTCCCCTCCACGAATACCACTTCGGCCACAGCATCCCCTTCCAGCTCTCCTCCGGCGGTCACGCTGGTCAGCACTCCTCAAGCCATTCAGAGGACAGTCAGCAAAGAAAATCTCTTAGTTTCTCACCCCTTGGTGCAAACCAAATCCCCAGGAGGAGTTTCTGTCCAAAACGAGCCACCCCCTCCAAGTCCAGTAGAGCCAACACAACCACCTTTCTCATTCTCCATCTCCAGCGGAAACCATTTTCAGCCTCACTGTGTGTCCCCAACTCCTGTCTCTCCCACCAGCCGCATTCAGAACCCAGTGGCTTTCCTCAGCTCTGTTCTGCCTTCTCTGCCTGCCATCCCACCCACCAACGCCATGGGGCTGCCAAGAAGTGCGCCATCCGTGTAAGTGTAATTGAGGTTTCTAAGTGTAAAAGATGTTGGTTAAGGAGGGGCATAGAGAGAGACTAGCTTGGTCTGGGACAGGATGCCCATTTAGCAGATTCCTAGATGATCCTGTCTCTTAGACACATAATGAATAGTTAATACCTTCTAACAGAGGGCACGATTACTTCATGATAAAATTATTGAAAACACTCTACACCCACCCTCTGTACAGTACTCACCTTTTGCACACAAAGTGATGTGTAGGATCCAGTTGTCATTTCAACCACTCTGATTTCTAGACCTTTGTCCCTGGTCAGGGTTTTTTTTTTTTTTTAAAGATTCATTTATCTATGCATACAAGAACTGGGGTACAGGCCAGATGTGCGGAGGATGAGAGGATTCACCAGAGACAGAGTGGGGAGCAGAACAGGCAGATTGACTGAAATGCATTGCTGAGGGGAGCAGAGGGTGAGACAGGAGAGGTCTGCTGCGCCATATGGGTTGCTCCCTGGCCAGCCAGGGGATTGAACTTGTGCTGCAGAGGCTGTGGACTGCTTCATAGTGCTGTGCTTAATCCCTTGCACCACCAGGGAGGCCCTGGTCAGGGGTTTTCATGGGTGTGTCAGCTGCCAATTTATTTTACAGGCCATCCCAGGGACTAATGAAGAAAAATACAAAATCTCCCCAGCCTGTGAGTGACGATTACATTCGTGAAACCAAGAATGCAGTGATTCTAGAGTTGGGGAAAAAAATGAATTTCAGTGATGTCAGATCAAACCAACAGGTAAGATTATTGAATTCAGATGATTACTGGAATTTCATTGTACAGAATATACTTTTACACAATTTTGTCATTCGATGCTCAGTGATCTCAGTGAGGTTGATTCTGCAGTTTTAGAAACTAGAGCACAAATCTGCCTGGGTCTACAGTTCTTGATTACCCCTATAGCTAATTCAGTTCACTTGCTTACATAAATTAAAAGAGACTAATCTATTGTCCTTTCCAGTAGTCCTCAGCTCAGTATTGGCAAACACCATCACATCTTTGAAATATTTCAATATCTAAGCCTTGAGATGATCTAGACTTTAAGGAATGCTGGGGTTCCAAGCTGTCCCTTGACTGACTCCATCAACTGCCCATCAGTTCCTCTCAATAGTTACATTAGATTGAATCATGTAAAATAGCCATTAGGAAATATCCTGTGGTCCAATCTGGACAGTACCTTACTTTCTAATATTTACACTGAAAAGGAAGGGCCAAACACAAGAAAGATTGAGTATTTTCTTATGTAAGACATTTTCTTCTCCTACTGTGGCTATTTTTTTTTAATTTAGATTTATATTTTAATAACGTAATTCTTAGTTTATTTTCCAAGATTGGAAATTGATAAAATCTACCTTGAAATATGACATAAATTTTCAGTCAAAATTATATGCCAGCTATTGTAGAATTTGCAACATAAGTGATTATTCCTGAAAGCAAGACTCCAGACTTTTCTGACCATATGCTATTTTCCTAAGTGTTTCTCTCTCTCTTGCTTCCAGTGGAGCCATGGGCATACAATATTTTACAATTGTCTTATATGTTAGGTAATTTTTTTTTTAAGATTTTATATATTTATACAATTGCTGAGGTACAGGCCAGAGGCGCGAGAGGGTGAGAGGATTCACCAGAGACAGAGTGGGCAACAGAACAGGCAGACTGACCAAAATACACTGCTCAGGGGAGGAGTGGGCAAGACAGGAGAGGTCTGCTGCGCCATGTGGGTATCTCCCTGGCTGGCCGGGAATCGAACCCTCGCTGCAGACGCTGTGGACAGCTTCACAGTGCTGCTCTCAACCCACTGGGCCACCAGGGAGGCCCTATGTTGGGTAATTTTAACTGAAGTTAAATAAAAATGTACTACATAAAAGCTTTTTAATTTTGACATTTAATGATTGGTTTGAAACAGGATATTTAGGCTTATTATAATTGAGTATATTTCTCATATATTATTTTAGAAAATTACATATATTTCTGGGAGGCAAATACCAAAACAACTATTCTTCTCTTGCATCTTCTAGATAAACTGTCATGGGTGGAACTAGAATGAGAGCCCTGAGCTCCAGGACAATTTCACATTTTTCCTGAAACTCTGCAACCTTTTTCAGTTTTATGACAACAGTTGCCTTCAAATCCCACAAATATTGCTGCAACACATATCTTTTTTCCTCTAATACTGTCATCACATCTGTGGTTGCTAACCCTTCAAGTGTTGTTGAAATCAGATTTGTGTTCAGCTTCTCTCTTATAACTCAGAGAGAGATCCTGCAAAAATGACACCAGGTCAGCACACAAGCTGTTTGACTATACTTATCATTACTCTGGTAGCTTTATCATTACTCTAATGGATTAGATCCAAGCTAATCCATTGCCCAATTTAAACAAAAGAAGGGCTTTTTTCTTAATTATCTAAGATGTGAGTACATCATATACCTCCATTATGAATTCATTTCAGCGCTAATAGCTGAGACTAGGAACAGAGTCAAATAGCATCTCAATCTTTTCCATCTAAATATCTGTGACTTGCATCAGCGTTCTTCTGAGAATTATTATGGTGGGTTAGTTACAGAATTGGTCTTAGATCACATTCTATGCCAAGGATAATGAAAGCCAGGTTACATAAATGCAATTCAGGAAATGGGGAGCTAAGATGGAAAGCTCACATTAGCTTGGTAGATGTTGATTCTAGGAAAGCTTTGGGGGGGAAATGATGAACAAATTATAAAACTGTTTTAGCCATAGCTGCCTTGAGAAATGATAATGAAAATGTCACTAAGAACTATCTAAATATCTAAAATGTATTGTGGCCCATCGGTGAAGGTAACAGAAAGAAATTTTGCTCATAAAATTGGAGAATAATCATAAAGAAACACTTGTGTACTGAGGGTCTCTTATACCTGCTGTCTGGGACACATAAAATCAAAATATCAATAATCTGTTTTCTCACTCCCATATTAGTTTACACATGTGAGTGGGAAGCACATTATTCCTTCTGAAAATTATGCATTTACTTTGTTTTGAAAACTTTTAGGTCCAAAAAAGTGTGTACTCCTGCCCTATTTTAGCCCTAAGCCAATGAAGAATAGAACATTGATATCCTTCATTACCACATTATATTGAGCATGAGAATAAATCAGACATCTTTGAACAATGAATATTACTAACTACAAACAATTTCCTCTCCAGAATTCAGATGTCCAGATTATGTATTAGAAAATGAGTTTTCTTTGATATATCTACTGCTTTGTGTTTCTCTATTGTAATGTTTTGGGGTTCATTCTCTATTAATATAATATTACTAGTTAACAGTTAATATTTTCTTGATGATTCTTAAAATTTTGTGAAATACGAAGGTGTCAGCCTTTTAGATTTTCATATTGGTAAAAAAATTTTAGCTTTCTAAAGTGATGACAATTTCTTTGAGTTGGGCTAAGCCAATAGAGAGGTGCCCAGTTTCTATGTTTTAGGCTGTATCATTTCCTATCTTGAAGGGTATTATTCAACATCCATGAATCTTCTTTGAACTTTAATAAAACGTAAAAGGTTTAAGTTAGAAAGGTGGATCTAAATATCGTTGACGATAGTTTCTAAATCTGCACACATTCATGCCCACTTAATGTTTTATTCCAACTTTCCTCGTCATCCTCATCTCTCTGGAAATCTTCCCATCTCTTTGTACTGCAGCTTCCTCCCCTTTCCTTTTTTTTATTAATGCTTCTGTAAAATTTTCTGAAGTTTCCAGATACTGCCCTGGGTGACAGAGGAAAAGAAAATAAGTACCTAATTCTTGCTCTGCCTTTTGTTCATCTAATCATCTTCTGCTTAGTCATTACCTCTATTTAAATCTTACCTCTTTCTTCTTTCACCATGACTTCTTTATGAAAATCCTCTGTTGTGAGCAAATAGTCTTGCCACCCATTTCTAATAAGAATTCCACAAAGCTATTAGTCATATGTTGCCCACCTTGTGCATCATAGAATCCTGGCGCCAAGATAGTGAGGTATCTTCTGTTTTCCGCCATGGATCCATCCACGATGCACCTACTCACAAACTCCCTGGGAACCCAGGATTGGGAGGTTTCTTGTTCATTGCTACATTCCTCTTCTGCTTGGCACAGAGTAAGTGCTCAGTGAATGTTTGCTGAACTAACACACAATTACATGATGTATTTTATGCAAACTCTTTGAAGCTAAAACTTTTTTTTTTAAGATTTATTTATTTTTATGCATACAAGAACTGAGGTACAGGCCAGAGGTGTGTGGGAGTGGGGGGCGGGGGCAAGAGGATTCACCAGAGACAGAGTAGGCAGACTGACTGAAACACACTGCTGAGGGAAGCAGCAAGTGAGTCAGGAGAGGTCTGCTGCGCCATGTGGGTAGCTCCCTGGCCAGGGAGCGAACTCGTGCTGCAGAGGCTGAGGATTGCTTCATAGTGCTCTGCTTAACCCCTTGCGCCACCAGAGAGGCCCCTAGAACAGTTTTTTTAATAGAATATTGTATCCCTGGTGCTTCATTTAATATGTAGTAAGAATTTGGTGGCAGGGGTAGAGTAGGTAGGCTATGAAACCCGGTTGTTTCTATTGAAGGTAGCATGTAATCATTAGATAAATGATAAAATAAGACATCTTCTGGGCCTCCCCTAGTGGTGCAGTGGTTGAGCGCTGGGTTGCGAGGCTGCCCACAGCCTCTGCAGCGCCAGTTCGATCCCCGGCCACCGGCAAGGGTCCCACAAAAAAAAAAAAAAGACATCTTCTATGTATGCTAACTTCCACGTTTATTTAGGAATCTTTTATCTGATGTCCAATAGGTGACTCCCTAGAACAAAAAGAATACTTTCTCTAGGACGTAAAACTTTCTTTGTGAACAGTATACCCAAATTTGGTTGGTAACCCTTTAAGCACTCTCTTCCTGCTGGTTTGGTTCTATTTGATATTGCCCCTGAAACCAGTCTCATAACCCAAAGTAGAGGAAGTCAGCCATGAGCTCAGGGAAGTGAGTGGGGCATAATGAAACATGATTTGGAAACCCAGAGTCTTGGCAATGCTGTATCTGTTGGGGCCTTGTCATAACATACTGGTTCTCAGCAGAAGAGAACTTTCTACCACTCTGCCAACCTGAAGAATACTGCTGCAGATTGTCCCAGAAATCAAATATTTCAAGCTGTCAAACTATCAGACTTAAGAGGATTACCTTTAAAGAAAAAAACTTATATTTTCAAAAGGCATATTCTTCTGAAAAAAATTTTTGCCTTTTTGTTTTCTTTCACAGTGCAATTGAAATTCTGTGCAGCTCGTTTTCATTAAGGTCTTTAAAATAAGCCAATAAAGAGTGGATCATATATCATTGATTTTTTGCCTCCAGGCCAGATTCACATAGAAAAATATTCTCTCCTTTAAGCAGATATCACCTATGAGCAGCAGAAACAGCTGCTTTTATTCACAAAGGGAACACAAGGACAAATGGAAAATTCGAAGTGTGCATCCACCACAGTGAATTGGTATGTGACCTTTGTGCAGAACAGTGCAGGAAGCATCTGTAAATTTAACTTGCTACTGTTTGCAAGTTTCCTTATAAAATCTGAGTGCCATTAGTCATAACTTGGAATGACAGTCTTGATTTATGTGTGTTGATGGGTAATTACCCTTGGAATAACTAATTCTTAGTGGCAAAGCACTACAGAGAAATCATCAATTCCTGCTTTGGTGCACATTTTGTTAACAACTCAGATGAAAAGATTTGGTGCTTTAGTAACAGACTGCATTGAAACTCCTTGACCCACAGTATTCTTTAGGTAGCTCATCTGAAATTATATACTATATCACATAACTGGTACATTAAACATATATGTATAAAAAGCAATTTTTATTTCTTCTCCCATTATCCCTTCACAATTAACCAGTCAGACCAATTCTTCTGCTCCTAGAAATTTCATATGTGAAGTGATCTCAAAACTATTTGGACCACTTTTAGGTCACATAAGATTCTATGGTGACTTCTATGACATATTATGACATTTAAGTTTCTATTCTATGTAGCAAAATGCAGTCTTGATTCACTAATACAACATTTCCAGTCCTTGTAGTAACCAGTATTCTAATCCTTATTCAAAAATTAGATTCTGCATACAAATATCCCCATTCCTACCTCTCACCCTAGGGACTGATATGAATGGTGGACCTAAAGCCCAGAAAGGGGATCCTCCCTGGTGGTGCAAGGGGTTAAGCATCAGCACCATGAAGCTGTCCACAACTACTGCAGCTCGAGTTCCATCCCCAGCCAGGTAGCTACCCACATGGCTTAGCAGACCTCTCCTGACTCGCCCGCTGCTCCCCTCAGCATTGTATTTCAGTACATCTGCCTGTTCTGCTCCCCACTCTGTCTCTGGTGAATTCTCTCACCTTCCACACCTCTGGCCTACATCCCAGTTCTTGCATGCATGCATAAATAAATCTTTAAAAAAAGTAATAAAGCCCAGGAAGGGGAGGATGGACAGTTTCTCTCCTTGCTGCTCTCTCCTCTGCTTCCCTCACTGCTGTTTTTGACTCCTTCCTTTTCCAACTATGAATGCACAAAAGCTGACCCCACATGACTTTACCTCAGACGGCCCACTTTTGCTTGATGAGAATTGTGTACCGACACAATTCAGGACTATGGGTCACTTAAAGGTGCCATCAGCTTGCATACCACCAAAAAGCCATTTCACTTCTCACTTTAACTTTCTAAGGCAGAAGTCAGATGCCAAACAATGAAGAAACATAGCAAGCTTTCCAATAGGCCCAGTTATCTCCTTCCTAGATTTGAGGTGAAAGGTAGTGGCTAAAGATTAATGTGGGAAATTCTGAAGCATGAAAAGCTCAGCAGATTTCTCTCACTGGATCTTCTCCTTCTGCAAATCTGTCCTTAAGCACCTGCTTTGAAATTTCTGGAGGATAGTTTGTATCCAAACTCACTTGCTTCTGATATCTAGCCCATCTTGATGCCTCATTAGAAACATCCAGTTAAGATCTGGTTACAACAGTATCTATAGTACCTAGCTATGAATAGCTTTTTTTTTTTCTTCATCTGTTTTGAATTTGTCTTGCAGCTGTGAGTACATTGCAGAACAAAGAAGTCTGAGGCTGAGAAATTTGCCATCAGAAACAAGCAAAGTGGCATATTTGTGCTCCAAGAATAAGTATCTTGTGTAATGGACAATTTTCAAAATCAGTCATTATGTCTAAAAATGTCCTTCTGAGCTGGTGTCAGCTCTCTAATATTTAATTATACATCCTACCTGTTTTTCCCTCCTCTTTAGTGCTCTGTTACCGATTCATAATATTTTTGTTCATGCCTTTGGTTTTGTATTCCTATTGTCACTTTGCTTTTAACATTTCTTAGGCAGATCAGATCTGGTGGTGAGAAACTATTTCCTTCTGTTTGAGAAAACCTCTATTTCACCTTTATATTTAAATGTTCATTTTGCAGGATAGAGTATTCTCTTGACTGACAGTTCTGTCTTTTAGGGCTGTGAACACTACATTCCCTGCTCCCCCTGCCTGGAGAGTGACTGAGGCAAAATCTGAGGAAAGCATAATTTGGATGTCTCTGTAAATTATCTTCTTTTTCCTTCCTGTAAAATTGTTTACCTTTGACTTTTGATCATTCAACAATGAGGTGTCTTGGTGTAGGTTATTTTGCATTTGGAAATGTGGGTGTTCTCTCTGTTTTATGCATGTCCACGCTTAATTCATCTTTTGGATTTGGGAGATTCTCAGCAAGTATTTCTTTGAAAAGGGTCTCTGATCTCTTCTCTCTCTCTCCTCTCTTTCTTTCTCTTCTCTCTCCCTCTCCCTTCTAGAATACCCATTATCCTTATGTTTCCTCCTCTAATTTAGTCTGATGATATTCCTTGTAGAGTTTCTTCACTTTTCCTTTTTTCTCTCTCTTTCTACTGGATGATTAGTACATTTGAGTCTTCTTTTTCTGAAATTCTTCCTTTTACCAGTTTAATTCTATTTAAAGTATTTTCTATATTTGCCTTCATTTCATTCAGTCTCTTTGTGTCTTCTTTGAACATTTCATTCCCTGTAGTAAAGAACTCTCTCTGTTCCTGGGTTTCCTTTCTAAGATCTTGCACCTGCTTGTATGCCTTTGACTGAACATTCCAGTAACTCACTTAGCTCTTTTAAAATTTTTGTTTTAAAATCTTTATCTGAAGTCTAGGCCCTCTATTTGCATACCCTTTATCTGTAATCTAGAACTCCTGTTGTCTTTTTGCTTTTCCATCTTGTGCTCAGAAGTTCCTTGCTGTCTAGCCATGTGTTGCCTATTCACTTTTATGTGACTGGGGCATGACAGGTTTAGTTTTGTTTCTTTTCTTAGTTTACTTTGGTGTGAGGTGGGGGCTGGAGAGGAATCTGGGGCTTAAATACTCGGTCTCAGTTTTGTTGAGCAGTGAGGTTTGTCATCTCTGTCTCCTCTCCCCTCTCTCCACAGCAAGCTATAATGGGTGCTTAGTTGTCCTAACTTCCCACTCTGCCATGGAGCTGGACCATGATCTATGAAACTTGAGTCTCCTGGTGAGGAGGCTAGGTCTGGTCCAATGGGCTAATTCTCAGGGACTCAGTAGGCCTGGCAGGCAGGGGGTGCCCAAGCAGGGTTTGTGGCCTGTCACCTGACTATGGCCATAGGCAATGGCCACCACCACTGTCACTACCACTGCTGCCCCATAGAGGGACCAGTCACCAGCTCTGCCCTCTTGATTCGGCCTTGGTTCCAACCCCTGTATAATTGGTCTGTGCTGCAGCCTGGGAATAGGCTGTTTTGGTTTTGTTTTTTAAATTTTTACTTATTTTTGCATAGAAGAGCTGGGGTGCAGGCCAAAGGCACAGGGAGGGATGGCAGTGAAAGGATTCACCAGAGACAGAGTGGGGAGCAGAACAGGCAGATCTACTGAAATACACTGCTGAGGGGAGCAATGGGTGAGACAGGAGAGGTCTGCTCCACCATGTGGGTCAGTTCCCTGGCTGGGGGAACGAACTCAGGCCTTAGCATTGATAGGGCTGAGACTTAACTCCTAGGCCACAGGGAGGCCAAATGAACAGTTTATTTTAAATAACTCATTGAGTGTTCTGTTTTCATCACTTCCCAATATGTAGTACTAGTGAAATAATAAATATATAACCAATATGTAAACATTTATAGTAAGACAAAATATTCATATTTTCATCATTTTGCTTCTGTAGTTTTTTTTAAATCAGTTCAAATATGTATAAATTCTATAAAATCAGACCCCTGTTGGATAATATCAAGTCCCTAAAATTAGTTGTTTGGAAAACATGAAGACAAAGTGACATTCATATTCTCAGGCAGGCATTTAAAAGCTATATATGTGTAACCAAATGAAAATGCATACATTGTGCAAAGATGAAAAATGATGTAAGAATTATGTAAAATATTTTTAAAAAGCTATATATGTGACTCATTGTATTCCTGAAATATAATCATTCCTTACTATCATGCATGACAATAATTCTTAGAAAAATTAGTTCATATTTTCAAAATAGAATCTCAGAAATTCATTTCCTCCTAGAACTATTCTGATAATGTAATTAGCCAGGAAATTACCAGCCTTACAAGCCAGACAGTAGAAGGACCTCTGGAGGTTTTTTAGCTTAAAGCATGAGTCCATATAAATAGTGGCTAGCAGTGGAATAGAATGGACTGGGAATTTGGGGACTTAAATTGAAACAACAAGCCATAGAAGGCTATCCTCACAAAAAAAAAAAAAAAAAAAAAAAAAAAAAAACCTGGGACTTCTTGGATTCTGGGGTCTATATGAGGGGCTTGAGAGCTATATGAGTTATTCTTTCTGAATGTAATTTAAAAACTAATAAAATACTATTTAGCACCTATCTCACAAGGTGAAGAAATAAAATGACTTGCTGGTTTTACTCCCAAGTATCTAGAAAATAAACAAATTTGTTAAAAGGAAAAAATATATCAATTTAAAGCATGAATGCAATTTAACAAAGAAGAAATATATGTGCCCCATGTGATTTTAAACTGGCAAGACAAAGGGAAATATCAAATGTGTGGGTGGACTCATTTAATGCATCCATGGAAAATACAGTCATTGTGAAATACAGAGTTGAATCATATGAAATTGCTGCTTTTCTACCATTTTTGACATATAGAAATGATTTCATTTAGTTCAACCTCATCTGTGGATAGTTGGAAGCTTTAATTATTAACTTTTAAAAATCACCTATAATGTTGAAAATAGTCTCGATACTTTTAAAGTAAATTAGGTTGTGTATTAGAAGTGAATAATCTTTCACTTCAACTGGTTTGAATTATCTAATTAAAAATTAATAAGCTTAAAGGGCCTCCCTAGTGGCGGAAGGGGTTAAGTCTTAGCACTATGAAGCTATCCACAGCCACTGCAGCATGAGTTTGATCCCCACAGGGAGCTACCCACATGGTGCAGCTGATCTCTCCTGTCCCGCCTGCTGCTCCCCTCAGCAGTGTATTTCAGTACATCTGCCTGTTCTTCCCCACTCTGTCTCTGGTGAATCCTCTCATCCTTTCACACCTCTGGCCTATACTCCAGCTCTTATATGCATAAATAAATAAATCTTAAAAAAATTAATAAGCTTAACTGGAGAGTAATCACTTTTTCTGTACTGAAAGAGCTGTGAATTTATTTTGTTTATTCAGTCTGAAATGTGACTGAGAGGGGCAAATTTAAAATTGGCTCCAAGAACTTCAAACCAGGGCCTCCCTGGTGGCACAAAGAGTTAAGCACCACACTATGAAGCAATCCACAGCCTCTGCAGCATGAGTTCGATCCCCGGCCAGCCAGGGAGCAACCCACATGGCACAGCAGACCTTTCCTGTCTCACCTGCTACTCCCCTCAGCAGTGTACTTCAGTCAGTCTGCCTGTTCTGTTCCCCCACTGTCTCTGGTGAATCCTCTCACCCTCCCCCCATCTCTGGCCTGTACCCCTGTACCCTTGTATGCATAAATAAATATTTTTTTTTTAAAAAAAGGAAATTCAAACCAAGAAACACCTAATTTCTATGTTTCCTAAGTTCTAGTTCTACACAGATTCAGGTGATAACATGTGTAAGATAGTAGCTAGAGGTCATGGCTGATGTGATGGGGAACACATGAGTCCTTACTCTGTCTATATCTAGGGGCAGATGCATATTAGCCATATGTTTTCAAATGCTATTTCAAGAGCATTCTAATACCATCTCCACCCATCTAAGTCATACAATTGTGGTTAACTAGAGTCACAAGTTTAACCAAAGACTTCACTCCCATCCCAAGCACATAGTTCCAGATTCCTCAAAGATGTGGTAATATTGGAACAAGTGATTGCCCCATGTCATTCATGCATTCCCTCATTCTTCGGGTACTCATTGACACCTGCCCAGGCATTCACTAATCCAGGTGCTGTTGATAGAGAGAAAAGCAAGACAAACAAGATCTCTGCTTCTGTGGAGTTAATGTTCTAGTGCTAGAAATACTGGATCTCTCAATAAACAAGCAGGCAAAATGCTAAAAAGCAACGAGTATTATGTAGAGAATTAGAATGGAGAGTTATCTTAGGTAAAGTGGTCTGAGAAGACTGTTTTAGGGAGGCAACATTTAAGCTTGATAGAGCATGGCAAAGAGAGGGAGGAAGAGGAATCCAGGGTAAGTTCTAAATTTAGGGTTCAACTTAGCATACTCAAAGTGTGGTCTGAGGACCTGTGGCAGTCTGCAAGACCTTTACACCATGAGATAAATACAGAATTGAGAA
Organism: Talpa europaea; assembly: GCF_964194135.1. Lineage (NCBI taxonomy): Eukaryota > Metazoa > Chordata > Mammalia > Eulipotyphla > Talpidae > Talpa > Talpa europaea. The sequence goes on along the minus strand of NC_140077.1, from coordinate 45,509,301 downwards.
TAACCATTAAGAAAATTTTATGGAAATTTAGCAAAGTTTATTATAAATCATAACACTTTTATTATAAAGCAAAGTATTACAAATCATAACACTTTTACATGCCTTTTATATTTACACTTATACATATATGTGCATGTTTATAGTTTATATTTATATATTTTCTTGCATTTTCATTGTATATATTTATATATAATAATTCATTTTTACTTTATTTTACCAAAATATAGCTTGAAAATTTTCAGAACTTAGTTTTCACCATACACAGTATGAGAAACACTGGCTTAACCAGTGTGGATGAATAGTGGTGCATTCACTATTCCTGAGATGGGGAAGAACATCTGTGGAAATCAGAAATCAAGTGTGTATTATTTGGACTATACTAAATTTGAGGTCCCCATTAGGCACCCAGCAAGTGATGTAGAGCATATTGTTGGGTATATGAACCACATAATGTGAGCAGATTACTGGATATATGAGTTTGGGGTAAGGACCAAGTTTGGAAATGTTAATTTGGGAGTTGTCAACATACAGAAAGTATCTGGAGCTGTGAGATTACCTACCAAGGAGTAGGAGCTAACAATGGAGACTGAGAAAGAGCACCTAGAGAAAGAGAAGGAAAACCAGCATGGTCTCATGGAAACCAACAGAAGAAAATGTTTCAAAAAGGAAAAGGTAGAACTCTGTCTAATGATGCTGAGAGGTCAGAAATGATAAGAACAGATAAATGACTATTGAATTTGGCAAATTTGGAGACCCTGACAACAGTAATCTCAGTGGAACAATAAGAATAAGCCTAATTGGAACAGGTTAGCAAGAGAATAGGTAAGGAAATGATCCTATAACAAAAGAACATTATCTGAAATAGTTTTGTTGTGAGAAGAGCAGAGTAATGAATGAAGGCAATTGATTTAGTCAAGACAGGTTTTTTTCCCAGCAGATGAGAAGGTCTGATAGAGATAGGAAGTTAGTGACATAGGCATGCCTCAGAATGAAGTTCAGAAAAGCTTTGCCAAAGCTAAATAGGCCATTTGCATATTAAATTGGACGCTTACAGCAGTTATGGAAATTACATTCCATCTTCATTCCATTCCCTACAGGATTCTTCTGGGGCTCCAGGCTCAAGGTGAGGAATCAGGATTCACTAAGGCAGTTTGGGATTTTAGTAGAGACACTGAAATCTCCTTTAGTGCTCCATGGGGAGGACCTGGGAGTGGAACATGTCTCTTTTATTGGGGGTTCCATGCTAAAAATCTAACATCTGAATCTTGAAAAGTTGCATCCTCAAATTATACTGATAGACACCTTCTTCCTCACTCATGGAAATTGAAATTGAAACATGTTGCCATTTTGACAGGAGTACAAAATTTCAAACTTTGAGCAGAGGTTGATGAATGAAATAGAGTTTCGCTTGGAACGGACCCCTGTTGATGAATCTGATGATGAAATCCAACATGATGAGATCCCTACGGGCAAGTGTATTGCTCCTATCTTTGACAAACGACTCAAGCACTTCCGGGTCACAGAAGGCTCTCCAGTCACATTCATCTGCAAAATTGTTGGGATACCTGTTCCAAAGGTAGGGGAAGGTGACCCTCCTATTGGCCAGCCAACAGCACAGAATTATAGACAATGACTTCCAGAAAGTTTTATCAGGCTCTAGTCAAGTGTCTACTGAGGGAATGAAAACCAATATCAGAAAATGAACAAAATCCAGATAATTTGACTAAAAAAAGAGTCAGGAATAGAGTCATTAAATAGGCAAAAATAAATTGGTCCTTTGAGTAAGTTAGAATTTTAATAAAAGTTTAAAATACATTTCTTAGTCATGATCCTCTATTTTGGGTTATTGATTCCCTCTGCCATCAAAATCACCAAATTGTTATTTTTCTCTCTATTTTGCATCTATTGAATATCCACAGTGCCTGTCATTTTACAAAGTGGGCTATTTTTATACCATTACTATTAGGCTGGCAAATGCCGAAAATGTCATGTCGTTATCGTTGGCTGCTGAAAAATTTTATGAGTCACCAGATTTTTTGGCAGTCAACTGAAAGAAGGATTTACACTGGGTATGGCTGAAATCTCTCCACTCTGCTGTCACAAACATGATGTTATCATGTGTGGCTAGGTTCCTAGGAAATGTAGAGGAGGGAAGCTACAACCAGTACTTTATTCCCACCCATTCTGCCTTTGAAAGATGCCCTTGATATATGGGGAACTTCCATGAAATTCATACTTAAATTTCAGTTAGATGAGAAATTTAGCAAGTGAATCCTGGTCTCATTCCATTTGCTATACAATAAACCATACTATCCTTTTGAGCAAGGTGAGCTAGCCTAGCCCTTAGATCTGTGACTCCAGAACACTTGAACTTGTAAATAGGGTAATGGAAAAAGATTCAGCCTCCTGTATTTCATTATTTTGTCTCTTAAGATATATAGAGCTCTTGGGGTAACTTTTAAATAATTGTGAAGATTGATAAAAATAGTCAAAAGCTTTATCTCAGTCCTAAATTATATAGCATGGTTAACTTAAATATTCTATATCACAAGTGGAGGAGCATACTATACTGTCATGTTTCATAAGTTTTATAATTTTCCCCTAGGTGCTCTGTAAGGGGTGGATCACTTGTAGAGATGGCGATTAGCCCTTGCCTCACCCTACTCCCTTCTTCATTTTCCTCTACAGATGTATAAAACTGTGTTTTGTTTGCTTAACTTTTATTTCAGGTTTACTGGTTTAAAGATGGGAAGCAGATTTCAAAGAGAAATGGGCGCTGCAAAATGAGGCGAGAAGGAGATGGGACTTGTTCATTGCACATTGAATCCACCACCAGTGATGACGACGGCAACTATACCATCATGGCTGCCAACCCCCAGGTGGAGACGCAGGCACTTTGAGGAAGGAGCAGTTGATGTCATTGTGAATGAGGAGTGCAAGTTACTAAGGATTGCTAAGGAAAATGAAAGAGAAGCATTGTGATTGTGTGTAACTGGCGCACAGTATCACAACTTAAAAGACCAATTAGCCACTAATGGGTCAGACATTCAACCCTTCTGCCATTGTGAAAGGAAATCAATAGCATCTACTCACTGTGTTTACATCCCCAGACCTATTGAGCTAAACCTTGTGCTTATCAATTCATTGACTCTCTAGACATCAATGGATCATTCGATCAAAGAATGATTTATTGTTTTTTGTCTTTAACGAACAAGCAAATTACTTCATATAATGACTTGTGAATATCACATGCAAAATATCCTTTTTTTAAGTAAAATTGGAAAGCTATAATTTTCATTTTCCTTTTCTGAATTAGGTTAAGACTTAAAATTCCCCCAAAAGACATGGTAAATAAATATCTTAAACTACTACTAGAATAGGAAGTGCAGAACTACAATTTCTACTCTCATCCACTCTTCCTATTAAAATGGTAATTTTTAAGATTATCTCTATTGAGGAAAGCATAAAAATACTTGTCCATGCTCCCTGCATATGGATATAGAGAATATTAAAATCACAAGAATTCAGAAATTTTTTTCAAACAGATACATAAGTTTTATTAATCCTCTCGTAAAAAATCTGCACGATCACCACAGATGCAGATAAAGTCACTGCAGAATCTTTGCTCCTTCTTTTTGCTAGCACGAACATTGACCTTAGCAGTCCCCCTGATTTTCTTCATTCTGTTCTTGTGTTCCTTTCACTGATTTCTTGAGGTCTTTTTCTTCTCATATAGGGCATGTCTTGCAAGTCTATGTTTGGGTTCATTTTTCTCTGCATCATCCAAGGAATCGTAAATCATGCCAAAGCCAGTTGTCTTGCCACCTCCAAAATGGGTTCTGAAGCCAAATACAGAGATGACATCAGCAGTGGGCTTATACATTTTAGGCAGCTTTTCCCGAATTTCTGTTCTAAGTACTGTTGCCTTTCCAGGGTGAAGGACATCAATGACCATTTGTTTCCACTGAAGCAGTCAGTTGGTCATGAATATCCAGTCCAAATAGTTAAAATGGCATTCATAATGACAGTGGATCTTCAGGCAGCCAGGGAGAAAAAGAGACCTACTCTGAGAATTCCAATTTGTTTATATTTGTGCTTGGTTCATTTTTTCTTAAAAATGAAAGTCATCACAATATCCTTAAAAATCCCTCCTGCTGAAATATTAACAGTCATTTGAGTTATATTGTTTTCATCCCCAAAAGAAAAACTCCCAATTAGTTAGCCAAAATATTCATAATGTTCTAACCTGGAAAAATGTCTACAAATTGGGAAAATGTGGAATTCTTATTTTAATCGTATTTATTTTCTGTTTCTCAGGGGAGAATCAGCTGTTCTGGCCACTTGATGGTACAAAGCTTGCCCATTCGAAGTAGACTAACATCTGATAGCCAGTCTCACAGGTAAAGACAATAAGAATCTCTCTTCTCTAGCCCCTCCCAAGTACCCACCCGCCCACCACAATGAGCACTGAAGTTCAAAGTACAAACTGTTATTTAAAGTGTAGTCCTCCTGGGAACTTCAGCATCAACATTTACCTAGGAACGGGTTGCACATGTAGAATTCCAAGACCTCCTGAATCAGAATCCACATTTTAATAAGATGCCCAGGTGATTCATAAACACAGTACGTTTGTCTACAGTACACTTTTAATGGTTCAAAATCTATAGGGGTATTTATGCACAAAATAAATAATCACCTTTGCTTTAATAAAACAGAAACCATTGATGTTTTATATGTACATAGATTGAGTATTTTTGTTGCTTTTGTTGTTTCCAATATAGTAATTGGCTTTCTTCCTCTCTGATTTTACAAACCACTAAGAAAGAGTCTGGCTTTCCCTTGAGTCTTATGGTGCCACAAAGTCTTAGCAAAGCATTCCTCAGTTGCTGACATGGATGAATTAAATTTGACTTAGCAAAGGAACAAAAATAGTGACCCATGTTTCAGATACGCTATTTCACCACCATTGCAACTACACCTTCTTTATTTTTTTTTCTTTAAGAACAGCTGTTACTGTTGGTCAATCTTAACTAGTTGAAGTTCATGGTCACCTTTAATGGTCTAATTTATAGCTAGGCTAAATTTTATTACTCAGAGACACAGGGATTGCAGCTAACTTGTTCTGAGTAATAAACAGGACTTTTCTTTTGGCTGTCATTTGAGGTTCAGATTGAATACTGATTTATTTGTTTATTTGGAAACTTGAACAACTCGTCAAACCTAAGGCAAGGGGAACTGAGTCACTTAGCCCAGAATGACTTCAGAAATAAAGAAGCTAAAGCCTGTTCGTTTTATTACAGAACTCACAAAATAATCCTACAGTGTACGATATGCCTACCACTTTGTTTTTACATCAGCTCCACCCCATTATTTATTATTTGTTTATGGCCCAACAACCTCCTTTCCCTTCCCACCAGCATCCCACCCCAAATATCTTTTCTCTGGGCTCCATACTCTTGCCTATGTGCCAAATGCCATAATTTAGTAAATTGGCTTCAACATTTAATGCTGGAACATGCTTGTTGTAGGGGAAGGTCCCGAGTACAAGAAAAAGACAAAGAGCCCATTCAGGAACGCTTTTATCGACCACATTTTCTACAGGCTCCTGGGGACATGGTAGCTCATGAGGGGCGCCTCTGTCGACTGGACTGTAAGGTACAATGTAGCAACCATCCTTGTTTCAAAATCTGTTGATGTTTTGTTTTTGTTAGCTTGTCCTTATTATTTGTTTGTGTTATATGTGGCATTCTTTTTTTTTTAAGATTTATTTATTTATTTATACAAGCACTAGGTACAGTCAGAAGCACAGGAAGGTGAGAGAATTCACCAGAGCCAGAGCGGAGAGTAGAACAGGCAGAGTGACGAAGTACACTGCTGAGGGGAGCAGTGGGAGGCAGGAGAGGTCTGCGTGCCATGTGGGACTCTTGCTGGTGGCCGGGGATCGAACCAGTGCTGCAGAAGCTGCGGGCAGCTTTGCAGCCCAGAGCTTAACCGCTGCGCCTCCAGGGGAGGCCCTATATGGCATTCTTTGAGAGAGAGATAATTTTTTTCCCACAAATCTCTTTTGGAATATTTAATGCCAGACAACAGTAGTTCATGAAATTTTTAAGTCTTTTTAATATTAATAAAAAATTACGTATCTACAGTATCAAATTTACTGCATTTGTAAAAGACAACCAAATAAGTAATATATTTCAGACACTTTCTATATGGAATACCTGCAAATTCTTTATTACTAGTAAACCAAAAGTGTGATTTTTTGCATCCTTGGAGTAAATCATTAGAAGGTATGGCCTTTAAAAAATGTTTAGTTATGAAAAGATGACTCCAAGACAATTTATGAAAACAAGCTGACTTCTCATACTAATTAGCATCCATGACCTTTAGCTATTTTAAATTCTAATTCTTCAACCAAAAACAAGATTTGATAGAATAGTGTAGGTATCTCTCATTATAAAGAGAAACCTAAGTCACCCCTTCTGCTCCAGACAAAAATGCAAAATACAATGGAAAATTAGCTCAAATTAGTAAAGACTTGGGCCTCCCTGGTGGTGCAGGGATTAAAGATACACCACTACCAAGCTATCACCAGCCACTGCAACATGAGTTTGATTCCCCACCAGGGAGTTAACCCACATATAGTGCAGCAGACCTCTCCTGTCTCACCTGCTGCTCCCCTCAGCAGTGTATTTCAGTAGATCCACCTGTTCAACTCTCCACTCTGTCTCTGATGAATCTTCTCACCTCCCACACCTCTGGCCTACACCCCAGTTCTTATATGTATAAATAAATAAATCTTTTTCAAAAAATTAGTAAAAACTTGCAGTTAAGCATTTGTAGAGTTCAATTTTCTAGGTGATTCTTGCTCTCCCAATGGCTGTCAAAATCATATTTGAGGTTGATTGTTATTTCTTCCGCTTTTAACCATGAGCTACTCCCATATGATTATAATACACAGTGAAAACACTAATTTAATATCTGCCCTTTCTCTTGGCTGCCTGTTGCTTTTTAGAAACATACCATTTCTGAAACCGATGCTTCAGGTCTCTTTTATCTATTTAGCTTCTTATTTCTTATTTATTCTAATCATGACCTGAGTTGGGGTCAAAATACTATATGACTTTAATTCATAAGGAATTCATCCAGACCCTTGTTGTCCTGATGCCTTGCAGAGAGAGGTTCACCACCCATGTTTTCTCTTACTATTTGGCACCTAGCAAAGATGAAGCATTCAACTGCCAAATAAATCTGCCTGCTGTCAACCTGTCATTTGCTTCAGCTGCCCTGTCGTTTGTTAGGTGAGTGGCCTACCACCCCCAGAGCTGACCTGGCTGCTCAATGGCCAACCCGTGCTGCCAGACACCTCCCACAAGATGCTGATCAGGGAGACTGGAGTCCACTCTCTGCTCATTGACCCACTCACTCAACGCGATGCTGGGACCTACACATGTGTTGCCACCAACAAAACTGGGCAGAATTCCTTTAGTCTGGAGCTCACTGTAGTAGGTAAGGTTTGCAGGTGGGACCCCCTAAAGTTATTGCCCAAGTATGCAGAACCTCTGACAGAATTCCTTAGTCCATTGCTCCCCCCATCCAATCTCAGTTTCTCCTTCACTGTAGCAAGGATCCTATTTCTTACATTGCCTTCAAAGACACATCAGCAAGTTAACAATATAATATGGTACTTTATGCATAATATGCATGCAATAAATGGGAAACACTATAATAATCAATCAGGTAATCAATTAGTTAATTGACTATCACTAAATTCAGGTCACTTTCTCTATAGTTCATCACACCAGGCTCTTCCCCAATCCCCAAGCAAAACTTCCATGCTTCAAGGGCCTTCTTTGTCTAGCAAACTACTACTCTGTCTTAGACTTAATTCAGACTTAATTAAGTGCTATCATCACTTAGACATAATGGAGAAAGAAAAGGGGAGACTCTTAGAGCACTCACAGCCTTCTGTGATATTATTTAATCTTTTGCAATCAAGAAGAGACAGCGAATGTTCTACGGTCAGAGATTCTAATTTGTTCTGTGCATGTCCAGTGTCTGGCTCAGTCTCTGGATCATGGAAGGTTCTCAGCAAATGTGAAATTGATAACTTGACCAGGAATCTTTACCTTATAAGAGGATGAACAAAACACTGTAATCCTACAGAGAAGAACAAGCCATTATCACCCCAAAGTGCCAGCCCTCAGGGACTGTGATCCAGCCAAAATTAGATTTCAGAATGTGTGAGTCTGAGCATGAGGCTTCTTCTCCTGCTATCTCCCAGTTGTGGTCCTTGAAGGAAATCAGGGTGGCCTCCACATGCTGATCCTCGCTGTAGGCTAGTGGCCATTTCCCTCATGTATCTTTTTCTTTTTCTCACTTCTTTTTTCCCAGCAGAGTAGGGAAAGTTCATTCTGCCAGAGTACATTGATTGGAGCCTTTTGCTTTTTTCCCGCTGTTTTGCTGAAGTATTGACTCTGGAACCTGAGATATAAGGACTCTTTACCTTCTTTGCTTCTGGGAGGGGAAAAGTATCATTTGCACTTTTTTTTTAATAGCGTACTTTCAACTTTTCTGACCCTATAAAATATTTCAAAATAGGGCCTCCCTGGTGGTGCAAGGGGTTAAGCACTGTATTATGAAGTAATCTGCTGCCTCTGCAGCATGATTTCAATCCCCGGCCTGCCAGGGAGCAACCCACATGGTGCAGCAGACCTCTCCTGACACCTGCCCTGCTCCCCTCAGCAGTGTATTTCAGTCTATCTCCCTGTTCTGTTCCCCGTTCTGTCTCTGGTGAATCCTCTCACCCCCCACATCTCTGGCCTGTATCCCAGCTCTTGTATGAATAAATCTTTAAAAATATATATTTCAAAATAAAAAGTTGAAGGATAATTAGTATATCTTCTCACAATGAAATTCTGTAAAAAGAGAAAAGATACTTAGTACATAAAATACACTTTCTCAAAATGTACTGCTGAGCCATCAGAGACCCCTTTAATTTTACACCTACTATTTACACCCCATTGTTGGCATCCAGGTGCTTGAGCATTGTCTCTTATAGGATATGCGGACATGGTTTCCTCATTTCTTTTAAAATAATTTCTGGAGTGTTTATCAAGCAGCGTTATTTTTTTTTTTTTTTATAGAGGCATGTTTTATTTATTTATTTGTTTGTTTGTTTTGTTTATACATGCACTGGGTACAGTCAGAAGCGCGGGAGGGTGAGAGAATTCACCAGAGCCAGAGCGGGGAGCAGAGCAGGCAGAAGGACCGAAGTACACTGCTGAGGGGAGCAGCGGGCGGCAGGAGAGGTCTGCGCGCCATGTGGGACCCTCCTGTGGTGGCCGGGGAGCAGCCGGGGATCGAACTGGCGCTGCAGAGGCCGCGGGCAGCTTCGCAACCCAGCGCTCAACCGCTGCGCCACCGGGGAGGCCCTCAAGCAGTGTTCTTTACTGAATCATGACAAGTGTTTTGAAAAGGAAGCAAAATGGCAGGTGTCCACTCTGCTAAATTCCAGAACTGTATTTTGTTCGAGGCATGAACCCCAAGGAACCAGCTATTTAAACAAAAGTGGCCCTTCTCTCCTTCAGCCAAAGAGGTGAAGAAAGCGCCTGTGATCCTGGAAAAACTGCAGAACTGTGGTGTTCCCGAAGGTCACCCGGTGAGGCTGGAGTGTCGAGTGATAGGCATGCCTCCGCCTGTGTTCTTCTGGAAGAAAGACAACGAGACCATCCCCTTTACCAGAGGGAGGGTCAGGTACAAACGCACTCCCATTCACAGGGACTCCCAAGTTCAGCAGAGCTTGTTGGGCCAGCCCCGTAAGTCTGTCGCCCTTTGAACCTGGCTTCGTTCACTTTGCACAATACATTTGAGCTCCGTCCATGTTACTGTGCAGATCAAAAATGTATGCCATTTTGTTGCTGAGAGGTAGTTCATTATATGGATGTCCCACAGCTTTAAAACCTTAAGTTTTAAATTGAAAATACATGAGCAATTTTTGAAGATCCTGCTTATTTTTTGTCACGTGTGATGCATCAAATTAGTACCTAGAAAAACCTCTTTGACAGTAAAAAGTTCAAATAAAATAAAGCAAAATAAACCAGGAAAAGGGAGCACAGCCCTCCTTCCCCACCCATCACTACTTCATTGTTATTTTAAGTAACTTCAGGGATCCAGTTTCTTCAGGACAATGCCTTGATTGATTTCCCTAGACCATCCTTAATTTTTTGCCATTTGGCTTTGTGCCACAAGAGAGCAAACAAACAAAAGCAGCTTGTGGACAAAAATTTCTCCTGAAAATGATTTCTTTACAGTACACTGAATTTATCCCAGGGGCTGTTGTATCTGTTGGCTTTTACAGATTTTTGGCATTTAAGAAGTCCGTGTGTATATATAGGTCAGGATTTTTCTCTGGCAAAACAGGCGAGAACAGAGTCCTCTATTCTAAAGTTAACACCAGCCTGAATTTCTGATATAATTATCTAGGATTGCAATATACAGCCAAGGTGGAAAATTTTTTTAGAGAAAACAAAAGGAAAGAGGATTGTGATTTGTTCCTGAAGCTTACGAAACTGAATAGCACACAAGCCCTGCTGGTCACATTAGGGTATACCCTCTTCATGCTATCAGCTCATCTACCCCTCACTTTGGCCTACTTTTCCATTGCTTCCTCCTGACAAAATCCTTATTGAAATTTCCAATCTAGTTTAGAAAAGAGATTTTTCTGGACTTTGCTTGTGACAAGGGTGTGAGAATAACTCCAGAAGAAGTGGGTCCATGGTGAGGGCAAGAAGAGGTCATAGCTCTACCACATTAATTTTTGCTTTTTTTTTTTTTTTTTTTGGCTCTTATGTTTGCTTTCTTCCCCTTGGGGTCATAGAAGGGAGGGCAAGCACAGCACTGAAGAGTTTTCCTGAATCTTAAGTCTTTTCTGCCTCCAGATACAACGTGCATATATTCTTTCTTTCTACAGTATGCACCAGGATGCAACAGGCTACGTCTGCCTCCTCATTCAGCCAGCCAAGAAGTCAGATGCTGGATGGTACACGCTGTCAGCCAAGAATGAAGTCGGCATCGTGTCGTGCACCGCCAGGCTGGATATATACGGTAGTGTAATGGCAACAGTGGCGTGTGACAGGCAGCTTAGAAAGCTTTCTTTCCAAAGGATAGCTATAGTATGTTTCCCTAAATGAACTGGTTATATTATATCTTGATGCTTAAGAGATGGATTTTTAAAGTCATTTCATCCTTTTCCCTAGGAGCTTGTGTACTTTTATGTGTTACCGTGAGCTTGACCTTCTTCCAAAAGAGGGTTTACAATATTAGGAATTACAACTACTTCTGCTTGGGCTTTGATCATCCAGCACCTTCATGCTGTCTCTGCTGTCTCCTCACTCCATGGGCCACCCTCTGGGCCAACTTCTCCTGGCATGTCCTCCCAGCTATATCTCCATACAGCAGAACTTTTACAGTACCATTCATTTGTTCATTTATTCCACAAATATTTATTGCCCCAGTCCCACAGTCAGACTAATAAATAGAGAGCAGCCTTTAAAAAAAAATAAAATAGCATTTGTATAGTGACCTGTAATTTATAAAATTGTACACTTCGATCCTCCCAAAACCCATGAGATTATTGTAGTTGTAGTTGTTGTTACCTTCATTTAAATGCTGAGGAAACTGAGATCCAGAGAGGTTAGTAACTACAGTTCAGAAGAAAACCCAGTTTTTTTCATTGTTAGTCTCTGAGTCATGTTCCTAATCAAAAAGATTTAGCAAAATTAATCTTTATTGCTATATTTGTATACTCTATGCCTCTCCTCTATAATTTTAACATCAACTGGGTTGTTGTTTTTTTTTTTTTTGAGACATTTTCCTTAACCCAAAGAGTGATCCCTTTAAAAAAAAATGATTGGTTGACTTAATAGGTTTGTTTTTCATTACTAATAATATTAACCAAAATAACAAAAAAGAGTAACTGTCTAGAACCAGAGGATCCTGCTATTTGTAAGTACACACCAGGTATACCCCTTTTTTAGTACCAAGGAGGGGTCTTACCCTGTTGTTTTCCCTATGTCTAATATTTGGAGGAAATATATAGCTTTCTGTTTACATTCCCTTAGCCTCGGACTCAAAAAGAAATTCAACAATGAGGAAAACTGACTCTAAAATACTTTTCCCTGGGAGAATTACAGGAATAGAGAGGCCAGTGATGTTTTTTAGACTAGGCTAGTTCCCTTAACCATTTCACACACTTCACCAAGTCAGAAGGAAGTAGGTCACCAACTAAGAAACTGTACCAGTAAGATCTGAAACTGATGACTCTTGTCCAAATCCTGCCCTCTGGAGACCAAGTTCCCAGTACAGTCTATCCTGGCTCACCTCTCAGCACATGTCCTAATTGCACAGCACCAACAATGGGAGACACTGTCTCCTCGATTGGAATTCAAGAGAGGGAAAAAGATGCAGGACTTAGTTAAAATAAATTCCCTAGGCCCTCCAATACTACTTCCTGCCTATCTGAGAAAGGGGCAGAATAAACTCCCGTATCTCCTGAAAAGCAGCATGTCCTGCCCTTCTAGACTGGACATACATTGGAGTGTAATAAATCAGCTGAACACTTTTGTGTGATAAGCAGCCTAAAATGTATTTTTTAAAGACTAGATGTAGCATGTTCCAAAAAAAAAAATAGTTAGGTGGTATTTCAATGCTTAAAAGGTAGATCTCCACCTGTTGCTTCCCCTTCTTCACATCAAGGATCCCCAAAAACCTAAAGAGAAGACTGCTTGATAATTTCTAAATCAATTTCTGCACAACCTAAATGGATATTTCATTCAGGCCGTGTGCAAGCCTAAGGATAGTGTCCACAATCCTGTGTGCACTGCCACTAGCAGATCCCTTGCTAGGTCAATAAGAAGAAATCATTTTAAGAAACCATACTATTGCCCATTCTTCCTTCTCAGATACCCAGGTCTAACTGGATTAGATGGAATTGGTTTTGAAATTAAGGGGTTAAGAGGTCACCAGCCCAGTTTTCCTGTTCCTGGAAATTTCACAGGGAAATTTTTATTGCTCTTTTACAACTATGGGATTTCTGACTCTCAAGAGGGGCACCTCAGAAAGTGGAGACCAGAACCATATGGAAATGGAAGCCAAACGAAGTACCAAGCACATCCTAATGCTTGACCCAGTCCCACAGGGAGCGTTGGGGTGAAGACAGAATGCACCCTGCAAGGTGCTGCTAGACTGTAGTCGCTGATTGTAACATGTCATTTGGTCCATTTTCCAGCTCAGTGGCACCAGCAGATCCCACCACCCATGTCCATCCGGCCCACTGGCAGTCGCTACGGATCTCTCACCACTAAAGGACTTGACATTTTCTCTGCCTTTTCCTCCATAGAAAGCACAATGGTGTTTTCATGCTCTTCTCGGAGTGTAGTAGAGAGTGATGAACTTTAAGAATATCTGGGTGCCTGGTGTGTAAGGGGACAGACTGTGAAGGGGGAAGGAGGACAAGCCAAACATGGTGGTTTCCAAGCAACTGGATTTGAGTAAGTTCCCACACTGCTGGACCAGTAGCAAAGAGTACTTCGAGTAAGTCAGTTGGGAACTCTTCCAGTCTCAACTGGGGGAGAAATGCAGGGTTGTACCTTTTTAAAGATTCCAGCAAAAATATAAGACAATACAAATGAACCAAAGATGTCATGCAGTTGCCATCCACTGCTTTGGGAAAAATGTTGGCATGCTCCCCTGCCCCCTGCTGTGTTTGGAACCTTTAGGCTCTGCTAGGAGCAATTAGGGGCCATATGCTTGGGCTGAGAGGAGTTAGGCAATAGTGACCTTAGGCATCATGAACTCACCAAACAATGCAAAGGAAAAAGATGGAGAGGTGTCAATCACCTTTCACTGATTATATCTATAGTAGTAGTTTTGGTGATTCATTAAATCAGCTTCTACTTAGCATTAGGAGATAATGCCATGCAACTCACATATGTAGAGAAGCGCTTATGATTTATCCTGGGTGTACTGAGCCATACAATAAGGTATCAAAATGTGAATGAGGTACAAAAAGTTCACTGAGACCCTCAATATTGCTCATTGCACTTATTCTGTAGCTAAAACAGAGCCCCAGCCTGTCTGCACCATTTTCTTTCAGATACAATGGTGAGTGGTTTTTTCTTTCTGACTTTATATATCTCTAGTCTCTAGTATTAAAGAGCTGCTAGCTAAAGAGCCAACCAGAAAGAAATCTTCTGTGGGGTCACTTTAAAAACTACTGGCTTCCATTGTCACTTGCAAAATAGTTAAGAGTCATCATCCTCTCCCCATAAAATCTGACCCTCTCACTCCTCCCCTCTCCCCAAAGTATCTAGGCAGTGAGGAAGACAGGTGCAAAGAGAGGGAGGGAAGGCAGAGTGTTGTCTCCCACTTGCTCCAGCACATCAGTGATTGTAGAAGTTGACAAACCACTGTGGGCTACTTTGACATCTTTAATCAAATCCTATTTTCTATGTAGAAAATATTATGCTAACTGGGGAAGTGGGAGGAAAGAGACCTATGCACATTTAATCCATCAATCCAAAGCCCACCCCCCAATTTAAAGAATTTAAAAACTTAAGTTCACAGTGATATCCCCAGTGGTTAGAAAAGTATTTAGCACCAAGTAGACATGCAATAAATATTCATTGGATGAATGAATATACAATTCACACACCAGTCCAAAACTGCCCTGACAATGATGATCACAGCATAGTTTGTTCTAGGCTCACTGGTTAAATGAATTGCAGGTGCCTGATGCCAGCTCTGTATGCCCAAGTCTCTGGTGTTCTGAGTCAGGCACCCTCAGCTGGCATCTTCCTCAAGTGAACAAACAATAATTGCACAGGAAGGCTTGAAATGTTCTCTATTTCAAAGCAAGGATTTCCTGTATAAAAATAAATTCATTCACTCAAAAAATGACTTGTGTGTAAGTTGCTATGCCAAAGACTGTGGGAGATACAATGATATGAATAAGACACTGTCCCTGCCTTCAGGGAGCTTACAGTCGAGTAGGGAAGTAATATATAAGGCATGTAGAATTCTGCTTCTAGAGCAAAGCTATTCTTTATTAAGTAGAAGTTGCTAGTGTTCTTCATGTTATATTTTTCATGACTCTAAAATCATCTTATTTTCAATCGTTATTTCTTAATGAAACAAAGTATCATAGGTTACATCTTTAAGAAATAAAAATTTCAGTCGATTATTCAGAACTATTTGATTTCCTTTTTCATGTGTGCAGGAACAACACTATAAATACAGACAATTGTAATGAAATAGGGAGCATTTCATACAAAATGCATCTTGTAAAATGTTCTGTATCTGTGTTGCCTTTTATTATGAAAACTCTTTTAAGAAAAGAGTCCCTTCTAACTCCAGGAGTGCCATCCACATTATACACCACATCATATCTATTTCTGTAAACCCTAGATAGTCACTTCATGAAAGGATACTCTTCTCTGTCTTAACTTTCTGAATTTTTTTTTTATCTGTTGTCATTTCATGTTGAACACAGAACTGGGATAAATATTTTATTTGACCACTAGATGGAGCCATTTAACCTACATATAACTAACAGTTGACATTTGAACAACTGGATTGTGTTAAAACAGTTTCTCAACCTTCGCATTATTGACATCTGGGCTGAATGTGTTAGCAAAAATGTCTTGCATATTATAGGGTGGTTAGCAGCATCCCTGACCTCTACCCACTACATACCAGCTCCTGCCCCTCCCCAAAATGTCTCCAGAAATTAACAAATGCTGCCTGGGAGACAAATCCTTTGAGAACCGCTGTATTTCAATAGTGCCCCGCTTAAAGAATTCTATTGGAATTCAGTTATAATAAGGATACTTATGTAAGCAATTTTAGTTTTGCTAGATACGCATGGATTCAACACATCCAAAATCAAATTCATCACTTCCTTTTCATAAACCATTATTCAACCTAGTTAAATGATTGCTATTAATGGCCCTTTCACATCCCTACTAATTCAAATAAAGTGTCCAAGTCATTATTTGTATCCAATCACTTGAATAATCCTGTTATTCTAACTCTATGATTTATTTTATATTTCCATCCCCTCCAGTTCCTTAGCTCAGACATTCATTACTGTCTTTATTTCCCTCAATACTCTTGACTTCAACCATAATAAGAGACTTCTAGTAGTGCTATTGTTTCTCCTCACTCAATTCTAGCCCAGATCTCCGCATCAGATTCTCTTTCCTAAGTGCTGCTCCAATCATATTATTCCCCAATTTTCATACCCTCAATGGCTTCATGGAGTCAATCCATGTGCCATTTGTTCTGCTCTGTGGTATTCAACTCTTGCTCTAGTATGATCTCAAAACTTTTCATCCATTGCTAAAAAGAAACACATCCAGTGTGTGAATAAACAACACATGTTTATGCTCTCCAACCATGTGCTCCTGCTTTCCCTCTGCCTGAAAGGCTCTCTCCCCAATTCCACCTATGGAAATCTTGCCAGTTCCTTAAAGTCCATTTCAAATGCTACTGTCGCTGTGAAATACTTTCTGTTCCACCAGACTCCAAACAAATATAATTCTTATTTCTTTGAAATCTTACAGCAAATTTCTTGAGTTTGGAAGAACATATTACTTTACATAGGACTTTATATAAATCAGCTTCTATATATCTGCTTCTCTCTCCCCTTGCATTAAATCAGCCTGCCCGCACTCAATCTTAGCTACTTATTGGTATGGACTGTGTCAAAAATTTGCTATGTGCCTTATACAGACAAGGCACTTGACAAATATTTGTTGACCTAAATTGAATTTAAAAGTTCTGTTCAAGTCAGGAGATTTCTATATAAAGTGAACTAGTCTAAAGCAGCAGCTGCAATTTAAAAATCCTGATGCCCAGAACATAAGTTCTGGGGTGGTGGAATAGACATCAATTTTTTTTTTTAAACTTTCCTGGAGATTCCAATCAGCAGCCAAGACAAAGAGGAATCATCCCAGTACTTACCCGGAAAGGCCCAAAGGTATGTTAATGGCATATGTTGTATTATTGGTCCTGGTGAAGAACATCCTCCCTACTGGTTGCATGCAGTGCCTGCCTGGAAAGTAGAAATAAACATCCACTTTGGCCTTATTTTGTGCTGCATTCATTAGAGAGGTAGCATTCAGGAAGCCCCCAGAGAAAGTTAAAAAAAAAACCTACAAATACGGACCAACAAAGAAGAAAAGTTGGTGCAATTCACCTGGTCTTTTGTTTCAAAAAGTTGCATGGATCCCATAAGCCCTCTTTTCTCCAAACAACTGAAGGATTTCTTTAACTTGACTAGTCAGGAAAATGGGAATCATCAGTGGGGAAGTAAAGAAAGAAAACACACCATTAAAATCAAACTGCATTTTTGAAACAGCACCCTTCACCTTAAGTAAGGTTTTAATCAGAACTGCCAAATAGTGGGACTGGTTTCAATGTATGGTTCTCTTTTTATTCCTCACATAACTTTCATAGGCATCCAATGAAAAACTAAATGGTCATGAGACTAGCAGTGGATATAACTAGAGCTCTGAATGACCGTGCCAGGCAGAATAATTCCCCAAGGCGTCAAAAACTGGTATTTGTATGGCAAGGTTTATTTGGATAACCCTAAAATGATAATTGGGTTGCCTTCCAAATGTTTGCTTGTCAATTGGCTCCTTAAAGTCAAATTATATTTCCTCACACATGTATCACCCAATGCCAAATTCCTATGGGACCCCAGTAAAGCCCATTTAACTCATGACTCTAAGTTACAGTAAGCATAGCTACGGTTAGGTTACACACACTATGGTCCCAAGGACAGGAATCAGACAAGAGGGTCGGTAAGAAAGACTACTTCCTCCTCCTTTTTTGTGTGTTTGATGTGTGAAAGCTAAAGACTGTCTATGGTCCTTTATGTACCTACTGCCATTTTGTGCTTTTCCCCACGTTCTGAAATACTCCTGCTGTGATCCATTCCATCACATCCGTTCCCCATGGCCTGCCGACCTGTTTCCTGCTTGAAAATGACCTCACTCTAGCTAGTTCCGTGCAGCTTGGCTTGATGTTCAGAAGAAAGCAGTTCAATTGAACAAATTTTGAATACCTGAGAGAGTCTTTTAACTTTACAAGAGCGTTGGATTTTAAATGTAGTTGCTTTCTTCTCTCATCAACTTCTAATTGATAGAACTGCTGGGGAAGTTTTTTTTTTTAAAAAAAAAAATTAGACTGTGAGGCAAAGTATTAAAAACTGGCTGACTCAGAAGTGCAAATTTTTCTTGTTGACCACAGCCTCTTCTCTTGCTCCTCCTTCCCACACTCCCAAAGTATCGTACAAGCTGAGATCCTGACCCAGGTCTGTCTGTATAGGAGCTATTTATCAATAGATTGTAAATTCAAAGGCAAATTTTCTCATAATGACCTTTATTCAAGGTCCCTTCCAGGTTCCTTGGATAACCTGGACTCAAAAGTATTTCCACTGATGGTTGAGTTGAAAAATCAGTGTGACTTCTCGGTAAGATCAGCAGATATTTAGATGGCAACAGAGCTTACTTAACTCCGTTTCACCATTGCTGTTTCTTGTTTTACATGGATCAACATTTCAGACAGTTAATTACTGAAGCGATGCTTAAAGAATGCCAGGCATTGTCTAAACTTTGACAATGCACTGGTCATCAGTATGCTAAAAAAGTTGCTAATACCATGTTTTAAAAAATCTGTGCAGTGCAAAAAAAAATTGCATATTTGTTAAAAATATGTTTACTTATTTGTCTAATTAGTTAACATACTTGGTACTATAAAACCATACACAGAACTGCCTTTGGTTAATATGTAAACAATGGTCACTTTAAAATCCAAAGAACGGGCCTCCCCGGTGGCGCAGCGGTTGAGCGCTGGGTTGCGAGGCTGCCCGCGGCCCCTGCGGCGCCGGTTCGATCCCCGGCTGCTCCCCGGCCACCGGAGGAGGGTCCCACATGGCGTGCAGACCTCTCCTGCCGCCCGCTGCTCCCCTCAGCAGTGTACTTCGGTCCTTCTGCCTGCTCTGCTCCCCACTCTGGCTCTGGTGAATTCTCTCACCCTCCCGCGCTTCTGACTGTACCCAGTGCATGTATAAACAAAACAAACAAACAAGCAGACAAATAAATAAATGGAACATGCCTCTAAAAAAAAAAATAAAAATAAATAAAATAAAATAAAATCCAAAGAACAATATCCTTGAGGTTCCAAGAAACAAAGAAAAAACTCATTTTTCAATCCTCTGAGAATTGTGTCATAAATGCTGAGAGTAAGCATAAAGAATATGGCTGGAATGTAGAGGCATATAATCAATTTGCTAGATGATTTTAACATATAATAGAGAATGGTTCTCTAATAATAAAAATATTTTAACATTATTTGGCAACAAATACTTTGAGGCTGAAAAGATGTATGTTTTTTGCTATAAAATTCAGAAAACTTTGTTTCCAGCGTTAAAGTTTATTTTTTGAAAATGATTGAACCTATTTTTTAAATGTGCAAATATATTTTTCTTAAAAGTAATTTAAAAAATTTTTCTGATTCAAATTGTATAAATTACTACACAAGTTATATGATGGTTAAACATCGCTAGAACAACAGAAAGATAACTGGGTTTTGAGCTTCCATAAATCTCCAGTATACTTTTCATAGAATGATCTTTAACACCCTAAGATAAAATTCACTTGCCCCCTAACTGAAAACAGAGATGCATAAAAAATGGGAAAGATGGAGGGGTGGGCAGAAGTGAGGTGGACTTCACCAGTTTAGATTGGAAATTAATGGAGATTCAAATTTAGTTTCGGTACAAGTAGGGGCAGGAAGGTACAGTGCAGGTTTTCTATGATCCTATGCAGACGGGTTAAAGGAGAAGTCCTGGAGCCCTCGGTGACTTTTGCAGGCTTTTATTGGGATTTACTAGGTACAGGGCAGGCAAAGGGGCTGGGCCCTGCCAGCCTCCCAGCCCCCCACAAGTCTTCACTTTTCCTGGGCTCTCATGTGTTCTCTCGGGGCCTTTGCTTCTCTGCTCCCTTCACTCTGCCGTTCCACTGGCATCCCCGTGACGCCGCCCTTAAAAGCCCAGTCCTGGCCCAAGCGAACCCATCTACATATACCCACACCCTATTCCAGGTGCCCGCCATCAGGCATGCATTCAGGACCACAGGGTTCCTTCATCAATCCTAATGGTGGGAGGGCAGAAAAGCCTGCTACTTTTTTACCTTACCCTACAGTACAGTAACATGTTTCAATATTAATTATTTTCATATAATATGGCAAAAATGAATTGCTCAATGTTCCAAAATTCCAAAGAACCTGATGTTTCTATACAGATTCAGTGAGTTATCTACAAACTACAGTCAGATTCATGTAATGTCCCCACAATTAGTGGTACAAGAGCCCAGTGAATCCTATGCTGGTACTGGCTGTAGTGGTAACTACTGAAAGGTTACTAAATATTGACATGTATGACAGCACAAATGGTTTTACTGTGCATTTCATGGAGAGTTAAATCCCCAATATAATTACAAGATCATTTAAATGCAACTGTATTTTTAACACAACACTGGTAAATTTTTTTTCAGTATTTTGAATTTAAATAACTTATTTTGTTTTCTGATTTTCACTTACTTTTCCAACCTTTAACATTGTCTCCTGACCTAGCCATCTCCTTTCCTTACCTCCCAATAGCAATAAAAATCTGTAAAATATGTAATGGCCTTAGGAGAGCTCCTATTTCTAGAAATCCTTGTGCAAATTTCTAAGGGCAAATTTCTAATTCATCTAATAAATCAGATGAATTTCAGATATGTGCTCTAATTTTTCTATAACTCTGGGGTGTCTGTTTATTTGAAAAATAAACAAGATACTTGAGCTTTTCCCAGGATGGAGAATAAGATAAATAAACATGAAGAATTTACTTTAGAGGCCCTTAAAAAAGTGGTAGCAAGGGTTTCTTTTATTCCAAAGAAAATGTTAGAAATATTTTTCTCTGTAGTAAGTATATTTCTTTTAAAAGTTCACATTTCTTTCCCCCCTGCTCCTTCTTAGAAGGCCAGTACATAGTAGTGGAATTTCTTCCTCCAGGATAGTAAACAGCTTTTAAAAATCTGGAGAAAAATCAAATTAATTCAAGAAAATATTCCATCTGCTTTCTATAGGCAGATTTCAGGGAAATTTATTTTAGCATAGGCAGAATAGCGTAAGGGAACTCTGACTCTTAAGACTGATTGAAATAACTCCACAGTGTACAGACATCCTGTCTTCCTCTCTGGCTTAAGCAACTAGGGACAACTTCATTGTATTGTTTCAGACCCAAGTGAAGAAATATTCCATGCTAGCATGTCAATGACCTTACATTGAAGTGAATCAACTTTAGGATAATAGACAGCTCTGACCCCTCAAAATTGAGCATATCCTTTGGTCTCTGTTTTTGCATTCTCAGCTACATTCAGTTTGAATTTTCAATCATGAGGACCGACAAAGGACATGCATGTGTCCACATGAGTGTCCTTCAAATAAGGAGACCAGGAGCACTCACAGCCAGTGTATTCCAGTTAGAATCAAGTGACACCTTAACTATTCCTTTCTCTTCCTGAATATGTACTTTCCATTTGAAAACACACAAGGCCCCAGAAACATGGTATGCTTCCAACTTGGGAAGCTTGAGTCAACTTATTTTCTGAAGTATTTTTATGGCTATTGAAATACTAATGGAAAAAAATATCCTAGCAGCCATTTTGGAAATGCGTGAATCACATAAACTGTGTATTTTGCCTTTGTTACTAGAAAACAGTTAATGGATCTTGGCTTTTATTCCTGTTCCTCTGTACTTTGAGTGTTAGTCTGTGAACTAAAAACCAGTTATTGCTAAGCCAAAATGTTTGTGAGCATAAACTGTCTTTCTTTGGAAGGTATATGGTACTGTACCTGGTAGACCATGTCATCTCCATGAAACCTGTTTCCTAGTCATATTTCCTTAAAGATTTATTGAGGGTTGTGTTTTGTTTGGAAAATTTGCAACTAGAAAAAGAAAAATAAGTTAAAAATCAATATTTAATTCAACCTAGATGTTAAAAAAAATAACAATGTAGAGAATGTGATGGACTGTTTCTTTACTCATTAAATAAAATTTTATTTATTCTCAATTATTAGATTTGTTATATATTTTGGTCCCAGACTTAATATGTGAGATGGGTAAGTTCTTACTCTCCAGTAGTTTTCTTACATCTCAGATATTTTAGATACACTATCAGTTTCAAATAGCAATCCAAGTCCTGTGTTAATTTAATAAGGCACTAGTGAAAGCTAGTATCTATATTTATGATTCAAGAGGGGAGTAGGTAGACAGGAGAGAATGCTGTTCATATGTTTATGGTCTGCATACTTTGAAATTTCTTTCAACCAAAGATATCTTTAGTGACACCTAAACAGAAAGTGCAGTCGAGTCAAATTCAGTCCAAAATAACACCTCACTTTTACTGAAACGCAGCAACATTTAAGTGAATGAGCTTTAGCCACTGAATCCTGTAATATTAATTGCAACTCATATATACTCCATGTACCTCATATCTAGCAGTATAGTGGCAAGAAGGGCCAGAGCAGGATCTCTATGATCCGAGCAGATGGGTGAAGGAGGAGAGAGTCCTGCAGCCCTCAGTGGATTTTCAGGGTTTTATTGGGATTTACCAGGTACACAGCTGGCAGGGGTGCTGAGGGGCTGGGAGGCTGGCAGGCAACTCTTCACTCTGTCTGGACTCTCTGGAGTTTTCTGCTTCTCTGCTCCCCTCTTGGTTCTGCTCTCTTGGCGTCCCCGTGATGCCGCCCTTATAAGCCCAGTCTTAGCCCAGGTAAATCCCATCCACACATGCCCACACCCTACTCCAGGTGCCCGCCATCAGGCATGCATTCAGGACCTCAAGGATCCATCATCAATCCTAACGGCGGGAGGGCAGAAAAGCCTGATACTTTTTCACTTATCCTACAAGCAGAAATTTTAGATTTTCAATAAAGGTCACCTCATTAACTTAAAAATTGGCTGTACTGTATTGTTAGGAAAGATAGCCTAATCCTTCTTAAAATATACAAATACAAGCAATAGGAAGCCAAAATAATCTGGTTTGGGTAATGAAGTTAATGGTATCGTAGCAAGCATTTTTTAACTAAGTGGTTCTCGGCCCAGTCAGCTCATAAAAATCACCTGGGGAACATTTTAAAAATGTCTATGCCAGGCTTCCCCTTAGAGTAATTAAGTCAGTTCTTGAGCTGGGGACCCCAGATTTGGATATGTTTTTCAAGACCCTTAGGTGTGATGCTAATGAGCAGTCAGGGTTGAGAATCACGGACTGTCGTGAACTTTCCCATATTGATTGCCCTGTTCATTTGTATGTAGTTCTTCAAGACTCAGAGATTTGGAACTTTAACCTCCAGCTGACACCTAGCAAGAGCCCACGGTTATCAACTCATTGGACTGAAACTCTGCCCGCACGGAGTCTTTTTATTAGTGTCCCTTTTAGGACTCTTAGGGCACATATTATTGGTACCAGCTGTAGAAGTATCCAACTCTGTTTAGGATTGTTTATTAATTGGTACACGTTTGTTGTTTTTATGTGTCTACCTAGGAACAAGAATGATGTTGTGTGAGGCTGGATATGAGTAGGGGCTTGATAATATTTGCTGATTTACAGAAAGAGGAACCCCAGAAAAGGAATATTTTTTAATTTCAATATGCCCTGTTGTTAACTAGAAAAAACACAGATTTTCAAAGAATAATATTGAATATTGTAGCAGCTTTAATTTACTTGATAATCTTCAACCTATTCTGTATAATAATATATGAATCTGAACTCAAAAAGATTTTTGTTGCTTTATTCAAGTTCCTAACCCATAAACCATGATTGATTTTTTGTTGCTTTATTCAAGCTCCTAATCCATAAACCATGATTGATTTCTGAACATAAAGTTTAAGGAGTTTTATCAAAAGATTAGATTGATGGCTGAAATCCATTTATTTTTCCCTCAACTGTCTTCTGAAAAAATAGTACCTTGAATGAATGGGGTAAGAAGCTGAGGAATTTGGTAAGAGCGAAGTTGCTTCCAGTGATTTCCAACACATAGAAACAGGCAGCTAAAGACATAATATTTAACAGATTCCCACTCTTTTTGGGGAGTGGGATGGGGAGTGAGAGGCATATTGAAATATCATTTTAATTGATTTCATCAAGAAAAAAAGAAATATTTATGAAGGGTTCATTCTGTCGAAGCTGCTTTAGAAGCTGTAGAGTTAAAATAAATAGTACAGCTTTCTTCCAGTCGGTATTTATAGTCCAGAGAAGAGGATGTAACCCTACCTGAGAAAAGACTAACAATTAGTCCATTTTGGGACCTTCTCCAATTAACACAATACTTTTTTTGTAGCATGGATATTTATTCACTCACAAACTCCACAAATTCGCTGAGGCTATTAATGAAGCTTTTGAAGTCTAACTAAGTAGACTGCTGGGCCTCAATAGGGAGAAAGGCAGAGATCCTGAATCTTGCCAATCCTGAATCCTTGGCAATCTTGCCAAGGAGACAAGTGCATTCTGCAGAGTGGAGTGTGACAGAAAAAAGCCTTGGCATCATCACTTCTAGAGCCATGTTATCTGCCCCACTCCAGTGTCTGCTAAGAGCTGTTGAAGTCAAAGGGCAAATGTTTTACTCTCTAAACTGCAATGAGAAAGCAAAAGTCCTCAGTCCTCCTCAGTTTCTTATTAACAGATATCAGAAGGAAAAGGGACTTCAGCATGTTTGTCAATGGGTTTTGTAAGTTATGTTTAGGCACTGGAGAAGACATTTTCACTCATTGCCAAAAAAAATAGATTTTGATAATTAGGGATAAAAAGGAAAGCAAAAATTTTAATGGAGTCGCTCCATGGATAAATTGCAAATTGGTGGCTGTGTCTAATGTTAACTATTGGAATCCATGGTGAAAGAGTTTGGGGAATAACTGGTTTTTTTTGTTGACTTCCAAAAATTCCAAATGCACAGATAATTTGGAGGCTACCTTACCTAATTATTAGCAAGACATCCCCCCAAATGTATGCAGAGCTGCTGACCAACAAATTACTGTTTACATTAAAGTATTGGATTATTCATCCAATGGTTGAACAAATTGATAGAAGCAATTCAAATGAATGTCATGTGTATTATTTTACTACCATCTTTATTAGCCTTGATGATACTGAAAGCTTTATTGCTCAACTTGCACTCATTAAAGAAAATCACTTCCAAAAGCAACATCTTCTATTTCCCTCAGTGATATATATATATATATGTATCTACATGTACATATTAATGTAAACGTACATATATATGATGTGGGTGCTTGTATGGAATTAGTGATTAGTAATTGACTTAATGGGGAAAATAAAATGTGGAGGACTGGTCCAGTTACTTAAAAGCTACATACTAATTTGATTAATGTAATATTTAAAAATATGAAAAATATATATTTCAAAGTTGAAAGAGAAAACTTTCAAGCTAATTATTTGAACCCTTATCAGTTTGTCTTTTCTTAAGGAAGTATTACAAACCAGCACTTTTGACAATCGGTGGAACTAGATTTAAACATTGCACATCTTTACTCAGGAAAGCACTCAGCGTCATCACCCTTTCAGACCTTTAGTGCCATCAGGAAACTAGCAGGGTACTTGGCATGAAAAAACAAACTCACGTTCTTATTTATATATTACAAAATCTATATTTTAATAAGGTAGACACTTTTAAAACTACAAAGCATTCATGCCCATGTACTCTATCAAAAAAAAAAAAAAGAAAGAAAGAAACGATCTAAGTACTTCATGCAGGCACACACGAGGAGGCACTAGCATAAACGCATTTACACAACAGGACAAGAGCTCTGTTTGGTGCACACACAGACAATGGATACTGTGACTTCACCCGAACAGGATAAACTTAAGTTTAAAATAGTGATTCTTTCTCTGGACTAAAACTGCAGTGCGGCCTAATCCAAATTTTTTATGATTGTTTTCTTTCAAAGTAGCTCAGAAAGGGAAGAAGGAGACATTATTTTCACAGCAATCAAAACCATCTACAAGACCCACTAATGAAAGCTACAAAATACTGAGGAGGGGAAAGGAAAGCAATAAAGTCTTGGCGTCTATAGACTATGATGCGAATAAAAGTAACCTGAAATGTTGCTGATTTTTTTAAGTCTGCATCGTAGGCCACACTAGGGTGAGGGCTGCGACTCCGGACCGCGATTACTGGGAATCTCGCGCCAGCGCGGCCTCGAGCCCTAACTGGCCATCTGGAAGGTCTCGGGCTGGAAGCCAAAGAGCCTCTGGCCGTAGCGCTCGCTGTCACCCGGCAACTTCGCGCCCGCGAACTGGATGTAATGGTCGCGGCCGAAGCGCTCACAGTGGAGATTGACCCAGTCCCGCTCGGAGCCGAATCGCTCGGCTTCGGCCAGGATGCGGGTCAGAGCCATGATGTAGCTCAATGCCATCTGCAGGGTCTCGTATTTGGACAGCTTTTTATCCTGGCCCCACTGGGGTACCACCCTGCGCAGGCGGTCGAAGGCGGTGTTGAGTCCTTGCATGCGGCGGCGCTCGCGCGCATTGGCCGCCAGGCGCCGGCGCGCCGCGCTCTCCAGGCGCCCGGCCCCGGCGCACGTGCCCGCACACTCGGCTCCCCCCGCGCACGGGAGGGCGGCGCGCGCAGCAGCCGCCGGGGTATTGGGCTTGCAGGACTTCATCCCGGGCTGAGAAGAAGCGAGGCGCGGAGTCCAGGCGGCCGCTCAAGACCTGCGCTTGGGATGGTCTAGCCAGCGGCTCCCCAGAGCGGCTCTCCTTAGCAAATGAGTCATGCACAAAGCACTTCGCGTGGAAGCAAAGTTTAGAGTGGAGAGTGCGGGACTCCTCCTCTGTGCTTCTGGATAACCAGATTAAAGTCTCTTCACTTGCCCAAATAAAGGGGAAATTGAGATGCTGAAGAAAAAGTCATTTTTCCCAACGTGCTATTAAAAGAGAGCAGGCACCCCCTTGCAGCAGAATTTGGTCTGGTTGGTTCTGGGGAGGCCTTTCAAGTCCTTTGGGAAAGATGGAGACTTCCTTTCAGAGAGAAAAGTCTTTCCTTGAAGCTCAGATAGAGAAAGAGCGTTTTTTCCGTCGTGGCTGTTGGAGAGTGCGGGATGAATCTTTGAGGGAGGAGATTTTATAGCAGAGGGCTGGAGGAGCGAACAGGTGGTGGCAGGTGGGCGGGCGTCCCTCGGCTTCCATCTCAGCACCTTCCTACCCTGGGAACTGCAAGGAGGGGGCCGAGAAGAGGGAGGGCGCGCAGCAAAATCCTGACATCAGAGCCTTAGTCTGTTGAAGTCTCTCCAAAGCTAAGTCCCAAACTAACACCATCTGGAGTGGCATGGTTGTCCCCAAAAGAATAACAAGGTGGGGGTGGTGGGAGCGCTTAGTCCGTCTTTTCCCATATCATTGGGCAGCTTACATATCAAAAAACTTAACCGAGATTTTTTAATTATTAAAAATCATTTGCGTGAACATGTTAGTCCTGGGATTATGAGCTATAGCAGAAATTCAGTGGAAGATTTAGCTTTGTCAAGATGTGCGACAATTTTGGATAATGCTGATAAACTAACATTTTTATTTTGGATTTTAAATAACTTGGGACAAACCAGCAGATACTAATATTGCAGACCTGGAATTTTACTGTGCAAATAACTGGTTGTTTTCTGCAGAATTATTTGATGTAACATATCAAAAGATATTAATGATACATACCATTATATTATTATCATTTCATAATTGGATTGCTTAAGTCCACATACTTCAAATTAATTCAGAATTTATATTCCATTTCCCTTGACACAGATTCATAAATATTTTCAGGATGTTCATTTAGATGATAATCATTTAGTTATTTAATTTGACATTTAAATCTAATAATATTAATCACAGTGCACATACATGTGCAAAATGGAAACATATAAGTAGTTTGTGAGGTTTTGAAATAATTCCTAATGGAAGACTTCTTTCTCCCACCTCATCAAGCTGTTAATATTTCCTACTACTTGGATGTTTCAGTCATGTCAACTGTCCTCAAAAACAATAAGGAAGGATGATTTCCACAATTGTTAGTGAGGAGCTGATTTATACAGAGAAACCTTTATCTTGAGTCTCTCATCTCAGCTTCTGTATAGCTCTCAAGGAAGAGTAAAGTGGCAAAGAAACCAAATGCAATTAGGTTCAAACCACTTCTTCAAGAAATCCAAGTATGCTCTTTTTCCTTTTGAAATGTGGATTATATCAGCTTTATTCTCAGATATTCTTAAATTACATTATCAACAAGCTCTCACAAATCAGGAGTCTTTTAATTGTGACTTGCTTTATCCACTATGTCTGAAACCCATTATGTCTGCTCTGACTCCAAATCTTGTTTTCCCATAAGTAGTTGATTAATCCCCAACCGAAGCAATGACAATGAAATGAAGTTGAGAAACATGAAGACTATAGAATGCAATTGAACATTAATGATCTCTAGCATGGCAGATGTTGAACACAGACTTTTGCATGGATCCACTCAGCTGTGTTAACTCAGTCCTAACAGTTTTGGTCAGGAGGAGCAGTCCTGTAACAGAAAAGCCAATGCTATTTAGTGAACAAATTGTTAAATACGTTTTTTGTGTTTTCATAGAAATCTACCTTAATTTCTAATGTTCATTTACTTCATGCCTTTTCCCCAAAGAACCCCCTCTGTGCTATTCTTTAAGTTCTTTCTCTGCAAAACAGACTATACACTTGTTCTGGGCTCTATCCAAAGTGCCAATAGGATGTATGCCTTTGCAGGCCATGAATTCAGGGTTTGAGAGATTATGGCTCATGCACCAAGTGCACTGGAAACATAACTTGAAGAGAAAAAGGAAATTTAGCTGTATGCACACAGCACAACTATTTTAGAACATAAACTAGCAGGTATCTATGACATGAAATTTATCCAAGAATAGAGAATATTGCCATAATAAAAGGTATTAGAAGGTATATAGTAATTCACTTCCTAAATGTGTTCTAGAGGACATTATTCATCTACAAAGATGCTTCTGGAAGAAAGGGCTCCACTGTCAATCTTATTTGGGAAACATATTTGCTATCTCCTGCTTGGAGAATCATAAAGTAAATTGGTAACGTTTCTGAGAACTCAGAAATATAACTAATAGTAAATATTAGTTAGCTAATATTACTAATTACTAATATTAATAATAAAGATAACTATTGGCTCCAGCATTTCCTAGGCGTTCATGAACACAGAACACTTTTTTTCCTAGAAAGACCTTTAACAAGAAGTCAAATCTCGTGTCCTTGGAACACACATTTCAAAGCTGCTCGAGGAACTATAATATAGTTCACAGATTCAGAAACTGAGTAAAAAGTACATGCAAAGGCACTGAGCAATTCAGTGACTGAGTTAAGAAGTCAAATCTCGTGTCCTTTGATTTTAGAGGCTTTGAAATAATGAGATCACCAAACCCTTCAGTTTAAAATTGGGCGATTGAGATCAGCCAGTGACTTCCCAAAGTCAGAAAAGTCACTAGTAAAATTTCAGGAAAATAATTAGAAATTTTGTTCTTAAAGGACAGTGTCACTTATTTTATAGCCTTGGTGTCCAGTATAGAGCCTAGCAAATAGTAAGTAATACATGATCCTGACTGAACAACTGGAAAAGTAGCTGAATGAAGATAGATGATTGATAGATGATAGATAGATTCCAATCAGAACGAGCATATGCCTAGTGAATAATCCATGGTAATGATTCACAATCACTTGCTCTGTGAAGAGCATATGCCAGATCCACATTTTGTTTTTTTTTTTTTTGTTTGTTTTTGTTTTTAAGATTTATTTATTTATTTATTTATTTATTTATTTATTTATACAAGCACTGGGTACAGTCAGTCACCAGAGCCAGAGCAGGGAGCAGAGCAGGCAGAAGGACCGAAGTACACTGCTGAGGGGAGCAGCGGGCGGCAGGAAAGGTCTGCGCGCCATGTGGGACCCTCCTCCAGTGGCCGGGGAGCAGCCGGGGATCGAACCGGCGCTGCAGAGGCTGCGGGCAGCTTCGCAACCCAGTGCTCAACCGCTGTGCCACCGGGGAGGCCCCAGATCCACATTTTGAATGCAGAATGATTTTCCTTATCACAAAATAAGTCCATAATCATTTAAATGCAGAACACACATATCAGACTAATTTCCACAGTGTTCTATAATGAGGATGTGCTCCTACCAGGTGAACTGGCAGTTACTGTAGGTCTGGGAGTTGGTCAGAAATCAAAACTGGCCAGCGGAGAGGAAGAAGTTTATACCTATAAAAGGAGGAGAAATATAGGACAAATATAGGCTATGACCACTTTTACCCTAATGGAATTCACAACCCAATGGAATTTACAATCCAGTTCTGGAAATAAGACCCAATACATATCAAAATGAATCCTGAATAGGGGCCTCCCAGATGGCCTAGGGGTTTAAGTCTCAGAGCTACCACAGAGACTGCCCTCACCTTCCTGCGGCAAAGCAGCCAGAGTTCAATCCCCAGCCAGGGAGCAACCCACATGGCACAGCAGACCTCTCCTGTCTAGCCCACTGCTCCCCTCACCAGTGTATTTCAGTAGATCTGCCTATTGTGCTCCCCACTCTGTCTCTGGCCTATACCTCATACTTCTATGGAAAAATAAATAAAATTTAAAAATATTATAATAAAGGAATAATTCTTAAAAAAAAATTATCCTGAATATAGTAAGTCTGAGACATGCTCCCCAAGAGGCATACCACAAAGTTCATTAGAGAATGGGAAAAGATTAGAAATGGTGCTGATAAATTTATTTTATCTCATTCTTCTCATTTCTGTCTTGGGGTATGTTTCATAGTGTACAAAATATAAATACGTATATTGATATATGAATGTATATAATGCTCTTTTTTCCTGATAAGAACGTTGATCAGAAAAGTGGACCCACAAGCCTCAACCTGAGGCAGTAGAGAATAACCACCCTTAGAAGCTCAGAACCAGGAGATTTTACTGAGCTCTGGACTGGAGGAAGAAGGATTCTGGCGGCCAGCCCCATCTCTCTGACGTCATCTTTGACGGCTGCTTCTCCTCCGCCGGCCATGCTCAACCCCACTGGGGATTCTTCTTCACGGGTTGCTCCCTCAGCTTCCAGTGCAATTTCCCCAGATCTTCCCTGATGGCTCCATTATGTCATTCAGCAACTATTGTATCTGACACTTCATGTCCTTAGCTGGAGACTCCAGGAATTCAGAGGGCTTCTTCTGCACCGTTCCTAACTCCAGCATCTAGAATTATGTCTAACACATAATAGTTGCTCAAGAAATACTGGTTAAAGGAAAGGAAGAGAGAAAGAAAGGGCAGAAAGAATGACCCCACATATAGTGGGAAGTTCCCATCACTCCCCTTGCAACACATCTCTTTGTCCTCCTGCTAATGTACTCTTTGGGGGAAAATCATGTCCTCCAAAAGTAGTGGCAACAGACCTGCTGCTTTTTTTTCTGCTCTGAAATTGTTGTATCCGCTGTTTTGCAGTGAGCAGGTGGCTTACTTCCCCAAAGGATAACTCTCATTACCATCCAGCTTTCAGGCAGTACCTGAGTCAGCTCAGAGTAAAAGCCCAAAGGCCTCGAAGGCCCCAGCCAAGCACTGGTGACCACTCCCTGCCCCGGGGGGAGAGGCTTTCCGTTTATTACAGTTGCTGCTTTTTTGTTTCCTTGTGCAATTTCAGCAGCTTGGCTGAACAAGTTCTAAATGTCCAAACACCCAGGTGTTCTAGTGCCCAGATTTTGTGCCCATCCTTCCCCAGAGTCATTTTTAATTCTTACTTCCCTACTTGAGCCCCAGTCTCCTACTGACCTCCACTGAGGGGGTTTGAAAAAGATGGCCTGCCTCGCTGACCAGACAGCTGTACCAATCAGATTCTTAGTTCACCACACTGCAATAATTACTACCTGTGGATATTTAAAACCAGAATCCTGGGTATCTTCTTCTGAATTTATTTCCAGTTTCTTCAAATAGGTTGTGAGCTCTGTGAGAGAAGGAGCAAATTTAGGATATCTGGGTCTTGCTAGAATGTTCAGTAAGTATGTATTTTCTCCTTTGTTGACAGAAGATCTTACTCAGGTTAACCTTAGGTGAGAAAACCATTGTTATCACCATTAAAAAATTAACACTGGGGCCTCCCCTGGTGGCGCAGCTGTTGAGCGCTGGGCTGTGAAGCTGCCCACAGCCTCTACAGCGCCGGTTCGATCCCGGGCCGCCAGCGAGGGTCCCACAAAGGCGCGCAGACCTCTCCTGCTGCGCCTGCTGCTCCCCTCAGCAGTGTATGTCGGTCCTTCTGCCTGTTCTGTTCCCCGCTCTGGCTCTGGTGAATTCTCTCACCCTTTCGTGCTTCTGACTGTACCCAGTGCTTGTATAAATAAATAAATAAATAGATAGATAGATAGATAAATAAATAAATAAATAAATAAATAAATAAATAAATAAAATAAATCTAACAAAAAAAATTAACACTGTCAGGAAATATGAGGTGTTAGTTTTTATCTTCACTATAACACCTTTTGAGTAAGGACTTATAATCTTCATTTTGTGGCCAACTGAACCAAGGACCTTGGTTGAACTCAGCTACACAACCAGCAGTTAGATTTGAAACCCAGTTCTTTTCCTCCCTAGAGTTCATGGCCTGTGCTGCACTGAGTCTTATGTGGAAGAGCTTTGATGGCAGGGGTTGGACCTTATTCATCATTGTGCACCCAGTACCTAGAAAATGCCCAGCACATAGTAAATGCTCACTAAATGTCTTGAGACATGCATACAGCTCTGTGCCAGTCCCAGCCCTCCTCAGCCCTGTAGGCCTAGGATTTGTTAATCTGTGGGCAAATAACAGTCTATTTTCATGAACCACGTCTGAGGTTTCCTTGAAGTGCCATCTCCCATTGGTGATTTAGAATTAGTACCGAGGATGGAGATTTCTTAAGAAAATAAAAATGGAAATTCCATATGACCTAGCAATATCTCTATTAGGTATCTACCCAAATAATGTGAAAATTCTAATATGAAATTTGACTGTGTATAAAGGAACCCAGGTTAAAGAAGTGCCAATTAAAAAAAAAGGGCACTGGGCAGCAAGGTGAGATTTCAAACTCTGACCCAAACCACAGGTCATTTGCTTGTGAATAACCTACCTCTGTTATTTGAATGTTTCTGTTGTTGTCTAGTTAACCCACTAAAGAGAGAGAAAGAGACACTCAGACATCATATACCTCCCAATGGAAAAACACAGCACCTTATGTACCTACTAAATATTGCACCTGAATCTCATTTGATCTCTATCTCTAATAATTAACTTGAAAGAAATTTAAAGGAGCAAGAAACATGTTAAGAGGTAGCCTAAAGAGCTGAGTCTGAAAACCTTAATAGGACAATGGACTGGTATCTCAAGAAATACACTGCCTGAAAAAAAGGAGGGGAGTATCCATGGAGTTGGAATAAGAGACTAGAACCATATCTACCATACACAATGTGTGGATCTTGCTTGGATCCTGACTCAAATAAACCAGTTCTAAAAATATTTATGTGGCAATGAGGGAAATTTGGACATTGGTTGAATATCTAATAATAAGGAATTGTTGTCAAATTATTTGAAGTGTAATAAAGTGCTATGTCAAGGTTATGTCGTTTAAATCTTTACATTTTATAAATACATACTAAAATTGTTATAAATATAATTCTATTGTGTGTGGTATTTGCTTCATAACTATCTAGGGCAGAGGGAAATCGATGGAGGTATAAGTAAATCAAGGTTGTCTGTGAGTCCGTTGGTGTTGAAGCCAGGTGATGAGCATATTGTGGCTTGTTACACTATTTTTTTCTATTTGAAGAGCCATAATACAAAATAAAAAAAAAAGTGGGAGGTGAGGAATGAGTTGATCATATCATATGAAGTCCTAAAATTAGTGAGTGTAAAATTTCCAGTTCAGGGTTGGATTTGGTGATTCTTTCAAAATGAGAGCATAATTCAGAAGAGAACAGTGTGCATCTACAGGAGCTGGTGGTCAGCATCAGTGCCCTGAGGTCTGGCAGTTCAGCCAACCCTCTGAGTCTGCTTCTGCTTCCCAGAGGTTAACCTAGTCCTTTTCTGAGGAAAGCACGTTGCGGCTGGGAAAAACTTCAAGGCAAAAAACCAGCTGGCAGTTCTGACTGCAGCACAGTTCTCCTCACTGTAACAGGGTGACCCCCAGAGAAAGGCAGTCCCAGGTTCCCTGCCCCACCCAAAAAAAGGTGGGCCTGGGCAGGGAGGAGAAGCTAGAAAAGACTGAGAGAGAAGGCCTGGTCCAAGAGAAGTGGAGAGAGTGGAAGATGGAGGAGGAGACCTGCAGGAGGCACATGGAGCAGAGCATGTGAAGAAGCTGCAGTTGCTTCTCAGCCTTGGACTTGTAGCAGGGACTTGGGGGACATAGAAAAAGACACTTAGATGTGGGTGAAAGACGGGGGCGGGTTTTTTGGTTAACAATAGAAGCCTTTATCTTGATACTGAAGGTTAACAATGAAAGCCTTTATCTTGATATTGATTTTACTCTTTTTCTTCCAGACTTGTCTGGTCCCTTCAGCCCCTTTCCTATGGGCTCTATTCATCTGGAAGGACTGGCCTTTTGTAAAGGCAGGACTGGGCACAGTGCAGGTTTTCTATGATCCAGCAGACCGGGTAAAGGAGGAATCAGAGCCCTCAGTGGCTTTTTGCAGGTCTTTTATTGGGGTTTACAAGGTACACAGCAGGCAGGGATGCTGGGGGGCTGGGAGACTGGCAGTCCTCCCTGCCCCCAGCAAGTCTTTACTCTTTCTGGGCTTTCCAGCCTTCTCGGCTTCTCTCTCAGCTTCTGCTGGCGTCCCCGTGACGCTGCCCTTAAAAGCCCAGTCTCAGCCCAGGTGAATCCCATCTACCTCTGCCCACACCCTACTCCAGGTGCCCGCCATCAGGCATGCATTCAGGACTGCAAGGATCCATCATCTATCCTGATGGCGGGAGGGCAGAAAAGCCTGACATTTTTCCTTACCCTACACCCTTCCTCTTGACAAGACCTATAACTCAACTGGGAAGAAGGCCTCCTCCAGGTCTTCTTGATTTCCATCTCTCTGCCTATTTCAATACTCCTATCTTGTTTATAGTTGACTGGAATTATCATTATTATCTTTGTCATTTTTAGTACTCAAGATTTATTAAAAGTACATTAATGTACAACCACTATACTAAACCCTTTCAACATATCTTAGTTCATCCTCTCAGCAGCCAGTAAGATGGATACACGTATTATCCCCATTTTATAGATGAGTAAAGTGAGGCCCAGAGAGTTTAAGAAACTTAATCCTTTTGCTGGTGAATGGTAGAACCTGAATTTGTCTGATGGCAGAACATCACCTCTTAACATGTCTATCCAAAGAAAACTGGCCTGCTTAGCATGGGGTGGAATATTGAACGTGCTTCAAGATTAACACATGTAGAGGAACACACAGGCTAGAGACATATTGCATTTTTTAATACATTGTGGATAACCCCACCATTAATTTGCTTAGCCTGAGAGGTCCAGGTTCTAGTCTCTAGTAAGCAGGCTTTTTAATTCAACTTATTGATGGGCTATGAAGACATCAGACTCTGTTGGAACAATTTTGGGAAAATGCTCTGAGCCTTACCCTGCCCATTAAGGGCTGTAATCTGTGCAAACAACCATAAAATTAATCCCACCCAGGGGGGGACATTGATTTCCAATTGGCATAGTTCGCCAGATGCTGTTTGGTCTAAGAACTGCTTGACCTCTTCTAGCAACGCCACCTGCCCTTGGCTTTGCAGGGTGCATTCCCAGTGGGAAGGCTTCTCTACTAATGTTCGCTGCTGGAACGTGGACTGAAGGACGGGTGGGCACCCCATATGTTGCAGGGGAGAGGCCAGCCAAGCCCAGGGTTGGAGTCACCCTCTTAAGGCTGCCCCCAGGAGATGACAGACGCTCCCACCCCCCAACTAATTAAATAGGTGACCGGCTGCTACTGAAAGGGAATGAGGGCAGAAAAGAGAGGATGTCTGATTTAACTGGGACCTGGAGAAGTAGCTCACCAGCCAGACAGAAATCAACGATGCATGCTAGACAGTCTCAAATGGTCCGGGTGGTTCTATGCCTGAGACCTAGATTTCTGTTTATTCTCAACCCAGTTTGTAGTTTCGATCTCATAATCCCAAACATTTGTCTTACAGTCATTATTATTACACATCAGTCTGAGACAGGGCAAGCTAGGGTTATTAGGCAGTTTTAGGGATAGTGCAGGAGGGGACCTCTGAAGAATTTAGGGAGGCTTCAGAGATAAGGACAACCATAGAAATATAACCAATTCCATTAGGAAAACAAACACCCCAGGACCACGAATAATATTAATTCTGTTAATGCTAGTCCTGGTTTCCTTCAGGTGGTAAAGGAAGGCGGAGATTGGAGAAATGGAGAGTGGTTTAATTTATGGACACATTAGAAGGGCAGCTGTTTAACTTCAATGCAGGGATGCCCATCCAGAAGACTGGGCCATAAATTTAAAGATGCAACTAATGGGGAAAGAGAAAGCTGTTAGATAAGGAATGTGAAGATCCCCACTCAGTTGCAAATTAAGTGAGACACCGAGAACTAACCAATCACAGAGAGACTGGTGGAGCTTTAGAATAATGAGGGAAAAAGGTATATATTCCCTGAGACATGACTCCACTTTGGCTTCCTTGCCCCTCCCAGGCCTGGTTCCCTGGCCTGGGAGTCCCACTTTATTTTTGCTCTTTTCCTCCTCAATAAACTTTTTCTTTCTATAAACGAACCTGCCTCTTCTCGCTTGCTTGCCTGAGCGTCTGCGAAGTTCCTGCTGCGGCTTCGTGAGACACCAACCCTGGGGGGGTCTAGTGGCTGGGACTCAGCGCTGCCCTGCAGCCTGCGATCCGTTCCTGGCTGGAAGACTAGACCTGACAATTCCGGTATCAAGTCCTGGTCTTCAACTTTGGAATAAAGATGCAATTTATTTTTTTTCTCACGAACAAGCTGAAGTTGTTTCCGCTACGTGATATATGCACACGCACAGCGAAAGGGCAGACTTCTAGATTCAAAGCTAAGGATCTGCCTAAATGACCAGTGCTAAATCGAAATGTCCATGCAATTGTAAATTTCTATAGAAACTAAAGTTTTAAGGAAGAAATCTTTTAGAGTTTCTCAGGCATTCGGTTTACTGGGCAAGTTCTTAGCTCTGTTTTTGCTACAAGTCACTTAGAAGGAACAAGGACGTGAGATGCAAAAAGGAAGATGGTTGTAATAATAGGAAACTGGACTAAAATTAAAATGACACTAAGTCACAGCACAATTTGGCCACTTCCCACCAACTTTTGATGTTCTAATTAGGTTAAAGGTTAAGCAAATCTAGTCAGTCATTCACTTCCCTAGCCAAAAGGCCTGTGATTGTTTGGAAATGGGAAGACAGCCTCCAAAGATGCCCTAATTTGTGGGCAACCTGACACAGCTGTCTTTTGTCCTGCCCAGCACCAGGACGCCCGGAGTCATCCCATCAAGAATAATAGAGAATGACATTAGATGCTCTCAAGCCTCAGTCCATAGGATGAAGTAGAAGATAGAAGCAAACAGGAGTCTGCTCTACCCAGAGCTACCCCCTCTGGGCATGCTCAGCTAAAGAAATGAGGATGAAGGGTGAATCCAAAAATCAGCACAGAACTCATGGATTTGGGAGCATATGTGAAACAAAATGGTCACGAATTCAAAACAGTTGAAGCTGCATGATGGCTCTATCTGGGAGGGAGGAGAAGGAGTAGGAAGGGATAGCTATAGTATGTGCTTCTGCTTTTGTGCATGTTTTAAATTTGCCATCATATGTATATATTACTATTAAATTCAACAAGGAGGTCATTACACTGAGGTGCTTCTAATGTCTTAGTCACCTATACAAGCAAACCAAACCTCAGCGTTGAAGTTAAGGAATCCGTACCTAAGGATGACCTATCACAAGTAGCCAGCTAGATTTTCCCAAATCATTCAATTGCTTAAATGATAGACAACCAAATAATTTCCTCGCTTTGCTTTCATGTCTTCTCTATAAAAGTCTCACCCCTGGCTCCTGGTAGTATAGTCCTCCTAACCCCTTCTGGTTTAACACTGCCAGACTGGAACCAATTTTTGCTCCAAAAAAAACCAAAAAAGTTTAATGTTTCTGAGTTTATCTTTTAATCTACATCTAATGATGGAGGGCAAGAATAGAAAGACTGGAAAGGAGGTGCCCCAAGACCAGAAACTGACTCACAAGGAGGTGGGGGTCGAGGGGAATAACATGACCATTAACCCAGCTGTAGAGGTCGTGACCCTCAGGCACCAGCGCCTTATCACAAGGCAGGAGACCCAAGCAGGATCAGATGCTACAGGGAGTGGAGCACAGACTGAGGGTAAGGATATGGAGATTGGGCCCACCCTGGAATCTCTGGTCCCTTCCTGGTTTTGCCTAGTTATCCCAAATCAGCAACAAATAGGCCACTCCCCAGAGGAGTGACCCCTCCCAAAAAGGACTATATCAGTGCAGTCTCTGCACAGGCTCGGAGCAGCACGCCCACTGCCCACCTGTGACTGTGCAGGTGCCTCTTTTCACCAACTCTCTCCCTCTGCAGGGCAGCAGCCTCCTGCCTGCCTGTGACCTGTCCCATGCCGTGACTTCTCTTCACTGACTTCCCTCAGCGGAGGCCGCTCTCCTGAAGGCCACCCGCCTGCAACTATGCAGGCCTCTCTCAGCAAAACCTGTCCCTTTCCCTGATAAACCTGCTCTTTAAATATAACTACCATCTCTGTCTCATGGAGAAACTCGCCTGGGGAACTAGCCACGTGCCGCCAAAACGGGAGCTCTGGTGACACCTTTCCCAGAGTGAACCCAAGGACCCCGCACTCTACAAAACTCCATCATCTATCATAAGGAGGAAGTTCTTAGTAGCAAAAGTCAACTTTTGCTCAATCTCTTAAACGGGGAAGAGTCATAGAATACCTAGTCTTCAAAATGAGTTGGTAATTTTGTCACTCTTATTTCAGCAACACATTCCCAGATCTTGCCCTGGCTCTTACAAGTTTTACCTTAGTTTGGAATGAAGAGTAAAGACTGAGGAGTGGTGTAGGGTAAAGAAAATGTCAGGCTTTTCTGCCCTTCCACCATCAGGATAGATGATGGATCCTTGTCCTGAATGCATGCTTGATGGCGGGCACCTGAAATAGGGTGTGGGCATAGTAGATGGGATTCAGCTGAGCTAAGACTGTGCTTTTTTTAAGGGCGGCGTCACAGGGACGCCAGCAGCAGCAGCAGAAGCCGAAAGAGAAGCCGAGAAGCAGCAGAATAAACGCCAGAGAGCCCAGATAGAGTGAAGACTTGCTGGGGGCCCGGAGGCAGCACCCCTGCCTGCCATATGCCTGGTGAACCCCAATAAAGGACCTGCAAAAACCACTGAGGACTCTGACTCCTCCTTTACCCGGTCTGCATGGGATCAGAAAACCTGCACTGTGGCCTGTCCTGCCTTTACAAGTGGCTAGAGAAATGGGGTCACCCAGGAGACAGAACAGGAAAAACCTGCCAGATGGGAGAGAAAAGTCAATCACCCAGATAATCCACCCAGAAGATAATTGAGTTGACTATGAATTAATTCTTTATGATAATAACAATACAATCCCATTTTTAAAAAGAAAAATAACAGAGTTTCCTAAATGTAAAAAAGAAAAAGTACCTAATAGTCAAGGAGCAAATTCTCTCTTAACAGGTTACCCTTGGCAGCCATGAATAAAGAAGCAGCTGGCAGTTTCAGTCCTATAGGTGGAGGTTTCCTAAAGGTGAGGGAGGAGGGCTTTGGCTGTAGGACTCACAGTGTGCAATAGCTGCAGGGGATCACCAACCTTGCTGGTACAGAATGATGCTTTTTTTCCTTTATCTTTTAGGCTTATTCATGTCTAGGTTGACAGTAATTAATGAGTTAGTAAAAATCTGCCCTGCCAAGTTGTACCCAGTGTTTCCCAGCGTTGGTAGGGAAACTTAAGAGAACCAGTGTGGGCTAATTAATTGGCCTTCAGGTAGTAACTAAATCAAAGGTGTCTTGGGTACCCTGGGAAGCCAGAGTCTCCTCCTTCCTGAGAATCAATCAGCTCAAGATTGATGAAGGGCTGCTAAGGTCAGACTTTAGAAACACAAAACCATCTGCCAACTCTCTAGGGCTGGTACCTGCAGTAGAGTAATTTTAGAAGAACAGGTGTGCAATTTTAACTTACCTCTTCTTTTCTTTTATGCTGAAATCATGATTTTAACTAGAAAGAGCCTCCAGTTGGTTGAAGAAATTCACAAAATGTTTATTGTAACTTAAAATAACCTGACGCAAAGGTATTGTGATAACCTCAACCGGCTTTTGCACAAAGTCATAGACCAATCTTTCTCTGCAGAAGCTTTGGCAGCATCAGTGTAGGGTAAGGAAAATGTCAGGCTTTTCTGCCCTTCCGCCATCAGGATAGATGATGGATCCTTGTCCTGAATGCATGCCTGATGGCGGGCACCTGGAATAGGGTGTGGGCATAGGTAGATGGGATTCAGCTGAGCTAAGACTGTGCTTTTAAGGGTGGCGTCACGAACGCTAGATAGAGTGAAGACTTGCTGGGGGCTGGGAGGCTGGTAGGCCTCCCAGCCCCCCAGCCAGCACCCCTGCCTGCCATATGCCTGGTGAACCCCAAATAAAAAACCTGCAAAACTACTGAGGACTCTGACTCCTCCTTTACCCGGTCTGCATGGGATCAGAAAACCTGCACTGTGGCCAGTCCTGCCTTTACAATTGGCATAAGTCGGCAAGATCCATGCAGACGGGTATTGGAGCCCTCCGAAGACCTGGAGGGACTAAGGAGAACAGACTGTTTGCCTGTGATGACGCTGGAGGCGCCATGGCGGCACAGAAGGTGGATATGGTCCGGAGCTGTGGGACGAGACCTCGCATGGAGGAGACGCCCGAGAGGACCAGCCAACGACACCGGAAAGGACCAGCCAATGACCCCTGAGGCAGCAGGCTGCTGCTGACACAGGGAGAGGCCAATGGACATGGACTGATAAACCTGGACTGACAATCCCGCCAGAAGGCGGAGGACCTTGGCAGGTTATGTTTTTGGTTTGTTTTTTTTTTTGAGAATCTGGGGGTGGCCAGTGGGTCTTGATGGCCAAAAGCAGCCTGTGCATGCCCAGCAGCCAGGTGGAGGAGAAAAGCCAACTAAGGCGGCAAAAGCTGGTACTGATGCTAAGTTGAGAAGCCCTAATCGGCTGTTAAGCAGCCTGGGTATGCTGAAGCCCTGTGAGTCTCGTAAAATCACCTGTGGGTGATGCCCTGCTCATTCTTGAGTGAGGGTGAGGAGCTGAGGAACCCGTCCTTGGAGGATGGGTGGGGAACATGCTTGGGGTGGAGCCCAAGCTGAATGCAGAGTTTGGATCCCCGAACCATGTGATTGTGCAGTGGGTTGGCCTGAGTGCAGGGGTCTGTGAGTCGCATGGGTGGCCATGAAGGCCGAGTGTTGGAGCGACTGCAGACAGAAACCTTGAGGGTTGGCGATTACCCCCAACAGAACAAAATTGCCAATCCCAGAGCTAGTGCATCCTGGGGGTGGATGCTGTGTGTGCCTTGTAGCCGAGACTACAGCCAGAGAAGGCCAGGAAGCCTGACGGCTCCTGGTGTGATATAGTAGATGCCGTGAGTGATTCCCCTCCCTCGTATGAGCAGTGCCTTCGGCAGCAGATTTGGTGGCTTATCTGCTGGTACCAATAATTGTCTTTTGCACTAGGTTGGTGCCCTGCCTGGACTTATTTGTGTTCTGTTGTATTTTGTTATAATTTGATGTATTTGCTTTTGTGGGACATGGCTGCATTGTTTGTTTGCTTAGAAAATTGTATATATATGTATAGACTGTATGGCAGAAAACCCTGAGGGGGTGGACTGTAGGGTAAAGAAAATATCAGGCTTTTCTGCCCTTCCGCCATCAGGATAGATGATGGATCCTTGTCCTGAATGCATGCCTGATGGCGGGCACCTGGAGTAGGGTGTGGGCATAGGTAGATGGGATTCAGCTGAGCTAAGACTGCTTTTAAGGGTGGCGTCACGGGGGGGGCAGCAGCAGCAGCAGCAGCAGTAGCAGCAGTAGAAGTCGAAGCCGAAGCCGAAGCCGAGAAGCAGCAGAACGAACGCTAGAGAGCCCAGATAGAGTGAAGACTTGCTGGGGGCTGGGAGGCCTACCAGCCTCCCAGCCCCCCAGCCAGCACCCCTGCCTGCCATATGCCTGGTGAACCCCAAATAAAAAACCTGCAAAACTACTGAGGACTCTGACTCCTCCTTTACCCGGTCTGCATGGGATCAGAAAACCTGCACTGTGTCTAGTCCTGCCTTTACAATCAGGAACCGGTGATTCCAAGGTGCAGCCAGAGAAGAGGTGCTACAGAGTGAATCTTTGTGTCCCCCCAAAAGTCATATGTTGAAATCTAATCCCCAATGTGACAGTATTTTGAAGTGGG
This sequence comes from Talpa europaea, assembly GCF_964194135.1. Taxonomy (NCBI): domain Eukaryota; kingdom Metazoa; phylum Chordata; class Mammalia; order Eulipotyphla; family Talpidae; genus Talpa; species Talpa europaea. Next base: position 45,466,620 of record NC_140077.1, on the reverse strand, counting down.
GCCTTTGGGAGTGGTTAAGCCATAAGGGTGAAACCATCTGGATGGGATTAGTGCCCTTATAAAAGAGACACCAGGTGAGGACACAACAAGAGGATGTCCATCTATGAACCAGGAAGTGGCTCTCACCAGGACCAAATCTGCCAGCAGCTTGATCTTGGGCTTCCATCCTCCGAACTACGAGAAATAAATGTTTTTTGTTTATATGCTACCTAGCCCATGGCATTTTTGCTAATTTCTGTCAAGAAAAGACATTAGGAATATGCATGCTATACACTTGGAGAAGATAGTCATAATACATACATCTCACAAAGGGTTCATATCAAAATTAAAGTAGTCCCACAAATCAGGCCTCCTTGGTGGTGCAAGGGGTTAAGACGCAACCTATGAAGCTATCCGCAGCCACTGCAGCAGGAGTTCCATCCCTGCCAGGGAGCTACCCACATGGTGCGGCAGACCTCTTCTGACTCACCCTCTGCTCCCCTCAGCAGTGTATTTCAGTCAGTCTGCCTGTTCTGCTCCCCACTCTGTCTCTGGTGAATCCTCTCACACCCCCACACCTCTGGCCTGTACCCCAGTTCTTGTATGCATAAATATTTAAAAAAAGTACTCCCACAAATCAATAAAAAAGACAACCCAGTTACAAAATGGACAAAGTCTTAGACACTTTCACAAAAGATTTCCAAATGTCCAATAAGCCTATGAAGATTTATTCAACACCAGTTCTCCCTGAGTTATTTAAATTTAAAGCCACAATGAGCTACTCCCCAAAGAGTAAATAAAACTAAAGACTGACACTATCAGAGGGCAGTGCGTCCTCAGCTGCTCGGCGCTGTCATGGCGGGTTTGCCGAAGAAGACCACTGGCCTTGTGGGATTGGCTGTATGTGACACTCCGCATGAGAGGCTAAGAATATTGTACACAAAGATTCTTGATGTTCTTGAGCAAATCCCTAAAAATGCAGCATATAGGAAGTACCCAGAACAGATTACCAATGAGAAGCTGGGTATTGTTAAAGCGGAAACAGATGTTAAAAAATTAGAGGATCGACTTCAGGGTGGTGAAATAGAAGAGGTGATTCTTCAGGCTGAAAATGAACTAAGTCTGGCAAGAAAAATGATACAGTGGAAACCATGGGAACCTTTAGTGGAAGAGCCTCCTGCCAACCAGTGGAAATGGCCAATATAATGACATGTGTGTTGATGAGAAACTGATGCAATTAAATGTTCTGTTAAATTTAAAAAAAAAAAAAAGACTGACACTATCAAGGACCAGGAGGATGTGAAGCCAGTGAACTCTATTACTGGTGGAAGCGCAAATTCATTCAACTGTACTAGCAACCATTCGGCAGTATCTATCTTGTTATAGCACAATATTTATTTATTAACAGATTTCATATGGACATCTGAGACAAAACTTTTTTACCTTAAGCTTAAGTTATACTATATTTGAATATAAAAAGATGTATATTTGGAAAAAATATATACTTAATTCAGATATTCTTCCTGGCCCCAAATGACCTTTCCCTCACTAGTAGACAAATGTTATAAAAAGAAACAAAGTGGGCCTCCCCAGTGGTGCAGCGGTTGAGCGCTGGGTTGCGAAGCTGCCCGCAGCTTCTGCAGCGCCGGTTCAATCCCCGTATGCTCCCCAGCCACCAGAGGAGGGTCCTGAATGGCACGCAGACCTCTCCTGCTGCACCCGCTGCTCCCCTCAGCAGTGTATTTTGTCAGTCTGCCTGTTCTGTTCCCTGCTCTGGCCCTGGTGAATTCTCTCGCCCTCCCGTGCTTCTGACTGTACCCAGTGCTTGTATAAACAAATAAATCTTAAAAAAAAAAAAAAGAAAGAAAGTTAAATAAATGAATCATTGTTGCTTTTTAAGGTGAAGAAAAAAATCTTTCTACTAAGATTATTTTGTACCTTTGTTTCAATTTTCTTCCTCCTCTGGAATCTCTCTCTCTCTCTCTCTCTCCCTCTCTCCCTTTCCCTCTCTCTCTCTTCCTACTGAGCAGGAGCAAGAAGGAAGTTCTAGAATGATAGAAATATATATCTTGATGTGGACAGTGGGTATATATTGTATACATTTTTTAAATAGATGTAGTACATATGTCCCCAGATCACACAGTGGACAATTCCCTCTCCCCACTCTGGGAAAAACTAGTTTTGTTCTGTTTTTTCTTTTGGAAAATACAGAACAGACAATCTCTGGACACAGAGGCATGGATAAGGAAGGGATATCATACCAAATTTGGGGGAATTAAGTAAAGCTATGCATGCTAAATGCTGGTTCACCCCACCCCAGTTTCTTTTTCCTCATTTGGTTCCTAGAACTAAAAACTTACCCTCATGTCTCTTTGACTGGACTCGTATCACATGATCAATCCTGGTTCAATAAACAGACGAGAGAGTTTGCAAGATAGGGGAGTCTCCCTCCCCCCTCAAAAAATAAATCAGAAACCTTGAAGTTTGTCATCACCATCATATTATTATCATCCTCATCATCACACATTTATCATACGATTATACCTTACAGACTTGACTGCATGCCTGCTGGACCAAAATGAAACAAATATTATTCCTACAGCCATTTTTCTGAGCAACTTCTCCAACTGCCAGCAGCCTAGGTCAGCTTCTGGGCAGCCACTGCAAGGACCATGATGTCCAGCCACCTCCACAGTACTGTTTCCATTGCTCAGGATCCAAATCCCCACAAGATTGTTTCTGATTTGACTGAGCCTGAGAAGCATGTCCACTCTATGGTTTTACAAGAAAAGGTGGCATCTGGCCACTCTGGCTTCCTTGGTGAAGCTGGGTACTACCTCCTTGACTACTCAGAATGACAATTTCCCAATTCAAGAGGCTAGGGGAATATGTTCAGATGCCGCATAACTCCAGAAACAATGTTCACAACAACAAAAAGTCATGAAGTGCTTTTAATATATCTTGAGATAAAAATTAAAAACAACTTTTGCTGTCATTTAGCAGTCCTTCAAATTGATGCCTCTCCAACTGGATGGTCTCATTTCTTTCTCTGCTCCATCAGCACATGGATCCTCTCATTGTGATTTAATAAATGGGTGTTCCTGGTCTCTAGGAATTCACAGCCTCCCACTCACCTCATGCTCTCTGGCAAAAAAAAAGGACTGGACCTGCTGTGCACTTTTGATTCTGCTCTAAGTCTCATCCCAAAGGTCAATGGTCTCTGTTTAGCAGCAGCTCTGAATAGTATGCATGTGTGTAAAACAGAAAGTAGAATTCAACAAACATCCCCTTCTACAGAAACTCACTAGAGTGCCATTTGATTTATAAACTAGGGATAAATTCCTGCTGGTGAAGATCACAATATTAATTTGCAGTGAATGATTAGCATTGCCAAGTCAACTCCCTAATACTGCATAAAATAAAGTTTGCTTTGGCTCTCTTAAAAATTGGTGTTTCTTATTCTTGCAGGTCTCAGCAGCCTAACTTGTTCTGCATATGGTTGCATGTTTAATTAGTGATCCGTCTGTAAGTGTCTGCAATTAGCACCATGATGATTAATAAAATAACTCCTTTAAAGCTCCATTTAGCTAGCAGAACTGCACAATCAGGTATAATTAATTCATCATTAATAAATCATGGCTGATTAACTAATCTGTTTATTACCAACACATTACTGAACAGGTCCCACCTGAGCACAGCTAATTTTTCTATGCTGAATAGAACTGGAAGTTTAAAAAAAATAATTTCTCCAAAACTGCACTAAGCAGCAAGTATATTGGTATGGTCAGGGAGATTTGGGGGCAAAGCACATTTGAAAGTTATTGAGCTGCATAGGCAATTGTCACTTGGAAGGAAAGAAAACAGGGACTAAATATGGAAGCCTGAATACCAGTGGTTCTCACTCACCATACTCAGAAACACCAGGAGGGCTTGTTAAGACCCAGATTTCTGGTCCCCATCTTTAGTGTTTCTGATTTTGCATCTGGGATGGGCCTGAGATTCTACATTTCTTTTTTTTTTTTAAGATTTATTTATTTATGCATACAAGAGCTGGGGTACAGGCCAGAGATGCAGCGGGGTGGGGGGGGGTTGGTTGGTGGTGAGAGGATTCAGCAGAGACAGAGTGGGGAACAGAACAGGATGACTGACCAAAGTACACTGCTGAGGGGAGCAGCAGGCAACTCAGGAGAGGTCTGCTTTGCCATGTGGGTTTCTCCCTGACCAGCCAGGGATGGAACTCGTGCTGCAGAGGTTGCAGATTGCTACACAGTGTGGTGCTTAACACCTTGCGCCACCAGGAAGGCCCCAGATTCTGCATTTCTAACAAACTCCTAGGTAATGTCAATGCTGCTGGTCAAAGAACCTCAGTTCTACCCTTTCTCATACAGTGGGGGTGACACACCATTGCTATGATTCCCAAGTCCTTTCTGACAATTGTAATAGTTTAATAATAAGCATAACTTTCAGCACTATTTTTTGTCCTTGAATTTACTTGCTGTCTCAACTGAATTTTTACTTTAACTTTTCTCTGTACCCACTGAACCTAGTGACAACTTTCTACATGTAAAAACTCTAGGCAAGATTCAAATATACCTTGTGCATTCAACTCTGCATCTTTGTTTATGCCTGTCTCTCTGAACCCTGTCTTTCACCATACCCCTGATTCTGCCTAGCGCTCAAGATGTGCCATATGTAGGCCCTAATTACACACCAGCACAAGTGCTCATTATCTTTTCATAAAAGGATGAGCCTGGTCTACCCAGTTAATGTGAGTCCCCTGAGTGCTCTGTATGCTCCCCCTCTACTGATATTTGCAGCCTTCCTCCTAGCTCTCCGCCCTGCCCGCTTATAGCATGGTATCTTATACACAGGAGACAGCAAACTGCTTTTTACCAACCACATCAGATTGCTAACAGCAGTTCTGACCCACAAGATCAGATCCCAACTGGACACCAAACTTGCAGGATACATGGAAAAAACAGCCAAGAGGGAAAAACAGCCAAAACCCTAAAAAGAACTTAGAAGAAGGTGAACAATCTACCCTCTGAGAATTAATCCACAAAATAGAGCAAATCAGAGGAAAGAAAAACATGGTCAGCTTAAAGTAGTAATTCTCAACCAAGGTGATGGATTTTGCCCATTAACTATTTCAAGGATATTTAGCAATTCTGATAATATTAAGGGAATGGAATAGATTGACTATAATCTGATCAAGGCAGAATGTCAGGGCTGGTGAGAAATGGAGGGCCTGGGGAAGGTTGTTCAGAGAGACAAGCATTGGCAGGGTCTAGCCAGGTAAGATCTGAGAAAGAGGATAAGCAATGGAAAGAAGAATCCAGACTGGATTATGAGGAAGGTTAACACAGTGGATTCCTATCTCATCCAAGTGCAGGCTAAAGTCAGCCTGACTTACAAATAGTGCAAAAATTTATAAGACAACTCAGGAAGTAGAAATGCTAACTGAATATTCAATAATATTAAGTAATTGTTTCTAATTTTTTAGGTTTTGTAATTAGTTTTCTATTGCTGTATAACAATTATGACAAATGTAGCAGCTTAAAACCTCACACATTGGTTGTTTTACAGTTTCTGTGGGTCAGGAGTCCAGACACAGCTCAGTTGGGTCCTCCCTAAAACTGCAGTCAAGGTATTGCCTGGGCTGGGGTCTCCACTTCATATGAATACTCAACTAGGTGGGGAGAAGGGGAGAAGATTTGCTTTCACGCTCACCTTGGTTGTTGGCAGAATTCATCATTGTAGGGCCAAGGGTCTCATTTTCTTTTTTTTTTTTTTTAAGATTTATTTATTTATGCATACAAGAGCTGGTATCTAGGCCAGAGGTGCAGGGGATGAGAAGATTCCCCAGAGACAGAGAGGGGAACAGAACAGGTGGATTGACTGAAATACACTGCTGAGGGGAACAGCGGGCGAGCCAGGAGAGGTCTGCTGCGCCATGTGGGTGACCTCCCTGGCCAGGAATCAAACTTGTGCTGCAGTGGCCGGTTAGCTTCACAGTGCTGAGACTTAACCCCTTGCACCACCAGGGAGGCCAGGGCCTCATTTTCTTGCTGACAGTTGATTAGAGATTGTCCTCACCTTCTGGAGGCTACCAGCAATTCCTTTTAGACTTCCCCAGCATGGTACCTTTTTAACTCCATCTCATTTCATTGGCTTCCTCAGAACCAACATAAGAAATGCTCTAGGGCCTCTCCAGTGGTGCAGCAGGTTAAACCCAGCGCTGTGAAGCTGTCCACAGCCTCCGTAGTGCCGGTTCAATTCCCAGCCAGCCAGGGAGAAGCCCACATGGCGAGGCAGACCTCGCCTGTCTTGCCTGCTGCTCCTCTCAGCAGTATATTTCGGTCACCTGCCTGTTCTGCTCCCTGCTCTGTCTCTGGTGAATCCTCTCACCCTCCCATGACTCTGGCCTGTACCCTAGCTCTTGTATAAATAAAAATAAATCTTTAAAAAAAAAAAAAAGAAATGCTCCAGCTGATTAACTGTTGCTAAAGCTTATGTAACGTAACCATGTATTCATGTTCATGTAATCACATATATCCCATCATTTTTGTTGTACTTTATGGGCTAGAAGCTAGTAAAACTTAAGAAAATTACATTAGGCCTTGAACACAAAGAGGTAAGGATCATTGAGCCTCCTTAAGAGTCAGTCTACCATGCTGGTGAATCTTCTCACTCTCTAGCGCTTCTGACTGTACCCAGTGCTTGTATGTATAAATAAATAAATAAATAAATAAATAATTTTTTAAAAGATTTCTTATAAAAAAAAAAGTCACTCTACCATAGATGTGATACTGGCATTGAGTCCTTATATTTTAGAGCTATTTATTTAAATATTTGCTGATGAAATGAGATGGAGTTAAAAATTGGCCATGAGTTAAAAATTGTTGCACCTGAATGATAGCTTCCCCAGGACTCATACTATTCTCTCTACTTGTGTATGCTTGAGGCTTCACAATAAAATTAAAAATAAAAAGACAGCATGTGGATTAGTTATTTATTGCCACAAGTTGAATTACCTTACAACTTAGCGACTTAATACAACAAACGTTTATTATCTCAGTTTCTGTGGTCGCAGCTTAGCTGGGCATCTGTGGGTCAGTCTCACAAAGCTTCAGTCAAGGTACTAGCAGGAGTGTAGACATCTGAGCCTCATGGGCTGGAGGATCCACTTCCAAGTTCATTCATATGGCTGTTGGTCATATGAGGCTTAAATTCCTGCTACATGGGCAACAAGCTTCCCAAAGAGAAAGTGATGAGAGAAACATCAAAATAGAAGAGGCCATCTCTTATAACCTAATCTCAAAGGAGACATACCATCTCTTCTGAATATTCTATTGCGCATGCACTCCAACCCTGGTGCAAGGTAGGGGGCGACTACACACGGTCTTAATAGCAGAAGGTAGGGATCATTGAGTCATCTTGGAGATAGTCACCATGGTGAAGAAGGCACAAGTTGAGTATTGCCGATATTATCCTTCATATCCTGTAAACCATAAAGCATAGTAAACACATACCAATGCACATGCCCAAACCTGCCAGCTTTTCCTCCAGTGCTAGAACATATCACTGTTTTATTGAATACTAGATGTAGTTGTCAACCTGAATCAAGGGCTGTGTTGTCTCAAAAATATATTTATTTAAACACTAAAATCACCTTTGACCTTGTCCTGTGTCTATAGTTAAATTCAAGTAAATTAAAGGCAGTATGAGGAGATTCTACTGTTGAAGGAGAAAAGTCGCACTGTTGAAGTGGGAAACTTATCACCTTGATGACATCTGTCATTTAGGTTCATTTTGCTGACATTCTTTCAGTTCCACAGTCACCAAACAGCTTTCTGCTCCTGCTGCCCAAAAACATCATTTCAAAATGTTCAACATCACTTGTAATCAGGAAAATGCATATCAAAACTACCATGAGATACCACCTTACACCAGTGAGAATGGCACATATTAAAAAAACTAGCAACAACAAATGTTGGCGAGGTTGTAAAGAAAAAGGAACTCTCCTGCACTGTTGGTGGGAGTGCAAACTGGTCCAACCACTATGGAGAGCTGTGTGGAGAGTTCTTGACCTACTAAACATAGAGCTTCCATATGATCCAGCAATTCCACTCCTAGGTATTTACCCAAAGGACACAGAAACATCAATTCCAAAGACCACCTGCACCTCTATTTTGATAGCAGCACTATTTACAATAGCTAAGCTTTGGAAACAACCCAAATGCCCAAAAATAGATGACTGGATCAAGAAGATGTGGTACATATACACCATGGAATATTACTCAGCATTCAAAAAAGATAAACACATGCAATTTGCAGCAACATGGATGGCGATGGAAGTGATCATGCTCAGCGAAATAAGCCAGAAAGAAAAAGAAAAATAACTGATGGTCTCACTCATAGCAGGAATCTAGAAAACTTAAATAAGGGACCAGGAAAAAGAATAACTATAAGAAGGTGAAAATCAAAATCAACAAACAACTATGAACCAGAGACACTTTATGGGGGGTGGGGTGCGGGGAGGGGAGGGATCGGGTCAAAATAAGGGGGTCGCAATTATATGGGGAATATAAAAATTTAAAAAAATTATATAAAAAAAGAAAAAAATGTGAGGTTCATTTAAAAAAAAAAAAACCAACAACATCATTTCATTCCCTCTTGTTTATTTATTCAGGTGTGCTTGTCCAGCTGCCACCCCTGCTCCCCTGGTTGCCACTTCTGGAGCACTGGGGACACCACAGTCAATCTTTTGCAGGTTTACCTAGTAAACTAGGAACTATAATCAGTTGCCCTGACTACTGACTCAACTATTCCCAGTTAAATGGCAATTTCAACTCACAAAAGTGAATACAGGGTTTGAAAATACTGGATTAAAAGTCAACTCAGATGCTTCAAATTGCAACTTTCATGAAAAAACTCAGTCATCTCAGAGACTTGTTTCCAAAAAATATCTATTAAGAACTTAGCATACATTTAAGAGAGAAATTTCAGAACTTTTCAACAACACAGATATAAAATTATTCATACGGTTCAGTCCCAGGTTTGGAAAACCTTGCACTTTGTGGAAACCCTCCAGTAATCCTGGCCCTTGGTGCCATGCCACGCCCCACCGATTCATTGTGCTGTGCTTTAGAGTGTGGCAAGTCATTGGTTACTCATTAATCACTGAAACAGGTGAATTATCTACTTTATTGCAAATTAGGGGAAGCAGAAAACTACTGCTATAATAAATTCACTTTCACATGCTTCAGCAAAAATAGAAACATAATAGCATTAAGGTAAAAAACAAAATGGGGGTGCTACAGCAATTTCTACCTGATCGGTTTGTAGTTTTTGACACCGCTAAGCACTGCCATCAATGAGATAACTTTAAACACTTAATGACTTGAAAATGGCCCCATCCCAAGTTAATTATGGGTATTGAATATTATAAATTTAAATGAATTTAAAGTTATATTAAAACTCATTTTTTTAAGTTGGAGAACAACCCCACTAAAGTTTTCACTCTAAAACTGCTTGTCAAGGGCCTCCCCGGTGGCGCAGCGGTTGAGCGCTGGGTTGCGAAGCTGCGCGGGGCCTCTGCGGCGCCGGTTCGATCCCCGGCTGCTCCCTGGCCACCGGAGGAGGGTCCCACATGGCGTGCAGACTTCTCCTGCCGCCCGCTGCTCCCCTCAGCAGTGTACCTCAGTCCTTCTGCCTGCTCTGCTCCCCGCTCTAGCTCTGGTGAATTCTCTCACCCTCCCGCGCTTCTGACTGTACCCAGTGCATGTATAAACAAAACAAACAAACAAACCAGCAAACAAATAAATAAAGCATGCCTCTAAAAAAAAAAAAAAAAGAAATCTCTAAAAAAAAAAAAAAATAAAAAAAAAATAAAACTGCTTGTCAAGATTAACATTTCTTGCAGTGTTTAGTATCATTTTATTTACTTTTTGAAGGAAGAATTTTTCTTTTGGTGTTTTTTTTCAGAGTTTTATTTTATTAACACATAATACACACAGGTTTTTTAAATTTCTGGATTTTTTTATTTCATTACATGTCCTAATTTTTATTTATTAAACATGAGCATGTTCCATTAAAATTCCATGTTTTTTCCATATGGAAAAAAATCCATAATTTTTAGATACATCAGAATTACTCTCAATCTTACCCCCAACACGTGAAGTGCTTTCACTTTTCTATCTTCATGACCCATTCTTGTTCATATAAGTTCATATTCCCTATAGGCAGCAGAACATGGCTACTATCTTAGTGCATACTGTAATTTTCTTTCTTAGTATTATAACAAAATATTTTTCTATCTTATGCTATTGGGTCTTTTAATTTAATTTAATTTAATTATTTTTAAATTTTGCATAGAAGAACTGGGACATAGGCGAGAATTGCAGGGATTGAGATGATTCACCAGAGACAGACTAGGGAGCAGAACAGTGCTAAGGGGAGCAGTGGGCAAAACAGAAGAGGTCTGCTGTGCCATATGTGGGGCAGTTCCCTGGCCAGGGATCAAACTCAGGCTGTAGCAGTGGTAGTACTGAGACTTAAGTCCGAGGCCATCAGGGAGGTCCCACTGGGTCTTTTTAATGGCTGCCAAATATTCCATCAGATTCTCACATCTAAATTTAAATGGTTCATTCTTACCCCTTAAAAATGTATTCTCCCTTCTGTGACTAGTAGTCATTATCAAAGGTTACACTGCTCTTCATTACGGGTTACTTATTTGAAATACACTCACAGGTGGAGCCAAAACCCCATTAGTTAAGTAATGTGTAATCATTATTAAATATCCATTAATATGCTTCATTTTCTAATTCTAACAAAGATTAAGTTTACTATTCAAGTTTGATAAAGGCAATCCCTTATATTTCTCTGTATACAGAAAATACTTAGTCATTCAAGATAGCAGCTTCACAGCACAATTCTCTCTAAGCTGTCAGAGTGCCCTCTACAACAATAGCAGCACCTCCCCGAATGTCAACTCGTCCATCAGAACGCAATGAAATCTCCAGTTCTCCTCCTCGGGGGGAACACTGAAAGGCTAAAGAAAAAAAAAATGAGTCACAAATTAAGAAAGACCTCACAAATTAGCAAGAGACCTTTTATTACAAGCTCTTTCCAGTCAGTGTAAAGAACAAATTCCTCCATCTGTCTATGGTATTGCCCAGGCCCATCCCCTTTCCCCTATGGACTCAGGGGCCACAAAGGCAAGTTGATCTATAAAACACACAACTCTGAGTCTTCCCTTACTGAGCCTTTTTCTGGACCACTTCCTCAATCACTTCCTATAATGCCCAGAAACACCCCATCTGTGCTCTCCAGGCATAAAACACAGACATGTAAAAAGATAGAGGCATAAATTAGATCTAAGGAGATAAACACATTTGGCCTTGGACCTCCTGAGAAGGCTCCCTCTTCCCAACTCTGAATAGGAAAAAGGGACTGCATTCAGTTACCGTGGTCGTCAAGTAGCCACGTACCAGACAAACAAGAGAGACATGCCCTGAGCCTTCCTGGAGCTCAGTGCTTAGGGAGTGACTAGACTCAGCAAAGACAGAACAGCCACCCTGGTACCCTCAAGTCGGGACAGAGACTAAGTCCTCCGCTAAGACTCCCATCCCTTTGTGGGGAGGGGAACTCCTACTTTGATTATCAGGGTCGTGTAGCCTGCACTGGCTGTACTGATCTGTTTTCTCTGCCTTTGAGCAATATACAATCACTAGGGGAATAGGTTCAAAAGCAACTCTTTTACTCAATCCTGTGACTAGTGAGGGCAGAAAGGAGCCTGGGTGAGCATCCAACCTCAACCTGTTGCATTATAAATGGTTTCTGTTACACAACTAACTAATTTTATTCAACAAAAATTTGTTGGGCACTTATTGTGCCCGTGTGTTGGGAGAAACAGAGGTGATGGGAGATGTTTGGAGCACAGGATGTTTTCAGTAAAGGACTCAGGGTGAGAGAATTCAAAAAATTTTTTCACCTGGGTGATACATAACATTTTAGACATTGTCAAATTGACAGTACAGGGTCTCCCTGGTGGCACAGGCAGTTGAGCGCCACAGTGTGAAGCTTTCTGCAGCCTCTGCAGTGCGGGTTCGATCCCGGCCAGCAGGCGAGAATCCCACATGGCGAGGCAGACCCCTCCTGTCTCGCCCGCTGCTCCCCTCAGCAGTGTATTTCGTCAGTCTGCCTGTTCTGTTCCCCGCTCTGTCTCTGGTGAATCCTCTCACCCTCCCGTGCATCTGGCCTGTACCCGGTTCTTGTATAAATAAATAAATATTTTTAAAAAAATGGACAGTACATATGAGAAAAAGTACTAGCTTAAAGTTAAGCAAATGAAATAGAAACTGATAAAACAGTTGTCCTACCATACATCTCTTTCTTCCCCAGTTGCTGGGACCAGTAGCTGCTAAGAACAGTATGTGCAGATCCTAAAAAGAAATGAAAAGTTATGACATAATCCCTAAGAAAACAGGGTTGACTTTGTGGTAAATTCATAAGCAATTGAAACAGTTTGACAAAACCTTATATGACTGAATCATGCTGTGACCCCTGCCACAGCAGATTGTGAAATTAGGAGTGGAAAAAGAATGAGAATTGATGGGTAATCTCCTCTAAATGAGGTATCCACTGTCTTATACTTTCTAAAGGTTAAATTAACCAAATCGCAGGTTTTTATTCTTGTCTCATCAATTCATTGTCACCCCATGATAGGGAAATCATATCTTTACCTTCACAAAACCTTTCTACATCTTTCAAGGTAAAAGATCTCCTTCTGTCTAAGATATACGTGCAAGGAAAGGTGGGAAATCTGACAGAAGGCCAAAATTTCCACCAAGTCAACATTCCCAGGATTTTAATGCCAAAAGAATTTTCTTTTTAAGGAGGTTTTTTCCCACATGATTGTGCCCTACATAGAGATCAGAAGATAGATATTAAAATGAAGAAACAAAATAGAAACAAATAAATGATACAAGGGTCTTTGGGAGAGAAAAGGAAGAGGAAGAAAAGTTCCTCCTTCAGAAAAACATATTAAATGTTATCAGAAGGCCTCCCTGGTGGCCCATGGGGTTAAGTGTCAGTACTATGAAGCTATTGCCAGCCACTGCAGCATGAGTTCCATCCCTGGCCAGGGAGCTGATCCACATGGCGCAGCAGACCTCTCCTGACTCAGCCATTGCTCCCCTCAGCAGTGTATATCAGTACATCTGCCTATTCTGTTCCCCACTCTGTCTCTGGTGAATCCTCCCACACCCCCACACCTCTGGCCTACACCCCAGTTCTTGTGTACATAAATAAATTAATTAATTAAATATTAAATGTTATCAGACCCCTCAGCGTGACCGGCCAGCCCAGTTTCCCCAAAACTGTCCTTGTTTTAGCACTAAAGGTGCTGTGTGCCAAGAAACCCCTCAGTCCCAAGCAAACTGAGATGGTTGATCACACAGCCCAAATCCCTTCCCACTATGGAAAAGCATTTTACAGGGGGAAATACTTGCCCTTTGTGCCACTTAAAATCTTTGTGAAGCAACTATGCGTGTAACAATCCACTCAGAAATTCTCTTCCAGGAGAAGAGGTTGAATTTGACTATTTGGATGTCATTGGGCATTTTCCTGAGTCATTTAAAAGTGTTTGCTTGGGGCCTCCCCGGTGGCGCAGCGGTTGAGCGCTGGGTTGCGAAGCTGCCCGCAGCCTCTGCAGCGCCGGTTCGATCCCTGGCTGCTCCCCGGCCACCGGAGGAGGGTCCCACATGGCGCGCAGACCTCTCCTGCCGCCCGCTGCTCCCCTCAGCAGTGTACTTCGGTCCTTCTGCCTGCTCTGCTCCCCGCTCTGGCTCTGGTGAATTCTCTCGCCCTCCTGTGCTTCTGACTGTACCCAGTGCTTGTATAAACAAAACAAACAAACAAAACAAATAAATAAATAAATAAAACATGCCTCTATTAAAAAAATAAATAAATAAATAAATAAAAGTGTTTGCTTGCTGAGCTTTGAATTTAATGCGCTTTATTCCTCAGAGAGTAACTAAATCAAGGTTACGAAGCTATCCTGGCATTTGTGATCTGCCCAGGTTCCTTCTACCTGGGTCACCACCCCATATACCAGTCTTCTCCATCAAGCATTGCCACCCTTTTGCTGCTTAGCCCATTACTCTCAAAGAAGATGAAAGTAGGAGGCTTCATATTCTTGCCCTTGCCTATTTTTCATTTATCCCTCTGCTTCTGCCTGGTAGAACTCCAATCCCCACATTCCCACTTGAGAGCAGAATTGGGAAAAGAGGAAAAGAAACACTATTCCTGTTTCTATTTCCTACCTGCATGCCAGAAATTTTTCCTTCAAAAGCCAAATCTTGGGGCTTCCCCAGTGGTGCAGCAGTTGAGCGTAGGGCTGCAAAGCTGCCCACAGCCTCTGCAGCGCCAGTTTGATCCTCGGCTGCCGGCGAGGGTTCCACATGGCGCATAGACCTCTCTTGCCAGGCCCGCTGCTCCCCTCAGCAGTGTACTTCGTCAGTCTGACTGCTCTGCTCCCCGCTCTGGCTCTGGTGAATTCTCTCTCACCCTCCCACACTTCTGACTGTACCCAGTGCTTGTATAAATAAATAAAAAATCTTCAAAAGCCAAATCTTATCTAGATATCAAGGTCATGCATGCCTGTCACTGAAAAGAATGACAGCATTTGGGACTCTAGTGGACATCAGTCCCTAAGTTTTACAAATGTCAAATCTGGAAGTGGCAACTCAGGGGGGCAGTTTTATTGTTATTATTAAAATTAGGTAATACCGGTGGTGTAGCGGGTTGAGCATAGCGCTATGAAGCTGTCTGCAGCCTCTGCAGCACGGGTTCAACTCCCAGCCGGCCAGGGAGATTACCACATGGTGCAGCAGACCTTTCCTGTCTCACCTACTGCTCCTCTCAGCAGTGTTTTCAGTCCTTCTGCCTGTCCTGCTCCCTGCTCTGTCTCTGGTGAATTCTTTCACCCACCCGCGCCTCTGGCCTGTACCCCAGTGCTTGTACAAATAAATAAACCTTAAAATAAATAAATAAATAAAATTAGGTAATAGTTACTAGGCACTTACCAAGTGCCAGGTACTGGGCTAAGCACACCAACGTGCATTGTGCTACACGACCCTATGAGGTAATATACATGCTTTATGAAGAAGGGAACTTAACTCTAAAAAGTTAAGTCATTTGCTCAAGGTCAACAGCTAGGAAGCTAAGATACAAATCCAGCCTTACACAGAGATTTAAGCCTGCTCTACCACCTCCTTTACTCTGTGTTTTTCATTTGAGACTTCAGTGAAGGGATGGGAGTGGGGGCAGACAGGGAAACAAAGGCAGCTCAACTCACACACCCAAAAGGTCACAAGAGGGGCACTTAAACAGTGATCCTCCTCCTATGATCCTCCTCCTCTCTTGTTTAACCCTCCCCTTGCCCCATGTCAGAAAATACCTGTTACAGGATCTTCAGCTACACCGACCCATGGTGCAAAGTATCTGGAGTAGAAGTCAAACACTTTGGTCTGCCCACCAGGTTGTCCTTTAAGGGTAAGAATGAGTCCTTTCACCTTCCCTGAGCTTTCAATTTGCGGCAGATTCTGTGTGCTCACTTTCAGGTTCTCCAGAAATGACCTTGATCATAAATGAGATGGATTAGGACAAACCCATTTCGCAGACCACCCACTGCACACACTGTAAAACAGGCCAGGTGCAGCTTGCCCCAACAGCTCAGCGAATGGGAGGGGAGAACTCGTTTTAACTTCTTACTAGGGAACAATTTTTCTGGCTACATAAATTATGGTTTGAGTGGACGTAGCACAGCCAGACCAAACCAGAGTTATAATCTGGGGGCTGAACCCTCCTGTAGCGCAGACAGACAAAAATCTTGTTTACCTGTCATAAGTATCACTCAGCCGGACAAGGAGCTTTCGGGTATCTGGAGAATAGCGGATGTCCTGGACCCTGGTGTCACCTATGGCAGTCTGTGGGGACAGACCAGAAACTCAGGAGATGCCCTGGGTCAAGTCTGTGGTCCTCTTGATAGCAAATGACCACTCATGAGCATCTGCTGTGTGTCAGGAGCACCATCATCTTCAGTCCCAAGGGTTGCAGTTAAGTTTGGGAACTCAAAATGTTACTCAAGGAAGGTGAATTTCCTGGTGACCACAGAGGCTTAAAATAGATCTTTTCCGGGCCTCCCTAGTGGCACAGGCAGTTGAGCACCACATTGTGAAGCTTGTCCGCAGCCTCTGCAGCACAGGTTTGATCCAGCCAGCCAGTGAGAATCCCACATGGCGAGGCAGACCCCTCTTGTCTCATCTGCTGCTCCCCTCAGCAGTGTATTTCATCAGTCTGCCTGTTCTGTTCCCCACTCTGTCTTTGGTGAATTCTCTCACCCTCCCGCACATCTGGCCTGTACCCCAGTTCTTGTATAAAAATAAATAAATCTTTAAAAAAAAAAATAGATCTTTCCTCACAGACAAGGAGAGAGGCCCAGCATCATACACACACACACACACACATTTTTGCATGCACCTGCACACACACACTTACAACTTATCCCAGGTGTTTTGTGAGTCAAAACTCTGAATCATAGGCCTCCCCAGTGGCGCAGCGGTTGAGCGCTGGGTTGCGAAGCTGCCAGCAGCCTCTGCAGCCCCGGTTCGATCCCCGGCTGCTCCCCAGCCACCGGAGGAGGGTCCCACATGGCGCGCAGACCTCTCCTGCTGCCCGCTGCTCCCCTCAGCAGTGTACTTTGGTCCTTCTGCCTGCTCTGCTCCCCGCTCTGGCTCTGGTGAATTCTCTCACCCTCCCGCGCTTCTGACTGTACCCAGTGCATGTATAAACAAAAAAACAAACAAATGAATAAATAAATAAAACATGCCTCTATTAAAAAAAAAAACAACTCTGAATCATTACTGTCTTTAGTGTGGGAGTTGGGAGGACTTTATACCTACCTCCTAGAGTTGTTATGAAGACTAGATGCGGATTAACTAAAACATTCTACATATCAAGGACTCTGGAGCAGCAATTTGATTGGAAGTGGAGACTATAGCACTCAGCTAATACTGCTCTGCTTGACAAACACTATTTTCACTTAGGTTGTTTGCTGTAGATCAATAACAAAACAACATTTTATAAAGTGCTTGATTCACCCTTTAGCTAAGGCTACATAAAATTTTGCTCAGATCCAAGAAACCCTGTTTGCTTCTTTGTTTGATGGTTTGGGGTGCTGAGATTATAGGGGGATAAAAGGCCCTCCAAGTCATCCTTTGGTACTATTGCAAGTTCCAGCAGAGTAAATGACAATTAAATGGTAGTAGTGTGGCTATCAAAGGAGACTTCAGATTCTCTTATCCTCTTTAGGGACTGAGATGCTCTGGACCCAAGGTTAAGGCTCCCTCTAAATGGTATGGTACCTGGGCTATTTGCCTCTGTGATCGAGGCTTATGAATGTACCTCCCTCTAGAAATAGAAACTCCTGCAGCCAGATCCCATCTGGTCTCCAGGACCTTTCAGTCCCTCTAAAGTGTCATCTAGTCCTTCTCTGCATGGATTCTTACATCAATTTGAATGTTTAATTCTCAGCTGGAAATCTTTTTTTTTAAAGATTTATTTATGCAACAAGAACTGGGGTACAGGCCAGAGATGTGGGGGGTGAGAGGATTCACCAGAGACAGAGTAGGGAACAGAACAGGCAGACTGACTGAAATACACTGCTGAGGGGAGCAGCAGGCAAGACAGGAGAAGTCTGCTGCACCATATGGGTAGCTCCAGAATCGAACTCGTGCTGGGGAGGCTGCGGATAGATTCATAGTGCTGTGCTTAACCCCTTGTGCCACCAGGGAGGCCCTCAGTTGGAAATCTTAATGACAATTTCTAGGAATACAAAATGATAATATTTTGGAATCCCTGTGGAACAATTAAAGTGCCAACTTCACTGGATCAAGGTGAAAAATTAAATGAGATAATGCATGTGCAATGCTTAGCAAGTGGTACTACACAGGGAAGGCTCTCAAAAATGTTCTTTTATTAGGGGTCTCCCTGGTGGTGCAAGCGGTTAGTCTCAGCACTATGAAGCTATCCACAGCCACTGCAACATGAGTTCGATCCCTAGCCAGGGAGGTAACCCATATGGCTCAGCAGATCTCTCCTGTCTCACCTGCTGCTCCCCTCAGCAGGGTATTTCAGTAGATCTGTCTGTTCTGCTCCCCACTCTGTCTCTGGTGAATCCTCTTACCTCTTAGCACCCCTGGCCTACACCCTAGTTCTTTTTTTTTTTTAAATTTTATTTATTTATTTATACAAGCACTGGGTACAGTCAGAAGAGCGGGAGGGTGAGAGACTTCACCAGAGCCAGAGCGGGAACAGAACAGGCAGACTGATGAAGTACACTGCTGAGGGGAGCAGCGGGTGGCAAAAGAGGTCTGTGTTCCATGTGGGACCTCGCCCGGCAGCCAGGGATCGAACCGGCGCTGCAGAGGCTGCAGGCAGCTTCGCAACCCAGTGCTCAACCGCTGCACCACTGGGGAGGCCCTACACCCTAGTTCTTATATGCATAAATAAATAAATCTATTTTTTAAATGTTCTTTTATTGCTATCATTGTTATGCCCCACCCCCCACCTAGACCCCTTCGGGCAGCCAGGCTATGTGTCCCCTCTGTGAAGGTACACTCAGGCTTTCCTGCTCTCCTCCATCAAAGCACAGATCCCCATCTCAGCCTCATCCTTCACTGCAGAAGGATTGGGAACACCAACAGCTGCCAAGCAGTTTCCATTCTTTCCCCCTCCGCCCTGTGGTGGAGGCTAATGCTATCAGGAAAGTCAGGAAGAACTGGCCAGACTTCTCACCAAATAGATTCAACATTAAAATTTAAACCTCAAATGCAGCACACACTGTTCATTTCAGCTTAGATTGGAATATTTATACTGATAAAAGTCCTGTTCTAGGGGTATCACATCTTTGTATTCAATCTGTAACAAATGAGAAATCACACAAGATCTGATTTGATTCTTTTCACCTACCTTTATCAGCTTCTCTACTTCAGGTAAGTCCTGGGTGGGAGGGAAAAAGACAAAACCATTGTAAAATAGGCAAGCTGTTGGTTTGTACACCATTTATAGCAGTGATTAAAAAAGCACTGACCTGGGGCTGGGTTGAATAAAGAGGCAAGTCCAGGATGATACCGTTTTCTGCCTTTCTGGCCTTTAGTTCCCCACTCAGAGTGACAAAGGTTAGCGTGCTATTCACGTTTTCTGGTCAAAAAAAAAAAAAGGAGGGGGGTCATAATTCAACAATCAAAAAACTGTTTGAAAAGGAATCAAAAGGGGCCTCCTTGTAGCGCGAGGGGTTGAGACACAACCTATGAAGCTGACCGCAACCACTGCAGCACGAGTTTGATCCCTGGCCAGGGAGCAACCCACATGGCGCAGGAGACCTCTCCTGACTCTCCTGCTGCTCCCCTCAGCACTGTATTTCGGTCAATCTGCCTGCTCTGTTCCCCACTCTATCTCTGGTGAATCCTTTCACCCTCCCACACCTGTAGCCTATACCCCCACTCTTGCATGCATAAATAAATAAATCTTAAAAAAAAAAAAAAGAAAAGGAATCAAGAAATAGGAAGCCAAACTTTGATGTATGTTTGCTTTGTGCCATCTTAGGCTTTCTGGCAATGTTGTCCTTTCCTGTGAAGGCAGCCTCACTTGGGTTGCTGGGGTCTAGAGTGTCGAAAATGCTTATCAGATGCTAATTTGAGAACTAAGAGCATAAAGGATTGGACTTGACTTATTCGGCAACGTTTCACATCCTGGCTGCTTTCCACTTACTAGCTGTACACCTGAACACGTTATTTAACCTCCTTAACCTTGATTTCTCATCAATAAAATGAGATATATTTAAACTGATCCAAATTTCAGCTTACCTGTAAAACAGGATAATAATTAAATCTCAGAGAGATGCTATAGAGTTTTCTAATGTAGATTTTAAAATATCCACCTATAGTAACTATAGTGATAAACTCTAGGAGTCTAAGGTATGCCAAAAGGATGACATTAGAACATACACAGTATGACAGTCTACTATAAACAAATCAGATATATTCTAAATAAAACAAGTTGTACATAAAAAAGATTGGATTGCAAATGTTCGTATAATACCCCCCAAGTTACTGAGACAACTCAGGCCACCTATCTCACTTCAATCTGCAACATTTTTAGTGAAAAGAAATACTAGTAACCTAATTCTTTTCACCACCACCACCACCCCCAATATTTCTATAGTACTGTACCATATCTTAAAGGTGAGAAAATTCAACATTGTTTGTCAACTTTACTGAGCATAAAATTCACATTCTGAAGCCAGAAGTTTAATTTT
The DNA here is from genome assembly GCF_964194135.1 of Talpa europaea. NCBI lineage: Eukaryota > Metazoa > Chordata > Mammalia > Eulipotyphla > Talpidae > Talpa > Talpa europaea. Next base: position 45,446,258 of record NC_140077.1, on the reverse strand, counting down.
TCTCATTATAATTGGTATAAGGCATCATCGTTCACAAAGTATTTGGGGGGACCTTATCTCTTCTAACTTTAAGAGAATTCTTTGGGAGATCTGAAAGCTAGCATTCCAAACCTAGCATCATACTGGGTGGCATTTTCAAAAGTCACACAATCCAACTTCAATAAAAGCAACTTTTCAAGACTGAGTTACTAAACAACATTTCAGGATGTTTCCTTCCTTCCATTCTTATCCCCTATCCACATAAACCTAATTTATCTTTTGAAGATATATAATGGATTACATTATCGCTTAACTCTCAACATTGTCTCCTGCCCATCCACCTCTCCCTCAGAAAGCTCCAGCTGCCCTGGTTATATACACTGCACCCCAGAGGCTCTGCATTTGCTGCTGCCTCTGCCCACATTGCTCTTCCTCAATGATGACTTCTGTTCTTCACAAAGAGGGCTTCATCTTATTCTGTAGCCCCAAAACTCCCTTCTCTAGTGGATGCTGTGTCTAGAATCTCATCCTCTCTCCTCTCAGGGCCAGAACTATATGAGGCAGGGAAGACAGGAGGCACAAAAGTTTAAGAGACACCCACCTTCAGGCCTCGATTTATCACACTTCCACAGATCCTGACTCAGCTGCCAAGAGGCCTGCTCTAGGAACTGCCTTGACTAAATGAGCTACTTTACCCAAAGTCACACAGGCTTTCCCGGGAACTAGGGACTAGTCAATGGAGGGCATAAAGGCATGCATCTTTGTTTATTTTTGGGACTATCCTGCTTGAAGGACCTTCCTAGCTTCAGGCCTCCCTGTGGATTTGGCCTAGAATTTTCTTTGTTGCTACCAATTTGTAGTTGAACATCTCTCTCAGTTTAGTCCTGCTCTCTTTACACTCCTACCATTACTGATCCCAGGAAAACTGTCCCCAGTTTTAACAGCATGCAAAGGTGTCTCAGAGTCTGCTTCCTAGAGGAATCTGTCCTGCAACACCTTCCCTCACTCTCCTTATCTAAAGTAATTTCCTCAAGGAACCTCCTTTCCAAGTCCTCACACTCTGCAGTTACCCTCTGTCATATCATCCTGCTGAAGTCCTTGCTGAAATTTCTATTTGTTATCTATGCTTGTATGTGGCTGCTTCTGTCACTCCTTTTAGGGCATTGCCAGGCATCTCTCCTCTGTCCCACTCCCACAAAGCCATGATCTTTATCTATTAAACTAAATGCAGCTCAAATGGAAACTGGTAGGATTAAGGTGCTATATGCTCTATTATCATCAAAGGCAAATGTATATAATCAGGACTAAGAAGCTTTAAAATTTATTGTGGAATGAAATTCTATGTAAAATAAAATGGGATTCCAGGGAATAACAACTATGATTTCCAAAGACGCCTGACATGTACTCAGAAAGGCCAACAGAAGTGTTACCAAAGTTTGTCAGTTTTGTTTCTCCATCAAGAATTACAAGAAATAAACTGTGATACCTTTATACCAGTCTCTTTGGTTCATCAGAAAAAGAGGGTGAGGGCCTCCCTGATAGCACAAGGGGTTAAGACACAGCTTATGAAGCAATCAGCAGCCTCTGCAGCACAAGTTCGATCCCTGGCCAGCCAGGGAGAAACCCACATGGTGAGGCAGACCTCCCCTGTCTTGCCTGCTGCTCCCCTCAGCAGTGTATTTCAGTCAATCTGCCTGTTCTGTTCCCCACTCTGTCTCAGGTGAATCCTCTCACTTCCCCACACCTCTGACTTGTAACCCAGTTCTTGTATGCATAAATAAATAAATCTTTTTTAAAAAAAGAAAAGAAAAAGATGGTGAGAATTTTTTAAATATTTGCTATCAGATAAGTGATAGGTTCAGAAAGTAAAATCATATTACTTATTTTGTAAAACAGCACAGCTGCAGAAGCCAGGGTAGCATGACCACAGAGGGGGACCTCACTTGCCGGAGTAAACCACCTTAATCCAAAGCAGGAACCTTCAGAGGAAGAAAAATCAAAGAGACCAGGTCATTCACATACAGATGGGTTTCAAACCTTTCCATTTCTTATTCTTTTCTAAGCAGTTTACTGATGTGACTGATAGCTGAGATGTTGCGAAAGGACAGGTAAAGTCTAGACAAACATCCTAGGGTTCCTCAGGGCAAGATCTGGAGATGAAACCTTCAAATTAACCAACACCCATTTCCCAATGAACTAAAAACCAAATTGGAATCTCTCCCTCTATCTCCTGGAGCAAACAAATAGTAAGTAACTGGACCTTTCCCTTAAATATTATTCTACCATTGGAAAAGCAACTTCGGGTACCATTCAAAATTGGCTTTTTAAAAAAAAAAGCATACTTACTTTGGGTAAAGTTGTCTGTTGAGTGCAGTCTTCGGATAAAAGCAGTTTCGGAGAGGTTCATTTCCCTTGCAATTTTTTGATGCAGGTCTTCATCCAATTCCTGAATTAGAAACAAAAGCTTGAGACTCCAGAAACACAAATCAGACTTTCTTGGACACTAACTGCCACTAGTTAATAACAGTTTATTCATATTAAAAGCTACATGCTTAAAAGGAAAAATTATCAAGGCATTCAAGGCACTTTTATGAAGGGTTTTATTTTCTTCAGAAATTCATGCTAACAGCATGTTATGAGTTGCAGATATACAAAACTAGAACTGAATGGCCTGCCTATCTTTTGCCAGATTATCGTCTAGTCTAAGAGCATGTGTGCTCTTCTAAAGAGAATCACCCCTACTGGAATTGCCACAAACTCAGAGATGCATAGGTCTTAACAATAAATACTCTGAATTTAAAGATGAGGCTTTGAGGTAGATTTAGAAAAAGAGCAGATGGGGCCTCCCCTGGTGGCACAGCGGTTGAGCGCTGGGCTGCGGAAGCTGCCCACAGCCGTGCAGCGCCGGCTCGATCCCCGGCCACCAGAGAGGGTCCCACATGGTGCAACAGACCTCTCCTGTCTCACCGGCTGCTCCCCTCAGCAGTGTAGTTCGCCAGTCTGCCTGTTCTGTTCCCTGCTCTGGCTCTGGTGAATCTTCTCGCCCTCCCGCGCTTCTGACTATAACCAGTGCTTGTATAAATAAATAAATAAACCTTAAAAAAAAAAAGAAAAGAAAAAGGGCAGATTATGGTGAGTTGGATAGGAAAATGTGGGCAAAGACCTTTGTATTTGGGCTTCTTGGACAGATCTTTTTTTTTCTTTCTTTTTTTTTTTTTCGCGGACACGGCTTCCCTCCCACCTCCCTCCCACCGCCCTTGGACAGATCATTTGACCTCTCTTCTGTTCTGTTTTTTTTTTTTTTTTTTTGGATTTATCTATTTTATGCATACAAGAACTGGGGTACAGGCCAGAGGTGGGGGAGGGGGTGGTGAGAGGATTCACCGGAGTCAGAGTGGGGAAGAGAACAGGCAGATTGACTGAAATCTGAAATACATAGCTGAGGGGAGCAGCGGGCGAGTCAGGACAGGTGTGCTGCGCCATGTGGGTCAGTTCCCTGGCAGGGGATAGAACTTGGGCTACAGTGGCTGCGGATAGCTTCATAGGTTGCGTCTTAACCCCTGGCACCACCAGGGAGGCCCTCTTCTGTTCTTTTAAATCAGTGACTAACCTATAAAACCTTTGATACGCTAGAATTCTGTGAGAAGTAAGGAGAAGCCGGATGGTAGGAATGGAGTGAAATGAGAAACTTTCATATGTGTGGACCTGTGGGCATAGGGAGTGAGAAGTCCCACCTACACAGAGGAGGGGAATGTGGGCTGCTGGGAAGGAGGCACCAAGTTAAGAACTGAACTATTATTTCACATGGCCTATTGAATGTTCTCTGTGGGGATTGGCCCATATACCCATATGCCCATGCATACAACATTTGAGAGAAATTTTGGTCATTTAATTCTGATGTGGAGTTTTCAACCATAAGCTTCAATGGTAATTATAGGGTGAGATGGGAAAGTCTGTGCTTGTCTTCCTGCATTTGCCTTCCTGGATTTGGATGCAGGAATCTGCAGTAACTGCCAACCCTCTAGCTATCTGATCCGGCCAAACTGCCTATCCTTGTTCTTTCTTTTTCTGTTGCTTCTCTTGACCTATACAAAGGCTATCTAAAACCATTTAAGGGCCTCCCTGGTGGCGCAAGGGGTTAAGTCTCAGCACTATGAAGCTATCCACAGCCACTACAGCATCAGTTCGATCCCCAGCCAGGGAGGTTACCCACATGGCACAGCAGACCTCTCCTCTACTGTCTTGCCTGCTGCTCCCCTCAGCAGTGTATTTTCAGTCAATTCACCTGTTCTGCTCCTCACTTGTCTCTGGTGAATCCTCTCACCCCCCACACCTCTGGCCTGTACCCCAGTTCTTGTATGCATAAATAAATAAATTTTTCATATTTAAAATAAATAAATAAAAATAAAAGCATTTAAGCATGCTGCATGCGACTAAACTCACCATCTATTTGTAATAGATTTCTTTGCAAATAGGGTTTTTTGCACATCACACTTCACTGACCATCAGCTATTCAATCCGCTCTACTTTGATATACTGGACCATTTGCAATTTGAATTTCTATAACTGCAATTTTTGTCCAAGGACACTTAAAATGCACCTATTTGCCTAAGGAATCGGAAACAATGTAAAAAGTGTAAAGTACCAGCCCTCATTGTACATCACCGAAAGCTGAATTCTACATAGAAACCAGAGATAAAGATGAATCATGAGAACACTAGTATTGCTTCAACTTTGAGAGCTCTAAAAACAAAAGAAAGATTGCATTCATTCAAAATACCAAATTTTGGTGCAAATAATTTTTCCATTGTATACTACAAGCTTATTTTCACATGCCATACACAACAGTTACAAACCAACAGCTACTCTCCTGTAGCAATACCCATCTCCCTTTGGCATTTTCACATTAATCAAATATCCAGCAGCAAAAACAGAGCCTTGTTTGTTTTTCTGAGTTCCAAGGTATGGTATTGAGACACTGAGGTTCTATCACCATATGGCCCTGAAGAGATTAATGATCAGAAAATCAGCTAGTAAAGTTTTAAAATACTCCCATCTTGTGGCAGTTTAGAACTATAACAATCTAAACAGGACAGTCCTGTTTTATCTTTGGTCATTTGTCCCTCTGCTAAGATTCCAACAAAAGAAAAGCACTTTGATGTAGAAAGTTCTAAAGCAACCAGGAGCTTCCTTCTGAGTCTCCTAGATTTCCTATCCTGAAGTTATGTCTACATAAGGCAGCATTCAAGGGCCTCCCCAGTGGCGCGGTGGGTTGAGCGCAGCACTGTGAAGCTGTCTGCAGCCTCTGCAGCGCGGGTTCCTTTCCCTGGCCGGCCAGGGAGATACCCACATGGTCAGCAGACCTCTCCATGGCAAAGCAGACCTCTCCTGCCTCGCCCGCTGCTCCCCTCAGCAGTGTGCTTCGGTCTGTCTTCCTATTCTGCTCCCCGCTGTGTCTCTGGTGACTCCTCTCCCCATCCCGCGCCTCTGGCCTGTACCCCAGTTCTTGCATAAAAATAAATCTTAAAAAAAGAAAAGCAGGGCCTCCCCTGGTGGCGCAGGCAGTCGAGCACAGCGCTGTGAAGCTGTCCACAGCCTCTGCAGCGCCACTTCGATCCCAGCTGGCTGACGAGGGTCCCACATGGCTCCGCAGACCTCTCCTGTCTCGCCTGCTGCTCCCCTCAGCAGTGTATTTCATCAGTCTGCCTGTTCTGTTCCCCGCTCTGTCTCTGGTGAATCCTCTCACCCTCCCACGCATCTGGCCTTTACCCCAGTTCTTATATAAATAAATAAATCTTTAAAAATAAAATAAAATTAAAAAAAAAAAGCAGCATTCAAATTGTAGGCCACCTTCAGCTGTCCCTAAAGCTTCTTACAGATGCCTCATCTTCCCAGTTCTTTCATAAATCCCAAAGCTCACACTCACTTTGCATACCTCACTCACCCCCTGCACTAATGAGAACATAAGGCCAACAATTGTTGGTTAACTGGAACTCTTAAAAATAGATTTTGCCATAATTTATTAATTAATATTTTTTACTTTCATTCAACAGATGCTTATTTAGAGCTCCCCATGCACTAGGCCAGGTGTGTTGAAAAAAGTCTAAAATGGGTTAAGATATCAAAGAATGAGGAAGATAAGTATTAAGTGAATCTCAAGAGTGATTTGTGTTACCAACTGGGAAATAAGGGGTGCCGAAGGGGCATACAAAAGGAGAGGACACCCAGTCTAATAGTGAGTATGGTTGCTCGAGGGGCTCTTTGGTCAGGCAGAGCTGAGGTAGCATCCTGAAGTCAGTCATTTAGAAGCATGTGACCTTGGCCAAATTACTTAACCTTCCCCTGCATCAATTTCTTCATGTGTAAAATGGGAGTAATAATAATAAGACCTACTCATAGATTGGTTAGATAGTTGAAATGAGATAACATATAAAAAACAATTAACACAGTATTTGACTGTAGTTGCCGAAGTTACTGCTATCACAGCTAAGGATTATGCTCCAAAAGCCAGTGAGAATCTCTAAGAAGCAGAAATTCCTACATTAACACCTCCTCCTCCTCTGCATACTTCCTGCATAACTGGGCAAAGGAAAACCTTTCAATGTCCTGGGAGATTTTCTCCACATTCCTCATCCCTCTTACAGGCATAAAAATGAGATATGAGATTGGAACATCCTAGAAACCCGAGGAACCTCTGACCCACTGTGATCACACCTGGCTAATGACCTTCGAAGGAAGGAAATGGCCAGTGCACCATAAGTTTCTCCATGTGAGCTGAAGCATGGATAAACACAGTATTTTTATAAACCTGTTTTTCCTTAAATATATAACCCAGTAGGGCCTCCCTGGTGGTGCAAGGGGTTAAGCACAACACTATGAAGCAATCTGCAGCCTATGCAGCACGAGTTCAATCTCCGGTCGGCCAGGGAGCAACCCACATGGTGAAGCAGAACTCTCCTGCCTCACCAGCTGCTCCCCTCAGAAGTGTGTTTCAGTCAGTCTGTCTGTTCTGTTCCCCACTCTGTCTCTGGTAAATTCTCTCATCCCTATATCTCTGGCCTGTACCCCAGCTCTTGTATGCATAAATAAATAAATCTTCAAAAAAAAAGAAAAAGCACATGAATGGATATTACATTTGACCCTAGCAGCTTCCAGCACCTGGTAGACAGCCAGTAAATGCCAGTGAGTTGGAATAAACGTACATATTGAGCACAAAACATAATTTTAACAGGAACACTCAGGAATAAATCATTCTAGAAAAGGTAACCAGTAAATCAGTTTTCTAAATTGGGGATGATTTTTGATTGTCATGGCTGGAGGAAAAGGGGGTACTACTATGATTGACTGTGCAGCAGCCAAGGATATTGCTAAATGTTTTACAACATACAAGACAGCCTCGAACAGCAAAAAACAGTAGGGTCCAAAGTGTCAACAGTGCTGCTGTTGAGAAACCCTGTCCTAAACACACACACACCGCCCACCATCACCAATGCCACAATAACACAAAACAAAAAAAGCTTGAAACAGAGTATGAAGGAGAATAAATCTGGGTCCCCTATTCCTGCTGAAAGGCTATTTTCACTAAATATTACACCATGGCCCTCTGATCGCTAATACTTATCAAGAGTTTCTGTACTGTCTTACACAGCTGTCATCTAATGTATGCATTTCATATTTTTTGCTTTGTGTCTATACAGTGTCCATGACTCTCCATGGTCTGTCAGGCATTTGAAGATACTATTAATTCTTTAACATTTAAATATTTTTTTAAAAACCTGTTTCAGGGCCTCCCCTGGTGGTGCAGCGGTTGAGCACTGGGCTGCGAGGCTGCCCGCAGCCTCTGCAGCGCCGGTTCATTCCCCGGCTGCCAGCAAGGGTCCCACCAAAAAAAAAAAAAAAAATCTATAAAAACCTGTTTCATGTTCCATTTAACCTTTTTTTTACAGCTCTTTGAAATATATATATATATATATATATTTTTTTTTTTTAATGCATACAAGAACTGGGGTCTAGGCCAGAAGAGTAGGGGGTGACCTCACCAAAGAAAGAGTGGGAAGCAGAATAGGCTGATCTACTGAAATACACTGCTGAGGGGAGCAGCAGGCTAGACAGGAGACGTCTGCTGCGGCCAAGTAGTGAGATTCCTGACTGGGGATCAAACTCATACACAGTGGCTGGAGATAGGGTGACAGTGTTGAGAACTTAACCCCTGCCCCACCAGGGAGGTCCCCCTTAGGCATTATTTTGTTGCTTTTACCTCAGGTACAGTGTTATAAATTCCTAGTATGGAAATTTTTTAATGAATTTCGCTTGAAAGGAAAACCAAAAAAATGAACTTTAGAATATTATAGAAGCTCTTAGAACTTTGTTACCCAGAATTATTTTTATTACTTCCCTTCCTGCAGTCTTTTATCCAGTGTTCAAAAAGTTCAAAGTGCAATTACCTAGTCTTTAGTCTGCCCACCATGTTTTTCTGTGGTTAGTTTCTTTTCTGTCAGATTTCACATAATTTTATTTTATTTTATTTTTTTTAAAGATTTATCTTTATTTATTTATACAAGCACTGGGTACAGTTAGAAGCGTGGGAGGGCGAGAGAATTCACCAGAGCCAGAGCGGGGAGCAAAGCAGGCAGAAGGACCGAGGTACACTGCTGAGGGGAGCAGCAGGCGGCAGGAGAGGTCTGAGCGCCATGTGGGACCCTCCTCCAGTGGCCGGGGAGCAGCCGGGGATCGAACCAGCAACCCAGCACTCAACCACTGCGCCACCAGGGAGGCCCAGATTTCACATAATTTTAAAGGGAAAAAAGAATATTCCTTTGAAGCCCAATATTTATACCCTGAAGTATTTTCCCCTCCATAAAATGCTGTTTCCATCCTCTGAGTTTCCATTTTACCTGGCACTCATTTTAGCTTCTATGGGGACTACCAAATAATGATCAGGTTTGCTTGTCTATTTTACCCATTAGACTTTGAGCACCTCAAAGACAGCCAGACTGACTAATCTTTGTACCTCCTGTCCCTAGCCCAGAGCCTGGCTCATGGAAGAGGTCGATAAATATTTGTAGACTGTGTTAATAATGAAAGCCTGAATGCCTACTGAATTGTGATTAGGCCTATACTTACTTGTCGCTATTGTCCTGAGATACCTTTTATTCTCTCTAAGTGTTTTGCATATCCACTGTCTTCAGTCAAGGATAAAAGAGCCCAAGGACAGAAGTCATCATTTATACTTATTTTTAAGCTTACTTATAAATGTAAGTACACTTAATTTTATTATTTGTGAGTTAGGGAAAGTGCTAAATTAGCCTCCAAGAGAACAGAATTCTCAGAGAAATGAAAACTAGCAAAAAAATCTTTAGATATCTATTCATTTGTCCCTCATAGAGCACCAAATTAGCCTGGTTCATAGGCCCAAGACACAAAAAAGTAAATGAACAGGGGCCTCCCCGGTGGCGCAGCGGTTGAGCGCTGGGTTGCGAAACTGCGCGCGGCCTCTGCGGCGCCGGTTCGATCCCCGGCTGCTCCCCGGCCACCAGAGGAGGGTCCCACATGGCGTGCAGACCTCTCCTGCCGCCCGCTGCTCCCCTCAGCAGTGTACTTCGGTCCCTCTGCCTGCTCTGCTCCCCGCTCTGGCTCTGGTGAATTCTCTCACCCTCCCGCGCTTCTGACTGTACCCAGTGCATGTATAAACAAAACAAACAAAACAAACCAGCAAACAAATAAAGCATGCCTCTATAAAAAAAAAAGGTCTAAAAAAAAAAAAGTAAATGAACAGACTATTTCAAAAGCATCCTCAAAACATGGACTTTCTCATTTTTTTTTTCTTTCTTCCATATGTACTGAAGTATAGTGCTTTGAACTATGTTAAATTCTTGGCCTAAATTCTATGTCCTAGTTTTTCCAAATATGTAAATAATATATAAAATATGTTTTAATGGAGAAAGAGATCCTTAAGTCTGGTGGTTAGCGAGTTGCTGGAGATAAAAGGAGTAAATTGAGAAATAATTTTTGAAATAATTCTTAATTCAAGAAATAATTCTTGCTAGCTGGCAAAAACTAAGTTCATAAATCATTGATGCTGTTTTCAAAACTCTTCAAGGATATTACATTGGAAATTGGGGCAAAATATATATAGAGACTCTTCAAAAGCAGTTTTAGTCAATTCCACAAATCTTTGACATAAAGTTTTGTTTGCCTGACTGTCTCTAAAGAAAGTTCAAAATTTAGGATCTGGGGGCCTCCCTGGTGGCACAAGGGGTTAAGATGCAAACTATGACACTAACTGCAGCCACCGCAGCATGAGTTCGAGCCCCAGCCAGGGAGCAACCCTCATGGCACAGCAGACCTCACCTGACTCACCCGCTGCTCCCCTCAGCAGTGTATTTCAGTCAATCTGCCTGTTCTGTTCCCCACTCTGTCTCTGGTGAGTCCTCTCACCCCCCACACCTCTGCCCTGTACCCCAGCTCCTGTATGCATAAATAAATCTTTAAAAAAAAAAAAAAAAAGATTTAGGATCTGGCTGTTATTCTCCCGCGAATTCTCCCAAGCACTTGTGTAACTTGATAAAGCCTATTAATTTTTATTTTTTCTGCATTTTGCAGTTGGAAAATGCCAGTTGCAGTTGCAAGGTTGCATAGTGAATGCATCGTTAAGGTAAGAGAAGGACTGTGAATCACTATTTTGCTGTTCTGCTTGAGGGAGAAAATAAGGTATGTCTGGGCCTCTCTGATGGCACAGGGGTTAAAGTCTCAGCACTATCAAGCTATTGCCAGCCATTGCAGCATAAGTTCCATCCCCAGCCAGGGAGCTACACACATGGCATAGCAGTCCTCTCCTATCTCACCTGCTGCTCCCCTCAGCAGTGTATTTCAGTACATCTGCCTGTTCTGCTCCCCACTCTGTCTCTGGTGAATCCTCTCACACCCCAACACCACCCCCCACCTACACTCCAGTTCTTTTTTTTTTTTTTAAAGATTTATTTATTTATACAAGAACTGGGATACAGGTCAGAGGCGCTGGAGGGTGAGAGAATTCATCAGAGACAGAGCTGGGAGCAGAACAGGCAGACAGACCAAAGACACTGCTGAAGGAAGCAGCAGGCAAGACAGGAGAGGTCTGCTGTGCCGTATGTGGGTTAGCTCCCTGACCAGGGATTGAACTCAGGCCATACAGGTGATAGTGCTGAGACAACCCATAGGCCACCAGGAAGGCCCTGGACATAGGAATTTTTAAAGCTCCTTGGGTGATTTTAATGTGTAGACAAGCTTGAGATTCACTGAACTGGAAGTCTCCAACACACACTTTGTCCAACTTAAAAAACAAGATCATCCATTGCCCGCTCTGTTTCTGAAGTAATTCTCAGATAACCCAAACTTGCACTAAAATTGCTCTAAGTTGAGGGGTACCTTAACATGTTTCCTAAAGCCCAGGTAACAACACAAAGCTCCTAAGGTCAAGGAATAGTTCTATTAACATATATCATCATCAACAAACCATTTTAAAGTGAAACTTAAAGTAAATAAGGTTCGTCTTATATTAGAACTTAAATGCTCCTATTTTCTACTTAATTTCCTGGAAAATGTCTCACTTTCCTGGTTCTGAGAAGAATTTTTAATTACCCACAATATAAGTTTAAAGATATCCACTTAGAGGGCCTCCCTGGTGGCACAAGGGGTTAAGACACAATCTACAAAGTTAACCGCAGCCACCACAAGTTCAAATTAGAGCCCCTGCCAGGGAGCAACCCACATGGCGCAGCAGACCTCTCCTGACTCCCCTGCTGCTCCCCTCAGCAGTGTATTTCAGTCAATCTGCTTGTTCTGTTCCCTACTTTGTCTCGGGTGAATCCTCTCACCACCACCCTGTAACTCTGGCCTGTACCCCAGCTCTTGTATGCATTAAAAAAAACATAAAAAATTAAATCTTTGGGGAAAAAAGATATCCCCTTAGAATCTTTTATGCTAAATGTATTACCAGATATATCCAGTCACATAAAACTCATCTAAATTTCATTCTCCTCCATATTTGGTGTTAATTAAATGAAAAAAGTAAAAATCTGGGCCTCCCTGGTGGCACAAGGGTTAAGCACTGCACTGTGAAGCGGTCCTCAGCCTCTGCAGCACGAGTTCAGTCCCAGCTGGCCAGGGAGCGACCCAAATGGCAAGGCAGACCTCTCCTGTCTCGCCCGCTGCTCCCCTCAGCAGTATATTTCAGTCTATCTCCCTATTCTGTTCCCCGTTCTGTCTCTGGTGAATCCTCTCACCCTCCCGCATCTCTGGCCTGTACCCCAGCTGCTGTATGCATAAATAAATAATTTAAAAACAAAAGTAAAAATCTTATGTCTAAAAGGAAACTGCAGTTTTCTTTAAATTGACTCTAGTTTTTTACATGAATCTTCGTTTCTCTAGATTTAACTTACATGTAAGAATGCTCACCACATAGTTTGTTTGAAATCAACTTGCAGAGAATGTTGCTAATATTTAACAACACAAACCGAAGAGGTAAACAGGTGGATTTGATTTTTTTTTTAATAAATGCTTGGTTCTAGAGGAGTCTAGAATTTTAGGATCTGCACTTCCAAGCCAAGAACTTACATTTTCCAAGAGGCAAACAGCAGCAGGGTTTCCACGAAATGCTTTTGCTGTGAATGCATCTGCTATGAAAATCGGAAGCTTCATTTTCCTTGCAAGCTGTTTTCCAGGCTCTCAGAATTGCTGGTAGCCTGCTTTTTTCCCTGTCGTTGGAAAAAAAAAAAAAAAAAAGTTAATGTTTTACTTAGTATACAGAACCCATCAGCAGTTCCAGATACTAAGTCAGGAAATTGTATTAACACATCTACATTTAAAGGCATGTGAAACCTGAGGTTAAGTTTTTAATGAGATATGTGAAATGTTCAAGGAGCAGGTATGTTGCTTATAGCAATGAAATTACTACCCTTTTGAAAGAATGTTTTTCTAATTATAAATAACTTGGAAAATTGAAAAGCATATAACCATGCAAACCAGCAAAAACATTTTTGTCTTGGACTCAACATACTCAAAGTAGGCTCATGCTTTAGTAAATATCATGATATTTTGTAAATATGCTTTGCAGACTTTCTTGAATTCATGATATAGATTTATTAAAATAAATCTTTTCATTGTAATAATATTGTAATAATTTCATTGAATTAGAATTTTTATACTTCTCACGGTTAAAGATTATCCAATCTCTTTGTAAAACTCTGGTGGAATTTCACTCTCTCTTGAATCAGTGTTAATAGGTAAAATAGTGTTAAGAAACAAAAAATCACAAATTTAGAGATCTACTTGGCTTTATTAAACCAATCATAAATTGGGGCCTCCTTCATGGCACCAGGAGTTAAGATGCAGCACTATGAAGCTACCCGAAGCCATTGCAGCATGAGTTCAACACCCAACCAGGGAGGTGACCCACATGGTGCAGTAGACCTCTCCTGTCTCGACCGCTGCTCCCCTCAGCAGTGTATTTCAGTACATCTGCCTGTTCTGTTCCCCACTCTGTCTCTGGTAAATCCTCTCACACTCACACCCCGCATCTCTGGCCTGTATCCCACCTCTTATATGCATAAATAAACAAATATTTAATAAAAAAACATTTATATGATTTGGCAGCATCCCATCTAGATGCCTAAAGGGCTTACACAAAATGAAGTATATTTATAGACAGAAGATGGGTCAAGGTTATAGCAAAGGAAAATATCTTCTCAGGTAAAACCATCTTCCCTCGGTGCAGTCAAGAGGGGTTTATCATGCAGATTACTTCACATGTGCAGATTAGGAAACTACCAGCCCACAGTCTCTACCCTGTATAACAACTTAACAACTCATTTAGAGATTAAGAAACAGAAAAGTTAACTTGACTGCATTAGAATCAAACAGCTGGTAGGGAATTATCAAACTGGAACCTAGGCCTTCATGACTCCCTGATGATGAAGACAATTCTAAGTTTTGCCATTTTCTTTGTAAATTCTGGGGTATTTCTTTGTCTCCTGATTTTCTATTCTTGGGCCATAAAATAGTAACTTTACTAGACTGTGGTTAAAAAATAGTTGCTTAAGGTAAGTCCACCCCCCACCCCGGTGACCATCATTGCTTGTACAATAAGAGGCATAGATACATATATAATTGAAAACTGTATTTTACCTACCACTCAAAAATTTAAAATCATGTGCAAGAGGAAATAGTCTGTTACTTGCATATCATCTGTGCCATGCTTTCTAAGTTATGAATGTGCTTATGACACAGTCAAAGCAATGTGATAATTAGACTTAAATTTGTGGGTCTGCTACTCCTAGGCAGCCTATACGGCCACCATTTTGTCACCTAAACAAGGTCAAAGTGGTCCAGCCAATTAGGAACAGGAGCCCTAACCCTTAAACCCTTCAGATCAAACAAGAGCACAAAGCTGGATCACACTGGGAAGGTTAGACATCACAAGGTATGTCCAGAATGCCCAGGGGGGCGAGGACTGATGTATGACAAGGGACCCCAGAAGCTGATCAGTGGAGGGCCTTGTTGATGAGATTAGAACCATGGCTGGGGATTAGGGTGTAGCATCAAGTAGATTAGAAGTGCCTGGAGGGCAGACTCACAATCCCTAATCTTCTACACCCTTTCCTTTTCCTTAATCTCCCTAATCTCCTAAAAACCAATTACGTGTGTCAATAAAAGGGCCAGGATCTTGCTCTTCAGCAGCATCCTGCATTATGTAGCCTGCTCCATGACTCCCATTTGTCAGTGTGGTGTTGCCCAATGCAACAAAATTCCTTAAAGTAGCTATCTTTTGAAGCCATTTTCCTTGTTCTCCACAGTAATCTACTGGAACATAAAGTTTAATACTTTTAATGATGTTCAAAAGTTAGAGAAATTGTTTAAGGCTTCCCTCCATTTTCTTACTTAGTGTATAGTTACTACAACTGGATGAGACTTTTTAGTTACATAGACCTGGAATAAACAATTAAATGACTTGAAGAAACTGAAAGTATCAGGGCCTCCCTAGTGGTGCAGGGGTTAACTCTCAGTGTCATCAAGCCATTGCCAGCCACTGCAGCATGAGTTCCATCCCCAGCTAGGGAGCTAACCCACATGGCACAGCAGACCTCTAGTGTTCAAAAGATATTAGCCACCTTAATTAGATACATTCCTAAAAACATATTTGTGGCTTTTGTATGTGTTTAGCTTATTTGCTTTGCATACAGACAAAAAGATTATAATTCAGCTTTTACATTATTTCCCCTCCTTCCTTTATGTTATTTTAGAATGCCATCGTGGGTATGGGAATAACTATCTTAGCCAATTTTTAGTTAAATTGCCTTCTCCCCGCCCCCCCCCCCAAAAAAAAGAGTACAATCTCTTTCGATTTCTTTCTTTTGGGCTCTGCATGGAATTTTCCTCTGCTCTTCATCCTGATGGTGCAATACATGGTCACATGTTCGTCATCTTGTTTTCCTTTGGGTAGTGTGGGTACTTCTAT
Source organism: Talpa europaea (assembly GCF_964194135.1). Classification (NCBI taxonomy): domain Eukaryota; kingdom Metazoa; phylum Chordata; class Mammalia; order Eulipotyphla; family Talpidae; genus Talpa; species Talpa europaea. The sequence continues at coordinate 45,430,786 of NC_140077.1, read as the reverse complement.
GTCCTTCTCCTTTTTCATCTTTTCTCTTATTATAGCCTCTAACAAGATCCTCTCCAAGGTCCCTCTGATCTCTATGCTAATAGAAAAGCACTGAAATGACCCAAAGAAAGACAAAGAAAAAAATCCCAAAAGCTGCCGGGAGCCCTTAGTTCTTACTATCTCTATGGAAACAATTCCACAGAGATCAATCTGGAAACAATTCAGTAGGGATCACTATAGCAGTGTTGAGCTAATCTCACCAAGCTTTATTTACAGGATTCAATCTGTAAATGGGAATAGTTGATAGGCTTTTTTAAAAATAAAAGTAGTAAAATAGAACACCAAATAAAAATTAGGTTTACTCCAATGTAGTACATTTTTAACTCAAAAATTCCTACTCCTTGTAATAATAATATAAAATAACAAAAAGGCAAAAAGATTGCATGTACTAATTTCAAGTTCTCCCTAAGTGTCCATACTGGCAAACAGCAGAGTATCCAATACAGATAAATTATTGCCAAAAGCAAAGAAAACATGACAGCTTGGTGGTGAAAAGTCATTGGAATGATTTTAAAGTTGTGGCTCATAACCATATAGAGTAAATATGTGAAAAAAATACTAAATTCAATCAAGCAGTGAATAGATTGTTTGAATTCGGGCAAGAGGTGAAGAGGATTACAGAATTCCATCTACCAAATCAGGCTGAAAGACCTGATAAAGTAGCAATGTAACTGGAACCCAGGGAAGTAGAACCAAGGAAGGACTCCATTTGAAGAGTGGGACTTGGAGTGTTATTATTTAAAATCGTAATTATTTATTTTTTTAAAGCAATTATTAAAAAAGAGAGAAGGAAAAAGAAAGGAGTGGAGAGAGGGTTACTCACAACATCAGGACCGTCAAGTCCTGGACTGTGACACCAGGACTGTCAAGTTTCAATAAAGTGCCAATAAATGGTAACTGCAGGTCTCCTCAGATGGTAACTCCAGTGTCAGAAGAGGTAACTTCAATGTGCTTAAAATGAGATTTGATTTCATAAAAATTATTTACAACCCCAGGAAGGTCCTAGTGCTTTAAGACCCAGACCCTGGAGTAAAACCATTTGGATTCAAATCCTAACTTCTGTGAGGTATGTGGCCTCAGGCAACTTTTTTCACTTCTCTAGGACTCAAGCACCTTATCTCTAAAAGGTTACTGTGAACTTTCAGGGTTTAATAAAGAGTCACAAGAAAGTTTCCAATGAATCTCTATTATCACATTATCCTGATTTTGATTTTCTACCTCTTGTTGAGTCAAAGGGCAAAGGGATAGCTACTAGGGTCAGAATAGAATAGGAAAAGCCTGTGAGGAATAAGGAAGGCTCCAGAGATAAGGATAACAAATTCCAAAGGGGACTAAAGAACCCCCTCTCCCCACCAACCCCTCCCCCCTTAGGGGCAATAGGACATTTCCACACAAAGATGATAAAGGAAAAGTGTTAGAGAGAAAGGATGTCCTGAGCTAATCCCATACAACAAAAGGACTGTAAGGGCTGAGATGCAAGATATAACTCTGGACACAGAGTCATTAAGACAGAATAACTGAGACCACAGAGAACTATGAAGATGCTTTAGAATAATTAGGGAAAGAAGGTATATATTCCCCGAAGGAAGGCTCCACAGCAGCTTCCTTGCCCCTTCCTGGCCTGTTGCCATACCTGGGAGTCCCGCTTTATTTTTGTTTTTTTTTTCCTTAATAAACCTTTCCTTGTATCTATTTCGCTAAACAAATCTGCCTCCTTTCCCTTATTTGCCTAAACATCAGTGAAGTTCCTGCTGTGGTTTTGTGAGACACCAACCGTGGTGGTCTAGTGGCTGGGTCTCAGCGCTGCCACCGCAGCCTGGGATCCGTTCCTGGCTGGGAGACTAGACCCAGAAACCTAAAATTACAGTATCATTGTGATGATGACCACACGATCCCTCCTCCATTCCTTTGAGGGATGTTTTTAGAGTGGGCTCCAGAAAGGTAGTAGGGCCACCGTGTCCTACCTAATTCTTGGTGTCATATGTTTATCTTAAGTAGGCTTGCGGTTAAATTAAAGCTATAAGGTGTAAGTTTATTTATGCTTTTCCATTGCTAATGCCCCATGAACTCCCTCACCTCACCCTCGACTTGCTTCCCAGTATCTACAGCACAATGTCCAAAGTCTGGATATTCAAAGTCTACAACCTAGTCTCGCCCACAATTCCAAGCTAAAGGAACAAGGACTGTGCTCAAATTCATTTCCTCCTCCCCCTCACGTGCATTTCTGCAATACACTTACATTTTAACTTGCACTGATCTCTTCACCAGGACTGCCCTCCACCCACAGAAACGCGACTTGCATTTTTTTTTTTTTGACACTTTGAAAGGCCCTAAGGGGACAGTGTGAAGCTCTGTAATATGGCAGTACAGCCAAAAAGAGTTATGCATCACTTGATGCAATTTTCAAGGATGCAAAACCCTATTGTGGCAACAACCTTACGTCGTCGGCTGCCTTGAGTAGGTGATTGGTCACTGAGGTTATAAAGAAGTAGGAGGGAGGAAGAAAGGCGAGAGAAAAATGCGAAAGCCAGGAGCAATTTAAAAGGAAAGCATGGTCAAAAAAAAAACAAACCCGGGACAAGAGCTGGAGCGCCGCGGGGCCAGGGCCCGGGTGAGGAGGCGCTCCGGCCCAAGAGCAGAAACCAAGCCTGGTGGACAGTGAGCATCACTGCAGAGAAACATTTTTCCTGCATAATGCAAACATGGTGGACAGTCAGCGCCGTCCCGGCTTTCGGCGGCCACATCACGTGGCACCCTGTCCACGCAGGTGGCGCGGCGCTGGGGCGGGGCCTTCAGGAATTTGTTCTAGGTGGGACAGGGTACTTGCCGTTTCCGAAACACAAAACAATCCCTTCAAATCACTCTGGAGGGACGACCGCTGCCACCTTACAACCTCCCCTAAGTGGCAGAAAGACGAGAGAAACACCGAGAGAATGTGATGCCGCCAAAGAAAGCAACAAGAGCCGAGTCGCCGGCGCTCTTGCCACCTCCCCCCTAACCCAAGAGAGCGCGCAGCAGTGCGCACGCGCACCTTACTGCGGCTCGCGCCACGGCGGGACTCTCTAGCATCGCGAGAGCGGGCAAGGCCGGTTTTCGTTGCTCTCGCTCCACCCCCTCCTTCTCGCTCGCTCTCTCCCATCCCCCCAAGCCAGTCGCTGTGCTGCGCAGCTCCCATAGCGGTTGCCGCCGCCGGAGACGGTTGGGAGGACCGTTGTGGAGAGCGCTACACGAGGCGGGCGTCTGCTCCCTCCTCAGACCGGACCCCGCGAGCACCGGAGTTGGCACTACTGTCGCCCGGCAGGGTATCTGAAGTAAAAAGGGGGTAGGTTGGGCCGGTAGTTTCGAGAACGGAATCGGGAGAAGGACGAGAGACTGGGGAAGGGCGGGGGGGGGGGGAGTGTGGAGGTCGCGGCCCTGAGGCGGTCAGGCTGCGCCTCCCAAGCGATCTCCCACTTCAAGGAGGGCGTCGTGTGGGTCGCAGAAGTTGCTCGAGTGGAATTCAGTGGACGAGGCCGAGCCCCGAAGTGGGGGTCACCCAGCTTTTCTCTTTCCCTGCTGGCTCGGCCTCCGCCATTTTGAGTACGGTGGCTTGGCCACCCCGGTTTCCCGCCCATCTCTCTCTCCTGCTTTTACCCCTCAACTTCCGAACGCTGACTGGGAAGGCCGGGGGGTGGGCAAAGCGGCCTGGAAGGAGTGAGGGTGGGGAGCGGTGCGAGCAGGGAAAGGCTGGGCTCTGGGGGGGAGGATCTGGGTTGTCGCGCGCGCTCCCGATTGAAATGGCGCCGGATGGGCCTGGCCTCCCTTCCTCCGCAGTCTCGGCAGGGCCGCCGGGGCTGGCGGGACCGCGAGTGGCTTCTGACGCAGATTGCCAAGATGAGAGAGACTGGAGCTGGGGGAGGAAAGCCAATGGCGACGAAGGCGCTCACCTCCCAAATCCAGGACAAAGGAGGCGGACGGCCTCCTTTGTAATCCCGCCGCCCGGTGGCGAAGGTTTTTAAGCCAGGCCCGGCCGCCGGACGGGGAGGGAAGGGGCGTGCTCTCCGAGCTCTCCGGTCTCTAGGGCCGCTAGGTAAACGAAGTGTCTCCGGGGAGGAATAAAGGACGCTTAGCCAGCCCTTATATTCCAGAGTTGGAACTTCGAAAAGAGTACGTACTCATTTTCCAACGGTTTTTTTTTTTTTCCTTCTTCTTCACGCTTTTAAACTTAAAGTCGTAGTGGGTAGTTGACTTTTAAGCAGAAAAATGGGTGACTTGTCACAGGAATGAATGTAAGATGTGGGCATACTTCAAACAGGTCGTCGGGCCTCGGAACCACGGTGTAGTGAGCTTTTGGGCGGGTGTGGGGGGGTGGTGCATTGATGCTTGTGTAAGCCTGGCACACATCGGGTTAGAATTTAAATAGTTGTTAAAACCAGTGATGGCCAGAAAAATGTATGCGTGTACACATTAGGAATTGAGTTGCTGACTTTTCAACATTAAATCTCGAAGGTGGTATTAAAGCTGTGGAGGTGAAATAGTTCATATTACAATTAGTTTTTTCTTTTGGTAGCTAAGCATGTGTTTTATTTTAGTGCAGGATTATAGTAATTTGACGAAGGAAATAAGCCAACTCAGCGGAAAGACGCTTGCTGAGCTGATTTTAAGTTCGTAGAACAAGAGAACTGGGTCGGTAATTTGCACTGAAGACTGTAAAGAGAGACAGGAAGGGCCTGAGAATAAGAGTGTCCAATAATGGATTTGAATCTTTAAAATAAGTCTTACCTACTTTCCAGCCTTAAAAACAAAGATCCTAATTTTGAAGATGCTCTGATTTTAGTGTACTTTGAAAATACAGCCCAGAGTTTTCCTGTGAAATACGGTATGTGGTGTAACTAACAGCTTTCCTGATTGGATTACCCCAGAAACCTTTTTTCCTGCCCTTTCATTTTACATAAACTGGAAATCCATTGCCTTCATGTTTTTAGTAACTATTTTTTGGGTATCTTTATTTTGGTAAACAAGTGGCTGAACTGCAGTAGGTGGTGACTTTGTGCTAGAACTCGTTCATAATCATTTTAGACACCTCACTTCCTTTAGATGGTTTTTAACTGTTTTAACTTAAATAGCAAGCATATCGGAAAGGGGAAATGGTGTGGTGTTGCCATGTTTATCACTTTTTTGCCAAAAATGACGTTTTCTCATTCTTTTTTAGATCGGTGAACCACCATCTAGAAAGTTATTTGATGCATCAAACCCTTACTTACATTATGTATTACACTCCCAAAAATAATACAAGCCTTTTAGTTAGAGGAATTCTATATTTTACTTGGCCTTTCTTAGAGTCCTTTTTACAACAGCTTTGAGATATAATTCACATAAACTTTAACCCGTTTAAAATAATCTATGGTCTTTTGTGACAGACTTCACTTAGCATAAAATTTAAGAATTTATATTTAAACTCTAATAAAACTGACTAAAGATTGCTAGTGCTTTTAATTAGTGATAATGGTTGGAATTAGTAAAGCAGAATTGTGATTAGCAGTGACATTGTTGCAAAAATTGAGGTGGATTATCCTGAATCATTAGTAGATTCTACTAGGTAGTGAGCCAGCTTTATAAAGTATTAGAGCTGATGTCTTTTTATGCCTTTAGTGTTACTCAGGTATTGTAAATAAAATTCTAAAACTCACATGTTGGAGTTTTGAAGAGGTAATAGTGTGTGGGGGGTGTACTTTTCACAAACATGGTGTGGATAGTATTCTATAAAATAGTTGTGTCTTTGAATCTGGTTAACTTTCCCTCAACTTAAAATTTCAACAGTTCAGTGTGGTTTTAATACACTTAATAATAAATTTTTTTGTTTTTATATAGGTCTCATTGGTAAAGGCTAATTCAAAATTAGTTGGCATGCTAGTATTGGAAAGTGCTACCATTTATAGTAAATTTCCATCTTTTTATCTTCTAAAACTCTGTGTGTGTGTGTATATACACACACACACACTGAAAGATCAAAAAGCAACACCTAGTTTTTTTTTTCAGCAGATTAGATTGGCTTTGTAACATTAAATTTTTCACAGGAAGTAACATTTGATTTTTAAATCATCCTTTTTTCCCATGCCAATTTGGAAGTACTAGATTCCAACTATTCTAAAACGATATTTTTTTTTAATTGTCTAGCTGATGTGCACATTACAGTAAATATTTTTTAAATAAACACCCCCAACCCCGATTTTGATGACTCTTAAGAAAACAAAAAAATTGACCTTTGTTGACTTTGGAAAAGATGTACACCGGTCCTTATTTTCCTTTAAGACTCTGTTGTTTTAAACGTTCAGTTACTTTGTGGTATATTTCATTAGTTTTACAAGGCCCTTTAAACTCTAGTCAGCAGTGGCCACCACTGAATAATTAGAAAGCTGCTAACCAAGCACAGTGACTTCTTAAAACAGTCCAGGAAGGTATAGGCATCACTGCTATATTTTACAACTAAAAGAGAGGTTTCGTTTGCTTGAATTAAGTGGCAGGATAGGAATCCAAACCCAGTTTATTTTCTCTTATTTTAAAGCTCATGCTGGTTATTTGTGTGCATAGGAATTAGTTGTAAAGTCAGTTAAAAATTTGCATTTTTGCTGTTTGAATGTATTTTTAAAAATAAAGCAGGTACCAAAGGTGATACATATAGCTACTTGACTAATTGACACATTTTGAAAATTTTCTGCAGTGTTTATTTTAAATGTGTGGATTCTAAATGGAAGAAAAAATTTTATTCTGCAGAAAATAATCCCTATCACATAATTAGGTAGCCCCGATAAATAGATATGATATTAAATATTAGTGACTACTGTTTACATGAAATATAATCCTCAAACATAAAGGAATCAAGTGAACAAATTGTTTTGTTTACAGGGGAGGAAGTGGTGAGGGAAAGGTTTGAAATACTCAGGTGAGTAGGATTCCTACAGCTGCATAGTGAAATTTGTATGGTCTGGTAAGTTTCTGCAGCTGAAGGACTTCTGCATTAGCCTCTTTAAAATGTTCTGGAATTTTAAAAGAAAATGGTTTTCTTGGGAATGGAACTGGGTGGGTTATTTTGGAGGGGAAGGAGGGCTTCTCTATCCTTTTTAATGCTTTCTGAAATGTATTACCTTTTCTAAAAAGTGTTTAAAAATAAAGGAGTAAGCTGGTTTTCAGTATAAAAGTAATTTCCAGACAGATGGCTTCAGAATACTAGAAGGCGTTCATTTTTGAGTGACCTTTTAATGTTCAATTTAACGTAGTCCCTTTAAAACTTTGTTCTTAAAGTGTTTATTCCAGATTTAAAGAGAGAAGGGAATTTTTCCCTCCTGCAAAAACAGTTTGATGTGTTTAAAATTACTGAACATCTAGTATAAGTTTAGGCTTCTGTATTTACCATGTTTTCCAAGAAAGCACTTAAGTACTTTTGACTGAGGCTCTTAATGTAGGTGGATGACGGTACTATTCACAACTTGTAAGTAATTTAAGTTTTAAGGCATTTTCATAACTATTCAAGTGAATCATCAAACCTGGGAAATATGAATGGATATTTAAGAGATGAGGAAGGAGGCAAGAGTTGGCCTTCATAGAGTTTTGGCCTTCTGTTATTGGTCCTTAGAAATTTTGGTGGGGAGGGGTCAGGTTTCAGTTCCTTTTCCCAGTTTTTGCCTACCTTCAAATTAGAAAGTTGTTACTGGCATCACTGAGTTATGTTAAATTCCTGTTGTGCACCGTTGAGAGGTGTTTCTTCAGTACCTCTGACAAGAGTATATTTTGATTGACTGCTTTATGTGCTTGTTTTATTTTTTATAGCATTAAAATCAAACGGTATTGAGATGGATTGGGTTATGAAACATAATGGTCCAAATGACGCTAGTGATGGGACAGTACGACTTCGTGGACTGCCATTTGGTTGCAGCAAAGAGGAAATAGTTCAGTTCTTTCAAGGTACCTCTAGTATTAGTCAAAGTTTAGTAGTATTTTAATGTTATATTTGTATTCTACTCAGTTTTTATAGTTGTAAAACCCATTTATTTGGGGGATTTATTTTGAGAATGATACCTTGGTTAATGTTTTGAAATGTGCTCCATTTAATATTCAGTACAGTATGTGTAGAATATGTAAAACCTAACTAATGTGTAGCGAACTTAAATGAGAGTAATTGTGATGAAATGAACCATGAATTATATGGAGCATAGTTAGTTTTTATTTGTAGCCTTTTTTTTTTTTCCATGTGATAATAGGTGGGCTTTTAGAGTATGTAATTTTAAAAGACGTTAGTCACAGAAAAAAATTTATGTAATCCAATAATATTTTAAAACAATCTTCCGTTTGTATTATGGGGTGATGGGAAACTAAGCTTTTTTTGTTTTGTTTTGTTTTGTTTTGTTTTGTTTTGTTTAGACTTGTTTTAAATATTTGATTCAGATGGGAATGTTTCAGCCTTTAACACTGTTCCCCTTGATGGGGTTATTTGTCCTTGGGTTAAAGGGTTGGAAATCGTGCCAAATGGGATAACATTGACGATGGACTACCAGGGGAGAAGCACAGGGGAGGCCTTCGTGCAGTTTGCTTCAAAGGAGATAGCAGAAAATGCTCTGGGGAAACACAAGGAAAGAATAGGGCACAGGTGGGGATGGAGAGTTTGGGATGGTGTTAAATTTTTATTTTTGGGGGTTGTGGGTCACTTGCTTAAATGGGGGGGTAACAACATTTTTCTGGGGTAGTTTTAAAATGATAATTATCTAAATTTAACTTGGAAACTACAGATTTGGGTGGGGAATTAATGCTAATAGTTTGCTTAAATTAAAATTAGATTGTTTCCATTTCTGTGTAGGATATTGTTGATACTTGCTTTTGTATAATCAACTTTTCTCTAAACACTTATGTACTAAAGGAAACAAGCTAAAATTATATTTATATTTTATGAATTGTCTTCAAATGACTAATTTGTCTGTAAAACTTAAATATTAATTATTTAAGTTTGTAGGTGTAAACTATGTTAACAATGTGTATTTAGGCAATTTAAATTGGGTTATGTATCTAGATGTAGAAAATCTTACTGCATTTTGCCCAATATTTTAATTACTCTAATACATTTATGCTGAAACCTGTACCTTAAACCATTTTTAAATAGGTATATTGAGATCTTCAGAAGTAGCAGGAGTGAAATCAAAGGATTTTATGATCCTCCAAGAAGATTGCTGGGACAGCGACCGGGACCATATGATAGACCAATAGGAGGAAGAGGGGGTTATTATGGAGCTGGGCGTGGAAGTATGTATGACAGAATGCGACGAGGAGGTGATGGATATGATGGTGGTATGTGTATCTAATGAACAAAGGTTCTGTTGTCATTTTCTTAATATTCCTGACACTTTGTCAAGAAATACAGAAATGGCAGTAATTTCAGTACCTACTAGGTTTTAAAACCTGTTCATGAAAATACAAATTCCCATGATGAGCAATGGGACTTGGTTGATGCACATATTGGCACCTATCTAAGTTAACACAGAATTTGAAATGAAGATACTGGTATGTTTGGGCACTTTGTTTGGCATAGGATGATACACTTTTGAGGTTTTTTATTTGCATCACGTTGACTGCTCTTTTTTTTAAAGTTGTGTTGCAAACTTGTAATCTAAGTTAACCAAACTACTTACCATAAAGTATGCTTTTGTGAATGAAATTACAAAATTGATCTCTTGAAAGTATATTTATGTATTTCTCCTTACATTATACAGGTTATGGAGGTTTTGATGACTATGGTGGCTATAATAATTATGGCTATGGAAATGATGGCTTTGATGACAGAATGAGAGATGGAAGAGGTAAAATAAATATTAAAGACATTCATTGTAAGGTGAATTTTAATATTTGCTTTACATCTAATTACTGCTAATTTAGGTGACTTAAAAAAATCAGCTCAGGCATTATTTCATTATACAGCTAAGTAGGACTTAATATGGATGTATACTGACTGGTAAATTCACCACTCAGTGTTTAGAAAAGTATGTTAAGATTTTATGGGGAAGAAATATTTTGTGAGATTTTTCTACATGTGTCAATTTATAACCTTTGGAAATTTTAATCTCTAGGTATGGGAGGGCATGGCTATGGTGGAGCTGGTGACGCAAGTTCAGGTTTTCATGGTGGTCATTTTGTACATATGAGAGGATTACCTTTTCGTGCAACTGAAAATGACATTGCTAATGTGAGTAATTTCTTGGTGTCTAAATTTTGAAGTATTCTTCTTTTTTTTTTTTTTTTTTAGTGTTACTGCCAAATCCTTTATGAAAATAATTATCTGCAGTTAATGGCTATTTTTGTGTCTATTATGAACTGACCTAGATTGAGATTTAAGTCAAATAAAAGCTACAGTCCTTGGGTCAACATAAAAATTTAGTTTAAGACTGATCAGCATACAGTGGTAATAACTGGAAGACTATTTCCCTTGTGTCAAGTTTTGAAAGTGTAAATATGTAAAAAGTAAAATTTAGTGGATGTATGGTAATTAGAAACCAAGGAGCTGAAATAATGGGAGTAGATGCTATTATCAAATAGAATCCGATTGGTTTCTAATTGATTAAGTAATCAGTCAGCAAATTTCAGCCCATGGACCAAATCTAGTCACACCCATTTGCCTATTGAAGAGCTAGAGTTAGATACCTATGGCCTACAAAACTATGCAACTTACGTCTAGTTTTGGGGGGTTTTTTTAGACTTTGCACCAAGTTCCTTATGTCTTTCAGGGTAGTTATATTTACTAACATCTGTTTAGCTCAAACTGTTCTCTGTGTTACATGTTTTTATCACCCCTAGCTTATTTTAAAAAGGATCCAATCTCCCTCCCCCCCACCCCCAAGATGGTTTATAGTCTAAGTAAAAAAAGTAAATGACTGGTGTTTTCTTTCATTTAGTTCTTCTCACCACTAAATCCAATACGAGTTCATATTGATATTGGAGCTGATGGCAGAGCAACAGGAGAAGCTGATGTAGAGTTTGTGACACATGAAGATGCGGTAGCTGCCATGTCTAAAGATAAGAATAACATGCGTAAGTGGTATTCTTGGCGTGCATGCTATCTTTGTTAGCTGTGAACTTGATTATAAAATATGCAAGAGATTCTCAGATATGAAGGTAACTCTGGCCAGTCACTGGAATCTGAAACCATATGGCTTCTTATCTCAGACTTCAATGACTTGCTAAGTCAGTTATTAAAGGAGGGAGATAGGTATGTTACTTGCATGTGTGTGATTCCCATGCCACTTGGAAATTAACAGCACTTGTTAACTTATACAGTGATCAACTTGTGCAGGTTATTCCTGCATGTCACCTTACCAGTTTTGAAGCAATTAAATTTTACCTCATCCAGTGATTCTTAAATTGACTACACATCAGTCATTTGGTACTTTAAAAAAAAATTTCTCAGATATCATCCTCATGATTCTAATTCCATTCTGTGATTAGCCTAGGATAATATTTTTAAGACATAAAATAGCTGGTTCTGAAATAATGAATCAGCCCTTTGTTGAGAAAACTCAGACCTCCAAATACTTGTTCAAGGCTGTATGTTTTAAATGAAACCTAGATTTTAGTCTTGTGTGGCATTTTATCACTAAGAATTTCTAAGTATACCTTCAGTTTAAAAATAGTTGATCAACCTTTTTACACTTTTACTGATGAATATGATCCGTCATTCTGTTCTCCTGTATTACTCTTGTTTTTTCTTTAAGAACATCGATACATTGAACTCTTTTTGAATTCCACTCCTGGAGGCGGCTCTGGAATGGGAGGTTCTGGAATGGGAGGCTACGGCAGAGATGGAATGGGTATGTGAATTTTTTTTAAGTAAGAAAAGTTAGACATTTAGGAAACAACCTCAAATTTTTACTTTATTTTTATTTTTTAAAGATAATCAAGGCGCTTATGGGTCAGTTGGAAGAATGGGAATGGGGAACAATTACAGTGGTGGATATGGCACTCCTGATGGCTTAGGTGGTTATGGTAAGTGATTACTCTGATCCTGTTTGTATTAGTCTCCACATGTGGTACAGACAATGAAAAGTTCATGTTATTCTTGAGATCATACATACATTGATAATCTCATTCTTGCTGTCTTTCTTAAGGTCGTGGTGGTGGTGGCAGTGGAGGTTACTATGGCCAAGGTGGCATGAGTGGAGGTGGATGGCGTGGGATGTATTAAAGCAAAACCGTCAACATAAGTCCTGACAACAGCATCTGGTCTACTAGACTTTCTTACAGATATAATTTCTTTTGTATTTTAAGAACTTTATAATGACTGAAGGAATGTGTTTTCAAAATATTATTTGGTAAAGCAACAGATTGTGATGGGAAATCTGTTTTCTGTAGGTTTTATTTGTTGCATACTTTGACTTAAAATAAATTTTTATATTCAAACCACTGATGTTGATACTTTTTATATACTAGTTACTCCTAAGGATTGTGCTGCTTTCATAAGATTTGGGTTGATGTATTTTACTATTAAGCATTGCAAGTAGTATAGTGTAGTTTCAGAGGGCAGTAGCTCACTACTGCATAAATTGCAAGTCTTATTATATTCAGACATCTGGAATAAAGCTTGGAAAATAATTTCTTCTGGACAGTACTGTAAATATAACCCTAAAAATGAGTTAGGTTGCTTCGGAAGCATAAATTCAACTGATTCCAGGTAGTTCTAAATTAAAATCAGGCATAGCTCTGAAAAATCTCGATCATCTAAAAGGTAACTGCATTTCTGAATATTGATAATTTGTTACCTAAGGATTTGGGGAGTATTGGATGTTTAAATTCTAGACCTATATTTTAGAATAAAAGCCCCTCAGCACGTGACTAAAGCACCAAAAGTAATAGTTGTAATCTGAAAATGTCTTAGACTAGGGTGAGGTTCTCAGTGATAAAAGAGAATTAAGTACAGAAGTATTTACTGTGAAGTATAATTCTCACATAAGTATTTTCAGTTTCCTGCCCAATAATTAAAGCTATGATTTTTAAATAACTGTATAAATGATCACTTTAAAAGACTGTAAGACAAGTCCATGTCATAGTTTTAATTAAAATGAGAGTCCTACATCTGGTATCTGTTAGAGGTTTTACGTCCACTGTGTTAAAAAAAAAAAAAAAAAACTGTAGCAAGGGAAAAGGTGCTTTTTATTTTTAATCCCTTTGATCAATAGGCTTTTTTCCCCACATTGGCTAATGGATCAAAATGAAACCTGTGAATGTGAATACAGTTTTGAACTTGTTTTGTTTTTCCCTAGAAATGTCAATGTAATAAATATCAATGTGGGAGATAATGGCATGGCGTCTGTCCTACAATGCTTTGTGTCAGTTTCTGATTATAAATCGAGTTGGTAGACGATTATATGTCTTGTTGGAGATTAGATAGTGACTCCTAAGGAGTGGTTTCTGCAGTTAGGTAGTTGTGATATTCTATGGGAGGCTATCAAACACTCATCTTGATGATTGCCCATATCCATGCCCTTTCATTACCTATTTAAAACATGACTCACCTTTTTAAAGAATCAAGAGCTTTTTAATTTTCCCAGGATTACTCTATTAAAGTAAGCAGTGAAAGTATAAAATGTTATAAATGACATTACCCTTCTAAAGCAAGGCTAATTTTTCCAAACTTTTATTTGGTTTATAAAATTCACATCTTAAAACATTGCAGGAGAGAAGAATTAAAATCAATTTCTTGGCACCATGACAACATGGTTGTAGTACAAGGGAATGGTATGTGAAGATACTTTTGTGAGGGCAAACCTTACGTAAACAGGTTAACAATAACAAGTACAATTTGAAAGTTTTGAAACATCCAAAATTAGTATGTTTTTAAATAAGAGCCAAAATTAAGTTGTATTGCTTCTGTCATAAGAGCTTGTCTCTAAAACAAATCCAAGTCAGTGGCAATACGTGAGCTCTGAATGGAGACCAAGAATCATGGCTTGTGGAATAAAGCCAAAAATTTAAGCAAAAGCACATTTTAGAATTTGTTCTAAACAGTAATAAAAATATTACCTATTAGTATTGAAATTTTTCTCATTTTTCACAATCATAGAAAATGTTAATCCATCAATACAAAGCAGTTCAAGAATATAATACATATCACTTGAGAACATTTCTATTGGAGCATTCCAGAAAGACCACCTAAAAATCTCAGTTCTAACTGAACACTGCAAAAACCAAGTTATGGAGAAAAGTCTTCAAGTAAAATGTTAGTTTCATACTTTGGCAATTTAGAAAACTAATTTTTAAACCTTACAGTATACACTTAGGAAAATATCCTGGAGAGTAAGTGACCTCAACTTCAGGAATAAGGGAATGGCTGTGATAAGTCACTATGATACCCCTAGGATTTAATGTGAAATTATAAAGTGCATGGCTGAAACTGGACAATAGGAAGAAAAAAAAAAGGGTCCTTTAGTGTTGATCACTGTTTAAGACAAATTATACAAGAGTAACTTTTTTTACAGATTAAATCTTGTCGTTCTATCAGCAGTATAACAATTAGTGTTTATCTACTTTCATGCTTGAAACAGTTCAAGTATGTCATGGCAGGTCAGAGTCTCGTCTGCTCTAGACCCTGGCATAGTCTAGTGAGTTGTACTGTAGACAAAGTACAGGATAACCTTCCTAAAATTACTGGAATGGAAATGTAATACAAAGTTTTCTTTTACTTTTCTGTCATATCAAAGATTTATAGCATTTTAGATTTCTCTCAATGCTTAGACCCTAGTTGAAGCCTGTAATCCCCCTACTATTGCAATATTTTTTTTTTCCCCTGGGGAAGGATCTGTTTTCAATTTTCAAAAGTGATGAGCTCTCCCTGAAAAAAATTAGGTAGCTTACTACAGAAAGATAACCAAGTTTAAGGTAAAAAGAGGCAAAAATAGTATCTTAGACCCACTGTATCTGAAAGTTGTCAGCAAGAACATTGATGATACTAGACAGAGAAATCCTAAAGGGAATTTTACAGGATAAAACAATGTCGGGCCTCCCTGGTGGCGCAAGGAGTTAAGATGCAACCTGTGAAGCTTGCTGCAGCCACTGCAGCATGAGTTCAATCCCCAGCCAGGGGAGATACCCACAAGATGCAGCAGACCTCTCCTGACTCACCCACTGCTCCCCTCAGCAGTGTATTTCAGTCAGTCTGCCTGTTCTGTTCCCTACTCTGTCTCTGGTGGGTCCTCTCACCCACCACACCTCTAGCCTGTACCCCAGTTCTTGTATGTATAAATCTTTAAAAAAAAATTGTCCTTTACTAATGCAAAATGTGCAAAGGAAGGAGAGAAGAAATGGTTTAAGTAGAAATCTTACCAAGCTGATGAGTAACCTGTTGAAATAATACTTCAAAAAAGTTTTTATTCATTTCCAATCTTTGAGAACTGTGAGGCTTTAAAGTGCATTAAAATTAACAGGCACTGTCAAATATCAACTTGACAATCTGCAGAATAAAACAATCTGAAGCCCTGTTTTTAAGAAGGCCTTTATAAAATAAGGCAAATGTGTATTAGCTCTGCTGTCTGGCCTTTCAGTGGCATTAAGAATTACATGATTAGTACATCAATTAGGCATTAGACTAAAGTTACTTTAAAGCATGACCTGTTGAAAATTGTTTTTGAGTAATGGAGAAGAAAATACAAATTACATAATTTTTAATTTCCATCAGTTAAATATGTGAAAAACAATACTGTCAAAGCTGCTTAAGAAGAGCTGTCTGAATATGTTTTACACATGTTCATAACATTCCTTGTAGGTACTTTCAATACGTAGGAATTTAGTTCTGGAGTCTTAGGGCAAGTTAGATGAGCATCTCTGAATCAGCAGTGCATGACAGGAATCACAAACCCGTACTGGCTTTGGTGAAGAAGGCAAAGGCAGTTCGTTGTCAGAACAAGCATTACAGAAAATTTCCCCACAGTTTCTACAGTGGTGCTAGCAAATGGAAAAATGAGAAAAACTGAATAAAAATTAGAAGCCATTTTTACACCAAAACTTGTACAGACTCACTACCCCTTACCTTTCTCTTAGAGAGTGAAAATTCCGTTTCACAAAGTTTACAATGCGTTGCTTCTTTGTCCTTCAACCAAACCAATCCCTAGTAGGAGGAAAAGTATGACCATTAACACTCAATAACACTAAAAAAAAAAAAAAAAAAATCACCCTTCACAGTAGAGTCAGTTTGTTTTTTTTTTTGTTTTGTTTTTTGTTTTTTTTTTTTTTATAGAGGCATGCTTTATTTATTTGTTTGCTGGTTTGTTTGTTTGTTTTGTTTATACATGCACTGGGTACAGTCAGAAGCACGGGAGGGTGAGAGAATTCACCAGAGCCAGAGCGGGGAGCAGAGCAGGCAGAAGGACCGAGGTACACTGCTGAGGGGAGCAGCGGGCGGCAGGAGAGGTCTGCGCGCCATGTGGGACCCTCCTCTGGTGGCCGGGGAGCAGCCGGGGATCGAACCGGCGCCGCAGAGGCCACGCGCAGTTTCGCAACCCAGCGCTCAACCGCTGCGCCACCGGGGAGGCCCCAGTAGAGTCAGTTTGAACATTTCCATGTTTTTTTTAAAAAACAATCTATTGATGGGAATAACTAATGAATTATTCAGCCCAGCAATATTTAAAGATAAATTTTCATGCTGAAATATACTTGGCATTATGTATACCTTACATAGTAAGTCCTCAAAATCTGAAGAAAATTTGGAAATCATGTTTATTTTAGGTTAAGCTTAACCTTAAATTCAGTTTTACACAGCTATTATTTCCCTCAAGTTCTGTAACTCATAAACTTAATAACTACTATAGAAACTTTAGTAGAAAACATGTAAACTAAACAAGCCAGAGTAACCTGATTCTAAAAATTTCTCATTTAACCAGAAAACATTTTTCCCTTATGAAAGCAACTTTGTTAGGTGATGCCAGTTTTACAATGAGTAGACCCCTGTGAAGGAAGCGTCCTCAGTGCTTCTGATTAATCTCAATTCACTCATGTTTCTTTATAAAACAGCCTCAAACCAAGCCACAATGCTACTGCTTCCAAAGATCTAAGCATAACAACCCAACTTGGAAGATAAAGTGTCACCTATAAAGCACCTCTGAAGCACAGGGGCCATGTCACCTAATTAGAGAAAAATCTCTCCAATCAAAAATCTCGCATGTAGGGCCTCCCGGGTGGCGCAAGGGATTAAGACACAACCTATGAAGCTGTATGTAGACACTGCAGCACGAGTTCCATCCCCGGCCAGGGAGCTACCCACATGATGCAGCAGACCTCTCCTGATTCGTCCGCTGCTCTCTTCAGCAGTGTATTTCAGTTAGTCTGCCTGTTCTGTTCCCCACTCTGTCTCGTGAATTCTCTCACCTGCCCCACACCTCTTGCCTGTACCCCAGTTCTTGTACGCATAAATAAATAAATCTTTAAAAAAAAAAAAAGCAATTTTGTTTCAATCCAGGTATATCTGTAAGGAGTGGAGAACCTGATGTGAAGCCAAACTCCAAGCAGCATTATTAGGCTCACCAATAACGGTCCTGACATCAGGGTTGGCCTTCCACACTTCTTTGATTTCAACTTAACCCTGCACCTCTCCCAAGGGAAAAGGCTGTACATTGTAGGACAACCCTTTCAGCTGGCAAGGGGCTTCAGAGATCAGCTCCTATACCTCTTGTTTTATACATGAGGAAACTTGAGTTCCAGACAGCTTAAGTAGCTTCCTTCAGGAAGCAGATGATTATATATAGAGCCAAGTCTAGAAGGGAACAAGCTATTGCTCTGCAAACAAATGGCTATTTTTTTCTGCCCAGTTCCAGAATGTCAGCCACCCAACTTACACTTCCCAGAAAGGATATTAGGGTTAAAGAATCTCAACTCCCCAGAAAAGTCTTGTAGATACTAACATAATTTTGAGAGGGTCCTCAACTGTAGCTGAGTTAATAGATTTCTCTATGGTGAGCGAGATCTACCAGACTATAGCAAGCTATCCCTATCTACCAACCAACACACAAGGCTTCCAAGATTTCTTTGCTCATAATGAAAACCAACATTTGAGGAACGATTTGGCTATGAGATTGCTCTGCCAAAGAAACAAATCCAAGAATGGGATTCAGAAGAAAGAGTGGTGTTAGCAAAATACAATTTTAAACTACAGTGAATATCCTTAAGCAATAAAATAATAAAGTGCTATTTTAGAGGAAAACTGAGCAAATAAAAGTCTGCTGAATATTAAAAATATGGGAGGAGAAGTAAATAGTCTCACCAAGAGGTTGCCTAAGTCTAACCAAGTCTTTATATTTAACTAACTCCCAAATTACAGGCAATAAGAATAGAGGAACTAACTTAAAAATACTATTAAACAGGCAGTCAGAAAAAATCAAGAATGTGAGAGACTCTTTAAAAAACAGACCCATCAACTGGTCAATGACAAGGAAGAAAAAATGCGTTATACACTTTTATACATATAAAAGCAGGGAAATCTATATAATATTTTGTTACAGATTGACAAAAAAAAACCTTAAACAATGACTAACACAAAATAAAGGATAGTTACTATAGGAGAACACACTCATGGAACACACATGGGGGCTTCTAAGGTACTGGTCATGTTCCATCACAAATTAAAATAGAGTATGCCAGTATTTTTAAATTGTACTTCATGTGTACTCTTATATACATGATATATTTAACAATGAAAAATATTCTGCAGTTAAATGAGAGTTGGGGTAGACATCCATACCCATCTCCTGCAAAAATGTTAGAACAGTAATAAAGGCATATGCAGATGTGAAAAATCTTAAAATAATTTCCAAGAAGCAACTACAGGATGCATTGCCAAAACAAGGGAGTAAGCCAAGAAAGAAGTTGTAGGGTTCGGGTAATAGGAGCTAACATGAGAAGGGTAAAGAGAATTCTAAGAACGGCAGCAGAGGGAAATGTCAGAATGGGCAACTAGACCAACCACAGGAACAGAAGAGTCAAGAACTGTAGGAGGAGGTTATCAAGAAAACTTTTGGAGAAGTGTTTGAAAGTATAAGAAAACACAGATGTTAAAATTCAACTAAACTTAATCAGGCAATTTCAGAGGAAATAAAAAATAGTTTGAGAGGTGCCTCCCTGGTGGTGCAGTGGTTGAGCGCTGGGTTGCGAAGCTGCCCGCAGCCTCTGCAGCGCCGGTTCAATCCCCAGCCCTGGGCGAGTGTCCCACATGGCACGCAGACCTCTCCTGCTGCCCGCTGCTCCCCTCAGCAGTGTATTTCGTCGGTCTGCCTGTTCTGTTTCCCGCTCTGGTGAATTCGCTTACCCTCCCACGCTTCTGACTACCCAGTGCTTGTATAAATAAATAAATAAATCTTTAAGATAAAAAATAGTTCGAGAGAAACACAATCGGAATACCTGGCCCAGCAAAGAACAGTATTTATTTAAGTGATCTGAATAAATATAAGGCAAATGAATTCCACACGAACTTTTACTTTATAATGGGAAGCCAGTGAAGAGAAGACAGGTCAGGATGAGAGGGGGCAACAGTCACCATGTGAACCAGGGAATAGCCAGGTCTAAACTAAAAGGACTTTAAATTAACAGTGAACACATACCTGCATATCATTTAGAAATGGGAGGGTAAATGCCAGAAGAAACAACTAAAAGAAAGGTACTCCCCTCATGTAGCAGGATTGATAATGGGAAAAGGGGCAAAGAACAAGAGACTGCTACCATTTTTTAAAAAGTCTAAGCATTCTTTGGCTTTTTTTGTTGTTGCTGGGTTTTTGTTTTTTTGTTTTTTTGGTAATAAAAGCCCATTTGAAGAAAAAACTGAAACTCCATGAGGATATGTGACTTGAGGATCAAAAACTAAAAGGTAATAGATTGGCATGGGAATGCAAGGATTTTTCAAGTTCAAAGGCAATTATAATCATGTCACAATCTGTAGGAAAGTGGACAAAATTATTTCCAAGGTCATTTCCAAAAGGAAGATTATTTTACAATATATGACTAAAGAGGTACAGGAAAGAGCTGGAGCCCCATTATCCCAGCTCTGCATTCAGTGTTTCTTTCTCTATACACCTGGGATTCAGTAATAATAAAATACGTTAGATTTATTATTTTTAAAGATATATTTTTATTTATTTATGCATATAAAACTAGGATGTAGGGCCTCCCCGGTGGCGCAGCGGTTGAGCGCTGGGTTGCGAAGCTGCCCGCAGCCTCTGCAGCGCCGGTTCGATCCCCGGCTGCTCCCCGGCCACTGGAGGAGGATCCCACATGGCGCGCAGACCTCTCCTGCCGCCCGCTGCTCCCCTCAGCAGTGTACCTCAGTCCTTCTGCCTGCTCTGCTCCCCACTCTGGCTCTGGTGAATTCTCTCACCCTCCCGCGCTTCTGACTGTACCCAGTGCTTGTATAAATAAATAAATAAATCTTAAAAAAAAAAAAAAAATCTAAAAAAAAAAAAAACTAGGATGTAGGCCGAGGTGTGGATGCAGGGGGGAGCAGAACAGGTGGTTCTACTGAAATACACTGCTGAGGGGTGCAGCAGGTGAGACAGGAGAGGTCTGCTGCGCCATGTGGATTAGCTTCCTGGCCAGGGATCGAACTCATGCCACAGTGGCTGGCAATAGCTTGCCAGCACTGAGACCTAACCCTGTGCCATCAAGGAGGCCTCAACCTTAGATTTACAATGATCAACCTTAGATTTACAATGCAGGATTTTACCTTCCACTGGAGACTCAGGGACATTTACACCTTCCTACTTAAGACTTTCTACTCACCTGCAATGCTTTATTGGCTTCTTTTATATCTTCTATTTTAAGTTTTGATCTAAAAAGATTACAAATAGGTCCAAGTTCAGTACACATATTAAAACAGAACATTTAGTAATTTATGAGAAAGGTATTGGTTTTCCCTATTGCATAAAATTGCTACATGATTACTATACTACATGATTCTAATAATCTTCACTGGCTAGTGGGATTATATTTTTAAATTTTCAATATTTCTAAATGTGCTAAAGCAAAAATGTAAATTAAAAAATTACT
Source organism: Talpa europaea (assembly GCF_964194135.1). NCBI lineage: Eukaryota > Metazoa > Chordata > Mammalia > Eulipotyphla > Talpidae > Talpa > Talpa europaea. The sequence continues at coordinate 45,409,714 of NC_140077.1, read as the reverse complement.
TTTAAAAGAAATACTGGCCAAAAAAAAAAAAATACTGGCCAAAGTCACTTTACTGAAACATTATTTTAAAAATGATATTGGCATTTTCATTTAATTACAGCAGTATTATTCATCACATGAACCAGGCAATATATAGGCTATGCCCAAACTCCAAATGGCATAAAATACCCTCAGCTTCTCACAATGTTGGCTCCTTCTCAAAACAGTCTGAAAAAGATCTCTCCAGACATTTTGAAATGTTGGCTTCTGAGAAAAATATATTAAATAAACATCTTCATTCTTTGATTTGAAAGATTTAAACAACATTAGAGCTAAGATCTACTAATTTGAACATAACTTTCAACAAAATCTCTCCAATCTATAGTCTTACTTGTTAATTTTAAAGCTTCTTTGAGTTTTGTTTTTCTTTAATAGTTTATTTCTTTTCTAATTTGGTTTGGCACTCTCATACCTCCTAAAAAGTCAATGACTAGTTGTAGGAAAAAAGAGAAATTACTCGCTAAGTTTGTTGCCCAATTCTTGAAGAGCCTGCTCCTGTTCATGATATATTTTTCGCAATTGATGATTTTCACCCTGGAGGTTAAGGAACTCCTTCAAAACAATGAAAGGCAGAAAATGCAATTTAAAAGAAACAAGAAACTCCACATTGTATATCTATCATTAATTAAACACATACCCTTTAGTTTTTTTTAAAAAAAGGAGAATAGTCCAAAGCTCTTTTATAACTGCTCTACCAATATTCTCCATTAGTAATGTCTTTTAAGATCACTAAATACTGTTACCTTGGTATCAGTGTAAATTATGACTTCATTATCTTTTTAAATAACTTTCATCAGATATAATTTTGAAAGCTTTACCACCATTTACTTTTTTAAGACTAATGATTTGTTGAGTTTCATTTCTAAGATGAGACAAGGCATCTTTCTCCTTCTGAAGATCTTCCTGCAAAGTCTGTCTCCATTCCTTTTCAATCTTCAAATCTGTTTCCAGTTGCACCCTTGAATGACAAATAACAGAGATGCTCAGTGCTATCTCATATGACAGTTGTACGTATTCTTCAATAAAAGCATTTTTTTGGGTTAATACTTTTGCTTGGTAACACATTTCTTCAGGTATTTTTGTCCATAAATATTTTTGGTAAACAGGGGCCTCCTTGGTGGCGCAGCGGGTTGAGTGCAGCACTGTGAAGCTGTCCACAGCCTCTGCAGCGCAGGTTCGATTCCTGGCCGGCCACGTAGATTCCCACATGGTGAAGCAGACCTCTCCTGTCGGCCCATTACTCCTTTCAGCAGTGCTTTTGGTCTGTTTGCCTGTTCTGTTCCCCACTCTGTCTCTGGTGAATTCTCTCATCCTCCCACGCCTCTGGCCTGTACCCCAGTTCTTGTATAAAAATAAATCTTAAAAAAATTTTTTTTAAATATTTTTGGTAAATAAATTCAGCAGCACGGGCTTTTCTAATCCCAAAGTATCAATTTATTTGCCAACCACAAAAACTGCCTGCTAATAATTTTTCATTTATTAATGCTGTATACAAAAACGCTGCATAAGCATGGAAAATGCCTGTCAAAGGGACATCATACAATCAAAATTGGTTACACCTTGGGCATAGAATCAAGGAGAAAAATATGGATTTTAATTACTTATAGTTCTGTGCCATGAGAAAAATTTTACAACAAACTAATGAAAACTATTGTTCTGATATAAGAATTATAGAAACCACTAAATCAATTTAACAGCAGTAGCAGAAAAAAATCAGACCTGGCATAAAGTGCTACTTTGCAGATTACTGCTAGAAGCTGACCATTATGGGATAGACCTTAAACCAAGGAGGCACTGAGGTAATACCCACACTTCTGGAAAAACCAGTTCACATGAGAAAATACTATGACAGCACTCTAACAATAAGTGCTGGCTACACAAAAGCAGTCAATTTTCTATCCTTTATAATGACAAAAAAATCATTTTGATAAATATTATTTATAAGTAGGTCTAACAAGAAATATACTAATAATGCTATAGTTTCTAACACTTTACATTTGAATTAATGTTTCATCATAATACTGAGCAGATCACAATGTTATATCATTTTAATGTTTTTGTGTACATAATTGATTACTTTTTATTGTTTCTTCATAAAGTTACATTTTTACCTACAACCACTTTATTTTTCAGTGCAGAAATGCAGATTTTATAATTCAGGTTGAAGAGAAGAGATACCTCAATAATGGAATTTGTAAATTATTGATAAATACTATTTCACTATATGCTAAAAATGAATACAGAAGGACAAGTTTTGTAACTAACACTGAAGGAACCAAAGTACAGAGTGCCCAACTGAGGCCTCATAATCCAGAATCCAAAAAAAAATTGAGTGAAAAAGAAAAATTTTGTTTTCAATTTATTTTAAATATATAAATACTGGGCCTCCCCGGTGGCACAGCAGTTGAGCGCCGGGTTGCGAAGCTGCCCGCAGCCTCTGCAGTGCCGGTTCGATCCCCGGCTGCTCCCTGGCCACTGGAGGAGGGTCCCACATGGCACGCAGACCTCTCCTGCCACCCGCTGCTCCCCTCAGCAGTGTGCTTCAGTCCTTCTGCCTGCTCTGCTCCCCGCTCTGGCTCTGGTGAGTTCTCTCACCCTCCCGCTCTTCTGACTGTACCCAGTGCTTGTATAAATAAATAAATAAGTGGTTTTAATAAATAAATAAATAAATAAATAAATATATAAATGCACTGTCATATCATAACTTGGCCACCAAAGGCAGAAACCATAAAGGGGGAAAAAATTTGAATGTCTAGTTGAAAAAAACTATGAACAAAGTTTAAAATAAACTTAGAAAACATTTCTACTGTTTTTTGAAGATCCAGAGTAGATATATAAGGAGCTCTTACAAACAAACATTAAAAAGCTAACAATCCCAGAGGGGAAAAAGTAGGTAATATGAACTGGAAATTCACAAAACATATAGAAAAGGCTATCACGAGTAAGCATAGAAATGCAAAGTCAAATAATACAGCATCATTTTCAGGCTAAAGAATTCCATTAGATTAACTATGATATGATGGTGTAGACCTTTATCAACTGGCATAATATATGATGTCCATAATGTGGTATATACAAACAGACATTAAAGAGCATTCAGCATGATCCCCTTGCTAAAAAACAAATATTTATGCAATAAATGTTGGCATCTGTGTGAAGAAAAGAGAACCCTCATGCATTGTTGGAAAACAGTATGAAGTTCCTCAAAAAACTAAAAATAGACTACCACATGATCCAGCAATTCCACTTCTGGTACTTATCCAGAGAAAATTAAAAGATCAATCTAAAAAGACACATACACCCTGTGTTCTTTGTAGCATTATCTATAGTAGTCAGCTTTGAAAACAACCTAAGTTAGAAGTCCACTGATGTTCCACCTAAGAAAATTTCAGTCAATGATAGATCACATACCACATATCTGATGGTGATCCTTATACACAGCCCAAGTGAATAATAGGCTATACCATCTAGGTTTGTGTAAGTATACTCAGTGACATTCACATGATGAAATGATGAAATTACCTAATAATGCATTCCCTGTTGTTAAGTGTCAGGACTATATATATGATAGACTACTTCAGGGATGAAAAAGAAAGAATATTGCCATAACATAGGATGCGCCTTGAGGGTATTATACTAAAAGAAATAAGCCAGACAGAGGGGCAAATACTGTATGATTTCACTTACATATGGAATCTAAAAAACAAAACAAGCAAAATAAAATCAAGGAGACAGAAAATAGATGGTGGTTAAGACCAGGGAGGAAAGATGGAGGGTGGGTGAAACAGCAAACCTGATCCAGCTACAAAATAAATAAGTCAAGGAGATGCAATATTAGCATGTGGAATGTAATCAGTAATATTACAGATTTTAAAGTTGCTAAGAAAAGATGGTAAATAGGCTTAAAACGAAGATCATTTCAAAACATAGACAAATGTAATTATTTTGTAAACCTAAATGAATACTTTTATAAAACTAAAATGCAGGATATCCATCAAAATATTTTTAGGTTCTCTCTGGTTGCGTAGGGATTAAGTCTCAGCACTATTATGCTATCAACACTGAGGCCTGAGATCGATCCCTGGCCAGGGAGCTGACCCACACAGCACAGCAGACTTCTGTCTCACCCACTGCTCCCCTTACCAATGTGTTTCAGCAGATCTGCCTGTTCTGCTCCCCATTCTGTTTCTGGTGAGTCCTCTTATCCCCACATCTCTGGCCTGCACACTAGTTCTTGTATGCATAAATAAATAAATATTTAAAAATATATATATTTTTAAAAGGTTAGCTCTAATTTTTATTTTCTTAACATTTTTGCACATTTTCTTATTTTCTGGCCAAAAGTATGTAATATTTTCATAATCAGACAGCAATAAAGTTATTTCCATTCTAGGGGAAAAAATAAAATCTGTTTTACTCAGACAAATTTCCAACTGCGGGCCTCCCCGGTGGCGCAGCGGTTGAGTGCTGGGTTGCGAAGCTGCCGGCAGCCTCTGCAGCGCCAGTTCGATCCCCGGCTGCTCCCTGGCCACCGGAGGAGGGTCCCACATGGCGCGCAGACCTCTCCTGCCGCCCGCTGCTCCCCTCAGCAGTGTACTTCGGTCCTTCTGCCTGCTCTGCTCCCTGCTCTGGCTCTGTGAATTCTCTCACCCTCCGTGCTTCTGACTGTACCCAGTGCTTGTATAAATAAATAAATAAATCTTAAAAAAAAAAAAAAAGTTAATGTTAAAAAAAAAAAAAATTTCCAACTGCCCATTTCCACGGATACAGTTTCAATTTTTCTGATCCATTAGGTATCCCCTAATCTTCAAATTGTTCATGCGCTACTAAAAACAGACCAAATATCATGATTTCATCAGGGACAAACAACATCTCTCTGCAGATGTACCCAAGTCTTAAGGCCTATAGGGAAGTGTCAGGTGTCTATATTATTATTTGGGTCGTCCTTTGGTTATCCTACATCATTGTAGAACAAATACCAAATTTGTCTTATCTATACTCTGTCAAACTCTAGAAAAGTGATTCAGTAACAAGAGTACCAAGGTTTTAAGACAGTACTCCACCGACTGGCAAAGTGACCCAGTCTTGCTTTTGTGTTGGCACCATTAATAACTTGATGACTTAAATGCTCCTGGCCTCACTGGTGGCGCAAGGGGTTAAGATGTAACCTACAAAGCTATCCTCAGCCACTGCAGCATGAGTTCGATCCTGACTAGGGAGTTACCCACATGGAGCAGCAGACCTCTCCTGACTCGCCCACTGCCTCAGCAGTGTATTTTCAGTCGATCTGCCTGTTCTGTTCCCCATTCTGTCTCTGGTGAATCCTCTCATCCCCCACACCTCTGGCCTGTACCCCAGTTCTTGTATGCATAAATAATTAAAAAAAAAAAAACGCTCTTATGATTTCTGTTGTCAAAGAGAGCTCTAAAAGTGGTGGCTGTCTTTTTGTAAAAGTCTTAAAATTAAGAGAAAATGTCTGTTTGATGCATGTTTTTGCTGTGGAGGGGCAGAATTTAATTTCACAATGCAGGGCCTCCCCGGTGGCGCAGCGGTTGAGCGCTGGGTTGCGAAGCTGCCCGCGGCCTCTGCGGTGACGGTTCAATCCCCGGCTGCTCCCCAGCCACCGCAGGAGGGTCCCACATGGCGCGCAGACCTCTCCTGCCGCCCGCTGCTCCCCTCAGCAGTGTACTTCGGTCCTTCTGCCTGCTCTGCACCCCGCTCTGGCTCTGGTGAATTCTCTCACCCTCCCGTGCTTCTGACTGTACCCAGTGCATGTATAAACAAACAAACAAACAAACAAATAAATAAATAACATGCCTCTATAAAAAAAAAAAATTTCACAATGTACACATATATACAAGTTTTCAACCAAGATAATATTTCCAACTTCTCAAAATATTGCTTTTGTGTCAGATTTAAAGGGAACTTAGAACTGTGTTTCCGAACCAATAAAGTAAACAACTTTCCCCCTACCTTTCCAACTACGTATAGTAAAAAAAAAATCCTGGACATCATGTGTAAACAAACATAAGATTTCAAAAGTAGAAAAGAAGAAAGCAGATAAGCTGTAATTCCAGGATTCAAGAATAACATGGTGGTGAGTTTCCCGAGATTTTTTTTTGGCTTCCTCTATAGCTCAGACTGAGTGCTGGAAAAGTCTGCACCCACAAACAGCAATGCACATAGACAAAAAAAATTCTCAAAGAAAAGCCTGCTCTCTGGAGCCAAAATACTGGTAAGAGACAAACCAAGCATGATAAAAATAAAATGAAAAACTTTTTGACAATAAATATCCAGCAAAATACCAGAGGAAAGCAACCATTTCAGACCAGAAAAACATTTGAAAAAAGAATGGTTAAAATTTTTCCACAGCTGGTAATGATAAACCAAAAGATTCAAGAAACTTACCAAAGTCAAAAAAGGATAAATCAAAAGAAAAAATCTGCAGTGATTAGTAGGCCAATGATTCAAGTAATACTTTATTTTTCACCAGAAACCATGAAGACCAAAGAAAGTGATACACTTTTGAAATGCTCAGAAAAGAACTGTCAACTCAGAATTCTAACGATATTCTGAAAATATCCTTCAGAAAAGAAAGTAAGTCAAGACCTCCTCAGAAGAGAGAAAACTGTGACAATTTGTTTCCAACAAGACCTACTCTAAAAGAATTCATAAAGGAAGTTCTTCAGATACAAAGAATGAATCTTGGAACATGAGAAAAGAAGAAAGAACAAAAAGAAAGTATTTTCTAGATTATATTTAGTGGTAGGAGCCCAAACTGTAACAACAGCTGATATGGTTCTCAATATTATGTAGAGGAAATATTTAAGCAAATTATAAAGTGGAGATGGTAAAAAGATCTAAGTGGTTATAAGGCTTTCATACATCATTCAAAGTAGTAAAATGTTGGTAACAGTAGACTTTGAAAAACTGCAAACAAATAATGTCGAAAGCAACCACTGAACTATATACAAAGAGATACACTCAAAAACACTACAAATAAATTAAAAAGGTATTATAAATAATGTTCAAGTAACCCACGGAAGACAGGGAAAATGAAAAGGACAAGACCAAACAATCAAATAATAGATTAAGCTCTAATATATCAACAATTACACTAAATCTACATGGGTTAGAAACTTATTAAAAGGGAGGTAACAGAACTGATAAAAAACATGAAATATAAGAAATTCACTTTGAATATGATAAAGGTTAAGCTGAAAATAAAGAAAAAAATGCAAACATTAATCTTTATCTACTACATGAAAATATTACTCAAAGAGCAGGAGTGGCTATATTACCATCAGAAAAAATGTAGACTTCTTTTTTTAACTAGTTAATGTAGACTTCAAAACAAAGAAAATTACCAGAGATAGTCATTATAAAAGGATAAAAAGATTAATTCAGCAAAAAGACTTAGCAGTTGTAAATGCGTCAGTATCAAACAACAGAACTTCAGAATATAAGAGGTAAAAATGGATAGAACTCAAAGTAGAAATATACAAATTCACAGTTATAGTTAGATATTTCAACAAAACCTTTCTTGCTAATTGACAGAACTACTATACAGAAAATCAGCAAGGACAGAGAAGACTGTAACAAAAGCTCAACCAATGGATAAAAAGGCAGTTTAGCAAGTGAAACTTCATACCTGCTATGTGGTCTTATTTAATGATTTGTTAAACAGTAATCAAAACTCTCTTTTGGGGGGATTTTCTTTTAATAATACAAGAGGTACATATTTACTGGGGGGAGGGGATATAAAGTAAAAACTAAAATAATCTTGTCAATCTGCCATTACTCTGCTGAGATAATCGTTCTCTTAGAATCTATTTTAAACTCTTTTCTATGTATATGTAAATATACACAAGTGCATGATTTTAATTTTGTGAAAAATGAGGTCATACTTAGCAGACCAGCTGCAACTGTTATTTTCAACTCAATAAAGTATACTGACATCATCATATACTGACTTCACTTCCTAGTTAGTGATATAGAAAGCTGGCACATGAAATACTAATAAAAATGTTCTCAGAATGCATCATGTTCTTTGATAATATAAACTCCTTGGACTTACAAAGGCCTTCCCTATTCAGTATCTAGAAATGTACTAGTGATTAGATTGGTGTTAAATAGCAGCAGAAAGAATGAAACTCTTGTAGAGCAATAAGATATAAGACAGAATTGAAAGTGCTTTTAAATAAGAAAAGGAATAAAACATGTTTTATGGTAATTATATCTTCTAATTTTTTTTATTATTTAAGGAGATCTCCATGATCTAGCTGATATCATTAAACAAATGAAAATAAAGGTGTTCTATCATTATGTACAAAAAAGGAGGGTAGTGGGAATTATATTAACATAAGAATTTGTTCTAAGAGTAAAATACTCACAGTTGTTTCTCCTTTTGGGAGATTTGTTTCTGCAGACTGCTGGATTTATTCTGACATTCTTGTAGATATTTCTTGTCCTCTTCTTCAGCTTCCATTTGCGCCTTCTCTGCTTGCTGCAATCTGGTGTAATTCAAATCAACTTTGGGTAAAACTGAGGCTAGAACTAGGGTGTAAAAGGGTGAAGAAGACAAATAAAAGAAAAATGGGGAAATAGAAACATTTCTAAATGAAAACAAAGTTTGGGAAAACTCACAAACTCAAACGTGAAAGAGCCACACAATGTCTAGAAATTGTTTTGTGATTTTTTTCAATATAACATATAATATGCCCAGTATATTATCTTCAAATTTGTTTTATTTCTTGTTCATAATTAACAATGCAAAGAAATACAGCCTTTCCCACTTATGTAGAGCATAATGAATTAACTTTCAAAATATAATAGGTGCATTACTGACTTTTTACAAAACCATGAAAAGCATAGCTGTTACGTCTACACTAGGTGAAGAAGCCACATTGTTATATATTATGCTAGGATGTATATGCCAGGAATCAAGTGTGCTACAAGGCCAAGAGCAAAGACCTGCAATTACATCAAATAACAGCCAAGTCCTCCCTACAGGATATTTACGTGTTTATTAAAGTATGCGAAAGCTGTATTTGCATTTGTGTGCACGTGTTTGTATTTTTTAAGATTCAAAAGAATTTAGTGCTGGTTGGCAACATTCACTAGACATCATTTTTGTTCCTTGTCGCTGAATTTAAAAATTAGCTAAAAATGTGATTTTCATTTTTCCTGTTTTTATTTGTAAGTCATTGCTTCTCCCTATGCTTAGCTCCACTCCCTGCCTCCTATGGCCATCTAGAATTTCTGAGATTCAACTTCAAAGTTTTTATAAGAAAACATTTCCAAAGTATGCAAGGGATATTAACTCCTTCTAAGGAATTAAATGAAAAATTTCTATTCAACTAACAACAACCAAAAAAAGTGCCTCTTTTCTTCCTCAAAATCATACCAATGGGCCAACCCTCACATATTTCAAAGTATAAATGCCACTTCGAAGGAAAAGAGAAAAACATCCAAGTTATCTCTAAATCTAAATTTAAATTAAAAATATTAGGAGGGGATGGGGCCCCAAGCTTTAATCTGAATTTACAGGAACTAAAGTAAGAGTGAGGTAGGCCTCAAAGTTGTGCTATCATAGGGCAAAGGAGAACTGGAAAACTGATGTGTAAAAGAACAAGAGAATGGCCAATCTGGTTATAAACTATTTAAAAACATATTAAAAAATAGTAAAGGAGCCATTAGGCAAAGAGTGGGCCAAAAGGGGGGGGGGGGAAATCTGTGCCAACACATGGCTAAACAAAGGTTAACTTATTTTTACACAATTATCATATTTTTCATCAAAAAGTAGCTTTAAAAAGATAAAACTGAATTTGAAAATCCTGACCTTCAAAGGGTCAATATTCAAATCAGTCCTTGTGCACAAGGTTTGCAGAATGTGTTTTTTTTTTAAAATCCAAGTGCACCCACTCTGTTCTGTGGTAGTGTAGTACCACACCAGCTGTTCAAGAAGTGCACAGGGTTCCTGACACCCTTTTAGAATACATAGCAGTAGCATAAATTCTTTTCTATTTAATATATTACAGAATTGTTGATTTTCTTTTAGTCTGTTTAAATATAAGTGTTTTTTCAGAAAGATATATCTTTGACCAGCTTATACTGGTCCTGAGTGTCACTGCTGGCACATTTGACCAATGACATTGCAATTGTCCTAGTTTGAGTTAACAAATCATTGTCACTTCATAATGGAATGGACAGAAATCAAAGACAGAAAAAGGTAATAAAGATGTCCAAAATGTAAAAATGGGGATAAAGAAAACAAAAAAGAAAAAAGAAGAAAGAGGATGTCAATAAAAGAATATTCATGTCAATAAAGCATTAATAGTTATGTTTTTCATAAGTAGATTCAAAGAAAGCAATGATAAGACATATGTTGACACCAACATGACAGGTCAATGGAAATACATTACATTTTCCAACAATAAAAGTGAAAAATGCCAATATAAAACAATTCAATTTAAACAAAATTATTTCTTGGTTTGGGTTGAGGGTCCTAGTTCAAAGAAACACAACTGCCAACTCAGAAAGCTTGATTTCAGAAAAAGAGATGGTGAATGATAAAGGATATGACAATTAATATGCATGGAAATCAATAGGGATAATTCCACCATGGATTTTATTCATTTTATCAAGGTTTCTGTTTGTGTATTTGTTTTATGCAAAAGATTGAACCACATGAAATTGCTGATATTAGGCCTTTTTTTAAAAATCTACAAATTGAAAAGTTCAAATGAATCAGCCTAATATAAAGCAACTTGATTCCATGCAACAACCAAAACAAAAAGGCAAAAATTCTGCTGGGCTTAAGAAAAACCAGGTCCTAATGTAAAGTTTCCTAATGGTTTTTGTGGCAGGTGTCAGAATTAAATAAAGAAAAGGGAGAAAGGAATGAAAAAAGAAACAAATTAGAAATGCTGTACCTTTGTTCCAGCTGCCTCATGGCTGCAGTAATTTTATTGGTTTTTTCTTCTAATTGGGTAATGATTTCATTTTTTTCTTTCAAACCATCTTCAGAACCCTATTTACGAAAATATAAAAGCTATAGTGGGTTTTATTTTGGAACCTGAATATTTGTAAGTTTATTGTGCCATTTTGCTGTGGAATTACTTTGAAATAGGTTAAAATATTCCTACAAAATGAAGCAGCAGTACTACTAGTCTTTTACTGTATTTCATTCTACTTCTATATTTCTATATTTCTACTATATTCTATATTTCCATATTTCATTATACATCTACATTTTATTTAAAATATAGTAGAGAAAAAAACAGTCTTCAATGTTTTTAAAAGACAACAGATTAAACTGCTATAAAAGAGGCTATTTTGAAAATTGAATTGTGGGGTTTTGGCAATAAGTCTGCAACAGCAATGTCAATTTATTAGGAAATTCATAATAATTTTTATAGTAAAGTATTTTAGTCAAAAGTAAATCTGTATCAGAATTGTACTGTGTAAACTAGCCCACAAAAATGTCTTGAATTTTTAGAGAGTTTTCTAAAAGGTTAATTACTCTTCTATTTTGTTACCTTTCAGTATTAAGAAAGGATTCTGTTAACCTTTCAGCATCAAGAAACAAATTCAGATCATTGATTTTGTTTGTTCTTTGATACCTTTTCTCTTTGCTATATTTCTTAAGCTTCCAATTTAGAAAAAAAGTCACTAATTTTGCTACTAATATGGTACAGTTAAAATGGTTTCATCTCTTGAAAAACAAATCCTTCATACAAATATTCACTGTCAACTTGTGTAAAAAATTTTAAGAATTTAAAATTTAAGAATGTTCCTTACCTGTAACTTTTGATACATCTCTATGTTAATTGCTTTAACTTCTTCTAACTGTTGTCGAAGGCCTATCAGAGTATCTTGTTTCTCATGGATATCTTTCTCCAACAACTTCATGGCCAGTTCAATTTCATGTTTCATACTGACTTGTACTGCCAGTTCATTCTCCACATCCTGCAATATCAACATATCCTGAATTCACTTTAGAGTGTCAAAATCAGATTACAACAGTTAATGAGATCAAGAATTTCCATTCAATATGTATGTTACTGGTTTCAAGTTACAAGTCCAACTGTAGGCAATCAATCAGATTCTATAAGACAAAATAACAATCGAAATATTTTCAAATGCACATTTCACTAAAATGAAAGTATTTTCTATACTTTATTAATTATCACTATTTTGCTGGCTCTAGAATTATATATATTTATGCCTCATATATTTAGTGGTAATTTTCCTTAAAGAAAATGAAATGAAGCAATCTGTAAAAGTGTAGATAAAGGTAACTCAAAAATTCAATTTCACAGTTTTAATTTCAGAAGGAAAAGAGTTCCTTAACATTAAAGACAAACAGCAAAAGAGATAGTAAGTCTGACAATACTCTCCCCTGGTGGTGGTTGCAAACATATTTACATACACATATTTACAATATAATTACTATTATTATTATTATTATTATTATTATTAGCTAATATAATCTACCTGTCGTAACTGAGATTCATCTCGAAGCTGCCTCCTGGCTTCATTATACATTTCATCTAGCCCCTGCCGAGAATGCTTGTATGTTTGAAGCTCGGTTTCCACATCCACTTTGGTAACCTAAAAAGAAAACATAAAACTTTTTATTCAATAATCACTACTATTACAACAGCTTAGAAATATCTACTATGCAAAATCCCTAAGAGCGGAATTTTTTAACACAGACTGTAATTATTCTATACTTACCTCTAGTTGCTGCTGTGTTTTCATTAAAATTAATTTATTTTCACTTCGTAACTGATGATTTTCTTCTTGGAGTTTAATGATGTTATTCTTTGCTATTGCTAACTAAAAATTACAAAACGGGAAAGAAAGAGGATTTTAAACATCTTTACACTTGCTTTATCTATTTTGCTCATGGTTACAAATTTTATAATAAAAAATAAAATCCTAAAACATTTTGTCTTTCACATTTACAGCAAACTTCATAAGAAAAATGTGCCCCATATTATACCAAGATAGCAATTAAAGAAATTATACTTTTTGTTTCTACCATTATGTTAGTTAAAACTAACATGTCCTGGGCCTCCTCAGTGGCGCAGCGGTTGAGCGCTGGGTTGCGAAGCTGCCCGCAGCCTCTGCAGTGCCGGTTCGATCCCCGGCTGCTCCCCGGCCACTGGAGGAGGGTCCCACATGGCGCGCAGACCTCTCCTGCCGCCCGGCTGCTCCCCTCAGCAGTGTACTTCGGTCCTTCTGCCTGCTCTGCTCCCCGCTCTGGCTCTGGTGAATTCTCTCACCCTCCCGCGCTTCTGACTGTACCCAGTGCTTGTATAAATACATAAATAAATAAATCTTAAAAAAAAAAAAAAAAAACTTAAAAAAAAAAAAAAAAAACTAACATGTCCTGAAAATAAAGCAAGCATGTAAACTATGAGTTAAACAGTGAAACTGCAAAGACGTGTAAGAGGCACAAACTGTTGAGCATCTCTCTTAACCAGAAGTTCAACTATCAAAATGAGGATGCTTTCTTAAATGCAGTCACACAAATAATTATGTGCTCCCTGTTTTATAAAATTAAGCCAGTTCTAAAAAAATAAGTTTAATTAAAATGAAAATTAAATAGAATTCTGAATAGAAAGCAAAAATTCTATGGTTTGATAGATTTGTTTTTAATTATCTAAAAAGCAAATGTATAAATGTATTAAAAAGAATGTTAGGATAATTTCTGGCTCTAGGACCACCAGACAGCCACTTTCACAATGCAGGAAACAGGAGCACATGGGATGAATTTACTCATAGGAGGGTGGATTAAGGGGTGGACATGATCATGCCATGATGCTTGTAAAAAACAGTAATCTGACTAGTGGAACAAGAGGGCCACCATCATTTAAACAGGAATTTCTAATAACAGATGACTCCACTATTAAATACAGGGTCATTCCAATTTTAAAAAGAGAATCAGCCTATATATAGAAGAATCTATATCAGTTTCATTTGAAAGCCCATTTCTAGAAGAATATATGGTTTAAAACTTATAATAATCATCAATTACAACTATAAGTATTCCATCATAATAATGAAAATGTGTATGTATGTGTTTTATGTGCGCATGTACATTCTTAATGCATTTATATTTAAATTGGAAAAGGATCACAAATATTAGGTTCATGAAAGACAATTACACATGGTTGGGTAACAATACCTCTTCAATCAGCTTAGTATTTGATTTTTCTAATGAGTCAACTCTTGAATGGAGACTGCTGACTGTGCTGCTGAAATTAATAAAGAAAAAAACTCACTCAAAATCATATAATGGCAAGAAAAACTATGTTATTCTGGATTATGTTGATTGAATTTTTATATGTGGAAAATTTCATTCAGTGGTTAAACCTGATTTGGCTAGGAAAGTAATAAACACTATGAGAAAATAATCAATATTCCCATTAAAATTCCATTTGATGCTGCTCATTTGTTTGTTTCATCTTAAATGTTCTTCTTACGCTTAATTTATAATATTTAGGAATGGAAATTCCACACAAAGATGACTAATATTGTGGGCCTCCCTGGTGGTGCAAGGGGTTAAGCACCACACTATGAAGTAATCCGCAGCCTCTGCAGCACTAGTTCAATCCCCAGCCAGGCAGGGAGCAATCCACATGGTGAGGCAGACCTCTCCTGTCTCGCCTGCTGCTCCCCTCAGCAGTGTATTTCAGTCAGTCTGCCTGTTCTGTTCCCCATTCTGTCTCTCGTGAATTCTCTCACACCCACATCTCTGGCCTGTACCCCAGTTCTTGTATGCATAAATAAAATCTTCAAAAATAAAAATGACTAATATTGTTAAAAATAAATTTTAAATTATTTTTTAAAAGATGAGCTTCAAATGTCCATTTTATAATTAAGCCTTCAACAGAGCAAATATTCCATGTCTCAAGGGATAGTCAAAAGAAAGTTTGCACCATACACACACGTTTTTAGCATTTTTGTTTGAAACGATCAACATGACATCATTTAGACTTTACTGAATCTATTATTCAAGGCATGCTTGATTCTATCATGTCAAACTTTTTCTAATAAAATGCAGTGTGCTATATACATTACTACAAAATCTCTAATAAATATATAACATTTTATAGCACCATTGCTATAAAATAAGTAATGACATTTTAGTTTCACTGGTAAAATAAAAATGTTTTTATACTTACAAAATCTATTTTTTTTTTTTATATAAAAAGTCTGGGCCTCCCCTGGTGGCACAGTGTTTGAGCGCTGGGCCGCGAAGCTGCCCACAGCCTCTGCAGTGCTGGTTCGATCCCAGGCCGCCAGCAAGGATCCCACATGGCGCGCAGACCTCTCCTGCTGCACCTGCTGATCCACTTAGCAGTGTATTTCATCAGTCTGCCTGTTCTGTTCCCCGCTCTGGCTCTGGTGAATTCTCTTACCCTCCCGCACTTCTGACTGTACCCAGTGCTTGTATAAATAAATAAATAAATAAATCTTTATAAATAAATAAATAAATAAAATAAAAGGTCCACTGAGGGAAGCAGCAGGCAAGTAAGGAGAGGTCTGCTGTGCCATGTGGGTTGCTCCCTGGCCCGCCGGGTATCAAACTCATGCTGCAGAGGCTGCAGATTGCCTCATAGAGCAGTGCTTAACCCCTTGTGCCACCAGGGAGGCCCCAAAATCTTTTTAAAATATAAAGATTCTTAGGTTAAACTTGATTCTTAGGTTAAACTTGAGTTTTTCAGAAATAGCACCATGGTATATTGATAGTAAGATTTAACAAGTATAGGATTAGGAAATGGAAGGTTAAGACTGGCTTTTCTATTTTCTGTGTCAACTCGAAAGCTATAAAACCTTTCTGAGCTTTGGTTTCTTTACCTATAAAATTAATCAGTAATATTTATCCTGCTTTTTAGATAAGAATCAATAAAATAATAATAAAAGCACTTTGAAAAAAATAAAGTCTCAATTAGTGGTTTTCTTGCATGAGAAATAATAGGTAAATTCTGTTTTTTTTCTTTACGTTTTCTGTACTTCTAAAATATTCTAAGTGCACAGAACCACTTATTAGAAAACAATAAAACCTTTTAACATATAAAATATACAAAAATAGATCACTAATATTGCTATAACTATTAAATAAAAAAAATTTAAAAGACAGAGGGGCCTCCCTGGTGGCGTAAGGGGTTAAGACACAACCTATGAAGCAATCCGCAGCCACTGCAGCATGAATTCAATCCAGGGCCAGGGAACTGACCCATATGGCTCAGCAGACCTCTTCTGACTCGCCAACTACTCCCCTCAGCAGTGTATTTCAGTCAATCTGCCTAATTTTAATCTTTTTTTTTTACCCTTTAAATGTGGATCGTAGAATTTTTTTTTACAGATTTAGTTTTATATTTATGCATACAAGAATTGGGGTGTAGGCCAGAGGCACAGTGGGTTAGGATTCACCAGAGACAGAGTGGGGAACAGAACACTGCTGAAGGGAGCAGCAGGAGAGACAGGAGAGGTGTACTGTGCCATGTGGGTTAACTCCCTGGCTGGGGATTGAACTCATATTGCAGTGGCTGGCGATAGCTTGATAGCGCTGAGACTTTAACCCCAGTGCCACCAGAGAGACCCCCTAGAAATTTTAAATTACCTATATGTTCACATTATATTTCTGTTAGAAAGAACTACACTATACTATTTTACATACAGATGTCAGAAATTCTTCACAGAGTATTCACTGATGGCTTCTATGACCGGATCACAATGTAAGGAGAAAACTTCTATCATGGAAGATGACAGTTCACATTTACATATGAGCCCTTTGAAGTAGGAAAAATGAATTTTTGAACCATCAAAATGATATAAACTTCCACCCTATCCAGCCTTTTTTCTCAAGCTTACAGGAATAAGTTTGAAATTTTCATTTTAAAGTAGTCTGATGATTCTATTTAAAAATCTGACTCTCTGGGCCTCCCCGGTGGCGCAGCGGTTGAGCGCTGGGTTGAGAAGCTGCCCGCAGCCTCTGCGGCGCCAGTTCGATCCCCGGCTGCTCCCCGGCCACCGGAGGAGGGTCCCACATGGCGCACAGACCTCTCCTGCCGCCCACTGCTCCCCTCAGCAGTGTACCTTGGTCCTTCTGCCTGCTCTGCTCCCCTCTGGCTCTGGTGAATTCTCTCACCCCCCTCCCCGCGCTTCTGACTGTACCCAGTGCATGTATAAACAAAACAAACAAACAAACAAACAAATAAATAAATAAATAAAAACATGCCTCTATAAAAAAAAAATTTAAAAAAATTAAAAAAATAAAAATCTGACTCTCATTTTCTCCTGGAAATGAATTATCACCAATAATTCTCTGTATTTTTACTTTCTGTTCACTATCACCTTAACCCCTTCTCAATGATACTTAGAAACAAAGACAGCGGTAAGCTGACCTGAAGGAGAAAACAAAATTAAAACAGGCATAAGTGTAACAAAGTATCCAAGTACCAATAATACTTACTTCAGTTGTCTGTTTAATTCTTCAACATAATTCTTCTGGTCTAATATGGCAGCAATTTGAACATTCCTAGAGAAAGAACAAAGTAGCTTTATGCTAGTTGGAAAAGTATTTGGGGGCTAAAATTACTATAAAACCATAACGGTAAAACAGTATTATTTTTAAAACAAAACTCAAGAATCTATGTAATCATGTAGCAATAAGTTGTATACTAAATAACTGTAACTTTTGTTAATTTACTAGACTTAACAAGACCATTTGTGTATTTTAAATTAAAGCACAATTAGTTCTTGAAAAAAACGGCATTTTTAAGTTTAAGAAAATAAGGTTTTATCCCTTTTTATCATAAGACACACTTAACTATTTAAAATGGGTCTCAGAAACTATAAGGGTGTAACCAAAAGTTGTACTTCATACTAAAGCCTCCTTCTTCCAAGTGACATTTGCATTATAAAGCTTATAAACTGAAGTAAAAACAATGTAGAGGAATAAAGAAAATAAAAATTACACTGAAAATAGATGGATCTCAGACTGATTTATACAGAGCTACATAAAAAAAATCCAGGTGAAATAACTTAAGAAAATCATACCTTTCTTTATTTCCAATATCTTCTTCATTCTTTAAATACATAGAAAAATCAATCACTCCAACCTAAAATAAAGCCATTTTTATTTAAAGGGAAAATATCAGAATTACTTATAACATGCAACTGAATTTCTTCTTTAGTATTTAACAGCACTATTTACAACTTAAAATAATATCTGGGGCCTCCCCTGGTGGGTGCAGCAATTGAGCACCAGGCTTCGAAGCTGCCCATAGCCTCTCAGTGCCAGTTGGATCCCTGGCTGCCAGCGAGGGTCCCCCATGGTGCACAGACCTCTCCTGCTGCCCGCTGCTCCCCTCAGCAGTGATTTCATCGGTCTGCCTGTTCTGTTCCCCACTCTGGCTCTGGTGAATTCTCTCACCCTCCCACACTTCTGACTGTACCCAGTGCTTATATAAACAAACAAACAAACAAATAAATAAATAAATAAACAAACAAATAAATCTTTAAAAGAAAAAAAATAATATCTGGATCAAAGAGAAACAGTGCAAATAGGAACATTCTGCATTGGGGCACTGGTCACTTGCACTTACTTGTGAGTCTAAATCTTCTCCTTTAACACAAAGATTAGCATCTATCACATTCAGGCCAACCAGCAGCCCAACAATTACTGATCCTTCTTCTTCCATCATTAGTGCATGATACTCATAGAATTCACTGTAAAAATTAAAATGATAAAAAGCTTAAATCAAAAATTTCAAAACTAAATTTAAAATTCCTCAGCCCCCGATTATAAGCATGAAACCATATAAAATGAGGTACTTTCAACCAGCCTTTCTATATGTAAGTAACCAAAATTTGAAGACTTAAGGGCCTACACAGAAAGTTTTGACAGAAGAGACTGAAAGCAATAAAAAAGGGAAAGAATTTTGAGGAAAAAAAGAGGGATCAAAATGAAAAGAGGATCACTGAGGCCTGGAACGTTTCACTCTCAGGACATGATGACAGTTGCTGATCTGATTATAATATTTCTTATTAGTTGAAATTATTTGACTGAATTTTCAAACCTATGGTTTACTAAGACTCTTGGGATAAAGAGTAAGTTGGGGAAATGAATATACAAAATATTTCAAAGCCAAAATTCAAGTCAATGGCATTTGATATGTATATTGCAAATGTTCTCAATAGATAATCATATGTTAAAGATATTCATGAACCTAACTATCCACTAATTGAATGGATGAAGAAAATCCGCTATATTTTTATAAAGGAATATTATTCATAAATAAAAGAGAATGAAATCATGTCATTTCCAACAACATAAATGGATCTTGGGGACATTATGCTAAATGGAATAAGAGAGAGAAAGACAAATTCCATACTATCTCACTTACACATGGAATCTTTAAAAAGAAAAAAAAAAGGTTTACAGATGCAGACAATACATTGGTGATTGTTAGAGGCAGGGTGATAATATGTGGGGCAGGGAAATGGAATAAAAGGGGTCAAAAGGTACAAATTTCCGTTGTAAAATAAGTCATGGGCCTCCCTGGTGGCACAAGGGTTTAAGATACAACCTATGAAGCTGTCCACAGTGGCTGCAGCACGAGTTCAATCCCAGGCCAGCCAGGGAGCAACCCACATTGTGCAGCAGACCTCTCCTGACTCTCCCGCTGCTCCCCTCAGCAGTGTACTTCAGTCAGTCTGCCTCTTCTGTTCCCCATTCTGTCTCTGGTGAATCCTCTCACAACCCCCCCCCCACATCTCTGGCCTGTACCCCAGCTCTTGTATGCATAAATAATTAATTAATTAATTAAAATAAGTCACAGGGAAATAATGTACAGCATGGCAACAATAGTTAATAACAGTGTACTGCATATTTGAAAGTTGCTAAGACTAAACCTTAAAATTTCTTATAAGAAAAAAATTTATGACTATATGTTATAGATGTTCAACAAAATATATAAATATTGAATATGTTATATACCTAAAACTAATATAATTACCTAAAAAATATACAATTAAAAAATTTTTCAATAAAAAATTTTTTAAATACACACCAAAAAAATGTCAATTATACCTGGATTAAAAAAATAAAGATACTTATAGATATCAAAATCCTAAAAATGTTTAAATAAGAAAGTTGTGGAGGAATTAAGGACAGTAAAAAGACATAAGACTTGTCAATTTATATTCAGAGAATAGGTTATCATCTCATGTATTACACAAAAATTTCCATGTATGTTATTTTAATGACTTTAATTAACCTCAGAGTATTACTGAGAAACTACAAGTGCTTAAAGTACAGTTGTTCTCATTTTAACAAATGCAAAAACCAAGATGTACAAACACAGTCACAAATAACACCAAAAATGATTACATTCTCCAAAATATCAGAGAGATACCCTAAGAGAACAAGGACAAATGGAGGGTCTCCCATTGGCTATTCCCTTCAAGAACTGATTACTATATATTTTGTTAATCATCTGGCCTTCAATTTAAAACAATTGTTTAAAAAGTACTCAAAATAAAATTGAAGCAGTAGCTTGGACATTGAAGATCAAAAAAGAAACCTTTTGAATTAATGGCCTAAATTCCCACACAAACTTTTATCCATAAAATTAACTGTAATTTAGAAAAGGTAAAACTTAGAAATATAAATTTCCCA
Organism: Talpa europaea; assembly: GCF_964194135.1. Classification (NCBI taxonomy): domain Eukaryota; kingdom Metazoa; phylum Chordata; class Mammalia; order Eulipotyphla; family Talpidae; genus Talpa; species Talpa europaea. Next base: position 45,388,974 of record NC_140077.1, on the reverse strand, counting down.
CTTATTAGTTAATAAAAAAAACATATGGTGTTCATTTTTAAGGCTAGCTACTGATCAATGTTATGTCCCTACCATGACTTTCACTCTCACTTTCCTCCTCTTTAATTTTATGCTATCTGATTGTATGTTATATATTCTTTTGTACTACAACTCCAATCCTTTTTGGAAGACTGGACAGACATGAAACAAATATAAAAATGAATTTGATTAAATGGTACTAACCTTAAGAGATCCCTTTGAATAATTAAGCAACGCAGGTAATCAGCCATCTTTTTTTGCATAAGAGCTAATCGAAGCCAGGCTCTTGCACGACCCAGAGGGGTCCTGAAAAGCAAAACCAATTTGTCAGAAAATAGCCCCAAAGATTATAAACTACATGTTCTATATATCTCTCTCTTTTTTTAAGGTTTACTTTATTTATTTATGCATACAAGAGCTGGGGTGTAGGCCGGGGGTGGGGGTTAAAGACAATGCTATCAAGCTATAGCCAGCCACTGCAGCAGAGTTCCATCCCCCTCCCCAGCCAGGGAGCTACCCACATGGTACAGCAGACCTCTCCTGTCTCACCCACTGCTCCCCTAATCAGTGTATTTCAGTAGATCTGCCTGTTCTGCTCCCCACTCTCTCTGGTGAATCCTCTCACCTCCCCCCTACCCCTGCACTTCTGGCTTACACCCCAGTTCTTATATACATAAATAAATTTTTGAAAAAAAGAAAACATTTTTTCACTTTTACTTAGAGTTTGACTTTTAATCCTGTTAAAGTAAAACCAAATCCATATTTCTCTTTTTGAGAGGTGAAATCCCCTTTTTCCTCTGTCATTGTTAAAAATCACTGCAGCAAATGTATCATTAGAAATATCAAGTGGGGAGCCACCTTGGTGGCGCAGCAGTTGAGCGCTGGGTTGCGAAGCTGCCTGCAGCCTCTGCAGCACTGGTTCGATCCCAGACTGCTCCCCGGCCACTGCAGGAGGGTCCCACATGGCGCGCAGACCTCTCCTGCCACCCGCTGCTCCCCTCAGCAGTGTACTTCCATCCTTCTGCCTGCTCTGCTCCCCGCTCTGGTGAATTCTCTCACCCTCCCACGCTTCTGACGGTACCCAGTACTTGCATAAATAAATAAATAAATAAATAAATAAATAAATAAATAAATAAATCTTAAAAAAAAAAAGAATAAAAAGAAATATCAAGTGGGAACATCATTTGCTATTTATTTTTTTTTAAAGATTGGTTTATTTAGGCATACAAGAACTGGGGTACAGGCCAGAGGTGTGGGGGGCGGGGGGTGAGAAAGGATTCACCAGAGACTGAGTGGGGAGCAGAACAGGCAGATACACTGAAATACACTGCTGAGGGGAGCAGCAGGAGATAGAGGAGAGGTCTGCTGTGCCATGTGGGTACTTCCTGGTCAGGGATGGAACTTGTGCTACAGAGGGTGGGGATAGTTTTGTAGTGCTGTGGTTAACCCCTTGCACCACCAGGAGGCCCTTGCTTGCTATTTAACTCTAAAACTAGGTTTGGGACCTCCCTGGTGGCACAAGGGGTTAAGATACAACCTATGAAGCTGTCTGCAGCCTCTGCAGCAGGAGTTCAATCCCCGGCCAGCAAGGGAGCAACCCAATGGCGTGGCAGACTTCTCCTGTCATGCCCGCTGCTCCCCTCAGCAGTGTATTTCATCAGTCTGCCTGTTCTGTTCCCCACTCTGTCTCTGGTGAATCCTCTCACCCTCCCGCACATCTGGCCTGTACCCCGGTTCTTGTATAAATAAATAAATAAATCTTTTTAAAAAAAAAGTTGCCTCATTAATAAAAATTAAGATAAACTAAACAGAGCTCTTCCCTCTTAATCATACCCTAAAAAGCATAAGAACTTAGCCTTAATAACACACTATCTTGCAAAACTTTCAACACAGATGCATTACAGATTAGACTATTCAAACTTTTTGTATATTTCATATATATTTGTCTAGTAAAATCGGCAGGTGACACTAGAGGTCCCAATTGTCAGAGGAAGAAAAATAATTTGCATAAGACCTATAGCATATAAATGGCTTATCTGAAACTCAAACCTGAAAAACAACAACAAAAACAAAATCTCAAATCTCCTGAGCCTTTGCCATGGATTTATGCTCAATCTTTAACAAATAGTTACTCATTGACCTCTACTGCAAACTAAGTAACATTCAGGAAACAGAGGTGCAAAATTGATACATTCTTTCTTAAAGGAACTTGCAACTTCCTGCAATGCAATATAAAATTTAAGTAGTGATCTAATAAAGAGTGAATAGCCATAAATATAAATGAGTAGCTAAACTGTATGGAATAAGCTAAGAAAAACTTCAGAAAAAAAATTAAATTTTAGCCAAACCATAAAGAATGAACAGAATTTTACTAGAAGAGAATGGAATGGGGCTACTTAATGTTGGGAGAAGAAAATAAACTAGAAGGTGAGGTACTTTTAAGGAATAGTAAATATATCCCTGTGGTTACGGATGAACAAACAATAAAATAACTTACTTAAGACCAGGTAAATCCCGGACACTGGCTCCTATTTCCTCTGCTTCTGGATAGAGTTTCTCTACTAGTTCCAACGGGCCCCAGATAGTTTTATTATAACTCAAAAATGATTTTCTGACTGAAAAAAGAAAATAATACATCCAACAGCAACATATAAAATAACTTCCTTTAAAATATTTAGTTTCAACATTTCTTAATATTCAGTGACCTTTCCTCTGTTATCACTACATAGACCTATTAATTAAGATCCTGATATTATTCCTTATGAGAAATATGCAAGCCATTCTTCCACATCAGAAATACACAGGCAAGTAATTAAAGTAAAAAAAAGTGAACTCCCTCTTTACCAGTACAGAAAAAAGAGGCTGGAATCCCTACCAAGTTGATTGTTATCAGTTTATTAAATAAATCAAGGATCAAAAATAGTCATTTTCCTAATATTTTTATTTAATCTTGACTTTTTTTATGCTGGGATTTCTTTAGGATTCCTAGGAGTAAAGTTACTTGGGTCAAAGGATATAGGGAACTGGCATTAATGAAGGCCTCTCTGATTTATTTAAAAAAAAATAGTGGCTGTAACTGTTTGTTTCTCCATATTTTTGTCTACTCTTTTTCAAGCTTATATCTTATTTTTTAGATTATTTACCTTTTATATTAACATTCTCTAAATACTCCTTTTAATATATCAGAAAGTCACCAGTGTGATCTCAAGCCTTGAGTTTTAATTTTCTTTCATGAAAAAAAAAAAAAAAACACAAAACTTTTTTTTTTAATGGCAGTGATATAGACCTTTATTTCCCTCCAGCTTGCTAAAATGGAATTTGCAAATGATGGCTGAAATAATTCACACACTTTGTAGGTAACTCAATAGATACTGATTGACATTTAATAAAAGGAAAACATCAAAAAAGTCATTTTCCGATCAAACATGAACAATTCTGACTTTCCTTTTCCTTTTATTTTATTCTGAAACTTAAATAACATAAAACCATGACTGGGCCTCCCTGGTGGCGCAGCGGTTGAGCGCTGGGTTGTGAAGATGCCCCCAGCCTCTGCAGCACCGGTTCAATCCCCGGCTGCTCCCCGGCCACCGGTGGAGGGTCCCACATGGCACGCAGACCTCTCCTGCCGCCCGCTGCTCCCCTCAGCAGTGTACTTTGGTCCTTCTGCCTGCTCTGCTCCCTGCTCTGGCTCTGGCTCATTCTCTCACCCTCCTGCACTTCTGACTGTACCCAGTGCTTGTATAAATAAATAAATAAATAAATAAATCTATAAAAAAAAAAAAAAACCCATGGCCAGTATGTTTCTTTCTAAATACTGACCAGATCTCTGCAGATCCAGTGTACCTATCAAATATGTCACCCAAGGAGAACCACTAAGATAGGGTTTCTCATTAGGGGAGAAAATCAATCAGCACAACTTTGTAATGACTAATCATTTACTAAAACCACATTTAGGCAAGTCTCTTTTACTTTTTACACTGAACCCCACTTTCATGTGCCATAATCTGACTTCTAGGTCTTCCCAATTTACCCAGTTGTCCAGTATACCAATAAGGAACCCAGAATCTTTTGCTATATAACAGACACTCCAGTATACAACCCTTACTTACACAGCCCTCTACATAGATGTTGTTCATATGAACTAGAGACCAAAACTGCCAACAACTGTTACTATAAGTAGTTACTAATATAATTAAGTTATTTGCAATGTATATTAGGTAACCAAATATAATACAAACATTTCTGGTAGCAATAACTCAATATGAACTATGCAGAAGAATAAAATATCTATTATTATCATTTTCCCTTGAAAATGCTCCAATATCTACAACAACCCAATCCAGAAGACAATTTTTCTAGATCTCTTTCCATGCACTAAGGAGGTTTATATTTCAACAATGAAGTATTTGATCAATAGGGCTCAAACTCTTAAGAGTTCATATCAGAATAAGATTTTATATCAGAACCACCAAGTTTAAATTTGAAAAAAATAACTATAATCATCCTAGAACATAGAAACCAGTTCAAAATATGTTGAAAAAAATTTAAAAATCAAATATGCTATTTATAAAACACTAACATTTTTCTGAAGGATACACCAGAAAACAAAGCAGTAGCATATTTTCTCCCCAAACCAAACTACCCAGTATTTTTAAATGAAAGTAATATGGCTTCAAAAAATATCACATTTTCAAGGATGCTTAAGATGAAGGGGGAGATTCTAAAGTTAATTTTTTAAAATCTCATGATACCTTTAAGACCGTGTTTCAGACAATGTTCCATAACAACAAAGAACTGCTGCAAGGGGGGATAGTCCGAATCCAAAGTGCGGCCAAAGCTTAGAGCAGATTCAATGAGTCCTTTGATACTCAGTTTAGCCATGTTTAACAAGTTTGCTCTCTCTACAGCGGTGGGATCTTTTGTAGCTGAAAGCAGAAGAAAGGAGTCCAACATCATTTGCCTAACATGACAGTGGAAAAATATACACTCTTTCCTTTCCTTATAAAACCAACAGTGGTTTATTTTTCCTTCAGCAACAAGTCAGTCTTCCTAAGTAACCCCTAATTAACTTCTCTTTATGTTTCTCATACACCACACACATACCATAGAACACTACCATGCCCACTCCAGCCAAAGTTGATGAATTATTCTCAAGATCCTGAAAATTGACCATTCTCTGTTATTTATCTTACTTTTGTAGTACCTCTTCGGGAAGAATGACGAGTTTATTAATGACTTTCTGTGGAGATAATTTTGGGGTAACAGATATGTTTAAGGGTCTTGAGCAAAAGAGGGGTAGCAGGAAAGTTCCAAGGATGAATTCAAGGCAAAAAAAAAATGTTCAAAATAAATTGGCAATAAAAGATAGTTAAAATTCTAAGATTTCAGTGTCTCCTATAACAGACCCAAAGGTAAATAAAAATACCCTGATAAACAAGGGGCTACAGGAAGACCTTCAATTCTTTCACTCACTTTAACCCTCTTTCTATCTTGTTTTTCCATTGCAGTGGGTTCTGTATTGCTTGACTCCTCTATTTGCCCAGAGGAAATAAAGAGGAACCAGTTTCACATAAAAGTGCCCTGCCCCTCCGCACAGCTGACGAGGTTGAATATCAAGTTAATGAATGCATTTTCAAAAGAACTCATTGTTACCTGATATTTTCAATTCACAGAAATATTTTCTTTCCCATAATTTTACTGTGTTAGAACCCCAGAAGACTCCCCATACTCCCATCAATGTAGTGAATGGCAGCGATATTTTCAGCAAACACAGATGACAACATTAAATGCATAAAAATAAAATACTTAGTACACAACATTTCCTAATCGCTGACCAATGACTGCACTGTCCAGCTAAACCAAACGTCCGTTTTTCCTTCTCTGAACAAAAATCTAGGATCCCCAATGATCTAGTATTCTAGTTCTGAGCTCAAAAAGCTAGGTATGGAGCTTGACACTGAATCCTAAGCAACTTAAAACGCAGTCACAACTGCTATGAATACGCTGGCTGGTGAAAAATAGCCAGACGCGACATTTCTTCAAATCTGCATGGTGATGTGACTGACTCCCTCTCGGTTGTTTTTTTTCCGGGGGCGAAACCACTTGATGTTTCATAACGTGACAATTTTCATTTTTCTGAACACAGAGCCCATCACGATCCATAACCTGCGATGCGACAACCAGACAAAGGGCTCCTTTGCGGTGGCTGCGAGGCGGGACCCGGCTGGCCCCCGCGGCGTCCTCGCAGAGGACCGTCCGCACCCCGGCCGCGCCCCACCCCGACTCCAGGCCGTGCCCGGCCGGTCGCGGCCCCCAAATCCCGCCACAGGCCCGCCCCCGCATCATGCCCGGGGCTAGACCCCTTCCCGGCCTCCCTCCCAACCTAGAGGGGTTACCCAGAGGGCTCGGGGCGCCCCCAGGACCCCCGCGAAGGGCTCACCCGGAGTCGGACGCGGCATGTCTGTCCGTCTCCTGCTCTCGGCGTCTGTCACCAATGTCAAACCCTGAGCCGCCTCTTCCCTCCGCCACCCCCAAACCTGAAAAGTCATCACCCGTCCCCGACCGCTCCCCGACTCGGCGGCAGAACTCAGGCCCGCCCTGCCCTCGCTCGCGCGAAGCCGTCGAACCTCGAAGCCTCGGCCCCCGGGCCCCAGAACCCCCGCGGACGCCGCCGGGGGGGAGGGACCGCCGCGCGTTGCCATAGCGACCCCGGGCGCCAGGGCGTCCCCGGCTGCCCCCGCCAGCCCCAGGCCGGGTCGCGGCCCCCGTTGCGACCCGGCGACCTCAGCGCTCCCCACCGCCGGCCTCCGCGTCAGGCTGCGGCCTTCAGTCAGAAAGGCGGGCCCGGCGTGCGCCCTCGACCCACTCCCCTTACCCATGGCGGCGGCGACGCGGTCTCGGGCGGGGGCTCCCTGAGCCCCGCCAGCAACTCCCTTCAGGCGCGCGGCGGCCGCCACGACGCCTGCGACCCGGCCCGCCGCGGCCCACAGCGCTCCCGGCGGCGGGAGGACGCCCGCGCGGTCCCGCGGCGCGGCGGGTGGGGCGGGGGATCGCCGAGACGCCAGCCCGCTGCAGAGAAAACCCGCCCTCGCCGGGTCTCCAGGCGGCCGCTGGGGCCGGAAGGAGAAGGAACGGGAGGAGAGCTGGGGGGTGGAGGCTTGAGGGCCGGCCCCTGGCCCACCACAGGCTCCTCACCCTGGGGGGCTTCGCCTGAAAGCTGAGGCTGCGTTCAGAGGGCGTGCGAGCCACCCGCAGCCCACCTTCAGGGGGCGAATGGGTTTCATCTGATGGCTGACCGCTTCCCTTTCATCTTCACAAAGTCGTAAAGGGGGCAAGGAATTTAGAAAATCCGAAACAATGAACAGTGGAGGCAGAAATGTGCTGAAACTATTTTAAACAGCCCAAACCACGAGGCTAAAGCCAGGAAATAATTGGTTTTAGAAACACACACACACAACAAACAAAAACAATGAAGAGTGGCCTTTCTAATCACAGGGGAAGAGGTAGACAAGAACAGTTTTCTCATTTCAAAGGAAAAAGAACCTCATGGTCAAGTAACAGGTTTAAGTTATATCGATTTGGAATGAGGGAGCCTTTATCTAGTTGGATCAGCAGATGCCAACACAGTGAGCAAGAAACAGATGGAGCTATTTCATCAAAACTGAACGATGTTTTTTCTCTTCATCACTTTGATCAGTGCCGTTGTGCTTCTTTTTTTTTTTTTATAGAGGCATGTTTTATTTGTTTGTTTGTTTATACATGCACTGGGTACAGTCAGAAGCGCGGGAGGGTGAGAGAATTCACCAGAGCCAGAGCGGGGAGCAGAGCAGGCAGAAGGACTGAAGTACACTGCTGAGGGGAGCAGCGGGCGGCAGGAGAGGTCTGCGCGCCATGTGGGACCCTCCTGTGGTGGCCGGGGAGCAGCCGGGGATCGAACTGGCGCCGCAGAGGCCGCGGGCAGCTTCGCAACCCAGGGCTCAACCACTGCGCCACCGGGGAGGCCCCGTTGTGCTTCTTGACTTCTTTTGGTTTTGAATTTTCTTTATTGTGAGATAATCATGCATGATAAAAATGTATAAGAATTGACAGTTTAAAGAATCACGGCATGAATACCTGGTGACCACCGCCAGATCAAGTGAGCACTTAACAGTTCCCCTAGGGGTGAACACTATTCTGATGAGAGTCGTTTCATTGCTTTGCTGTGTATTACACCCACACAAGTATGTGCCCCTCAACAACGTAGGTTTCCTATTTGCCTGCTTAAGAACGTTCACAGGTGGCATAACACATAGCGCTAAGTTATTTCCAAGGCCTACATACATCCCAGTGTGTGTTCAAAATCTCATTTGATTAAGAATACACTTATTGGGAAATCAGGTATGGCTTTCATTAAATTTACTAGATAATGCCAAGGTGTTTTTTAAACTTATAATAATCCTATCAGCCATGTTGTTTTTCTGTTGCTTGTGTCCATTATAGTGCCTGGAATTGTTAGAATTTTGTTTTTTACCAATCTTGTAGATAACTTGATTGTATGGTGAGTTTATTTTGAATTTATCTCATTGCTGATGACATTGAGTCATCATGCTTACTTCTTGGAGTTCCTCTTTTGCAAAAAACCCATTGAAGTCATTAGCCTATTTTCCTGTTATCTATTTCTTATTGGTTTGTATGTACTAGTTTGGCTTATATGCGTTACCAAGATCTGGTTAATATTTTCTTCCTTTATGGAAACCTTTTTATAAGTTCCTTTCTTGCAGTTAAATTTATGATTCACTTTTAGTGTCTTAAATTCTCCTTACCCCCAAGGTCTGTTATTGCACCCTGATTTGATTTCAGTGAATGACATGAGATAGGGCCATTATCCTTTCACCAATGGTCTTACATGCCCCTTCTAATATTTTTTTTTTTTTGAACAATTATTCCTGCAGGGCCTCCCTGGTGGTGCAGGGGTTAAACACAGTGCTATCAAGCTACTGCCAGCCACCCACTGCACCTCTGGTTTACACCCCAGTTCTTGTATTTATAAATAAATAAATCTTTTAAAAAAATTATTCCTGGAAGATTTTTATTTATGTAAAAGAACTGGGGTATAGGCCAAATGTGGGGGGTGGGAAGGGCACAGGTGTGAAAGGTTTCATCAGAGACAGAGTGGGGAGCAGAACAGTTCCATTTACTGAAATACACTGCTAACGGCAGCAGGAGAAACAGGAGAGGTCTGCTGCAGTGGGTTAGCTCACTCCCAGAAACTGAAATTATCTAGATTTTTCACTGCTATATTACTTTATGATATCCAGTGAATATTTAAACTCTATTGCAGGCCTCCTTCCAGTTTTTCCTGTGACCAAGTTCACTGTGAGTCCTCCTTTGTAAATGTCAACCCTCTCATTTCATCCTTAGCACATGATCAATATTTCACCTGTCCCTACTGGAAAAAATGTTGGTTAACACTGAACTTAATTATTATTAAATAGTAATAATCAACACAGTAAGATCTAGCAGGAGAAAACACTTTAATAAAAACTTCAAGTAAACAAAAAAGAAACCACCTGAGGTAGAATTAACAAATTTAACATATTTAACATTCATTTCAAAAAACTTTGCAAGAAATTAAGGATTTCTCCTAGAAAATGGATACACCAAATCATTCACTACATACCTGTCACCATATATATATATAAATAGGCATTCTGAAGTAAATTTTTATGAAACATCATTGTATAAAAAGAGAAAATTGAGTAATGCCCCAAAACAAAGGGGCATATGAACATAAAAATAAAGGTGAAAAATACGAATATCCTTTTCTATTTATCATCAATTCAGCAAGGTTTCTTTCCAAATGAAAATTTTTTATCAAAATCTACGATGCTGAAACACCAAACACTGAAAATAAAAAATGGAAGAAATAAAAAATTACTTCAAGACAATTTATAAATAATAACTTAAAAGACTAGATTTAATGGGAAAATACATATAATACCAGAAAACAAAAGTCAGGAAAAACCCTGACAAAAAGAATAATCACAAGGTTGTGTTTCTTAAATGAAAAATTATTTTTTTACCCTATCTTTCAAATAACAAAATATGATAAAATAATCTATAAAGTCAAATTAGTCCTGAAATCTTAAAAGTCTAAATCTCAGATTCAAAAGTTAATCCATTTTAAAGTTGGTAAAAATTTATCAAACTCTTTTTAGGTCACAAAAAAACATTTATATAACATATATATTTAAGCTTTTCAGTTTTGTGTACATGTTCACTGAAATAACAGTGTTAAATTTTATACAGTGATAGAACTTTATACTTAATAAGATTATACAAAAAAAAAAAAAAAAAAGAGGCTTCCCCAAAGGAGAATAGCAGTTTGCTGTGGACACTTCATTTCATGCCCTTAGTTATAGTCACAGTCTGCCCAGGCACTGATTTCATAGCATATCCAAAGGACAAATGGTAGGCAACTGTTAGAAAAGATCACCACGCTAGGCTGAAAAAGGCACAAAAGACCTTTGTGCCTTTTATCTTCTTTGAGAATCACCCAATATGTAACAAAGACTTTCATGTTCTCTTGATGGAAGATCAATGATGTAAAATAAATTAAGGAAGATATATTTAACACAAAATGGCATTCCATAGAAACATTTATGACATTATCATTTAATGTCTTGTAATTTGGTTTACTGAACTACTAAAACATAGATTTTTATGGCATTCTATGGATAATTACGTACTTACCCTAAGAGGTTTATATATTTTAGCCTAAGACCTTCATATCGTTTTCTTAAAAGATGAGCTATTTAAAAAATAATCTATTACATAATAAGAAATTATGAATTTTAAAAATATAATGCTTTATCCTGGATAAAGATTTAAAAAAAAAGATGGTTAATATTGGGTGAGAGGAATCAGAATGGATGACTAGTTTCCTAAGTATGTTTTAGGAAGCATGTGCCCTATTCCTAGGAGAACAGATTAAGTCCCTTTCTCACTTCACAAAGTCTCCTTCCCCACCACTATCACTATTTCATTTTTTTCTTAAAAATTACTTACTTTTGGGCCTCCCTGGTGGCGCAAGGTGTTAAGATACAACCTATGAAGCTATCCGCAGGAACTGCAGAACAAGCTTGATCCCCGGCCAGGGAGCTACCCACATGGTGCAGCAGACCTCTCCTGACTCACCTGCTGCTCCCCTCAGCAGTGTATTTCAATCAATCTGCCTGTTCAGTTCCCTGTTCTGTCTCTGGTGAATCCTCTCACCCCCCCCCACCCTCTGGCCTGTACCCCAGATCTTATAAGCATAAATAAATCTTTAAAAAAAAAAAAAAAAAAAACTACTGTGAATTGTTTACATTTTTTCCTTTGTAGACTCAGCTCTTTGAAATATGCACACAAAAAACACAAAACCCTGAATTTTAATTTGCACAAGTACATAAATAAAACACAATAGCACAGGGGCCTCTCTGGTGGAGCAGCGGTTGAGGGCTGGGTCACAAAGCTGCCCGCAGCCTCTGCAGCGCCGGTTCGATCCCCGGCTGCTCCCCGGCCACCAGAGGAGGGTCCCACATGGCGCGCAGACCTCTCCTGCCGCCCGCTGCTCCCCTCAGCAGTGTACTTCAGTCCTTCTGCCTGCTCTGCTCCCCGCTCTGGCTCTGGTGAACTCTCTCACCCTCCCACGCTTCTGACTGTACCCAGTGCTTGTATAAATAAATAAATAAATAAATCTTAAAAAAACAAAAAACAAAAAAAAAAAACACAATAGCACAATCAAATGTGACCTTATACAAAACAAAAAGGATATTAATTTTTCTGAGTTTAGATGACAAAGAAGCTTCCCCAAAGGAGGATAGCGGTTTAATGTGGGCACACATCCCAGGAGAATCAGTTTATGTTTGGCTCTGGTTATAGCAACATTAAGACGTCGCCAATCTTTCAAGAGTTCACCAATCTGTAAGAAATGTAATTTTTAATCATTTGAGTTTCCTTATTTATGAGTTTCTTCTGACAAAAAACATGGATGGTTTGTCTTGAACTGTTTTCCTTTAAAAACATAGCTCACACTATAACACACAGATTCATAGGCCCCATCCAGACCTATATTCATTCAGACACAGAATCAGAATCTCCAGGTGTAAGCCTTACAATCTGTGTCTAACAAGATTCCCAAAAAATTGTAATTAGTACGCAAATTTTTATAAAAACATTTATATACATACTTATATAGATGTATTTACATACATCTATACACATACATATACATGGTACAGCTCAGTGGTTATCAAAGGTTAACTTGCACTAGAACCACCTGTAGGTCTGAAGGGCTTGCTAAATCACTGGTAGCAGAGGGCCACTTCTAGTATTTCTAGTGTCTGGATGGGAAATAAGAATTTTTCACACATTTTCCTCAACAAAGTTTATCCTACTGGTAAAAGATCACATTTTGAGAAATAGTTTAGCTTAATCTATGAGTCAGAGAAATTTGAGCTAAAATTTACTGAATTTATTTCCTTAATAACGTAGATTATGTCAAAGTAGGCTTCCTTTATGTGGATAAAAATATCTCAACTTTGTTACATGGACAAACAAAAAAGACTATATAAAGGGCTTACAATAGTATACAGGAGTGAATTAAAAATACGTTATTGTTCAATACTGACTGTTCTTTTCTAGTCAGTGAAAAACTGCTAGTATTTTATTTTTCAACAAACTGATTAGAAAGAAAAACAAATTAGCAGAGATATTAAAAATACATAAAATTTTAAAAAAAGCTTCATTAATACATTTAACATTCTACACCATTAGAAAAGCTTGTCCACAATGCCAACTTCAAATATTTTATCCTGGGTTTGAAATCCTAGCCATAATTTAAAAATATTAAATACATATAAAGAATTAGAACTATCTGTACTCATTGTTGCATCATGTTTAGCAGTAATAAAAACCTGAAATAGTAAGACTGAAGAGTAAACTATACCATAACATTTATATATAATGGAAAACTATACAAGAGTTAAAACAGAATGGACTCTTTTTGTGTACTGACACGGAAAGATTTCCAAGTTATTAAGTGAAAGAGGCAAAGTCTATAAGGTATATATATTTTTTGGGTATACAAATTATCTTTTACATGGAAAGGGGGAAAATATGAATACAAATTTGTATTTGCTAGTAAAGTAACTCTAGAAGGTTACCAAAAAACTAAAACTGTGATTATATCTGAGAGTAAGAAACTGAGTAGAAGAGGGACAGGGTAGAAGGGGGACTTATTACTAAATATATTTTTAGTACCATATGAATATACTACACAGTGAAGAAAAATAAATCAAGAAGTAAAAATGCCCCCCCCAAAACCCAAAAACACCAAGCATGAATTATCTGTAACTTTGAAAGTATAGTTAAAGAAATTTTTATGCTTAAAATGCCACAGACACAAGAGCCACGAGGTAGAAGCAACCCAAATGTCCCCTGACAGATGAATGGATTGACAAAATGTGGCCTGTGCACACACACAAACTGGAATGCTATTCAGTCATTAAGTAAAGAAATTCTAACACAAGCTACAAAATAAATGAACTTTGAAGACATATGCTAAGTGAAATTAGCCAGTCACAAAAGTATAAAATATTGTACAATTCCACTTTATGAAGTACCCAGAAAAATCAAATTTATATACACTGAAAGTAAAAGTATGGTCAGGAGTTGGTATAAGGGGGGGAAAGGGAGTTGTTATTCTTGGATACAGAGTTTCAGTTTTGCAAAGTTCAAGTACTGGAGATCTGCTGCACACCTTTGTGAATATACTTAACACTATTGAACTGGACACTTAACAATGGTTAAGATGGTACATTTTATGTTATGTGTTTTTGCCATAATTTAAAAGCAATACAGAGGGGGAAATGCCCCAAACAGATAGGCAGAAAATATAATTAACTCACAGTTTCATCTTTATTACTTCTAACAAAAGACACCAATATGATACTTTTGTCTCTTCCTTGGTATTTGTCTACTGTATTAACTTCAATCATCCCAGTAGAAGAATGTGGTAATAAATCACTGATGATCTTTAACTGCTGTCTGTATGGTGCAATTATACCAATATCAGAAGGATTACATCCAGCCTAAACAGGAAAGGACACAATTTAAAGTGAAAAGTAGTGACTTGTTATTTAAGTTCTACTAAATTTATTAAATCAAATGTTTACAAAATAAACCAGGTTGATGTTTACAATAGGTGTTCCTATTCTAGGAACTAAATACAGTTATTGAATGTGTTCTAAATCTCTGTCCATATTTCCTGAGATGAAATAATTCCTTCATTAGGTTCATAGCAGTATAATGGTTTACATGTGCCTAAAACAGTGCACACACACAGAAACAGTACAAAGAAATAGATTTCATTCTCTGCTATTCCTTCCTATGACGCTTTTAATCCCAATCACTGTACTGCCACAATAAAGATTATCTTATGTGACAAAAAATATATCCTACAGGAAAATCCAAAATGCCATTATAAAAACTATGTCTCAGATAACTTTTCTCAAAATATAAAAAAATCAGGCTCCAGGCCTCTTAATAAACAAGTGTTAATGCCATAGGTTAACTTTAAGTTCCTTCCTTATATTCTAACACTCTATTATTCTGTACCTTACTTTTAACTAGCCCTCAAAATTTACAAAATTTACAAAATTTAAGTTACCTTAATAAAAATGGACGTCAGGAAAACTATGAGTTTGGCTTCTGTTAGATTGCTCACACCACCTTTTTCAACTTGTTCTGGTGCTGGAACCTAAATAGGTAACATACATCTTGTTTGTAAACCAATCTCTAAAGTTAAGAATACTGTCAGTGCATAGGTATTCCTAGAGACTGTACTACTAGCTATGGAGACAGATGAAAAACATCTTCATCTTAAAAGACAAAGACAAAAGGATGAACAAAAATGAATAATAGTAGTCACTGGCAGAAAGCCACCCAGGGAGAACCCTTGGAAAACCCTTCTTCAAGCAAGCCAACCACACATGGGGCTTCACATACTTTATTTTGTTATTCCCATTTTACAGCAGACAAAGTTCAGAAAAAATAAGAAACTTGCACCAGGCTCCAGATTAAGTCATGGTACTAGGGTTCAAATTTAGATCTAACATCTGTGCTTTCCATTTTTTTTCCTCTTTCCACTTTTTTATTGCCTTTCATACAAATTATAGAGTAGATGGAGTCATCTGGTAAAACTCTCCAAGGACCATTTTGCTCCTTCATCATCCCTATGTAACCCGGATTATTTGGAATCCTCACGCTCAGAAAAAGCGAATCTGAGTAACAAAAGTAAAGGTTCTGGTTGATCGTTGTGAAGTAAATGTAAATTATAACAAATAAATTGGGGTTAATAGCAGTCACTGGCGAGGTGAGTTTAACTGAATAAATTTCCCAGAGCCTCTCTGTCCTTAGGTGTTAGTTCTTGGTTTTGAAATGCTAAGAGCAATATGCAAGAGAATGAAAATTCCATCATGGTACACTGGTGAGGTCCTATTTTTAACAACCAGCTGACCCCACTCATCTTAATAACAAAAGACAAAATTGTTTTAGAATAATATAGACACAAACTGGTCACTCTACTTTGAACTATGTTAGACTTCTAAATCAATGCTGAAAAGCACTAGATAAAACAAATTGTAAAAGCAAAACAAACTGTAGGTCTATAGGATCGAAACTTCACTTTTAGTTTCTAGAAATAAGAATCAAGTCATTTAAAGTTCTTGAGAGATTTCTCTTCAATGACAGGTGTGTAAATATGTCTTTATGTGCTTAGGTGGAGGCAGGAAGTATATGAGAATCTCTGTACTTTCAGCTTAATTTTTCTGTGAGCCTGAAACTGCAGTAGAAAATAAAATCAATTTCTTTATCAAGATCTTTAAAAGTCATCAATTTATCTTCTGTCCATTTGTAAACCTAGCCCTTTTCTAGTATCTATGCCAATTTCTTTTCTGGGAAATGTAATTATACTCTCGATTTCCCTTTCTAGTGTACCTTCTATAAAAATCACTTTTCACATCTACCAGCCCTCAGAATATACCTCCTCCCAACAATACTGAGTCTACAGAAAGATAAGATTCTTTTGTGTTCAAGTAAATGAAGTACAGGAGCTTTAAGTGATAAGCTCCCTAATGAAGCATCCATTATTGAAAACAGGAATTTAAATAGGAGGACAAAAGAAGAAAAACTAAGGATCAAAAAACTGTTTTACCTTGCTGGTGTTAAGAAAACAAACAGGATTGTTTGGTTCAAATACTCCAATCAGCCAAGGATTTTCTGAATAATCAGCATAAAATTCCAGTTCTAGTTTCACATCTTTAAACTTAGGTAGGTTTATCACTGCATTGGCCACTTTGTCTGATCCACATTCCATCTTTCCCTCATATGTCAACTTATTACTTAAGGACATAATTTTACTAAGAGAATTACAAAAATTAATTTTAGTTTCGGCAGATGAAAACAAACATGAAAATCACTCACAGTTGACATGATTACAAATACCTGTTCATTCTGTACTGCACAGTTAACTCAACAACTGCATTCTTATTCTGCTCCAGTCTCTTGAACAGGCTTTCACTCATGCCAAGAGCTCTGTCAACAAATTAAACCCAGGCTTATAAATATACACAGTATCTCTTATTAAAAATATTACAGTTTAAATAAATACTTCAATGTGCCATTACCTTGCTTCATGGTTTAGCACCAGGGGAGGAAGCTGCTGATGATCCCCCACCAACACGAACCTCCGTGAAAAAAAAAGTGGCCCTAGGCAAACTGGTTGGCTAATTTGAGATGCTTCATCCACAATACAAAAATCAAAACTTCTACGGGAAAATATTGGATGGTTTATTCCCATACATGTTGTTGCAACAATAAGCTAAAAACAAAGAAGAAAACAGATGTTACTTAACATGTCAAAGAAATACAACTTGTTTTTCCCATTTTTTTAAAGATCAAAAGTTTTTAATCCCAACAGCAAAAATTCACCAATATTACTTTCATTTAAAAATATAGAATGCAAATTTTCTTTAAAAATTCTTTTAATATGAATTTTTAAAAATCAAGTAAATCCTCCATTATATCAAATTTGAATATTTCCAAATGGAAACATTCAAGAGGCAATAACTTAATACATTATTTTTTTTTTTAAGTCAACCAGGCTTCAGTTCTAAAATGATAGGATACTTTTCTTTACTCCTCTTACAAAGTCTAACCAAAAACAATGGACATTATATATATAACAAACAAGGACTCTGAAAGATACAGAGAAGGTATACCAGCTAGGGACCTTGGAACTCGAGAACAATACAGAAGTTATTTCCCTAGTTTTGTTCCTGCCTTGTATAACCCAGATTTGGAGCAAAAGAAGCTGACAACCCATGAATGCCAATTGATGCAGAATGAGAAGAGCTTCCACAAAAGCCTCTCTCTCTTAGCCAAAGGAACAGGAAAGGGAAAACTTAGAAGATTTTTTTTTTAAGATTCATTTATTTATACATATAAGTACTAGGGTACAGACCAAAGGTGTGGGGGGGTAAGAGGATTCACCAGAGACAGAGTGGGGAACAGAACAGGCAGACTGACTGAAGTACATGGCAGAGGGGAGCAACAGGCGAGTCAGGAGAGGTCTGCTGGACCATGTGGGTCTCCTCCCTGGCCAGGGATCAAACTCGTGCTGCAGTGGCTGCAGGTTGCTTCATAGTGTTGTGTCTTAACCCCTTGTGCCACCAGGGAGGCCCTTAGTTGAAGATTTTTATACAATAACCACTATAGCCAAAAACCACAGAAAAAACTGTGGTCCCACTCCCACCAATGCCAGCAAAAGCAGGGTGGGAACCTATACTTCTACCCCACCTTTCACTGAAGAGGCTATAGAGATGACAAACAAGCATATGAAAACATTCACAATCAGGGAAATGCAAATTAAAAGCACAATGAGATATCATTCATACCTATCAGAACATCTAAAATGAAAAACAGTGATTTTTGCTGACAAAAATCACACATTCATTAGCTACTTCAGAAAATTAGTTTGGTAGATTGAAAAACAAAACAAAAAAAAAGGATATAACTAACAAACGACTCAAAAGTCATATTTCTGAATATCTATTCTAGAAAAATGAATCCTATACATGAGATGTCTATGGCAGCATGACTTATGTTAGCCAAAAACTGAATTTCATCAAAATGCAGAATTTTGTTGTTCTCCAGATGTTTTCAACAAGTGAATAGTTAAATAAACCATGATACATCCATACTGAAAAACAATCCTCATCAATAAAAAAGGAACAAACTATTGATGCATGCAACCATCTGGGTAAATCTCCAGAGAATTAGGCTAAATGAGAAATATCAACCCCAGATGTGAGTCCATTTACGTAACATTCTTGAAGTAGCACAATTATAGAAATGGAGAACAGATTAGTGATTACCAGGGGTTAAGGAAGGAGTAAGGCAGGAGAGAAGGAATGTACTTATAAAAGTGCAACATCAGTGATACGTTTGGTAATGAACTATTCTGTACCTAGACTGCATGAACGTCAACGATCCATCAGATTTTATTAAAGTTTTATCTAGGTCATTTCTTAAAAATGCATATAAATCTACATATAAAAAATAAAGTTTAATTAAAAGATATTAATCACACATACAACTTAAACACTTCAAAAATTTTTAGTAATGGGCATAGATATTACACAAAAGCATATTAGTTATTAGACAAAAGAGTTGAAGGAACAGTGTATTAAATTTATTTTAAATGATTTTGTAAAAGATAAAAATATCACTTTAAGATTTCCCGGTAAATATAGACATTAAGTTATTAAAAAAAAAATAAGATCTATGTCTAAGTCCAGAAATGCTTATCACAAAGCTGTTCAAGTACCATTGCTTCTAATACAAGCTCACTAAAATATCCTGATTATTAGCCATTTTCAAGGTATGCTATTGCCAATACTAAAGAGGAAAAATTTTCCTCTACTCTTCAGTGTTCTTCAACTGGTCTAATAATTAAATTGACATAAGACAGATTAATAAGAGAAAAACAAGTTTAAATGTATAAATTCAGGAATGCCACATACAGGAGCTATTCAGACAGAAAGGTAAAATGAGGTATACACGGCACCCTCAACTAAGGAATGGGATAGAGGTCTGGGGCTTCAAAGGGTATTTCATAGGGTGACAAAAAGAGCAGATGTTTGGTAATTAGATGTTTGACCTACCATATAGGTAGGTCATTAAAAATTTTTTCTAGTAATAATACACTTTATGCATTGGGGTACCATTTAATAAGGTTAAAAACTAAGCCCCCACTCCTGGCCCAGCAGGCAGGTTTGGGCGGCTTGAATAGATAAGGGAATTGATAAGGTTACCTTGGGGACAAGGTCATAAAACCACCACTACCAGAAAAACCAGCCCAACTCCAGGAGTGCAGAAGCAGAGGCCAGAACAAGTTTTAGTGTCAAAGGCCAGCACCCAAGACTAGATATCCCAGCACATAAGTGGTGCAAACTGGTGCCCCAAGTTAGAAAGCCCATGAAAACAGAGTATAAAAGACAGCTTCAAATCCTCCTCCACGCCAATCACCACTGCCTTGCCGCTGCTTCTCTTGGTAGTGTATTTCAATAAATCTGCCTTTTCTGTCCTCCACTTTCTCTGCTGAATTCTTTCACTACCACGCCTCCGACCCCAGCCTAATACTTCTCCCCACACTACAGGCAAGGCCCCCTTATCTAAATTCTCCTAGATAGGTAAGGGTTTTGGAAAACTTTCTCTTGAGACGAGTGTCTCCATTGGCTTTGGCACAAAATAATCCACATGCCAAAGTGCTACAAGTAGGGAAGACCCATTTTGAGCCCTTCAATAATACAAAATACAATTTGGTCTTCTCCCTGGAAACAAAAAACAAAGTTCCTAAGACTCCTGGACTTTTCTAGGCCATAGGGGTAGAAAGAGCACCTTTTATTATTCCTAATAAGCATCTTTCAACCAAACCTGAATTTATGCTAGTGAATGACACCGGAAGAATGGGGGTTGGCTACCAGAAGAACCAAGCTTGTGACTAGGATTGGGATATAGAAGCCTACCTACATCTCCACTTCTGGACAGGGAAGAGATTAAGTCAATCACTAACAGTCAATGATTTAACCAGTCAGGCCTGAATAATAAATAAGAAACCTCATTTGAGATCAGAGGCAAATAGTAAATTAAAAATAAACTGCTCCTATATAGGGTTTATTTTTTTTTTAAAGATTTATTTTTATTTTATTTATACAAGAATCAGGGTACAGGCCAGATGTGCAGGAGGGTGAGAGGATCCAGTAGAAACAGAGCGGGGAACAGAACAGGCAGACTGACTGAAATACACTGCTGAGGGGAGCAGCGGACAAGACAGGAGAGATCTGCTGCGTCATGTGGGTTTTTCCACGGCTGGCGGGGATCGAACTCGCACTGCAGAGGCTGCGGACAGCTTCACAGTGCTGGGCTTAACCACCTGCACCACCAGGGAGGCCCCTATATAGGGTTTATATAAATGAATCACATGCAAATTTGGCCAATATGACTCAATCTCCCAAAATGTTTCCCCCCTTGTTCTGGTTACAGAAATTACTCTCAGTATTATTATATAATATTATACAATAATTATACTTACTTGAGTATTGTAGAGTTCTTCTAGATGAGCTAAGGATTTAATGGAATTTGATCTACACATTTCCTCTTCTGTAAATTTCTGGATACCTGGATGAACCTTCTGCATCTGACCCAAGCGCAAAAATCCTATTTTAAACTTGGCTAACTTCAAAAGAATATTGTCGACAGCAGAGTGTGTATAGCTGGTCAACAAAACACTGAAACCACAGGCATAGAGAATTCTCACCTAATAATAGGAGAAAGGAAAACAGTACTACTTTTAATTCTAGATAATTTCCAACATGATTATATTTTCACAGGGAATTAGAAAACTTAACAGTCAGCCTACCTAAAAGACTAGCAAAGTAGCTTTTCAAAAAATATCATAGATGAAAATTTATGAAAACTACATGGCGTTAACAGATATGGTATATTTCATGTTAATAAATGATAATAAAATATAACAGATATCAGTACTTAATAGTGCCTGGTGCACAGTATCAATCAATAAATAAGTTGCTGCCATCATTATGATTAATCCAAGACTGCTTACAAATTTACTGACTATAAGTTACCACATTTTAAAGGGAAAGAAAAATACATGATTATACCCAGGCCACTAATGGAAAGAGATCTTAGAACAATTCTAAATGCAAGAAATTTACATGATTCCCACTATTTGTGAGTCAGCTTCTCTATTTTTAGCCTCCTAGAAAGCTAATTTGAAATAAAGACATTTTACTTAAAAGTCAGCCCCTTTTGATATTAAGCATCACATCCTCTGAACTGAAGACACAAGATTTCATTTCTAAGCAAAAAATAATAACCTTACGAGAGTACATATTGTAGTTGTCTTTCCTGTTCCAGGCATACCCACGATGAGTGTGTAGTCCTTTGAAAGAAGTACCTTTTTCATTGCTTGCCTCTGAGGTTTATTCAAACCTACATTTATATTTAAAAAATAACATGAAAAAATGTTAAATTTCAATGAGCAAATTAATTATTTTGTAAGAAAAGCAGCCTCTATTTAAATCTGTTTTTCAAGACATCTTTTCAAAACCAGAAAATGTCAAGGTGGGCCTCCCTGGTGGCGCAGAGGATTGAGCGCCATGCTGTGAAGCTGTCTGCAGCCTCTGTAGCGCAGGTTCGATTCCCTGCCAGCCAGGGAGAAACCCACATGGCATGGCAGACCTCTCTTGCTTTGCCCACTGCTCCCCTCAGCAGTGTCTTCGATCCTTCTGCCTGTTATGCTCCCCGCTCTGTCTCTGGTGAATTCTCTCACCCTCCCGCGCCTCTGGCCTGTACCCCAGTTCTTGTATAAATGAATAAATCTTTAAAAAAAAAAAAAGTCAAGGTGACATTAAAGGATATATATAAACTACTTCCAGAGAGGCTTAGTCTAAACATTGTAACTGCAAGTTTAATAAATTTTTAAAGCACTAGATTATAATTTAGATTAAGTTATTAATAGGAGCAACCAGTAGAAGTAGACATGGTAATTACAGCACACCTTTCAGAATGCAGGCAACTGTATCCTTTGCATCATGTGGAAGGACAGAACTGAGGTAGGAAATAAATTGAGGTTCATGTAAGTCGACAATTAAGTCTCGAAGTTTTTGACTAGAAAGAAAAACAAATGCTTTTAGTAATAATGTTCCGTAGGAAAGTAGAGTAAAATTCAGATTCAGTCATTGTTACAAACCTGGCGTAAGTATTTTCCATTAACTTGGAAAGATTTCCTAGTGGAGTACTTATATCACAGTTTTTTTCTTCCTGGTCCAATCTGAACAAAGTTGATTCTGGGAGTACTGACACATTCCTAAAATAGTAATTCAGATGTATGTTTTCATTTAAATCAATTGTTTTGTGCAAGAAATATACTGCTGTCTGCCAAGAGAAAATGGGCCAGAATAGATATTCTCACTGTAAGTCAAATACAGCATGGGGCCAGATAGATGGGAAGTGGGAGAAAGAGAGGACATAAGGCATCAAGGTCAAGGTAAGTGGCAACCAGGCTCTTAAAACACTTGTTGACAATTCGCTTGACCTCACCATCTAACCTAGGTCACAGTCCCCCAAAGAATCCCGAGCACAGAACTCTTCTCTCATCCTCTTTATTTATTTATTTATTTATACATGCATATAAGAACTGGTGTGTTGAACAGAGGTGCAGGGGGTGAGATTATTCACCAGTGAAAGTGGGGAGCAGAACAGGCAGATCTACTGAAATACACTGCTGAGGGGAGTAGCAGGTGAGACATGAGAGGTCTGCTACTGGGTTGCTCCCTGGCCAGCTGCTACAGTGGCTGAGGATAACTTGATAGCGCTGTGCCTTTAACCCCTTGCAATATCTGTGTACAAATATTCATAGAACACTAGTCAAACACCTAAAAAATGGAAACAACTCAAGGGTCCGTCAGCTAGTGTAATAGACGAACAAAACGTGCTCTAGCCACATAATGGGTATTATTCAGTTGTATAAAGAAATGAGGTGCTGTGCTCAATACTGAAATGTGGATGAATCTTGTAAACATCATGTTGAATGAAAGAAGTCAGAAACAAAACGTAACATATGGTATATTTGAAATATATGACATATCCAGAATAGATAAATCCATAGATAGAAAGCAGATTAGTATTCCCAGAGGTTGGAGGGAAAAGGGAATGAAGATTTAAAGGGTACATCCTTTCAGGGTGATGAAAATGTCTTGGAATCAGACAGAAGCGATAGTTGCACAACAGCGGGAGGATACTAAGTGCCACTGACCTGTACACAGCAAAATCGTTAATGGTTAATTTTATGGTATGTGAATTTCAGCTCAACTTAAAAAAAAAAAAAATCAAGTACTGACTGATAGCTGCTACCACATGAATATGAACCTCAAAAATGGTATGCCCACTGAAAGAAGCTGGTTACAAAAGACCCACATGTGATTCCATCTATGTAAAATGTTCAGAGAACAGGCAAATCTATAAGAGAGAAAACAAACCGGTTGTTTGCTTATGGGAGTGACTGCAAAGGGGTACAGGGCTTCTTTATGGGGTATTGGGGTACGGCTGCATAATTCTATGAATACAATAAAAAAATGGAATGATATACTTTAAATGGATAATTGTATGGTATGAGAAATAGATATTAATAAAGCTGTTACACCCCAAAAAATAACATTTAATTACCTGTCCAATAAACAGGTTACTGTTGTCATATTAATCTCAGTCACATATCCCCTAGACAAAGCAAAGAGAGTCCTCTCTTCTCCACTCAAAATAATTCTGTCACCTGCCATTAGGTTTGTGATAGGCATGGCACCATTTTTACGTTGGAAATTGTGTAAATATTGTCCATCACAAACTGTCTTTGCGTGTCCTGTTAGAATCAGGTTTCCAATGCAGCTTCCACTTTTCTCCCTTTGAAAAAGAGAAAGCTTCCATTTACATCACATACATAAATACTATATTTGCCTTTTTCTACAAATTACTTGTTCACCTGACCCTTGGAAACTTTCATGCTAACATTGATTTTATCTATGCTGTCTACATTTTCCGCAATCTACACTGAAGTGTTGTAAATTCTAAGGAAGCATCTTCTGTATTGTTTTTTAAATAGTTTCTCACCAATAGAGCAATAGATAAGTGTTATAGAGCTACAGATAAGTGTTGCATCTACAGGCAGGGATCTTTGAACAAAGTGTGTATCAGCACTTTGATCCCTAAACCACGCCCCTGCATCCTGTGCTGATACACGTTAACATTATAGAAGACAAACTATAATAACCTGTTCCTGAACCTGATATGAAGAAATAGTAATATATTCCTTTAGTGTTTTCAAAAGGATTTAATTATTTTTTTTAAGATTTTATTTTATTTATACAAGAGCACTAAAATTTTATTATATTCAATAGACCACTTACATCTCTGAAGCTGGCATTAACCATATATTTTGGTGATTCTTTTTACTGTCTTTTGATTGTGACTCCAGTGTTAACATTAGACACCAAAGGTTGAAGTACTCTAGGTGTGTATGCTTTAGATGCTGGGTTTCTTCTTTCATTTTGGGCAGCACGTCAACAGGGACTGAACTGTCATCCATCTGTTGCTCAACTGCTCTAAATATAAAACTCCAAGTTAGTGATGTATACAAACACTTCACTGTTCACTATGAAAGGAGATTCCTAGGACAATCATCATAACTGTTTTTTTTTACATTTTTTACTTTATTTTCTAATTGCCATAACTTAAAACCACCAGACACAATTTTCTTTAACATAATTTCAACATATTATAAGCAAAATGGTTTTTCACAAAACAAAATGAATAAGAAACTCAATATTGCATTATTTTGTCTTCAGTGACGATCCCCAAACAACAACTTAAGCTTGGCATACTCTAGTCTTCATTCCTACATGCAGTAAGTTTTGGCTTTTGAACTCCTGCATTTCTTAAAATCACAATATTTGTATACCTAGTTCTGTGGCATAAGAAAATCGACATAAAAACTTAGAAAAGCATTTCAAATACCAATTTTACTTATTATTTTTAGTTTTAATATAGAAACAAACATACTGTAGGATATAAAATAAATTTTATATAGAAACAAATATACATAAAACGTTGACAATAAAACATACAACTTCGAAAAAAATGTAATTGTGCTTTAAGCCCAGAGGTCCTATATTTGTAGACCTTTGCCATTAAGAGATCCTTGATATAAAACTTTTAGGAGTCCTAAATGTGTATTTTCAGGCTGAATCAGAGCTTTGCCTCTGATTTGATCTTGCTTTCTAGTCTATATTTAATGTTTTTGTGGCCTTCAAAACTTTCACTGGCCTCTAAAGGTATAAATGCATATGACTTCATAAGACCGCTAATAAACTTCCCATAAGCAGAAAAAAAAAACATATAAACAAAACAAATCCATCGGATCACAACAAACTGTCTTGAAGAACCAATTTCCCTGAACCTAACTACAAAAGGCCTGAATTAAAATAGCAACTAAGAAATGAAAGATTTATTTGAATATCACTTAAGAAAAGTTGTACAGGAGCCTCCCTGGTGGCACAAGGGATTAAGTCTCAGCACTATGAAACTATCAGCAGCCACTGCTGCAGGAGTTCATTTCCCAGCCATGGAACTAACCACCCTCCACCCCCTAGAGAGCTGACCCACATGGCGCAGCATATCTCTCCTGTTTCGCCTGCTGTTCCCCTCAGCAGTGTATTTCAGTCAATCTGCCTATCCTGCTCCCTATTTTGTCTCTGGTGAATCCTCTCACCCCCCTCACCTCTGGCCTACACCCAGCTCTTATATGCATAAATAAAATAAATCTAAAAAAGAAAAAAAAAAAAGCCATACAACAAATCCTCATTTAACATTGTCAAAAGGCTCTTGTAAACTGTGTCTTTAAGCAAAATGACTTATAATTCAACATTATAAATATTGAGGACCTACTGCATTATGTTCAAAATTACTATATCTTTTTTTTTTTAAAGATTTATTTATTTATTTATACAAGCACTGGGTACAGTGAGAAGCGCGGGAGGGTGAGAGAATTCACCAGAGCCAGAGCAGGGAGCAGAACAGGCAGAAGGACCGAAGTACACTGCTGAGAGGAGAAGAGGGCAGCAGGAGAGATCTACACGCAATGTGGGACCCTCGCCCAGCGGCCGGGGATCAAACCAGCGCTGCAGAGGCTGCGGGCAGCTTCGCAACCCAGCACTCAACTGCTGCGCCACTGGGGAGGCCCTATACTATATCTTTCTTTTTTTTAAATTATTTATTTATTTATTTATTTATATAAGCACTGGGTACAGTCAGAAGCGCAGAAGGGTGAGAATTCACCAGAGACAGAGCAGGGAACAGAACAGGCAGACCGACAAAATACACTGCTGAGGGGAGCAGCAGGTGGCAAGAGAGGTCTGCGCGCCATGTGGGACTCTCACCCGGCGGCCAGGGATCGAACCGGCGCTGCAGAGGCTGTGGGCAGCTTCGCAATCCAGCGCTCAACCACTGCACCACTGGGGAGACCCTACTGTATCTTTCTTAAATAGACTCCATTAAGTCATAAAATTATTTCATTTCCCCAGAAATTAGACACAGTATAATTAAAACATACACTTTTTGGAAAAGTTTTTCTATTAAACTTGTAAAAAATACTCTATTATTCCCCAAGTTAATAGGCTTGCTAGAAAATATGAACTGTGTTGTTATTGTTTGCAATTCCCTTCATTTCCAAAATATTATATGCAAAGAAAAATAACTAAAACAAAATCAGCAATGCCAGAGCAGTTAACAATGTTAAATCATATTGAGTACTTACTTGAACTAGTAATTTTTGGAAAACTGTGTTTACCTGCTATAAAGAGCACAGGTGCTCATTTGTGAACAATATTTACAAGTCTGCTGTTCCTTAATTACTTCTGGCAAAGGAGCAAGCTTTGTCTTCTTCATTCCAGTAGCCGATTTGCTAACACGGTGAACCAAAGAGAAAGCCATCTGGTTTCTTAGCTTTAATAATTCTAGAAGGCAAAAAAGGGATGGGTGTATTTATAAGAATTATGTAAAATTTATATTTTTTCCCATTATTTAAGTAAAAATCTTCGGGTTGGAAAATAAAAAAAGGAAAACATTCATATTTCCTACTATACTTAAATAACTCCTGTTAACATTTTGGGATATTTCCTTCAACTATTTCTTCACTGGATAATTCTTTAAACATAATATCAGTTAATTTGGGGAAGTTAGTATTTTATTAGGTGAATACTTAGGATAAATACAGCTATTTAGAGCATCTCTAATATGTTTGGAAGTTTAAAATAAAGATTTCTAAAATAAAATTCACAAAGGTTAATCATTTCAGACGAGATCGGGCGCGTTCAGGGTGGTATGGCCGTAGACACACAAAGGTTAATCATTTCAATGGTAAATTATATTGGTAAAATTCTCTAAACAACATTCCACAACTAAAAATATACAGCTAGTGCTGTATTATACCAAGTATAATATTAGAGCAGTTGTCAGGTATAAATATGTATCACCAAACACTGAAATTCAAAACAAACAAATAAAACCTAGAGAAGTAAAATTCAGAGAAAACATCTCAACCTCTTTTATCTAGATGGTTGGCAGGCACAGGGTACATCTGGCCAGTCTTGAGGTAGAGCAGCAGGCCAGCTTCTGGGTCCGGTCTTCTCTCTTGGCTTAGCAGTGTATATAGGACAAGCTGTGAAAACATTGTAAGTGCTATCAAATAAAACTTTAACTTTCTACATTTCCCTAAATGTTTTGCAACCACATGTTATTTCTTTTTTTTTTTTTTTTTAGATTTATTTATTTATTTATACAAGCATTGGGTACAGTCAGAAGTGCAGGAGGGTGAGAGGATTCACCAGAGCCAGAGCAGGGTGCAGAACAGGCAGAAGGACTGAAGTACACTGCTGAGGGGAACAGCAGGCGGCAGGAGAGGTCTGCGTGCCATGTGGGACCCTCGCTGGCAGCTGGGGATAGAACAGGTGCTGCAGAGGCTGCGGGCAGCTTCGAAGCCCATGTTATTTCAAAATCAAAAGGTCAATTATTTCCATTTTGAAAATAACATGAGTCAAACTAATAAAGGTAACACAATAAACTCAATGTCAAATACTTAATTTTACGGAAATTATTTATGCTTCTAAGTTTTACTCAGTAAATAATTAGAATTTTTCTTAGTTATTATTTAGTTTCTAATAAATTAAAGAGGAAAACTAATTAAATGATGTAAGCTGACAGTCTTTAGACACTATTTTCCCTTTCTGAAGTAAGCAAATTAAACACTAAAATCATACTATTTGTCAAAGTTACCAAGAGAGTCACTGCCTATATTAGGTTTATGTCTATAAAACACTGTTAAAGGAAATAGAAGAAGTACAGAGGGCCTCTCTGGTAGCAATGGGGTTAAAGACATCACTATCAAGCAATTGGCAGCCTGTGCAGCAAGAGTTGCATCCCAAGCTGGCCAGGGAGCAACCCACATGGTACAGCAGACCTCTCCTGTCTCGCCCACTGCTCACCTCAACAGTGTATTTCAGTAGATCCACCTGTTCTGCTCCCCATTCTGTCTCTGGTGAATCCTCTCACCTCCGCCCCCACACCTCTGGCTTACATCCCAGTTCTTATATGCATAAATAAATAAATCTTTAAAAAATATTTAGGAAAAAAAAAAAAGAAACACAGAAATGGAAAGGATCGGGAGAATAAACATTGTTAAAATGGCCATCTTGGGCCTCCCTGGTGGCGCAAGGGGTTAAGCACCGCACTATGAAGCAATCCACAGCCTCTGCAGCATGAGTTCGAACCCAGCCAGTCAGGGAGCAACCTACATATTGCAGCGGGCCTCTCCTGTCTCGCCCGCTGCTCCCCTCAGCAGTGTATTTCAGTCTGCCTGTTCTATTCCCCATTCTGTCTCTGGTGGGTCCTCTCACCCCCCACATCTCTAGCCTGTACCCCAGCTCTTGTATGCATAAATAAATCTTTTTAAAAAAAAGGCCATCTTACCAAGAACAATGTGTGTCTATATAATATACATAAATAAATAAATACAATATATATACTATATACATTCAATTTTCTTAAGATTTATACCTGGGGCCTTCCTGGTGGCACAAGGGGTTAAGTCTTAGCACCATGAAGCTATCAGCAGCCACTGCAGCCCGAGTTCAAACCCCAGTCAGGAGGTGACCCACATGGCGCAGCAGACCTCTCCTGACTCACCCGCTGCTCCCCTCAGCAGTGTATTTCAGTACATCTACCAGTTCTGTTCCCCACTCTGTCTCTGTGAATCCTCTCACCGCCCCACCCTCACCTTGGCCTATATCCCAGCTTTTGTATGCATAAATAAATAGAATAAATCTTTAAAAATAAAATAAAGATTTATACCTGGCCACGGTGTTCAATAGAATTTGATTCTTTGCCAGTTTTAAGTTCCAGTGGCATGATCTTATATTTCATTTTACCTCCACGATGTATTTTCACACCAACTGTAACATCTATTTTGCCCTTCAATCCAAACCTAGGGGACCAAATGCTCTCTTCAATATCCAGTGAATTTAGTACTTTAATATTACATGTTGAATTCTCATTACCATCACTTGGCCTATGAAGAAACAAAAAAACACTGAATTTTAGAACGCTTAGTTCACTTCTCATTTGCTGGCACACAGACAATGTGGGGATGGGAGAGTCTATAAAACTTCATCATAATGATTCTCAAAGTGTGTCCCTGCACCAGTAACAACAGCATTACATGGAAACTTGTTACCAATGTGAATTCTCAGGTCCCAACCTGACCTATTCCATCAGAAATTCCACAAATGAGACCCAGGGATTTGTTTAACAAATTATGCAAGTGATTCTGATGCACATTCAAGTTTTAGAGCCACTGACATATAGGCTTTATTCAGTTTAAATTTTCTTAATATTTATCATCATGTCCTACTACAATCTCCCTACCGCAGGTCTTTATTTTCTCAGGTTTTAATTACTGTATAATTTCATTATTTGGAATGCTAGCCTCATAATATCAATCTGAGTATTCTGATATACAATTATTACACAGATTAACAATTAGTGGCTGGCATGTGTTACAATCTAGGTAGCAAGGGATGCATCCCTCCTTGTAACACCATGTTAAAGTGGGTAAGAATGATCTGTCTTTCCCCATTATTTACACAGTATGGGGCTTGATCATCCAACACTTCACCTCCAAGCACCGGGTGACAGTCTCATGAAGTCATGTGCCACTCCCACATGTCTTCCATTATTTTGTTTACTTAATCACTGAATGAATCCATCTCTGCTGCTATATTTAAAAATAAGTACCCAGGGCCTCCCCGGTGGCGCAGCGGTTGAGCACTGGGTTGCGAAGCTGCCCGCAGCCTCTGCGGCGCCGGTTCGATCCCCGGCTGCTCCCCGGCCACCGGAGGAGGATCCCACATGGTGCGCAGACCTCTCCTGCCACCCGCTGCTCCCCTCAGCAGTGTACTTCAGTCCTTCTGCCTGCTCTGCTCCCCACTCTGGCTCACCCTCCCGCGCTTCTGACTGTACCCAGTGCATGTATAAACAAAACAAACAAACAAATAAAATAAACAAATAAATAAATAAATAAAAACATGCCTCTATTAAAAAAAAAAAAGAAAAAGAAGAAGAAAAAAAAATAATAAAATAAAAATAAGTACCCAACATTGTTTTTTACATTGTTCTGATTTTAACATCTTACCTGTTAAATAAGTCAAGAGTAAAAGGAGGGAAGGTGAAAGGAAAACATAAATGTTGAACAAATTAAAAGAGCCAAAAATGACTTTTAAAGCCTCTCTTAAAAGGTTTTAAAATTTATCTAAAATTTACTCATTTTCTTTTTTTTTTTTTTTAAAGATTTATTTATTTATTTATACAAGCACTGGGTACAGTCAGAAGCGCGGGAGGGTGAGAGAATTCACCAGAGCCAGAGCGGGGAGCAGAGCAGACAGAAGGACCGAAGTACACTGCTGAGGGGAGCAGCGGGCGGCAGGAGAGGTCTGCGCGCCATGTGGGACCCTCCTCAGGTGGCCGGGGAGCAGCCGGGAATTGAACCGGCGCCGCGGAGGCTTCGGGCAGCTTCGCAACCCAGCGCTCAACCGCTGCGCCACTGGGGAGGCCCAAATTTACTCATTTTCAAAGCAGTAGCTATTTCGCAGAGTTAGGTAATAACTACCTTGACTAATCCTATTTTAGACTGTAAGTTGTATAAAATAGTAAATCTATGGAAATCTTACATGAAAAGAATATATTTTCTAGTAACAACATTTCGTATCATATGAAAATCAAGATTTAAAAAGTATAAACATTCTGGCTGTTAGGGTACATGACTAATTTCATTTTATTTAGACTGGCAACTACTTCTTAACAAATTAAAACGTTTTGGGCCTCCCCGGTGGCGCAACGGTTGAGTGCTGGGTTGCGAAGCTGCCCGCAGCTTCTGCAGCACCGGTTTGATCCTCGGCTGCTCCCCGGCCACCGGAGGAGGGTCCCACATGGCGCGCAGACCTCTCCGGCCACCCGCTGCTCCCCTCAGCAGTGTACTTCGGTCCTTCTGCCTGCTCTGCTCCCGGCTCTGGCTCTGGCTCTGGTGAATTCTCTCACCCTCCCGCGCTTCTGACTGTACCCAGTGCTTGTATAAATATAAATAAATAAATAAATAATATTTAAAAAAATTTTAAATGTTTTCTGAGTAAAAGAAAGCTACCTTCAGCGATTTTAGCTGTTTCAGGATGCTCCAAATAAAACTATGTATACTTCTATAGTCTCTAATGATGATAATAGAGGAATTCAAGGAAGCTACAACTTTTCTGAAATTTCAAAAATATTAATTTTTCTCTTACCAAATGTTATCTGATCATAATATGTATTCAAATATACTTATATGAAATAAAGCAAACATTTATAAAATGTCACATGCGCACTTAATAGAAGTAATAAATTTAATAGTGCTACTAAATTTCACTCCCCTACAAAAAGTAATGTGAGTTTTAGAGATTTATAGAACAAATAACAGTATTTCAATATAAGAACTATGATTTTAATCAGCATAATACTATAAAAATCATCTGAATTATCTAATGGAGAACATAGTGTAATGAGAAATAAAATATACATTTACTACTTATAGGTGAGAAAGACTATTTCTTTAAATGGCTTTTAAAAGTCTCATTCTGGGGCCTCCCTGGTGGCACAAGGAATTAAGGTACAGCACTATGAAGCTATCCGCAGCCACTGCGGCACAGTTCAATCCCCGGCCAGGGAGCCATCCACATGGCACAGCAGACTTCTCCTGTCTCACCTGCTGCTCCCCTCATCAGTATATTTCAGTCAATCTGCCAGTTCTGTTCCCCACTCTGTCTTTGGTGAATCCTCCCAAACCCCACACCTCTGGCCTGACCTGTACCCCAGTTCTTGTATGCATAAATAAATAAATCTTAAAAAAAAAAACAAAAGGTCTCATTCTCTGCTCCAAAGCTAATTTTTAAAAGAAGATTAGCTATAAGCTGCTGGGAAAACTATTCACACCAAAGTACAAAGGAATGCTTCCTTCACAGACAGACACAAATAAAATACCATCAGAAGTAATGGAAATAAATAAGTGTATACAGAGATATCAAGGTGATAACACTGGACTGGGAATCAAGAGATTCCTGGTGACTCCCTGGTGTTGCAAGTAGTTAAGTCTCAGCACTATGAAGCTAACCACAGCCACTGCAACACGAGTTCAATCCCCAGAAAGGAAGCTGACCCACATGGGGACCTCTCCTGTCTCGCCCTCAGCAGTGTTTCAATGAATCCACCTGCTCTGCTGCCTACTCTGTTTCTGGTGAATCCTCTCACACACCCCTCCCCACCACCTCGTACCTCTGGCCTATGCCCTGGCTCTTATATTCATAAATAAATAAAATGAATCTTAAAAAAAAATGAACACCATATAAACAAAATGGATCTCTTACAGAGAGAGCTGCATTGGAGGGGAGTCAGCTGAACTATACTCATGCATGAAATCTCCAGCCCATTTAGAGAATGAAGGAAGATACTCCTCTACTTCTTGTTGTATTTCATCTGGATTCAGTTTTAAGCGGTACCTGCCAAAGTAAGAGATAATAAATGTGAAAGCATTAAGTAAGGATAAAACATCCAAATAAGCAAACCAAGTGCCCATTAACTAGTTAATAAACAAAAGGTGACATATACTATACATACAGTGGAATATTATTCAGAAACTAGGTTATAAAAGCATCATGGGGGCCTCCCTGGTGGCTCAGTGGTTGAGCGCTGGGTTGCGAAGCTGCCCACAGCCTCTGCAGCGCCGGTTCGATCCCCAGCTGCTCCCCGGCCACCAGAGGAGGGTCCCACATGGCGCGCAGACCTCTTCTGCCGCCCGCTGCTCCCCTCAGCAGTGTACTTCGGTCCTTCTGCCTGCTCTGTTCCCCGCTCTGGCTCTGATGAATTCTCTCACCCTCCTGCGCTTCTGACTGTACCCAGTGCTTGCATAAATAAATAAATAAATAAATAAATAAATAAATAAATAAATCTTTAAAAAAAAAAAATAAAAGCATCATGGTTTCCTACGTGCTCTTTCATGGGCCATTCAAGGTGAAGAAAGCAGGTACTGGATTGCGATGACCCACTGGGCAGTCCAATGGCTCGTTTTTGTGTCTAGAAATTGAGGCCAGGAACCGAGACCTCGTGACTTCAATTCAACAGTCATGAGTGCATCTTCTTGGAAGCTGAATCTCCCCTACAGCCAAGCCTTCAGCATGAAGTCCCAAATGGATACCCAGAGCCAGAACCACCCCTCAAAGCCTATTCCAAATTCCGGATCTCTTGGAAACTGAGATAATAGGTGTTTGTCATTTTTAAGTAACGAAATTTTAATATGATCTGTTTAAAGGCAAGAGATAATACAATACACAACAGATAAGGTATCACCATATTCTCATTTGAGTATGACAGAAAAAGTAAGAACTTTAATTGCAAAGTGGCAAGTAATGTGTTAAGTAGAATTCTTAAAGCAAAACCTTATTATATCTACTCAAGTTTTAAATGCTAAACTGCGTGGTATGAGCAGATGACAACTTCTCTGTGCTTTAGTTTCTTCATTTACAACAGGTTGCAATGAGATTATATAAGATGTACAAAAGCAATTAACACAGTGCCTGGCATATGCAGGGGTCTAAAATATTTTTAGGACAATGGATCACATGTGATCAGGAAATTAGTTGAATGGAATTTTAGAGCACATATTCCCCCATATAAACAGTAAAATACAGAATTACATTTTGGAAAAGTTGTTTATGTCCAGTAGTATGGAAATCAGAATGACCACTAATAAAATCATGTTTGAAAAAAGATGGACTGCAACAGGAGTCAAGAAAGAAACAGCAGAGCACATCAATCCTTGTAGATGACCAAGGATAATGCCAATGATTAGAAATTAGTTCATGTACATTAACTACATTGTCACAGTATCTGCAAAATAGGTGTTAGTCCCTTTTTCAGAATCTTTAAGTAACTTGTTCAGTCATAAAACTGGCAAAGTGAGGGCCTTCCTGGTGGCGCAGGGGTTAAAGTCTCAGCATTATGAAGCTATCAGCAGCCACTACAGCACAAGTTCAATCCCCTGTCTCGCCCACTGCTCCCCTCAGCAGTGTATTTCAGTTGGTCTGCCTGTTCTGCTCCCCCATTCTGTCTCTGGTGAATCCTCTCACCACCCTCTACTAATTCACTAATTTATATTAAATAATAGAATAGTCAAATACCTAATAGAATATAAGAAAGAAGTTATATTATAAAATTACACCTGTATTTTCTCTCCTATATATACTACTTACATTTCCTTCAGATGCCTTATTTCTTGAACAGTTTGAAAAGCAAGTTGCTGTAGTTTTTCTGGGGCAAAGTTATCACTTATTGCTTTTTGAAATACTTCATGGAGAACTGTACCAATCAGCATTTGACGTGTGGCTGGATCAGAGCTCTACCAAAAAATTTTAAAAACTGTATGACACTTTATTTTACAACATTTTAGTAGAAGTGATCTTATGTTACCTAATCTATTAAACCACCATTGCCAAAGTACACAGGTAAAAAAATGCCAAATATTAAACACCTTGTTTTTCCCTCATAAGTAGAACTATAGGTCACTTTTATTCTTTTCTTTTCAGAACTACCTTAATTATTTTGAGCTATTTTTAAAAATATCTATTTCCATTTTGAAAAAAATAATCAACCAATATATGGGAAAGTTCAATAAAATCTCAAATATTTAGGATATACTATCACTAATTTCACTTTATAACCTACCCAAATAGAAAAGTCAATGACACAGGTCATAAACTTACGCAAAAAAAAATATACTATTCAAACATAAAATATAAATTCACTCAAAAAAATTTAAATTCACAACAGAAATTTTTTTAGCCTACAACTCTCTACTGAAGCTATCAAAAGACTAATAGTCCAACAAACCATCAATCAAGATTAAAAAATTAATTTACAGAACTATCTGTATATCTTTTTAAGTTCTGTGCAAGTTGACAGTTACTCCAAAGTAAAAAAACAACGCTCAGGTTTGCTTTATAATATGTGGTTAAATACACACACACAGAGTTAAAAAGTTGATATTCCCCTACAATTAAAGAAAAACAGCTAATAAAATATACTATCAGTAAGTGGCAAATAAGACTATTAAATATCTACTTTGGTATTTATTTTTCCTTCTTTTTTCTTCATGCTCAGCTGTAATTTTGAATTTCTACATACATATAAATTGTGTAATTAAAACAATACTCTGGAAAGCAAAGGAAACATTTAATAAAAACCCAGGCTCTTCAATAAATGAATGGCAGTGAAACAAAGGAAGTAGGTAGGAGGCAGACTATAACTATAAAGAAATTTAAAACATATCCAACAAACATAATACAAATACCTTCCTTTGTACTGATGTTAAAATACCAACTGAATAAGACATATTTCTGATAAAATACATTAGAGGTAAACTGGGCATTAGATTAAGGAATTACTGTTAATTTTATAGCATATAATAAATATTTATGTTTTCCAAGAATCCTCAGTTTTCCCTGACTTACAAAATAATATAATGTGTGGATATAGGAGTAAGCCAACATAGAGATTTATTATACTCATTTCTTTATGTTTGAAATGTCATAATTTTTTTAAAGATACCATAACATCTATTTTCAGTTCATTGGAAATCACATGAAGTTAAGTTTGGAGAGGTATTAAATAAACTATTTTATCACTTAGTTTTATTTTCATTAGAATTATTTTATTAAATACTGATAAGATTCAGTTGCAGCACCACCACTTTGCAGCTATACAACTTTGAGAGAGTGATTTAACCTCTCCAAGCCTGATTTCCCTCATTGGTAAATGTAGTTTGATTACTACAATATTAACTACCTCACAGGATTATTGGGAGGGTTAGAAGAAACAGAAGCATAAAAGTGCTCTGTAAACTCCTAGTCCTTATAGAACAGTTGTTAGTGTTATTTACCCTGAAAATTTCCCTCAGCACAGCTCTTCTCATACATCGAATACTACTGGCTATGCTTGTGCCAGAAATCAGCAAGTCTGGATACAGAATCAAATATCCAACATCTTCATCTATTATCCAAGTATCAGATGTGCATTCTCCCTCCAAATGAATGATGTCCCCTGGCTTTACTGGTACAGAGCACCTGAAAATAAAGCAAAATCTAAATACATAATTGAGGCTCCCACATTTAAATATATTAACGATGCTTCAAGAAATAAATGAGTATTTTACCCAAAAAAATAGCTATTTCTAAATTTCTGGGACTTTACAAAATAATTAAACACCAGGAGGCAGTCTTCGGAATCATTCCCAAGTCATGCTACCCTACTCTACTTTTGAAACATATCTGAGAATACTAATGGGTTTTCCTTAAATGCCAAAAATGAAAACTGATTAGTATTTTGTCTATTGCAAAAGCTATCAAATCTTCAATAGTGTGATATATAATTCCAATTATGGCTGCATATTTTAGTAATTCTCTTTTTTAAAAAGACGATTTTATTTATTTTTGTGTAGAAGAACTGGGGTATAGGTCAAAAGTGGAGGGTAAGAGGATTCACCAGAGATTGAGTGGGAAGAACAGGTGGATCTACTGAAATACACTGCTAAGGGGAGCAGAGAGTGAAACAGGAGTGGTCTGATGGGTTAGCTCCCTTCAGACTTGTACTCAGGACATTGCAGTGATAGTGCTGAGACTTCACCGGTAGGCCATCGGGGGACCCTTAATTCTCATTCTTAAGATTTACAATATATGGACAGCTTCTATAAACTTCTGAGGCATGAAATCAAAGCCAGTGTAGCAAAAATAAAATCTTATTTATCTAATTCAAACCATCCAATCCAGACAGAGTCTAGACAGAGAAATCTAGAGTCTAAAAATGTTCCATTGGGCCTCCCTGGTGGCACAAGGGGTTAAGTGTCAGCACTATGAAGCTATCAGCGGCCACTGCAGCAGGAGTTAGATCCCCAACCAGGGAGCAACCCACAAGGCACAGCAGATCTCTCCTGTCTCGCCCGCTGCTCCCCTCAGCAGTGTATTTCAGTCAATCTGCCTGTTCTGTCCCCAGCTCTGTCTCTGGTGAATCCTCTCACTCCCCTACACCCCTCTGCCTACGCCCCAACTCTTGTATGCATAAACAAATAAAATAAATCTTAAAAAAAAATAATAAAAAGGTTCTTATGTTATAATTAATTTTGCGCTCAGTGAGAACTATGGTGAATTTTAAGTTGCAATTTCAAACAGAACATATTGAGAAATAGGAGTCACTTAATGAGACCCTTTGTACTTGATTTTTAAATGACAATAAAAATCAAGTTTGGAATAAAAGATCTGAAATGCTGGGGTAACAACACAATTTTCGTGTAGAATTCATTCGGGTTCAAAATTATTCCCTTGATTAATAACTAAATTATAGCAACATCCACACAGACCATGTGATGATTTTAAGATGGTACCCTTAATCTGCCAGATCAGTGCTCAAAGTCACACAAAAATTACCAGCCATTCCTAAGTATACATCGTTCCTTAAACTCTTGTGACTGGGAAGCAGCGATGGTGAGGTGCTTTTCGTGGTTTCCATCTTCATTCTGCACAATATCGACTTCTAATACTAGGAATCGATTATCCATTCTTCTGCAAAGAACAGTTTTAGGAAAGGAAGCTTCCATCTTTTTGCAATATCTAAAACACACACATACAAAACTTTTAGCACAATATAAAATAAGAAGCTACCTAATCCCCTTTAGCTATAAACCAACCTTCTACTTTCATAGGTTTGTTTCTTCTGGAAAGTTTATCACAATGATTTTCAGCTAAAATAGGTAAACATTGTGGATTTTTCCAAATATAAGCTCCTGGAGTAGCTCCGTGGAAAATTCATGATTGTGAGGATTAAAGATAAATTGAAAAATATTAAACAACAAATTCCTACCATTGGTGCAAACCTTACAAAAAGAGATGTTTTGAACACTATCCTTACTGTAAATAAAAGAGATGTCTGTTATGAGGTAGTGTGGGTGATTTCCTGGAAGTCCTACTGTGAGCCACAGAATTGTTAATCTTTAAATTAGCAGTATACTTAGAAATCCTCCCGTCCAACTTACTATTGAATTTAATGCAGGAAATCCTTCTATAAAATTTCATTAAGGACCAACGAATCCCTGCTTTGTAAACAAGCAAGTTTAATACCAGTCACAGGAACTCATTCCTTCACAGAGTAACTAAGAAATTTCTTATTTATAATGAGCAAGTCAATTTCACATTACTTTTATCCAATAATCCCAGCTGCCTGAAATTGTGCCAAATACTATCTCTCTGCTAGAAAACAGTCCTCCCAACAGGTCCGCCTCCCAGAGACCGTTAAGCCTTTATCAGTGATAATCCAAAAACAGTATAATCTCTTCAACTATTACACCAGACGCCTTCACACTACCATAAAATTATCTTTGTCATCCAACCTTGGGTCCTATTATTTTGCAACCACTTCGCTCACGTAACCCACCGATCCTCAGGCTATGAATTTCCCAAGGCGGGCTGGGGCGCCTTAAGGAGCTCCCCAAAAGCATTGCAGATCAGAACCCCAAAACGCGAAGATCCGTGAACAACTAGCATCATCATTATATTGCAAATAACTGCGCACTACTCAGGGCTCCCGAGCACCACTACCGTTCCTCCTGGGGAAAATCCCGCCAACTAAGCACAGAGAGAAGCGTCGTGACAGCTGCAATAATTCCCTTTTATAAGGCGGCTGGGACGCCCCAGACTCGGAAGAAGTGAAATCAAGGGAAAAAGAGTGAACTTCTGGGCGAGGGAGTCTTCAGGGTCTGGCCAAAGAGACCCTGCGGGCCCGACCGCCGCGTCCGCCCCGCGGGGTGCGCAGGCCCGAGCGGGGTCGCGGGGCCGCGGGGCTGCAGGAGGCGGAGCGCGGCGCCTCCCGCGGTCTTTCAAATCTCCCGCTTTGCCCCGACCCACCCCCAGCAGCTCACCGCTCCGCGGTCCGCGCAGCCTCCTTCCCGGGACGCTTCTCGATCAGCAGCTCCAGGCCATCCGGCCGCTCCACCTCAGACCGCAAACTGCCACCTGGAGAAACCCGGGGACCCCCACCCCCGACACACAGAAGAGGGAAAACACGACCCCGCGCAGCGCGGCACGCATGCGCCGACGCCGCTGCGCCAGGAGGCCTGCGCGGGCGGCCCCTCCCGCCCCGCGGGGCGCACGTGGAGCGGGGCGCGCGGCTGCAGGGGCGCAGGAGCCGCCCCGCACCCTCCCCTCAGAGCCTGTGAGACCGGAAGAGGCCATCCTGTGGGCCAGACCAGTAATCCCGCGTTCTTCTCTTTGCATACCCCGACAGCCGCCCCCTCCAACACACACCCCCCCCCCAACCACACACTTAATTTGAGCAGAACTATAATTAGTTGCCCCAAGCCAGGTGTCTTTTGTTAGCTTTACGAATTTTGCATTCTCTGAAATCTCTCTCCTCCCTCTTTTGTGGAAAACAAAATAGAAATTATCAGATGGGTACTCCATCATACCACGACTGAATTCACCAATATCTGTGCTTGTCTTACAACCTCTTTCCACGCTTTCAACTGTGCAAAAAGATTTCCTCCTATCGGTGGGCAGTCCTGTCACTGGCTCTCAGGATCTCAAGGCATCAAGCATTCTTAAAGACATTGCTTCTTCAGTTACTCCCTCATTCTCTTGTACATCAAGAAATGATGGTAGTCACTGTAAAGCTGGAAAGCTCCCTTGTTTGTACGTGGCCCAGTAACTCTTTATCTTTAAAAGATGCTACTTTGAAAATAAAGAAAATTTAAATAAATAAAAGATGTTACTTTGATGGAACTTACTCCAGAATAAAGGAGTAGTGCTTAGCCACCATCCAGAGCAAACCTTCTTTAAACAAATGATTTTAAGGCTATTTCCAATATTAACTCCTATTTACTCCCCCACCCCCTTTTTTTTTTTTTTTTTATTAAAAATCAATTTAGGGCTTCCTGGTGGCGCTAGGGGTTAAGTCTCAGCACTATTGAAGCTATGGGCACAAGTTAGATCCCTGGCCAGGGAGTTAACCCACATGGTGCAGCAGACCTCTCCAGTCTCAACCCCTGCTCCCCTCAGCAGTGTATTTCAGTCAAACTGTCTGTTCTGCTCCCCACTCTGTCTCTGTCATGAAAATATTCTGTTTTCCTTATAGCTTTGTTTTATTTTTCATTTAGGTCTATGCATCTGTTATGAAGTAGAGGTTGAATTCTTCCCCAAGCCCCAACAACCTGCATATAGTTTTTTTCCCCAAAGCATTGTTAAAAATGCTTTCCATCCCCCCATTGGATTACTCTGGCACCTTTCTTAAAAACACACACACACACACACACACACACACAAAATTGACCATTTAAGTACGTTCTTTTGAGGTTTGGTGATCCTTATGCCAGCCAGTACCACACTGTCATTTCTATGGCCATGCAGTCAGATGGCATATGTCTTTATTCTAAGATTGCTTTGGACATTCTATTGTAGATTATTTGCATTTCTATATACATTTTAGAATCAGGTTGTAAATTTCTCCATAAGAGCTTGCTGGTATAATTAGGATTTCATTGAATCTAAAAATCGATTTGGGAGACTGATTTCTTTACAATATAGACTTCTAATTTATAAACATGGTTTATGAACATAGATTAATATAGACCTTGTCTCTCAGCATCATTTTGTAACTCAGTGTAGAGATCTTGCACATCTTTTGTAAAATTTAAGTATTTTTTAAAATATTTTAAATGAAATTGTTTTAAAATTATTTTCCAATTGACTCCTACTATTATATAAAAATAATTTTTGTATTTACTTTATATCCTGAGGCCTTACTAAATTCACTTATAATTTCTAGTAGTGATGTAAATACATTAAGACTTTCTACC
This sequence comes from Talpa europaea, assembly GCF_964194135.1. NCBI lineage: Eukaryota > Metazoa > Chordata > Mammalia > Eulipotyphla > Talpidae > Talpa > Talpa europaea. The sequence goes on along the minus strand of NC_140077.1, from coordinate 45,347,276 downwards.
TAATCACATCATCTGCAAATAGAAGCAGTATTATTTCTATCTGATATTTATGCTTTTTATTTCATTTCCCTACCTAAGTTCACTGGTTAACTACTTGTGAAATTGGGCATTCTTACCTTTTATCTGGTCATTCAATATTTCACCACTAAGTATGATGCTAGCTAAAGGTTTTTTGTGGCTCTGTTAAGCTATCTAATGCTTTGCAAAACAAACAAACAAACAAACAAAAAAAAAAACTACCAAAACCTAGTGTCTTAAAACAATTTTTTTAGCTTACAAATTTTTAATTTTGGCAGTGCTCAGTGGGTAAAGGTTGTCTCTGCTCTGCAAAGCATCAGCTGGGGACTGGATGATACACTCTGAAGCTGGCTTACTCAAATGGTTGGCAAGTTGAGGTTGGCCATCAATTTCTCTTCAGGGACTGCTTGGCTTCCTTACAGCATGGTGGCTGGGTTCCCAGCATAAGTGTTCCAAAAGACCAGATGGAAGCCAATTTAGTGTTATGACTAACTGCACAAAAGTCACATAGCATCACTTCCACTGTAGTCTCAGGGCTACTAAGCCTACCACCAAAAGGCAGGGAAAGAATAACAATGGAGATCAAAACAGAAATACTCAATCTTCAAATGGAAGATAACCTGGCAAGATTTATTTTGGATTATTAATCTGAAATAAATCAGACATAAATACAGTGATTATTTAAAATTTTCATCCATCTTGACTGCTCATCTTTAGCATTTGTACTTCAATAATGTAAATAGTTAAAGAAAAGAACTGTTGAAATACAAGTAAAATTTATTTTAATATCCCATGTATTCTATAACATAGAATGCCGATTTTTATTTAAAAAAATATTTGCAATCCCTTTATTGATAACATAACTGAGATATTTATTTACTACATTTAAATTATTTTGAGTTGATAACAATATTAGATAGAGTGTAGCCCAGAAATGAAAATATACAAAATAGTTTTAGGAAAACATGTATTTCTACCTGGGGGTATACTTGTAAATCATATAAAGATACATATTTATTTTAAAATAAAGACTTTAAAAATGAAACCTGTTCATGTAATTTTTACCAAGGTATGACAAGAAATTTTTATGCAAAAAAATCAAAACTGAAGCAAAAATGACACTTTCAACTTAGTTTTCTAAGTTATTAAAAAACACATCAATTCTACAAATCACTATTTCTGAGGATTTAACTTTTCTCCTCCCACTTCCATCATGCTTATAATAAAATATAAGAAGTACTCTAAACATAATACATGGAATTCTTAGATTTTTAAACCATTTTAATATAAAGGATAGCCATTCAAATCATGTTTTACATTTCTACTTAAGTTTATATTGCACTAAAATTATTTTACATGGAAGAACTATTTGATGTATCATAACATATACCTTAGGAACATTCTTTGACATTCACATCTATATTAATGGATATTTCACAGTCCACTTAAATAAATTTTCTAGTGTATACCAAATCCTCTAGTAAAAACAAATCTCTAATGCTAATCAGGTTTGACAGCAAAGATATTCAGTGTTTTCATTACTAATTTTGGGAAATGCACTGAATTTTAAAAAACAATTTAAATCATTCATAGTACCTGGTAGTAACAATTAAGCAATACCTGAAAATTCATTATTTGTTGTTCAGTCACTACATGACTACTTTTTAAATACAACATTCATGTTATTACAAAATAAAGAGAAAAAGTTTGTCCTTTTATCAAATGAAACAGAATAATGAGAGAGATAATAAGAATAATACTTCAATGCTGGCCTCCTCAGCTATGTTTTACAGAACTTTAAAATTCAGTTCTCTTCATTCTGCTCAATATAGCCAAGTCTGTTTATTATAATAATAATCAATGTTTAAGTCTTTGAAAATCATGATAACAATTAAAAGCTTGGAACAGCATGATAAAGCTAATGGTAACCTCTTGAATATTTTGCAGCTATTTCTACCTCCAAATAACACATTAAAATAGTTTCAAATAACCTAACTGATTAGCCAGCATCAGCTTAGGAATTTTTTTTCAATGTTCTAAGATACAACTTTTGGCATCAAAAAGTATAGTAAGCATTTTTGATTTTTGATGAATAAAAAATCAAGTATTAAAAATACCAGTGGTTCATGTGACAGGGTAAAAGTCCCCCTTCAAGTAATGTTCCCCCCAAAAGTAAAGTTAACTTTAATTTCTCTCTCTGAGATTTTATTACAGAAAATAAATCACAATTTTTTTAGTTGAGGTGAAAAAACTGCTTCATAAGTTCATATGTCGTAAAAGCCACTGCTTGAGAGGGAATGCAGCGAATGTAATTAAGAGATAAACCACGATACAATCCTTTTCGAATTCCATGGTGTCCATAGACATACTTCATAGTCTCCCGCATGGTACTGAAAGAAAATAGTTAAAAGATGAAACCCGTATGCCCACTTTTACACAGAGATTTAAGGATCCACATAATTGCATTTTTAAAAGAAGCTGAAATGTCATATTGAATACCTTTTGGAAGGCGAATGTTAAAACAAACTAAAAATTCACAATAAAACAGCAATTCTTTCAAACAAATACAAGAGTTATACTCAGAAATGTAGGGCTCATTAAAATAATGTATTTTGCTTATACTATGTTGGTGAGATTTATTGGAAACAATTTTATTATAATATTTGAAATACCGATGTAATCTTTTTAAAGGATATGTGAGCAGTTACCCTTTAACTCAAGTTCTTTACTATAACAAGTAGATGGTTATAAAACTAAAGCTTGAAGGACAATATTTCATATTTCAACAATGAAGAGTTTTCTTGTTTCAAATGGTATATTTTCTTTTTAAAACAACATATTAGGCTTTGAATTTCCCTTTCAGTAGACAATATGAGCTGAAATCTTCAAAAACTCTTTTGGGAAAACAACGGGAATTGAGATCAGAACAAACAACCTGCTCTGTCCCTGAGGGACATAATCAGTCAAAAGAATAATTCATTTCTATAGCTAAACTCTGCTGTATGATAATAGTAACTGCTAGCCATATATGGCTAACACTTGAAATGTGGCAAAAACAAATTGAAAGATACAGTGAGTATAAAATACACCCTGGATTTCAAAAGCTAAGTATACCAAAAAAAGGATGTGAAATTTGAAATGCTGAAATGACCATATTTTAGATATATTAAATTTTTTTTTAATTTTTTTTAATAGAGGCATGTTTATTTATTTATGTGTTTGTTTGTTTTGTTTATACATGCACTGGGTACAGTCAGAAGCACAGGAGGGTGAGAGAATTCACCAGAGCCAGAGCGGGTAACAGAGCAGGCAGAAGGACCGAAGTACACTGCTGAGGGGAGCAGCGGGCGGCAGGAGAGGTCTGCACGCCATGCGGGACCCTCCTCCGGTGGCTGGGGAGCACCCGGGGATCAAACCGGCGCCGCAGAGGCCGCGGGCAGCTTCGCAACCCAGTGCTCAACCGCTGTGCCACCGGGGAGGCCCATTTTAGATATATTAAATATTTTAAAACAATTTCATCTGGTTATTTTCTTTAACTTATCAATATTCCATGAGAAGTTGAAACAAATTTTTTGAAATATTTTTCACTTAAAAATATACTCATTACATGGCTATATAAATGACACTTTTATGAAAAATAATTTATCAAAGCAAAAAAATTGAGGAAAAAGCCTGACATTGTTTTATAATTTGCAAACCTCTTTAATGTCCATCTTTTTAGAGGACAGCTGAATTTGCTTATCTACTTGTACATTCTGTTTGTTGTTGAGCTATGTTGTCTTGGTTTAAATATATCAAAAAAAGCAATCTCATACATATACATAGCTTTTTACGTGGATAAAGGAAGGGCCTTTATAATATGCATGTTCTTCTTTAATATTGCACCCAAAACTGACAAGTAGTTGTTTCCTGTGGGTTAGTAGTAATACGGAAACTAAAGCCAAATGGGACTCTCGGCATTTTCTAGTTCATGTTTCTTTTTATACTATTTAAAAATGTGGCTATCAGGGCCTCCCCAGTGGCGCAGCGGTTGAGCGCTGGGCAGCAAAGCTGCCTGCAGCCTCTGCAGCACAGGTTCAATCCCCGGATGCTCCCTGGCCACCAGAGCAGGGTCCCACATGGCGTGCAGACCTCTCCTGCCGCCCGCTGCTCCCCTTAGCAGTGTACTTCATCAGTCTGCCTGTTCTGCTTTCCGCTCTGGCTCTGGTGAATTCTCTCACCCTCCCGCACTTCTGACTGTACCCAGTGCTTGTATAAATAAATAAATAAATCTTTAAAATAAAATAAAGTTAGTTAAAAAATAAATAAATAAAATAAAATGTGGCTATCAGAAAAGTTTTAATTATAAATGTGGCTAACATTATATTTCTACTTATTGGAGTTGCTTTAAAGTGAAATTTTTAATAGGAGTATCAGGACATGATTAAAATCTTATATAAAGTTATAAAAACATATTAAGGGAGGTCAAGGGAAGATCTAGACTACAGGTGAGACTACACTCATATATTCCTACTTACTAAAAGTTACATAAAGAAAATGAACAATGGCATATGAAGAACTTACAGGCACTTTTCAAATTCTGGAAGAACAGTTCCTAATTGCATTCGCCGACGAGTTACATCAAATGGGTAGCTACAAGAAGAAAAAGGCAGGGCTTAAAAGTGTTTATTTCGGTTTGGCAATTGTTGACAACAAATCTTCATATTTGCTAAGAAGTATTCTCTAGTTGTTTTGTCTAATCTGTAAGTCAAATAACAATATAGTCCTCTAATTGACTTTGCTATGTGCTTCTCTTCCTGTTATCATCCATCAGCACAATACCAAGTTTTATTCATTACTCAAGGCCAAATTAAACACTACTGCGTGAAGAAACAAATGCAGTGATCTTCATTGTTGTTACCCTAAGACAGGGTTTCTCAATTTCGGATTTTGTGGTTATTCTTAGTTGTGGATAAGACAAAGGGCCCAAATGGAATCACTTATGCTAAACCCCACTTCTCCAGATACTTACATTAATTACAGTTTCAGTCTCTCTCAGAAATGGAATCTTTAACCAGTTAATCAGGAATCACCTGATCAGCACTAGTGCAGTCATTTGTCTAAAAAGAACCCTGCCATCCCCTAATGGAAAGTGACCTTGCCACAACCAATTCACGTTTTCCAAGTATAACCTCCTTATTCCTGATTCCGTCTACCTATAAAAGTCTTTCATGTTGTACAGCTCCTCAGAGCTCCTTTCTATCTGTTAGATAACTACTCATGAATCATTAAATAAAGCTAATAAGATCTTTAGCAATTACTCAGCAGAATTTTGTTTTGTTAAAAGGCCTGCTTGTACACTATAGGTTGCTTAAGTGCATCCCTGGCCTCTATCCACTAGATGTCAGAAGCACACCCCCAGCTGTGACAACCCAGAATGTCTCCAGCTATTAATAATGTTCACTGGATACAAAATCCTCCCAGTTGAAGACCACTACCCTAAGATGCTTTGCACACCAGTAAACCAACAAAAAATTTCCTTAAGGACTAGAATTAACAATACAGGTAATTGCATTAGAGGAGAGAAAATTCCATATAAAAGATTGCCTGAAATGAAATACCTGAAAGTAATCTTTTTTAGGAGAAGAATCTCAGGTGATTTTTTTAAATATATATACTTTATTTTGCTAATATTGACTTTGTTAGGTCCCGTGCTTGTACATTATTTCACTCCATCGTCACAGTTTCTTAAAGTAGGTACTCTTATACCAACATGAAGATAAAAAAGTGGAGGGGGCCTTCCTGGTGGTGCAAGGGTTGAGATGAGAACTATGAAACTATCCACAGCCACTGCAGCACAAGTTCGATCCCTGGCCAGGGAGTTACCCACACGGTGGCGCTGCAGACCTCTCCTGACTCACCTGTTGCTCTCCTCAGCTGTGTATTTCAGTAGATCTGCCTGCTCTGCTCCCCACTGTCCCTGGTGAATCCTCTCACACCCCATCTCTGGCCTGTGCCCCAGTTATTGCCTGCATAAATAAATAAATCTTAAAAAAAAAAAAAGAAAAGAAAATGGAGTCTAGGGCCTCCCTGGTGGCGCAGCAGTTGAGCGCTGGGTTGGAAAGCTGCCCACAGCCTCTGCGGTGCCGGTTCGATCCCCGGCTGCTCCCCGGCCACCGGAGGTGGGTCCCGCATGGCGCGCAGACCTCTCCTGCCACCCGCTGCTCCCCTCAGCAGTGTACTTCTGTCCTTCTGCCTGCTCTGCTCCGCGCTCTGGCTCTGGTGAATTCTCTCACCCTCCCGCGCTTCTGACTGTACCCAGTGCTTGTATAAACAAATAAATCTTAAAAAAAAAAAAAAATGGAGTCTAGACTCCAGCATTCTTCAGTGTCACAAGAATGCTTTGTAATTTCCTATTCAAAGTTCTCCAAGGTCGGGCCTTCCCGGTGGCACAGCGGTTGAGCGCTGGGTTGCGAAGCTGCCCGCAGCGATGCTCCCCGGCGACCGTAGGAGGGTCCCACATGGCGCGCAAACCTCTCCTGCTGCCCGCTGCTCCCCTCAGCAGTGTACTTCGTCAGTCTGCCTGTTCTGTTCCCAGCTCTGGCTCTGGTGAATTTCTCACCCTCCCGCGCTTCTGACTGTACCCAGTGCTTGTATAAATAAATAAAAATAAATCTTTAAAAAAAAAAATTCTCCAAGGTGTCTAATATATACATAAGTAATATATGACAAAAATAATATATATGTACATAATTATACAATATATATGTACATAATTATATGTACATAATATATATGTACAAAAATAATATATATGTACATAATTTCCAAGCAGGAACAATTGTGTCTGAGTAGAAGGAATTGATTAGTACAAAAGAGAGAATGTGGAAAGACAAAGTACAAAGATCAGAACTAGCAAAAAAAGGGAAAGAAAGAAAATAACATTTTTTTAAGATTTTATTTATTTATTTACTTTTGCGTAGAACTGGGGTGGAGCCCAGAGGTATGAGAGGGCAGTTAGAGGATGCATAAGAAACAGAATGGGGAGCAGAACAGGCACATCTACTGAACACACTGTTGTTTTTCAAAAAGATTTATTTATTTATTTATTTATACAAGACGGGGGTACAGGCCAGATGCGTGGGAGGGTGAGAGGATTCACCAGAGACAGAGCGGGGAACAGAACAGACAGACTGAGGAAATACACTGATGAGGGGAGCAGTGGGTGAGACAGGAGAGGTCCGCCCCGCCATGGCCGGCCAGGATAGAACTGGCGCTGCAAAGGCTACGAACAGCTTCACAGCGCTGCGCTCAACCATCTGCGCCACCAGGGGAGGCCCTGAATATACTGTTAAGGGGAGCAGCAGGTAAAACAAGAGAGGTCTGCTGCCCCACATGTGGGCTAGCTCCCTGCCCGGGGATCAAACTCAGGCAGTTGTGGTGGGCCTCCATAGTAGTAGCGCTGAGACTTAACCCTAGGCCGCCAGGGAGGCCCAGAAGGAAAATAACATTCTAAGCAAAGTTCTGAAGTAAAAAAATCACAAGACTTATGACCATTGCCACCAAATACAATGTGAAAAATATGAACGCACATTTTCACACTGGGAATACAAATCATGTGAAAAATGATTACAAAGTATCAGGACTAACAGATAAATGATTATCAATAACAAAATAGAAAGTTGGGAGCTGATGATTGTCTTGAAGAAGACAAAAAAGTAATATCTGAATTATGAAGTTTGCAATGATGGCAGAAGATACAAGTAGAAACATGCAAGGCATGTTATTGAAGTAATGGAGTCAGTGACAAATTTTCAAATAAAATTAGTTATCTACAGAGATCACCATTAAAATCATAAAGATAAATGAGCTATTCTAAATATTTATGGGACGAACAGAGAACTAAAGTCTAGCTGAAGCTTTAAAAAAGTGGCATAAATAGGAAGGAAGAGGATTGGAACAGTAAGATGCCTGAAAAGGGAAGGGTGGGGAGAATGATCAGCAAGAGAGGGCATTGTTACAAACCCAAGAATTAAAACAATTGGAAGGCGATTGAAAGAACTGAGCAGAAGACACTGGACCTGTATAGAATATAGTTTAAAAAGAGAAGAAGGAAAGAGAAGACACATTACAAGGATTTAAGTAGGAAGTAAATAATAAAGAAGGGCCTCCCTGGTGGCACAAGGGGTTAAGCATAGCACTATGAAGCAATCCACAGCCTCTGAAGCACGAGTTCAATCCCCGGCCAGGGACTGCAGACCTCTCCTGTCTTGCTGGCTGCTCCCCTCAGCAGTGTATTTCAGTCAGTCTACCTGTTCTGCTCCCCACTTTGTCTCTGGTGAATCCTCTCACCCCTGGCCCCCGCACCTCTGGCTTGTACCCCAGTTCTCATATGCATAAATAGATATTTTTTTAAAAATGAATAATAAAGAAAAGGAGCAATAAAACCAAGAGAATTAGAATCATTGGAGGTAATAGTATCTCTGCAAACAAGGTTCCACAGTCAGATTTCTAAAAGTAAACCACACACTTTTCTTCTTTAGTCTAGTAAGATTTGTTCCTACCCAAAAATACACTATATTTGCTTTCACCAAGGTAATGAAAGATAGATCTTCTCAAAATGTCCAGAGCAGGCTTTTTCCAATAAATGTCAAATGCCAAGTAGAGCTAAGGTCAATCAAAGCCTTGGGCTTCAAGTGAACCTGTTAACCATTATCTTAAAGAATAAAAATTACCCAGATTTAGGGTCATCTACAGAAATAATCTTTTAATCAAAGGAACCTATCTTTTTTTTTTTTTTAATAGAGGCATGTTTTTCTTTATTTGTTTGCTTGTTTGTTTGTTTTGTTTACACATGCACTGGGTACAGTCAGAAGCGCGGGAGGGTGAGAGAATTCACCAGAGCCAGAGCGGGGAGCAGAGCAGGCAGAAGGACCGAAGTACACTGCTGAGGGGAGCAGCGGGCGGCAGGAGAGGTCTGCGCGCCATGTGGGACCCTCCTCCGGTGGCCGGAGAGCAGCCGGGGATTGAACCGGCGCCGCAGAGGCCAAGGGCAGCTTCGCAACCCAGCGCTCTACCGCTGCGCCACCGGGGAGGCCCCAAAGGAACCTATCTTATGGCAGGGAAAACATCTAGATCTTCTGGTTTTGTGACATATGTCATTCTCTCCTCATCATGTGATATTCCTCTCCCTATTTGATGCCTCTGACCCTTATCCTATTCATCAGTGCAAATAAAAATCCTTAGTCTGTCTTTCTTAATCTAGAATTTACAAGCCATGTAAATTCTCCACATATGTATAATTAAATTTTTTTTTCTCATACTAATCAGTGGGGTATTAATTTGTTTGCTTGAACAGTCAGAGAAAAGCCTAGAAAGGCAAGGGGAATTTCCCTCCACCCAACCATACAGAAGTCCTTAATTATAAAATCCAGTGAACACCTTATTTTCCAGTATTATCAGTATTATCTTGTTTTGCTTTTCTTTTCCCATTGGATACTCTCTTTTTTTGAGTCTTTATGACAGTGCAACCTCCTGTTTTTCAGCATACTTCTCAGTCACAGAAAACTTTTCTTCTTCCTAATCCTGAAAAGTTCCTGCTTCTAGTATCCCAGCACCTTTCTGTTATTTATTTATTTTTATTTTTTAAAATAAATTTTATTTTTATATTCCCCATACAAATGCAACCTCCTTATTTTGACCCCAATCCCTCCCCTCTCCCCCCACCCCTCATAGAGTGTCTCTGGTTCATAGTTTTTTGTTGATTTTGATTTTCACTTTCTTATAGTTATTCATTTTCCTGGTCCCTTATTTAAGTTTTCTAGATTCCTGCTATGAGTGAGACCATCAGGTATTTTTCTTTTTCTTTCTGGCTTATTTCGCTGAGCATGATCCCTTCCAGCGCCATCCATGTTGCTGCAAATTGCATGTGTTTATCTTTTTTGAATGCTGAGTAATATTCCATGGTGTATATGTACCACATCTTCTTGATCCAGTCATCTATTTTTGGGCATTTGGGTTGTTTCCAAAGCTTAGCTATTGTAAACAGTGCTGCTATAAACATAGGGGTGCAGGTGCTCTTTGGAATTGATATTTCTGTGTCCTTTGGGTAAATACCTAGGAGTGGAATTGCTGGATCATATGGAAGCTCTATGTTTAGTAGGTCCAGAAATCTCCACACAGCTCTCCATAGTGGTTGGACAAGTTTGCACTCCCACCAATAGTGCAGGAGAGTTCCTTTTTCTCCACATCCTCGCCAACATTTGTTGCCCAGCACCTTTCTTTTAATCTGATCTACTGACTCTCTTGGTCTGGAAAATTCTTTGAAGTCACTTATCTGATTACAACATAGTAATTCCTCTACCAATTATGTTTCCCACACAACACGTATTAATACATAACTTTATTGTATTCTCTGTCTCAATAAGAGTATAGGCTCCTTTTTTTTTTTTTAAAGAACAGTGAATGAAGATTTATTGAAATTCATTGCTGATAGAAGCAGTGAGAGAAAAGAGGTTGTCTGTGCTGGCAGAGGGTCTAGAAGCTCTTTTTATACTCTAGACATCAGTGACTGGCTAGGCTATCTGGCCTGGGGTATGTTCTGACTCATGGTCCAGATTATTGGCTTAATGGCCTGGTTCCCATTAATTCCCCTTATCCATATAAGTCTTCCAAACTTGCCTGTTGAGTAAGGAGTAGGGGCTTAGTTTTTAACCTTAGTAATGTTATCAGGACATTTCCTCCTCTTCTTCAAGGACAATGACAAGTCTTTGGAAATGGGGCAAAGGTCTAGCTTTTATAGCTGATTCACGCTGAGTTTTGGGGCATAGCGCTAGCCCTACCTACCTTATTGTCTCATAACAGTGGGGGTAGGGTGTGAAAGGGAACAAGATAGACCCACTTTGGGCTTTCAGACAATCTTTGATTTTAACTGCTATGTGTTGCTTTGTGAGACTATAGATAGCATCAATTGTCCAAAATGGGTTGCCAAAAATTCAGGCTCCTTGAGGTTTTGTTTCACCTTCAGTGTATTAGACAAATGTCTAATACATTGCCTGACAAAAAGATTTAGTGCAAGAAAAGTTGTACCTCAGACACACACATACACACACACACACACACTTCAGAAACTTAATATGAGCAAAAATTCGGGAGAAAATATGAATGAAGAATATACTTAACATTACTTTCTAGTTTTCTTTCTTTTAAATGAATCCATAGGAAATTGGTAAATTTAAATTAATTTGGTAATTGACACATAATCCTTAATAATATGCTTGAAGTGTGGGCACATTTGAGAAAGTGTATTAAATAATACTTATATTTTGTAAGGGATTTTGTGTTTTAATAATCTATTGAAAAAGTGACTAAGCAATGCTAAAAATCTGGATTGAGTAACTATAATCTGATTGAATTAAGGAAGAAACTTACGATATTGTCTGTGCTATAGCTCCAGCAACACCACCACAAAGTAAGTTTATGTGAGTTTTCAAAACCAAGACATTAGGATTGTCCGATGAAGGTCTGCCAAGAAGGTTAGGAGCATGGGAAAGCCCAACACTCTTTAAGGTACCAAAAGTAAAAAAAGAAACACCTGAAAAACAAAATATGAATTCACCATGATGCTTAACAGGATACAAATTTTAAAAAGACATCAATCTTACAGAATAACTTATTAACTCAAAAACCTACCTATACATCTCTTGATTTGTCATGTTTTACTTATTTTAAGATAAAAGATGTAATTAATGCTTACAAATATGACAAAATTACCATCTATGAAAAATAATAGCATTGGTTTCCAAATACTTATATTCCAGTTCACTGAATACAAGTAGTAGCTGAGTATAAATGCTACCTTACATGTGAATAGAATGAAACAGTTTTCTAAGGACTCACCTGAGCAAAAATTGCACTCATGATTAGTAATTGTAAGTACATATGACAACATATTTACAATAATGGTGATAATGTACAGCAGAGAGAAAAAAATTAAGAAGTGACAAAGTTGTTAATTTCAATTCATTGCCTAATTTTCTCTCCAATGAAGAGTTGTAACCATGATACTTGTAACATGGTTATAAAATAAATGGCTTATAAAATACATGGCTTATAAATATACAAAATCTAATAAATATTAAATTATTAACTCAATTATTAATAATATGCAGTTCATACTTGCTGAACACTTAAATGATTTTATAATGGTCCCATTAAAATCTCACATGAATAAAATCAAGACGGGTCTCCCTGGTGGCACAAGGGGTTAAGCACAGCACTATGGAGCTATGTGCAGCCTCTGCAGCATAAGTTCGATCCCCAGCCGGCCAGGGAGCAGCCCATACAGCGCAGCAGACCTCTCCTGTCTTACCCTCTGCTCCCTTCAGCAGTGCATTTCAGTCAATCTGCCTGTTTTGTTCCCCACTCTGTCTCTGGTGAATCCTCTCACCCTTTGCACCTCTGACCTGTACCCCAGTTCTTGTATGCATAAATAGATAGATAAACAAATAAATCTTTTTTTTTAAAGATTTATTTGTTTGTTTATTTATACAAGCACTGGGTACAGTGAGAAGCACGAGAAGGTGAGAGACTTCACCAGAGCCAGAGCGGGGAGCCAGAGCGGGGAGCCAGAGCAGCGGCAGGAGAGGTCTGCGTGCCATGTGGGACCCTCCTCCGGTGGCCGGGGAGCATCCGGGGATTGAACCGGCGCTGCAGAGGCTGAAGGCAGCTTCGCAACACAGTGCTCAACTGCTGCGCCACCTGGGAGGCCCAATAAATAAATCTTTTTTTAAAATTCAGGTATATGAGTTTACAAAAGAAATACCTAAAGTGGGCCTCCCCGGTGGCGCAGTGGGTTGAGCACAGTGCTATGAAGCTGTCTGCAGCCTCTGCAGCACAAGTTCGATCCCCGGCCGGCCAAGGAGCAGCCCATATGGCGCAGCAGACCTCTCCTGTCTCACCTGCTGCTTCCCTCAGCAGTGTATTTTGGTCTGTCTGCCTGTTCTGCTCCCCGCTCTGTCTCTGGTGAATCCTCTCACCCTCCCGCGCCTCTGGCCTGTACCCCACTTCTTGTATAAAACTAAATAAATCTTTAAAAAAATACCTAAAACATAAAGATACCAAAAAGAAAATGAAAGTTGAAAAAAAGATTTACTAGGCAAATATAAACTTCTATTTGGCTAAAAAAAAAATTATGAGGGCCTCTCTGGTGGCACAAGGGGTAAAGTGTCCTCACTATGAAGCCATACATAGCTACTACAGCACCAGTTCCATCTCCAGCCCAGGAGCTAACAAACATGGTACAGCAGACCTCTCCTGTCTTTTTTTTTTTTTTTTTTTATAGATTTATTTCTGCATACAAGAGCTGGGGTACAGGCCAGAGATGTGGGGAGTGAGAGGATCCACCAGAGACAGAGTGCGAAACAGAACAGGCAGACTGACATAATACACTGCTGAGGGGAGCAGCAGGAGAGAGAGGAGAGGTCTGCCGCACCATGCAGGTTTCTCCCTGGCCGGCCGGGGATGGAACTCGTGCTGCAGAGGATGCGGATTGCTTCACAGTGCAGTGCTTAACCCCTTGCGCCACCAGGAGGCCCAGACCTCTCCTGTCTTGCCAGCCCACTGCTCTCCTTAGCAGTATATCTCAGTAGACCTGCTTGTTATACTCCCCATTCTGTCTCTGGCGAATCCTCTCAAACAACCCCCACTCCAGCCCCCTACCCCTCTGGTCTACACCCCAGCTCTTGTACACATAAATAAATCTTTTTTTTTTTATAGATATACTTTATTTATTTATTTTTTTTAAGATTTATTTATTTATTTATACAAGCACTGGGTATAGTCAGAAGCGCGGGAGGGTGAGAGAATTCATCAGAGCCAGAGCAGGGAGCAGAGCAGGCAGAAGGACAGAAGTACACTGCTGAGGGGAGCAGCGGGCGGCAGGAGAGGTCTGCACGCCATGTGGGACCCTCCTCCGGTGGCCGGGGAGCAGCCGGGGATTGAACCGGCACTGCAGAGGCTGCGGGCAGCTTCGCAACCCAGAGCTCAACCGCTGCGCCACCGGGGAAGCCCACATATAAATAAATCTTAAAAAAAAAAAAAAGTATGAGATGGGGAAATTTGAACAATGACAATATACTACATGAAAATTAAGACTTAATTTTTCCTATTACAAATTTTTTCATGTCTGTTCTATCTATAGTCATGGCCTTTTTTAATTTTTATTTGTTTTATCAGTTACCAGTTTTGCAAAGAATCAATTTTGGCTTTCTTTTCTCATCTATCTTTATTTACCATTTCCTTGATTTTTATTCACGTTTTAATTATTTCCTTCCTACTCTGGGTTTATTTGGGAAAATTTCAAACATAAAATTCAAAAGTAGACAATAGTAGGGGAAAAATAAGAAAATTAAAACTAAGAAAAAAAGTACACAGTGGTAAAGTAAGCCATCATATACATATTACCTAACTTTAACAGTAATCAACTCATGACCAATTTTGTTCTTAATTTCTTTCTCCACCCTCACCCGAAATTGTTTTAAAGTAAATATACTTTATTATTTCATCATAGTATTTTAGCTTTCTGTGCTTTGTTGAAAGGCATAACCACATACCATTATGATGTAAAACTTCCAAACACAATTAGCTAATTGAATCCAACAGACCATAAAAAGATCATTGTATCATAACCAATTTGTGTTGACATTAGAACATCTGTTAATGTCACTCATCATAGTACCAGATTAAAGGAGAAAACTGGATGATAACTTTAGTAATTGTAGAAAAGGGTATTTGATGAATTCAAGACCAATTCAGATAAAAGTTCTTACTAAGGGCCTCCCCCTGGTGGCACAAGGTTGAGCGCTGGGCTGCCAGGCTGCCCGCAGCCTCTGCAGTGCCGGTTAGTTCCCCGGCTGCCAGCGAGGGTCCCACAAAAAAAAAAAAGTTCTTACTAAAACTTCTTCAGGGCCGCCCTGGTGGCGCAAGGCGTTAAGCACCGCACTATAAAGCAATCCGATGCCTCTGCAGCCTGAGTTCGATCCCTTGCCGGCCAGGGAGCAACCCACATGGCATAGCAGACCTCTCCTGACTTGCCAGCTGCTCCCCTCAGTAGTGTACTTCAGTCAATCTGCCTATTCTGTTCCCCACTGTCTCTTGTGAATCCTCTCACCACCACCCCTCAGCATCTCTGGCCTGTATCCCAGTTCTTGTATACATAAATAAATAAATCTTAAAAAAAAAAAACTTCTTCAACTCGATAAATGGTATAAGTTAAAAAACATTGGCAAATATGCTAAATAAGCAAGTATAAGAAAAATTTCCTTTGCTAACTTACATAAGAAAGAGAACCAAAAATGGAGTCATCCTAGACCGGGCGTGCAGGGGAGCGCGTCCCCAGCACCGGCATTTTGCAGCAGGGACCTTTCTTGCTGGAGACTGTGTGAACCCAGCAGAAGGCTCACCTAGGAGACAGAGGTAAGCTGGGAGGCTTGCCCATGCTGGGCGCCTTCTAGCCTGCAGTTCCAGCCCAGAGGGGAGCAGCACCCACCGCTGGGGCAGACCGGGCGTGCAGGGGAGCGCGTCCCCGGCACCGGCATTTTGCAGCAGGGACCTTTCTTGCTGGAGACTGTGTGAACCCAGCAGAAGGCTCACCTAGGAGACAGAGGTAAGCTGGGAGGCTTGCCCATGCTGGGCGCCTTCTAGCCTGCAATTCCAGCCCAGAGGAGAGCAGCACCCACTGCTGGGGCAGACCAGGCGTGCAGGGGAGCGCGTCCCCTGCACTGGCATTTTGCAGCAGGGACCTTTCTTGCTGGAGACTGTGTGAACCCAGCAGAAGGCTCATCGAGGAGACAGAGCAGGGACCTTTCTTTGCTGGAGACTTGTAAACCCAGCAGAAGTTCCCCAGAGGAGCCAGTGGTGAGCTGGGAAGGTCGCCCAAGATGCCGGCCAGTACCAGCAACACAGTGTCACAAGGAATACGGCAAATTAGAAAATAGGCAGTAGGGAGTAGAAAAACCACATGCAACCCAGCAACTCCTCAGCAAAAAAGCACACTGCAAAAAGAAAACCATCTACCAGATAGCAACAACAGTAACTTGGAAGAACTTCTGAGCCTTCCAGATAGAGAATTTAAAATTGCTGTGATTAAAAAACTGACAGAAGTCATAAAGGAAAACAATGATAAGGGGAAAATAATTAATGACCAGAAGAATGAAATTGAGTCCCTAAAGAGGGAAGTAAAAGAAATGCAGGAGATCAAAGAATTAATGGAGACGCTAAAGAACTCTGGGAAAAGCAATGAAAGCAGAATAGATGAAATGGAAGAACGAATAAGTACTCTTGAAGACACAGAAATAAAAAGAACTAAAACAGAAAAGGAAGGAGGAGTACGAAGGAAAAAGACCGAAGAAAGACTTCGGGAACTATCTGACTCCATGAGGAAAGGAAATATAAGAGTTATAGGAATCCCAGAAGGAGAGGAGAGAGATGTAGGAACAGAGAAAATAAACTTCCCAAACGCAAAGAAGGATCTGAAAATTGATATACAAGAAGCAAGAAGAACACCAAACTTCCATGACGAAAGGAAAAATACAGCAAGACACATAATAGTAAAGCTCCCAAGAATCCAAGACAAGGAAAAAATAATGAAACTAACAAGAGGGAAGAAACAGATAACATTCAAAGGGAAACCAATCAGACTGACATCAGACTTCTCTGAAGAAACACTACGGGCAAGGAGAGAGTGGAGGGACATAGTCAACAGACTCCAAGAAAACAGATGCCAACCAAGAATACTCTATGCCGCAAAGCTCTCCTTCCTCTTTGAAGAAAGAATATGGACCTTCCCAGACAAACAGAAACTCCGGAATTTCATTACAACTAAACCCCCACTCCAAAAAATACTACAAGGAGTCCTAAAGCCAGAACCTCAGAGGGACGAATAACAACAAAAGAAGGCCAAAGAAAGTTATTAAAAGAATAAATAAATAAAATCAAAGGAAAGACAAACACAATGGCAAATACAGATGCTAACATATCAATACTAACTCTAAATGTAAATGGACTAAACTCTCCAATAAAAAGACACAGAGTTGCAGGCTGGATTAAAAAACAAAACCCAACCTTTTGCTATCTCCAGGAAACACATTTAGCTGCAAAAGATAAAAATAGACTCAAAGTTAAAGGATGGAAAACAATTCTACAAGCAAATGGACCAAAAAAGAAGGCAGGAACAGCTATACTCATATCAGATAAAACAGATTTCAAACTTAAAAAGATAAAAAGAGACCCCAGTGGTCATTACATTATGATCAAGGGGACAATACTTCAAGAAGAAATAACACTCATTAACATATATTCACCAAAGGAAGGAGCACCAAAATATATCAGACAACTATTGGCATCTCTGAAAACAGACATCAGAGAAAACACATACGTAGTGGGAGACTTCAACACACCACTATCAACAATGGATAGATCAACAAGACAAAAAATAAGTAAAGACACTAAAGCTCTAAATAAGGATCTAGAGTGCTTGGGCTTAACAGACATATATAGAACACTAAACCCAAAAAAATCTGAGTATACATTTTTCTCAAGCGCACACGGATCATTCTCTAGGATCGATCATATACTGGGGCACAAGACAAACATCAACAGATACACCAAGATTGAAATCATATCAATCATCTTTTCTGACCATGAAGGCATCAAACTAGAAATAAACCATAAAAAGAAGGCAAGGTACTCTCCTACCTCGTGGAGATTGAAACCCACACTACTGGAAGTCCACTGGACTAACGAGGAGATAAAAGAAGAAATTAAAAAATTCTTTGAATTGAATGACAAGGAGGACACCAATTTCCTAAATGTATGAGATGCAGCAAAAGCAGTAATAAGAGGAAAATATATAGCAATAGATGCTCACATCAAGAAACAAGAAAGAACTCAAAGAAACAACCTAATCTTGAAGCTCAAAGATCTAGAAAAAGAACAACAAAAAAACCCCAAAACCAGTAGAAGAAAAGAAATAATAAAAACCAAAGCAGAAATAAATGAAATCGAAACTAAAAAAACAATCCAAAAGATCAATGAAACCAAGAGCTGGTTCTTCGAAAAAATAAATAAAATAGATAAACCCCTAGCCAGGCTCACAAGGGCAAAAAGGGAGCGAGCACAAATAAATAGGATAATAAATGAAAGAGGAGAAATCACAACGGACACAGCAGAAATCAAAAGAATAATTAATAACTACTATGAACAGTTATATGGAAACAAGTTCAACAATCTAGAGGAGATGGACAAATTCCTACAACTCTACAATCACCCAAAGCTAGATAAAGAAGAAATAGAACACCTAAACAGACCAATTACAATTAGCGAAATTGAAATGGTAATCAAAAACCTCCCCAAAAACAAAAGCCCAGGACCTGATGGATTTACAAATGAATTCTACCAAACATTCAGAGACGAATTGGTGCCTATCCTTCACAAACTCTTCCAAAAAATTGAGAAGGAAGGTATAATACCTAACACGTTCTATGAAGCCAACATGGATTAAAGAACTAGACATGAGACCTGAAACCATAAAATACATAGAAGGAAATATAGGCGAAACACTACGTGATTTGCATATCAAAGACATCTTTACAGACACATCATCCAAAGCAGTGATAGTGAAGGCAAAGATCAACAGCTGGGACTACATCAAATTAAAGAGCTTCCGGGCCTCCCCGGTGGCGCAGCGGTTGAGCGCTGGGTTGCGAAGCTGCGCGCGGCCTCTGCGGCGCCGGTTCAATCCCCAGCTGCTCCCCGGCCAACGGAGAAGGGTCCCACATGGCGCGCAGACCTCTTCTGCCGCCCGCTGCTCCCCTCAGCAGTGTACTTCGGTCCTTCTGCCTGCTCTGTTCCCCGCTCTGGCTCTGGTGAATTCTCTCACCCTCCCGCGCTTCTGACTGTACCCAGTGCATGTATAAACAAAACAAGCAAACAAACCAGCAAACAAATAAATAAAGCATGCCTCTATTAAAAAAAAAAAAAAAAAAACAAATTAAAGAGCTTCTGCACAGCAAAAGAGACAATAACAAAAACAAAGAGAAACCCCACCAGCTGGGAGAAAATTTTTGCACACAACACTAATGATAAAGGACTGATCACAAAAATCTGCAAAGAGCTGATGAGACTCAACAACAACAAAGAAAATAATCCAGTCAAAAAATGGACAGAGGAGCTAAAAAGAAACTTCTCTGAGGAGGAAATGCGAATGGCCAACAGGCATATGAAAAAATGTTCAACATCACTTGCAATCAGGGAAATGCAAATCAAAACTACCATGAGATACCATCTTACACCAGTGAGAATGGCACATATTAAAAAAACTAGCAACAACAAATGTTGGCGAGGTTGTGGAGAAAAAGGAACTCTTCTGCACTGTTGGTGGGAGTGCAAACTGGTCCAACCACTATGGAGAGCTGTGTGGAGATTTCTGGACCTACTAAACATAGAGCTTCCACAGGATCCAGCAATTCCACTCCTAGGTATTTACCCAAAGAACACAGAAACATCAATTCCAAAGAACACCTGCACCCCTATGTTTATAGCAGCACTATTTACAATAGCTAAGCTTTGGAAACAGCCCAAATGCCCAAAAATAGATGACTGGATCAAGAAGATGTGGTACATATATACCATGGAATATTACTCAGCATTCAAAAAAGATAAACACATGCAATTTGCAGCAACATGGATGGCGCTGGAAGGGATCATGCTCAGTGAAATAAGCCAAAAAGAAAAAGAAAAATACCGGATGGTCTCACTCATAGCAGGAATCTAGAATACTTAAAAAAGGGACCAGGAAAATGAATAACTATAAGAAAGTGAAAATCAAAATCAACAAAAACTATGAACCAGAGACACTTTTTGGGGGGTGGGGGGCGGGAGGGGAGGGATTGGGGTCAGAATGGGGGGATTGCAATTGTATGGGGAATATAAAAATAAAATTTATTAATTAAAAAAAAATAAATCCCAAAAAAAAAAAAAAAAATGGAGTCATCCTGAGTCTGGATAAAAACCAGAGTGCACAGGTACTTGAGGGTCAGGCAGCAGCATGTCCAGGCACTCCAACACGCTCCTGGGTGCCCAGACTAGTCCACTACCTAGAACGACCACCACCCAGGAATGACAAAGACAGCCTAGGATTGAGATTGGACCAATGATTGCTCAGAACTGCACTACTGAATACCTCATTTGCATAAGGCTAACCAAAGTATGAGCTAGCCAGCTTTTTGTATATATATAAACACTTCCCATCCTTTGCAACTCCTGTGCTTCTTTGAGTCTATGTTCCCCAGGCCTATATCCCTAAATCCCTGAATAAACACTCTTCCTTTGCAGTTTCAGTTTCTCAGTCTGCAGTGTTTGGTATATACCTTAAAAACCAATAACGAGACAAAATGTCCCAAGTCATCACATCTAGTCACTACTACACTCTGAGACCTTTGCTAGAAGAGTAGGGTACAGGAAGGAAGAAAGGCAAGGAAGGAGGGTTAGGGGGCAGGGAGGGTGAAGGGAAGGGAGGAATGGAACAGAAGTGAGAAAAATTCTATTATTTACACAGGATGTGATTATCCACACAGAAAACCCAAAGCATCTAAAGTAACATATTGGCTGGCTGTAATATCAAGTAGTATAACAGCTAGTTATAAGATCATAAAAATTAAATCAAGCTAATAAACTGAATGTAATTTTCTAAAATACGTGACAAAATTATAAGGTGTCTATGAATATATTTAACAAATATGCAAGAACTATATAAGATTTCATTAAAAACACCAACAAGGACTTTTGTGCAACATCAAAAACTGATTCTCAAATATAAATGGTAGAACAAAGTACCTATAGTTCTAAGATCCTGGAAAAAAAAAAAAGAAGAAGCATAAAGTAAAGGGATTTGTCCAGCCAAAAATAAAGATTCATGTAAAAATGCATTCTATTATTATTTCAAGAAGTAGTACCACAGACCAATGGGGGAAAGGAGGGAATGTTTAAAATGGTGCTGAGACAAATGGTTATTTTTAAAGAAGAAAAGAAGGAAAAATTCTAGTTTGGTTGGGGGCTTAACTATAAAACGCTAAATTTTAAAATCATTTTAGAAGAAAATAAAAAAATAAGGTTTTGCCAAATTTGAAACATACCTGCATATGGAGCCATTCCTAATATAGTAGGCATCAAACCTCTGTAAAATCCAAGGAAACCGCCTTCCTTTTGAGTAAAGAAACATTTTAGAAGTGAAATCACATTTTATGCATTATTAAGAACATCAAAGAACAAAAACATACATTATAATGAAAAAATTATTTTGGAATACACTCTAAAAACACAAGTGTGTTTTCATGATTACTATTAGTAATAATTGTAAATAAAAGAATAAATTTTAGATGACATTCAAAACATTTTTCTAGGAAATACTATAGACTAAATAATATGAAATACCTTTGCATAAATTGTCTTGAATGCATGAATAATTCCTGTATAAGTGTGTTCCCCTTTCACCTGGAATGCTAGGCGTACTCTAACCATATCAAGAGGATAAGTACAGATAACTGCTGTCATACCTGAAAACAAAAGCAGAAACTTAAATGTGAAAGAAATAATATATATGTATGACATTATGATTTATAATAAAAATTATACATTTGGTCCTAAGACTCCCAAAACCTTGTCAATTCCTAAGTGATAGGAACACTAGCAGAAGCTTTTTTGTTTGTTTGTTTTTAAAGATTTATTTATTTATGCATACAAGAACTGGGGTATAGATCAGAGGTGTGGGGCAGGGGTGAGAGGACTCACCAGAGACAGAGTGGGGAGCAGAACAGGCAGACTGACTGAAATACACTGCTGAGGGGAGCAGCGGGTGAGCCAGAGGAGGTCTGCTGTGCCATGTGGATTGCTCCCTGGCTGGCTGGGGGATTGAACTCATGCTGCAGTGGCTGCGGATAGCTTCACAGGTTGCATCTTAAACCCTTGTGCCACCAGGGAGGCCCAGCTTTTGGTTTTTTTGTTGGTTTTTTTTTAGATTTGTTTTATTTCTGCATATAAAAACTGGGTACAGGCCAAAGGAGTGGAGGTGGAGGGGTGAAAGGATTCACCAGAGACAGAGTGGGGAACAGAACAGGCAGATTAACTGAAATACACAGTTGAGGGGAACAGTGGGAGAATCAGGAAAGGTCTGTTGCATCACGTAGGTTGCTCCCTGGTCTGTCGAGGATTGAACTCATGCTGCAGTGGCTTGCAGATGGCTTCATAGGTTGCGTCTTAACCCCTTGCGCCACCCTAGCAGAAGCTTTTGAATGAGGTATTTCTGGGTGGGGTCCTGGAGAGAAGTCAGTAACCATGAAGACCAAGCCATAATTAGAAGCTTGAGATTTTGTGGGGAGGGCAATGGAATTATAAGTTATCATGCCTTCATGATAAAGTATCCATAAAATCCCAAAAGTATGGGGCTAGGAGAAATTCCAGGTGTGTGAATACTACTATACCGGATGGTAACATAACCCAACTCAACAGACAGAAGCTCTTATACTGAGAACCCTGTCAGACCTCACCACCCTATGCAGCTCTTCATCTAGCTGTTCATCTGAATCCTTTATCAGATAAATATAAATGTCTCCTTGAATTCTGTGAGCTGTTCTACAAAATAATCAAATCCAAGGGGAAGATGGCTATGGGAACCTCTGATTTGTAGCCAAGTCCATCAGAAGTTGTGAGTAACCTGGGGACCTATTATTTGTAACTGGCATGTGGAGTGGGGGGCAATCTCCTGGGACTATGGAATCTGATTCTACCTCCAGGCAGTCAATATGAGAACTGAGTTAAATTTCTGGACATCCAGCTGGTGATACAGAATTGATTTGTCTGGGGGAAAAAATTCACACAATTGGTGATCAAAAGAGTTACAAGTGTCTATGTGCTTACTGAAAGAGACATACAAAAGAAAGACTGCTAGGTTTTTCTAACTCAATATATATGGAGATGTGTGTATGTGGTAGCAAGGACAGGTAGATCTCTCCTATCATTAGTGTGCGCTCAAATTATAGCAATACTGTGAAAACCCAATGAAATCAAAGATAGAAGTATACGATACATGACCTGCTAGATAATAGCCTTGTGAGAAAATGGTCAGTTTATAAAATCTTCTCAAGTTCTTTCCACTGTCAACTTACATTATTAGTACCAAAGGCTGTGGTATAAGTGTAAATAAGTCTAACTGGATTGTATTTTTTTTAATTCTATTACTGTCTAATACCAGATATCAGTTTGTTTTCAGAAGCAACAGAGCAGACACTTGTCCATGAGTCATATAACCCAAGCATTCAGAACCCTAACCCACACAGAACCAAGAGACCATCAACAGGGAACCATGAAAGAAGGAACTGCCCAGACTACATTCAAAAGCTAAGAGTGAATCAACAGCCCTCCAGACTATATTCAGAAGTAAGGGATCTATCAACAAGAAAGAGCTAGAGAATGGGAAAGAATTTTTCCATGTACTAATGGATTAGTGATTAACCAATCAGATTTTGCAATCCTTAACTTCCACATTCCTAGCATTTTTCCCCTTTCTTCCTCACTCCCATGAAACCAATCTTAGCTGTTCAAACTCACAATAAACCTTCTTTTCTCAAAAGAAGATGCCATAGTACTGGCTTCTGTGCATGTCAGGCAGAAAGCCCATTGTTGAGTAACAAAACTAGCATTAAAAGAAGTAACTTAGGGGCCTCCATGGTAGCACAGGGGGTTGAGCACAGTGCGGTGAAGCTGTCAGAAGCCTCTGCGACATGAGTTGGATCCCCAGCCAGCCAGGGAGAAACCCACATGGTGCAGACCTCTCCTGTCTTGCCTGCTGCTCCCCTCAGCAGTGTATTTCGGTCAGTCTACCTGTTCTGTTCCCCAATCTGTCTCTGGTAAATCCTCTCACCCCCAGCAACTCTGGCCGGTTCTTGTATGTATAAATAAGTAAATTTAAAAAAAAAAAAAGGAAGTAACTTAGGGTCTCGCTGGTGGCACAGGGGTTAAAGTGACTGTGGCCTGTTTGATCCCCAGCCAGGGAACTAATCCACGGAGCAGCAGACCTCTCCTGTCTCACCTGCTGCTCCCCTCAGCAGTGTATTTCAGTAGATTTGCCTGTTCTGCTCCCCATTCTGTCTCTGAGGAAGCCTCAAAATCCTGCTCCCCACACCTCTGGCCTAGACCCCAGTTCTTATATGCATAAATAAATAAAAATAAGCCTTTTAAAAAATGAACTTATATTGACTATGGTGGAGGACTTTGGAGCTCCAGTGATGGGCATGGTATGATGACACTGCCATCCATTAGCTCAAAAATAAAAACACTGTTTCATTTACTCTATAGAAATTACAATATGCATAAAATTAAACTTATTCTTTTTCACCTACAAATGAGTCTGATATTAATTTGTTTGTTACACCAGCCCAAGAAAACTTCAGAGGCATGTGCTTCCAGAAAAATCTCAAGGAAAAATATCACAAGCAGTAGTAGCTGTTGGGTTGGGCTCTAAAGGATGGGGAGATTCAATTAGTTAGTGTACAAATGGAAGTGTATAAATTGTAGATAAAGTTCTCCCAAAATACGGAGGCGCCAAAATAGTGACAAAAATCATTGCTTATTCAGAAATAATTTTTCTGGGTTTTTAAAAACTATTCTTCTATTGCTAATTATTTACATTACATTTTGGTATGATAAACAAAATTGCAATGAATATCTCTGTTGCTAAATATCACTGTATATATATAATTCTTTTAAATAAATTCACAGAATTCAGCACACAATATAGGTGATGCTTACGATCAGGGAAAAGTATAAATTATTGAGTAAATAATGTTGGCACAAACTCTAGTCATTTGGAGAAAAATTTTCCTAATCAATCCCTACTTCATTTCTCATATAAGAATAAATATAAAAAAGATCAACATACAAAAAATAGTTTTATTGTTTTTTAAGGATTTATTTATTTATGTATATAAGAGCTGGGGTAGAGGGCAGAGGTGTGTGGTGGCGGGGTGTGGGGTGTGTGTGTGTGTGTGTGTGTGTGTGTGTGTGAGGATTCACCAGAGACAGAGTGGGGAACAGAACAGAACAGGCAGATTGACTGAAGTACACTGCTGAGGGAGCAGCGGGCGAGTCAGGAGAGGTCTGCTTTGCCATGTGGGTTGCTCCCTGGTGGATGGGGAATCGAACTCATGCTACAGAGGCTGTAGACAGCTTCATAGGTTGCGTCTTAACCTCTTGTGCTACCAGGGAGGCCCCTAAAAATAGTTTTAGTAGAAAAAATGATTAAGTGTTTTTATCTTAGAATGAGGAAGGCATTTCTAAACACAATACAAATTTTGAAGCTACAGAGGAAAATATTAACCTGTTTGGGTATATAAAATGTATTTTAGGGAGGAATTTTTTTTTTTTTATTTCTAGGGGGTTTAACTTTTAAATAACCTTTTCTTTTTCTTTTATTTAACATTTTAAAAGAAAAGTTTTATTAGGGAAATGAGAAAGAAAAAGAGAGCACCCACAGTCACAGGTGGACAGGAGAGCTGCTGCTCCTGTTTTGCAAGGGGAAAAGGTTTGAGAAAAGAAACACCTGCATAGTGATAGGCGGACATGAGAGCAGCATCCTGCCAGTACAGAAATTGTACAGACAGAGTGTTCTTAGTGTGGTCTGTGGGTTACCTCTGAGAAAAGTTTCACCACAGTTCCCCTTTCAGCTGCACATGGTGAGTTTCCTCATGAAGCAGACACTTTTAATTATTTCCAAAAGGGCAGGCTTATTATATGAAAAAGGAAAGAATAGATATGCCTACACAGGTGGGCAGGAGAGCTGCCTATCTAACTTCTTCTAAAATATTTTCATGAGTAAAGTTAAAAGACAAATCTAAAAACTAGGAAATAAAATATTAGCAATACTGAGGCCTCCCTGGTGGTGCAAGTGGTTAAGCACAGCACTGTGAAGCTATCCGCAGCCATGGCAGCACAAGTTCAATCCCCTGGCCAGCCAGCCAGGGAGCAACCCACATGACACAGCAGACCTTTCCTATCTTGCTCACTACTCCCCTCAGCAGTGTATTTCAGTAGATCTGCCTTTCTGCTCCCCACTCTCTGGTGAATCCTCTCACCCCGGTACCTCTGGCCTATATTCCAGTTCTTGTATGCATAGTATATAATAAATAAAAAAAAAATACCTTTTTTGAATCAGGTTATTAATGATTTTTTATAATTAAGTGTAAAGAGATAACAAATGTGTGCTACCTAATCAGTGTCACACATATAACCTAAACAAAAAATGTTTTAATAGAATATTAACTTGTCAGGGGCCTCCCTGGTGGCACAAGGGGTTAAGCACCGCACTATGAGGCTGTCAGCAGCCACTGCAGCTTGAGTTCGATCCCCGGCCAGGGAGGAGACCCTCATGGTGCAGCAGACCTTTCCTGACTCGCCCGCTGCTCCCCTCAGCAGTGTACTTTGGTCAATCTGCCTGTTCTGTTCCCCACTCTGTCTCTGGTGAATCCTCTCACGCTCCACACTTCTGGCCTGTACACCAGTTCTTGTATTCATAAATAAATAATTTTTTTTAAAAAAAGAATATTAGGTCATCAGAAAAATATATACCCATTCCTCTTACCTGCCATAGATCCAGCCAATAATCTGTGTACATGACCAGAAACTCCCAGTTTTGTGGTAATTAACTAGAAATAAAAAACATCAAATGAGATATTTTAAAAATAAAGACATTTTAATAACATTTATTATTTTAAAATGTTATTTTTAATAATGAAGACATTTCAAGAATAACAGCACTAATAAAGGGAAAAGTAGTATTAAATGTAAGTGAAATGAGCACAATTGGATAAAGCTGGACAGTGACATTATATATCACATCATAAGGAAGTCAAGTATTTTCATTAGAGCGTCTGCTGTAATTGTGCACTTTTACAAAACCATCTAGCTTAAAACTGCCAAATATCCTATGATACACATTGATGACCATAAAAACTTAGAATGTAAATGGGTAGCAGGAGTAAAATACTACTACATACAATTAAGTCCTGTTATACTGATGGCATTGATTCTATCTGATTGACTAGCTTAGAATGTTGCTTACATCTCTACTGCTTACTTGTCATTTTACGATACCCTGTGAACTTTTACTCAACATTTTCTGCATTAAGATATTTAGGAGCATAAACTCTCAGTCAGCCAGAAAAGAGAAACTTAATCAATGAGTAGGATTGGAAAAGCTGTTAACTTATAGCATCACTCAAAAACAGATGTTCACAATATGGTTTTACTATATGATTTAACAATAAAACCCAAAGCCACAGGTACCTCTCCTATAGTGAGAAGCAAAAACCACAATAAGAAGCTATTAATATTTTATGGACATATTATCTACTTGAAAGATGTTTTGGCTCTTCTTCATCAGTATGAACATAAACAATTTACTCAAAAACGACTAACAATTCTGTTACAGATGGTTCTACAATCAATTTATAGTCTTAATCCCTCAAAAAGGCATTACTTTATCCACACATCCAAAGTAACCTGAAGGGGAAAACCAAATCCTTGTCCACTAAGCCTAATATTCAAGGGCAACAAAAGAGGAAAACAAGAGAAAATTTCAAGTACCGTTTTATAATGTTCAAACGCCATAAACTGGATTGCACCATAGGGAAAGATTCGAATCATCATTGCACCATTCCCTTTGTACAATCCAAGGTATCCCTCCTTTTGGGGAACAGCACATAATGTAGAAAATACTCCTAGTTAAGAAAGATTTTTAGAAGAAAAATACTATTAAAACAGAGAAAACTACCTAAATCCAAATTTCCATGACAATCATAAAGATTACAAAGCCATCAGTCATCATATAATACTGCTTGAGAATTATAAGAATATTAATTTTTATGCACTTAAATCTACTTAAAAATGCATCACATGTCCAAATTATATAAACATACCTCATATAAAAATATAAAGCATTATAGAAAGAACAGCTGCAAATTATATTTATTAATTATTGCAAATTATATTAAATTATAGTAATCTAAAAAATACTAACAGCAGATACATATTCAAGGTCCAGAGGCTGCACTATAGATATAGATATTTGACTCTGCCTAGGAGGATGAAGGCAGTTTTCCCAAAGTGACTCAGATACAAGTGTAGTTTATTAACATAAGGAGACTAAATAGAAGAAACAAAAAACTACCTGTTAAATCTATTTCAATTTCAATAATTTCATTATTAGGATATTTTAATTAGGAATAAAGAAAAACAAAGGGCCTCCCCGGTGGCACAGTGGTTGAGCGCTGGGTTGAGAAGCTGCCCGCAGCCTGCCGATCCCCAGCTGCTCCCTGGCCACCAGAGGAGGGTCCCGCATGGTGTGCAGAGCTCTCCTGCCGCCCGCTGCTCCCCTCAGCAGTGTACTTCTGTCCTTCTGCCTGCTCTGCTCCCAGCTCTGGCTCTGGTGAATTCTCACCTTCCTGCGCTTCTGACTGTACCCAGTGCTTGTATAAATAAATCTTTAAAAAAAAAAAAAAAAGATAAACAAAGCCCTCACTTATGATCCCATATATTGATGTTTATTAGTTCCAGTAGTACCAATCATCATTCCTATTTGTAGTGCAAGACTTCTCATAAACTTATCACTACTCTCATTATGAAACTATTCAAATTCAGATTCCCTTCTAAACTTTTCAAACAAAAAAGTTTGAAAAGGCTCTTTTCTAATTAGAAAGAATTCGAGTGTGTAATGCAATGGATAATGTAAAATTCTCCCAAGTTAAATGAACAATAAAATTAAATACATATTCCTCCACAATAATTCTATTAAATATATCCTCTTGCTTTAGGAGGGGGTAAAGACTATGTCCTGTTTAATTTGACTCAATGTGCTAAGGGTAACCAAATTTAGAACAATGGCTCTTAGCAGGAAAGGCTCATAATGAGAGAGTAGTTCAGAAGAGGTTTCAATTGTACTGATAATATTTATTTCTGAAGCACTGTGTGCGTTCACATACATATTTTTTACTATTCTTTAAAATTCTTTGATAATTACAAATATTTAAGAGAAAGTGTTTCAGAGTATGATCGCTATAAAAAGGGCAGGTACCATGTTGCCTGCCCCATGTAATGAGGGGTAGAGTTGAAAAACAAGAGCAGTGGAAGAAGACTGGGAAAAGACAGGAGGAAGACTGGGAAAGACATGGAACAGACATGTGACCTCAGAATTGCACCAGGGACTTGGGGCACAACGGAGGAGACAGGTGGAATAGAGACAACGTAGAGACACTTGGAAGATATGTAGGCCCTGAGGGAGGTTGACAATGACAGTCATTACCTTGATTTGTCATCTGATTTTGCAACTTTCATCCCAGACTTGCCTGGCTCCTTCCGCCCTTTCTTATGGTTCCCTGCCAAAAGGTGCTTTAGACTTGTGGCAAGCTCTTAGACCTCAGCAACCCTACTCTGAGCCAACCTTGCTTGGCTGGGCATTTACCTACAAGGGGATGGTTAACTTTGGGTGTATTATTGGAAAATTATCATCTTCTCTTCTCTCTCTATGCACACTATCCTATTAAAGTTCTTTCACACTAAATTATGCTTTATCTTTATGAAGACTTCAATGGCAGAACCCATTTAAAGAGTAGGTTGGGGAAGGGGAATCTGGGATACCCCTCAGTCTGCACATAACAAAAGCAGTAGTAAAGGTGAGATATAGTATTTTCAAAAGAGGAAATCCAGGAGATGAAGAATAGGGGCTGGAAAGGACAGGACAACAAAAAGGACAATAAACAGAAAAAAAAATAAGATGGTGATCAATGTTCACTAAAAATTCTCAATGATGTAAATTCCTCTATTAAAAATCAAAGAATTCTCAAATTCTGTTAAAAGGCTATATCTGATCATATGCATTTTAGAAAAAAAACTCTCTTAAAACAAAATAACAAAGACAAGAGAGAAAGAATGGATGTTAAGTATTTTCAAATAGCTTTAAAATATCCATTCAGATAATTATACTCTATTTTCTCCTTCAACATATAATCTGAATTATTTTTACTTTGGGAAATGAACTGAAATTTTCTTTATGTTATAACACTGGAACAATTTTTGTAAATGTTACCAGCATCTTTAAAAGGAATATGTATTCCTTGTAGTGTATAAAGTCCCCTGTGTACCTGTTACATCAAGCTTGTGTGTTACTTAAATCCTTCTCTATATCTTGACATTTTAAAATCAAGTTAGGATTGAAAGGAATTAACATTTGATAAAATATAAGCATATGTTTGTGTATGTATATATTAGCTCTGAAAGGAAACAGAAGAAACTTGCAAAAATGTTTGCTTGATTCCAAGAAGGGAATAAGAGAAAGAAAGATGATTGCTTTTGTACATTCTGAATTATGAACTTAGGAAAATTTTATGCATTCAAAAATAAAAAGTAAAAGCAAAAAATTAAGAGTATTTTTAAATCTTATTCTGTTTCATCTACCTCTTTTTACATCACATATAATGTAAAAAGCTAAATGGAGGTCAAAGGAGAAATTCTAATTAACTCCTTCCTTTTCATTTGCCCTCCATAATATAAAAACATTTCTTGAGATATAATTGACATTTAACATTATACTACTTTCAAGTGATAATGATTTAATATTTGTAGGCTATAATAATTTTGATCCATAATAAGAAATAACTTTGATACCTTGGAAGTAACAGCACACATTTTTAAAAAGAGGCTAAAGAAATTCAATAGCTTGTCTTCATCATCTTTAATTTGACTATGAAAAAAATCATGTTTAAAAACTATCTTATGGGCCTCCCTGGTAGCGCAAGGAGTTAAGACGCAACCTATGAAGCTATCCATAGCCACTGCAGCAGGAGTTCGATCCCAGGCCAGGGAGCTACCCACATGGCACAGCAGACCTCTCCTGATTTGCCCACTGCTCCCCTCAGCAGTATATTTCAGTCAATCTGCTGGTTCTGTTCCCCATTCTGTCTTTGGTGAATCCTCTCACCGGCCACACCTCTGGCCTGTACCCCAATTCTTGTATGCATGAATAAATAAATCTTTAAAAATAAATAAATAAAAACTATCTTATGCATATTAAAAAATGCCTATAGGGCCTCCCCGGTGGCGCAGCGGTTGAGCGCTGGGTTGCGAAGCTGCCCGCGGCCTCTGCGGCGCCGGTTCGATCCCCGGCTGCTCCCCGGCCACCGGAGGAGGGTCCCGCATGGCGTGCAGACCTCTCCTGCCGCCCGCTGCTCCCCTCAGCAGTGTACTTCGGTCCTTCTGCCTGCTCTGCTCCCCGCTCTGGCTCTGGTGAATTCTCTCACCCTCCCGCGCTTCTGACTGTACCCAGTGCATGTGTGAACAAACAAACAAACAAATAAATAAATAAATACATAAATAAAAATACATGCCTCTTTGAAAAAAAAAAAAATTAAAAAAAAAAAATGCCTATAATAAGATGCTCAAAAAACATTTTAAAACTATAATAAAAAATCACTAATACTTTTTTCTTTTTTGGCTTGTATATTATAAATACACACAGCTCCATATATTACAGTAGGAATTCCATTTCAAACTTTGCATGCCTTGTATGGTAGACTGTAACCCATGGCATGTAGTCCTATAGAGCGTGAAATCTAATGTGAATATGTAATTTCACGATTACAAATCAACAAAACAACATACATCAGCATGGGGGAGGAAGTTAAAGGAATGAAACAATCTTGCTCAGACATTCATCTGTTGGGTCATTGTAAAAAACCCTAAGATATTGGGTAATATAATTCATCTCCTTTCCACCCTCAATCTAGACAACAAAAGAAAATCATTCCCTTTCCAATTTTATATAATCTCTCAATAAGTTCAAAGACCTGATTCTATCTATACATGAGCAGTACACTGTGAAGATAGAGAATTCATTGTTGGCAGAAACAGTAGCCTTTTTTTCCTTTCAATTTTAAGAATAGACTTTTTATAATGTTAAAAACATTAACAAGAAAATGATGAACAAGAGTATGTAACATAAATATCCATACTAAATAACAAATATCCATTCCTTTGAGAAAAATCACATTTAAATAAACTCAACTGGAAAAATAATTGATTCTGATTCACTCTGTTGAACATCTTTCTTACACACTGAGGCTGCTTAGCTGGTACACAGCACACATCATTCCTATTTACTGAAGCATAAAGCTATAAAATAACGGGGTGGTATGAATTAGTTGCCTTGACCTAATTTCTTTCTTGGTCACTGTCCACATTGTTTCATTTTTTTTCCCCTTTAAATCCTTTACCCTCTAATTGAAATTATATATATATATATATATATATACATACATACACACACATACACACACACATATACACACACAATATGTGATACAAATTAGCTTAGAGGAAAAAAATTTCCTATAATCCCACAACCAAAAATAAATCATATAATGTTAATGTTTGTCCTTCCAGCCTTTTGCCTAACCATGTTTATTAAAAAAGCAACATGATTTAACCATTTTCTAATATTTCTTTCATTAACTAATACATTATAAAATTGTTCCTACTTAATATTCTTTTATTATAACTTTTTAAATTAAAAAGTAGTCTGTAATATTCTTTTATTATAACTTTTTTAAATTAAAAAGTTGTCTGTAATATAAATAAGTAATAATTAACTTGGCCAATTTCCTATTATTGACCATTTTGGTTGCTTAATTATTTTTTGTTTTCTTTTTAAAAATTTTATAATTTCTAAAAAAATTTTACTGAAATAACACATATAGCTTTAAAACATATAGCTTTCAAATGTTAATTTATCTTTTACCAACATAATTGATGCTTTGCTCCTTGTAGATACATCTTGGAACATATGTCCAATTACTTCCTTAAAATACCTTCCTACAACTAAAATTGCAAGGCCAAAGAGTATGTGTCTTTTCCAGACTTTTCGGACATATTACCAAAATGCCCTCCAAAAAAACTGTCAAAAACCTTTATTCCCATCAATCATGTATTTTATTAGAGTGTCTGCAATAACTAAATGGCTGATTTTTATGTACCTAAGACACAACTAAAGGCTTGATATATTTTTAGCAATGCAAGCTTATCCACATATCATAACTGCATTGTATTCTGTGTATCCTAACATTTCCAGAAGGATTATTAAGTGTTTAAAAGAATAAACCTTAATGCCATCACAAAATGGATTTTAAAAAAATCATTCAAGGCCTCGCCTGGTGGTGCAGCGGTTGAGCACTGGGCTGCGAGGCTGCCGGCAGCCTCTGCAGCACCGGTTCGTTCCCTGGCCGCTGGCGAGGGTCCCACAGAAAAAAAAAAAAATTCATTCAATTCATTCAGAGCTGTTATGTCTGTAAAGAATATTACTTGTTAATCCCAATAAACAATTAGTTCTTACTTCATTGTTTCCAAGATTTTGTTTTAGATACCCTAAAACAGTACCCTAAAATGATAATATATAACCATTATTGCAAATGAAAGATTAAAATAATTAAGAGATATATCCCTTATAAAATCTGCCCACAAATTTGAATTCCCTTTTGTGTCCCCTTTCCATTATAATTCATAACTGGATAATCCTGTCATTCATTTTTATCTTTAGCATTCATTAACTCACCTAAATGTTTGTAATGGTGATTATGAGCTTGTAATAAAACCTTTACTCGATCCAAAGGAGCAACTGTTGTTTTGGCACAGCATCCAGCAATACCTAAAAATTTATTAAAAGGTCAGGAATAAATTACATGCCATTTTTTTCCAGATGGAAATCATTATTTGTTCAGTCAGCATACCCTCTGATTTCTAATTTGGTCTCCATGCCCAGCAGCGGCATATGCAGATGATTGGCCCCCATGCCCTCTAACTTAAAAACTGAGCACATCAGACTTAAAATTAAGCTTAAAGAGTGTAACTGCCCCCTAATACCTTTTGAATCTGGGAATCTTGCTAAATGTGGCATGGAAACACATTTGAAAGTATTTACCCAACTCTAAGGCTCTGTTTGAAGTAACTTCTACTACATGACTTTCATTAAAACAATCAACTTGTTTTAATGAAACGCGATTTCAACCGCAGCGGTTAAGCACTGGCTTGTGAAGCTGCCCACCGCCTCTGCAGCGCAGGTGCAGGGCGAGGGTCCCAGATGGCACGCAGACCTCTCCTGTCGCCCGCTGCTCCCCTCAGCAGTGTACTTCGTCAGTCTGACTGCTCTGCTCTCCCCTCTGGCTCTGGTGAATTCGCTCACCCTCTGGAGCTTCTGACTATACCCAGTGCTTGTATAAATAAATAAATAAATGAATGAATGAATGAATGAATGAATAAAAACATAAATAAATAAATAAAAACCAATCAACTTTTACCCTCAAAAATCCAGTAACTCATTTATACACTCAGTAATTACATTCATCCCTACCATATGCCACTGTGCAGACATGTGGATGACAGTAAATTGCCTGGTACAGACATGTGGATGACAGTAAATTGCCTGGTATGCTTTTTAAGGCACTAATATTTAAATATATAAAGACTTCTTGCTATACACTCTTTGTGTCTCTCCAAAATTCATATGTTAAAAACTAACTTTCAATGTTTAGGTCATGAGGGCCAAGCCCTTATGAATGGGTTTAGCACCCTTATAAAAGAGATGCCAGGGCCTCCCTGGTGGCCTAGGGGTTAAGAATCAGCCCTACCATCATGAAGGACCACCATGACAGCCTGAGTTCAATCCCTGGCCAGTGAGCTAACTCACATGCCTCAGCAGACCTCTCCTGTTTTGCACACTGCTCCCCTTAGCAGTGTATTTCAGTAGATCTGTCTGTTCTGCTCCCCACTCTGTGTTTAGCGAATCCTCTCACCAACCCCCACCCATCCTTCTGGCTTGCACCCCAGCTCCACACAAAAATAAAGTCTTAAAAAAAATAAATAAAGGGCCTCCCCGGTGGCGCAGCGGTTGAGCGCTGGGTTGAGAAGCTGCCCGCGGCCTCTGCGGTGCCAGTTCGATCCCCGGCTGCTCCCCGGCCACCGGAGGAGGGTCCCACATGGCGCGCAGACCTCTCCTGCCGCCCGCTGCTCCCCTCAGCAGTGTACTTCGGTCCTTCTGCCTGCTCTGCTCCCCGCTCTGGCTCTGGTGAATTCTCTCACCCTCCCGTGCTTCTGACTGTACCCAGTGCATGTATAAACAAAAACGAACAAACAAATAAATAAATAAAACATGCCTCTATAAAAAAATAAATAAATAAATAAATAAATAAATAAAAGAGGTGCCAAAGAGATCCCTGATTCCTTCCATCCACTGAAAACACAGCAAAAAAAGTGCCTTCATTGAGGAAGCAGGCCCTCATCAGACACCAAATCTGTTGATTTCATGATCACAGACTTTCCAGCTCCCAGAATTATAATAAATAAATATTTATTATTTATTAGTTCTCTAGATGATGACATTTTTTGCTGTAGCAGGCAAAACAGACTAAAACACTATTGTAAAGTATTTTACAATAGTAAATATTTTTACTATAATGAATTATTATTATAACTCATTGAGTTATAATTATTATTATTATTATTAATAGCTCAATGAGTTATAACTATAAAAGGGTGAATAAAAATTTTTTGTGTTTTCTTTTTTAATCATTACATTAAACTCTTTATCTTTGCATATTTGTTACAGAAGGTAGAGGGAACAAGCATTTTGTGGGTCTCCTTCACTATTGCAGAACAAAGACTAACACAGGGCCTGACACCCAAAAGGCACTCAATAAATATGGATAAATGAATGTAGTCTTACTTTACAAAGTTTTTTAAATGTAAGACAAAAATCGTTCGACACATTTACTTAATGACTCAGGATGAAACTAATGTTAAAAATCCAAAAATTAAATGCATATTTATACCCAAATATTAAATCCACTTATGGAAGCTTTTCCATATTTGTATCTAAATATTAAATCCACTTACAGAAGCTTTTCCATATCCATGAAATCCACATATTAACGTCTATATTTCTGTATCAAGTTTCTATTTTTTTTTAAAGATTTATTTATTTATGCATACAAGAGCCGGGGTACAGGCCAGAAATGTGGGGGGGGGGGGGGGGTGAGAGGACTCACCAGAGACAGAGTGGGGAGCAGAGCAGACAGACTGAAACACACTGCTGAGGGGAACAGGGGGCAAGACAGAAGAGGTCTGCTGCGCCATGTGGGTCAGCTCCCTGGCTGGGGGATACAGATTGAGCTGCACTGGCTGCCCAATAGCTTTATATTGAAGAGATTTAACCCCTTGTGCCACTAGGGAGGCCTTATCAAGCTTCTCTTATCCAGCATAAGTAACAGTCATGGCTTCCCCAAAATGAGGATAAACTAAAAATAATTTGCATTTGGGTGTATCTGACTTCAGAATACTCTGTTATATTATCTTCTTGGTTATTAGAATTAATGAATTGTTTACAATGTGCTCAATAAGCAGTTTTTTAAATAATATTTTAACTTGTATGTCATATTACTTTGTAGCTCAATTAATCATCACAATGTCCACTGAGTTGAACAAGTAGACATATCTTCCTTTTGAGCAACTGAAGTTAAGATACATGCCAAGATCACTGTTAATCAAATTTCTAACAGGTAATAGGCTAAGAGACTTAACTACAGTCACTGTGCCAAGTTTTTTACAAGTACGATCTCATGTAAATCATTACAATGCTCTGAAATAGGTACTCTTAGTTTCCATTTTAAAGATAGGGAAATGAGGGCCTTCCCTGTGGCACAGGGATTAAAGTCTCAGGGCTATCAAGCTATCACCAACCACTGCAGCAAGTTCCCCACCAGGGAGCTAACCCATGTGGTGAAATCCTGTCCCACCTTTCCTGTCCCACCCGCTGCTCCCTTCAGCAGTGTATTTCAGATAAGGCTGTTCTACTCCCCACTCTGTCTCTGGTGAATCCTCTCACCCCTGCACCCCTGGCCTACACCCCAGTACTTGTATGCATAAATAAAATAAAGATAGGAAAACAAAACACAGAAAGTTTAAGTAACTCCTAAATAATCTTCAAAGTTATACACACTTTCCAAAAATCTAAAGAAGCACTCTACCAAAGGAGAGACACAAATGGTCAATATGGGACCTCCTTGGTGGCACAAGGGGTTAAGCACCGCACTATGAAGCAATCCACAGCCTCTGCAGCACGAGTTCGATCCCCCGGGGTGGCCAGGGAGCTACTCACATGGCATAGCAGACCTCTCCTGCCTCGCCCACTGCTCCCCTCAGCAGTATATTTCGATCAGTCTGTCTGTTCTGTTCCCCACTCTATCTCTGGTGAATCCTCTCATGGCCCTCCCCACCTCCCACATATCCGGCATGTACCCCAGCTCTTGTATGCATAAATAAATAAATCTTTAAAAAAAAAAGTCAATATGAATATGAAAAGGTGCTCAGCTATTAGTCATCAGGGAAACACAAATTAAAACCACAGTTAGATACCATTAAAACACCTATTGAAATGGAATACAACTAGCGCATGTGGGTGTGCACACGCACACACACACACACCCCTATCACACACAGGCCCACACCCAAACCCTGACAATACCACGTGCTAACAAGGTAGTGGGAATACATAATGGAACAGACACTTTAAGAAACAGTTTGAC
The DNA here is from genome assembly GCF_964194135.1 of Talpa europaea. Classification (NCBI taxonomy): domain Eukaryota; kingdom Metazoa; phylum Chordata; class Mammalia; order Eulipotyphla; family Talpidae; genus Talpa; species Talpa europaea. The sequence goes on along the minus strand of NC_140077.1, from coordinate 45,309,549 downwards.
AGGGGCCTCCCTGGTGGTGCAGGGGTTAAAATTTCAGTGCTGTCAAACTATCCCCAGCCACTGTAGCCTGAGTTCTGATCCCGGGCTAGAAAGCTAACCCACAAGGCACAGCAGACCTCTCCAGTCTCACCCTCTGCTCCCCTCAGCAGTGTATATCAGTGGATCCGCCTGTTCTGCTCCCCACTCTGTTTTTAGTGAATCCTCTCACACACCACCCCCACCCCGCGCCTCTAGCCTAGACCCCAGTTCTTGTATAAATAAATAAAATAAATCTTTTTTAAAAAAAAGTTTGAGAAATTTTTATAAAGTTAAACATGATACTCTTAAAATTCAGCAGCCCCATTCCTAGGTATTATTCAAGAAAAACAAAAATACATATCCACATAAAAACCTACTTGCAACTTTTCCTAGCCAAAAGCTAGAAAAGTAAGCAAATTTTCACCCATAGATGAAACTGGTAAGTCCATACAATGGAATGCTATTCAGTAATAAAAGAAACACAATACTGATACATGCAACATGGATGACTCTTAATTGCATTTTGTTAAGTGAAGGGAAGTGAAGACTCAAAAGAATACATACTGTATGATTAATTTACATACCATTGTGAACAAGATAAGACTCCAGCAAAAGAAAACAGATCACTAGTTGCCAGAGATAGGAAAACAGAACAATGACTATAAAGGTAAATGGAAATTTTTTTTTTTTTTAAATACAAGAACCTGGGTACAAGCCAGATGTACGGGAGGGTGAGAGGATTCACCAGAGACAGAGCGGGGAACAGAACAGGCAGACTGACTGAAATACTCTGCTGATCCTGGCTGGCCAGGATCGAACCGCACTACAGAGGCTGCAGACAGCTTCACAATACGGTGCTCAACCGCCTGCGCCACCAGGGAGGCCCCGGGAAGTGGAAATATTATGGAGTGATGGAACTATGCTATATTTTGATTGTGTTGGTCCTTATACATGTTTGTCAAAATTCATCTAACGGTAAAACCTAAGCAAGATGATTTTTACTGCACACAAATTTACATTAATAAACCAGCCTTTAAAATAAAAAGAGAGGGCGTCCCTGGTGGCGCAGGGGGTTGAGCACCGCACTATGAAGCAATCCGCAGCCTCTGCAGCATGAGTTCGATCCCTGGCTGGCCAGGGAGCAACCCACATGGTGCAGTGGACCTCTCCTGGCTTGCCCGCTGCACCCCTCAGTCAGTCTTCCTGTTCTGTTCCCCACTCTGCCTCTGGTGAATCCTCTCATCTGCCCCCACCCCCGCCCCACATCTCTGGTCTGTGTCTCAGCTCCTGTATGCATAAATAAATAAATCTTTTTAAAAAATAAAATAAAATAAAAACAAAGCTTCCAGGTTGGTGAACACATGAAGATTTAGAGAGAGTGGTGTGCAAGGAGAGAGCATGGAAACTTCATGCCCTTTCCCCATATCTTGCCCTATGCATCTCTTCCATCTGGTTGCTCCTGAGTTATACCCTCTGTAATAAATTGGTGATCCAGTGAATAAAAATAAATAAAACAAAACAAAAAAAACTATGCAAAAACCAACCAAAAACTATGCAAGCTCCTAAAAAAATCTACAATTTAATCAAGATCCCTCTGTAAAGTTTCCAGTACTCACTCTCTCTAATTTCTTTCTTCCTTTTGGTAGACTTTGCAGAGCAAAGTGTAAGATATATAGAGAAAAAAAAGCACAGATTTTAAGTATGCCACTTAATGAATATACCTACGTAAGGACCATCTGAATCAGGAAATGAAACATCACCAGCCTCCTAGAAGTCCTCCTACACTCCCCAAATTACTATATATCTGCTTCTCCTCCTCAGGAATAACCAATCAGTCTTCTAACAACATGGACTCAATTTTGACTAAACTTTATAGAAATAAAACCATCCCATATGCATTCTTCTAAGTCTGGCTTCTTCTGCTCAACATTATGCTTGTGGGATTCATCCACCGTTGCATGTGGGAGAAATTTATTCATTTTCAGTGTTGCACAGTAGTTCATGGCATGATTTTTTTAATTGCATTTATTTTATTAGGCAATGTTGGTATACAATACTGTATGTGATTCAGAGGTATAGATTTATATCTCTTCAGATGTTACCACACCACACTCAAAACCAACACACCCATAATCCTTAATCACAGTCCTCATGATATGCTTGCACAACATTTTAGCTATACTTTCTAGCATTGATGGGCATGCTTCTAGTTTGCATGGGTTGCTTCTATTTGGGACTATTAGGAATATCACAGACAGGACAGAAATATGTAGGTTGGTATTTACCTAGGAGTGGAACTACTAGATCACATAACATACAAATGTTCACTATATGAAGAATCTTGGTTGCGAGCCTCACCTACATGTTACGAAGACTCCACTCCAATGTCCAGTCAAACTACAAAATACAACATGTCTGAAACTGAATACTTGATCTCCCCCTACAATCATCATGAAAGTTGGTCCAACTACAGTCTTCCTACTTCAATGACCACTTTATTCTTTCAGCTGCTCAGGTCAAAATGAGTTACCTGAGATTTCTCTTCCTTAACTCATCATCTTTAATCTGTTAGAAAAATCCTATTTTTTCACTGCCTCCCTGGCTACTACTCTAACCCAAGCCATCATTATCTATCGCCTGAATTACTGCAATAAACAGCAAATTGGTCTCCTTGCTTCCATATTTACACCCTTACAGATATTCTCAACAGAGTAGTCAAAGTGATGCTTTTGAAACATGCTACATCATATCACTTCTCTACTCAAGACATGAATGGCTCCCCACTTCACTCCAGGTATGTTATTATTTAAACTGAGGAAATTTGACATATATAAGATTCTATTACTTTTCAGATATATCACAGGATGACTCAATATTTGTAAAAAACGTGATCTTTACAATAGTTTGCAAGATCCTTCATTTCCTGTCCCCTTTTGCTCCTCCGCCTTCTTTTCTCATCAACACTGCTAGGCTCTAGCTACATAGATCTCAAGGCTATTCTTTGAACACATGTGTCCCTCTCCTGTTTTGAAGTCTTAGTTTTAACTCTTTTTTTCACATCAAATGCTCTTGCTTAGAGGTAAACTTGTTAAACTGCCTCACTTCTTCAAGTCTGCTAAAGTGTCATCTTCTCACTGATACTTACCATTATCCTATTTAACACTGCACCTACTCAGATGCTCCACTTCCTTGCCCCACTGTCCTTTTTTCTTCCCAATGCATTTAATCACCTTTTAATTTATTTCTTCATATAACTTACAACCAGTGTAAACTCCAGGATCTTTGTTTTGTTCTTAATATGTATGAAGCAAGTAGCAGACACTCAAATATTCCTTTGTATAAATGAATGGCCCTTTTTTATCTGAAGACCAAAATAATTAAATTGTTATACTACTACAGCCTACAGATACTATCTTTCTATGAGTCCTCATAATGTGGAATTTTTTAAATTCCCAGGCTTAATTAAGTGATGACAACTCAAACAACCAATTAAGAAAGAGCAGAGATTGAAATACCTTCTTATGAGAAAAGAGAGGAAACTTCTGAGAGACAATACGAACCTTCTGCTCCCCCCTACACACACACACACACACACACACACAAAATAGGTAGGGTGGCACCTTTCAAGTAACTTGAGGCAGTTTACTAAAATCATTGAACCTACTTTTGGTTGTGGACAGTTTTAAACAACTTCCCAGTCATCTTTAAAAAGCTGACCTCTAATATTTGTTTTCTTTTTAAGAAAACAGTAAAATCCAATTGTATGCTAGGTCATCAATGGCCTTTATAACAGAACGGGGAGCACAGCATGTTTCACTGAAATCCTGGGGTCTTTGTAAGGTGTTCTCTTTTCCCTGGCATCCAACCGTGAAAAACAGTGCCAGGTTCAGCCCTTCCTCCTCCTCAGATGCTCTCCCTAAAGTCCGAGGCCCTTCCTCCCCAGGCCTCTGCTGTCACTCTGGTGTCATAAGTGATCACCACGAAGAGATCACAGCCGGTCTGAACAAACATCTGGCAGGACACTGAAGCAGTCGGTGTCCAAGGATGTCATCGCGGCCCCAAGCCACCCCACCTGCCCGGGATCCTGCCCCTGCCGCCCCGCATTCCGGGTCCCCTCGGAGGACACCCACCTCCGGCCAGGAAGGAGCGCAGCCAATGGAAGTCTCGACGGGCGGTGGGTCCTCCGGCTCCCGCCGCCTGCGGCATCGCGGGAGGGGGATCGGCCGCTGCCAGAGCCGCCGTCGCAGACGCCGCCATTGGGACGCCGGACGCGTCGGGACCTTCGATTGGTAATTTACAAACTACCGGCAGAGGCCATGGCCCAAGCGGCGCAGACAGAGCACGGGCCGCCGCGCCAGGCCAGCCCGGCAGAATAACAACCCGGGCGCGGCGCCGTCTGATGGCGTAATCCGGGGGCGGGGCCTGCGTCCGGCCCACGCGGTTGTCCCCTGGCCGACGCCTCCTTTATCCTGTTTTACCCGACAGTCTTCCTCGATATTCTGGCCTGTGTTCACACAGGAGACGGGAAACTTGATCTACGAGACGGTCCCACCAAATCCACCTCAGCGGGCCTCCCTGGTGGCGCAGGCGGTTAGGCGCAGCCCTGTGATGCTGTCCGCAGCTTCTGCAGCGTGGGCTCGGTCCTGGCGGGCCGGTGAGATACCTACATGGCTCGGCAGACCTCTCCTGTCTCACCCGCTGCTCCCCTCAGCAGTGTATTTCAATCCGTCTGCTTGTTTTGCTCCCTGCTCTCTGGTGAATCCACTCACCCTCCCGCACATCTGGTCTGTACCTCGCTCGGATCTTGTATAAATTAATAAATATTGGGGGGAAAAAAACAAAAACAGGGTCTCCCCTGGTGACACAAGCCATTGAGCGCAGTGCTGTGAAGCTGTCCGCAGCCTCTGAAGCACCAGTTGGATTCCGGCCGCCTGCAAGTGTCCCACATGGCACAGCAGACCTCTCCTGTCTCACCACTGCTCCCCTCAGCGGTGTATTTCAGTAGATCTGCCTGTTCTGCTCCCAACTGTATCTGGTGAATCCTCTCCCTCTCCCGTGCATCTGGCCTGTACCCCAGTTCTTGTATAAATAAATAAATAAATCTTTAAAAAAAAAATCCGCCTCAGAAAGCCAGCCTCTGTTTGCTGACCTATAATAACTGCCCGTTTGGGCTGTTTTTTGGCTTTTCTAAAATGAACACTTTCCAAAACCAGCCTTTGGCTCCTCGCTCTTTCCAGGAACCCTTGAAATTGTGCCGTCTCTCACCAAACCAACTGTAGCTTCCTAGAGTTTTTCACTGAACCTTAGCTTCTGCCCTTCCTAACTTCCAGCTAGGCCTCCACTCCAGCCCTACCAACTCTGCCAAAGAAGTACGGTGAGCACTGGTTCTTCTTTGGGATGCTACAAATTGCACAAATACTTATGCCTTGTCAGTCCTTTCTAAATTCATGCACAGTTTTCAAATTTCGTTGAGCTATACTCTCCACCAGTTTCAGCCCTTTATTCTTTTTTTTTTTTTAAGGATTTATTTAATTTATTTATTTATACAAGCACTGGGTACAGTCAGAAGAACGGGAGGGTGAGAGAATTCACCAGAGCCAGAGCAGGGAACAGAGCAGGCAGAAGGACCGAAGTACACTGCTGAGGGGAGCAGCGGGCTGCAGGAGAGGTCTGCGCGCCATGTGGGACCCTCCTGCGGTGGCCGGGGAGTGGCCTGGGAGCAGCCGGGGATCGAACCGGCGCTGCGCCACCAGGGAGGCCCTTCAACCCTTTATTCTTAGGAACTTGCCAGTTTTCTTCTCCCTGGACATCTGTATCCCAAGACTGTTTCTCAGTCCTTCCTTCCACGCAATAATTCTCTTACTATAACCCTCTCATCACTTCCAGCCTAGGCAAAATTCATTCCTATTGTTTGTCACCAAAGTTATTCTGATCTAATACACTCTTTTTCATATTTCATGTATTGTAATTGTCCTCAGTACTTACTCCAAACTTCCCTATCACTGACATTGGCCTACTCTCTCTCTCTCTCTCTCTCTCTCTCTGTATATGTCTTTGCAAGGTATGTGTAACCGCATTTACTAACGATGAGTCCAGATTTCAGATTTATCTTCTCCCATCTTTTCAACTATTTTTTAAAATATTTATTTATTTATTTATACAAGCACTGGGTACAGTCAGAAGCGGGGGAGGGTGAGAGAATTCACCAGAGCCAGAGCGGGGAAAAGAGCAGGCAGAAGGACCGAAGTACACTGCTGAGGGGAGCAGAGGGAGGCAGGAGAGGTCTGCGCGCCATGTGGGACCCTCCTCTGGTAGCTGGGGAGCAGCCGGGAATAGAACCAGCGCTGCAGAGGCTGCGGGCAGCTTGGCAACCCAGCACTCAACTGCTGCGCCACCGGGGAGGCCCCATCTTTTCAACTTTTAATTCCTAATCAGAAAATACAGACCCATATAGAAATACCATTACTTATATTTTGCACGTCTAATGTGAAGAATCACAACCTCCTTGAAGTGGGAATAGTTGCACATTGTGAACATAATCAATGCCACTAAGTGTTCATTTAAAAATAATTAAGGGGCCTCCCTGGTGGCACAAGGGGTTGGGTTGCAGCACTGTGAAGCTATCCACAGCCACTGCAGCATGAGTTCAATCCCTGACCAGGGAGGTGACCCTCATGGCGGGAGCAGACTTCTCCTGTCTCACCTGCTGCTCCCCTCAGCAGTGTATTTCAGTACATCTGCCTGTTCGGCTCCCCACTGTGTTTCTGGTGGAACCACACACACACACACACACACACACACACACACACACACACACCGGCTCCTCTGGCCTGCACCCCAGCTCTTGTATGCATAAATAAATAAATCTTTGGGGGCCTCCCTGGTGGCACAACCAGTTAAGACGCAACCTCTGCAGCATGAGTTCGATCTCCAGCCAGCCAGGGAGCAACCCACAGACCTCTCCTGTCTCGCCCGCTGCCCTCCTCAGCAGTGTAGTTCAGTAGATTTGCCTGTTCTGTTCCCCACTCTGTCTCTGGTGAGTTCTCTCATCCCCCACACCTTTGGCCTGTACCCCAGCTCCTATATGCATAAATAAATAAATCTTTAAAAAAATAGTAATTAAAATGGTCAATTATGTGTTATGTATATTTTGTCCCCATAAAAAATGAGCTACCTAAATTTTTATGTAAAAGAGAAATAAATCTATATTTTCATATTACATAACCAGCAAAGTTACCCCAGTTCCTAAGGCTAACATTTATTTTCCTACTGTCGTATAGTCTGTATTAGTACATCTCTTCTCTTGTGCTTCTATCCCTAATAAAGTGTACCACGCAGGTTTAATTAATCATTTAACAGTCCCCAACTCCAAAATTCAATCCATTATCAAGGATGGAAAGAAAGTTGATATAAATGATAATTGACAAGTCTACTGATTTAAACATCCAATTATTTCTTCTTCATCTACAAAGCTAGTTACTACTAAACCACCCAACCAATAAATGTTATAGTGTGGCTGGGCTCTGTCTGCGGGTCTCTTCTCTTCTATAATTACACTCATTCCCTGAGATCTCACTCAGCCTCGTAGTTTTAAATACAGTTCATATGCTGATGACTCCCAATATCTAGCCCACTCCCCAACTATAAATATAAATCAATATCTTCACCTGTGTATCTAATCGTGCCTATTTAGCACATCCAAAACTAAATTACTCCTCTTTCTTCATAAACATGCTACTCCTACAGCCATCTCTCATTTCATTAAGTAGCAATTCTATCCTCCCTCAGTGCATAAACCTTGAGTTATTTCCTAATTAGTTTCCCCACTTTCTCTTGCTCCCTGCGTGGGGTATGACATCCCTATGCTAACATGGCAGTCAAAGCAATCCTTTTAAACCTAAAGCAGGGCCTCCCTGGTGGTGCAAGGAGTTAAGACACAAGCTATGAAGCTGTCTGCAGCCTCTGCAGCACAAGTTCCATCCCAGGCCAGTCAGGAAGATACCCACATAGCGCAGCAGACCTCTCCTGACTAGCCCACTGCTCCTACCCTCAGCAGTGTATTTCAGTCAGTCTGCCTGTTCTGTTCCCAACTCTGCCTCTGGTGAATCCTCTCACCCCCTCCCCCCACCAACACCTCTGGCCTGTGCCCTAGCTCCTGTATGCAAAAATAAATAAATCTTTAAAAAATTAAAAAAAAACTAAAGCAGGGCCTCCCTGGTGGCTTAGGAATTAAGTCTCATTGCTACCACCTTGAAGGCCCACCCACGTCCCCTACCATAGCCTGGGTTTGATTGCTGCTAACCCACATGGTGCAGCAGACTGCACCTGTTTCACCCACTGCTCTCCTTAGCAGTGTATTTCAGTAGATCTGCCTGTTTTGCCCCCCATTCTGTCTCTAGTGAATACAAATCTTAAAATAAATAAATAAAACCTAAAACAAATCTTATCACTTCTCATTCCAAAACCCTTCCCTAACTTCCCATATTGCTTAGGAAAATTCTTACAATGTTCTACTGCTTTCATACTATATGGCTGGTCTCAACTCCTAGGACACCCTTCAGTCACACTGGCTTCTTTGTTGCTTCTCATAAAAATTGGGTATGCACCCCCTCAGGGACCTTACACATGCTGTTCCTCCTGTCTGTACTGTTTTTCCTTTATATATGGCATAAAACTGCCTCCTTCTCTCCCCTCGTTCAGGTCTTTACACAAATGTCAACTTCTCAGGGAAATCTTTCCTGCTTATGATATTGTAAATTACCATTTGCATTTTTCTCTGCTTTAATTTTAATTTTCCATTGTGCTTATCAGTTTTTTATAAACATGTTACATATAAAATTTATATTACATATAAAGTGCTTATTGTCATTTCCCCCACCACTAGAATGAAGGTAGGAGTTACCTGTTTTGTTCATTGGATGTGTCATTTGACACTGAATAACTGATAACTCACAACTCATCATGGATACATGTGAAGATTAATCCTTTCTCTGTCCTTTACTTTTAGATTATCTAACAAAAGCTAAAGAAGTGACAAGAAACTAATCCCTTCCTGCAAAGAATTTATTATTTCGTGGATGAATGTGACCCTAACAGAAAATAAATGTAATACACAAGTAAAAAGTGGGAATGCAGAGAAAAGATAAGCCTCATTGTCAGTGGTCATCAGGGAAGGAAGAATTGAACTGTCTTAGACATGGCTAAATATGGGCCAAGGCACCCTGCACACACACACACACACACACACACACACGCATGCATGCACAGACTACACATAAATAAGGATGTCTTTAAACTCATTTAAAAAACAAAAAATAGGGCCTCCCCGGTGGCGCAGCGGTTGAGCGCTGGGTTGCGAAACTGCGCGCGGCCTCTGTGGCGCCGGTTCGATCCCCTGCTGCTCCCCGGCCACCGGAGGAGGGTCCCACATGGCGCGCAGACCTCTCCTGCCGCCCGCTGCTCCCCTCAGCAGTGTACTTCGGTCCTTCTGCCTGCTCTGCTCCCCGCTCTGGCTCTGGTGAATTCTCTCACCCTCCCGAGCTTCTGACTGTACCCAGTGCTTGTATAAACAAAACAAACAAACAAACCAGCAAACAAATAAATAACGCATGCCTCTATAAAAAAAAAAAAAAAAAAGAAGTGTTTAAAAAACAAAAAATACCCAGTTTACCTAGCTTTGATTTTCTCTCCATGACTTCCCATCAAAATGAATGACAGCTTATTGACAAACATTAGGGATGTAGATCAAGGTTATATCATGAACTGTATTAATCTGGGCCTAACAAGTTTAGACTTAATGCAGTGGATAATAAGAAGCTGATGACAGCTATGTTTTCAAAAAATAATCTTGGAGAAATGAATGCACTGATTGGGAAGGCAGACACTGACAGATCTGACTGTAAGGAAGCCAGTTAGGAAGGTTTTGCAACGGTAGAGGAATAGGCATCATATATCACAGATGCCATATAAATTTCAAAAACTTTGGAGACATATGTAATTTACTCCTTATATAATATAGAATATTCGCTTATTTATTCTTATTTATATATTTTTATTTTATTTGTTTATATAAGTACAGTGAAACTAAATTTTAAAAACACTAGATGTCATTAGTTCACAGTCATTCGTTTATTATAAAAGAGACATGGAAATTATTTACATGATTACAAATTATTTTTTTAAGATTTATTTATTTATGCGTATAAGACCTGGGGTACAGGCCAGAGGTGTGGGGGCTGAGAGGATCCATCAGAGTGGGGAGCAGAACAGGCAGATTGACTGAAATACACTGCTGAGGGGAGCAGCGGGTGAGACAGGAGAGGTTTGCTGTGCTTGTGGGTTAGCTCCCAGGCCAGCCAGGCAGGCATGGAAATCATTCAGTGTTGCAGTGGCTACAGATACCTTCATAGTGCTATGACTTAACCTCTTGTTCCACCAGTCCCTACTTCTACTGGTGCTGTCAAGGCTATGGGAAAGATTGTTACTGAACTGAAAAGGAAGTTCACTGACATGGTTTTCCATGTTCCCACCCATAACGTGTTGGTTGTGGATCTGACCTGTCAACTGGAAAAATTTGTCAAACACGTTGACATCAAGAAGATGGGGAGAAAGCTGTTATGGGGGCCCATGGAGGGCATTCTTTCACCACTGACCATCCCATGCTTTTAACAGTGACAACCACTTCTCCACCTTTGATGCTAGGGGTAGCATTGCTTTCAACAGCCACTTTGTCAAGCTCATCTCCTGGTATGACAGTGAATTTGGCTACAGGAACATAGTGGTGGACCTCATGGTCTACATGACCTCCAAAGAATAAGAGACGCCTTGGTTACTAGCCCCAAAAAGAGCACCAGAGGAAGAGAGAGGCATTCATTGCTGGAGAATCCTTTCCCCTCTCATCTGACATACTGAATATATTCTAACTTTGTTTTAGTTCCATTCCAGATCCCTTAGAGAAAAGGATGGGCTTAAGAGCTCTACCTTGGGGCCTCCCTGTGGCGCAGTGGTTGAGCGCTGGGTTGCGAAGCGGCCCGCAGCCTCTGCAGTTCGATCCCTGGCTGCTCCATGGCCTCCAGAGGAGGGTCCCACATGGCGCGCAGACCTCTCCTGCCACCCGCTGCTCCCCTCAGCAGTGCACCTTGGTCCTTCTGCCTGCTCTGCTCCCCACTCTGGCTCTGGCGAATTCTCTCACCCTTCTGCGCTTCTGACTGTACCCAGTGCTTGTATAAATAAATAAAAATAAATCTTAAAAAAAAAAAAAGAGCTCTACCTTGCCCTATACCATCAATTAAGTACACAGTTCCTGGCAAAAAAAAAAAAAAAATGTTGGATGAACTTGAGAAAGTAGTTGGGGCTTCCCTGGTGGCGCAAGGGGATAAGATGCAACCTATGAAGCAATCTGCAGCCACTGCAGCACAAGTTCGATGCCCGGCCAGGGAGCTACCCACATGATACAGCAGACCTCTCCTGTCTCACTCACAGCTCCCCTCAGCAGTGTATTTCAGTCAATCTGCCTGTTCTGTTCCCCACTCTGTTTCTGGTGAGTCCTCTCACACCCCAACCTCTGGCCTTTACCTCTGTTCTTGTATGCATAAATAAATAAATTTAAAAAGAAAGGTTGCCAGATCTTCCTTGGGCATCATGGCGGTGTGTCAGGGATTACCAAGGAGGGTTTAAAGATGTCATCTCATGAAGACACCTTGAAATTATAACATTTTAGAAACTATGCAGCTTCACCTTAATCTTCAATCTCTGTTTTATGGTTGTTATTGTTAGAAAAGTAAAATAATATCTATGTCTTAAAATTTTTTATTATACATGCTGTATTCATGGAAAATCAAGATCTTTGAAGGAATGATCATTTCTTTAAAGGAATAAATATACGTTACATTCAGCTCCAAGCATGGGAACAGTTAGATTGCAACTTTCTTCTTATGGGTTGCCATAATTTTCTTTCATTTTTAAAGATCTATTCATTTATGCATACAAGAAGTGGGTACAGGCCAGAAGTGGAGGGAGTGAGAGGATTCACCAAAGACAGAGTGGGGAACAGAACAGGTGGATTGACTGAAATACACTGCTGAGGGGAGCAGCGGGGTGACACAGGAGAGATCTGCTGTCTGCTGTACCATGTAGGTCACCTCCCTGGCCTGGGATGGAACTTGTGCTGTAGTGGCTGTGGATAGCTTCATAGTGCTGAGAGTTAGCCCCTTGCGCCACCAGGGAGGCCCTGCCATAATTTTCTTGATTTGGGCAATAGCTTTACCTGGATTCAGTCCCTTGGGACAGTTCCGTGTGCAGTTCATGATGGTATATCAGTTATATAGTGAGAACCGAGAATAGTTTCTGCAGCTTGGCCAGGCACTCCTCCAGGAAATCGTCCCTGGAGTTTATCCTCCAGCAACAGACCTGCAGAAGAACTATAGGTCCCAAATATTTGTCTCCAGCCACCAGTGGTGCTGCAGCAAACACAGAGAGTACACTTGAAGCATCACCCCCTTTCTCACGGTCCCCTACAGACTGCAGATATATGGCTGCTTGCCTTCTCCAAATTCACCCTTTTTCAAATAAGTTGCAATGGATTTGTATTGAGCATAGAATTTGCTTAAACCAGGAACACATACTTTTGTGGCAGAGAGTAGATTTTTGAGAATGGTGTCAGTTCTTTAGGTATAAGCTAGACTGTTGTCTCCCTTGATGTCTAATGTACAGGACTCACAGATATCTGCTGAGCAAGAACATTGGATGCTCAAGGTAGACTCAAATTTATTCTTAATCTTAATTAAAGTTTTCAATATCACAGGACCATATTTACTCAAATCAGAGTTTACATAAAAGGTTTATCTTCAATTTTGTCTGACTTCCTTCACTAAATAGCAAATTTCTTTCTTTTTTAAAAGATTTTATTTATTTATTTTTGCATAGAAGAACTGGGGTGTAGGCCAGAGGTGCTGGGGGTTAGAGGATTCCCCAGAGACAGAGTGGAGAACAGAACAAGCAGATTGACTGAAATACTCTGGCAATGGGAGCCACAGGCGAGATAGGAGAGGTCTGATGCACCATATGGGTTAGCTTCCTGGCCAGGGATGGAACTCATGGTGCAGTGGCTGGCAATATAGCTTGATAGCGCTGAGACTTACCACCTTGCGCCACAAGGGAGGCCCTATTTAGTAAGTCCTTAAGATCATCTAGTTACTAAGTAAAGAAGCAGATATTTAGGGCCTCCCTGGTGGTGAAAGGGGTTAAGTCTCAGTTCTGTCAAGCTATCGCCAGCTACTTCCACTGCAGCATGAATTTGATGAGTTCCATTCCTGGCCAGGGATTTAACTTACATGGTGCCGCAGACCTCTCCTATATTGCCGCTTGCTCCCCTCTGGAGTGTATTTCAGTCAATCTGCCTGTTCTGCTCCCCACTCTGTCTCTCACCACCCCAACCCCTTCCTACCAGGCACCTCTGGCCTACAGTTTCTAGTCTATAAAATGTGGATGATCTCTTCCTTCAGATATAATGTGAATATCAAATTAGGTTATGTGGGCATAGAACATATCACAGTGCTCAGCACATAGCAGGTGCTATATCTCTTCCACTTCTTTAGTATGTGCAACTCTGGGCCTGCAGAACAGATCATTTTTCATCAGTCAATAAACATTTACTGCTTACTTACTGTGTGCCAGGCACTATGTTAGATGGGCAGATAAAATTCCTACAAAGACTTTTGTAAGAGAGCAAAAAGCTAAAAAAAAAAGCAAGTATAGTTTGTCTATTACAAATATCCCATATTGTAAGTGTATGCAAGTAGTGCTATAAACTACAGGGGGTAGTGGGTTTAGGAATGCTAAAAACTTGTTCCCCTCCAACCCCCACCACCAAAAGCTAGCAACTTGAACTAAGCTTTGAAAAATAAGAGTTTTCTAGGCAGTTGTAGGAGAATGGATATTTCAGAAAAGGGTCTGCATCATTTCAATGTAGTTACAATTAGCAATACCAATTAACTACAAAATATATAGAAAATATAACCCAAGATATCCTTTCATTTGTGCAATATATTGATATTCATTTGTTCAAGATATTTCTTATAGGGCCTCCCTGATGGTTCAAGGGGTTAAGAAGCAACCTGTGAAGCTGTCCGCAACCACTGAAGAACAAGTTCAATCCCCAGCCAGGGACCTCCCCACATGGTGCAACAGACCTCTTCCAACTTGCCCGCTGCTCCCCTCAGCAGTGTATTTCAGTCAATCTGCCTGTTCTGTTGCCACTCTGTCTCTAGTGAATCCTCTCACCTCTCCCCCACTTCTGGCCCATACCCCGGTTCTAGTATGCATAAATAAATCTTTTTTTTTTTTTAAAGATCATTCTTGTAATAAAGCTTGGTTCCTGTCCTCCTTGGAATTTCTACTCTATAGTAATAATTTAATCAACCACAGAAATTCATATAAAATTTAAACTGATAAGATCTTCTGAGTAAAGGTTTAGTAGAGGAGAATATAAAGCCATAAAATAGGAATATGAGGGACCTTCCTGGTGGTGTAAGAGGTTAAGTCTCAGCACTGTGAAGCAATCTGGAGCCACTGCAGCACGAGTTTGATCCCTGGCCAGGTAACTAACCCACATGGCACAGCAGACCTCTCTTGTCTCACCAGGTACCCCCCTCAGCAGTGTATTTCAGTAGAGCCACCTTTTTCTGTTTCCCACTCTGTCTCTGTTGAATCCTTTCACCACCACCACCACCCCCACTCCACACCTGTGTCTTACACCCCAGCTCTTGTATGCATAAATAAATAAAATAAATCTTTTTAAAAAAATAGGAATTTGACCTAAACAAGATGTTTAAAGAAGCTTTCCTTCAGGAAATATTTGAACCCAATGGTGAAGGATGACTAGGGCTTAAATGAGGAAGAGAAAGAAAAAGATTTCCAGGAAAAGGAAACAGAGTCCATGGTGTAAGAACTCAGTGTCTTCAAGGTCTGATTATGGCCTCAAATGCATTGTACACTCTGTCCAAGGTTTGGGAAGTCACATGCCTTCCAGGGACCTGGCAGGACTAATGTATAAGACAATAGAGGGAGCTGCTGGACTGGAGAACTGTAGAAGTGCTTGCCCTGCATCAAGTGAAACTCGTCTGCAAATGAAATTACTGGTTTATAAGAGCAGAGTTATTAGTTTGCAAGTACAGAAGGTCACTGTTGCAAGAATGAAAACAACTAGGAGTTTTGTGATGGAAATTGAGAGAAAAATTGGTCAATTCTTACAGCCACTGGCAGTCTTATAGCCATTGTAGGAAGGAGTCTTATCGTTATCCTGAAAGCCGGCCCTGTAGATTTTAAATAATAGAATTTTGGAGTTGGCAAAGTCTTAGAAATATTCAAGGCAATGACAGTTATTTTTGAAATGCTTCTTATATCTAAGGGGAGGGAGGGAAAAGAGACTCACAGAGCCCTTGCTTTGTGAGGGCCTATAGAAGTTTCTATACTTTCAATGGAATGTGTGAGGTATTGTGACGCTGTGAGTTTGCCAAGAGATTAGCTTCATTTGTCCAAGCATATAGAATTACATAATTACAGTCTTGAGAGGTGTTTAACGAATTTTTATTTAAATATTGACTCTTTATTAGGTGCCAAGCCCTCTAGATAAAGGGGATATAAAAATGAAATAAAATGAATATAAAAATGAAAGTTAAGGAAAAAAAAAAGAAAGTTAAGGGCCTCCTTGGTGGCGCAAGGGTTAAAGTCTCAGTGCTATTGTTATAGGACAGGGAGAGCTCTGGCCAGCCACTGTGGCATGAGTTTGATCCCCAGCCAGGGAGCTAACCCACGTATGGCTCAGCATACCCCTCCTGTCTCCCCAGCTGCTTCCCCTTAGCAGTGTATTTCAGTACACGCACCTGTTCTGCTCTCCACTCTGTCTCTGGTGAACCCTCTCACCCCTCAGCCCCTGCACCTCTGGCCTACACCCCAGTTCTTATATGCATAAATAAATAAAATAAATCGTTAAAAAAAAAAAGAAAGTTAAGCCCTGGAGGGGCATACATTTTTGAGGTGCTGGTGGTGCTGCAGAGGCACTGTTGAGAGATATACAACTTCTAAAATCTGCTTGGACGGTGAAAAGGAAGTCTCTGAACTGGATTTTGAGGGATGAGGATGAGTCCTCCAAGTTGACCAGAATGAGGGTAGTATAGGGGAAAGAGAGCACAGAACAGGAGAGGGACATTCCCGGTATACCTATATCTGTCTCAAACTTTTCATTCCCCCTATTTACAAAGCTGGAGAGAATGCATTTGTTAGGAGAGACTTACCAGGCAATTAAGATGGCTTTAAATGAATTTGGGAGTTGAGGGGAAGGGAATATGGACATCTGGACATCACATCAGGCCGCTTCAGCTGGTAGGAGTCAGGTTCGATGTGCAGAGACAGCCTATCAAATATTTCCTTTGTGGGAAGCTACTGTGAATGCAGCCTGTGGCTGCACGTTTAGTGAAGCCCCACTTGCCCTGTGTCTCATCATCACACAGAAGTTGATCATCCTGGTACAGATGCTGCTCATCAGGTGACCGCTGGAGGGTGCCCATTACCTTGGGCTTCAGCTGGAACACTGTGCCTGACTCGCAGTCCTCTGAAGAAGATGGTCTTGTGGTGGCTTATCCATTGTGAGAGCAGCTCCTCCCCTCAGTGGGACTGTTGTAGGGAAAGGATGTCCTGAAGGAACTCCACAAACACAGGTTTCATGGACTCCACCCCCACCCTAGACCCTGATTCTGATTAGAAAGGAGTGAGGAAATGATTTTAGGTCTTCATCTGCTCATAAGTGCTACTTCCTGAAATTCTGCTCAGTGCAAATTCTGTGGTAATTCCCTGGGGTTTTCTTCTTCTTTTTGGACTTCTCATACAATGGACTGCATTAGATCTTTTCTAATGCTAAGCTATGACTGGTTTTATCTTGCCTAGCCACCCCTGCTGACTCCCAGGACTGGGCGGATTGTGCTGTTCCCAGGTCACAAAAGGATAATTAACTCTTTCCTACTTACTGTTATATTATCTTTCAATCAATCTATCTATCTATCATCTGTCCATGATATCTTTTTTTAAAAAGATTTATTTATTTATGATGCAAGAACTGGAGTATAGGCCAGAGGTGTGTGGGGTGAGAGTGTTGTAGAGCAACCCCGATACAAAACGGGGTGCCTGACTGTGGGTCCTCACCCGCGCGCTTAAAAGGACTTATCAATGTTCTACTGCAGGCACACGTGAAAGGTTAATAAAAGGTTTATTTACAAGGGAAGGGGAAATGAGGAAATGTACAGCTCTGGTTGAAAAGTGGGAGACAAAGTTTTAAATGAGTCCTACCCGATCCAACGATCAGGAATCCCAAAATGGCGCTCTCAGAGTTGGCCACCAGCCAGGAGCTGCCAAGCCAGGAGGCGAGCGATCGCGAGCCAGAGAGAGAGACCAAGGCCCATGTGTTTGGTTTTTTATATCCAACCTGGCTGCCCAACTCCACCCTCAGGTCCCAGCCACCCTCCCTTGGTGGTGATGGGATTTGTCTTTCCCAGAGTCTTGATGGCTTTAGTCTGGAGTGGGGGTGGAGTCCACAAAGCCTGTATGGGATTATCTCAGGACATCATTTCCCCCTAACAAGAGGATTCACCAGAGACAGAGTGGGAAACATTAACAGGCAGATTAACTGACATACACTGCTGAGGGGAGCAGCGGGGGAATCGAACTTGTGCTGCAGTGGCTGCTGATAGCTTCATAGGTTGTGTCTTAGCCTCTTGTGCCACCAGAGAGGCCCCACAGTGCTGTCTTAAACCGTTGCTCCACCAGAGAGGCCCCTGTCCGTGATAGCTTCTGGAGAATAATCAATCTGTGTTTTTAAGCTATTGTACCAGTAATGTATATTACCAGGAATGTATGAGTTCCTTATCAATACTTACTATTGCCAAAATTTAAATTTTTTGCAAATAGAGATTATGTTCTTTAGGAAAGAAATTCTCTCTCTCTCTCTCTCTCTCTCTCTCTCTCTCTCTCTCTCTCTCTCTCTCTGAAGTATATATGTAATATTTTCCTAGGGCACTATTTTAAATAGCATCTAGTGCATGTTGATGACTCCCAATTTTGTTTTTTCAAGTTAGACATTTTTTTAAAATTTAATTTATTTATGTATAAAAGAACTGAGATTTAGGCCAAAGGTGGGAATGGTGGGTGAGAGGATTCACCAGAGACAGAATGGGGAGAAGAACAGGCAGATTTTACTGAAATATACTGCTGAAGGGAGGCAGCAGGTGAGACAGGAGAAGTCTGCTGCACCATGTGGGTCAGTTCCCTGGCCAGGGTTCCAACTCCTGCTGCAGTGGCTGGTGATAGCTTGATAGTGCTGAGACTTAACCCCTGCACCACCAGGGAAGTTAGACCTCTTTTCCAAACTCAAAATTGTCCCAGATTTGGCTAGTAAGAATAATCCATCTTTTTAAAGGGTGTTTAGACAGTTTCCAATTTTTCATTGTTAAATAGTTGTTTTGCTGCAAACATGATCTCACATTCAAGGCTTTTGCTGTTGCTCTTTTCATAGGCATAAAACTTTCTCCAACTTCCTACCTCATCTCTTTCAGATCAAATCAGTAAGTTCTTTTTAGATTGTTCTATTTAAATTTTCAGCTCTCTCATGGCACTATATATAGTCTGCTTACTTGTCTTACTTGCTTATCTTTTTTTTTTTCACTCTCCTCCCATCCTTGATCAAATCCAAGTTCCACAGGGCAGAGGTTTTTTGTATTGCCCATGGCCACTCCACAGCTTAGACCTGTGCCTGGCACTTAGTACAGACTCAACTAACATTTATAAGAGAATATTTACCATGGATGTTCTAGGTCTGTGATTTTCCTATTTCAATGCTTTAAAAAATTAATCATTGTGATTAATTAACAAAAACCAGGATATTGCAGTTTTATGACAGTCTTTTTCTTTTTGCTCTTTATGAAAATCAAGACAAAATCCCCAATCTTTTCATAGAGGTCCTAGAAGATTGTTTCTGAAGGCTTTAATAGTTTGACTTTTGAAAATATTGACTAAGAAGAGTAAGATTTATTTGCAGTGCCACATTTCTGACTTCCTCCTACCACAGTACTTATCTAACTGTAGCACTGAAAAAACTGCAGTGCAGTCATTAAATGTTTGTGCTTACCAACCTAGACTCTGTGTTCCTGCAGGGAAAAAGGCAAAATTTATTCATCTCTGTATGCCTGAACTCTACCTCAAGAACAAATTTGTTTTTGTTGAAGAATAAATTTGAATGAATCAATCTGTGAGAAAGGCTGAAAGTTTAGACATCTTTCTCAAAGGAACAATCTGATTATGCTCATTAAAGCAAGTATATGACAAAGAATAAAAAAATATGTTCGAATGGGGGTAGAATGGCATGGAAGGCAACGATAGAATGAATCTTTCCCTTCAGTTGAAGTTTGACCTGGGAGGAACTATAGTTCCATGAACAGCATTTTCCTGAATACCTGTGACCTCATTAAAAAATCTCTATTCCCTGTATGTGTAATCACTGACTGCTGCAACAACTACCACATGTTTAAGGGAGAAATTCAGATGCCCAGTCACTCTTAATTTTTGGCTAAATGCCACTAGTTATTTCTCCTACAGTGAAAACTGACTTTTTCCTGAGCTTTTAGTTCTTCATCCATAAAATGAAAACCATCATTGGTGAGATCCAGGGTCAAGTTTTAACTAAAAAAACCCCAGAAAACAAAACGTTGTGATGACCTTTGCAGACATGGAGGGCTGAGTCAAGGAAATCCCACCTTCATCTGGCTCTGTCTTTGGGGTTGAGGGCGATTTTCCATCGCTCCAGACCCAGATACTACTCATGGAATCACCTCTGACCTGGCACCCCATTTATGTATCTATGAACATTCAATTTAGAGACCCCCCCAAACTATCTTGGTCTGAAAACCCGTTGGAAAAAATAGATCATGGCCAGAAAATATTGACACCTCTCTCCCTCTTTGACACCCTTTGACCTCAAAAAAAAAAAAAAAAAAGTTGGGAGTGAGGAGGGTGAAGTGGTGGGGAGGGGGGTCGAGAGGGGGAGTCCAGCTCCAGTTTGGGGAAATCCAGCTCGCGTTTTGCCTGTCGCTCAGCGGTGCAGGGTCCAGAAAAGGCAAAACCCCAGCTTCTCTCCCTGAGGTCTGTCCCAGGGACACTGCTGCTCCGGGGGGCTGACCTGGCGGGGAGTGGCAGCGCAGTTCATTCCGGCGCCGCTTTGTGCGCGCAGCCTCGCGTCCTCCTGCTCTTGGGTCTGCCCCCCGGGACGCGCCCCTGCCGGCCCCAGTCATGCAACTCTACCTGCCTCTCCTCTGCGGACCTTTGGGAAGCAGCCGCCCACCCCGGGGGCTCGGGCCCTGACCGTGCCGGGAGCCGGTAGGTGTCCTCCCCGGGCCAGCCCTCTCCCCGCGTGCCTGCCTTGGCCCCGGGCTCAGAAGTTGTGGGGACTCGCGCGAGTTGCAAAGTTTGCTCGAGGGCTGGTGCAGGCTTGGAGCGGGAGGCGGAGGGAGAAGGGGTTGGGGGACGGGAGCTGCCCTCGCAGCCTGAACCGGCCAGAGGTGAGTTGGGGCGCTGGCAAGGGGCAGGGGTGAGGGATTCCGCCCGCCGAGGCCGCGCTGGGGTGCGAGGGGCGGCGCTGCGCTCCGGCTGGACTTGGGCCGGGGCTCGCAGTCCGCGGGTCCTCCCGGGGCCGCAGGGGTGCGCCCGCTTGCAGCGGCGACCCTCCACCCTGGGTCGCCCCCGGCGCTTTTGTTTTGTGATAAACAATGACCCGGCCCCCGGCTGGAAGAACCGGCCGTCTCCCCCTCGGGCTCCGGCTGCTACATTAGGTTGGGGGAGCCAGGTCGCCTCAGGCTCGGACCCCGGATTTCGTTGCAACCCGACTGGGGGAGGGCCAGTGCGGCCTGGGGACAAGCCCGGCGTCGGCGTTCCACGCGCCTCGTAGGTGAGTCCGAGGTCGGGAGCCCTCTGGGCGAGGGGAGCGAAGAGTTAGGGCGAGCTGCTGGTGGGGAGCCTGGCTAGCCCGTGGCCAAGCGTTCCCACAAACTTTTTTTCTCCCCTCTCCCAGGTTTAGATAGACGACACGTTGGGAAAACATTTTGGCGCCTGTCTCCTTTAGCGTTTTGGGGAACGGATTTCGGGGACCATAACTTTAGGAGTGGAGGTCGTGGGGGAGGCTTGCCAGGGCCTGACCTGGAGCTGCACGGATCCGGGAAGAAGGGTCTGGAGCACAAAATTAGTGTTGTGTCAAATGGCTTTTATTTATTTTTTTTTAAGGTTTATTTATTTATGCATACAAGAACTGGGGTACAGGCCAGAGGTGTGGGGGGTGGTGAGAGGATTCACCAGAGACAGAGTGGGGAACAGAACAGGCAGATTGTGAAATACACTGCCGAGGGGAGCTGCGGGCGAGGCAGGAGAGGTCTGCTGCGCCATGTGGGTAGCTCCCTGGCCGGGGGATCGAACTGGTGCTGCAGTGGCTGCGGATGACTTCATAGATTGTGTCTTAACCCCTTGCGCCATCAGGGAGGCTCTCAGATGGCTTTTAAAACAAGTCTTTTGTGAGGGCCATCCGCCCTCCGAACAGGCGTTGCGGCCACATCAGTCCCGCTCGGGCGGGATCCCGGAGCCGGCGGGCGGAGGCGGGGCGCGGAGCTGGGTGCCGGGGACCCGCCGAGCCGCGCGTGAGGGACCGCTCCCGGCCAGAGCCGGTGGCAGGGTCGCCGCCCCTTCACGTGTCGGGGGAGACACAGGGCTCGATCGCTCTGCCTGCCTTTCCCTCTTCCTCTTTCCGCCTGTCTTCCTCTCTCCCTCTCCTCTCCCGCCCCCCCCCCCGCCCTCCCTTGCACTCCCAGACCCAGCTTCTCCCAGGGCTGCGCGCAGTCCGTCTACAAAAAGTGGCCAGGAACTTACTGGCCGGTCCCAGCAACCTTCCACATAACGGGGAGCCCAAATCGGGCATTTCCGAACCAATAAAAAAATCAATGTGTCATCAAGAGGACAGATAATGCTTTAACTGGGAGCCTTTCCCTGCCCCCAACTCGCCCTCCTCCCCATTAACCATCTTGCCTCTTCCTCGCCCCCCCACCCCCAAATGTTCCATCGTCCGGCACAATATGAGCTGCATAATACATTATAGTAATGATCAGTTTATGAGGAAGGGTTTGAAAAGTGCTTCAAGACCTCAAGCAAGAAGATTAAGTGCCAAACCCAGCGTCGGCGGGTGCGCTGCGCGGGGTGCCGGGGGTTGGGTTGCAGGGCGGCGCTAAAGGGCAGCAGCCTCCAGCGGGACCTGAACCAAAATGTGCTTAGCCAGCCTCTCCCCCTCCCAAGAGATAAAGTACAATAAAATGAAAACCTTGCCTTCCTTCTACCTGAGAATGCCTATATATATATTTCCACTATATGGAAAAGTCGCTTGTTAACCATTTAGGGCAAGAGTTATTTAGGGCATTTTAGGAATTTATAACTACAATTCAACACGGAGGGTCACGTAGATAGGTAGGTAAATAGGCATTGTTTGGAGATTAGTCCCTGTTATTTCTAAAAGGCTTAGGTAAGGTTTTGGGTGGTTTTCCAGATTTTATCTGTAAAAACCAGATTTTATCGGTATTGATTACACAGGTTAAAAACAAGTCCCTGCCCTCCCCAGTTAAGGGATCTCCATTAGGTCCGTTGTCAGCCCCCAACAGTCTTGAAAGTCTTGTGAAGATTTCAATGAAATTTCACAATCATGATAGACGGGAGTTAGTGGTGTTCCATTTTTCGCAAAGATCAGTAGTTTATCACTGGGATCACCACTTACCATTTTAATTAGAGTGACTATAGCTCTCAACGCGGGTCTTCCAGAATTGGTAGCAGAGGTTCGGATCACCTCTGTGCCTGCCCTTTGTCTCTCCTCCCCTCCAATCTTCTTTATCTGGTTTGTCTCTCCCCTCCCCCATTCTTTTCTTAGTGTTTGTATCTTCTTTTTTCCCTGCACAATCAAGTTCCCCCCTCCCCCCCTTCTCTCTACCTTTAGTCTTCAGAGTTTTGATCCCAGTTGCCTTTTTATATTCTACCTTTACTACTGTAAATTTCTTTCCCTTCATCTGTCTTTTGGCTTTTTTTTTTTTCTTTTTAGATTTTTTTTTTTTCCCCTTCTTGTGCTTCTTCCTCTTCCCAGGGCGTTTTATGCTTTTCTCGTTCTGGAAGGGTCTATCTCCATTTTAACTTCTCCCTTCCCTTTTCTGTGGTCGCTTTGGGCTGTTTTTTCTTACTCTCTGCAGGGCAGCAGGAGTGTTTTACATATGGAAGGAGGCTTTGATTAAGTCTGCTGGCATTCTACAGAGTTTCCCTGAACAGCCTTTCCATGTGCCGAAGGCTCTTAAACTTCCTGTGGTAGAAAACTATCTAGGAACAGCAAGCAAACCGCCCACCTCCTCTTCCTCTTAGATGTAGAACTTAGCTGCTGGTGGAAACGGAGACTGGTGGTGCCTTTTAAAAAGAAATGTTTTAAGTCTTATATTTCTCAGTCAAGGGCAATTGCCTTTAAATTCTAAGGAGCTGAATGGAATGACTGAAATTGCAGTTAGTTTTGCAGTTAGCTCTAGTATGCAGATACCACTTTTTGGACATTGCTGGTAGTGGGAAGGATTGCAATATAATTTTAAATTGATATGCGGGCTGGATGGTTGCTTCAATTCAGCCACTTCCTGCCCATGGGACTTTGAGAGACACTGGAGGAGGGAACTAGGTGGGAAAAGTTTTCCTGACTTGGTTCTGTCACTATTGTCCTTTACAGACAACTGATAGACTTTAGGGAGTTGGCTTTTCGTTTTCTAAAAAGGTGGTTCGATAATGTAAAAAAATGAACACCCCCAAAAGTTCTCTTTAGGAAAGACTCAGTAAGCTCACACAATATTGAGGCAACAATTCTGATTTTGTTGACCAATTTTGTTCGTTTAAATTATATGTGAATAATTAGCTGATTTTTACGCAAGCCCTACCTAGTTATCACATTCACCCTGGGGCCTTTTCTTTGCCACTTTTCTACTCTGTCCTTAACCTCATGTTCTCTACTTCTGGGGTGGTGTTGTGTCTTTTTGTGTTTCAGATTATGAGTTGGTCTCTTAGCTCCTGTGTTTGAATCTCACACACTCCAGTCCCCTATGTCACAAGAACATTTTCGGGGTGGGGTATATTAATGGTTCAGAACATTTTCGGGGTATATTAATGGTTAAGACTCTTGATGCCCATTGGTGAAAAACTTATTACCAAAGAAGTGTTTCATATCCCATCGTTGTTGGTTTTATGTTTTTTTTTGGTTTTTTTTTTCATTTTGTTTTCTAGGGAAAGGAGAACTTATGGCATAGTGTCAATTAATTGCATAATGTTTTCCTCCTGGGACTGTTTAATAATAGGGACACTAGTCTCTTCATTTCTGATCATATAATCCCATTTCTGTGGCATTAGACTCTTGAAAAAATTCTAAAGTGGAATAAAACCAATTTTGAGAAATGTTGAAATGTCAGTTTAATCAGAAAGGAAAAATGGAAGTGGAATTGGTGTTAGTTATAAATATGCCTTTTTGTATGACTTAGATAATCAATAATAACTGAAAGATGAAAAAAGGAAATTGAGCATTTAAAATTAATATGGCAAATAAAAGTTCTATAGGTCTTTGAGGATAATTACATATTAAATTAGACCTATTTAACAGAATGCATTACATTATCTTTCTTCCCCCCCCCCCCATTGAAAAAAAAAAAAAAGCTTGCTGCTTGTCTCCCAACAATTCAGCCCTGGGGACAACTTAGTTTATAACAAAAGATTACATTTCATCAGTGGAGCCCAGGGTGATAAAATTAGAATCTTGTGAGAGCCCCTATTTTGTTTCTGATTATCTCTCCTTCTTTGGCTGGGTGGTACCCAGCGGTTTCTCCCCTGCAGTTGGGTTCTTCAGGGGTCATTTGCCTTTTTCACAATCTCATAAAAAAGCTGTTACCATTTAAAGAGGCCACATCTTCCCAATCCATGTTGCTCATACCTTTTCCATTTCCTTGGCAGTCTCTTTCCTAGGAGATAAGGTTTGAATAGTAAACATTATCTTAATTACAAGTCTTGAATTTCTAAAGCACTTCAATTTAAAAATATAAAAGAATATAGAAGAGACAGAGATCAATTTAAAAATTACTTTCAAAAGCAGATCCCATGACACTGTCTGGTATATCCAGATTACTTGCCTACATACATGAATTTTAATTTTTATAGTCGATTGCAATACCCAGATTGCATATACTTAATAATTTTTTAAAGCAACATAAGCTTGATACAATAGATAAAGCATATTTATATTGATATTGCTGAATTTCTAGAGAAAGGAATGGATTGTTTTTTGACATCTGGAAAAAAAATTCTTATAAAGATTGCTGATTTTCTGGAGATTAGAATTAGAATTTTTTTTGTTTTCTAAAAAACGCCGGTACAAAAAGTGGTGGTCTTTGGAGAAAACATTCTACAGTTTTTAATAGCCAAAGAGTTACTAAACCAAAACATTTTTTTAAGAAAAGGAAGAGAGCAGTATACTTGTATGCCAAGAACTGGAAGTATTCTCTGACTTAGTGTTTGTATTTAGCACAGATTTATCAAAATGTTATTTTTCTTGTGGTTAATGTTATCACTAATGTCTATTTTAAAAGCCTTAGAGGGACAGTGTTCTGACCCTAAATGTGCTCTGCAATCTTTTATTACAATGTGTTATGAACAGTATGTTAGGTGTGAACAGATATTAACTAGATATTGCTTTTGCAGGATGTGGCAGACTATGGGTTAAGCTGGTTATATAGTAATAATAAATACCATTTAGATATTCTCTTCTTTTTGAAGTTATAAAAAGTTTTTTTTAAGCTCCCAGTTTTCCTTTTATATTATTTTTTAAAGGGAACTGGAGTGATTTTTTTTTTGTTTTGTTATGATTTTATCTAATTTATCTATTTATTTATTTAAAATTTTATTAATTTATTTTAAGATTTATTTATTTATGCATACAAGAATTGGGGTACAGACCAGAGATGCCGGGGGTGAGAGGATTCCCCAGAGACAGAGTGGGGAACAGAACAGGCAGACTGACTGAAACACACTGCTGAGGGGAGCAACGGGCGAGACAGGAGAGGTCTGCCAAGCCATGTGGGTTGCTCCCTGGCTGGCCTGGGGTAAACCTCATACTGCAGAGGCTTGGAATATCTTCATAGTGCGGTGCTTAACCCCTTGTGCCACCAGGGAGACCCAGCCTGTTGATAACATTTTGTATGGTGACCATCATTCTTGCTCAGAGCTTAGTCTTTTTTTTTTTTTTAATAAAGATTTATTTATTTATGCATACAAGAACCGGGGTATAGGCCAGAGGTGCGGGGTGTGTGTGTGTGTGTGTGAGAGAGAGAGAGAGAGAGAGAGAGAGAGAGAGAGAGAGAGAGAGAGAGAATTCACCAGAGACAGAGTGGGGAACATAACAGGCAGATTGACTGAAAAACACTACTGAGGGGAGCAGTGGGCGAGACAGGAGAGGTCTGCTGCGCCATGTGCGTAGCAAACTGGCCAGGGATCCAACTGGTGCTGCAGTGGCTGCGGATAACTTCATAGGTTGTATCTTACCCCCTTGTGCCACCAGGGAGGTCCAGAGCTTGGTCTTATTTTTGGTTCAGGACAAGCAGTCTAAGGAGATAAAAAGGCAAAACTGATGGTGGTTCTTGGTCGGTCCTTTTCATTTTCTCCTCTTCTCTGCTTTCAAACAGTAGTTGCTTATTTAGTATGCTTTACTGTTCTAATTATCTTTTCTCTTTATTCCCACTTTCCTTGCCTAGGAATTCATCATGAGACTTTTGGGACCCTTGGTAGGAGGGATTTTAGAACCAGCAGTCTTTGGATTAAGTCGGGTGAAAGAAAAGAGGGACATCATTTCTGGGTGTGGGCAAGGCCCACCACAATGCCTTCCTTACACATAGTAGGTACTCAGCAAATACTTGTCGGACCCCTGAATCTTATTTGCACTTTAATCTGTCAATACTAACTCAAGATTTTATGCTATTTTTTGTGTGCATGTGAAAAGCTCAAATTTTGTGGATTGTTATTTGGAATGTGATATTAATATTATTGGATCACTAAGAAATAGAGCTTCTTGGATTCCATAAACTCTTCTTCCTCTGACTTGCTCAGCTTTACTCTCAGAGAGATGATAACTCTGCCTGCTCATTGATATGCTGAGGAAAGAGTTTAGGAGATAATATTTTAATTATTCAAATTTGTAAAGTTTGGGACTTGAGTTTTAAACTACAAGTAACTACAATAATTTTGTAAAAGAAATCATACTTATTCAAAGAATTTCATCAGCTTAATCAGTTGTCACAATAATTAAAAGAACTTTATTGTGAATGTAGGCTTTAAACTATACTTGAGCAGTGTTTGTTGTCTGTTATATCTTTCTTTGCTAGTAAACATTCTCAGTTCCCTGATTTTAATTAATAATTGCTCTATCTTAAATGGTACAATGCATAGGAAAAAAAGGCTCACTCACAGTTTTTTTTGTTATTGTTATTTCAGAACAAAACCTTGTGTGACTAAGTGCAACCATGGTACATCCAGATTCTCCTCAACAGTGAGACCTTCCAAAGGACCAATGACTCTGTTCCCTGTGCCCTTTCATTTTTTCCTACTCTGTAGCTATGTCTCGATCCCGCCATGCAAGGCCTTCCAGATTAGTCAGGAGGGAAGATCTAAGCAAAAAGAAAACCAGCCAACTGAAGAAGACATCCAAACCAGCCAACAAAAATGTTGCATCAGTAAAGACTGTGAACCCTGGAAAATTAAAACAAGTAATTCAAGAAAGAGATGTTAAGAAAAAAACAGAACCCAAACCACCTATGCCAGTGAGAAGCCTTCTGACACGTGCTGGAGCAGCACGGATGAATTTGGATAGGACTGAGGTTCTTTTTCAGAACCCAGAGTCCTTAACTTGCAATGGGTTTACAATGGCTCTCCGAAGTACCTCCCTTAGCAGGCGACTCTCCCAACCCCCAGTGGTCATAGCCAAACCTAAAAAAGTTCCACCTCCTAAGAATTTAGAAAAGCAACATGAATGTAAACATAAGGTACTTAGTGACATGGGAGTAAAGCATTCAGAAAATGATTCGGTGTCAGTGCAAGACCCTCTAAACCCTCCTAACATAGATAATCTAATCAGTGTACAAAATGCATCTTCAATTAAAGGTGAGAGCCAAGAAACAATCCAATCTTGGTCCCAAAGGGTCGAGGATTCCAAAGCAAATACCCCCAATCACTGTGGCCCTGAGACAGAGATTCTTTCTGGGTCTTTGGAAGGGACACATGGTGGTGAAGAATCATTATCTAAGGAGACATTGAATAACAGCGATTCCCCTCAAATATTTGCTCAGGACACCCTATGTGCTCCTTTGCTCCAAAGAGCAGCCCTCAATGTTACCTCTGAAGGAAATCCCAACATTCAATTAGAAGATTTAGGTTCACGAGTAGAATCTCTTAAGCTATCTGATTCTTACCTGGATCCTATCAAAAATGAACAAAGATGCTGTCCCACTTCCAGCTTTAATAAGGTTATTTCTGAATTGGACCTTAGAAACTGTTTGTCTATTGGTGGGTCAATATATCCTACCTCATTAATAAAACTCCTCTTGGCAGGCTCAGAACAAGAAACCCTGGGTGCTAAACCAGATCATCAAGAGGTACTTAAAGCTACCCCAGATCAACAGGAAGTTACTGATGCCGCCCCTGTCCTAGGACAGGCCTTTAGTGCTATCCCACATCAATGGGAAGTTCCTGGTGCTAATATAGTTCATAAAGAGGCTCTCGGTGAGACAACAGACCCACCAGAGGTTCCTGGTGCTATTTCAATCCAAGGAGAAGTCTTTGGTGCTATCCTAAATCAACAAATCCTTGGTGTGGCCAGTGGTACTGCCTCAGACTCACCTCTTTTTCTTCCTGCCCCTCTAAACCCAATTGCTACCTTTAATGCTCTCCCAGAGTGGCCTGAATCCCAGAGCACTTTTTCGTATGGGCTTGATGTCCAGGGTGCTATGCAGATGTTGCCTTTGGGCTCAGGCCACACCCCTCAGCCATCATCAGACTCAGAGATAAGCTCGGTACCTCCAATGATGGCTCTGAGCAATAAAGAAAATGAAGTTCATAAAAGCTTTCTGCCGCTGAATACTCAGGGGTTCACATTAGCCTCTGAGAGAGGACACTATCAGGCTTCACAGGGCATTGCCCAACTCTGCCAGGCTGGTCCAAGCAAATCGGAAGGGGTGAGCTTCCAGCCCAGCATGACCAGCACGATCAACACCACTGTTGTGTCTATCCCAGTGTCAGTTGCCAGCACCTCCTCTTCTTCCTATAAAACTTTGCAACCTACTTTGGAAAAGAAGAAAAGAAAGCGATGCGGGGTCTGTGCACCCTGCCAGCAGAAGACCAACTGTGGTGAATGTACTTACTGCAAGAACAGAAAAAATAGCCATCAGATTTGTAAGAAGAGGAAATGTGAGGAACTGAAAAAGAAACCACCTGCCACTGTGCCTTTGGAGGTAAGGACTGGGAGACCCCTGTGAGATTTGGGAGAGTGATCCGGGTGGCTGCATAAGTTACTTCTAAGAATTTGTGGACCTACCTCAAGTATGACTTGTGCAGCGATGCATTAGTTTATTTTTATTTGTATTTATTTATTTATTTTTAAAGATTTATTTATGCATACAAGAACTGGGGTACAAGCCAGAGGTGGGAGTGGTGGTGAGAGGATTCACCAGAGACAGAGTGGGGAACAGAACAGGCAGATTGACTGAAGTACACTGCTGAGGGGAGCGGCGGGTGAGCCAGAAGAGGTCCACTGCGCCATGTGGGTTGCTCCCTGGCCGGCCAGGGATCAAACTTGTGCTGCAGAGGCTGTGAACAGCTTCATAGATTGTGTCTTAACCCCTTGTGCCACCAGGGAGGCCCTCAGTTAACCTTTTCTATTTCTTTTTTTTTTTTTTTAAGGTTTATTTATATATGTGTACAAGAACTGGGGTACAGGCCAGAGGTATGAGGGTTGAGAGGATTCACCAGAGACAGAGTGGGGAACAGAACAGGCAGACTGACTGAAATACACTGCTGAGGGGAGCAGTGGGCTAGACAGAAGAGGTCTGCTGCACCATGTGGGTTGCTCCCCCCGGGATCAAAGGGAATCAAACTCTTGCTGCAGAGTCTGTGGATAGCTTCACAGTGCTGTGCTTAAACCCTTGTGCCACCAGGGAGGCCCCCTTTTCTATTTCTTGACTTCAATTATCTTTCAAAAAATGCTGACCTCCTATTTGATTGAGCCATTACAAACAAGAAATCAGACATTTGACCAATCATATATTGATATGCATTTTAGGGGTTTCTAAAAAATTTTGTTATTATAAACCTTATTGCTATGAATAATCTCCCTTCATCAAATAATTTCACACATGTAGGAGGAGGTCAAAATCCAATGGCTAGTAATTTAGTGGTTTACAAATATATATCCAAAAACACCTAGCCATATTTTTAGTGAAGAGTCTTCCTTGCAAGTTTCTGATTTGTAACTGCCAAGAGATATCACTGGTACATTTCTCTGTCTCTAAAGGGTATTAGTAAATATGTTCTTTCTTAATCCTGCTCCTCCTCTGCGTTACATATTTTGTTCAATCGCTTACATGTGTCTTGATGGTTACCCAAATTGGAAAATTCAGTCATCTTTTTATTTCAAATTTTTTTTAAAGATTTATTTGTGCATACAAGAGCTGGGGAACAGGTCAAAGGTGTGCGGGGTGAGAGGATTCACCAGAGACAGAGTGGGGAACAGAACAGGCAGATTGACCGAAGTACACTGCTGAGGGGAGCAGCGGGCAAGTCAGGAGAGGTCTGCTGCGCCATTTGGGTTGCTCCCTGGCTGGCCGGGAGAGGCTGTGGACAGCTTCATAGGTTGTGTCTTAACCCTTGTGCCACCAGGGAGGCCCAATTCAGTCATCTTTGATGCTTTCCTCTCACTCTTGTGAGTCTCTCTTTTTCTAAAAGATCTAACCTCTCCCACCTCTCCATTTTCTTAGTTACTTCTATAGTTGAGACCTTTATCTCTTGATGGGACAATTTCAGTGTTTTTATTATCAGTAAGTATTTATTTTACTTCTACTGGGCTGTGTACTGCGGACATAGTCACAAGCGTCCCAGCCAGCAGAGAAGTCAGGATGTTGACTTAGGGCAGTTCAAGTTTTCTTTCCAAAGTCCCGATTGTCCTACTTAAACATATTTAGTGCTCTTCTGTGTGATCTATCTCAAAACAATCAACAACAAAAATTAGAGCAAAACTTCCAGTGACTTCTAATTACAAATGAAACCTAGATTCATTAATGTGGAATAGCAGACCTTTAAGATCCTCATACAAGTGAACTCTTCTGTCTTGTTTCCCATCATTTCTCACATTATGCCGGCAGTCTCAGCAGTGTTTGGATACTTATACTTCCCCAAACTCTCCAAACATGCTACTGACTGCCTGTGTCCTTGTCTCAGTCGCTGGTCTGCCACCCACACCCAGATCCACACCCACCACACTTCCCCCTCAATGTGGTTATGTTGTTCATTTGGAATAGTTTAACTTGTTTATGTTTGTATTCTATTACAGTATTCCCCTATACTTGATGATAATCATTTTTTTCTTGATCTCGTTTTCTCCATTCCCCAAAAGATCACCTCATTGACAAAGCTGATTCTGAAGAGTGTGTTCGTTTGTTCTTTTACTGAACTGCAGCGATAGATAGCTTTATCCACCCAACAGTGCAAGGAGGAGGCAGAGGGGAGCGCAGGCTGTCTGTGGGGACTTCGTCTGAGAGAGCAAGGAGAGTTTTCTACTCTTGCTTCCTGTTTCTCTTGTTTATATCATGTTTTTGAGTTTATACATAATCACAATATATCCATTCTGTTTTTAAGGAACAGTGATGTTGCATGACCATTATCATATATGTCTTTTGGCAAATAGCATGTGCATTCTATTGACTACATTCCTAGGAGGTGAATTGCTGGCTCATACAATTTGCTTACGTTTAGCTTTCATGTAGATTACCAAACAGCTAGTGTTTGAGTTCTACTAGCTCTACATCCTTGCCAACACTTGAAATTTTCTTTCCTGTTTTATTTTTATTATTTTGTTAGGTACATAGTGCTAGCCATGCCTTGCATCTTTGATGACTAATAAAATTGAGCTAAGGATATGCTTGTTAGCCATGAAGTGCCAGTTAAGTCTTTTGTCCATACTTAAATTGTTTTATTCTGCCTTTTCATTATTGATTTATCTGCCATTATGTTTTATTCATATCAATCCTTTTTTTTTTTTTTAAGATTTATTTATGCATATAAGAGCTGGGGTACAGGCCAGAGGTGTGTGGGGTAGGGGGTTGGTGGTGAGAGGATTCACTAGAGACAGAGTAGGGAACAGAACAGGCAGATTGACTGAAATACACTGCTGAAGGGAACAGTAGGCGAGACAGGAGAGGAGAGGTCTGCTGCACCGTGTAGTTTAGCTCCCTTGCTGGGGATTGAACTTGTGCTGCAGTGGCTGCTGATAGCTTCAAAGTGCTGATGCTTAACCCCTTGTGCCACCAGGGAGGTTCCCATATCAATCCTTTGTTTAATTATATGATTGCAGATATCTGCCAATGCTATGCCTCAACTTTTCATGCTTTTGTTTTATTTTGTTTTAAAGATTTATTTATTTATGCATACAAGAACCGGGGTATAGGTCAGAGGTATGGGGGAGGTGAGAGGATTCACCAGAGACAGATTGGGGAACAGAACAGGCAGACTGACTGAAATTATTGCTGAGGAGAGCAGCGGGGAGAGTCAGGAGAGGTCTGCTGCTCGATTGGGTAGTTCCCTGGCTGAGAGGTGAATTCGTGCTGCAGTAGCTGTGGACAGCCCCATAGGCAGCATCCCAACTCCCTGCTCCACCAGGGAGGCCCTTCATGCTTTTCTTTTAAAATAATTATTCCTTGGGCCTCCCCAGGTGGCGCAGCCTTTGAGTGCTGGGCTGCAAGGCTGCCTGCGGCCTCTGCAGCATCGGTTCATACCCCGGCCGCCGGCGAGGGTCCCACGAAAAAAAAAAAATTCCTTTATTGTAAGATTTTTATTTTATTTTATTTATTTTTGCATAGTAAAACTGGGGCATAGGCCAGAGGTATGGGGGGGGGGTGAGAGGATTTACCAGAGGCAGAGTGGGGAGCAGAATAGGCAGACTGAATGAAATACACTTCTGAGGGGAGCAGCGGGCAAGACAGGAGAGGTCTGCTGTGCCATGGGGGTTAGCTCCCTGGAACTCAGGCTGCTCAGCCACAAAGGGCCATGGAGGTGAGAGTGCTGAGACTTACCGCCAGGGAGGCCCTAATCATGCTTTTTAATGAATAGTTTTTTTTATATATTTATTTTATTTATTGATGCATATAAGAACTGGGATATAGGCCAGAGGTGTTGGCGGGAGGAGGGGTGGGGCTAGAGGATTCACCAGAGACAAAGTGGGGAGCAGAGCAGGTGATCTACTGAAATACACTGCTGAGGGGAGCAGCGGGTGAGACAGGAGAGGTCTGCTGCGACATGTGGGTCAGCTCCTTGACCAGGGATAGAGCTCACTGCAGTGACTGGCAATAGCTTGATAGTGCTGAGACTTTAACCCCTGAACCACCAGGGAGGCCCAAGAATAGAAATTCTTGATACTAGTGTAGTCTAGCCTACCAATCCTCTCCTTTATGATAGCTCTTTATGTTCTGTTCAAGAAAATCTTGTCTTTTTTTTCTTTTCTTTTTTTCCCAATTGACAGGGTTCTCTTTTGCTTTCCTCTTAAAAATATCCTTTTTAAAACTGCTCACGTTTATATGTACAGTATATCTGGAATTTTGTGTATAGAGTCAAGATTCATTCCTTTTCATATGGATGTCTACTTGACCAGCAGAATTACCAAAATAACCACCCTTTCCCCTTATCATTTTGTCATAAATTCAGGTTATTGATTAGTTCTGGATCTGTTCTAGACATTTTTTGGCCTTGTGGTCTATTCTTTTGCCTAAATTGTCATAATGACCAAGCTCCATCACTACTTGATAACTGATAGTATAAGTCCTTCAGTTTTACTCTCCAGTATTAATTTGGGCTATTTATTGTTGTTCATGGATGCTTTATTTATAATAACCTCGAGCAGGAAACAATACCCTAAAACAGGTGAACATTTAACACATGGGTACATATTGCTGCTCTGTAATAAAAATGAGGAGTTTATATAGGCTGTATTTTATTTTTTTTTTACTACTTTTTTATTTGGGCTATTTTTGGTTATTTGCATCTTCAATCAGTCTTTAAATTTTCACCAAAAATTTTTACTGGAATTTCTATTTTGTTTATGTTGGATCTGTACTTCAATTTGGAGAGAATAACATTTTTACAGTACTGAATGTGCCCTTTCATGACCATGGTGTATCTTTATGTAAGTCTTATTTAATTTCTTTCACTAGTGTTTTATAGTTGTCAACAGAGTTGTTTCATTACTTTCATTGTCAGGTATATGATTTTTTTGACTTTTTAAATATTTATTTGATATATCAAAGATTGAAGAACATTTATTAACTTTGACATCTAAATATTGGTAAGCAAATCTATTTTATGCATTTATTAGCTGCTTTTTAAAAAAAAATTTATTTATTTATTTTACACAAGAACACAAGTACAGGCCAGACTTGCAGGAGGGTGAGAGGATTCACCAGAGACAGAGTGGGGAACAGAACAGGCAGACTGACAAAATACACTGCTGAGGGGATCAGCGGGCGCAACAGGAGAGGCCTGCTGCGCCATGTGGGATCCTCACCTGTGGGCCAGGATCAAACCGGTGCTGTGGAGGCTGCGGACAGCTTCACAGCACGGCACTCAACCACCTGTGCCACCAGGGGAAGCCCTATTAGCTGCTTTTACTTATTATTCTTGTTTTACTTTTTGAGAGTTGCAGTGAGAAACAGAAAATACATTTCCACTTTACAATGTCAATATTTGGTAGTTTTTGTTCATGCTTATATAAAACCAAATTACATTTTAAAAACAGAATTCTTAGAATTTTTTTCTCTAAGATATACTTAGCCCGCCAAAGCATATGCCATTTCTCAAAATGCTAACTACTATCTGGGTGAAGTAAAAACAATTATTGACTTACCATTTTTGGTCATAGATTACATTTTTGTCTCCACAATATGATAGAATTTCTTTAATTGTATAGCAAAGTAGTCTTCCCAGAGATATCTTTTAGATCAAATGTTTTTATGCCAAGCTTAGTTCAGCATATTGTTCTACATATTCAGAGGTACATATAATTAAAAACACTAATTTTATAACTCATCGCTATCTAAGAATTTTCTCCTTTTTTAAAAAAGATCTATTTATGCATACAAGACCTGGGGTACAGGACAGAGGTGGGGGGTGTGTGTGTGAGAGGATTCACCAGAGGCAGAGTGGGGAGCAGAGCAGGCAGATTTACTGAAATACATTGCTGAGGGGAGCAGCAGGCAAGTCAGGAGAGGATTAGCTTGCTGGCTGGGCATCAGACTCAGGACTTTGAGGTGATAGAGCTGAGCTTAACCCAAGGCCACCAGGCAGACCCCCTTTATATGTTTTAGATTAAATAGCAGTGTACTAGTTAATACTTTAAAAAGTGGTTTTTATTTTTGTGCTCTCTTCTAAGCAATGCAAATTCTACCTGAAAAAATAGTAATACCTACATAGTTCTTTAAAAACAAAAAGTGAGGTAGTAGTATATGAACCATGGACTCTTGTATAAATAGTATAATAATAGTCTAATACCACAGATGTCATTTCTGCATTCATTAACATACTTGCTTTGTTTTATCCATTTTAGTAGGATTGGGGATAGAACAACCTCTTCTGGTCACTGATTTTCGTTGTGTTTTTAAAACAACTAGATCTCATTTGGGCATATATTGTGTATGGCATATGGAACAAATTTTTTCTTGCCAATTCCTTCAATTGAGGGCAGATGTTATATGTCCTTAAATATGCCTCGAAGGAATCTTGAGTCATTACCAAGATTCTAGTAGTATACCTCACCATAGAGCTGTTCATAGAAAAATAAAAGGACTTGCATGTGTTAACCCCACGTGTGTCAAGAAAATCTTACCACTATTAATTGATTCTGACGTGTGGGTGTTAATTTCTGGATCTTGTCACTGTAGTTGAAACCTTATCTTACCATTTTGTCTATGTTATCATATCCAGGAAAAACTGGCTAACACCTTCATCGAGTTATACTTTTATCCAAGCTATACTATTACGGAATAATAGTATATTAGACCATAATATGACACTTACTTGTTACAGAGCTTAACTCCCCATCTCTGTTTGGTCAGAAAAACCTCTTGGTTTTTTATTCCAGAGTAGGATTTAAAGAGCCCACGGTTTAAAAGAACAAAGTTGATGGTTTGAAAGCTGCAAAATGTCATTTACTTATAAGATAGGCTGTTCTTGTGGCACTTTGGTGGGTGTGGCTCATGTTATCAGGAAGAAAAGGCCAGATCTTATCTCTTATTTGCATACTTGTACAATAAAATGCAACTAAATAAATGAATTGAATGAATCTAAGCAATTCAGGTCATTACCCAGATAATGAGACTCAGTGCTTTAGTCAAGAGTATCCACAAAATTTTAGTTAATTTTCATCAATTCTTAGTGTCTGCTAGAGGAACTACAAAAAAGAAATCTTGCTCTTTTTCAATTTAATTATGTTCCATTAATACTGAGTCACTGTTTTTAAATGAAGAGCATGATGTTCTCTTGCCAACAGAGCGGTGGTTAAAAGTAAGATGTTTAAATTCTAAAGCCACACGTCTTTAAGATTGAGGGTGCTAGCACATAATAGGTGATCAACAAATGATACAATAAATGAATGAATGAAATCTTGTCAAAGAATAAAAGATACAGATTATTTCTCATGCCAATGTCTCTTGAAAATAAGTGTGCTGAAAACCATTTATTATATTCCATATCTTAGCAGCTAGTTTCCTTAAACATCTTGGAGTTTATTTCTATACATACTATCTTCAAGTACAAAGATATTAGGATCCTAGGAGGTCTATAATACAAAGTCGAGGAGATTTGAGAAAAACATTTCTATGAAAGTAGAGTGCTTTAAAATATTTGATGGCAAAGTTGCTGCCTACATTGGTTAAAATTACTGCCATATGCATTTCTGATTGTGGGTTATACCAAGATGCAACTCAAAGTTTTAAATGGAAAAGGAGCATGAAAACTCAAAATGTATTTTTCTAATTATAAATGGAATTTAGAGAAACAATTCTAGAAGGATACCTACCAAACCAAACTGTTGGAAGTGTTTTTACCTCTGAGGACAGGAGTTTTTTGGATGCAGAAGAGTGAATTAGAAAATATATGACTTTACATTTTTGCTTAAGTGTTTCTACATGACTTGAATTTTTACATAATGAGCTGTGTGTGACTTTAAAAAACAATAAAACATGATAAATGGAAGTAATGTAATTTACATTTAGAAAATTTAGAAGCAGGAGAAAAATAAACCATAGTCTTAACTAAAGGAAACCACAAAAAATATATTGGCATGTTTGCTCCCAATATTTCTTCTGTATTTATAAAATAACATAGTTGAGGTCAGATGGGATAAATTTTCTCTTTTTTTTCCCTCTCAGTGTATCATCAGCATTTTCTCTTATAATTAAAATTTATAAGGGTTTTTAAAATGTGTGTTCAGTATTCCTTTAGGTAAGTGGACATAACCTAGTAAATTATATTTCATTGCTGGGCACTTACAGTTTCTTAAAAATTTTCATATAATAGTAAACTTTTTTCATATAAATCTGGGTTCTCATTTCAAATAATTTCCTTGACATTGGAATCATTAGTCCTTTATTTCAAGCTAAAAGTGGTAGCACACACAAAAAGATAAAACTAAAAAAGAAACACTAGAAAAAGAAAACAAAATACAATTAAAAAACAAAAAAAATGAAAATGAAACCAAAGATGGAGGGGAAAAAAACAAAGAAAAGCAGCAACTAAATTAATAATTTGCTAATGAATTTATGCTAATGATTTCTAAATCTTTACCACTTTTGGAATCCTGAAGTTTGTGGTATAAGTATTTATTTGAAAGTCAGGTTCATTTCCTTCTCCTAAAATGAGAAACTGAAGTTTCTACTACACTCTTTTTTAGTAACACATCTTAATGCTCCCTCAGAGATAGTGATTGCACCAGGATTTCATCATCTATTTCTCTGTTTTTCATAATACAGAGGTCTTTTATTGTTTTTCACACCTATCATGCCATGAATTCATAGGGAATGGGTTCCAGCAGCTCAGTCTTCTTTCCACGGGTTCTCAAAAAGCATGCTTCCCTGGGTGGAACAGGCTGGCACTTCAGCTGAACCCAAGTACCTTTCTCTTTGGCTTCCTTTTTTTTCTTATTTTTTTTTCACTTGCTTCAGGAAGCTCTCTCTGCTCTTAGAGTGCTTAATATGCTTAATATGAACATGGTTTTCTTGGCAAGAATCTTGTCCTTGACTTGTTTATTGACAATGCCAGCTGCATGCTGGGTAGCATTATAGACGCTTCCAGTTTTGCCATGGCAACGTTTGTGGGGCATTCCTGTTTGAACAGTGCCCACTGATGTCTGCAGCAGCACCTTTCTTGTAGATTCTCATATTCATGGCCAAAGGAACATGAATGAACATGTAAATCTCTTCAAGGTTAAGCTCCCTCTATATAGCAGGTACTTTCCCTGACCCTTTACAGCTATCACTTCTGCCCTTCAAAAGTGATAAAAGGCTTAGAGAACATAGTGGGTGCCTCTCCTCTTTTCCCTTTGTGGTAGTCATTTTCTTTTCATAATATCTCTTACCGTATGATTGGATACTAGCAGGATCAGGATTAGGTACTTGGTATATTTTTAGCTACCATGGCAAAAGCAGAATTTAAAAATAATTATTATATTAGAGCTTTAGTTCTACTAAACTATCCATATGTTTTTTTGGTTGCTACAGAAGAATTCCTAAGACCAATTTCATCCTAGTTTATATAATCCCAACACTCATCTTTCATATGTTGTTTCAGAAATCTTAAAAATAGAGCTTCCACATCAGAGATGTTTTAACTGGATGGACTTCAGTGTTCTGTGGTTCCATCCTCACAAAATCATTTGAAATATAATATGCATTTTTCTGAAGAGATAATCCATAGCTTTAATTAGATTTCACAGAAATGAAAATCATATCTACTACTCCCCAAAAGAAAAATAAGAGAATCATACTGCTCTTATAAGACTTTGAAGAATGAAATTGACAACTGTTCCTATGGTTCAGAGAAAATTACTTATACTAATAGTTTTGATATTCTCCCATGTGTGAGAATGGATCTATGTGTAACGAGATAATCAGTGTGAAGTAGGGATGAAATGAAGGGCAGAAGTGATGGCTGCAAAGGGTCCTGCAGAGTACCTTTATATAGAGGGTGAATTACATGTTCACCTTGAGCAGAATTACATGTTCATTCATTACTTTTACCCCGTTCCATGTTGCCACTTGATTCATGTTATTCAAATGAAAGTAACTGAAGTCCTCAGAAGTACCCAGTACACACCATTTCACAGTATCTGCAAGGGCATTTTTCCTGTTGGAGGGTTAAGATGTGTTATGAATGAATTATTTTCACTGTGCCCATGTGATACCAAACTATAGTTGTGGTTCTCAGTGAGACAACAATGCCACAGTTAAATTTTCTTGTCTTTCTATGAAAGGGTTTTGGTGTTTCTGTTGTAGTCTAGGTATTTATGCTATATGGTATCTTTTCATAATTCATGTGCACCACCATTTTGTGGTGAGTTTTCTGTTAAAGAGCAAAAGTAGAATCAAGGCAGGAAGAGGTGGAAAGATAGGAAATGGGAACCCACAGTTGATCCAAATCATACACTTTCGAATGGAATTGATAAAGTCTGGGTGTGGATAGAAAGTGTATGTGTGTTTGTGTATTCATCTACACTTGAAGGAGTGAGTAACTTATTTAGGATTTGATATAGAATTATATCATAGATACATATGGGCACCTTAAAAATTCAACTGCCTTCCTTGTTCACCTAATTATATATTTTAGGTATCTTTCTAGCGCACTCTGAGATATTACACAAAAATCAACAAAACAAGAAAAACAAAATAAAATAATAGTGTTTAAGTTTTCTCTTTTGTCTTAAAAAAACAACAATCAGAAACTATGTCTTCATTGCTATTTAGGAATACAAAATTTTAACAGAATTTAAATTTCTTTGATTTAAAACACAGAAAGC
This sequence comes from Talpa europaea, assembly GCF_964194135.1. Taxonomy (NCBI): domain Eukaryota; kingdom Metazoa; phylum Chordata; class Mammalia; order Eulipotyphla; family Talpidae; genus Talpa; species Talpa europaea. The sequence continues at coordinate 45,269,084 of NC_140077.1, read as the reverse complement.
TGACAAAGGAAAAGAAGGAAAAAAGAAACATTTATTGAGAGTCTACTAAGAGCCAGATACTTTAGTAAAAGATACAATGTTATCATATTTGAACCTGACTGTGACCCATACTTATCAAGGCTTTCATTTTTGCATACTAAAAAATAGAAGCAGGGCCTCTCTGGTGGTGCAAGGGGTTAAGACAGCAACCTGTGAAGCTATCTGCAGCCACTGTAGCATGAGTTCGATCCCCAGACAGGGAGCTACCCACAGGGCACAGCAGACCTCTCCTCTATCACCCACTGCTCCCCCCAACAGTGTACTTCAGTCAGTCTGCCTGTTCTATTCTCTGGTGAATCCTCTTACACTTCTGGCCTATACCCCAGTTCTTGTATGCATGAATAAATCTTTTAAAAAAATAAAAAATAGAAACACACTTAAAAAAATGTATTTAATTCCCCATGGCTAACAAGTAGTAGAGGTCCCCTTTCTACTATGATAAAGGAGTTTTAACAGTCCTTTTGTTTTTTGAGATACAGCTTACACATCAGGAAAGTGTACAATTCACTGGTTGTGCAACCGTGCCTGCTAATCTAATTCTAGATAATTTTTATTATCCCCAAAGAAACCCAGTGCCATTAAGCAGTCACTCTCCATACTCCCCTCCCCCAGCCCCTGGCAACCACTAATCTGCTTTTTGTCTCTGGATTAGTCTTTTTTGGACATTTCACATAAATGGAATCATACAATATTGGGGTTTTGTGTCTGACTTCTTTCATTCAAAATAGTGTTTTCAAGTTTCATCATGTTTTAGCGTGTGTCAGCACTTCATTTCCTTTTATGACTGAATAATATTTCATGGCATGAATAAACCACATTTTGTATAATAAGTATTCATCACTTGATAGATAATTTCCACTTTTTTGGTTATTATGAATAATGCTGTTATGGCCATTTGTGTACAGGATTTTCTGTAGGCACTTGTTTTCAATTATTTTGGGTATGCTCTTAGGAGTGGAATTGCTGGTATGTGGTAGGTCTTGGTCCAATTTTAAGGAATTGCCAAGCTGTTTCCAAAGCATCTTTTCCAATTTGATACCAACTAGGGTTCTAATTTCTCTATATCCTCCCCAATACTTGCTATTATCTGACTTTTTGTTGTTTTCTAAGATTTATTTATGCATATAATAACTGAGGTACAGGCCGGGGGGGGGTGAGAGGATTCACCATAAACAGAGTGGGGAACAGAACAGGTGGATTGACTGAAATACACTGCTGAGGGGAGCAGCAGGAGAGTCAGGAGAGGTCTGCTGCACCATGTGGGTTGCTCCCTGGCCTGCCGGGGATCGAACTCGTGCTGCAGAGGCTGTGGACAGCCTCACAGGCTGTGTCTTAACCCCTTGTGCTACCAGGGAGGCCCCTCGTGGTGGTTTTGACTTGTATTACCTTAATGATTAATAATGTCAAGCATCTTTTTAGGTAATTAGTGACCATTTGTACATCTTTTTTGGGAAAAGTTTCTATTCTATTCAAGTCGGTCAGTCTGTTTGGTCTGCTGTAACAATATACTACAGACTAGGGCTCTTAAATAACAGAAATTCATTGCTAACATTTCTGGAGATTGGGAAATGCATGGTCACACTCTGGTTAACGCCCTCTTCCACGTTCTTTGCTAGTGCATTTTCACTGAGTCCTCATGTATCTCCCATAACCCCACCCCAGGAACTTCCTGAAGGCCCCTATCATCACATTGGGCATTAGGATTTCAACATCAAATTTGGGGGGTGAGACACAAACATTCAGACAATAGCAAAGTCCTTTGTCCATTTTTAAATTGGATTTTCTTTTTGAGTTGTTAGTGTTATTTAATATGTTTTGGAAACTAGACCCTGGTCAGATACAAAATTTATAATTTTTTTCTCTCTGACATTATGTTTTCATTCTTTTAATAATGCCCTTTGAAACAAAAAAGCTTTCCATTTTTATAAATTCTATTTCATGCATTTTTTCCCTTTGATTCTTTTATTTTGTTACACTGTGTTACAAGTGAATTTTACTTTTTGCTTTATGGAAACTTCCTTGGCTTATTGAAATGGCTTGTAACCTTTTTTTTTTTTTTTTTTTTTTGCATTTCTTATCTTTCCCTTTTTAGTGCCTGGCATTTGGTACCCAACAAAGAAATGTTGGTTGAACTGAGTTATATTTACCTCAGATAGGGAATTGGTATGTAGTAAACGCTGATATCTGAAGGCGTTAATAACTACTATCATATATTGAGTATTTACTAAGTACCCAGTACTGCATTAAGCAGTGACACGCTCATTATCTCATTTAATTTTACACCAATCCTATGAAATATACATTCTTCCCCCAATGTACAAATAAAGCAAGACACTCCTGAGACTTAAGAGGCCAAATAATTTGCCTAAGACCACCGTGAGCTGTTTGGTATTTGCTCATTTTAGCACCATTTTCCTGAGCTAGAGCAACAAGCAAAATATGAAGAAACCTGGAGTGTGGAAAGGAGTAAGACTGAGAGGTAGACCGAAGATGGTTCATGCTAAGGTGCTACCATTCAGATTTGTCAAACTTGGAAAGAGATGTGTTAGACTCTTAAGTTGAGGGCCTCCCTGATGGCTCAAGGGGTTAAGAAGCAACCTCTGAAGTTATAGCCAGCCACTGCAGCATGAGTTTGATCCCCGGCCAGCCAGGGAGCAACCCACATGGCACAGCAGACCTCTCCTGACTTGCCCATTGCTCCCCTCAGCAGTGTATTTCAGTAGATCTGCCTGTTCTGCTTCTCACTCTGTCTCTAGTGAATCCTCTCACTCACCACACCTCTAACCTATACCCTCCAGTTCTTGTATGGATAAATAGATATTTAAAAAAAAAGAATCTTAAGTTTATTTTGTAAAAATAAACAGGCTCTTCTGTGTTTTAATTTCAAGGTTACATTTGTCTTTACCATCTATTTAACTTTTTCTTTTTTTCCCTATTTTTAATTTTCACCTGGACCTCATTCCCCAACTCCACTCCCCAATCCTGAGTACACTGTCATGTAATTTTTCATTTTCCTGTGCCTCCAATCATGCTTTAAATTTTTTTTTAAGATTTATTTATTTCTGCATACAAGAGCTGGGGTACAGGCCAGAGATGTGGAGGCTGAGAGGATTCACCAGAGAGAGTGGGGAACAGAACAGGCAGACTGACTGAAATACACTGCTGAAGGGAGCAGTGGGCAAGACAGGAGAGGTCTGCTGCTCCATATGATTTGCTCCCTGGCTGGCAGGGGATCGAACTTGTGCTGCTGAGGCTGTGGATTGCTTCATAGTGCATTACTAACCCCTTTGTGCCACCAGGGAGGCCCCCAGGCTTTGATATTTTGTGTTATCTTCTGGTTGTCTTCATCGAGGGTTGTTCCAAATTATCAATTCTATTATCACTGGAAGCAAAGGTTTCATATTTTTAAAACTTAATACACATGATATTATGTTGTGGCGGTATTGTGGAATTAGAATGCACAACTTGAGCAGTAATTGTGTTAATACCAGATTTATCTAGGAGCAGTTCCAATGCCTCAAAATATTATGTGCTTAAATATATCTAAATTTTTATTCATAGATTTCTTCAAAAAAAATTGATTTACTTATGCATATAAGAACTGGGGTGTAAGCCAGAGGTGTGGGGGGTGAGATGATTCACCAGAGAGAGTGGGGAGCAGAACAGGCAGGTCTACTGAAATACACTGCTGAGGGGAGCAGTGGGCAAGAGAAGAGAGGTCTTCCATGCCATGTGGGTTAGCTCCCTGGCCGGGCCAGCAATCGAACTCACGCTGCGGTGACTGGGTATCGCTTGACAATGCTATATGTCTTTAGCCCCTGTGCCAACAGGGAGGCCCTGTTCATAGATTTCTTAATGAGTCTGTCATGGTTCTCTTGTGGCAATGGAACCACTTGGAAGTCAGGTGTCATACCACATGCTGTTCCTTTTCTTTTTCTTTTTCTTTTTTTTACGTAGTCCCCCAACAAGCCCAATGAAGTAGACACAATGATTATATGTTACAAATGAGGATACTGAAATTGAAAGCAAAGAACTTTCCCAGGGTCATACTATTAAGGTACCCAGCCTGGTCACAGTGACAGGTGTTGTGTTTACAAGCTGTGCTTATAAAAATATAAAGAGGGCCTCCCCGGTGGCGCAGTGGTTGAGCGCTGGGCTGCGAAGCTGCCCCCAGCCTCTACAGTGTGGGTTGGATCCCCGGCCACCAGTGAGGGTCCCACATGGCGCGCAGACCTCTCCTGCCGCGCCCGCTGCTCCCCTCAGCAGTGTATTTCGTCAGTCTGTCTGTTCTGCTCCCTGCTCTGGCTCTGGTGAATTCTCTCACCCTCCCACGCTTCTGACTGTACCCAGTGCTCATATAAATAAATAAATAAATAAATAAATAAATAAATAAATAAATAAATCTTTAAAAAAAATAAAAGTATAAAGATCTGAACTATGCTATGTGTACAAGGGATTCAGAATAAAGATGTGCTCAGAGTTCGATGTAAATTGTGGAAAATTTTTTTTTAAAGATTTATTTATTTATGCAAACAAGAACTGGGGTATAGGCCAGAGGTGCAGGGGGTGAGAGGATTCACCAGAGAAAGAGTGGGGAGCAGGACAGGCAGACTGACTGAAACACACTGCTGAGGGGAGCACCGGGCGAGACAGGAGAGGTCTGCTGCGCCATGTGGGTTGCTTCTTGGCAGGCCGGGATCGAACCCTTGCTGCAGAGGCTGTAGATAGCTTCACAGTGCCAGTGCTGTGCTTAACCCCTTGTGCCACCAGGGAGGCCCTGTGGAAGATTTTTTAAATATAGTCATTAGAGTGTAAAAAATCATAAACAATGTTGTGGGGTTTTTTAAAAGATTTTATTTTATTTATTTTTTTCAAAACTCTTAATTTTATTATTTTAATTTTTATGCATACAGTAACTGAGATCCATTCCAGGGGGTGGTTGGAGGGCATAAGAGGGTTCACCAGAGACAGAGTGGGGAAGCAGTACAGGCAGATCCACTGAAATATACTGCTGAGAGGAGCAGGAGGGGGAGACAGGAAAGGTTGCTGTGCCTTTTGGGTCAGCTCCCTGGCCCAGGGTTGAACTCATGCTGTAGTGGCTGGCAATAGCTTGATAATGCTGAGACTTTAACCCTTGCACCACCAGGGAGGCCTGAAAACAAATGTTTTTGTCTGTTATGTTCATAACTGTATTCTTATTTTTGTTTTCTTGAAGATTTATTTATGTATACAAGAGCTGGGCCAGATGTGCAGGGGATGAGATGATTCACCAGAAACGGGGTGAGGTGGCGCCTCCCTGGTGGCACAGTGGTTGAACACTGCACTGTGAAGCTGTCTGCAGCCTCTGCAGTGCTGGGTCGATTCCCGGCTGGCTAGAGAGAAACCCACATGGCGCGGTGGACCTCTCCTACCTTACCCGCTGCTCCCCTCATCAGTGTCTTTGGTGCATCTGCCTGTTCTGCTCCCCGCTCTATCTCTGGTGAATTCTCTCACCCTCCTGTGTTTCTGACCTGTACCCCAGTTCTTGTATAAATAAAACAATTTTTAAAAAAAGGAAAGAAAGAAACAGAGTGGGGAACAGAACAGGCAGACTGACCGAAATACATTGCTGAGGAGAGCAGCAGGAGAGACAGGAGGAGGTCTGCTGCACCATGTGGGCTGCTCCCTGGCCAGCCAGGGATCGAATTTGTACTGCAGAGGCTGCGGATTGCTTCATAGTGCTGTGCTTAACCCCTTGCGCCACCAGGGAGGCCCACATTACTGTATTCTTGGTGCCTAAAACATAATAGGAACCCAATTAATACTTATGGATTGAATGAATGATGAAAAATATAAAGGTGGCAGCACATTATCTGTTACTTTGTAAATAAAATTTACTTTTATGATTTTTTTATACTTAAAAAAACAATAATAGGGTAGTGCTTTTGATTAAATTAAAAATAATCCAGAAGAATAGTAAATGTAGTGAACATTCTTTTTCTTCCTATATTTTTTATACCCTTCACCAAACCAACTGTGCCTATATCCTATTTGTCTCCTACTTCTATCTCTTCTCACTCTCCCTGGCCCCTCTGGTAATCATTACATTCTTTTTTTGCTGAGTTAAGGATTTATTCCTACTATTATTTGTGTATGAATATTTTTGTATTTATGTACCACGTATGAATGAAACCATCTAATAATCCATCTTTCACTTTTTTTTATATTCTTTTTTTTTTTTAATAGAGGCATGCTTTATTTGTTTGTTTGTTTGTTTGTTTGTTTGTTTTATACATGCACTGGGTACAGTCAGAAGCACGGGAGGGTGAGAGAATTCACCAGAGCCAGAGCGGGGAGCAGAGCAGGCAGAAGGACCTAAGTACACTGCTGAGGGGAGCAGCGGGCGGCAGGAGAGGTCTGCGCGCCATGTGGGACCCTCCTCCGGTGGCCGGGGAGCAGCCGGGGATCGAACCAGCTCCTCGGGCGCGGGCAGCTTCGCAACCCAGCGCTCAACCGCTGCGCCACCGGGGAGGCCCCATCTTTCACTTTTTGACTTTTCTTTTCATTATAGCATTCAACTTTAATGTCAACAGTGTCCTCTCTGAGTCTATGGCGGCTGATTTGCTCAGGGTTCCATAGTCAATAGCATCTTTTGTATTTGGATCCTATCAGGGACAAAATGATGTTGGATAAAATAATATTTTCATTTTATATAATACAATATTTTAAGATGGACAGGTCAGGAGGAAATACTCTCTTTTCAAAACAGCTAAAGGAAAGGAATTTTCTTTTATCACATGCATAATAAATGATGAGAATTGTTGGAAGGAGTGATCCTGCATCTCCCCAAAACCCACTTACCGTTTTTATGATCATGAGTAAATACAGCCTTAAAATTATGGATATGTGTTCATAAACTTAGAAACCAAATGTCTGGGTCAGTGAATGCAGGTTGACTTTTTCCAATGATGTGTTAAAAACAGCTGATGTTATAGGTAAAGAAAATTCGAAGTTACTATTTATAAATATCTAGTAAGACCATCAAGAACCATTTATTTAAACTACAGGAGCTAATTTACCCACTGAAGAAGTATTTGGAAGTCAGGTAAATAAAATAGATTGGGGGGGAGGGGTGATAATTGCATGTTCTTAGCTAATCATTAAGCTTGAGTATCTATGGAAACACCATTATAATTGCTTATGCTAAACCATTCCTAATGAAGATAGGCATTTTTTTTCCATTTAAATTTGTACAGTTAACACAATTATAAGCTTGAGTTCTTGTTTTTTCTAAGGTGAATTTAAGGTTCTCTTATTATACCAAGCATATCTATCTCTTCCCGACTCCAGAGGTATCCCCTAAAGCTTTCTAGTGCAAAAGCTCTGACACAGAAATGGCAAGCAAGTTAGATGAAATGTCTCTAGTTACAACATCAAGGACCATTGTTCTATTTCATTTTAAACAAGAGTTAATATGCTCATTGAATAGTATTTGTTTATAAGGAAAATCAGACAGACAGAATAAAAAGTTTAAGTATAGGGCTTCCCCGGTGGCGCTGCGGTTGAGCGCTGGGTTGCGAAGCTGCCCGCAGCCTCTGCGGCGGCGGTTCAATCCCCGGCTGCTCCCCGGGCCACAGAAGGAGGGTCCCACATGGCGCGCAGACCTCTCCTGCCGCCCGCTGCTCCCCTCAGCAGTGTACTTCGGTCTTCTGCCTGTTCTGCTCCCCGCTCTGGCTCTGGTGAATTGTCTCACCCTCCCGTGCTTCTGACTGTACCCAGTGCTTGTATAAATAAATAAATAAATCTTAAAAAAAAAAAAAAAAAAAAACATTGCATTAAAAGTTTAAGTATCTGTCCTACTATAAATTGTGGGTTCAATGGCAAGTTTTTGTTTTTTGGAGGTTTTTTTTTCTTTCCTCTGGAAAAAAACTATAATTTCTCTCTTTTCTCTACATAGGCTATGTTCCATGGAAAATAATTATTCATTAAATAATTGTACTTATATTCATTAAATAATAATAAATTTCCTAAAGATTAACTGTAGGAGTTAATCAGTGCCTTAAGATAGTTGGTGTTCTCTATTCTACTTCTAAAATGAATGAAGTATATTTCTTACTCCACACCTCAAAAAAAAAAATCCTGCACTTAACCAACTGAAAGAGTAACTTATTTCTAGGCAGGCAGACAAATTTACTTCTCCATGGATGGTGTGACACTCTAGTAAAGGATTTTTAAAACTAAGGGAGGCAATTAACCCATCTTGAATAATTTATCTCATCTCAACAAAGCATCTGACATGCATTTTCTTCCCAAATATCCAGCTTCTCTGATTAGGAATGTTAGCTATACGTATCATGGTGTTTTCTAGCTTAAAAACAAGAGTTTTCAGATATAGGACAGTCACCTCTCCTTAGTTCTTCCCTTGGAAAGGTATCTACTATGTGTGATGTCAACTTATCAGGATCATCATTATTGACTTTTGAAAAGACTAATCATATAAAATTAAAAGATGGGTGACAAAGTAACATTTTAAATTGGAATGGTAGAGAATTAAAGCCTGGTTACTTCTGTTCATATACATGCTCCATGACCCAGTCTTATCACCCAGGTGATAGAATATATGTATTTATATGCCTGTCTTCCTCATTACTGGAGTATTACTTTAGTAGCCATAATGCTCCCAATGTTCTTGCACTTGTTACCTCCATCTGGGACACAGACCTTTTCTCTCCCCCTTTATATCTCACCAAATTCTACTTACTTATCTAGGTGATAGAAATGTCACTTCCCCTAGAATACCTTCTCTGTCCTGCATAGCTTTCTGGACTTATTCCCGTTCTATACTGCCTCATGATTGTCTGTTTTATGTTTCATAAAATGGTAGTTTTGAGGGAAAGAAATTGTATCATCTTTTATTGTCAGTGCCATGTCTGCATATTGTATATTTATTAAGTTATTTTGAGTTTTTGTTATTAAATAGAGAAGATCACTGTGAAAAAAAATGAATTTTACAGAAAACATTTTTAGATATGAGGGCCCGTTAGGGTTTTTCAATAATTTTGCTTATTTTAAAATTAAGGAGATCCCTAGACTTTCCTCAGAAAGGAGTGTGTGTGTGTGTGTGTGTGTGTGTGTATGTGTTTAAAATGTTTCTTTTAACATTTTTGAGCTTAGTGAAACAAAAAAACTTTGTGATTTTTGCTATCGTATTTGAGGAGACAATTAGTTTATCCAAAACTGAAGGTACAGTGTTATCGAGAGTCAACTCTAGCATGAATAACATAGAGAAGGTGCCCATAGGTACAGAACTTCCTTTAAAAAATAATGCTGATTGATTGGCCTTCCTTGTGGCGCAAGGGGTTAAGATGAAACCTATGAATCTATCTGCAGCCACTGCAGCACAAGTTCGATCCCCAGCCAGGGAGCAACCCACATGGCACGGCAGACCTCTCCTGACTCGCCAGCTGCTCCCCTCAGCAGTGTGTTTCACTCAGTCTGCCTGTTCTGCTCCCCACTCTGCTTCTGGTGAATCCTCTCACCCCCCCACACCTCTGGCCTTTACCCCAGTTCTTGTATGAATAAATAAATCTTTTTAAAAAATAATGTTGATTGATTATAAAATACACACAACAGAAGAAACAAACTTCAGTATATTATTCATAAAAAGGGCATTTTTCTTCCTCAGTGATTTCTTTGCACTTGACAAAAATCCAAAGCTCCTGTTATTATGTCTACCTTAGGGATGTAGATACTAATAGAGGGAGTAGGCATGTGGATTTTAAATGCTATAATTCTTTTTTTTTTCTTTTGAGAAAAGTAAAGGCAGATTTAGTGAAATAATCTGTAAGGGAGCAGGGGTCGAGATGGAAGTCCATTGCCAGTGCTATAATTCTTGACAAATTGGGGAAGAGATAATATTTCAGCTCCATTAGTCTCTGAATTATCTATGGCTCACCTCATTGTCTACTAGTTCTCACTTGGCAACCTCTCTCTCACTTGGCAACTGTTGAAGATCATTGCTCACGTGTTCCCTAATTCTTGCGATTAAAAAGCAGTTATTTTCTACCAACAATAAGCAGGACAGAGAGAGGGGGGAATGGGTTGGATTCTGACTTAGAGGGGAAAAAAAGGACAACTGAAGATAAGCCTCAAGGCAGGAAGTGGGGGAGGGAAGCCAGGGAAAGATTGTGTGAGTGATTCAGCCAACCTAAATCCAGACCACATCAGCTAGGAAAGATTCAGTCTTTTGGGTTCCTATATCTGACTTTAAAATCTTCTTTAGAATTGTGAAAAGTATGAGCCTTTCTTTTCTCATTTTATTGATTAGAGATTTATAAAAGATTATTTGGAATGTCTTTATCAGGTATCACTACAAAAGCTATGACCTGCAACAGTATATAAAAGGAGAAAAATAGAAGGATATCATGGAAGAGAAGAGTGTGGCTAATATTGTAAGGATTTCATGCAGCTGAGTGTCAATTTGAGGAACAGTGAATTACTCCTGAGATTAATTTAGAAGACTTCGCTTCTTCTGTGTTTGCATGCCTAGTTTCTTGTGGGTGCAGAATTGCTTATGCATAGAGAGACGAGCAGAATTTTGAAATTATCAATTTATCTCTGAAGGTACAAAATGTTTTTTAAAAGGGCACACCTAATATAATGCTGACTTAAAATACCAATCTGAGTTGCTACTTCTTTATCCTAAAAACTGTTGTTTTGAAAATGTTCCTTTTAAGGTTATTTTGGTATATTTGCAAATGTCTCTTGTTGAATATTGAAAATGAAGAGTTGCAGAGAGAGCAGTGTAGATGGTGAGATCTAGGTTCAAGTCAAGTTCTAACTGTGTAGTCTGAGTTTTAGTAGCTTTACCTCTTAGGGTCTTAGTTTGTCAATGAAATTAAGGAGCTTAGTCTAAATTTTCTCTTTGGTTCTACGATCCTATGATTTATAAGAGAAAAGAGATATTTTGCAATATATGAAAAAACCTATAGTACACTTGAGTTATCACAAAACACCAACTCTTGCAAATTATTTTTTTAAGATTTATTTATTTATGCATACAAGAGCTGGGGTTTAGGCCAGAGGTGAGGGGAAGGGGGTATGTGTGAGAGGATTCACTGGAGACAGAGTGGGGAACAGAACAGGCAGACTGACTGAAATACACTGTTGAGGGAAGCAGCGGGTGAAGCAGGAGAGGTCTGCTATGCCATGTGGGTTAGCTCTCTGGCTGGGTATCGAACTCGTTCTACAGTGGCTGCCAATAGCTTCATAGTACTGAGACCTAACCCCTGTGCTACCAAGGAGACCCAACTCTTGCAATTTAATAATCATGATTTTTTTATTGAAAAAGTAATAGATTTAAGTGATAAGATAAGTTATGAGTAAGTAGGACTATTACTACAATATTTCTTAGTTTCTGATCTTTCACTCAACAGAATCTAGTTATATGCACTTTGCCCTAAATGATAAAAGAGAATCGACTGGCTCTCTTGACTTCCTATTTCTCTCCTAGTAGTTTCTGATTATTTTCTCTATCAAAATTCACCATCATCTAAGCTTTGAACTGAGCCCATGAAATGGCTGAGGTATAGGATTTAGAACAGATGGTGTCCACCAATAGTGGTTACCAATCTATTCTGTGTTCAAACAAGGACAGATCTTCATGGTGCGGTATCAGTTGGATATTTGGAGTTATGTTAGCTCTGGTCTCTTTCATTAACCCTCATATCTAGCTGAGATGAGCTTTGGCTTTATTTATTAACTCATTTTACAGAACACTGCACACAGACCTTCAGTGTTTGCTTAGGTTGCCAAGTGCAATGTTGTGTGGCTTCATGAGTATTACATGCAGTGAAAATGCTTGTCCACAGAGTTTTAAAAGGTATATTTCTCACTGATGTGCATATTCAGTGTACCTAATACTCTGAGCTTTATTTTATTGAGGCAAACATATGTATCATACAAGCATTAGATTAGTTTTAAAATATATAATTATTTACTAATATATCATGGCCATTTTACTAAATATTGAGTAATCAGCCTGGGAAATTTTTTTTTTTTAAGATTTATTTATTCATTTATACAAGCACTGGGTACAGTCAGAAGCGCGGGAGGGTGAGAGAACTCACCAGAGTCAGAGCAGGATGCAGAGCAGGCAGAAGGACCGAAGTACACTGCTGAGGGGAACAGCGGAGGGCAGGAGAGGTCTAGGGCCATGTGGGACCCTCCTCTGGTGGCCGGGGAGCAGCCCGGGATCGAACCGGCACCGCAAAGGCTGCGGGCAGCTTCGCAACCCAGCGCTCAACCGCTGTGCCACCGGGGAGGCCCAGCCTGGGAAAATTTGGATGCTTTTTAAGTTATATTCAAGTGTACTCAAGGTAAGGTGGGGGTGGAGGTGTAGGTGTTTAATACTGAAATGCAGTTTAATTGAAATGCAAGGCATTTTAAGAAATGTAGGACTGCCCAGTGTACATTGCTGATGGGACTGTAAAATGATGGAACTGCTATAAAAGAAAATGCATTGGTGAGTCCTCAGAAAATTAAACACAATAGTCGAACAATTCTACTCCTGGGTATATGAATTGAAAGCTCAAAATTAATTGAATGAATTGAAAGCTCAAATGAATTGAAAGCAGGGACTCAGCTATGTACTTATATGCCCATGTTCATTGCAGAGTTATTCACAGTAGCCAAAAGGTGGAAATAATTCAAATGTCCATCAACAAAAGGATAAATAAATGTAGTATATACATGCAGTGGAATATTACTTAGCCTTAAAAAGGAATGAAATTCTGCTACGTCCTCTAATGTGGAAGAACCTTGAAAATACGCTGAGTGAAGTAAGCCAGACACAGAAGGAAAAATATGCCATACCACTTACCTGAGATACTTAGAGTAGGCATATTTACAGAGACAGAAAATAGAAGTAAGCAAGGGCTGGATGAATTCAAATGGGGAGTTATTGTTTCATGGACCCAGAATTTGTGTTTGGGATGAAGAAAGGTTCTGGAGTCTGCCATAATAAGACAATTCTACAAAGGAAAAAAAAATGTAGGGTTAAGAAGTCTTTACACCCATTTTCAAATTTTGTCTTTTCGTCCTATTTTTTTTTCTTTTTTTTAACCATTGCTTAATTCCCTACAGAAAACGTCTTAGTGGGCTCAGTGTACTTGAAATGTTGCTGGTGGAAGCAGTTAGAACAGAATCTACTGGTTTTGCCATAAGTAGCCTTGCTTCTTATATTTGTTAGGCATTTTGAGGATGGGTGGAGAGGGAGAGATAGTTTTAAGTGAGAAAACAATGAGTGTTAGACCTCCGGTTCCAACAAGGAAAGCATGATTTTGTGGCAAACCCAAAGGCTAGGAATCAAGGGTGATGAAATCCAGGCCTTCCAGTCCTCACTCTGTTCTTGATTTCTGGTTGTGGGAATCTGTTCTGAATCCAACTGCAAGTGGAAAACCCATTTTTGGCTGAGCAGTCAGGAAGGCTCTGCTGCCAATCCCCCAAATGTGCTGCCGAAACGTTGGCCCTGTGAGGATGGAGCTGGGGCTGTCTTCCCAAGATCTGTGCAGCTGTCAAGGTGGCTGTTCATGGGGCTGTGACTGGCCCGTGCACTGCATTTTGTCTGTGACCTTGAGACCTGCCAGCTTGGAGCAGCTGCTATGGTCCTCACTGCTGCTGCGGCTGTTGTATTGCCAGGGGGTTAAAGGGAGGGAACTTTTCAGCTTCTGGCTTTCTCAGGGTCTGGCAAATTCCAGTGATGGTGTCTGGCTCTCCCAAAGTACACACACTGGGAATGGGGGCAGTACAGGTTTGTGAGTGTGGGTGGCTGCTTGTTCCACCCATGGCTCAAGTCCCAGTCCCTGGGTAGTAGGTGACAGGCTCTGCTTTGGGACCTGATTGGAAGCTCAGCGGAGAGATGCTCAGTGACAGCTGATGATCTTGGGAGATAGAAACCAATGGTGTACCTTTTGTCTCAAAGGTGTGAGTCTACTTTCTGGAGAGAAGGGATTTCTTTGGGAAATAAAGGTCATCATAAATGTCCAGAGCAAGAGAGAGAAATCTTTTCAGCTGTTCAGAATGGCAAGTGTATTTTGACCCCTCCCTTCCCCCACATTGTCCTCCTCCTGTCCTTTTCCTTGTAAGTGGCTTTATTATTTTTTTTAATCCGCCTTTGTCATTGGACATTTATTGACAGAAATCAAATTGCTGTGTTTCTGGGCAAACCGCCTGCTGCAAAGAGGTGTGGTTCCCAGGAATGAGACACGCAGCCCAACAGCTGAGCCTACACTGTCCTCACATAACCTCCCTGCCTTAAATATCGCCAATATTTAGCCTTGCCTTATAAAGTAAAAATGCACAATACCTTCCAGAGTTTCAGCAAGCCCAAATGCCCCCCTCGGCTCAGTTATATCTCCTGTACGTTGGAGGCAGGGACGCGCACCCCTCCCCCGCGCAAACCTGCCCTCGGAACAACCAAGAGGTTACTAATCAGGGAGACACCGCCATCGATCCGATGGTGGAGACCTGGGGGATTTGTGTGCATTGTTTTTGCTGAAGCCTCCTGTGATTTCGGCGCGACCAGATCCTCTACAGCGAACTCCATGTCGCAGCTTGTGGCTGCCTGTGTCCTGTGGTGAGAGCTGAGCCGCACAGGAGATCCTTTGTCTAGGAAGGCTAGGCAGAGAAGATCACTTTGGAGTTGCTAAGCTCTGCATTGCCATTGGCTGCACTCTTTGTGGGGCTGTTTTTGCAAAAGGCATGCCCAGCACGTCTACAGTGCTGGCAGGCCAGGGCTGCCTTTAAACACCATGATAATAATACCAAAAAGCAGTTTGCAGAACTGTTCCACTGTAGAGGCTTCCTCTGCAGAAGCAAGCAAGATGGCTACCTCGTGGGTTTCGCTGTGAAGAATGCAGAGGCTAATTAAGACAGACTTTAAGGGGAAAAAAGGGTATTTCCCTACTTCATCTCTTTGCAAGACTTTTTTTTTTTCAGTGACTTTTAAAGTATACATTTTACATAAGCTCTTCAGGTTCTGCCTGGCAAACATGTTGATAATTTTAAATGGCATAAGTAGTTTTACAGAGAAATAACCAAAAAATTGGGGGGGGGGGTAAGAGCTATTTTTTTTTCCTTAAACGAAGGCTCATTTTGCAATTTGATTTTTTTTTTTAGGTTATAAAAGAAAACAAGAGGCCCCAGAGGGAAAAGAAGCCCAAAGTTTTAAAGGTAATCAGCTATTGATTAAATAATATTTAATTTTTTCCATTTCATATAGTATTTTTCTGTCACTTAGAGGTAAATTTGGAGTACAGTGGATGTGGGTTCTCCCGGATTTTTAGTAGATAAATGAATTTTCACTCAACTAAAGTGTTTTCTCTCTCTTTTTTTTTCGATGTGCTGCATAATATTCATATTAGCATCCTTTATTTTCAACTCCACACAAGTCTGCAGAAGGAAAAGTTTATATGCAAAGTGTTGTGAATAAAATTTGTTTTTCTTTGTAGCTCCCTTTGTAGCATCTGCATTTATGGTGTTGCACCAGTGTGTAAACTTAAGCTCTTAAGGAGAAAGGCACTATTTGAAGTTGACAGCTATGATCCATTGTGATTTTAATAGACCTTCCATTAGATACTATTTTCAAATGTGTGATTTTTCTTTCCAAAGAAATAGGTCCTTAGAGGTTTAACTCCACTTAAAATGTTTAAACCATTGAGATTTCACAGACAAATTATAATTGTTTAATCTCAAATTTGCATTATATCATCTTTAATTTTGACATTTCTAGAACTGTAGGAATATGCCTGTTTCCTTTATTTTTTAATAGTTTGCTGAATGAGTATTTAGTAGTCCCCAATTTGGTTATAAATAAACAATCTGTGTAATGAGCTTTGTACAGTATTTAGAAGGGTTAATTTAAAAGCATATGGCATTACTAAAAGTTCAAGGCTAGCTTTAGTCCAGCAAATAGGTGTTTATGTGTTAAAGGTTTCTAGTTATAGATTGCTATTACAAATATAAGTAAGCTAAACAGGTAATGTTTTAAATTCAAGAATACATATCAAGCAATAAATATATTGGTCTTTACAATTCTATTGTTTGTATTTAAAGTATTTTAATCATAGTTTTTCTTTTGCAAATAAAGTTTTAGCACTCAAAGAGGAACAACATGTTGAACTATGAATGTGGCAAATTTTAAATTTTATTTGTTTCTCCAGTTGTCAAGCTAAAAAATATTACTGACATGGAGATCCAAACTTTGCATTTTTTTCTAATTTGTCTAACCACCCCAAGTTTCTGTTTCCTGTGTGTACCCAACATTGCCGTGTACATTTTTCACCACCCAACAAGTATTTATTTAATATTTACAACATGGTCATCAGTATGCAAGACACTGTGAAATGAATGAAATTGCTTGGCACAAATTCTCACTGGGCCTGGACAAATAGAATACTGGTTATTTTCAAGGTAAATTAAACCCTCTTCTGTTTTTCTTCTGCACACTGATCCACCCACGCCCTTTACTCCCCTCCCCTCCCCCAATGATAGTATTATCATTAAAAACCCTGTTCATATTTTCTAATCTCCCTTTACATGATTTATATTTTCTGTGTTCCAAGTATGCATCTCAAGATATTTTGTCTTAAAATCTTTCAAGTGAGAAATAATTTTAGTCCTGCTGATAAATGACTCTCAAATTTGTAGATGTGAGGTCATCCCCTCCATCCTTTCACATAGAAGAAAGGGGTAGACTATTTGCACAAACTAATACAGATTAAGCTTGGGAGCTAAATCATCCACTTTTGCTAGGAAGTAGAATTGAGGTTTGGGGAATACTGTGTAATTCTGTGTTTATTTTGTTAGTCTGAGGGTTTCCGATCACCTGAAATAAATTTCAGAAGTAAATATGTGGTGTGGTGCTTTTTTGAATCATGGTAGTAGATGGATTTGTTTTTTAAGTAGGGGTGTGTGTGTGTGTGTGTGCGCACGCGCGCGCACGTGTGTGTGCATGCACACACACTCTTAAATTTCATGTGCCACAGCAAGCAGAACAAAATCATTGCTCATTTCACTCTTATCAGATTGTTGTGCAAGAATAGGGAAATGCTCTAAAAGGGAAAAAAATTTTCTGATGTTGGCATTTTAAAATGTTTTCTTTAATTTTTCTATTGGGTATAGTGTTTTTTGTTCTTATCCAAAGCAAGCTTTGTTTCTCTGTTCCACAGTATTAGTGTTAAAGTACTTTCAGATTTTAGCTTGACATGTATAAAATACAGCAAGAGCAAATGTTGAACATTATATAACCCTAAAGGAGACATTAAGGAAGCTAAATCCATACCTTGGGAGAGAAGGTGGAAAGAATACAACTTTCAGTTTAAGGTTTTCTGGTGGAGAACTTCACACTTCAGCTGGTGCTACAGGGATCAGTGATGGGGGTCCCTAGGTTACAACTTGATCTCCTTTCTTAATTCTCCATCTTTGCTTTTGACTTTGTGCCAGAGATGTGGTTAACTTCCTTTCATCTCTGGCTTCTTAGGTTTTCTGATTTCTTGGGTCCTTGCTCTTTGTCAGGGTAGATGCTCAGGACTCGATTGATTTTCATCATCATGAGAGGATGTAGTTGGATAGATAAGAAGGTTATTTAAGGAAAGTTGGTTGTAGAATGAAAACTTATCCCATTCTACTCTGTACCTGCTAACTAAATACTAAATTCCCTGTGGGACTGAAATTTCCTGGTGTGTCTCACACCTCTCGTCTTTAAACAATCTATTACCAATTTTGAGACCAATATTCATTCTCTTTGAATTCAAAACCTTAAATTATAAATTGATATCTCAAGTGTCTAATTACAGAAAACATCTTCTGGCTAAAATCACATTTTCTGTCCAAAGCACTTTCATGACCAGAATGGGTGTTAAGTGAAGAGGGTTGGGGATGGCTCACCACAAACTCCCACCACTGGTGCTAAAGACCAGGTCTCTGCACAGACTTGTGATGACCAGTAGCTATTTCGTATGGAGATAGTGGCTTATTCACCTTGCAATAATTGTTTCTTTGATTCTTGGGTAAGTAATGGTCCCGAAAAAACTTCAGACCCTTTGTCATGAATTTTGACTTGTGAGTGACATGGTTTGGAATTCCTCTTGGTAGAAACATTTACACAAATAATCTCTACTTTTTTGTGTTTAGGATGTAAGAATAGATTCCCTTAGATAGTTAATTTTAGAGGAATATCATTTTGGTTAGGTTGTCAGTTATTGTCCTCAGAGAAAATCATGTTAGAGGTATTGAGGGAAATTTTAGTGAAGATGTTATTTTAACATGAATATTTTTTTAATAGAGGCATGTTTATTTATTTGTTTGTTTGTTTGTTTTGTTTATACATGCACTGGGTACAGTCAGAAGCGCGGGAGGGTGAGATAATCCACCAGAGCCAGAGCGGGGAGCAGAGCAGGCAGAAGGACCGAAGTACACTGCTGAGGGGAGCAGCGGGTGGCAGGAGAGGTCTGCATGCCATGTGGGACCTCCTCTGGTGGCCGGGGAGCAGCCAGGGATTGAACCGGCGCCGCAGAGGCCACGGGCGGCTTCGCAGCCCAGTGCTCAACTGCTGCGCCACCGGGGAGGCCAGAAGAGGTTATTTTAAAGGGTGGGCAGAGTTAAGGAAAAAACTAGGGATGGTGAGGGTTATTATCTCTTTTGGGCCTAGAGGAACAAGGAACTGGGAACAGAAACCCAAGTAGAATAGTTGTAGTTGAAAAGGGAACAGGGACTTTGATTGTATCTTTTGGTAATGGGATGTTTTGTAAGAAGGAAGTCAATAGTCCTCTAAATAAATGCCCTGCTTTCCAGTCTCCTGCTGCTTTCATTGGTTGATCCCAATCAGAAGGAAAAGGTGCCCACAGATGAACTCCATCCTGGTCAGCCTCCTGGGGCATGTAAGAGGAGGTAGAAAATGAAATTGTGAACCTGAAGAGGCAAGCAGAACATAATTCAACATCATTAATGAACACAGGGGCAGTGTGGTAGGCTCAAAAATAGTACCAGATCCATCACTATGTAAGACAGAGGTAACAGGTGAGTCTTAGTGAAATGTATATAAAAACTCTATATATTAATTTCACAACTTATCTATAAATCTAAAATCATCTCAAATGATCCCCTGAAAGGAGACCATATTTATACATTCTGCAATTAGATAGTCTGTCTTTACTGGTAAAGGACACATTCAAATAATTTGGTTATAAAATATCATCAGAGTAGCATTTGAAAGTGCTGGGCGAGCAAATATAGAGAAATGTCACTGGATATTAAACCAGAAAACTGTCTACAGATGATTTAGGAAAAAGTAAAGGTTTTTAAAAGTAAAGTTTTTTACTTTTTCCTGCTAGTTTCTGATCTGGCAGCCCTGTTCTTCATTGTTTCCTTCCTTCCTTGATGCTGATAAAGGAGAACAAGTGGTGGTAAGGGGCTGGGGCTGATGGTGAAGGTGACAGGGATGGGGCCAGCAGAGAAGACACTGTAGCTATATTTACATACTTTTTGAAGAATTTTTTTTAAAGATTTATTTATGCCTACAAGAGCTAGGGTACAGGCCAGAGGTGTGCGGGGTGAGAGGATTCATCGGGGACAGAGTGGGGAACAGAACAGACAGAATGACTGAAATACACTGCTGAAGGAAGCAGTGGGTGAGACAGGAGAGGTCTGCTATGCCATGTGGGTAGCTCCCTGGCCAGGGATTGAACTCATGCTGCAGAGTCTACAGACAGCTTCACAGGTTGAGTCTTAACCCCTTGTGCCACCAGGGAGAGGCCCTCTCTTTGAAGGATATTTAAAAAAGAATCTAATCAGAAAAGAATCATCCATACATGTTCTTGATCATTCATAGATAGCATGACAGTGACATTCAAAATATTTAGTGCCATGATTGCTTGGCAAACAGTCAGTGCTCATCAAATGTTCTTTCCTGAAAAACATTATTATTAACATTCAATAAATATATTTTTAGCATGTACTCAATGCTGTGACTATTGCAGTACACCATGTCAAAAATGGTCTTTGCCCTCAAGAAAATATTTCTGAGGGAATACAGGCAGAAAAGAAAAGAAAGACAAATGAGTAAATTACAAATTGTGTCATAGAAGAAATAAAAAAAAATGCCAATGGGAAAAAACACCGTCTAGGGAGATTAACTTGCTGTTGTTTTTTTTAAAAGATTTATTTATTTATGCATACAAGAACTGGGATGTAAGCCAGAGGTGCAGTGGGTGAGAGGATTCACTAGAGAGTGGGGAGCAAAACAGGCAGATCTACTGAAAGATACTGCTGAGGGGAGCAGCAGGCAAGATAGGAGAGGTCTGCTGTGCCATGTGGGTTTCTCCTTGCCCTCTGGGGGTACTCCTGCTATAATAGCTGGTGATAGAGCTTTCTTTAACCCCTGGGCCAGCAGGGAGGCCCCTAACTTGCTATTTTTGAGAACTACTCCCTTCATTTGTAAATTGTTACATATACTAGTATGATTTTAAAGTACCAAATTAGATACAGTTGAGTTATCTTGTTTAAAACCTAAGCTATAAGAAATGGAAGATAACAAAGTTACTAAAGACTTTTGTCTGCATACTTTCCTACAACTTTGTTTCAGTTAGTAAAAAAAAATCATTGGTAAAAGGATAAACTTTTCTTCACTCTGATTATAATGTAACATTCCATGACTTATAGCAACATGTTGCAAATTTAAGTGAGGATCAAACACTGAACTTGGCCATTGTTCAGGAAAAATGTATGCCATTTTGATAGTCCTTCACAGCCCCAGGCAGTGAATCCCAGATTTCTGTGTGTAATGAATGCACCAGTGGGAAAAAATCGAAGTAATGGTGAGAATATCCACAAAAGGATATCAGATAACATATATATATATAAAATGGAAGAATACAATCTCAGAATTCAGACTTCATGTAAATTTAATAATTTAGTTTTACGATTCAACACATGGTCCTTATTTTCCGCATTATGTCATAAGCTGGCAAAAACTATCAAAAACGTGTGCTTATCCATCAGTGTTTATTCACACAAGCAAAGGCGCACATGGAGCTTCTGCTTTTGCATATCCAGCAATTAAAATATAACATTTTGCCGGGGATGATCAGAGTGATTTCAGGGCTGGGTTCTTATTAAGCCAGTTCACACACAGTCATCATTAATCATTGGAACACATACATTTCCAGTGATTCAAGACTCAGGTCCATTCTGTAATTTCTAGGAATGATCCCAGAAAATCAGTGAATAAAAAAGCCAAGTGGGGTGAATGAGCTTGAGGAAAATTTTATGCAGGCTACAAAAAAAGTCTGTTGAATTCTTCCTAGCTCAGAAAAGAGCATATGCCTTGTGTCTTGAATCCTTATGCTTGTCTGGTGCTGTGTGTGTGTTTTGATAGTGTTTCATTCATACTGTTATCTGAGGTGTACCTCCCTTTCTGCAAAAGCTCTCTATATACTATGTTCTCGAGCTCAGTGCATAGAGGCAAATAAGAACTGTTAATTAAAATTTTTGTTAAAACCTTATTAATGTCTGGGCCTCCCTGGTGGCGCAGCGGTTGAGCGCTGGCTTGCGAAGCTGCCCACAGCCTGTGCAGCAACAGTTCGATCCCCGGCTGCTCCCCTGCCACCAGAGGAGGGTCCCACATGGCGCGCAGACCTCTCCGGCCACCCGCTGCTCCCCTCAGCAGTGTATTTCGTCAGTCTGTCTGTTCTGCTCCCTGCTCTGGCTCTGGTGAATTCTCTCACCCTCCCGCGCTTCTGACTGTACCCAGTGCTTGTATGCATAAATAAATAACTAAATAAATAAATAATTAATTAAATAATTAAAAAAACCTTATTAATATCTTAGTTCATTTGCAAGTTATAATAATGAAATGCCTTTAAATGTCCCAAAATATGGCACAAAAATCGTGTTTTTGATGAGTTGACAGCAAGACTTACCACTGCAGTGACCTCTGTAAGAGAATGATTATGGTATTTTTTTAACCTGTTCTGATGTTTTGAGTTTTAAATACTAACTCTCTTAGTTCATTTTAAACTAAAATGGGACTTTTTTTTTGCATGTGGGAATTTTAAGAGAAGAAATGTTACAGTTTTATTATCTGTGTTTAAAATTAGTGATATCTTGGGGCCTCCTCGGGGGCGCAGCAGTTGAGCGCTGGGTTGCGAAGCTGCCCGCAGCCTCTGCAGTGCCGGTTCGATCCCCGGCTGCTCCCCGGCCACCGGAGGAGGGTCCCACATGGTGACCCTCCTGCCGCCCCACTGCTCCCCTCAGCAGTGTCCTTCGGTCCTTCTGCCTGCTCTGCTCCCCGCTCTGGCTCTGGTGAATTCTCTCACCCTCCCGCGCTTCTGACTGTACCCAGTGCATGTATAAACAAACAAACAAACAAATAAATAAATAATACATGCCTCTTTAAAAAAAAAATAAAATTAGTGATATCTTACAAATTTGATTAAAACATAGCTTCTTTGGGGCCTCCCCCGTGGCACAGCGGTTGAGCGCTGGGTTGTGAAGCTGCCCACAGCCTCTGTGGTGCTGGTTTGATCCCCGGCCTCTGGGCGAGGGTCCCACATGGCGTGCAGACCTCTCCTGCCGCCTGCTGCTCCCCTCAGCCGTGTATTTCATCGGTCTGCCTGTTCTGTTCCCCGCTCTGGCTCTGGTGAATTCTCTCACCTTCCCGCGCTTCTGACTGTACTTGTATAAATAAATAAATAAATCTTTAAAAAAAAAAACATAGCTTCTTTTCATGGTTCTAAGGAAACCAGCAATTTTTATCAATAAATTATTTAAACAATAAGCTTATTTTAGGAACTTAATTATTTGAAATAACTAATTTCTTAAAATATTATATTGTTTGTGTTTAACTTTGAATATAGTATATACATACCAATACCCACACAAGACCACAGGACGGTTGCAGAGTTAAATGAGTTATTTAATTCATGTTAAGTGCTTTGTACAACTTGCATATGGTAATTTCTCAATAATTACTCCTACTATTATTATATGTAAAAATATAATATATGCTGCTAAAATATTTGAATCTTCTAAAAAATGTTTCTTCATAGTTTATTCATTTAATTGCCTTATTTGATAAATACAATCCTATATTGAATTGAATATTTTAGATATTAATTTAATATTAAAATAAGTTAAAGACATTTACTTCCTTTTAAAGTTATTTCTGCATTTTACAATAAGGAATGTATGATACAAAAGCATTAGAACATACTCTTTTATAAAGTATATCTTTATATAGAATTAAAAACTAATAAATTTTTGAATGGATAATCATCAGCATGAAAAATAATCTCACAGTTGATGATCAGTTTGACTTACAGAACTCAGTTGCAAGATGAAGGTAGACAGGAATGAAAACTTTTTTGTTTTTTAAATTTATTTTTATTTATTTATATATGTTTTTTATACCATTGCTCATTTTTGTACAGTGGTTTGCTTTCTTTTTTTTTTAAAGATTTGTTTTTATTTATGCATACAAGAGCTGGGATACAGGCCAGAGGTGGGGGGGGTGGTGGTGAGAGGATTCACCAGAGACAGAGTGGGGAACAGAATAAGCAGATTGACCAAAGTACACTGCTGAGGGGCGCAGCGGGCGAGTCAGGAGAGGCCTGCTGTACCATGTGGGTTGCTCCCTGGCCAGGGATCGAACTCATGCTGCAGTGGCTGTGGACAGCTTCATAGGTGGCGTCTTAACCCCTTGTGCCACCAGGGAGGCCTGGTTTGCTTTCTTCTCTCAGGTGTAGCCCAACAGAATTCCCACCACCAATTCACCCATGCACCATCACCATAGTATCTTGTGCTCTTCCTGCCCTCATTTTGATCCCTCGTAGTCCCCTTTCCCTCCAGAATGTCTCTGATTTATAGTTGCCGGTTTATTTTTGTTTTGTTGTGTTGTGTTTTTTAATTATTTCCCCCCCTGATCCCTTATTTAGTTCCCCTATATTCCTTCTTTTAGTGAAACCACCTGATATTTTTCTTTTTCCTTCTGATTTATTTCACTGAGCATAATCCTTTCTATCTCCATCCATGTTGCTGTGAATGGCATTAGTTTATCTTTTTTATTGCTGAATAGTATTCCATGGTGTATATATACTACATCTTTTTCATCTAGTCATCTATTTTGGGGCATTTGGGTTGTTTCCAAGTCTTACCTATTATAAATAGTGCTGCAATAAGCAGAGGGATGCAGGTATCCTTTTGAATTAATGTTATTAACGTGTCCTTTGGGTAGATCCCTAGGAATGGAATTGCCAGGTAATATGGTAGCTCCATTTTTAGTAGACTGAGGAACCTCCACACAGCTTTCCATAGTGGTTGGACCAGTTTGCACTCCCACCAGTAATGTAGGAGAGTTCCTTTTTTCACCACATCCTTGTCAACATTTGTTATTGCTAGTTTTTTTTTATTATGTGCCATTGTCACTGGTGTAAGGTGGTATCTCATTGTTGTTTTGATTTGCATTTCCCTGATTATGAGTGATGTTGAACATTTTTTTCATATGCCTGTTGGCCATTTGCCTTTCCTCTTTGGAGAAGTATCATTTAAGTTCTTCTGCCTTTTTTTTTTTTTTAAGATAGATTTATTTATTTATTTATTTACTTATTTATTTATTTATTTATTTATTTATTTATTTATTTATTTATACAAGCACTGGGTACAGTCAGAAGCTCGGGAGGGTGAGAGAATTCACCAAGCCAGCGCGGGGAGCAGAGCAGGCAGAATGAAGTACACTGCTGAGGGGAGCAGTGGGTGGCAGAAGAGGTCTGCGCACCATGTGGGACCCTCGCACGTTGGCCGGGGAGCAGCCGGGGATCGAACCGGCGCTGCAGAGGCTGTGGGCAGCTTCGCAAGCCAGCGTTCAACCGCTGCGCCACCAGGGAGGCCCATTCTTCTGCCCATTTTTTGACTGGACTGTTTGCTTTGTTTTTGGTAAGTCATGTGAGTTCTTTGTATATTTTTGTGATCAATCCCTTATCATTTAATGGAGTGCAAAAATTTTCTCCCAATCAGTTTTGGTTAATGTCTCTTTTGCTGTACAAAGGTTTTTAATTGGCGTAATCCTGGCTGTTTATCTTTTCCTTCACTTTCCTTGCTTTGATGGAGGAGTCTTTAAAGATGATACTGAGATGTATGTCATGTAGTGTTTTACCTCTATTTTCTTTTATATATTTTATGATTTTGGCAGTTATATTCTTTTATCCATTTTCAGTTGATTTTGTGCATGGTGTGAGGTAGTGGTCTAGTTTCATTCTTTCGCTTATGGTGATCCAGTTTTCCCAGCACCATTTATTGAACAAAATTCTTTGTTCCATTGCATAGTCTTTGCTCCTTAGTCAAAGATTAGTTATCTGTATATGTGTGGCTTTATTTCTGGGCTTTCTATTTG
Source organism: Talpa europaea (assembly GCF_964194135.1). Classification (NCBI taxonomy): domain Eukaryota; kingdom Metazoa; phylum Chordata; class Mammalia; order Eulipotyphla; family Talpidae; genus Talpa; species Talpa europaea. The sequence goes on along the minus strand of NC_140077.1, from coordinate 45,243,622 downwards.
GTTCCATTGATCTGTGTGTCTTTTTGTTTCAGTACCATAGAGATTTAATTATTGTGACTTTGTAGTATAGTTTGAAGTCTGGGAGTGTAATACCTTTGTTCTCCTTTATTTTAGTCAGGAGAGCTTTGGCTATTAGAGGTTTTTTGTGGTTCCATATGAATTTCATCAATATTCTATTTCTTTGAAGAATGTCATTGATATTTTTATTGGAATAGCATTGAATCTGTATATTGCTTTTGGGAAAATGGCCATTTTGATAATGTTAATTCTTCCAGTCCATGTGCAGGGGATGTTTTTCCATTTCTTTGTGTCTTCTTCTATTCCTTTTAACAATGTTTTATAATTTTCTTTGTATGGATTCTTCACCTCCTTTGTTAGGTTTATTCCCAAGTATTTTATTTTATTTTTGTTTCAGTTATAAAAGGGATGGTTTTCTTGATTTCTTCTTCTTCAGGTTGATTGTATATAGAAAGGCCACTGATTTTTGTGCGTTGATTTTGTATCCTCCTGCTACTTTACTTAACTGGTTTCTTATTTTGATTAGTTTTTCTGTGGCATTTTTATGATTCACAATGTATATTATATCATCTGCAAATAGCGATAGTTTTACTTCTTTCCCTATTTGGATTCCTTGTATATCTTTCTCTTGTCTTACTGCTCTGGCTAAGACTTCCAGTATTATATTGAAAAGCACTGGCAAGAGTAGACTTCCTTATCTTGTTCCTGATCTTAAAGGAAAGGCTTTCAGCTTTTCACCATTAAGAATAATATTGGGGGCCTCCCTGGTGGTGCAAAGGGTTAAGCAAAGCACTGCGAGGAGTTCAATTCCTGGCAGCCAAGGAGCTGCCCACATGGTGCAGCAGACCTTTCCTGTCTTGCCTACTGCTCCCTCAGCAGTGTATTTCAATCATCTGCCTGTTCTGTTCCCGACTCTGTCTCTGGTGAATGCTCTCAGCCCCCGCACCTCTGGCCTACACCCCAGTTCTTATATACATAAATAAATCTTAAAAAAAAAAAGAATCACATAGGAAATCTCTAGCTAAATTATCACAACACTGATCTAAAATACCTGAAGGTGTTTTTTTCTATCTTAGAGATTTTTCACTTAATATTTTATGTATTCTACTTCACAGCAGAAAAAAAAAACTTCACCTGATGTTTAATCCAATTGTTTAAGTTTATTTTAGGCATCACTTCCCTAAATAGATAGGAAAAGTAAATACCAGATTTTCTGAGCTTTTGATTTTGACATTGTAGGTTTTTAGTGCTTTTAATTCCTTTAATCTTTAAAAGAAATTTTTTTTAAGTTGACATAAGTGGAGTCATTTTAAGATTTATTCTTATCTATTCATGCACACAAGAACTGGGGTATAGGCCAGAGGTGCAGGGGGTGAGAAGATCCACCAGAGACATTGGGTAGCAAAGCAGAGAGATCCACCTAAACAAACCGCCGAGGGGAGCAGTGGGCGAGACAGAAGAGGTCTACTATGCCATGTGGGGTAGCTCCCTGGTCGTGGATCAAATTCATGCCGATAGCTTGCTAGCGCTGAGATTTTGACCCCTGTGCCACCAGGGAGCTCTTAATCTTTTAAAAAAAAAATTTTTTTTAAGAGGCATGTATATTTATTTATTTATTTGTTTGTTTGTTTGTACATGCACTGGGTACAGTCAGAAGCGCAGGAGGGTGAGAGAATTCACCAGAGCGGGGAGCAGAGCAGGCAGAAGGACCGAAGTACACTGCTGAGGGGAGCAGCGGGCGGCAGGAGAGGTCTGCGCGCCATGTGGGACCCTCTTCCGGTGGCCGGGGAGCAGCCGGGGATCCAACCAGCGCTGCAGAGCCTGCGGGCAGCTTCGCAACCCAGTGCTCAACCGCTGCGCCACTGGGGAGGCCCTCTTTTAAAATTTTTAACAGTGTATCTCTTTGTATCAGCAGTATGCAAAAGAATATACATGATCTTTTATGTCTCATAGTCCTGGGGTTAAGCTCTGCTTCTTCTCTTTATAACTGTGTGAACTTGGGAAATTCAGCTGACCTCCCTGAGAGCTAGTTTCATTATCAGTAAAATGGGAACAATAATTAGCTCTAATAATCAGTAAGCTAAAAGTTTCATTGGCGGATCCCAATTAGAAAGAAAGGGAGTTCACAGATTAAATGCATCCTGGTCATACGTAATAGATGTTTAATAAATGGTAGTTGTCAGCATGATTATTGATTTCACTATGAATATTAATATAAAATAAAATGCTTTGTAGAATATTAATGTGTTTGGACTTTGAATTACTTCCATTCTTCTTTAAACTAGATTATAAATCTCTTCAATTGTTTTCCTTTCCCAAAACACCTATTTTGGGGGAAGCCCATTTCTTTCTCCTAGCATCCAATCTTAAACCATGCCTTGCATTTGGTTGTCATGTCTCTTTGGTCCTCTCTTTTCTGATTTTCCCACAATTGTTTGTGTGTCTTTCTTGATTGTGATTTTAAAAACTTTTGAAATCTTTTATTATACATTTATAAATTTTTCTGATTTGAAGAGATGTAGCTAACTAACAACTTTCATGTTTCAGTTATGTTGTATATTTAGTTGTTGTGGTTTCTTTGTTGGAGACTGTCCAGTATTTCCTGGATAAATTCCTAATTGGGGAAGATTAAATGTAGTTGGGTAAATGCAGACTTAACAGATCTGCTCAATCTATATTGGGTAGTAGTAGGAAATAGAAGAGAAAGGCCTTAATTTATGGCTAGTTGGGCCTCCTTGATGGCATAAGGGTTAAAGTCTCAGCACTATCAAGCTATAGCCAGACACTGCAGCATGAGTTCGATGGACAGCCTAGGAGATAACCCACATGATGCAGAAGACTTGTCTCACCCACTGCTCCCCTCTGCAGTGTATTTCAGTAGATCCACCTGTTCTGCTCCCTATTCTGTCTCTGGTGAAACCTCTCACCCCTCCCCCGCCCACACCTCTGGCCTGTACCCTAGCTTTTCTACACAAAATAAAATAAACCTTTAAAAAGAATTATGGCTAATTGAAATAAAGAAATTTTTTTAATGAAGAAATGGTATTTATGGGACTGTGAGGCAGCATTTATAAAAGTATTAGAGAATCATGGTAAGGGTTTTGGTGAACCTTATAAAAATCTGAACTTTTTTTTGCTGATTACGATAAATGGAAGCTATTTCAAAATATTAATTTTGTCACTCCACCCATGAAATCTAGTTTATGCCTCACTTAATGGATGGTGTAAGAGAGCTGCACTACAGGTCAGAACATTTCATCAGAAATTTAATCCAGCTGTCCAGAGTTTATTTAAAGCCTCTGATATTTGATCAGTTCACTAAAACAAGTTAAGTCCATAGAAACCTGAGTTACCTTAGCCACTTTTGCTAAGATATTATGCATTGTGACACATGATATATTTGTATAAGGCCCAATAGGTTAATTTCTGCTCAATTTAATTTTAATGAAAAATTATCTGTGAAGATTAATTTATGTGCAGCCCATGGTGAAGAAAAAAAAAGACAATAGAGATGTGCTATTTTAAATTTTCAGTCAGAAAGCAGTTAAAATAATTGGACAAGAAGTATAATCTGCTCAACTCCAAAATAAAGCATCTTATCTTCCTTTCACTTCCTTCTTGTGGACTTCATTAAAAGAAAAAAAATTGGGGGCATAGTTTCAAACAACAGAAAATCTATGAGGATAGTGCAAGTATCTCTCATCCAGTTTATTCAAATGCTAATATTTTGTTTTGTTTGCTTTCTCTTTCTCCACATATATAAGTTTGAGGGTGAGGGAAGTGAAAGATGTTAAGTAGTTATTTTAATACAAAAGATAAAGGCAAAACCAATATGCTTACACTGATTTAGTGTACCCCTTCCTGGCTACGGGAAGCCAGCCTAAGGCTTACTCTCCTTATCATTGTGTCCCAGGGCGTGTTTGTCAAAGAGACTCTCTCACCAGATTTAGGGGCTCCTATCCACATATCTAGACATCCCCCCTATATTTTCACAGAATAAGTTTCAGACATACCTCTTTACCACCAAATGATATGGTGTGTATTTCTTCCAAACAAGGATCTCTTCCTATCTAACTATAGTATAATGATCAATATCAAGAAATTAACATTAATATAATACTATTACTATCTGATCCACTGGCCAGATTTCACCAGTTGTTCTTTTTTTTTAATAATAAATTTTATTTTTATATTCCCCATACAATTGCAACCCCCCCATTCTGACCACAATCTCTCCCCTCCCGCCCCCCACCCCCCAAAGAGTGTCTCTGGTTCATAGTTTTTTTGTTGATTTTGATTTTTACTTTCTTATAGTTATTCATTTTCTTGGTCCCTTATTTAAGTTTTCTAGATTCCTGCTATGAGTGAGACCATCCGGTATTTTTCTTTTTCTTTCTGGCTTATTTCGCTGAGCATGATCCCTTCCAGCGCCATCCATGTTGCTGCAAATTGTATGTGTTTATCTTTTTTGAATGCTGAGTAATATTCCATGGTGTATATGTACCACATCTTCTTGATCCAGTCATCTATTTTGGGGCATTTGGGCTGTTTCCAAAGCTTAGCTATTGTAAATAGTGCTGCTATAAACATAGGGGTGCAGGTGCTCTTTGGAATTGATGTTTCTGTGTCCTTTGGGTAAATACCTAGGAGTGGAATTGCTGGATCATATGGAAGCTCTATGTTTAGTAGGTCCAGAAATCTCCACACAGCTCTCCATAGTGGTTGGACCAGTTTGCACTCCCACCAATAGTGCAGAAGAGTTCCTTTTTCTCCACACCCTCGCCAACATTTGTTGTTGCTAGTTTTTTTAATATGTGCCATTCTCACTGGTGTAAGATGGTATCTCATGGTAGTTTTGATTTGCATTTCCCTGATTACAAGTGATGTTGAACATTTTTTCATATGCCTGTTGTCCATTTGCATTTCCTCTTCAGAGAAGTTTCTTTTTAGCGCCTCTGCCCATTTTTTTTTTAAATAGAGGCATGTTTATTTATTTGTTTTGTTTATACATGCACTGGGTACAGTCAGAAGCGCGGGAGGGTGAGAGAATTCACCAGAGCCAGAGCGGGGAGCAGAGCAGGCAGAAGGACTGAAGTACACTGCTGAGGGGAGCAGCGGGCGGCAGGAGAGGTCTGCGCGCCATGTGGGACCCTCCTCCAGTGGCCGGGGAGCAGCCGGGGATTGAACCGGCGCTGCAGAGGCCGCAGGCAGCTTTGCAACCCAGCGCTCAACCGCTGCGCCACCAGGGAGGCCCACTTCTGCCCATTTTTTGACTGGATTATTTTCTTTGTTGTTGTTGAGTCTCATCAGCTCTGCAGATTTTTGTGATCAGTCCTTTATCATTAGTATTGTGTGCAAAAATGTTCTCCCAGTTGGTGGGGTTTCTCTTTGTTTTTGTTATTGTCTCTTTTGCTGTGCAGAAGCTCTTTAATTTGATGTAGTCCCAGCTGTTTATCTTTGCCTTCACTATCCCTGCTTTGGGTGATGTGTCTGTAAAGATGTCTTTGATGTGACTTATCACGTAGTGTTTCACCTATATTTCCTTCTATGTATTTTATGGTTTCAGGTCTTATGTCTAGTTCTTTAATGCATTTTGAGTTGATTTTTGTGTATGGCGTGAGGTAGTGGTCAAACTTCATCTTTTGCATGTAGCCACCCAGTTTTCCCAGCACCATTTATTGAACAAACTTTCTTTGCTCCAATACATAGTCTTTGCTCCTTTGTCAAAGATTAGTTGACCATAAATCTGTGGGTTTATTTCTGGATTTTCTATTTGATTCCATTGGTCTGTATGTCTGTTCTTGTTCCAATACCATGCAGTTTTGATGATTATGGCTTTGTAGTATAGTTTGAAGTCTGGGAGTGTGATACCTCCATTCCCTTCTTTTTTTTTTCAGGAGAGCTTTGGCTATTCAGGGTTTTTGGTGATTCCATATGAATTTCATAATAATTGTTCTATTTCTTTGAAGAATGACATTGAAATTTTGATTGGAATAGCATTGAATCTGTATATTGCTTTTGGTAGGATGGCCATTTTAATAATGTTTATTCTTCCAATCCATGAGCAGGGGATGTCTTTCTGTTTCTTTGTGTCTTCTTCTATTTCTTTTAACAGTGTTTTATAGTTTTCTTTGTATAGGTCCTTTACCTCTTTTGTTAGATTTATTCCCAAATATTTGATTTTTTTTTGTTTCGATAATAAAAGGGATTCACCAGTTGTTCTTAATAGCATTTTGTATATCAAATAGCATTTTGTATATCAAAAAATAACCTCAGATTGTGCACTGCATCAGCTGTTCTGTCCCTTTAGTCTTACAATCTGATGTTTTCAAGAAGTACAGACCAGGTTTTTTGAGAAGAATATCGTTCAATTTGGATTTATTTAGTGTTCTTAATTATATTCATCTTATTAATTTTTAAGAAGAATGCTACATGATGAGTTTGTGTGTTCTTCTCAAAACTATATCTGAAGGCATGTGGTGTCAGTTTCTTCCATTGCCATGTCCTTGATCTCTTGGTGATATCTACCAGATTTCTGCAGTACAAGTTACCATTTTTCCTTTTGTAAATTAATAAACTATTTTTTGCAATACTTCAAGAATATTTAAGTATTGTTACTTTTCATTGTTTTTAACATTCATTCCTGATTCTTTTTTAATCTTTTAAAAATTTTTAAAGATTTATTTATTTATGCATATAAGAGCTGGGGTACAGGCCAGTGATGTGAGGTTTAAGAGGATTCACCTGAGACAGAGTAGGGAACAGAACAGGCAGACTGACTGAAACACACTGCTGAGGGGAGCAGCAGGCGAGACAGGAGAGGTCTGCTGTGCCATGTGGTTTGCACCCTGGCTGGCCGAGGATTGAAATTGTGCTGCAGAGGCTGTGGATTACTTCATAGTGCATTTCTTAACCCCTTTCGCCACCAGGGAGGCCCCCTGATTATTTTTTTGCTCCAAAGATTTATTTTATTTATTTAAGCATATAAGAACTGGGGTGTAGGTAGGAGGTGTTGGGGAAGGGGTGTGTGAGAGGATTCACCAGAGACAGAGTGGGGAGCAAAACAGACAGATCTACTGAAATACACTACTAAGGTGAGCATTGTGCGAGACAGGAGAGATCTGCTGTGCCATATGTGGGTTAGTTTCCCTGGCTGGGATCGAACTCATGTCACAGTGGCTGACGATAGCTTAATAGTGCTGAGACTTAACCCCTGAGCCATCAGGGAGGCCCATATTCCTGATTCTTTTCTGAATGAAATATGATGTACTCCTCTTTAATCTAACATTTTATTTTGTATTTTGTTATCTTTAAGGCACCATGACTTCTTTGAGACATAGAAATGGCACGTCTTAATTTTGGAAAGATAAATAAATAAAACTTTAAAGGAATGAAAAAAATACTGTGACTCTATTTAATGTCCTACTGAACAGTGTAGCCGAAGATTAATTTTGGTTGAGAAAGTGAAAGGATTCACCAGAGACACAGTGATTTCTATGAATTAGGATTCTTAGAAAAAGTAAAATGTAGGCACGATATCTGAGATATTGATGTAGAATGGGGAAGAAAGCAGGCATTAGAATGAAGCAAACAAGATATAGAATTCCATGGGAATGTACTTATAGATTTCATTTTTTATCTTGCCCTTTCTTTTTTTAAACAAGATTTATTTATTTATGCACACAAGAGTGAGGGGTGAGAGGATTCATCAGAGACAGTGGGGAACAGAACAGGCAGATTGACCAAAGTACACTGCTGAGGGGAGCAGCAGGCAAGACAGGAGAAGTCTGCTGTGCCATGTGGGCTGCTCCCTGGCCGGCTGGGGATCGAACTTGCGCTGCAGAGGCTACAGACTGCTTCATAGTGCAGTGCTTAACCCCTTGTGCCACCAGGAAGGCCCATCTTGCCCTTTCTTATCATCTACCTATCTTGCCAAAAACTTGAGACAAAATAAAGATCCCCAATTTAATGATCACTGTCAACCTACTTCTTTAATCTAGGATCACAAAGCTTTGAATAAAAAAAGAGAGATTTGGGGGCCTCCCTGGTGGCACTAGGGGTTAAGACACAACCTATGAAGCTAACCGCAGCCTCTGCAGCACAAGTTTGATCCCTACCCAGGGAGCTACCCACATGGTGCAGCTGACCTCTCCTGACTCACCCGTTGCTCCCCTCAGCAGTGTGTTTCAGTCAATCTGCCTGTTCTGTTCCTCACTCTGTCTCTAATGAATCATCTCTCTCTCTCTCTAACACACACAGACACCCCCCCCCCCCCCGCACCTCTGGCCGATACCCCAGCTCTTTTGTGCATAAAAATAAAATAAATCTTAAAAAAAGAGACTAGTTAATGAGTCAGACAGGGAACACATTACTGAGTAATATTCCATTGTATCTATATGCCACATTTTTATTTAGCCAATCATCAGGTGATGAACATTGGATTATTTCTCGTTTTGGCCATTATAAATAAAGCTATGAACATTCTTGCACAAGGATTTTCTTTGTGGACTTATGTCTTCATTTCTTTAGTCTAATAGTGGTTGACTTGCTGAGTCAGAGATTAGTTCTGTGTTTAATATTTAAAGATTCTGCCAAATTTCTAAAAGTATTGTACCATCCATTCATTTTTATACTTACACTGCTGTTACGGTAATTTCAGTTACTATACATATTTAACATTTTGTTTGGCAATTTTTTTCCCATTTAGTCATTGCAGTGTTCCTGTTAGTTGTTACTCATATGGCTTTATAATAACTGCTTTAATTTTTTTTGGTAATTTTCTATATATAGTAACTAAAAATAGTAGCATTAAGTTACAATAACATTATGTAAAAACACTATTACCCAGACTTAATTGATTTCAAGTTTTTCATCAATATAATCATTAAAGTAAACATAATTTACTGAACAGATTTTTAAAGGTACTATGCAATCTATGCAAGAAGCACATAATATTGAGCTTTTAATAACATTATGAAGAATAATGTTAAAAGTGATTTTTTTTTTAATTTTATGGATTGGTTAATTTTGGTAAATATATAAAAAAAACAAAACTTGTGTTGCAGTTTTGCTATTTGCCTTTACTATTTGCCTTAAAGATAAAGAACACATAAAGAAGAGGAATTGAAATTTGGGATGTTTAATGATAATGTATAAAAGCTTATGGTTGGCTTAAAAATAGTTCAAATTTCTAAATAAAATGGATGACATTCCATCATGTTGGCAGGATTTTGGAAATAAGAGCACCTAAATGCCATTGGTGATGTTTGTGATATCATGGAGAATGAAAAGAGATGCCTGAAAATTTAAAATAAAGAAAAAAACTTACTAAGTGTATTTTTTAAAAATTTATTTATTTATGCATACAAGATCTGGGGTACAGCCCAGAAGTGTAGGGGGGTGAGAGGATTCATCAGAGACAGAGTGGGGGACAAAACAGGCAGATTGACCAAAGTACACTGCTGAGGGGGGAGCAGCAGGTGAGTCAGGAGAGGTCTGCTGTGCCATGTGGGTAGCTCCCTGGCTGGCTGGGGATTGAACTCGTGCTGCATAGGCTGTGGTTAGCTTCATAGGTTGGATCTTAACCCCTTGTGCCACCAGGGAGGCCCCTCTAATAGGTTTTTTTTTTTGTTTGTTTGTTTGTTTTTTGGTGGGACCCTTGCCAGTGGCCAGGGATCGAACTGGTGCTGCAGAGGCTGCAGGCAACCTCGCAACCCAGCGCTCAACCACTGGGCCACCAGGGGAGGCCCTAATAGGTATATTTTTAAAGGCTTAATTTTAATATCACCTCTAATTTTTAAAAAAAACAATGCAAAAATAGTACAAAGAATTTCCCTAAACCCTTTGCCCAGTATCCTCCAGTGTTAACATCTTCCATAAACATGGTGCCATAATAAAAATTGGGAAATTAAATATTAACTAGTCAAAAGACCTAGGTCAAATTTGATCACTTTTCCCACTAATGCAATCTATAATACATAATCACCTTTTTTTTTTTTTAAGATTTATTTATTTATGCATACAAGAACTGGGGTACAGGCCAGAGGTGTGTGAGGTGAGAGGATTCACCAGGGACAGAATGGGGAACAGAATAGGTGGATTGACTGAAATACACTGCTGAGGGGATCAGTGGGTAAGTCAAGAGAGGTCTGCTGCATCATGTGGGTAGCTTCCTGGTTGGGGATTGAACTCATGCTGCCATGGCTGTGACTAGCTTCATAGGCTGCGTCTTAACCCCTTGCACCACCAGGGAGGCCATTAATCACCTTTTATTGTCATGTCTCCTTAGTCTCCAAACTACAATAGTTTCTTGGTGGTTTGAGGTCTTTTTTTTTTTTTTTAAGATTTATTTATTTATGCATACAAGAACTGGGGGGTAAGCCAGAGGTGTGGGGGTGGGAGGGATGAGAAGATTCACCTGGGAGAGTGGGGAGCAGAACAGGCAGATTGATTGAAATACATTGCTAAGGGGAGCAGTAGGCGAGTCAGGAGAGGTCTTTTGTGCCATGTGGGTAGCTCCCTGGCTGGGGATCGAATTCGTGCTGCAGTGGCTGCGATAGCTTCATAGGTTGTGTCTTAACCCCTTGTGCCACAGTACGTCCTCCAACAATCATTAATGGTGTATATACCAAATAGTCTTTTTTTATTTCTACCATTCCTCTCCATTTTTTAACATGAATTCCACTATAAAAAAGCGCTATCTTCCCACTGACTCATTTATTCAACGATGTGTTATACCAGATATATATTTTATTCTGTTGACTATATATAACCCATTATAAATAGATAATTGAAGAGCTCAGGGAAGTTTATCAGGTCAGGTTTCAAGGATAAAAGACAGATGGGGTAAAGGGCAGGAAGAAACAGCATATGGGCTGGTAAGAGGTAGTTAATTTCTTGTTGCTCTTGGTACTTAAGCCAAAGTTGTAAAAAGTAAGTAAGCATCACTTACTTTCTAGAGCTAATGTAGAGATAGTCTATGCCTGCTATCAGAATTTGTACTCCATGCCCTTGAAGATGTCTTCTAACCTTGAATCCTCTCAGCAGCTTAAGCAGAAAATACAGATGGCCACTTCATAACTTAACTACTAAGCTTGCATTAGGGTTTTGTATCTAAGAATGTTTAGTCTCAAGTGTGTCCATCACATAATTAACAAAACTCAGTCAGCCACGCTGGCAAAGGGTTAGGTGTATAAAACTAAAATGTAAGACCTGACAGAATCTGCTTCTTTCATGCAGCTGGATTTTCACTTCTTAAAACTATATACATAATGATGTATAAGTTTAGCTCAAGGTGACTTTTTCTTGTGATATATAAAGGAGATTACTGCATTTGCTGGTATAGTGTGTTGTTTTATAGCACCAGTACATTACTTTGTAATTTGTTGCCTGCTGTCACTTCAAATCCTGCCTCAGAATTTCAGCTTTGATCTCCCCCTCCAGATATTTCCATGTTTACATGAATTTTAACTTCTCTTAACTTCCCTGATTTCTGAAATAGTTCCATGAAGCAATGTATTAATTTTACCCAAGTTATTTTATGTCCTATTTATTTTTTTTTAAGATTGATTTATTTATGAATACAAGAACTGGGATATAGGCCAGAGTGTGAGGGATGGTGTGTGAGGGGATTCACCAGTGACAGAGTGGGGAGCAGAACAGGCAGATTGACTGAATTATACTGCTGAAGGGAGCAGCAGGTAAGACAGGAGAGGTCTGCTGCGCCATGTAGGTTAGCTCCCTGGCTGGGGATTGAACTCATGCCACAGTGACTGGTAATAGTTTGATAGCAATGTGTCTTTAACTCCTGGGCAACCAGGGAGGCCCTCTTCTATTTATTTTAATATACAAAAATATCAACTCTTTATTTGCAAACTTTTAAAAGATTCTTTTTCCTAGCTTGGCATATAACACTATGCCAATTTAAGGTGGACAATATGATTATTTGATAATCATAAATGTTGTGAAATGATTTCCAAATGTTTAGGGTTTCTTAGAGTATCACACATTTTCTTCTGTTTTAGTAGCTTGTAGCATTGGCCTCATTTATTACTCACCTAACATTTTGTCTGTGCTGTGTTTTACAATTGATTCTCAGAGTCAGATCTTAAATGTTATTTGAATCTGTTCACCCCTGGCAAGGGTCCTTTGTTTAACATATTTAATCCAGCTTTTAGTTCCTCTGATTGCTTTCTCCCAAGCTGATTTGTTTGACTCTGTTTTGCAAGTAAAATACCAAGAGGCCTTGTAGGAATTGCTTCATTATTAATGTCCAAATGTATAACATCTGCTAAAGCTTCTTGCCTGGAGCCTTGTGTTCTCAAAACTCCTGTTAGTTTCCACGGCTTCCATCTCATTGCTTAGTAAGCATCAGAAATGGTTTAAGAACAGGCCATAAAAGTCTACCTGGAAGCTTTCCAGAAAGTTGAAGAATAGAGATACTTTAGGGTCAGGCTGTCATTTTGTAATTCATAAAAGAGAGGTGAGAAAAATTTAGCCGTTACACAAAGCCCTCAGTGTTCACAGACTAGAACCATTTTCTGGTGTTATTTTTGTTAAAAGACTTACACTCAGCTAGTCTTACAACTGCCCTCAGTGGTGTCATATTAAAATTTGATAATTTACTAGTTTATTATGTAACACTAGTCCTTTGGAAACTGGAATTCAGTATCTTGCCCCTTCTTTCTGATTAATGCTTTTATTGTCTTTTTTTCTTCATTGTATTTATAGTCCATGATGCTTGAAATGGTTATGAGCAATTAAAAAGTAATACAATTTCAAGTTTGAATTTGTTTATTACTGTCAAAGAAATGGGGGGAAATGGAGTGCCCTCTTCTGTCTGGTTGTAGTGACTTATAACTTTAAGATATTTTTTGTAGTGCCTTCATTTTTATCTGTGGCACTTTGTACTATGAAGCATGAAACAATGATGACAGCACATGTGCTGTTCTTCCATCTGAAACAATATGAATCTAAGTAGATGCCATTCTAGACACGTATCTAGACAAGTGCCTTTTTTTCATTTGTTATAAATTTATTTGTTGCAGATAATTTTCCTCCTGTGAATCATCCAGTTGCACCTAGTATTAATGTTGTCTTTTACTTCAGAACTGTTTTGGTGCATATATAAGTACATACACAAGATGGAATAATACTACAACACTGTTTTTGCCATATGCTTTTAAATATATTTTTTTAAGTTCTGAAAAAACATACAATAATGTTTATGAGACATTTGTATGGTTAAGAAATATTATCTAGGGGGCCTCAGTGGTGCAGCAGGTTGAGTGCAGCACAGTGAAGCTGTCTGCAGCCTCTGCAGCACAGCTTCTATTCCCGGCCTGCCTGGGAGATACCCACATGGCACGGCAGACCTCTCCTGTCTAGCCTGCTGCTCCCCTCAGAAGTGTTTTTCAGTCAGTCTGCCTGTTCTTTTCCACTCTCTGTCTCTGGTGAATTCTCTCAACCTCCCACACATCTGGCCTTTACCCCAGCTCTTGTATAAATAAATAAAATCTTAAAAAAAAAAATAGTATCTAGGGCTTCCCTAGTGGCACAAGGGGTTAAGCACTGCACTATGAAGCATTCCACAGCCTCTGTAGCACAAGTTCGATCCCCTGTTCGGCCAGGGAGCAGCCCCCGTGGCACAGCGGACCTCCCTTGTCTCGCCCCCTGCTTTCCTCGGCAGTGTACTTGGGTAAATGTGCCTGTTCTGTTCCCCACTCTGTCTCTGGTGAATCCTCTCACCCCCCACACCTCTGGCCTGTACCCCAGCTCTTGTGTGCATAAATTAATAAATCTTTTTTAAAAAAGAAATATTACCTAAAAACCATTCTTAACCACAAGTCACATGATTAAGAAATAGAATGTGACTAAGACTATAAAAAAGTCTGTGTAGATTCCTCTATCATCTCATTTTCTTCTGAACTCCTGATAGTAAATTTCTTTCCTGATTTTAGGATGATGATTTCCTCTTCCTTTTATATTATGTATGCATTCTTGATAATGTCATTCTAAAGGATACATTTCTACAGGATAAGTCCCTAGAAGAGAGTTCCAGTGATGGTCATGTAGTTCAAATAATTTTTTAAATTAAAAACTTTTTTTCTGATTACCAAGATAATCTTGTTTATTATAAAATTAGACTATTGTACAAATTAATTAAATATTACATATGGGTAACTAACCCATACCAAATAACATTTGGTTTCTGTTTCTACTATAATACTACCACATATTATTTTGCAATAATTAGATCATGCTCTATTTGCATCTTGGTTCTTTTCATATTACTTTTTTTTTTTTTTTTTAATAGAGGCATGTTTATTTATTTATTTATTACATTTGTTTGTTTGTTTTGTTTATACATGCACTGGGTACAGTCAGAAGCGCGGGAGGGTGAGAGAATTCACCAGAGCCAGAGTGGGGAGCAGAGCAGGCAGAAGGACCGAAGTACACTGCTGAGGGCAGCAGCGGGCGGCAGGAGAGGTCTGCGCACCATGTGGGATCCTCCTCCGGTGGCCGGGGATCGAACTGGCGCCGCAGAGGCCGCGGGCAGCTTCGCAACCCAGCGCTCAACCGCTGCGCCACCGGGGAGGCCCTCTTTTCATATTACTTTAGCAGGCACTTCTTTGGGGTCAGATAAGTAGATCTTCATTGTGATTTTGATAAAATAAGAAATTGGTTTAAGATTAGTTTTTGAAGATATAAGGGGAAACTAATAAATTTAGAATGTGCACTTCAAATTTAGAGGAAAAGATAATGAAAAAGAAAAACAACACATTTAGCAAAAATACCTGCCAGTACCTGCCAGCATATGTCTGTGAAATACTCCTCATCTAAAAAAATGCCTCAGACTGTATAAATGACACAAAATCTAATGTCAATGACATATTGTCCAAAAGAGACACTCCCAAATCAAAGAGAGTTAAAATTCAAAGAATGGGCAAAAATATTCCAGAGAAATGTAAACAAAAACAGAATGTACTTTTAGGTGTTTCATTTAAAATTTTGAGGGTTATTGACTTCTGTAAATTTAAACTTGGCCCTAGAATGAGTTTATCACCTTTATAAATAATGATAACATTGTTTAATGGTAATTAATGACATCATTCATTCTCTGTAGAGCTGATAATTGAAAATGATTTTATTATTTTAATTTTAAATCATACTGAGCTTTTCGGTCCTATTGAAATACAACTGTTGAATAAAATGGTAAGTTATTTAAAGTGTATGACTTGATGATTTAATACATATATGCATTATGAAATGATTTCTCCCATCCAGTTGATTAACACATTCATCACTTCACATATTTACCTCTCCTTTTTTTAAGTGGGAACATTTAAGTTCTAGTCTCAGGCAAATATCAATTATACAGTAGTGTTGACAACTGTAGTCACCATTTTACTATGTTAAATCCTCAGACCTTATTCATCTTATAACTGAAAATTGCCTTACACATCTCTCCCTATTTCCCTTATCACCCAACCTCTGAAAATCATTTTTCTACTGTCTGTTTTGATGAATTTGATTTTTTTTAGATTCCACATGTAAGTGATAACATGTAGGATTTATCTTTCTATCTGATATATTTTATGTCATTTAATGTCTATCAGTATTATCCATGTTATTGCAAAAGACAGTTTCCTTTTTGAAGATTGGATAATACTTTGTTGGTGTGTGTGAGAGAGACATTTGTTTACCCATTCACCTGTTGATGGACACTTAGGTGGTTTCCATACCTTGGCTGTTGTGAATAATGCTGCTATGAACATGGTAGTACAAAAATCGCCTTGAGGCCTCCCTGGTGGTACACGGGGTTAAGGCGCAACCTATGAAGCTCACTTCGGCCACTGCAGCACAAGTTTGATCCCCGGCCAGGGAGGTGACCCACATGGTGCAGCAGACTTCTCCTGGCTCGCCCACTGCTCTTCTCAGCAGTGTGTTTCAGTTAATCTGCCTGTTTTGTTCCCTACTCTGTCTCTGGTGAATCCTCTCACCCCCCAAAACTCTGGCCTATACCCCAGTTCTTGTGTATATAAATAAACATATCTTTAAAAAAAAAAAATCCTCTTGAGATAGATTACACTCAATGAAATAAGCCAGAAGAAAAAAGAAAAATATCAATGGTTTCACTTATAGGAAGAATATAGGGGAACCAAATAAGAGACCAGGAAAAAAAGTAATAATAAATAAAAAACCAAAATTAACAGGCAGCTCTCGCTCCTTCCCGCCGCCATCGCGCTGTGTGCGCTTACCTCTTCCTCGCCATGTCTTCTCACAAGACTTTCAGGATCAAGCGATTCCTAGCCAAGAAACAAAAACAGAACCGTCCCATTCCCCAGTGGATTCGGATGAAAACTGGTAATAAAATCAGGTACAATTCCAAGAGGAGACACTGGAGAAGAACCAAGCTGGGTCTGTAAGGAATCGCACGGAGATGGCGCGCATATTTATGCTGTATTGAGATCAGTAGCATCTACCATGTCACTAAAAACATCACTGCTTTGTGGACTTGTGTTCTCTTGGTACACCTCTGTACCTGGCTCTGTAATAAATATGTGAGCTGTTAAAAAAAAAAAATTAACAGGCAGCTATAAATCAAAGACATTCTGCAGGGGAGGAGGAGAGGGATTAAAACAGGGGAGAGAAGAGCACAAGGGACTGTGGCGATGGTGCACGGGTGAATTGGTGGTGGGAATTTTATAGGGACTCCACCTGAGAGGGGAAAGCATTCATTGTACAAAAATGAACAATGATGTAAAATATTAAAAAAAAAAATCCCCAAGAGATAGTGATTTCATTTCTGTGGAATACCTGGATCAGATGGTAGTTTCTAGGTTTTTTTTGTTGTTGTTTTGTTTTTATTTTTTATTTTTTTTAACAAGACAGATTAGGAAAATGAGAAAGGGAAAGAGAGATACCTGCACAGATGCAGGCAAGCAGAGCACTCCATTGCTGATTTGTAAAGGGAAAGGTGAGAAGAAACACCTGCATAGTTATAGCCAGGCAGGAGAGTAGTTTCATTTAGCTGTTGGTAGTTTCATTTTTAATTTCTTGAAACATCCTTTTTTTTTTTTTTTTTTTTTTTTTTTTGGCATAGTGGCTGTAGCATCATTACACAGGGTTTACTTTTTCCATGTCTTCACCAATTCTTATTATCTCTCATTCCTTTTAACAATAAGCATTCTAACACATGTGAAGATAATGGCTTTGTTTTGCATTTTCTTGGTGAATAGTGATGTTGAACATCTTTCCATGTGCCTGTGACCATTTTGTATTTTCTTTGGAAAAATGTCTACTGGTTTCTTATTTTTTATTGCTTAGTATTAATGATATTAATGGGGTTAAACATCTTTATAGGTTTATTAATACTACAATTTGATGGATGCTGTTTTCAGAATTTAATTTCATTTGTTTTGCATTTAGAATTTAAAAATCTTTATTATAAAGGGGGTAAAGCAGATATGAGCTGAAAAAAATAGTAAGATACCAAAGTGTTGTAAGTTAAAAATCCATTTTTCTTTTCCCTCTCATCCTCATATCTTTCTTTGCAGTAGTCTCCTAGTGACCAGTTATTATGTATCTTCAGATTTTTTTTAAAGATGTATTTATTTATGCATACAAGAACTGGGGTACAGGCCAGAGACAGAGTGGGGAGCAGAACAGGTGGATTGACTGAAATACACTAGTGAGGGAAGCAGTAGGTGAGACAGGAGAGATCTGCTGTGCCATGTGGGTCACCTCCCTGGCCTGGTATCAAACTAGTGCTGCAGTGGCTGGGGGTAGCTCACAGTGCTGTATCTTAACCCCTTGCCCCACCTATCTTCAGATTTTTTTTTTTTTTTTTTAAGATTTATTTAATTATGCATACAAGAGCTGAGGTACAGGCGAGAGGTGGGGGGGGGTGGGGAGTGGTGAGAGGATTCACCAGAGGTAGAGTAGAGAGCAGAACAGGCAGACTGACGGAAATACACTGCTGAGGGGAGCAGTGGGCAAATCAGGAGAGGTCTGCTGTGCCATGTGGGTTGCTTCCTGGCTGGCTTGGGAATCGAACTCGTGCTGCAGAGGCTACAGAGAGCTTCATAGGTTTCGCCTTAACCCCTGCGCCACCAGGGAGGCCCTCTTCAGATGTTTTAAATCCACATTTAGATACATATTGTAACTTTTTTTAAATATTTATTTATGTATGTATGTATGTATGTATGTATGTATGTATGTATTTATTTATTTACACAAGCACTGGGTACAGTCAGAAGCACGGGAGGGTGAGAGAATTCACCAGAGCCAGAGCGGGGAGCAGAGCAGGCAGAAGGACCGAAGTACACTGCTGAGGGGAGCAGCGGGCGGCAGGAGAGGTCTGCGCTCCATGTGGGACCCTCCTTCGGTGGCCGGGGAGCAGACCGGGATTGAACCGGCGCTGCAGAGGCTGCAGAGGCTGCGGGCAGCTTCACAACCCGATGCTCAACCGCTGTGCCACGGGGGAGGCCCTACATATTGTAACTTTGAATAAAAATGGAAAGATAAGGAGAAATTTCCATCATTGTAGTCATCTGTGAAAATAAAAGGAGGAAAAGTGGACTGCAACTTAGCGCATGCTTTGAATTTGGATCAGTAAGTAGTACATCTTAACTTCATGACTCTGCCTGCAAGCAAGTGCTTATTTCAGTTTCTCTTCCAGCCTTGCAAAGATTGAGTCATGCCTTAGAGAGGAGTTAGAAAAAGACCAGAGCTTGGGTCAAGGGGAAGAGTGTTGTAATCAACTGAGTGGTTGTGGGTGACAAAGGAGTCAGTCTAAGAAGGCTAAATCCTGGAGGTTGTTTTGCAGGGGGCAAGAAAAGACTTCAACAATGAGTACTGACAAAATAACTTTTCCTAATAGTCCTGCCATTGAAAGTGTCCGGTTCTAGAAAAGCCACCTTTTGAAAATAAGTATTAGAAAAATTGACAGAAAGAAGACACTATAATACAGATATAATAAAGGTAGTCTAAAATAGTTTATACAAACAAATACAAGCAGAATTGGAAAAATCTCTCCAGATTAATCCACCATGGAAGAACTGTGCTTCATATTTGTTTTAAATTCACTTGTGACTTATTAATTTTTTTATCCTTATGTCCATCTTTGAAGGAAAAATATCAAGCATAAAATGAGTTGAGAAAATAATGGAATGAAAACCACTGTTACCTCAATTCAATCATTACCTTTTTGTGAACCAACGGAAAGTTTTAGATATCATTCTTAAGGTTAAGTTTCTTACTTAAGAAGAGCATTCTACACTGTAATTCCATTCTCGAAATTCCCTGATATTATGTAATATTGAGTCTATATTTAAATTTCCCCATTTGTCCTCAGAAAAAAACACATTTTTGTATTTGGAGAACAATCACCAAGACCTGCCCCTGATGACTAATATCCTGAATGAGGAGACAGCATTGCAAATAAATGAGCACACTCAATCAATATGGAAAATGTCTATGCAGAGATAGTAAAGGAAGGAGTGATCTGTTTTATCTGAGTATGGCTAGGGATGAGAAATCATTTGATTCTGTAGATCTCCTCTCTTCCATTTCAGGAGAGATGAACAGATGATTTGGGGGAATATTGGATTGGGTAGGAATTAATGACCAAAGGGTCAAGTTGAAGTTGCCAGTTGAGGAAAGACTTGAGGCTGCTTAAAATAGCCTACGGGATACATCTGGTTAGACTGGGGGTGGGGCTGGTATGAGGATGCAGTGGTTGCCAGAGACCATCTATAAATTTAGACTAAATCTAGGAGCTGGAGAGTTTGTTTGCTGTACTCTTGAAAGATATGAATTTTGCTTTGTGAATTAATGGTTCCCAGGCTCTCTTGCCAAGCTGCTCTTTGAATCTTTATAGGGTTTATACTTTCAGACCTAAGGGAACCATGTAGGGGCTAGTTTAGAATCTGTGGTTTTCTAAAACCCCCTGGGGTGATGTTGATGTTTAGCCAGGTGCACATGCAATACAGCCTAAAGAAATGAGATTTGCATTTAAAATTAACTCCTTAAATATCTGCATTGTCTAATACTTGAAACTTGTATAGTGCATCCAAGAAACTGTCTTTGTGATTTTATTTCATTTTAATTAAATTTTAAAATTAAAATAAAGCAAAATATTTTCCCATTAAATACAACTTTATCTTGGTACCACCATATTTTACTTCAACCATTAAAAATTTAGCATTGAATTAAGGTACACTGAGTATAAAATATAGCCTGAATTTTATATAAAAAATAAACATGCCTGATAATAATTTTTATATTAATTATATGTTGACGTAATGGAATATTTTTGATAGGTTGGTTTAAATAGAAATATATTGCTAAAATTTATTTCACCTGTTCCTTTTTAAAAAGTATACCTCCTATAAAACTTAAAATTGTATCTGTAGTTCACATTATATTTCCATTGGACAGGACATCTTTAGAGCTTTATGGAAGAGGAGAGTGCTACACAGTGAAAGTCAATCCGCATCTGAAATTAATCCAATAAGGCTATAAAGACAATTTATAAAAAAAGAAAATTTTTGTTGCCTACTATCCACTGGAATGTGAAATCCATAGGAATTGTTGTGCCTTTTCTCTACTGTTAACCATGACCAGAGCATGGTAATCTATAGATATTTGTTGAGAGAATGCACTGAGGCAGAAGCAGTAGGAATGGAGATCCCAGTGTGAATAGAGGGGGTTTTAAGTAGATAAATGCTTTTGAACTTCTGTTAACTGAATTTGGGTTTTGAATGGAGGGAACATCTGGAAGAGTCATGTGTTATGAGGTGGGACTGGAAGTTAAAGCAGGCTGGGGGTGGATAAGTAACTCTATTAACTTTTAGACCTGGTTCAGTTTTAGTTTCCTAACCATGATGTCCAGTTGGAAAATGACTGAAATTCTAGAGAGATCTTAACTTGATGTGTGGGAGTCATCGGCAAATAGTCTAAGCTGCTGGGGTCACATATATGGAAAAATAAGGAGATTGGAGAGAATTCAAAGTGGGACACCATGATTTAGAAGTGGGAAAAGAAGTTAGCAAAGATTACTGAAATGATGAGCAGAGAATTGAAGAAATGTTCTTAGAGAAGTGAGCAATAGTAGCAAATGATGTTCTGGAAGTTTATTACATTTGACAATTGGGACCAGGTTGGTGAATCTTGGGTAGTTTCAAGGAGGTGGTGGAAGCACAAGGCTCATAATAGACTGAAGAGTACATGATGGATGAAGTGATTGCAGGTAAATATTTAGAGTATGTCTGTGAAGTAATGCACTGGTATAAGATGGGAGCAAAGGAAATACTTCTGGAAGATTTTCTTAAGATAGAAAAGACTAGTTTGTTATAACCTGTGGGGAAGGAGCCAGAAGGGCAAGATTTACAGATCTTGCAACATTGGCTCCAGTATGTGCTCTGATTTTTCTGTTAGGAATGTGTAAATACCTCTGTGCATTTCATCACCAGTTGAGTGTTGAATAAATACTCAGTATTTTTGGTGCTTATGTTATTAAAAAGTTCACAGAAAAAATTTTTTTTCTTTAAGGGGAAATATTAAAGGGATAGATTAGAGACCCAAGGCCACATGGGCAACATGGAAAGAACTAAAAGTTGAAACCTGTTTGGGTATTTTGTAGGATAGTGAGTTAACTAGTTACCTGATGGCCTTCTGGTTAGAGTTACATGAGGCAAGAACACTGAATATTATCTCTGATCTGGAGAGAGCATTCCAGGCAGGATGACTTGATAGAGACAGAGGAGAAACCCTGGTAGAAAACATCATTTGTCATAGGAAAAATCTCTTTGAAATCTTGAGGAGCATTGAAGGGCTTTTGTTTTAATGAGGTCTTTCCAGCCTGCCTTCTATCCGTGAACCTTGACAGCATGAGTGCATATAAATTGCATTTGTAAAACTAGTGTGATTGAAGTTTAAGCTTGCCTGATTGAAATCAATAATCTGTTATTTGTATATTTTATGTATTTTAATTTAATATAAGCAATTCACATTGGAGCCTTATTTAATAAACATTTTCACTGACTCTAAGTCCCCCTAATTTTATGAAATTGAAAAACTTGAAGAAAAAGTAAAGCAAAATGGTGAAACTTATCAGGCTCATCTGAAAATAAGGAGGAATATGGTCAAGGAACACTTGGAGGGGAAAATAGACAGTATCTGACCACATCGTCAAGAACTGATTTTGAAATTTGCTTCTGATTTCACCTAAATTCCTTAATAACTTGGTATGAACCTGGTGTTACATACTGAATTTGGACTTAAATTGATAGTACTTTGAATAACTGATGTTGTTTTTGGAGTCAGTGGGTTTAAAGTGAAGTGTCCTTAGGCTCACTCTGGGAAAGGTTTCACCAGAGCTCCCCTTTCAGCGGCCATGGGGCTGAGTTTCCCAGGCAAGTTTCTCCACGAGACAGAGACATTAATTATATTTGAAAGAGAAGGTTATTAGAAAAGGGACAGAAGAGTAAAGTACACTTGCATAGACACAAGCAGGCAGAAAGAGCTGCCCTGAAAGGAACAGATTTGCTGAGAGGCCTGCAGGGTTGCAGGCGGGCAGCCTGGAGGAGAGGTGCCTCTGCAGAGGGAGGTCAGTGAAGAGAAGCCCCAGTATGGTGCTGGTCGCGGGCAGGCAGGGAGGCTGCTGCCCTGCAGAGGGAGAGAGTTGGTAAAAGGAAGCATCTGCTTAGGCACAGGTGGGCAGAAATAGTGCTACCCTGTTGTGGGGGCAGTTTTAGGATTTATCTTCGGGGAGGGGCTCATCTTTGTGGGGGGATGGTTTGTGCTCCTGACACTCCCTGTAGCAATCTGATAGTTTGGGTGCTGCGCCTCCTGGACGTTGATGCCTAAGGGCTTGGTTTCTGTAACTGAGTTAATGGCTTATACTTATCCCACTTCCCCTACCTCCTTGTGAGTTAGGTTTTTGACCTTGTATCTCCTTTCCAGTTTTTCTATTCTTATCCTCCATCAATAACAATGCCTATACTTCTACAATTCACCAATAAATGAATAGGCAGTGGATTTAGAAAGGTAACTCCCATAATCTAAGAAACCGCCATAGGAATCATATTTTTTTAAAATTCTGCACCTCTACTGTAATCTTCATTTAATAAACATTAGTAAATATTAGTTAACTAATAGAATTTGTTATAAATGTTAATATTTTATTTCTTTTTTTAAAGATTTATTTATTTATGCATACAAGAACTGGGGTATAGGCCAGAGGTGTGGGGGATGTGAGAGGATTAACCAGAGACAGTGGGAAACAGAACAGGCAGATTGACTGAAATACACTGCTGAGGGGAGCAGCGGGAGAGTCAGGAGAGCCATGTGGGTTGCTCCCTGGCCGGGAATCGAACTCGTGCTGCAGTTGCTGTGTATAGCTTCATAGGTTGTGTCTTAATCCCTTGCTCCACCAAGGAGGCCCCTATTTCTTTCTTTATTTAGTGTATTTTATTGATGGTACATGACAAGGCAGGATTTCCTAAGCCCCTCCCCTTCTCCAGGGTGTTTGGGATGGAACTGTGACAGTCAGGAGACACTGGATGAGTGGAGGAAGGACCCCCTGGAAGTATATCCAGGACATGCCCTCTGGGGGGCCCTGTGATACCTGCTTCACCTCCTTCTTGTGTCATCTCCAGGTGACATGTCAAGTTCACAAGTGATACCCTGGGGGAGGGGGCATAGGGGCATGTAAGGTTGTGCCTGTGACCCTCCTTTTCTTGCCTATGGCCTTGACAGCACTAGTAGAAGTGGAGATGATGTTCTGGGCAGCTCCTTGGCCGTCACTTTACTGCTTTCCAGAAGGGTTGCCCATGGTCTTCTGGGTGACAGTGATGGCATGAACCATGATCATGAATCCCTCTATGGTGCCAAAGTTGTCATGGGTGACTGGCCAGGGTGACCAAACAGTTGGTGCAGGGAGCATTGCTGACAATCTTGAGGGAGTTGTCGTAATTCTGATCATTCACAAGTACCGCAAACGTGGGTAAATCAACGGAAGAGGTGATGCCCTTTTAGTCCTCACCCTTCAAGTGAGCCCCAGCCTTGTCCAAGGTAGGGAAGATGCCAGTGGACTCTGCAACATATTAAGCACCCATATCACCCAATTTGATGTTGGTGGGATCTTGCTCCTGTATGATGGAGATGGACTTTCCATTGATAGTAGGTTTCCTGTTCTCAGACTTGACTGTGCCACTGAAATTGCCCTGGGTGGGGTCATACTGAACATGTAGGCCATGCAGTTGTGGTTAATGAAGGGATCTGTGGCAGCAGCAATGTACACTTTGCCAGAGTTAAAAGCAGCCCTGGTGACCAGTCCCCCAATATTGCCAAAACATTCACTCTGACTTTCCCTGGTGTCTCAGGGATGTGCTAACACTCTGTGAGAAGACAAGGCTGGCTGTCATATTGGGAGGAGCAGAGAGCCTTTAATTGCTACTTAAATTTTTTCTTGCAGAACATAGCCTTGGGAGCCTCCCTGGTGGCATAGGGGTTAAGTCATAGAGCTATCAAGGTATTGCCAAATGGGTTGGATCCCCAGCCAGGGAGCTAACCCACCTGGCGCAGCAGAGCTAACTCTCCTGTCTCACCCACTGCTCCCCTTAGCAGTGTATGTCAGTAGATCTGTCTGTTTTGCTCCCCACTCTGTCTCTGGTGAATCCTCTCACCCCCTCACCTCTGGCTTATACCCCAGTTCTTGTGTGCATAAATAAATAAATAATTTTAAAAAAAAACCCACCACAGACCACTGCCTTGGGTTTAAAAACAGGCTTTTTAAGGGAGACTTGGGGCATCTGAGTACTGGCTATACAATTATTGATCTGACTTTGGAAAGTTACTTGATCTTTCTAAACCTTGTCATCTTGGGGGAGAATCCGATGTAGGCAGGGCAGACCGGTCGGCTGCACTGACTGGTTAGGGTGACTAGTCTTGGGTGTGTCCTGAATGATAATCTGAATTAGCATAAAGGATCATCTGGCTCTTCAGTTCATCAGTTTAATGTCCAGGTTCCCATGGCACTTCCATCTACTCCCTTTATCCATTCAAGCCTCCCAAACTTTCCTGCTGGGGAAGGAATGGGGGATTTTTTTTTTTTTTTTTTAATTTAGCAATGATAACTCAACACTTATGGGAAACTTACCTATCACAAAAATGGAGATATTAATATAACTTACCTCAGTAGGAAAAGCAAATGAGGTAATTCCTATAAAATACTCATAATGATGTCTGGCAGATATTTATGTACTGGCTCAGTACATAAAAGAATTGCTATTAATATTCTCTCTTTTTAAAACATTCTTAATTGTGGTTTTGAGACTGGAACTAGTAGGTTTTTGTTATGTTGAAGAATACTTAGAAAATAAATATGTAATATACATTTGTCATTTAAATAATTTCCCCACATATTAAGGTTCAAAAATATATATAAATACATTGTTTCACTTACTCCTTAAAATAAACCTGTTGGGTCACTGCTTTTACTAGTCCTGATTTATCTTAAGGAACCTGTGTCTCAAAGAGCCTCTGGAGAGCAAGGACTTGGTCTAGATCACTTGGTTGATAAACGATGTCACTGGGAAAGTAGCCAAAGTTTGTCTGACTCCAGTAAAACATTTTTAAATATATGTGAAACAATTAAGATACACAAAATACGTAAATAAGAGTAAACTAGACATGTTAGAGTTGGTTATTTTATCTTTAAGCATGGATATTGTTCATGAAAAATGTGAAGAATGATAAGGCAGTGCGTTTTCATTTAGAATCCTCTAAGGATTAAATTTAGAGTGAAACTCCAGGAGAAGCAGATTTTAGAGTTTCAGTTAAAAATCTCCTTGAGGGCTTACGAAAGAGCTGGTAAAGTCTATGGTATTTTAGGTATGATTGGCTTTGCCAATTGAGGACTCATTTCTAACCTTGGGGATTGTCTTTTAAGATGTTAAATGAGCAGGGAATTTGATGAGATGATAGTTTGAAACTGATAGTGGGGCCTTGAAAGGTTTTTTGTCTTTTTGACCAGAAATAAGTTGTACTTGCTTATAGTTTGAGTGGAAAATGTTGGGGAAAAGGACCCTGTGATTAGAAAGGTTTAGCTCTTAGGTGTTTTGTGTACATTTGTGGAACCGGTCTTCAGCTTACTTATTCTTTTTTAATTAAATAGTAGTTGTCTCTCCTTGATTGTTTCTCCCTCCTTCCCCTCCTCCTTTGCCTCACCTCCATATTAAAGGATTTATTTGGGGTTCTAAAACCCTTTAGTCAATTGAGGGTGGGGTTTGAGGTGAGTATATGAGCTAAAAAGGTAAAAAAGATGTCTGGATCTGGTGAAGAGAATCGGGAAACTTCTGAGTTCTTTGTGATGGCTCCTATTCAGCCAAGGCATGGAAGCACCATAAGCCCTTATGGCCCCAAAATAGGTCACATGGCAGGGTAAGGTAGGGACAAGTGCAAATCCAGTCCTTTAGCATTGTTCCCCCCAACTCTCCTAGTCACCCTTCCCTGCCTTTCTGTGGCCTTTGGGACCCTCACCTGGTTGGTTGTAGGCAAACTGGAGAACTAGATCAGAGGCAAAGCTGAAAGAATATTGGTGTTGCGAAACTTGGTAGCACAGGAATCCTTTTTTTTAATGCCTTAAAAAAAGAAAAAGATAAATTCATGGCTGGAATTCTAAAACAGCCATTTTCATTGCTCTGGAAAATAATAGTTGCTTTGCAGTTCCCCTTAGAAGGAGGATTTTTTTTTTTTTTTAAGATTTATTTATTTATTTATTTATACAAGCATTGGGTACAGTCAGAAGCGCAGGAGGGTGAGATAATTCACCAGAGCCGGAGTGGGGAACAGAACAGGCAGACTGACGAAATACACTGCTGAGGGCATGGCAGGAGAGGTCTGCGCCGCCATGTGGGACCCTCGCCGGCTGCCGGGCATCAAACCGCTGCTGCAGAGGCTGCAGGCAGCCTCGCAGTCCAGCGCTCAATGGCTGCACCACCAGGGGAGGCCCTAGAAGGAAGATTTTTTAATTAAATGTGTGTTAAGTACTTATTTTAGAATCTCTTTAGGTGGATATTTGTTGAGTAGCTGCTCATCTTTTCATTTAAATTTAGTTTTTAAAATTTTTTAAAAATTTATTTATTTACATATATTTCACATCATTGTTCATTTTTGTACAATGTTTGCTTTCTCCTCTCAGGTGTAGTCCCCATGAAATTCCCAACACCAATTCACCTGTGAACCATCACCATAGTCCCTTGTGCTCTTCTCTCCCCTGTTTTGATCCCTCCCTCCCTCTCCCCTGCAGAGTGTCTCTAATTTATAGTTGCGTGTTAATTTTGCTTATTTATTTGTTTTCCTGACCCCTCATTTGGTGTTCCCTAAATTAGTTTTGTTATCAAGCTGTTGTGAGAATTATACTGCTGTTAGTTACAGAATCGATGCTGACCTCTGTTCTGTTTGGGAGTGAAATCCTCTATGAAGCATGGTTACATTATCTTAAAGTCAACATTAATGGAGGCACTGATGATAGTCCCTGAGCATTTCCTGGAAACATTCACTTTTCAGTTGAGAGCATAGATCCTAAAAGTGTCACTTCTGATCAGACAAACTATTTTGTTGACTATTTTTTTTATATCTATTTTTTACATCATTTTTCATTTTTGCACAATGTATGCTTTTTCATCTTGGTTATAGTCCTCATACAATTCCCACCCCCCTTATTTTGACCGTAATGCCTCCTCCACCCCCACCCCATTTGTTGACTATTCTTTGTGGTCTACATGTTAGTTTTTCAAATTGCTTTTTCTTGACAGGGAGTCAAAAATTTGGGGGTGGAGTGTTAAAAATCATAGACATTAAAATGAGACAATAGTGCATAAACACTGTCTTTGATTTTAAAATTTCTTGGGGAAGGCTATTGGGAAAATAAATGTTCTAAAAGACTTTTGGGGTGGACAGGTGGGGGGAAAAAAGAAAAGAAACAGGTTGAGAAACTTACCAGTAGCAAAGGTCATAGTCTTGTAGGACCATGTCTCTTAATCTGCACTTTGAAAGTCTTTAACACATAATCTTTGTGTTTTCTTGATACAGAAAACACAGCATGTATGGAATGTGAGTGTGTTAGGAGGGACTACTATCAGATCTGTCCAAAGGGCATTGTCAAATACCTCTTTGCTCAATGCTATTTGAGTTCCTTCAAGAGTGGCTGTAAGAGTATCACAATGGTAGGAATGTGGAGAAGTGAGAAAATGGTGGGATTTGGGAACTCTGGGGCCCACACCTGATGTAAGGAGTTCAGCATTTCTGTTGTGTCAGAGCAGAAAGGAGGAACCCAGAGGAAATGATATTTTTGGAATGGATATAGAGTGGAAGGCAGAGAATGCTGGGACTTAAAAACAATTACTGCTTTTTTTTTTTAAGATTTATTTATGCATACAAGAACGGGGGTACAGGCCAGAGGTGGGGGTGGTGGTGAGAGGATTCACTGGAGACAGAGTGGGGAGCAGGACAGGGAGACTGAGTGAAATACACTGCTGAGGGGAGCAGTGGGCGAGACCAGAGAAGTCTGCCGCACCATGTGTGTGGGTATGTCCTTGGCCAGCTGGGAATCGAACCTGCGTTGCAGAGGCTGCGGACAGCTTCACAGCGCGGCACCACTGGGGAGGCCCTAACCTTTTCCTTTTCACCACTTTTTTTTTTTTTTTTTTTTAGATTTATTTATTTATTTATACAAGCACTGGGTACAGTCAGAAGCGTAGGAGGGTGAGAGAATTCACCAGAGCCAGAGGGGAGAGCAGAACAGGCAGACTGACGAAATACACTGCTGAAAGGAGCAGAGGGCGGCAGGAGAGGTTTGCATGCCTTGTGGGACCCTTGCCCTGCGGCCAAGGATCTAACCGGCGCCACAGAGGCTGCGGGCAGCTTTGCAACCCAGTGCTCAACCGCTGCGCCACCGGGGAGGCCCTCCTTTTCACCACTTTTATTAGATTTTTTTGTATCCTACCAGGGTTTCTTTATGTAAGTATGAATATATATAATTTGCCCATACTTTTTCTCTTTTAGTCCATATTTTTAACACTTTTTCCATGCATATACAGACTATATAGATCCTCCTTTTATTTTTTCAAAGATTTATTTATTTATACATACAAGAACTGGGGTACAGGCCAGAGGTTCGGGGGTGAGAGGATTCACCAGAGACAGAGTAGGGAACAGAACAGGCAGATACACTGCTGAAGGGAGCAGCGGGCGAGTCAGGACAGGACTACTGCGCCATGTGGGTCAACTCTCCGTAGCTGGGTTTTGAACTCCTGCTACAGTGGCTGTGGATAGCTTCATAGTGCTGTCTTAATCCCTTGTGCCACCAGGGAGGCCCAGATCCTCTTTTTTTTTTTTTTAATAGAGGCATGTTTTATTTATTTATTTGTTTGTTTGTTTGTTTTGTTTATACAAGCACTGGGTAGAGTCAGAAGCGCGGGAGGGTGAGAGAATTCACCAGAGCCAGAGCGGGGAGCAGAGCAGGCAGAAGGACCCAAGCACACTGCTGAGGGGAGCAGCGGGCAGCAGGAGAGGTCTGCGCGCCATGTGGGACCCTCCTCCGGTGGCCGGGGAGCAGCCGGGGATCGAACCGGCGCTGCAGAGGCCGCGGGCAGCTTCGCAACCCAGCGCTCAACCGCTGCGCCACCGGGGAGGCCCCCAGATCCTCTTTTTAAATATATCCTCTTTTAAAATTTATTTATTTATTTATTAGATTTATTTATTTATATAAGAATCAGGGTACAGGCCAGATGCGTGGGAGAGTGAGAGGATTCACCAGAGCCAGAGCAGGGAACAGAACAGGCCAATGACGAAATACACTGCTGAGGAGACCAGCAGGGGAGACAGGAGAGGTCTGCCGTGTGGGATTCTTGCCGGTCGGCCTGGACCAAACCCGTACTGCAGAGGCTGTGGACAGCTTCACAATGTGATACTCAACCGCCTGGGCCAACAGGGAGGCCCCTAAATATATATTTTTTAATATATATACTGGACATCTCTACCTAATAGGGACAGAAAATTTTTCTTTCTTTCTTTTTTTTTTTTTTTTTTAAATTTATTTATTTATACATACACAGCTGGGATATATAGGCCAGAGATTCAGGGGGTAAGAAGATTCAACAGAGACAGAGTGGGGAACAAACAGGCAGACTGACTGAAATACACTGCTGAGGAGAGCAGCAGGTGAGACAGGAGAGGTCTGCTGCGCCATTTCGGTTGCTCCCTGGCCTGCCGGGGATCAAACTCGCGCTGCAAAGGCTGCGGATCCCTTCATAGTGCGGTGCTTAACCCCTTGTGCCACCAGGGAGGCCTGACAATTTTTCTTTTTTTACAGCTGTTTTCTATTATGTGGATATATAATTGAATTAGTCTCTTATAGATGAACATGTGGTATTTTTCAGTTAATTGTTAAATCATTCAGGGTCCAGGCCTCCCTGGTGGCGCAATGGGTTAAGACGCAGCACTATGAAGCAATCACAGCCACTGCGGCATGAGTTCAATCCCTGACCAGGGAGGTGACCCACATGGCACAGCAGACCTCTCCTGCCACCACTGTTCCCCTCACCAGTGTATTTCAGTATATCTACCTGTTTTGTTCCCCACTCTGTCTCTGGTGAATCCTTTCACCCCCACACCTCTGGCCTGTACCCCAGCTCTTGTATGCATAAATAAATCTTTTATAAAAAAAAAAAAGATTGAGGGTTCTCAAACCATGTAATTATGTACAAGTATCGTAGGATAAATTCCCAACAGTGAAATTGCCATATTAAAGGATAAATTGTATTTATGATTTTGATATTTGCTCCCAAAATTGCCCTTTGTACATGTTCCACTTTTGATGATTGCTATTCTGATCAGTGAAATATTTCAGTCAAAGTGCAATGACTTTATTTAAAGAGCAATTTGACAAGCTTTTAAACACACAATAATATTATTTATTTATTTTCTTATTATTGTTCATTTTTGTAATTGGTTTTTTCCCACAGGTGTAGTCCCTATTATTCTCCCACAACCACAACACCCATGACCCATCACTATAGGTCCTGTGCTCTTTCCCACCCTGTTTTGCCCCCCTCCTCCTACCCCTCCCCTACTGTAAGCCTCACTCATAGCTATGGTTAGCTTGCAAGTTTTGTCTTTTTCCTGACCCGTTGTTCAGTTTCTCTATATTCTGCATGTAAATGAAATCATCCAATATTTATCATTTTCCTTCTAACATACTTCACTTAGCATAATCCCTTCGAGCTCCATCTGTGTTGCTGCAAATGGCATGAGTTTGTCTTTTTTGATCACTGAGTAATATTCCATTGTGTGTATACACCAAAACTTTTTGATCCATTCCTCTGTTTTGAGGCATTTGGGTTGTTTCATTATTTTGGCTATTGTAAACAGTGCTGCAATAAACAGAAGAGTACAGGTTTCCAAAAGGGAAAGAAATTTTATAGGCTCACTTGTGGCCAGATGCCTTTGTCCTGCCCCAGACAGCATCTGCTGAGCAGAGCTATGCAGTCACTAGACTGGTACATAGAATAGTGACTGCGCATTATGAATGTATCACTTATTTTATACTTTACTATAAATGCTGTTTTGCATTTTAATTTGATTACATACACTTCTGCTTTCTTAAGTTTTTTCTATTTGCATGCTGTAAGTTGTGTATGTTTTTATTTTCTTGTTCTGTAGCAAAGCCAAATAATTTTTGATCCTTTGGAATTTCCACTTATATGAATTTCATATTCCTACCCTTTCTTCAGTATTCTGTTGAGTCACTTTCCTTTTCTTGATTTGTGGGAGCTCTTTCACACTAAAAATAGCAACTCAGGCCTCCCTGGTGGCGCAAGGGGTTAAGACGCAACCTATGAAGCTCTCCACAGCCACTGCAGCACAAGTTCAATCCCTGGCCAGGGAGCTACTCACATGGCACAGCAGACCTCTCCTGACTAGCCTGCTGCTCCCTTCAGCAGTGTATTTCAGTCATTCTGCCTGTTCTGCTTCCCACTCTGTCTCTGGTAAATCCTCTCACCCTCCACACCTCTGGCCTGTATCCCAGTTCTTATATGCATAAATAAATAAATCTTTAAAAAAATAGCAACTCTTTGCATGATTATGAATATTTTCCCAATCGATTTGATTTTCAAATTTACTTAAAATAATATTTCACTAATTTTGACAGTACTGTATATCAAGAAATAACTATATTTTGCATTATTATTCTTTACACAAAAATGCAAACAAAAGATTAATATGACAATACTTAGCTTTACTAAATGTAATACATTAGTATTTTTTCTTTACTATTTCATTAGAAAAACCACTTCTCATGAAACATTTCTTTGGTATTGGGACTTGTTGATTGCGGTCACAATTTAAAAGGAATTGTATTATGGGGTCTTTACTGTTTAAATTGTTAATGTTATATGTAGTAAAATAAGTGTCTTTTTTGTGGCTTCTCACATTTTACTGCTAGTTTGAATTGCTTCCCCCATTTTCTAAATTTTCTTATTCTTACATCTTTTTTATGTTTAAATTAATATATGTGGAATTTTTGTAGACATTAAATGATAAAGTATCAAACTTCTCTCTTGTGTCATTGTTAAGAAATTGATATTTCTCCACTATGACAGCATTTTAATAATAAATTACTAAATATTCTTGTGTTTAGTCTGTTAATTTGTGTATCTATTATGTCTGTTTAAAATGTTATTAAAAAATTATTTTAGGGCCTCCCTGGTGGCACAGCGGTTGAGCACTGGGTTGCAAAGCTGCCCGCTGGCTCTGCAGCATTGATTTGATTCCCTGCTGCTCCCCGGCCACCGGAGGAGGGTCCCACATGACGCGCAGACCTCTCCTGCCGCCCGCTGCTCCCCTCAGCAGTGTACTTCTGTCCTTCTGCCTGTTCTGCTCCCTGCTCTGGCTCTGATGAATTCTCTCACCCTCCCGCGCTTCTGACTGTGCCCAGTGCTTGTATAAGTAAATAAATAATCATTTTACACTACTGCTGACTTTTAAAAATATGCCACTTCGTATAACATTTTAAAATGTTATTGAAATGTAATGTACATAAAGTGAACTGTATGTGTGATGATTATGTGTGATTTTGGTGAATTTTGACAGATGAAAACAACCAGTGTACCTTGTACTCTGATCAAGAAATTAGGTATACTTTATTTCTGCTATTTTTTTAAATGTTTATATGATTGGATAATGCCTACATAACGTATTTTGAATGTAACTGTTGCTCTTCATTTTTGAAGTTTACACTCTGTTATGTCACCTTCATTCAACAAGTTTCCTAATTTTTAATGATTATATATTTTTTCTTCTTGAAGCATTGATAAAAACATTCAGTCATGGTAAACATTAGCAATCTAGAAGTTACCTTTCTCTTTGCTCCTGACGTCAGTGGAAATCCTTCTACTGTCTTAATTCTTGTGATATATTTTCAGATGAGCTGTTTAAAAAAATAAGTATTAGAAAAGGAGTTTTGGGCCTCCCCAGTGGCGCAGCGGTTGAGCGCTGGGTTGCGAAGCTGCCCGCGGCCTCTGCGGTGCCGGTTCGATCCCCTGCTGCTCCCCGGCCACCGGAGGAGAGTCCCACATGGTGCGCAGACCTCTCCTGCCGCCCGCTGCTCCCCTCAGCAGTGTACTTCGGTCCTTCTGCCTGCTCTGCTCCCCGCTCTGGCTCTGGTGAATTCTCTCACCCTCCCACGCTTCTGACTGTGCCCAGTGCATGTATAAACCAAACAAACAAACAAATAATAAATAAATAAATAAGACATGCCTCTAGAAAATTAAAAAAAAAGAAAAAAGAAAAGGAGTTTTAAAGAGTGATTTGTTCAGTGGGTAAAAGGTTTCTCTTAGGGTTTGGAAATACAATGGAATTAGATGGGGTTGACTAATGTGCAACATTGTATATACACAAAAACCTCCGAATTATAATTTTAAATGGTAAAATGAGAAATTTTATGTTAATTTCATTTCAAAAGGAATAGGGGATAAATATATCACTCACTATCCACTCCCCAGACTGGCTAATGTGAACAGACAGAAAATATTGTTAATGAGAATATGGAACAACTGTAACTCAGTCACTGGTGAAAATGTATATTAACTATTTTAGAAACTACTTTGGCTTATCTTCTAAGGGTGAAAATATATACACATATAAACACATTCTATGACCCAGTATTTCTCCTCCAAATGTCTTCGTTAAAGGATAGTAGTATGTTTTAGCAGTATTCTTGTCATAGCCAGAAATTAAAATTAACTCAAATGTCCATCTATTGTGAAATAGGTAAATATATTGTAGCATATTTAATAAGTGAATTGCTATACAGCAATCACAATCAGTGATTACAAGTATACTTAATAACATGGATGAATCAAGTATAATTTTAAGTGTAAGGAATCAGTTATATACAGTTTGAAAATGAGCAGAAGATTTTATATGATGATCTATATATGTAGGCAGTGGTTACTTTTTGCAGGTGAGTGACATCTCACAGGATAGTTTCTTGGTTGAGATCTGAGAACATGAGTGTTTGTTTTGTAAAAGTTCAACAAGCTATATGCATAATTTGTACATTTCGCTCTATGTATATTCTACCATAATACAGTTTGCATTTAAATAATAGGTATTGCCAATTAGATGGTACTGATGTAAAATTATTTTAAAAGTTGATTTGGAAAAACAAATTAATGTACCAAATTATTAATAAGATTATTAGAGCATTGTAATAGTTATTCCTCCTCTTTATTTACTTTCTCTTTACACACTCTTAATTGGGAAAGAGTGAAAAAAATTTTAGGGGATTCACATTTAGCTGCTATTAAATTATAAAGCTCATCTGTATGCTCTAGCTCATCTTCAAAATAATTCAAATTATTAATATGTGTAATTCCTATGTTTATTTTATAGGCACATTTTCACAACAAACCAGTAAATGGCCCCAAGTCAGAATCCATGGAATACAGTAGATGTGGTCATGGGGAAGAACAAAGATTGGAATTGAACCCACGCCCCCTTGAAAATGTAGCTAAAAATGAAGACAGTAAGACAGGTAATGAGGTGGAGAAGTGGCCACAAAACAAGAAATCACATTTAACCAATTATGTCAAAGGAGAGTTTAGGACAGCTGTGACAGAAACAGAAAGGTTGAAAAGCTCTGAAGATGAAAGCAAGAAAGTCCTACTTACTGACCTCCTTGAACCTGAGAAGTTAGTTGTACAAACTGTAAGAAATGGCATTAAAAATGTACACTCTTTACCAACTGAAACAAATGTGTCAATTAAAAAATGCAATTTTGAAGAATTTGATAAGGCAATTGAAAATAATTCCTGTAAGTTCCTGAAAGACACTGCAAATCATAACAATGCCATGAGCTCCATTGCTACTAGTGCGAGCTGTGATCATCTCAAGGGGAGAAATAATGTTTTGGTCTTCCAGAAGCCTGGCTTTAACTGTAAGTCTTTTCCAGATCCTGCAAACTTTAACATAAATAGTCATACCAGTACCCACAGTGAAAATGATCAAACTCCAGAGACTGTCCCAAGTAAAGACCCAAAAGATGGATCTCCAGTTCAACCAAGTCTTCTATCCCTCATGAAAGATAGGAGGTTAACACTGGAGCAAGTGGTGGCCATAGAGGCTCTGACACAGCTTTCAGAAGCTACATCTGAGAATTCCTCACCATCAAAGTCAGAGAAGGATGAAGAAACAGAGCACAGAACAGCTAGTTTGCTTAATAGCTGCAAAGCTATCCTCTATTCTGTAAGAAAAGACCTCCAAGACCCAAATTTACGAGGGAAGCCACAAAGCTTTCATCATTCTCCATCTCTCGCAAAGCAAAGTTCACGAAACATGGTGGTGTTCAATGGCCAAAATACCATATCCAAGTCACACAGTAACTCAGCTACTAACCAAGCCTCCTCAAAGACACAGGAATATTCAAAGGCCACAAATTCTTTTTTAACACCAAATTCATCTAAACTTGACAATAAAAATGTTGTTCAAAGCAGATTTACTCTAGACAGTTCTTCCAAGAATTCGATGCCTTTGCTACCTAGAATTAATAAATTGGAGCATTGCCACCAGTCACTGGACAGCAGTAAAAAATTGGACTCAAAGAATGATCCATCATGCCAAGATACAGCTCATAGTAAAGTAGAGGAAGACGTTGCAACACAGTTAACACAACTTGCATCAACAATTACATTCAACTCCATAAAATTAGAGGACAAAAATGTTGAAAGAACACCAACAAGCCATGTTGCATACACTGTACAGCAAAAATATAGTCAGGAGAAGGGCACAGTACAACTGAAACCACCAAGTATACTGAATAATCATGGCTCATTATTAACAAAGCAAAAGAACACAACTCAGAAAAAGACAAAATCTACCCCATCAAGAGATCGGCGGAAAAAGAAGCCCACAGTCATAAGTTGTCAAGAAAATGACCAGAAAAAGCAGGAACAGTTGTCATATGAGTATAGAATGTTGTATGATATTTGGATGGGATCTAAATTTCAAAAATTTGGTCAATTTGGTCCACATCATTTTCCTATCTTGTTAGGAAAAATTTCTCCAGCCAAAGAATGGGAACCAGTGACTCAAATGAGGTCAGCATCAGAACCCAAAAAATTATTTCACCCAGTTGCTCAGATAGAATTCAAGCGAAGTTATCCTGAAGTAGTGGCACAGGAGAAAATGATAAAGGTTGAACCATTGAATATTCTGTCCACATCCCATTTAAAAATAGAATCCAATGGGCAGGAGTTTACAGAAAAAATTTATAATTCTCAGGTACAGCCAATAGTGAATGTCAATCAGAAAATTCATCCTTTACCCCAGCTCTCCTCTCCAACTAACCAGTGTGCTAATGTGATGGCTGGCAATGACCAAACACAGTTCCAGCAGGATGTTAAAGACCAACTCACACATCAGAGAATACCAGCATTACCTGGCATCTCTCATGAGACTCCATTACTGGATCCAGCACAAATACTCAGGAATGTAAATGTAGTGTGTTCAGGTGGAATTACAGTGGTTTCTACCAAAAGTGATGAGGAAGTCTGTTCATCTAGTGTTGGAGTATCAGAATATTCCCTAGTAGACAGTGCACAGAAAAGTTTCAATGATTATGCCATGAACTACTTTACTAAACCTACAAAAAACCTGGTGTCTACAACAAAAGATTCTGAATTACCAACCTGCAACTGTCTTGGTAAGTGCAAGCATTTGTGGACTTGTATATATTGTGTGAGTTTCTTTGTTATGCTACATAAATTACCTCATTGTGACTGAGTCAAGTTTTGGCTTATCTTTTATGTATGGCATCATGTCCCATTTGTATTCTAGCTAAAATAAGTAATTCTATGCCCATTTTTCTGTGGGACCTTTATTGATTCTGCTCATGTGAATGGCAAATTCAACTCAAAATGGGAAAACTTTCAAGTGAAAAAATTTGCTGGTTTTTCTCAGGGCTAAATGTCTACCAAGTTATTTATTGTGTATTCATAAGAATGGATTCCCTTTAATACTTAATTATAATTTGTTCGTATATTCAATGGAAGCCTTTTGCTTAAAAATAGATTTTTATGGTAAGCTATACCATGTATACAGAGAACATAAAACATGTGTACAACAGAATGAATCACCATAAAAAGTAGCTGTGTAAGTGAACTGAAACTGGTTTAATTTTTTGCATTGCTTTTATGCTTTGCAATATACAAAGGATGCTCAATATATAAAAAATTCCATAATCTTGGCCAGTTGAAAAATTTCCACACTTCAGGGGTTTTAAAATATTCAATTGTCTAATACTCATTTCATATTTAAAAAAAAAAAGATAGGTTTGTGTTGACAGCTGAATCATGGGCCATTTTCTAACTAACGTATTTTTATATATTTTGTATCTTAAGACTCATTGAAAAAAAGCGTTCAGAAACTAACAGAACTTTTAGCAGTGTGTTAAAAGCCCTGAGAAAATCTTGTTAGAGTAGGATTCTCAGGCAGACTCTGTGAGAAATTCACTCAATATTTGAAACATGGAAGTTTAATTTGAATTCTGTGTTGATTTGTCACTGTCTAAGGTCATGTGCTGTGTAGGTGCTCAAATATAAAAAGGAATTTGTTTAGTATAATTATTTAAAAAATGGGGAGATTAAATAGATTGCGTTATTAAAGTTTGTTATCCTATTTAAAGCCCCATTATTATTTCAGCTTTTATACAAATTTATGATAGGACAGAATTTGTATAATAACTTGTTTTTATTATAACCTATTCAATTTTATTATAACCTATTTAATAACATGAATAGGTTTATTTATAACAGTCTTATTTGAGATATGGCCCCAAATCACAAAGGCTTCAAGGTTTGCCTTGAACAGAGGCAATTTTTTCTTAGATTAGAAGCAGGTGTTTTATTAGTATATTCCATACTGGGTAGTTCAGGGATTGCTTAGAATATGGTATACTGTGTTTTGTTTTGTTTTGTTTTGTTTTGTTTTGTTTTAAACCATAGTAGAGGGCCTCCTTGGTGGCAAAGGGGTTAAAGTCTCAGTGCTATCAAGTCATTACCAGCCACAGCGCCAGCCACTGCAACATGAGTTCGATCCCCCCGACCCCAATATTGCTAACCCACATGGCACAGCAGACTTCTCCTATCTTGCCCGATGCTCCACTCAGCAGTGCATTTCAGTACATCTGCCTGTTCTGCTCCTCACTCTATGGCGAATCCTCTCACCTCCCACATCTCTGGCCTACACCCCAAGTCTTATATACATAAAAATAAAAATAAATCTTTAAAAAAAAAAAAACATAGTAGAATAGAGTGAGATAAAACAATGACTCAGTTTTGATTATCCAAACTACATTTGATGTTCTGAAATAAATCCTTCCATTTTCTCACTTATCACATAACACAGTTTTGACAGCCTACCACATGCAAGCACCAAGGATAGGTTCTGCTGAGAAAGATCTCACCATGAAAAGGGTGACAGTGCTGCCTGAGTGGGATTGAATTGGGATAATGAGCTTTGTGGACTAAGGATAGAAGCGTGTAATAATAATCTGGCTCTTATTCTAAACTTTTTACTACAAGTCTGATACTTGGTCACGCCTTTGACTTACTATATTCATAAAAGCCATACAAAGGGAAGGCTTATTAATTAATTGATTGATTGATTAATTAATTAATTAATTTTTGTGGGACCCTCGCCGGTGGCCAGGGATCAAACCGGTGCTGCAGAGGCCACCAGGGGAGGCCCAGGGAAGGCTTATTAATCCCGTTTTACAAATGAGAAGACTGAAGCACAGACAAGTTCAGAGCTAGTAAATGACTGAACTGGGATTCAAAGACAGGCCGATTTCAATGCCAGTCTATGTTTGTATCCTCCATCCTGTTGTTTTGAAAATATGAACAAAAAAAGGGATAGCACTTTTCTGATTATCATTACAAATGGGAAAAAGATGTTTAATTTTTAAAATGCCATTAAGATGTATATATCTGAGTTAATCTAGATTTACTATGTACATAGTTTCAATGGGATGATTGTCCAGTTTCAGAATGCCTCTCCTTTTATATATGGAAATTGGGGTCAGAGGGAGCCAGTCATTCCAAGGTTATTGTGTATCTTCAGTAGACCTGTAACTGTGTACACATGTGTCTTCCTATAGTCATTACATGTGGAGTTGTTGTGCTCATTGTGTAGGAATGGGAACTTAAAAGGGAGAAACACAAAAACACACTCATCCAGAATCAATCCCAATGGGAACAGAATATGTAAGGGTAAAAAATTCCCATGGATATACTATATCCTAGCTAAATAGGAATAATTAACCTTTAGATCTGTGTGTCTCAAATTAGCACTATTGACAATTTAGGTGGGATAATTCTTTGTTGTAGTAGGGGGACTGTCTCTGCTTTGTAGGCTGTTAAGTAGCATCTCTGGCCTCTACACACTAGATAACAGTAAAACACACCACACATACATCTGCCCAGGTGTCAAAAGCAAAAATATTGCCAAATGTCTCCCCCAAGGGAAAAAACAGCTGTTGAAGAATAACTGCTCTAGATCAACAATAATAAGTTAAAATCTATTCATTATCTCTAGCTTTAGAAGCCATGGAAATAATCCTATATTGTATTTGATGTACTGTCAAAATGTTTAAATAGTGACCTCTGGTGTAGATACGCTATGGCCAGAAAGGTATCCTCCAGTGATTTTATATAGACTTGATTCTAAGAATTTAAGTTAAAAATAGTATTTTCTAAAAAATATATAATTCACACTCACAAAAATTGCAGCAGTATAGAAATAGGATGCAAATATCTTACGATCCCATTCTCTGAAGATAAAACATCTTAAGTTTTTCTATAAAAATTAACATTATTACTGATTTTGATTTTGTCTCCAATTTTACCAAATTTAGGTTTGCTTTTTAAATACTTAGTAAGTGTGACCCACATCCTGTATCTTTTTCCTCCTCTAACTCTCAGAGGAAGAATGAATTAGTTAGGAACAGAATGAAAGGATCAAGTTAAATTCCAGGACCTTTTGTCCTACACTTTACTTATTAAAGCTCACCAAAACCTTGTCAAAATTCATTGTTCTGAACTGTAAAAAAAAAAAAAAAAAAAGAGTATAAATAGCTCCTCCTTGCCCCTATGCAATGCTGTGAAGCTTTGGGTCTAATAATCTTATTCCTTCCACAGATCGAGTTATACAAAAAGACAAAGGCCCATATTATACACACCTTGGGGCAGGACCAAGTGTTGCTGCTGTCAGGGAAATCATGGAGAATAGGTGAGGAAATATGCTTCCCTGTTAAAATCATTCATTACTGTGGACCTAACTCAACGCAGAGAAATTATCGGTGGGAACAATTGTGAGGTGAACAGAAAACCTTCAGGAGTATGAGCTGACTGTTTCTTGGGACACAAGGATACTGTCTTGGTGTCTCTGCTGTCATTCATCACATGAGCTTTGAGCACTGAACAAGACTCTCACAAAGCAAGACTTTCTTCGTTAAATTCAGAAATACCTATTTTTATGTTATTGTGAAATGGTAGAATTAGTTCAAATTACTGCCATCAACACTGCATTCACATTCATGTTGCTTATCTTGGAGCCAGGTGCTTTTTAAAGACTGATCTTTAAGGATAAGTATATAGAGCTGGATAGCATAAAAAAATAGAGGCCACACAAAAGTAAATGTTTAACAAAAGTAACTACAGGAATGGGTTGTTTTTTTTTTTCATTTCTATGTATGTATGTCTTATGCACATTAAGATATTAAAAGGTGAGCGGTTCAAGTTCATATTGCAGTTATTTTTCCTTCACTGTGTTTTTTTACTCAGGTATGGTCAAAAAGGAAATGCAATAAGGATAGAAATAGTAGTTTATACTGGAAAAGAAGGGAAAAGCTCTCACGGATGTCCAATAGCTAAATGGGTAAGTATTTAGTATTTTTACATTTTTTAAAATGAATTTATTTTGCAGCATTCATAAAATAAATTGTTTTTCTATGAATTTGTGAGCAATAAAAATACCCCATATCCATTATTCCCAGGGAAATAACAAAGAAGCTGTCTTAACCTGGGCTTTGGATCAGGGTGGTGGGGATATACCTTTAGAATATTTAAACAAATGTAGTATTTATGTTAAATGGACAAAAGGGCATATTGCTTTTCCCAATTTTTACCTACTAAACTTTTTTTTCTGTTTGTCTCTGTTTTGTGTGACCCTCTCTTATGTCAGTTTCTTGTGTACTTTTAGAGATTATTCATTCATTTATTAGATAACATAGCCAAATGGCACCAGACTACACATATGTATCTTTTATTATTACTGTATTTGAAATTCTTTCCAATTCAATTCCACCTTAATAAGGATCATGCAATACTGAAGGCAAAACCAAATTTTTTGTAATATATTCTCAAAATTGTTTCCATGACTACATTTAGTTTTCCAAAAACACATAGCTGTTAGAATTAAGAACCCCAGTGTCTATTCTTTAGGACATTCTCGACTGAAAAACAGGCTGATAGCAAATGTATTTTTTTCAGTAGTACATTCACATCCATAAGATATTAACCAGTTTATTTGGAATTTTTGACCATACAATCATTTATGTTCCTGTGTAATCATTTGTTAATAATGATGATGATTATTTATATGATTAAAAAATAACTACTACCTTTATCAGACACTTTATTAGGTACTTGACATATATTGCCTTGTCAGTCCTCACAGCAAGACTCTTAGGAATACTTTGTATATTTGTATAGACCCCTTTATTTGTATATCCTTTTCAGGAAATTAAAAACATTAAATACAAAATGGAGATGCGGGCCTTCCCTGGTGGCGCAGGTGGTTGAGCACGGCGCTGTGAAGCTGTCCGCAGCCTCTGCAGCGCCAGTTCGATCCCGGCCAGCCTGCGAGGGTCCCACTTGGCGTGGTAGACCTCTCCTGTCTCGTCCGCTGCTCCCCTCAGCAGTGTATTTCATCGGTTTGCCTGTTCTGTTCCCCGCTCTGTCTCTGGTGAATCCTCTCACCCTCCCGCGCATCTGGTCTGTACCCCGGTTCTTGTATAAATAAATAAATAAATCTTTAAAAAAATTTGAAAAAAAAATGTAGATAGGTATTCTGAAAGCAGGCAATTGCCCACATCCTTACCTACACTATTACAGTGGATGTCTTTGTTACATTTCACCCTGTATGGTGACAGTGGTGATGAGTACAAGAATTAGACACTGAATACTAAATGCTTTAGAATATTTTAACTTTATCCAGTCTATTTGGAGCACATAGTCTTGTCAAAATACA
Organism: Talpa europaea; assembly: GCF_964194135.1. NCBI lineage: Eukaryota > Metazoa > Chordata > Mammalia > Eulipotyphla > Talpidae > Talpa > Talpa europaea. Next base: position 45,200,725 of record NC_140077.1, on the reverse strand, counting down.
GATAATCTCAAAGATCTGGGATGTACCTTGCTAACAAGTGATCTTACAGTAAAATGCACAGATCTTCTGTGTATGTGAGTACTTCTTATATATAACACTACTGAAATAATGTTATAGCCCTCCATAGGGCTCCCTGATGTCCCCTCCTAGTCAATATCTCTGCATAAAGATACCGACTATTTTCATCTTTATCACCATAAAGGTCTTTTTGAAGAACTTCGTGTTATTACAATCATATGGTATAGACTCTGAATCTCCTTCACTCAGTTTTTATAGAGCATGGGTTTAATGGCTAGAGCTCAACAACCATTTTGAACTATGGAGTGACTTGATAGTGGAAGACATGTACCAACAGGGTGCGAATAAATATAGGAACCCGAGTCCCTGATGAGATGGATGGAGATGCCATACCAACCCCAAGTCTTCTTAAATCTGGATTTCTTTAGTATGAGAAATACCTTTTTCATGCTTAAACCCTGTTATTTGAGAGGGGATGTTTATTATATGTAGTAGTAGCAAGTGCCAACTAAAGTAACTGCCTTCACTTTGTTAAATGTGGGTGAGTTTTGGAAGGGAAAAAAAAATTTCAAGATTAGAGAGATAGGTGAGTGACCTCTTTGTTACTGAGTACTTCTTACAGTCACACACTGGTCTGGGGACACAAACATGAATTAACATCTACTAGTCATATCATTTTATGGTCCTGAGTCACATCAGTCATCACAAATACATTTTGAGTCTAGGTTTGATAACTAAAGTTCACTTTATCATTTGCTAACACAAACATTACCTGGGATTACTTGGTCTCTTAAGAACAAAATAAAATTTCCCCAAATTCTCCACTAGAAGTCTAAAACTTTCCCTAAAATTTCTATGTAATGGTTGGAGTAAGGCCGGGGCTGGTGGTTGTGAAGAGTATCAGTTCTTAAATCAACTTCTTGTCCTGGTATGCACTATTCCCACATCTGGTCCACTTAGTTACAGAAATTTAGTAATTTCCAGTAAATACTCACTCATAGAATTTCCAGTAAATAGTAACTCATAGAATTCAGTCTCCATGATTGAGAGTTTTTTGGTTTAGATGTAATTAAACAGTTCCCAGAGAGGTCTTTTTATTTTTCTCTTTTATTCCTCTTTTAAAAAATAATACTGTTGATTCAGAGCATTTTAAATTAGGAAATAATGTATGGACTGCCTATTTTTCTATTGAATTGTTAGTCTATAATTTTATAGGAATTCCTTTATAAAGTTGACCGTTTGTGATAAAATTTGCAACTGTATTTTCTCAGTTCTCATTGTTTCCACCATTCTGATTTTTAAATGAAATTGAGTTTTTTTATTTTTTTTTTTAAGATTTATTATTATTTATTTATACAAGCACTGGGTACAGTCAGAAGTGTGGGAGGATGAGAGAAGTCACCAGAGCCAGAGGGGAGAGCAGAGCAGGCAGAATGACGAAGTTATCTGCTGAGGGGAGCAGCGGGCGTGGCAGGAGAGGTCTGTTGCGCCATGTGTGACCCTTGCCGGTAGCCGCGGATCGAGCCGGCACTGCAGAGGCTGCGGGCAGCTTCACAACCCAGTGCTCAACCGCTGAGCCACCGGGTAGGCCCGAAATTGAGTTTTTTAAACAACATAAAAGGTGAAAACTTTTCTTCCTTTCTTTTATAATTTCAGCATGTTATATCTTTTTTTAAAAGATTTATTTATTTATACATGCAAGAACTGGGGTACAAGCCAAAGGTACGGGGTGTGAGAGGATTCACCAGAGACAATGGGGAGCAGAACAGGCAGATCTACTGAAATACACTGCTGAGAGGGAGTAGCTGGTGAGACAGGTGAGGTCTGCTGTGCCATGTGGGTTGCTCCCTGGCCGGCAGGAATCCAACTTGTGCTGCAGAGGCTGCAAATAGCTTCACAATGCTGTGCTCAGCCCCTGTGCCACCAGGGAGGACCACATTCTTTAATTTATCTAACAGGAGTTCACTGAAGTTGAGGAGGTAGAGAATGGAATCAAGTAGGCAGGTAGGCAGAAGCCTCACTTTAAATAGTTTTAGAGGCCATAATGAGGAACTTGGGCTTTTAGTCCATGGGTAACAAGAAGGCTTTGAAATATTTTTAGTATGAATGTGTTATTTGGTTTGTTTTATAAAACCATTCTAAGAAATTAATTGGTAAAAATCATGTATATTATCTTTAGCTTTTTCGGTCTTAAACAACAGAAATTTGTTTTCTCACAGTTGTGGAGTTACAAAGTCCAAGATTAAGTGACTGTCAAGTTGGTTTTCTGCGAAGCCTCTCCTTGGCTTGCAGACTCCTGTATCTTCACATGACCTTTGGGCATACACACGCTGATGTTTACTTGTGTGGATACCAATCGTATTGGATTAGGGCTCCACCCTTAGAACATCATTTAAACTTAATTACCTACTTCAAGGTTCTTTTCCAAACATAATCACATTGAAGGTTAGAGTTACAATGTATGAATATGGGGGGTAAGGGGATATAATTCCATCCATAATACACCCCCATGCTGAAAGAAGTAGGAAAGAATGTGTGAATCAGTATAGCAGGTGTTTTAAGTCTTCCTGCCTGTCAGATTGACTGAGTTTTGGTTGTGGTCTGGCCCACCCTCCCACTAAATCAGTTCACTTATTTAAGAAATCTGGGTGTCTGGTGTATACCCCAAGCTACGCTAAATAGCAGACACATTTTACATTCCATTTACCCAAAAACTCCTCTTCAGTGCTCCCTGCACTTTCTGTAGAGGCTCTCATGTCCATGATGCCTCTTCCAGGCTATGTCATATTCTATCCTGTGAGTAGTATCCTCACTACTTTAAATTATAGTGATACATTTTTCTCATTCTGTGGTTCCTGCCAGATGATTTGTCTAACTTGAAAAATTATTAATGTAAGATATTTCTACCAAAAATAGATGACTGGATCAAGAAGATGTGGTATATATACACAATGGAATATTATTCAGCAATCAAAAAAGATAAACTAATGCCATTCGCAGCAACATGGATGGAGCTAGAAGGAATTATGCTCAGTAAATTAAGCCAGAAGGAAAAAGAAAAATATCGGATGGTTTCACTTATAACAGGAATATAGGGGAACCAAATAAGACATCTGTTAAAAAAAACAAAAACAGTACAAAACACAACAAAGCAAAAACAGACAATTATAAATCAGCGACATACTGCAGGGGAGAAGAAGGGAGAGGGATCAGAGGGAAGGAGAGAGGAGAACAGGAGACTGTGGTGATGGTGCACGGGTTCCTTGGGGAAGGAAATTCTATGGGGACTCAATCTAAGGAGGTGGTGGGGAAGCAAATATTGTTTAAAAATTTAAAAAAAATTAAAAATAAATTAAAGAAAGATATTTCTAGCTGATTTCTGGAAAAGCTCAGCATTGCATTATATACAATACAAAGGAGTTTTCTAATGCTAGGAGTAGAACGTTGGTTATTGGTTGGAGGTGAAGTTAGAACCCTGTTCTGTTCATTTAGTCTTCTTTCATTAAACACAAAAATTTTAGAAGCTTTGAATAATCCCTACCTCATGCAGCTTTTGTGGGTCAGGAATACGGGCATGGCTTAGCAGGGACTTTTGGCAGATGGACTTATGAAGTTTTCATCATCTGAAAACTCAGAGTGTGGTGAGGGACTGGAGGTTCCTCTTCCCAGGGTCCTGGAAGGAAATTTTTAGTTCCTTCAGGGTTGTTAGCTGAAGGTCTCACTTCTGTATCATAGGATTTTTTAAGTGTGTTCTCATGTCATTCATGGCAGCTTGGTTCCCTCAGAGTCAATCAAAGATAATAAGGGAAAAGCCACCATAGCTTGTTTTCTTTTTGTTGTTTGTTTCTTTATGACATCAGCTTTGAAAGTTGCTCCACAAGTGAGCTCTATTCATTATAGGAGAGGACACATCAGGGTGTGAATACCAGGTGGTGGTGTTCACTGGGACCACATTGAAAATTGGCTATCATAGAATTCAATATCCGTTCTTTTTTTTTTTTTTTTAAGATTTATTTATTTATGCATGCAAGAGCTGGAGTATAGGCCAGACATGCGGGGGGTGAAAGGATTCACCAGAGACAGAGTGGGAAGCAGAACAGGTAGACTGACCAAAGTACACTGCTGAGGGGAGCAGCGGGCGAGTCAGGAGAGGTCTACCTCACTGTGTGGGTTTCTCCCTGGCCGGCCAGGGATCGAACTCGTGCTGCAGAGGCTGCAGATTGCTTCCAAGTATGTTGCTTAAACCCCTCACACCACCAGGGAGGCCCTCAATATACATTCTTTATTTAAAATTTTGGTAGGGCCTCTCCTGGTGGCGCAACGGTTGAGCGCTGGGCTGCGAAGCTGCCTGCAGCCTCTGCAGTGCCGATTCCATCCCTGGCCGCCAGCAAGGGCCCCACATGGTACACAGACCTCTCCTGCCATGCCCACTGCTCCCCTCAGCGGTGTATTTCGTCGGTCTGCATGTTCTGCTCCCCGCTCTGGCTCTGGTGAATTCCCTCACCCTCCCGTGCTTCTAACTGTACCCAGTGCTTGTATGAATAAATAAATAAATCTTTTTAAATAAATAAATAAATAATAAAATAAAAATTTGGTAAATGAAGGGATACTGCATTGGCATAAGTAAAGTACATCTATCTTAGCCCTAAGCAACATGTCCAATATCTAACACATCAAATATATCTACTTTAACTATCTTCACTAAAGAAGAGATCTGTTAATTTGTGGATGTTCACAAAGGTAGTGCATTAATAAATGCATAATAAATAAACATCACTGTTTATTGTGGAATGAATAAACAGAAAAGTTTACAAAATAGAAATGTACAATTTACTTATAATTATAAAGTGAACTCTCATGAAACAACTACCCAGGTCAATGATAGAACTTGACTAGATCCTCAAACCCCAATCATAAACCTCAGGTTTTGACTTTCATGGTAATCATTTTCTTTCTAGTATGTATTTCTCAACAGTATAGTTTTGTTTTGCTTTGTGCTTTTTTAATCTTGTCCCCACAAAATACCTTGCACTCTGCTGAAATAAATGGCAGGGATTGTTTCTCAATTTCTGGCACTAAGAGTTGACAAAGGTTTGTTAATCTGCATCTATTAATTATTTATGAATCCTTGGCTATTTGTCTTAACAAGTGGCAAAGAGCAAAATAGCACTGGAGTCCCTAGAGTATGTGATCCAAAAGAGATCAAGGTAATTGCATTAACAAATGGCCAACAGGCATATGAAAAAATGTTTAACATCCTTTATAATCAGGGAAATGCAAATCAAAACCACAACGAATTACCACCTTACACCGATAAGAATGGTGCATACCAAAAAAACTAGCAACAACATGATGGGGAGGATGTGGTAAAAAAGGAACTCTCCTACATTGCTGGTGGGAGTGCAAACTGGTCCAACTACTATGGAAAGCTCTCTGGAGGTTCCTCAGTCTACTAAAAATGGAGCTACCATGTGACCCAATAATTTCTTTCCTACGGATCTACCCAAAGCACATAAAAACATTGATTCAAAAGAATACCTGTATCCCTATGTTTATTGCAGCAATATTTAAAAAATTGGGAAGACTTGGAAACAACCCAAATGCCCAAAAATAGATGATTGGATGAAGAAGATGTGGTATATATACACAATGGAATATTATTCAGCAATCAAAAAAGATAAAAGTTTATCTAGCAACATGTATGGAGCTAGAAGGAATTATGCCCAGTGAAATAACTCAGAAGGAAAAAGAAAAATATCAGATGGTTTCACTTACAGCAGGACTATAGGGGAACCAAATAAGACATCAGGGGAAAAAAATAATAACAGTACAAAACAAAACAAAAACAAACAGACAATTATAAACTAGAGACACCCTGCAGGGGAGGAGGAGGGAGAAGAGAGAGATGGAAGGAGGAGCACAGGGGAATGAGGTGATGGTGCACGGGTGCATTGGTGAAGGAATTTCTATGCGAACTGCACCTGAGGGGCATGTGGGAAGCAAACATTGTTTAAAAATGAACAATGGGGCCTCCCCAGTGGTGCAGCGGTTGAATGCTGGGTTGCGAAGCTGCCCGCGGCCTCTGCGGCGCCGGTTCGATCCCCGGCTGCTCCCCTGCCTCTGGAAGAGGGTCCCACATGGCGCGCAGACCTCTCCTGCTGCCCGCTGATCCCCTCAGCAGTGTACTTCAGTCCTTCTGCCTGCTCTGCTCCTCGCTCTGGCTCTGGTGAATTCTCTCACCCTCCCACGCTTCTGACTGTACCCAGTGCATGTATAAACAAAACAAACAAACAAGGAAATAAATAAATAAATAAATAACATGCCTCTATTAAAAAAAAAATGAATGAATGAATAAATAAATAAATAAAAATGAGCAATGATGTAAAATATATATAAATTTAAAGAAAGGTAACTGCAATAAATGATAGGATTTTGGGCCTCCCTCCCTGATGGCACAAGAGGTTAAGACACAACCTATGATGCTATCCACAGCCACTGCAGCATGAGTTAGATACCTGCTCAGGGAGCTACCCACATGGCACAGCAGACCTCTCCTGTCTGGCCCGCTGCTCCCCTCAGCAGTGTACTTTGGTCAATCTGCCTGTTCTGTTCCCCACTCTATCTCTGGTGAATCCTCTCACCACCCAAACCTCTGGCTTGTACCCCAGTTATTGTATGCATAAATAAATAAATCTTAAAAAAAATAAAATAGGATTTTGAGTGACCTTACTAGCAAAATAAAGTCTTATTTATGGACGCTGTTTGCAGGAATGAAGTAAAGGGGAGCAAGGAAATAAAGAAAAATGATTTTAAATGAAAGAAACTAAATAGACATTCACCTAGTGAATTGCATTGTCCTAAATTTACTTTTCATGTCGTATAGTATGTTTGAGGTTAAACTTGAACCTAGTGTTCACTTGGTAGCACTTATAATAAAATTGAAAATACACAGAAAAGGTTCGCATGGCCCCCGCAAGGAATGGTATGAAAATTTGTAAAGCATTTTGTAGTTTTTTCTTTAACTTTGCCATGTAAGGAGAAAAATGAATAGGAAAGAAAATAAAACAATCATCAGCTATTTATTGAGTTTCCTATAGTCACAGAATCATTAAATTCATAGCACCCTAAAATACGTTGTTTATTTTACAAAAAGGAAAATTGAAATTCTGACAGGAAAGTTCTCCTAAATCACACACTTAGTGACAGACTTCGGCTAAATCTACCTCATAACTCCCACCCAATGCTCCTGTCACAATACTGCATTGATTAACACCAAAGAATTATTGTGGGAAGGGGGAGACCCCCAAAAGGGTATAAGCTATAATCCTCACTCTTAAGGAGCTTATAATTTAGTAGGATCAGGAGAGGCAAGATGTGTGTTGTTTATTCAGAAGACAGATATATCTGGCAGGCTTAATAAATCTGGGAGAGCCTTTTAAGGTTGGTAGAAAATATTAAGTTATAGTTATTATACAGTCACTGTTTTTTGAATTTTGAAATAAATCATTTCCCAAAATGTTTTTTAAAATATTAAGTCAAAAATCTAATTAAGTGGTATTATGTACATTTGTTCATATCTGTGTGTTTGCTTATTAATAGTGATTGGTAATAGTGATTTTTTTTTTTAATAGAGGCATGTTTTATTTATTTATTTGGTTGGTTGGTTTATACAAGCACTGGGTACAGTCAGAAGCGCGGGAGGGTGAGAGAATTCACCAGAGCCAGAGCAGGGAACAGAACAGGCAGAAGGACCCAAGTACACTGCTGAGGGGAGCAGCGGGCGGCAGGAGAGGTCTGCACGCCATGTGGGACCCTCCGGTGGCCGGGGAGCAGCCAGGGATCGAACCGGTGCCGCAGAGGTCGCGGGCAGCTTCGCAACCCAGCGCTCAACCGCTGCGCCACCGGGGAGGCCCAATAGTGATTGGTTTTTATCCTACATTTGTTGCTATGCACTTGCCTCATTTTTCTGAATGTGAGACTTATTGCTTTTCTTTTTTTATTGTTACATAAAAAAAACTCACATCAGGTATAACTGGGCAGCACAACTTTCTGAGCCATTCTCACATTGTTTTGCCTTTGGTCTTAGCACTGTTTTATTCTTTTCTCAAAATATTTCTTTGCCAAGTGGTCATTAACACTCCCCCATGATAATGAACTTTTGGCAGGCATTTCTGACTTTGTTCTGCAGTCACATGTCAGGAACTAGTTTTCTTATGATGTGCTAGATTTTGTGTACAGGGTGATTTAGTTTCTAGAATGCACTAGATAGTATTAACTCCCTGTTCTACTACCCCTTCCACCTCCTACAATTGAGTCTTTGAGGTGATGGCAGCAAAGGGGAGAATTCAAATAGCAGCAGGTGTGGACAGCTCCAATGTCTGAGTAATTTGCACTAGGTCCAGTTGGTGTGTTCCCTTTCATAGGATTGTTAGTACTATCGGTGAGGCAGTGAGTAGGTGGAAGCAAATGCTTATGTTCTACTTTGATCTGCTTCACCACAGTCTAAGGTTGAGGTGTAAACCAAGCTGAAGTATCCAGATGTTTTCAAGCCATGTTGCCTGGATTTACGCATTTATATTATATACATCATTGTCTGAGACTTTACTGGTTTTGTTCCATTGTTTCAAGTGTCTGCTCGATATTTCCCTTGGTGTCTTTAGGCTGTACTCTGGTGCTGCTTCTCTCTGTGCCCAAATCAGGTACCCCTTTTCTTTATTACCATAAAAGCATATTAAAGGGAGTAGTTGGTGTCCTGGTTACATGTTTGGCACCTTGCTAATGTGAGAAAACCATTATGTGATTCAGTGACAAAAATAAGATAAAGACCAAAAAGTTCATGCTCTCAGTTGCTGTTCAATAACTTCTATTTTTTCACTGACTGCCTTTTTTGTAATATGTGTATGTCTTTCTTTGCTTAAGCCTATTGTCTACTAACATCATTATGCCTACTTTTATGTTAGACTACTCACAGAATTCATGTTTGTTTGTTTTTTCAATATTTAAAGAACAGGTTTAGGGCCTCCCTGGTGAAGCAAGGGGTTAAGCACCACACTATGAAGCTGTCTGCAGCCACTGCAGTATTAGTTCAATCCCTGGCCAGCCAGGGAGCAGCCCACATGGCGCAGCAGACCTCTCCTGTCCCACCCGCTGCTCCCCTCAGCAGTGTATTTCAGTCAATCCGCCTGTTCTGTTCCCCACTCTGTCTCTGGTGAATCCTCTCACCCCTTGCACCTCTGGCCTGCACCCTAGCTCTTGTGTGCATAAATAAGTCTTTAAAAAAAAAGTCACTTATTTAGGGCCTCCCCTGGTGGCGCAGCAGTCGAGCGCTGGGTTGCGAGGCTGCCCGCAGCCTCTGCAGTGCCAGTTCGATCCCTGGCCACCAGCGAGGGTCCCACAAAAATAAAATAAAATAAAATAAAATAAATATATTTTTTATTATTTTATTATTTTTAAGTATTTTTTTAAAGATTTATTTATTTATTTATACAAGCATTGGGTACAGTCAGAAGTGTGGGAGGGTGAGAGGATTCACCACAGCCAGAGCGGGGAACAGAACAGCCAGACTGATGAAGTACACTGCTGCGGGGAGCAGTGGGCGGCAGGAGAGGTCTGCGCACCATGTGAGACCCTCGCCGGCAGCCGGGGATCAAACCGGCGCTGCAGAGGCTGCGAGCAGCTTCGCAGCCCAGCGCTCAACCACTGCGCCACCAGGGGAGGCCCTTTTTTAAGTATTTTAAAAAAAATAAAAAGCAAGTTTATTAAGGAGAGGGATGAGATTAAAACATAATTTTAATGAGGTGCACCATCACCTCATTACCCTGTGCATAGACACCAGCGGGCAGGAAGAGCTGCCCAAAAAGGGACAGGTTTGCTGAGCGAGACCTCCATGTTTGCAGGTGGGCAGCCTGGAGGAGAGCTGCCTCTTCTGAGGGAGGTCAGTGAGGAGAAGTCCTGGCATGGCACAGGTCATAGGCAGGCAGGAAGCTACGGCCCTGTGGAGGGAGAGAGAGAGTTGGTGAAAAGAAGCACCTGCATAGGCTCAGGTGGGCAGAAGGAGACTGCTGCCAGAATTCATTTTTTTAGGAAATTTTTTATTCAACTATAATATACATAAAGTATACAAGTCATAAATGCACAGTGCAATAAATTTTCACAAAATCCTCACTGAATGTGCCCAGTCATAAACTACAACCCAGAGAATGAAATTCATTTTATTATACATAGGTAACTTTAAAAAATCTTAGCCAATGGGTGGATGTTTTTGGAAGGAGCTATTATAGGTTGAAATGTAATTGAACTTTGTTTCTCACGTGATTATTGATAAATTCAAAAATGATGTCTCTGCAGTATACCACACATTTATTGTAGATTGCTCCTAGCTGTGATGCTAACCTTGTCCTTCTGTGGGGCCATGGCCCAGAACTACCATGGAGCTGATGGTAGTACTACAACTAAGATTGCACCATGAGGACTATTTGGTTTGCTTTTGGTATTTTTTTTTTTTTAAAGTAATACAGTTCTACAGTATTTGTAAAATTTACTAAATTTTAAAAATTTAATTTAACTAAAAATCAAAATTAAATCAAGCTGGCCTATCCTAAGAATTAAGTTCTTAATTTAATTAAAATTAATTTTTAGAAATCTATATCAAATCTAAAAATCCATCTTTATTTTACCCTTTGAAGTAACAATATTTAACAATTTAGGGTACACTCAAGCTAAGCATTTGGATATTAGAATTTCAACTAAGAAATAATACAGAACTATTTCAGCATGTTAAACATGAGTGACAAGGTTAGTGTTACTTGTAAAGACTGATTATTTTATGGCTTCTTAAATTTTAAGAAAGCTTAATTAAATAAGCATGGAATTGTTTTGGAGCAGAATTTGCTCAAGAACCTTTTGCTCTTCCTTGCATACAGAAATGAATACATAACTTCATTATTTATGGGTGGGTTGGATCCAGTACTAGGAATTGTAAGTAAGGCGTCCAAAAATTTGATTAATATAACAAAAACTAAATGAAGACAGATTTTTACAAATTCCTCATTTGTAATACTTGGAATAACAATAAATCTTTCATTTTTCATTTTTTATTTTTTTTAAAGCTTTATTTATTTATGCAAGAGCTGGGGTACAAGCCAGAGGCGCGTGGGAGGGTGAGAAAATTCACTAGAGAGAGTGGGGAGCAGAACAGGCAGACGGAACGAAGACACTGCTGAGGGGAGCAGCGGGAGAGGAAGGAGAGGTCTTCCACGCCATGTGGGTTTCTCCCTGGCCAGGAATCAAATCTGCGCTGCAGAGGCTACAGACAGCTTCACAGAGCAGCGCTCAACCCGCTGTGCCACTGGGGAGGTCCCCATTTTTAATTTTTTAAAAAAGTATATTAAACTGGGCCTCCCCGGTGGTGCAGCGGTTGAGCGCTGGGTTGCGAGGTTGCCCACAGCCTCTGTAGCACCGGTTCCATCCCCGGCCACCGGGTGAGGGTCCCAAGTGAGGCGTAGACCTCTCCTGCCACCCGCTGCTCCCCTCAGCAGTGTATTTCATCAGTCTGTCTGTTCTGTTCCCCACTCTGGCTCCGGTGAATTCTCTCACTCTCCCGCTCTTCTGACTGCACCCAGTACTTGTATAAATAATAAATAAAAAAATAAAATAGTATATTAGTATATATTTTATTATAAATAAAATAGTATATTAAACTAATGGTGACATTTATTTTATCATTATAGCTCTAGTAGTAAAAATCAGTGTCTTACTGAATTTGTATTTGAAATATTGATAGTAGCATTGGATTTCTATATCTTTAATCATCATTATATTTCATTCATGAATTTATCCTTCATAACTACTTTTTGTTCAGATTATCCTTTTTTTAAAAAAAAGATTTATTTACTTATGCTCACAAGAGCTGGGTGCAGGCCAGAGGTGCGTGGGGTGAGAGGATTCACCAGAGACAGAGTGGGGAGCAGAACAGGCAGATCTCCTGAAATACACTGCTGAGGAAGCAGTGGGTCAGTCAGGAAATGTCTGTGCCATGTGGGTCACCTCCCTGGCCTGGAATCAAACTCTATGCTGCAGTGGCTGCAGATAGCTTCATAGTGCTGTGTCTTAACCCCTTGTTCCATCAGGGAGACCCCTCATTCCTTTTTTATTATTTTTAAATCATGTTGTCTGTTGGATCTAGATTCTCACTTTTAACAATTAGTGTTCAGTGCAATAGTTTTATTATCTTTCAAAGATGTATTATTATCCAGCAACCAAAATAATTTGTTTTAAAAATTACAAAGTCTATATACCAAGTAAAGAAAATCAATTATTATTCTGTAAAAATAATTAATGCCAATATGCTATTTATCAACATTATAAATAGATTCTGTTTTTGTGTATTCCAGACAATAATGCATATATACCTAGTGTTCTCTGGGCTTTGGAAGGGAATTAGAAAGGTTGTTAAATATTTTGTTTTTCTGGTGCCTATATAAATACACTATGAGTAGAAGCTAAATTAGTCTGACCCTACTTTGTACCCTATTCATAAAAATCCCTTACAAATGTCTTACAGTCCTCTCACAGTATTATAACAGAAAAATGCATTGCTAATATTTTTCCCCATTAGTGAAAACTACTGTAAATTTAATTTTCATTTGTATTATTTCCCTGATAGTATTATTTAGTCAGCTTCCCAGGTGATAGTAATTTGCAGCCTATCATAATTGGACAAAATGGCATCTTGCTAACTTGATAGTATTCTGGGCTTGGTTATTCATTTGTTTATCTAAATTCACATACTTAGTAATTTGTTTAGGATGTCAGCTAAACCTTAATATATATTGAGTATTCATTGTCTGACTGCTTGAGTTTAAATGAAAAAAAAAAGTGATTTTGGGGCTCCCTGGTGGCGCAAGGGGTTAAGATGCAACCTACGAAGAAGCTATACTGTGCTACCCACATGGCGCAGCAGACCTCCCCTTACTGGCCTGCTGCTCCCCTCAGCAGTGTATTTCAGGAGATCTGCCCGTTCTGTTCCCCACTTTGTCTCTAGTGAATCCTCTCAACCCCCCCACACATACCTCTGGCCTGCACCCCAGCTCTTGTATGCATAAATAAATGAATCTTTAAAAAATATTTAAAAAGAAAAGAAAAGAGATGTTTTTCTTTACTAAAAGAATTCCTGAGCCTCCTTGGTGACACAAGGGGTTAAGTCTTAGCACGATAAACCTTTGAGGAATTAAAAACCCAGGGCTATCAAGCTATCAGCAGCCACTGCAGCACAAGTTCAATCCCTGGCCAAGAAGCTAACCCACATGGCTTAGCAGACCTCTTCTGTCTAGCCCGCTGCTCCCCACGCTGTCCCTGATGAAACCTCTCACACACAATCTTCACCCCTGCACCTCTGGTCTAAACCCCAGTTATTGTATGCATAAATAAGTCTTAAAAAAAAAAAAGAATTCCTCCCATGGCTCATTCCTCAGTTTATGCAAGGGTTTACCCTTTGCTCTTACATTTTTTTCTGGCCTATTCTTTAAATCACTGGAGTTTGTACCTTTCAATCAAAGGTCTGCCTGTAATTTCTCCCTTGAGTTAATCACCCCACTGATGCAGTGGCTCTGTCCTGGAGTTTATCTTTCTTTACTAAGAACCCTAAGCAATTTGATTCCAAGCTTGTATACAATAAAGTATACAAGTATACTTTGGCCAGCACCTAGAAATAATTTTTTAACTTACCGTTTTGAAATTTCAGTATTCAGAAGCTGCAATAATACTGCAAAGAATTCCTGTATACTCTCCACTGACACTTATCAAATGTAACTGCTTAGTACATTTGCTTTGCTTTGTCCTTCTCTTTTTTGCCCTTCTTCTTTTTTTCTGAAAACTTTAATATTTATTTGTAAACATCATGCCCTTCACCCCAAACACATTTATTTGTGTATTTCATAAAAACAAGGGCATTGTGTTACATAGCCATAATATAATTATGAAAATGTCGCATAACCTGAGTACTAGTTCATTGTTAATATAATATTATTTAATCTTCAGATTTTATATACAGTAATATCCTGCAAGGAAAAAGAAAGCAAATATTGTTCTGATTAGAAACCTATCCAGGATCATTTGTTTTCATCTAGTTATAACTTGTCACAGAATTTTGTAACTCAAACTTTATAATCAAATAGACTTTGAATGTGTGCAAGATTTTGTAAAGAGTTCTCTTCTGCACAGGAGACTTTTCTACAAAAGTCTTTTCAATTTGGGGTTCAAAGTAGGTTCCTCTAGAACTTTTTGTTCATTAATTATCAGCTACTTTTCAAAATTGAGAACATAAGATCTTCAGTTCTCTGTTTAGAATTTGGTTGCATTTATTTTCTTACTACTTGCCTCTGTTAATCATCTTTTTAGAAATCATAGACAGGAGATAGGATCATACATCGCTTATTTACCTAGAGCTCTTTGTTCAAGTAACTTTAAAAATTGACTGGAAATTGCACAGTACAGTATTTAAAGGAAGTAGTAAAATGCATAAATATTAAGTAATAACAATAGAATTTTTAAGTAGGGATTTTAATCAGAAAAGGTATGTTTTAATATATTATGAGTGACATTTTTTGTGTCAAAATCCTGACTCATTTTCTCTCTGATAACATAGAATTTGAACGTGTCCTTTTATCAATTAACAGTACAGTATGTCAGAATAGCCAAAATAATCTTGAGATAGTGAAGAAAATTTGGAGGACTCAAATTTCCAAATTTCATAACTTATTATGAACTTAACAGTAATCAAAAACATCTGGTAGCAGCAGAAAGCTAGGCATATAGATCAGTGGAATAGAATTGAGTACTGGAAAATGAGTTGTCACATTTGTGGTCTGTTTTCAATAAGAATTCCATAGACTTTTCTATAAAAGGTGCTGGCACATATTAAATAATGAGATTGGGGCCTTCTCCCTGCCCCCCATAACACAGCACATGCAAAAATTAACTCAACTATAGGCTAAGGAACTTGTATGTGATACATAAAAAGAACTGACATCTCAATAATAAAATAATAGTCTAGACTGAAAATGGGCAATGTACTTGTATAAATCTTTCAACATTATTAGTCTTCAGGGAAATGCAAATAGAAATCACAATAAGATACCACTGTAGGGCCTCTCTGGTGGTGCACGGGGTTAAGACACAACCTATGAAGGGCCTCCCCGGTGGCACAGCGATTGAGCGCTGGGTTGCCAAGCTGCCCGCAGCCTCTGCAGCACCGGTTCGATCCCCGGCTGCTCCCTGGCCACTGGAGAAGGGTCCCACATGGCGCGTAGACCTCTCCTACCGCCCGCTGCTCCCCTCACCAGTGTACTTCGGTCCTTCTGCCTGCTCTGCTCCCCTCTCTGGCTCTGGTGAATTCTCTCGCCCTCCTGCGCTTCTGACTGTACCCAGTGCATGTATAAACAAACAAACAAACAAATAAATAAATAAATAACATGCCTCTATTAAAAAAAAAAAAGACACAACCTATGAAGCTATACGCAGCCACTGCAGCATGAGTTCGATCCCCAGCCAGGGAGATACCCACAAGGCGCAGCAGACCTCTCCTGCTGTGCCCGCTGCTCCCCTCAGCAGTGTATTTCAGTCATCTGCCTGTTCTGTTCCCCACTCTGACTCTGGCGAATCCTCTCACCTCCACACCTCTGGCCTGTACCCCAGTTCTTTTATGCATAAATAAATAAATCTTTGGAGAAAAAAAAAGATACCACTGTACACTAGGATGGCTATAAACAAAGGACATAATAGCAAGTGTTAGGGAGGATGTGGAGAAATTGGAAACCTTGTCAATTTCTAAAGGGAATGTAGGGCCGCCCCGGTGGCGCAGCGGTTGAGCGCTGGGTTGCGAAGCTGCCCGCAGCCTCTGCAGCATCGGTTCGATCCCCGGCTGCTCCCTGGCCACTGGAGGAGGGTCCCACATGGCGCGTAGACCTCTCCTTCCACCCTCTGCTCCCCTCAGCAGTGTGCTTCGGTCCTTCTGCCTGCTCTGCTCCCCGCTCTGGCTCTGGTGAATTCTCTCACCCTCCCGCGCTTCTGACTGTACCCAGTGCTTGTATAAATAAATAAATAAAATCTTTAAAAAAAAAAAATAAAGGGAATGTAAAATGGTTCTACCACTTTGAAAAATAATCTGGGCCTCCCCGGTGGCGCAGCGGTTGAGCGCTGGGTTGCGAAGCTGCCAGCAGCCTCTGCAGCGCCGGTTCGATCCCCGGCTGCTCCCCGGCCACCGGAGGGGGGTCCCACATGGCGCGCAGACCTCTCCTGCCGCCCGCTGCTCCCCTCAGCAGTGTACTTCAGTCCTTCTGCCTGCTCTGCTCCCCGCTCTAGCTCTGGTGAATCCTCTCACCCTCCTGTGCTTCTGACTGTACCCAGTGCATGTATAAACAAAACAAACAGATGAATAAATAAATAAATAAAACATGCCTCTATTAAAAAAAAAATTAAAAAAAAAAAGAAAAAGAATCTGATCATTCCTCAAGACTAAATATATTAATTAATTAATTAAAAATTTTAAAAGAATAAATATAGTTCCCATATATACAAGCAAGTGAGTAAAACAAGTGAGACACTAAAGATCACATTTTAGAATTTTTTTTTTTTTAAGATTTATTTATTTATGCATACAAGAACCAGGCCAGAGGTGTGGAGGTGTGAGAGGATCCACCAGAGGCAGAGTAGGGAACAGAACAGGAGGATCAACTGAAACACACTGCTTAGGGGAGTAGCAGGCAAGTCAGGAGAGGTCTGCTGTGCCATGTGGGTTGCTCCCTGGCCGGAGATCAAACTCATGCTGCAGTGGCTGCAGACAGCCTCATAGGTTGTGTCTTAACCCCTTGCTCCACCAAGGAGGCCCAGGATTATATATAACATTCACAATATAACATTCAAAATAGGGAAAATCCATAGAAAGAAAGTAGATGAGTGGGGTAAAAGGGTTGAGAAAGGGAGCTATGTGGAACGGCTGCTAATGGGCTTTCCTTTGGGAATAAAATGTTCCAAAATGATATAGTGGTGTTGGTTGAATAACTCTGAGTATACTAATAACCCTGAATTGCATACTTTGAAAAGGATGAATTTTACATTTAAATTATTTTTCAGTAGAACTGATATTATGACAAGTAAATTCTATTAATGAAGGTCATTCATTTTAAACATCTTTCATCCAGTTGCATTCAGTTTTGGATTTGTCTTTTTTTAGCACAAGCACTAAAAGAATTTCTACAGGATATAATAATTTCATAATATATATAGTATATACATACTTGTATAAAATATAATAAATATTTCTAAATGACAGCACAGTTGTCATATAAACATTACTCACAGGGCCTCCCCGGTGGTGCAGCGGTTGAGCGTTGGGTTGCCAAGCTACCCGCAGCCTCTGCAGTGCTGGTTCCATCCCTGGCCACTGGGTGAAGGTCCCACATGGCGCGCAGACCTCTCCTGCCACCCGCTGCTCCCCTCAGCAGTGTACTTCATCAGTCTGCCTACTCTGCTCTCCGCTCTGACTCTGGTGAATTCTCTCACCCTTCCGCGCTTCTGACTGTACCCAGTGCTTGTATAAGTAAATAAATCTTTAAAAAAAAAAATAAAAATAAGCATTACTCACAGATGTCTGGATACACCATTTTCTATCTAAAGTTGACTCTGCCCTGTGGCCTCAGCCACAAATTCATATTATACTTCCACTTATAAAATAATGTGATTCCTAACAATTTTTTTTTTTTTTATAGAGGCATGCTTTATTTATTTGTTTGCTGGTTTATTTGTTTGTTTGTTTTTGTTTATACATGCACTGGGTACAGTCAGAAGCGCGGGTGGGTGAGAGAATTCACCAGAGCCAGAGCGGGGAGCAGAGCAGGCAGAAGGACCGAAGTACACTGGTGAGGGGAGCAGCGGGCGGCAGGAGAGGTCTGCGCGCCATGTGGGACCCTCCTCCAGTGGCCGGGGAGCAGCCGGGGATCGAACCGGCGCCGCAGAGGCCGCGGGCAGCTTCGCAACCCAGCGCTCAACCGCTGCGCCACCGGGGAGGCCCCCTAACAATTTTTTTTAATCTGGAATATACATATCATTTTAAATGTTTCTGAAATGAGATTTTCCATCTTATTAATAGTGGAACATGTATTTTTTTGAAATTTTTATAAGATTCAACCCCATTGGAATTTTGTGGCTTTTAACTATTCATTCAACAAATATTTGAGAGCCTCCCATGAACTGAGTTCTGTGCTCAGGAGCCAAGTATTCAGTAATAAAGCAAACATAAGATAGTGTTTGATCCTAATAGTTGTTTGATCCTACTTCTGTGCTATTATAGAAAGGTTAAGAAACTTGCTAAAATGTCCTGAGCCAGTAAATGACTAAGCAGCATCATTTTGTTATTAATTTTGGTTGAAGTAAACTTGCTATTTAACTATAACATATGTGCAGACAATTGCAGAAATCCTAAAGTTGCAAAATTTTTCTAAAGTGAACACATTCTTGGAACAGCAGCTAATATTACTAGCACCTCAGAAGTACTCTTCTTGCCTCCTCCCAGTCACTAGCTACCCCTAAAAGTAACTGCTCTCCTGCCTTCTAACATTAATGATTAATATTGACAGATTTGAACTTTACACAAATATAGAATCACCAGTAAGTGTTGCTTTATTTCTGTCTTCTGTCGTGCAGCATTATAATGGTGAGATAAATCCATGTTGTTTGCAACTATAGGGCATTCTTACTGTGGTTACAAGTAAATCAAATTTATTGAAGCATTCTTCCAGTCTTTGACATTTGGGTTGTTTCCAGTTAGGGATAGTTATGAATTGTGATGCTATCTTTAGGAAATGTTAGAGTACATTTCTATTCTATACCAACAAAAGGAATTACTGGTTTGTGTGGGACTGCATCTGTGCAGCTTTGGTTGATAGTAACATAGCTTTCCCACATTGTTATACTTCATATTTTTTATCTTTTTCATTTTATACCCTCTTTTTCATTTTAACGATTTATTTATTTATGTATACAAGAACTGGGGTACAGACTGGAGGTGTGAGGGATGAGAGGATTCACCAGAGACAGAGTGGGGAACAGAACAGGCAGAATGACTGAAATACACTGCTGAGGGGAGCAGCGGGCGAATCAGGAGAGGTATATTGTGCCATGTGGAAACTCCCTGGCAGGGGATCGAACTCATGCTGTGGTGGCTATGGATAGCTTCACGGGTTGCATCTTAACCCCTTGCGCCACCAGGGAGGCCCTGATGTGAAGTACTTTTTAAAAATGTCTTTTGGGTGTGTTGGTGGTGGGTGTGGCATTTTAAACACCTAAAGAGTGAGATTCTGGATCTTTAAAATACAAAGTTGTAAACCAGTATTAGCTTAATTTAAAATAAAAGTAAAACCTGTTTTGTCTTTATTGTGACAAAAACATAATATAAAATTAAACATTTCACCATTTTTAAGTGAACAGTTCAGTGGTGTGGGTACATTTGCATTATTGTGAAGCATATCTCCAGAACATTTTGTCTTGCAAATCTAAAACTCTATGAATTAAATCACTATTTCCTCAGTTTCTGGTACCCACCAGTCTTTGTTTTTGCAAATTTGACTACTTTTGATACAGCATGTAAGTGGAAATATACTGTATTAGTCTTTTTTGTGACAAGCTTATTTCACTTAGCATTGTGTCCTTGGGGTCTTTTTTTTTTAAGTCTGACTAATATTCCATTGTGTATATACCACATTTTGTCTATTCATCTGTCAATGAACCTTGGCTTGCTTCCACCTCTGGACTGTGTGAGTTACGCTGCAGTGAACACGGGTATGCAGATAGCTGCTCAGGACCCTGCTTTTGGTTATTTAAGGTACATATACTCAGAAGTAGAATTGCTGGATCAATCACATGGTAATTCTAGTTTTAATTTTATAGGGAACATCCATACCGGTTATCCTAGCTAGATGACTAATAATGTTGAACACATTATCATCATCTATTAGGGGTATTATCTTTTGTATTTTCTTTTATTGAGTCCATTCAGTACTTTTGGTTGGTTTCCTCTTGTGCTTTTCTTTTTACTCATTTGGAGAATTTTTTTTATACATTAGAAAAGAAAATTTTGCTAATTATATGTATTACAAATATTTTTCCATTGCATTGCTTGCCTTTTCACTTTCTTATTCTGCTGGATAATGTTTTGAACTTTAATATTATCCAACTTCTTATTCCTTTATGATAAGTAAATTTGGTAAATGTATTTTTTGTTTTTCTTGCTCTAAGGTCATGAAGATAGTTTCTTCTAAAAATTTATTCTCTTTCATATTTAGATCTATATTATAACTCAAGTTACTCTGATAAAATAGGGATCCAGATTCATTTTTTTGACTCATACAGATATTTATGTAGTGCTGTTTATTATAAGCCCATATTTTTTTAAAGATTATTTATGCATACAAGAATTGGGGTACAGGGCCTCCCCAGTGGCGCAGCGGTTGAGCGCTGGGTTGCGAAGCTGCCCGCAGCCTCTGCAGCGCGGGTTCAATCCCTGGCTGCTCCCCGGCCACCGGAGGAGGGTCCCACATGGCGCGCAGAACTCTCCTGCCGCCCGCTGCTCCCCTCAGCAGTGTACTTCGGTCCTTCTGCCTGCTCTGCTCCCCGCTCTGGCTCTGGTGAATTCTCTCACCCTCCCGCACTTCTGACTGTACCCAGTGTGTGTATAAACAAAAACAAACAAACAAATAAATGAATATATAAATAAAACATGCCTCTATTAAAAAAATAAAAAAAAGAATTGGGGTACAGGCCAGAGGTGTGGGGGGCTTTTGGGAAGATTCACCAGAGACAGAGTAGGGAACAGAACAGGCAGATCGACCGAAATACACTGCTGAGGGGAGTAGCAGGCAAGTCAGGAGAAATCTGCTGCACCATGTGGGTAGCCCTCTGGCCAGGCATCAAACGTGTGCTGCAGTGGCTGCAAATAGCTTCATAGGTTGTGTCTTAACCCCTTGCACCACCAGGGAGGCCCTTTATACTAAATCTTGGTATGTGGCAAGTTAATTTTTCTTTGTTCATTTTTCTTGGCTCTTTTTTGTCCTTTGCATTTCAATATAAACTTTGAAACCAGTCTGTCAGTTGCCTCCCCAAACAAAACAAACTCAGACAGGATTTTTTTTTTTTTTTTAATAGAGGCATGCTTTATTTATTTGTTTGCTGGTTTGTTTGTTTTGTTTATACATGCACTGGGTACAGTCAGAAGCGCAGGAGGGTGAGAGAATTCACCAGAGCCAGAGCGGGGAGCAGAGCAGGCAGAAGGACCGAAGCACACTGCTGAGGGGAGCAGCGGGCGGCAGGAGAGGTCTGCACGCCATGTGGGACCCTCCTCTGGTGGCCGGGGAGCAGCGGAGGATCGAACCGGCGCCGCAGAGGCTGTGCGCAGCTTCGCAACCCAGCGCTCAACCGCTGCGCCACCGGGGAGGCCCTCAGACAGGATTTTTATTGGGATTATATCAAATCTAGAAATCTGGGGGAAATGGACATCATTATAATAATGGTTATTCTAGTTCATGAATATGCTCATTACCTAATCTCCCAAGGAGCCACTTCCTAACACCATCATATCAGACCTTAGGATTTAATAGGTTAATTTTTGGTGGACACAAATATTCGTACCATGGCAATATATCTAGGTCCAACTTATTGGACCTAGATCTGAATTTAGAAATTCAGCTACTGGCCATTATGCTTTAATTTTCTATTGTTCACTGAAGTAAATCTGGGAAAAGCACAATAAACAATGAAAAAATTGCACTTTAGAATTTCCAATACAAAGACTGGCTCGATACAACTTTATTGTTTGACAATTTGAAAATCACCTGGTATAGTTTTGTGTGATATGATTTCTGTCATTGTATGAGCTGATTTCTAAGCATTGTGTTCTTATATGAGTGTAAAAGTACATACAAATATAGGGGGGAAATTAATATAACTAATTGTGTTTAGGGGAATGTCTTAAAGTTCTCTACTCAAGGGATGCCTTGGTAGCAATGATTGTTAACCACCTAAAGTACAAAAGAAGTGATATTGGGCAACTAACATCGTAAGAAGTTTAATCGTGTTTATATGTTATAGCAATAACAGAAAAGAAATAATACATATGCTATTTGTTGCTCCATTTTGGTCACACAGATGAGCAATTTTATCATTTTTTAATCATATTACTGATTTGTACTGATTAATTGTAGTCAATCTCTCTGCTCTTTTAACTTGTTATATATGGAGAGAGTTTTAAACACTTGGATGGTTTTATGAGATGTTAACATTTCTATGTGATTTATTTTTAAAATAAACCCTAAAACCACTAAGAAATATGTTAAATATTTCTGAAGTCTTTTTGGTACCCTATGAGTGTGATTTAATATAAGATAAATGGATAAATATTAAAATGTAATTTTTTTTTTTAGAATGTAGGGTTTTTTTTTTTTTTATAGAGGCATGCTTTATTTATTTGTTTGCTGGTTTGTTTGTTTGTTTTTTTTTATACATGCACTGGGTACAGTCAGAAGCGCGGGAGGGTGAGAGAATTTACCAGAGCCAGAGTGGGGAGCAGAGCAGGCAGAAGGACCGAAGTACACTGCTGAGGGGAGCAGCGGGCGGCAGGAGAGGTCTGCACACCATGTGGGACCCTCCTCAGGTGGCCGGGGAGCAGCCGGGGATCGAACCGGCCGCGGGCAGCTTCGCAACCCAGCGCTCAACCGCTGCGCCACCGGGGAGGCCCGTAATTTTTTTTTTTTTTTTTAAGATTTATTTATTTATTTATATAAGCACTGGGTACAGTCAGAAAAGCAGGAGGGTGAAAGAATTCACCAGAGCCAGAGCAGGGAGCAGAGCAGGCAGAAGGACCGAAGTACACTGCTGAGGGGAGCAGCGGGCAGCAGGAGAGGTCTGCGCGCCATGTGGGACCCTCCTCCGGTGGCCGGGGAGCAGCCGGGGATCGAACCGGCGCTGCAGAGGCTGCGGGCAGCTTCGCAACCCAGTGCTCAACCGCTGCACCACCAGGGAGGCCCTAAAATGTAATTTTTTTAAGATTTATTTATTTATATGTACAAGAGCTGGGGTATAGGCCAGAGGTGCAGGAACTGAGAGGATTCACCAGAGACAAAGTGGGGAACAGAACAGGAAAATCGACTGAAGTACACTTCTGAGGAGAGCAGCGGGCGAGACAGGAGAGGTCTGCTGCACCATGTAGATTGCTCCCTGGCCAACCAGGGATTGAACTTGTGCTGCAGAGGCTGCGGATTGCTTCATAGTGCTGTGCTTAACCCCTTGTGCCACCAAGGAGGCCCTAATTTATTTTTTTTTAATTTATTTTTTTTTTGCATTCCCCTAGGCAGATGGGCCACATTCATCTTATAAATAAAATGGGTATAATAAGTCTTCTGATAGCATGAAAAATCATAGGAATTTCAGCAACATTGCTTTATATTTTAATTATTTCTCAGAGTAAAACCAGTCCCGCAGGGAAAACATCTGTATCTTTCTTCAGATGCTAAGTTTTGGTGCTCAACTTAATTTTTAATGTTGGGAGCAGTCCATGCTTATTTCCATATGGGTAGATTTGTCCTGGTGTGTAATAAGGGAAAGAGCAGAGGTCTTCCTCCAGATCCCCTGTTACCTGTTTTGCAATTCTGTGTCAACAGTAAAGTGAAACACAGACTGCTTTGTTTTACTTTATAATAACAACCACATACTGAAGATTTCTGTTCTACCTGTTTGTTATTCCGGTAACCTGGCATATGGTTTGTTGAGTTCTGTGGAACTGGCTAGTCTGACAGCTAAAGGTAATATAACCTTCAGCTTTCTGAAAAATAGTAATTATTGTATACATGTGTGTACATATATACACACACATATACACAAAATATACACAGCTTTCAAAGGAATACCCATTGAATTTGCCTGTAGGATTTTTG
This sequence comes from Talpa europaea, assembly GCF_964194135.1. Taxonomy (NCBI): domain Eukaryota; kingdom Metazoa; phylum Chordata; class Mammalia; order Eulipotyphla; family Talpidae; genus Talpa; species Talpa europaea. The sequence goes on along the minus strand of NC_140077.1, from coordinate 45,176,729 downwards.
TTTTACATAAATGATTGCACTGTGGTTTTTTAGGTTTTAAGAAGAAGCAGCGATGAAGAGAAAGTCCTTTGTTTGGTCCGGCAGCGCACAGGCCACCACTGTCCAACAGCTGTGATGGTGGTGCTCATCATGGTGTGGGATGGCATCCCGCTCCCGATGGCTGACAGGTTGTACACGGAGCTCACGGAAAACCTCAAGTCTTACAATGGCCACCCCACCGACCGCAGATGCACTCTAAATGAAAAGTAATCAAATGAGTTTTTTGAACTGCTTTCAGACCTCTCTATATAATGTCCATTTATTAATTAACCACAAACTAGGTATATTGCATAAGAGAACAGGATTTTAGCGTGGCACTAAAATGAACATTTCTTTAAAGAAAGCCTAACAATAAATTAGGCAGTCTTAGGATATTCTTTTGAATTTTTTTTTTCCCTCTTAGATACCTGATGCCACTCACCCCTACAATCTGGAGGGAGAGGGATTTTTCATAAAGGCAAAAAAGCTCCTCCTTTAGCAGTGTCCAAGAAAATCAGTTTCCCTACAGCTTTGCTATTCTTTGTTGTCAGACTGAGTCTCTGCCCTTTTGATAGGTGGTAAATGATAGGTTAATTTTGGTTTGCATTTTTCACATTATAAGAATATTTTCATTTTGGTTAAGAACCATTTACTACTTCTAGAGATTTTTTCTTTTTATTCTTTTGTTGTTCAGCCATCAGTTCCATTCTAGCCCATTCACAAATAGGATTACTGTGACATAGTGGGACTATTAACCCTTTGTCTATGATATAATTTGTGTATACTTTTACTAATTTCACTATATTTTTAGTTTTGCTATGTCATCCTTGGCAAAAGTTTTCTTTTTTTAATATAATTAATGTAATTAATATACATTTCTCCTTAAATTTTTTGAGTATTGTTATTTAGAATATTTTTTTTCTTGTGACTTTTAGAGTAATTCACTCATGTTTTTGTTTAATTTCAACTGTAAATTTTTTAAAAACATGAATCCCTGACATATTTAAATTGGAATGCTCATCAATAGTACTAAAGTAGATCCATTTTCATCCTTATTTCCCCACATGTCCCGACATTAATTATTAAAATGTCTTTCTTTTCCCTTTGATTGAAATGCTGCCTCTAGGGCCTCCCCTGGTGGCGCAGGTGGTTAGCGCCACGCTATGAAGCTGTCCACAGCCTCAGCAGCGTTGGTTCGATCCTGGCCAACCGGCGAGGATCCCTCATGGCGCAGCAGACCACTCCTGTCACGCCCACTGCTCCCCTCAGCAGTGTATTTCGGTCAGTCTGCCTGTTCTGTTCTCCGCTCTGTCTCTGGTGAATCCTCTCACCCTCCCACACATCTGGCCTGTACCCTGGTTCTTGTATAAATAAATAAAAAATAAATCTCCAAAAAAAAAAAAATGCTGCCTTTGTAAAACTGACATCTTTATGATATTTAGTCTTCCTATTCCATAACATTACTTTTCTTTTCATTTGTTCAAGTTTATTTTTGTACTCATCAAGAATGTTTTGTCGATGTAGGTCTTTCATTGTACAAGATATAAATAAAAATATAGATTATTTTCTCTAATCCCCACACAAGATTAATTTGTATACCACCTAAAGCATTCCTTATGCTTATTATATCATAATTTCATTACATTTTTCCTATGCTAACAAATATGTATGTATACATTATTTTTAATGTCTGCTAATTAGTTTGTCTTCTTGATGCACTATAACATACCTCTCATGAAGACACTTGCTCTATAGAATATACATACATATTTATTTAATCTACCCATGAATTCAGTAACAATTAAGAATAACTTTAACTACATGTGCATCTTACATCCTCTCTTCAAATGTTTGTATTTACATAAAGGATGCAGACATACTTTAATTTACTCTTATAGTCCCCTCATCTATGTTCAATAATTGTTAACTTTTCTTTACATTTCCATTTATACATATCATCACACATACACACATTATTGCTTTTTTTTTTCTGGATTATTTGTGAGCTAGTTGCAGACTTTATTCCTTCCCCCCAAATATCAATTAAATAGGCATTTTTTGAGAATGAAAATACCGTTTTTAAATTTATTTATTTATTTATTTATTTGTTCATACAAGAACTCTGGGGTACAGGCCAGAGGCACACGAGGGTGAGACGATTCACCAGAGACAGAGTGGGGAACGTAACAGGCAGAGTGACTGAAATACACTGCTGAGGGGAGCAGCGGGCGAGGCAGGAGAGGTCTGCTGGCCATGTGGGTAGCTCACTGGCCGGCTGGGGATCCAAGTCGTGCTGCAAAGGCTACAGAGAGCTGCACAGGACTGTGTTTAACCTCTTGAGCCACCAGGGAGGCCCAAGAATACTTTTTTATATATCCCAACTACAACTGTCAAAATCAGAATATACTGTTATCTACTCTACAGTTCATATTCAAATTTCCTCCATCCAAGATTTGATTAATTAGGTTATTTTATCTTTTTGGCCTTAGGCCCTAAATATCAGGTTTTTTCTGTCCTTTTTTTCTCTTTCTGTCTTTCATGATATTGATTTTTTAAAGGGAACTTCTGTTCAATTTTGGATTGTTGTTTCTTCCTGATTCAATTAAATCATACAAATGTTTAGCTGGACTACTCCACTCAGTCAACACTATAAGGAGTTATTTCAAGTCAACTTGTCCCATTGTTGTGATGTTGACTTTAGTATATGTGCTGCCGAAGCGAGCACTGTGATGTTGACTTTAATTTGTTCTGCAGAAGTTCTGCAAGTTCTCACAATTTTTCACATTTCCTGTGTGTTTGATTTTTTAAATAATTAACAACAGTTAACTATGTTTTTCTCTCCATGTATTAGTTCAACAGTAATAGTTATTTTTTCATTTAAAAGCTTTAAATTCCTTCTGCCATCTCAGTTTTACACCTTTGATCCCATTTGCATCTCATTATTCTTTCTCATGAAAAGTTATTGTAATTTTTGCTATTTTAAAATACATTTTCATCTTTGTGACACGATTTGGGGGAAGTTAGAAAGTTTAAACTATTCTTTATCACCTTCTTTTCCTCATAATATCTTAAATGATCCTTTCTGCATTGCTCCAAGTCATTATATGCACAAGAACTATGTTATTAGAAGTTTTAAGCATTATGTGAATAAGAACAACAAGAGTGTATGTTACCTGCTGGATTTCATATCTTTCTATCGATAATTCCTGCAATTACCAAGTTCCTGAGTGAACTCAATTTTTTCTCTTGTGGAATTCATGAAGGCTTTCTTTAAAATTGACAAAGCTATTTCACATATAATATCAACTATTCTTTATCAACCCTTAGAGGATTATATTAATGTCATTTTACCATTGAAGGCCCTAACAAGCTCCTTTATTTCCCTCCCTTGAACTTTTAATCAAAAAAAAAAGTTGTAAATATTTCAGGTATTTATAATTCATTGCTATTTATTTATATTTATAAGCTTGAACGTTTTAGTTAAAAGTTCAGTTGTATTCAATTACACTTACCTTTGTGTTAACTTAACAATACTTTAAATAAAATAGTGAATAAAAAGATGTTAAAATCAACTTTTTTGCCATCTGTACTTCTAAAGCTACATGAATCTGAAATGTTGTGTGTGAGATATTGTCCTGCTTTATCATTTCATTCCTTTGCTGTTGCTATCTGACAGTCGTACCTGCACATGTCAAGGGATTGATCCAGAAACTTGTGGTGCTTCATTCTCTTTTGGCTGTTCATGGAGTATGTATTTCAATGGCTGCAAATTTGGTAGAAGTCCAAGCCCTAGAAGATTTAGAATTGATCCGAGCTCCCCCTTACATGTAAGTGGCCTTTTTATTTTCTGATTACACTATGAATATGTAAGTTCATTCCTTTAGATTTTTTAAATAATAAGAAATTTAAATATGAAACAGTGATAAGAGAGGGAAAAAATACATATGTGTAAGTAAATAGTTTCAAATTCTAAATAAGTTAGGTAAAGTCTTCAGCTATCAACCCAAATTTCAATTGTCCCTGGCTCCCTTCTCCTCCCCTTCCCTGGAGAGAATCTTTATTAAAAGAACCTCGAATTTTATACCCAGTCAAAGTAGGAAGAATAAATAAATCCATTTGCCAACATTTCAAAGACTCAGAAAGTTTACTACCCACAGAGCTACTATGAGAGAATTACTAAAGGACGTATTCCAGAAAGAAGATATATGAAACCGGAACGAGTCTGTCCGGGACAAGAGGCCATGGTGAGCAAAGAAATTAGTCAACCTTACTGTTAAGTTTAAATAAGTTGAGTACTTACATTTTTAATTAAAATAACACCTATAGTTCCATACTCTTAACAATTTAGGGGTGGGTAGGTAGTGGGAGGGGGTGGGGCACCTATAGGAACTAAGTGTGGTGGTGGTTTTATGCTTTGTTTGGAATGGGGAGGTGTAGAAACTGATTAACTCTAAGATCAGTGTTTTTCAAACTTTGAGCTGTGACAAAAAGTAAAAAAACATTTCATGTTATCAGTTACTACATGAATACATTTATATAAGTAAATAATTAAAATAAACCCTTTGAAAAACAGTACTTAGCCTTATATATGTAATAAGATGTTATTTTAAAAAGTGAATTAATATTCAATATAGTTATTGTCAAGGATCTTTGTGATACACTATATATTTTATACAATTTTATTTCTTTAAAATGCTGATAGTGATCTACATAGTCAATTGATTTCATGGCCCACTAATGAGTCGTGACTCACAGCTTGGAAAACACTCTTCTAGTATTGTCAGTAAACATATTTAATTAAGAGTATGTTTGAAAATTCTTTTAGGTTAACAAAAATAAAAACTTTTGAATTAGGTGCGGGGGGGAATTTTTTAAAGACAGCAACCCTTGCATAAATTCACAAACGAAGTTTAAAAAGTCATTAGGATCAATCATAAATAGAAATAAAAAAATAAAGCAACCATAGTTAATTAACTTTATCTGTAACTCAATGGATATAATATCTGGGGAAAAGCTCAGAATTAATAATGATCCTTTAAAGGAGATCAACATAATTATTTAGTATTTTCTAGAGTTCCCAGCTACTGTAATAAAACACAGAAATGATTAAAGAAGCTATCATTTGCAGATAAAGTACTATAGATATAGGCTAACAAGAAATATAGTAGACCTTTAGAAAAACATCTATAAAACTTAGTAAAGGGCATATGAAATACCTGATAATGAAAAGGTTCATGTCAAAAGATTAGAACACGTAATAATGTGATGTCAGTTCTTTCTTAAAGTAACCAGTTAAGTTTTCTTTCTAAATATTATCTGATGAAGCTGTCTGTTGATAATAAATATATTTTTAATATTTACATGATTATTAAAATCTTATTCTGTAACAGTAATACTGTTAATATAAATAATAAATGTGACAACAATTTTTGCTTAAGGTTATTATTAATAATGAATAACATTTATATAGTGCTTATAATACAGGAAGAAGCAGTGCTCATTCCAGGAATGGACAGTATGGACAGTATGAAGCTCAGCAGGCAAGGGAAAGTAAGGTGCAGACAGCAACCTTATGAGCCCTGTCATGAATTTTGGAAAATCATGGAAGGATTTTAAGAATGAGAGTGACATAATTACACTTGTTTCTTAAGGAAATCTCTCTGGCTGCTCTTTGAATATTGAATTGGAGTTGGCCAAGAGTGCATTTAACAAAGTGAGCTGGCTACGAGAATAATCTGTGGTAGGGATAATGATGTCTTGGAATATGATTGTGACAGAGGAAATGGTGAGCAATGTTAGGTCTGGAAAGATTTGTAAAATTAGATGATAATGATGTTATTCCTTGACATAAGGTACACTGTAGGACCAGGACTTTGGAGAACAGATTAGGCATTTAGTTTGGACACATTGGTTTGGAGATTCCTAAGGGAAATCCAAGAGGTTTCAGGGTAATAATAATTAGAATCTGAAACTCAAGGGGTGTTATATGATGCAGAATGGAGATAGAAAAGACTGGGGAATGGAGGCTTGAGCCCATAGTTAGGGAGCTTAGAAGAAGAAATTTCTTTCTGTATCTGACACATACATTCATTCATGCTAATGAAACAACTGGAAATATGAATTACAAAATTGTAGTTCATGAAATGATACCTATAGTCAACTATAAAAACTTAGTTTCCTTTGCTTGCTTCATTTCAACATTTTATTACAGTTCATGAGATGACAAATTACTGTCTAACTTGTGAACCTTGGTGGTTCATGATATTCTACTTATTCTACTAACAGTAAAACATAATATATGTTCCAATTAGTTGGAACTCTTTTTTTTTTTTAAGGTTTTTGTGTCCCCTTTTTTTTCTTTTTTTTTTTTAAGATTTATTTATTTATTTATAGCACTGGGTACAGTCAGAAGCAAGGGAGGGTGAGAGAATTCACCAGAGCGGGGAGCAGAACAGGCAGAAGGACCAAAGCACACTGCTGAGGGGCGCAGCGGGCGGCAGGAGAGGTCTGCGCGCCATGTGGGACCCTCCTCTAGTGGCCGGGAGCAGCCTGGGATCGAACCGGCGCTGCAGAGGCTGCGGGCAGCTTCGCAACCCAGGGCTCAACTGCTGCACCCACCGAGAAGGCCCTTTCAATTAAGTGTTAGAAAACATCAAAATCTTTTAAGTAGGTATTTAAATCATAATTCTAAAGATTTATCCAAATAAGTGGAATACTTAATATGTGAGTATAGCCAGGAAATGTTTTTGAAGTAGGTTTCTGGCTTTCCTGGCTATAGTTACAGAGCTACATTATGTCACACTTGTTGTCGGACAGATGAATGGAACACAGTAATCTGGATATAGACCCAGTACACAGTATACATGAATTGCTTGCCCAATAAAAGCATCAGTATAAACCAGCAAGCAACCAAAAAATGCCATCTTTGATGCTTTACAGTTGTCACAATTAAAACTTGTTAAAAACACTCAATATTAACTTACAGTGCCTACATTGCTGTGAGGTTTCAGCTTTTATAATAAATAATCTGGTGCAAAACAGAGATGAACTGACCCACATGAACACTTTCTTTCTGTGTTCATAGCATCTCCAACCACCACATCTCAAATGATGCAGAAGTCTTGACCCTTCTTAAATCCTTCCTTTTAACTTTGCTCTCAATTCCCCTTCAGTTGTCTTCCTTAGCAAGGTAGGAAGTGACTGAAGTGACTGATCATTTATCAAGTCTCTAACTTGATTTAGGATATAATCACCTCTAAAAAACTATCACAGTGGTTTTCAGCTATGATTTCCAAAGTCTTCCTTCTCTGCTTCCTACTGCATACTGTCATCTGTAGTGTGTTTTATTAACTATTGTCATGACAATTTTTCTTTGAGAAAGTCTTGTGTGTTTCTACTATCTATGGCAGTCTTGATTCTTGATATGATGTTAATGCTCCTCACCGTCCTACCACATCTTTAATTGTATTTGCTATGGCATAGGAAAGAAAACACTGGTTTTAGGCAACCAATTGTCCACTATACATTTGAAACTGTTAGCATAGGATCTGATACATAACTGTTGTCTGTTGTCTGATACATATATCTCTGTTATAGAAACTTTTCATTCTATGTCAGAATTGTTTATTTTGATGTATGTGTCTATGCTTTTGAATAAATGTAAAACAAGGTTCTTACTTTTAACAACAAGAGCAGTTTTGCAAGTTACCTCTAATACCACTTATAGTTAGAATACAGCAAAATTTTCATTTCAAAAGACTGAATTAAAACATGACAACGACAAATAGTTTAGATTCTTAAAATAACAATCCATGTTGTTTTCAATGGAAGTTCTTTTTATCACAGTAAGTATAACTTGTGTATTAACCACATGTCAGCAATGATTTAATTCAATATCATGCCTTAAACTCATCCTGCATGTCATTATGAGACAACTTTTATGGACTGTCTTTTCCTTAGGAAAAAAACCTTGAAGATAATTTACAGAGTTTGGCTACACAATTGGCTCCAATTTATAAGCAGTATGCCCCAGTTGCTTACCAAAACCAGGTATGTTTAAAAATATCCAGATAGTTTTGTTTTATTTTTTTAAGAGATTTATTTATTTATGCATACAAGAGCTGGGGTACAGGCCAGAGATGCAGGGGGTGAGAAGATTCACCAGAGAGAGTGGGGAGCAGAACAGGCAGACTGAGTGAAATACACCGCTGAGAGGAGCAGAGGGGGAGACAGGAGAGATCTGCTGCACCATGTGTGATGCTCCCTGGCCTGCTGGGGATTGAATCCAAAGCCTCTGCTACTATGAAGATTCATAGTGTGGTGCTTAACCCCTTGCGCCACCAGGGAGGCCCTTTTTTTTTTTTTTTAAGATTTATTTTACTTATTTATGCATACAAGAGCTGGGATGTCAGCCAGAGGTGTAGGGGTTGGGGGTAGGGGTTGAAAGGATTCACCAGAGACAGAGTGGGGAGCAGAACAGGCAGACTGACTAAAATACATGGCTGAGGGGAGTAACTTGTAGAAGTTACTTGGAGAAGTCTGCTGCACCATGTGAGTTAGTTACGTGGCCACGGACCAAACATGTGCTGCAGTGGCTGCCAATAGTTCATAGTGCTAAGACTTAATCCCTTGTGCCACCAGGGAGGCCCCTATCCAGAAAATTTTAAAGATAATCTTTTTTTAAAATATCTTTTTTTGGTGCTCGCTTCGGCAGCACATATACTAAAATATCTTTTTTTGGGGGGGGGGAAATTTATTTATTTTTATATAAGAATCAGGGTACAGGCCAGATGTGCCAGGAGGGTGAGAAGATTCACCCGAGACAGAGTGAGGAACAGAACAGGCAGACTGACGAAATACACTGCTGAGGGGAGCAGCGGGCATGACAGGAGAGGTCTGCCGCTCCATGTGGGATTCTTGCCGGCCGGCTGGGATCGAACCAACACTGCAGAGGCTGCGGACAGCTTCACAGTGCGGCACTCAACCACCTGCACCACCAGGGAGGCCCAAAGATAACCTTTTTTAAAAAGGGCTTCCCATTATAGCAATTGAAACTCCAGAGTGACAGAATTATGGTTGTTTCTAGAATGAAAATTTATAAAAGCAGGAACGTATGACTGGTTGAACATATGAATATTAACATAATGCACTATGTTAATAGAACAAAGGGGCAAAATCACATAATAGCTCTATAGATGCCAAATAGGCATTAACAAAATACAACACTTTATTTCATCTTAACATCACTCAACAAACTACCCATATAAGGGAGCTACCTCATCCTGATAAAGGATTTCTATGAGAAACCCATAGTTAACATAAATAATGATAAAGACTGGAAGCTTTTTGCCTAATACCTGGAACCAGATAAGAAAGTCTACTCTTGCAATTTCTATTAAATATTTTTATTTAAATATTTATTTATTTGTTTGTTTGTTTGTTTATTTATACAAGAACCGGGGTACAGGCCAGATGTGAGGGAAGGTGAGAGGATTCACCAGAGACAGAGTGGGGAACAGAACAGGCAGACTGACGAAATACACTGCTGTGGGGAGCAGTGGGCGTGACAGGAGAGGTCTGCTCACTATGTGGGTTGCTCCAAGGCCAATGGGAATCAAATTGGTGCTAAGGAGGCTGCGGACAGCTTCCCAGCGCAGTGCTCAACCGCCTGCACCACCAGGGGAAGCCCTCTATTAAATATTTTGCTGGAGCTGTTAGTCAGAACAACGATGGTGAGTTAAGGAAATCTGCAAGGAAAAAATAAGAGATAAAACTTATCTCTGCTAGTCAATCATATAATCCCATGTTAGAAAATACCAAGAAAAACACTGTTTAGAGCGAAAAAGTTCAGGATATGATATGAATATGCAAAAATCATTGACTTTCAAACACTAGCAATAGACCATCCAAAAATAAAATTAAGAAAAAATACATCATTGAAAATTTTTAATTTGTGCTTTAAAAACATCATCAAGAAAATAAATATGGATATAGTAAATGGAGAGGTGTTGGACAAATTCCCAGCTATAAGATAAGTAAGTTCTGAAGGTGTAATAAACAGTGTGGTAACATAATTAACATTATGGTAATCATTTTGCAATACATACATCTATCTAGCCATCACTTTGCATATCTTAAACTTAGATGTATCACATTTCAATGAAGCTGGGGTTTTTTTTAATTTATTTATTTATTTACGCATATAAGAACTGGGGTACAGGCCAGAGGTGTTGGGGGGTGAGAGGATTCACCAGACATAGAATGGGGAACAGGTAAATTGACTGAAATACACTGCTGAGGGGAGCAGCAGGCAAGACAGGAGAGGTCTTAAAGGCTTGTTTGTTTGTTTATGCAAGAACCAGGGTACAGGCCAGATGTGCAGGAAGGTGAGAGGATTCACCAGAGACAGAGCAGGGAACAGAACAGGCAGAATGATGAAATACACTGCTGAGGGGAGCAGCCGGTGGACAGAAGAGGTCTGCCGCGCCATGTGGTACCCCTGCCGGCTGACTGGGATTGAGCCGGTTCTGCAGAGGCTGCGGACAGCTTCACAGCACTGTACTCAACCGCCTGCGCCACCGGGGAGGCCTCCACTGGGATTTTTTTTTTTTTTTAAGATTTATTTATTTATTTATATAAGCACTGGGTACAGTCAGAAGCGTGGGAGGGTGAGCGAATTCACCAGAGCCAGAGCGGGGAGCAGAGCAGGCAGACTGAAGTACACTGCTGAGGGGAGCAGCGGGCGGCAGGAGAGGTCTTCGCGCCATGTGGGACCCTCCTCCGGGGGCCAGGGAGCAGCCAGGGATTGAACCAGCGCTGCATAGGCTGCAGGCAGCTTCGCAACCCAGTGCTCAACCGCTGCGCCACCGGGGAGGCCCTGGGAATTTTTTAAAGAAAGCAAAAGTATTTGTTTTATGAACAACACACTGTTAAATCCAAAAATTTCCTTTTAAAAGAGTTGTAAATTGATTTTGTATACTGCATCATGGATATATACCTTTTATAGAAATTCTAATTGCATATGTCATTTATATACTATGTCTTTCCTTATGATGGAATCATTTAGGGTACCCTACTTATTAATCCACCCAGCATGAATTAGTGTTTTCATCCTCTCTTTGGTTGTAGCCACTGATTATCATTTTGCTCTATGTATTCTTATCAGTGTCTGACTAAGGGGCACCCAGGGACCCCAAACTGTTAAGGGATATATTTTGGGTTTTTTTTTCAAGATTTATTTATTTATGCATACTAGAACTGGGGTACAGGCCAGAGGTGCAGGGGGGGTGAAAGGATTCACCAGAGACAGGGTGGGGAGCAGAAGAGGCAGATGGACTGAAATAAACTGCTGAGGGGAGCAGCAGGCGAGTCAGGAGAGGTTTGCTGTGCCAAGTGGGTAGCTCCCTGGCCGAGGATCGAACTCACGCTGCAGTGGCTACGGATATCTTCAGAGGTTGCGTCTTAACCCCTTGCGCCACCAGGGAGGCCCAAGGGATATATGCTTTAAGGGGGGCCTACCTTCTGCTGCGCAAAGGCAAAAGAAGCAGACTCTTAATGTGAAAGATCTTTTATAGAATTAATCTGTATAGAGAGAAAAGAAAGAATATTCATAATTGTTTCCCAATAAAATCCCAAATTATCCATCCCCTCCAAGGGCAAATGCCCAGCCAAGCAAGCCCAGCCTGAAGAGGGGCTGCTGAAGCCTGAAAGCTTACCACAAGTCTAAGCTACCTTCTAGCAGGGAATCACAAGAAAGGCATTAAGCAGATCCTGCAGTTGGGGCAGAAAGGGATGCTACGTCATGATAACAGCTGCCATTGTCTCTGCCCCTATTGACAGAGACTCCAAGTGTCTGTGACCCTGTATCTCTCCCAAGTGTCTCTACATGTCTCCTCCAGGTCTCCTTCCCAGCAGTATTCAGTTGCAAGTAGAGTTGCAACAGCAGGAGTGATGTACTATATTATGCTCAGCTTTGCCATTAGTTACCAACAGCTTCCTCCCACCTCAAAAAGTCAGGTTCATGGTTTATTGGGATTTATAATCCAAGCAGCTAGATGTAGGTCGGGGTAGGAAATACGGTGTATTTGCAACATTCACAACTATTTATTCTCAATGTTTCTAAACTCCACAGGGGCTACACTAATACATTGTAGCTTGAGAAATACTAAAAATTACAGTCTCATTGCTTTAAGGACTTTGTCAGGAAGTGATTTTTCACTGTTTCTTCAAATCGTGTATCTACTTTCCTTTTTAGGTGGAATATGAACATGTTGCCCGAGAATGTCGGCTTGGTAGCAAAGAAGGTCGTCCTTTCTCTGGGGTAACAGCTTGTCTAGACTTCTGTGCCCATCCTCACAGGGACATTCACAACATGAATAATGGAAGCACTGTGGTATGTACCTATGTGAATTTCAATACTGCACACTCCATCACTGTTGCATAGGCTGAGGTCCTTATTTGTGATTGTTGTAGCAAATTTATCTTTTTTTCCACATAAATGTATATATTGGTGGTATTTAATTAGGTTTATTGTCAAAGTATTTGCAAAAATTTATAGAACCACCCTTAAACTAATATTGTTTTGAAAGTCTTGAATTACATATTTAACTGTGTTTTTGTTACATTTGCTGGGGGGTAAGAAAGAGTATATGATTATTGAAAGCAATAATTCTGTGCTATCAACTTGTAGGTGGTAAGTTAAGCAAATTCCTTAATGTTTCTTTTTTTAATGATTTATTTTATTTATTTATTTTTATTTATATAAGGGTGGGTGCTAACATTTTTTTAAAGATTTATTTATTTATGCATACAAGAGCTGGGGTACAGGCCAGAGTTGTGGGGGGTGAGAGGATTCACCAGAGACAGAGTGGGGAATAGAACAGGCAGATCTACTGAAATACACTGCTGAGACTGGAGAGGTCTGCTCTGCCATGTGCGTAGCTCCCTGGCCAGCTCGGAGATCAAACTTGTGCTATAGAGGCTGCGGATAGCTTTACAGTGCTGTGCTTAGCCCCTTGCGCCACCAGGGAGGCCCTAATTTATTTTATTTATTTATGCATACAAGAACTGGGGTGTAGGCCGGAGGTGCAAGGTGTGAGAGGATTCACCAGAGATAGAGTGGGGAGCAGAACAGATAGCTCTACTGAAATACACTGCTGAGGGGAGCAGCAGGCATACAGGAGAGGTCTGCTGTGCCATGTGGGTTAGCTCCTTGGCTAGGGATTGAACTCATGCTACAATGGCTGGTGATAGCTTGATAGTGCTGAGACTGAACCCCTGCACCACCAAGGAGACCCCCTTAATGTTCCTGTTTTACATCCTTTCCCCAGGATTTTTGTGAGGGAACTGTGCCAAATATATCTTGTGTGTGTGTATTAGCTTTAAGGACAGTTTGTGTAAAGTTATAGTGTTAGAAATATTTGCATTAGCCATATTATGCTAGCTTCCATTAAAAGAATCGTATCTCTCAGCCTGAGATCATCAGTCAAGAATACTTAAAGTAGGAGCCTCCCTGGTGGCCTAGGGGTTAAGTCTCACACTATCACCACTATGGCCTGAGTTCCATACTGGGCCAGGTAGCTAACCCAAATATAGCACAGCAGTCCTCTCCTGGCTTGCCCACTGCTTCCCTTACAAGTGTATTTCAGTAAATCCACCTGTTCTACTCCCCACTTTGTCACTAGTGAATCCTCTCACCCTCCACATCTCTGGCTTACACCCCAGTTCTTCTATGCAAAAAATAAATAAAACAAAATGAAATAAGTAGTATATTCATATAAAAGTACTTAAATTACATGAAAGACCCTGGGGGAACTCATGCAACAGTCCTTTTGTAAGGGATATGAGTTTGCTTCAAATAATTGTATTCTTCTTACCTAGGAAAACAGATTAATAGAAGTAATTTCTTTCTACACTGCACCAGTTTGTTTGGTTTGCCACATAATTTGAGATCTTCATTAAGACAAAGCTACATCCTCTTACAGTGTGATTGGAAATTCATAATCTGATCCGTCAAAAGGCGACCTTCCTTTCCATTTGCTCAATGAAGTCTCTCTGTGATAGATTAAGGAACCAAAATAACTTTGTAGCATAGCACTCCTCTCCACTGATGTTAAGTGTAGTCTTTGAGACCAATGTTGAAATTTTATAAATCCATCCTGACAAATCTTAGCCAAAGAACAGTTCATCAATACTTGGCTGATACATTTTCCCTGAATTGCCTCACAATGTATCTGTGATCAGGCTGGATTAAGTTCAGAGTTAATCTAAGTTTTGACTCCTCTCATATATTATTCATTCCTGGTTCTTCTTCCACTACTCTAATTATTCATTCAATGAGGCAATTCCTTGTATTTGTCATAATGCCAAATGTCCCCATCTCTGAAAAGTTGAACTCTTGAAATTCTGCTGCCAACTCTTCTTTCCCCCTGTTACCCTAGTCTTTCAAATTATGCTCCTCATATCTATTATTTGTACTCTTCTTAATGTGCTTGTGGAAAATAATTTAAATAGAGAGTTATTGGTGAAGATCCTAATTTTTTTTTAAGATTTATTTATTTATGCATACAAGAACTGGGGCACTCGAGAGGTGTGGGGGGGCATCGAGTGTGTCCACCAGAGGCAGAGTAGGGAACAGAACGGGAAGATTGACTGAATCATACTGCTGAGCAGCAGCGGGCAAGTCAGGAGAGGTCTGCTGTGCCATGTTGACATCTCCCTAGCTGGGGCTCAAACCCGCGCCACAGTGGCTGTGGACAGCTTCATAGGCTGCGTCCTAACCCCTTGCACCACCAGGGAGGCCCAGATCCTAATTTTTTTTTAAAGATTTATTTTTTTATGCATGCAAGAACTGGGATACAGGCAATGGTATGGGAGGTGAGAGGATTCACCAGAGACAGAGTGGGGAGCAGAACAGGCAGATTGACTGAAAACACTTCTGAGGGGAGCAGCTGGCAAGTCAGGAGAGGTCTGCTGCACCATGTGGGTAGCTTCCTGGTTGGGGATCGAACTCATGATGCAGAGGCTATGGATAGCTTCGTAGGTTGCATCTTACCCCTTGTGCCACCAGGAGGCCCCCAGATCCTAATTTTTAACATGACTATTTTAAAATTATTAATAGATTGCACCTAAAAGACTTCAGTCAGTATTTCAAACCTTGCTGGTAAATGGCTACAGATATTGAGAAAATTGTGTGGTTTTACTTTAGCATCTCTATCCATCAAGTTACATCTTGAATATTAAGTTCAAAAATTTCATGAATTTCCAGTCTAATAATGTCTCTGCTATCTTAGAATGAGCTCTTCACTTTGGAAGAAATGTTTTTAGTGAAATACAAATAAAACTAATATACATATTTTTTTTTAATAGAGGCATGGTTTTTTTTTTTTAATTTTATTTATTTATTTGTTTGTTTTTGTTTATACATGCACTGGGTACAGTCAGAAATGCGGGAGGGTGAGAGAATTCACCAGAGCCAGAGCGGGGAACAGAGCAGGCAGAAGGACCGAAGTTCACTGCTGAGGGGAGCAACGGGCGGCAGGAGAGGTCTGCGCGCCATGTGGGACCCTCCTCTGGTGGCCGGGGAGCAGCCGGGGATCGAACCGGCGCTGCAGAGGCCATGGGCAGCTTCGCAACCCAGCGCTCAACCGCTGCGCCACTGCGGAGGCCCAAAACTAATATACATATTTTTGATGGACTTTTAATGACATTTGAAATTTTATGAAGGAAAATATATTCATTTAGAAAGACATATATTCATACTAGATATCAAAGGTCAGAGATATCCTGTGTCTTCATTTCACCACAATGAATATGAATAACATTTAAATTAGGGAGGAGAACTCAGATAGGTTATATTTTTAAGACATTACTTTCTTTTTGATTTTTTTCTCAATGTATCATTGCTTTATGAAACTACAAAAGTTTCAGGAGTGTATCTTCACACCTCTATAAATGAATCTATCACACCACATCCACCACAAAGTTCCAGCTGATCCCCTCCAACCATTCCTTCACTCCCCAGCAACTTCCCCTCCGGTAACCATCATTTTGTTGTCAGAGACTCAGAGTTTGCTATTGTTTTGTTTTATATTCCACTTATGAGTGAAATCATGTAGTGTTTTCCTTATTCTGACTTAATTTTGTTTAAAATAAACATCTCAAGTACCATTCCTCTTTCCATAAATAGCAACGTTTCATCGTACATTGTAGCTGAGTAGAGAAAGAATTTTCTTTTTCTTTTTTATTTGTATTTGTATTTATTTTTTACATCTTTTCCTCTCAGGTTCCTTCCCACCACCAAGTCACCTGTGAACAGTCACCATAGACCCTTGTGCTCTTCTCTCCCCTGTTTAATCCCTATCCTTCCCCCATCCCTCTCCCTTCCCCGCTGAATGTCTCCGATTTATCTTTTGGCTGCTAGTTTTGTTTTTGTTTTGTTTTTTCCTGATCCCTTGTTTGGTTCCCCTATATTCTTCCTATAAGTGAAACCAGGGATGTTTTTCTTTTTCCTTCTGACTTATTTTACTGACCATAATCCTTCCACCTCCATCCATGTTGTTTAGAATGGCATGAGTTCTCCTGCCGTGCCTACTGCTCCCCTCATCAGTGTGTTTTGGTCCTTCTGCCTGTTCTGCTCCCCGCTCTGGTTCTGGTGAATTCTCTCACCCTCCCACACTTCTGACTGTATCCAGTGCTTGTATAAATAAATAAATAAATAAATCTTAAAAAAAAAAAAGAATGGCATGAGTTTAATCTTTTTTGATTGCTGAATAGCATTCTATTGTGTATATACCACATCTTTTTACCCAGTCCTCTGTTTTGGGGCATTTAGGTTGCCTCCACACCTTAGATATTATAAATAATGCTGCAGTAAATACAGGAGTGCAGGTTTCCTTTCAAATCAATGTTTTTGTGTCCTTTGGGTAGACTCCCATTAGTGCAATTGCTGGGTCATGTGGAAGCTCCATTTTCAGTAGTTTGAGGAACCCCTACACAGCTTTCCATAGTGGTTGGGCCATTTTGCATTCTCACCAACAGTGCAGGAGAGTTCCTTTTTCTCCACATCCTTACCAACATTTGTTGTTGCCAGATTTTTTTTTTTAATTTATTTTTTTATTTTTTTTTTATTTTTATTTATTTATTTATTTTTATAGAGGCATGTTTTATTTATTTATTTATTTACTTGTTTGTTTTGTTTATACATGCACTGGGTACAGTCAGAAGCGCGGGAGGGTGAGAGGATTCACCAGAGCCAGAGCGGGGAGCAGAGCAGACAGAAGAACCGAAGTACACTGCTGAGGGGAGCAGCCGGTGGCAGGAGAGGTCTGCGCGCCATGTGGGACCCTCCTCCGGTGGCCGGGGAACAGCCGGGGATCGAACCGGCACCACAGAGGCTGCGGGCAGCTTCGCAACCCAGCGCTCAACCGCTGCGCCACCGGGGAGGCCCGTTGCCAGATTTTTTTTAATATGGGTCATTCTCACTGGTGTTAGGAAGATCTCATTGTGGTTTTGACTTGGGTTTTCCTGATTAGAGGTGATGTTGAACATTTTTTCATATACTTGTTGGCCATTTGTATTTCCTCCTTGAAAAAGTGTCTTAATAGCTTCTCTGCCCATTTTTTGACCGAATTGTTTGTTTTGTTTTTGTTGAATTGTCTGAGCTCTTTGTAAGTCTTTGTAATCAATCTCTTAGCAGCTGTATGGAGTGCAAATATTTTCTCCCACTCATTAGGGTGTCTCTTTGTTTTGGTTGTTGTCTCTTGTAACGACAGAATTTTCTTAAGATGTCTTACTTCAAATTCAAAACAAAGACAGACAAACTTATTGATAAGGCACCTAACTAGAATAGAAGCAAAACAGAGCAGAAAAAGAATATTTATTGGAATAAAATATTTTAGGTTTTGTAATGATTAGAATGATAGCACTGTTAGAAAGAGAAATTTTGTGTGCTTCATTTTTATCTTTGTTCTTTCGCTTTGTTTATATTTGTCAAATTATTTGGAGAAGAAAATAATCACCCTGATAAGGAGGGCAGGAAAACAGCTATAGATAAATCCCCTTGCAGGCAGATCTGAATGTGCCTTAGATGCAAGCACAGCAAATTAAGAAAACACATAACTAATTTCCCCTCTTCCTAAGAAATATTATACAATATATGGTATTTATCCAAATTTAACAATACCATAGTAACCAATTGAAAATAAAATAACAAATACAGTGCATTTTCACAATGGCAACAAGAAGACAGGAATAACTATAGAGGGTATGGTATGCAGGACCTATATTTTGCATTTCTTGTCTTGTTCCTATCAGGTTTGTACTTTAACACGAGAAGATAACCGTGCACTGGGTGTTATTCCTCAAGATGAGCAGCTGCATGTGCTACCCCTTTACAAACTTTCAGAAACAGATGAGTTTGGTTCAAGGGAAGGAATGGAAGCCAAGATAAAATCTGGGGCCATTGAAGTCCTTGCACCCCGCCGCAAAAAAAGAAAACGCTTTACTCAGCCAGTTCCTCGTTCTGGGAAGAAGCGAGCAGCAATGATGACAGAGGTTCTTGCGCACAAGATAAGGGCTGTGGAAAAGAAATTCATTCCTCGAATCAAGCGGAAGAATAACTCCACCACAAACAACAGTAAGACTTCTTTGCTACCACTTTTAGGTGAGTCCTTTGAATCCTACTAGTTTTATATGCACAACTTGCATTGGCAGAAGGAATTGGACTTTTGTACCTTATTTTTCCTCTTCTTTATCTTTGCTATTGATTTACACACTTTGGGATTCTTTCTAAGTAACCAAGGGACACCAAATAAGTGGGTGGTGCTAACTCTAAAATAGGATCCTGGCATCCACTGCATAAAGACAAAGAAAGACTACCCTTAGTGTGATAGATCTTAGATAGAATTAGTGTGCATAGAAAGGAAAGAGAAGAGGGAATAATTTCCCCAATAAATCATCCAAAATTATCCATCTACCCTGTGGGCAAACAGTATTGGCCTGAAGTGGGACCACTGAGACCCAAAACTTGCCACAAGTCTAAGGCAGCTTCTGGTAGGAGAAACCCAAGATAGAGACGAAAGGGACCAGGCAAGTCTGGACCAAAAGGAGCAAAATCAAATACAAATTAAGATAGTGGCTGCCATTATCCTCTTCCTCAAGTGTCTTATCCATGTGTCTGTTTCAACTCCTTCTCCATGTCTGTTCCATGTGTCTCCTTCCATGTCTCCCCAAGACGCTGCAACAAGTCAAAGCCAGTAAAGCAAATGCCTGCCCTACCACCATTTTTTTAGAGCACGCCTGCCTTCAGTGTTATACAGCTTCACCTGGCCACTTTGCTCTGTCCCTCATTTCCTACAGGACACGGATACCTGTAGCCCAAGGTGACTGCTTTCAGTGGGGTGGAGAACATGGCACCAACACTGACAAGATGAGCCATTTGAAAAGGAAAACTTCAGTTGAGATATCAGTTAGCTAATGTTCTTAAACTATTGTTGTTTTTAATATAGTTTGTTTAGAGTTAAAATAAAGACACTGAATATATTTCTACATATTTGCCCAAACAAATTGTCAACAAAAAAAGTGACTCATAAGTATTCTTTGGTATATTTTTTTCAATTTATATTTTTTTAAAGATTTTTTTTTGAATGCCACCCTTTTTTTTTTTTTAAGATTTATTCATTCATGCTGGGGTACAGCATACACAAGAGCTGGGGTACAGGCCAGAATGCAGGGGCGGGCGGTGAGAGGATTCAGGAGAGACAGAGTTGGGAACAGAACAGGCAGACTGACTGAAATACACTGCTGAGGGGAGCAGTGGGCGAGCCAGGAGAGGTCTGCTTCACCATGTGGGTTTCTCTCTGACTGGCTGGGGATTGAACTCATGCTGCGGAGGCTGCGGACCACTTCACAGTGCGGTGCTCAACCCCCTGCGCCAACAGGGAGGCCCTCAATTTATATTTTTTTAAAACCATGTTCTTATTAGTTATTCCCCATCTTCTTTGAAGTCACTCTTTCTTTCTGGCAGGTATGAAATATCAGTTCCTTGAAGTCTTTATTCATTTTAGTATCAATTTAAGTAATCCCATCAACAAATAATACAGGACACCACTTTGAACTGTTCTAGGTATTGGAAATGGAGTGAAAAAGAGGGGCAATACTACCATGAAAGTAAGATTCATTGAGAATAATAAGCATTTGTGTAAAGTCCTAAGAGAAATGAGAGTCAACAATGATTTTTTTTTTTTTAGTTTTTTTTTTTATAGAGGCATGTTTTTATTTATTATATTTGTTTGTTTGTTTTGTTTATACATGCACTGGGTACAGTCAGAAGCGCGGGTGGGTGAGAGAATTCACCAGAGCCAGAGTGGGGAGCAGAGCAGGCAGAAGGACTGAAGTACACTGCTGAGGGGAGCAGCGGGTGGCAGGAGAGGTCTGCGCACCATGTGGGATCCTCCTCCGGTGGAGGGGGAGCAGCCGAGGATCGAACTGGCGCCGCAGAGGCCGCAGGCAGCTTCGCAACCCAGCGCTCAACCGCTGCGCCACCGGGGAGGCCCAACAACGATTTTTGTTTGGAGAAATAGTGTGCCAGGCAGAGGAAATGATAAGTGCAGAGGTCAACAGGCAGGAATTTACCTCGAATACTTGATAGGAGCAGTGATGGCAGTGTGGCTCAGCAAAGTGTGAAATGAGAACTGTAAGAGATAAAACCAGAGAGGTAGGAGGCGTGTGTGAGCGATTCATCTCTGGCATTGTAAATTGCTATAAAGATTTTGGCCTCTATTGTGAGAAGGATATTGCAGATTTCAGACCAGAGGATAATGTCCTGACTCAAAGCTATTCTCGTTACTAGGTTAAAAACTAAAATGGGGCAGAGAATAGAAAAGTAGAATGATCAGAAAGAGGCTACCCTAACAATTCAGAAGAGAGGTGGTGGAGCTTAGACCAGATTGGCTAATAAGGACATGAGAAATGTCTGATTCTGGTTTTGTTTTGAAGATCAACAAGATTTCTAATAAATCAAATCTGAAATGTAAGATAACAAGAAGTGTCAAGGTTTACCCTGATAATTGGTCTGAAGAAAAAAACAGTAGTTACAGCAGTGAGAGTGAATAATCAGATCACAGAGAAACATTTGATGGGGATAAGAAAAGAAATTTTAACAAGGATAAATCCTGGAATTTGCAATTTGTAGAGGCTTCAGAGATGACGAAGAACATGCAAGAGAGACTTAAAGGTCTGGTGAGGAGGGAGTGAAACCACAGAGTATAGTATTTGAAGGAGGGGGGGTGATCAACCTTGTCAAATGCTGCTCCTTTGAGTGAGATGAAAACTGAGATTTCACCACTAGATGTGAAGGCAATTGGACGTTCTGTTAGAGCACATTCCATAGAGTGGTGCTGAGAATGAATGTGATTGTTTTATAGAGAGATGAGAGAAATTCCTGTGTTTGGCTATAAAGGAGATGAACAGATTGCAGTGAAAGTTGAGAGATTGTTGGGTTTTTTGTTTTAAGGAAATTTTTTAAAATGTACAGTGATTTATATAATGGACCCAAATTTTCCTTGTATGTTCTCACTGTTAAAAAATTGCAATACGTAGTTCTTACTTCATCTATAATCTTACGCAGACCTGCCCCTTCAATGATTTTGAAACAAGTTATATCGTCTGTTGATTCATCCATGTGTCACCAAGACTCTTTATAACCACAATGCAAAAAACCAAAAATCAAAGAATGCCTTAATGCCAATAAGTGTTCAGATTTCTCAATTTCTTTTTTTATAAATCCTTTTTTAAAAAAAAAAAGATTTATTTATTTATGCATATAAGAACTGGGGTTGAAGCCAGAGATGCGGGGAGGGGGGTGGTGAGAGGATTCACTAGAGACAGTGGGGAACAGAACAGGCAGATTGACTGTAGTGCACTGCTGATGGGAGCAGCGGGCGAGTCAGGAGAGGTCTGCTGCACCATGGGGGTTGCTTCCTGGCCGGCTGGGAATCGAACCTGTACTGCAGAGGCTGTAGATTGCTTCATAGTGCGGTGCTTAACCCCTTGCGCCACCAGGGAGGCCCAGATTTCTCAGTTTCTAACGTTTGGTTTGTTTAAATCAATTTCCAAACAAGGACTGTATTTACATGCACTGTATTGACTTGATATGTCTCCTATATCTTTTCTTATTTTCAAGCCTGTATTTTCTTCCTTCCTTTTTGTCTCATTATAGCAAAAACTGCTGTCCTATATACTGTCTTATTGATACATTCAGTATCAATTTCTTTTTTAATTTCCATGACAAGAGCACTGTCTAATTCTTACAATCCTATTTTTTCAGGAAATAAATAGTGTATGATCCTGCCTCTTGCAATGTTGAGACTATCAGGTGATCAGGTGTTGTCAATTTGTTAAACTGATAACCTTTCCTATCAATTTTTTACTTATGATCATCCTCTACATTTATTTCATTAGGAATAACAGTCTATCATTCTTCCATTTGTTAGTACTTTTATTTTTTTTTTAAACATCTTTTTTTTTTTTTTAAGATTTATTTATTTATTTATTTATTCATACAAACACTGGGTACAGTCAGAAGCACGGGAGGGTGAGAGAATTCACCAGAGCCAGAGCGGGGAGCAGAACAGACAGAAGGACCGAAGTACACTGGTGAGGGGAGCAGCGGGCGACAGGAGAGTTCTGCGCGCCATGCGGGTCCCTCCTTCAGTGACGGGGGAGCAGCCGGGGATCGAACCAGCGCCGCGGAGGCTACGGGCAGCTTCGCAACCCAGCGCTCAACCGCAGCGCCACCGGGGAGGCCCTGTTAGTTCTTTTAAAAAGAAATCTTGTCCTGGGCCTCCCTGGTAGTCTAGGAGTTAACTTTCCATGCTATCACAACTTCAGCCTGGGTTCAATCCCAGCCAGGGAGCTAACCCACATAAGACTCAGCCGGCCCCTCCTGTTTCATCCGCTGCTCCCTGTAGCAGTGTAGTGTATTTATTACACCTGCCTGTTCTGCTCCCCAGTCTGTCTCTGGTAAATCCTCTCACCCTGGCCCCCTACCTCTGACCTGCATCCCAGTTCTTCTACCAGGAAAAAAAAAAAATCTTGTCCTTAGCAATAGCTTGCTAGTTCTCAGATATGGTTCACTCAGGGAAATTAGAATAAATGCTTAATGATTTACCTTTATTCACCAGTTTTCAGAATACAAGTGAAGTTATACCCCTCAAGCTTTCTCTGAATTCATTTTTTTTTAAGATTTATTCATTTATGCATACAAGAACTGGGGTACAGGCCAGAGTTGCAGGGGGTGAGAGGATTCACCAGAGACAGAGTGGGGAGCAGAACAGACAGACTGACAGAAATAACACTGCTGAGGGGAGTAGCGGGCAAGTCAAGAGAGGTCTGCTGTGCCATGTGGGTAGCTCCCTGGCCGGGGATCGAACACATGCTGCAGAGTCTATGGATAGCTTCAGAGTGCTATGCGCGACACCTTGCGCCACCAGGGAGGCCCCTCTCTGAATTCTTTTATCATGACCCCACTGTCATTGATAGCTTCTTCTCTGGGTTTTTGCAAGACATTCCAGGTTCATATTACATAATCCTGTTCTGTATCTAAAATCAGACATTTCTCTAAGGAGTCTAAAGAAAAAAATCCACCATGAATTTATACTATGATTCAAATTGCAGGTTATTCCTGTATCATCTTCTATTCTTGTATTTGTTAATGAGATTGTTTTTGTCAGGTGAGAGAAATGACAGTACAGACAAGATAGGTTTTTTTTTTTTTTAAAGATACAGTAAAGGATAATGAATAAGCTAGGTGGGGAGAATATCTTTTTTCTGACTGTAGCTCCATTTTACAGGTGTATTAAGGTCTATATTTAGGTTCACTTCTCTAATTTCATGCTATTTGTAAACAGCAATCATGTAATTTGCATCTTTATGTCATTTCCCAATCATCTTTGCATGCTTTTTATTTTATTTTTTAAAAGATTTTATTTAGGCATACAAGATCTGGGATACAGGCCAGAGGTGGGGGTGAGAGGATTCACCAGAGACACAGTGGGGAACAGAACAGGCAGACTGACTGAAATACACTGCTGAGGGGAACAGCGGGCAAGACAGGAGAGGTCTGCTGCACCATGTGGGTAGCTCCCTGACCGGCCAGAGATCGAACTCATGATGCAGAGGCTGCGGATTATTTCATAGTGCAGTGCTTACCCCTTTGCGCCACCAGGGAGGCCCATGCGTGCTTTTTATAAATCAGTGTATAGCCCATAACCTCCTTTTATAATCTGACTCCTGAAAAACTTGTATGGGCTCATTCAACTCAATAAGACTCATGGCTCTTTTAATAGTCTCTTCCCAATATTCTGTTGACAGCTTTCTTGATGTGCCCCTTGTTTTCTCCTCTAAGTTCTCTTGAAAAATGAAAACTATTGGCCTCCCTGGTGGCTTAGGAATTAGGTCTCAGCGCTATCACCTCTACAGCCTGAGTTCCATCCCAAGTTTCATCCCAACCAGATCCACCTGTTCTGCTCCTCACTCTGTCTCTGGTGAATCCTCTTACCCCTTCATCTCCGGTCTGCACCCCGGCTCTTGTATGCATAAATAAATAAATCTTTAAAAACAGTGAAAACTGGGCCTCCCCCGTGGCACAGCGGTTGAGCGCAGGGTTGCGAAGCTGCCCGCGGCCTCTGCGGCGCCGGTTCGATCCCCGGCTGCTCCCCGGCCACCGGAGGAGGGTCCCACATGGCGCGCAGACCTCTCCTGCCGCCCGCTGCTCCCCTCAGCAGTGTACTTCGGTCCTTCTGCCTGCTCTGCTCCCCGCTCTGGCTCTGGTGAATTCTCTCACCCTCCTGTGCTTCTGACTGTACCCAGTGCATGTATAAACAAAACAAACAAACTAACTAACTAACTAACAAATAAATAAATAAATAAAACCATGCCTCTTAAAAATAAATAAAATAAATAAATAAATTTAAAAAAAATAAAAACAGTGAAAACTATCATGTCCTCCAGGTTGTATTGTCTGAGGGGAAAATTGCAGATATTATGAATTCGATCAATGGTTACTATTCTATCTTTGACTATCTTAAAGCATGGTCTTTTCACCTTTTCTCTTTCTGGTACTTCAATTTGCTGGATTTGCTGTTCCAAAAAATCTCAGAACAAGAAAAATGTCTCCAATAAAAATGTTTCCCTTTGATGTGAAGTTTGTGTGCGTATATGAGAGCAGATAACTCACACTGGCCAATGTGATAACTTTTTAGTAACTTTACCAGTTATGATATAAACTATTACTTATATTTACTTCTTTAAAAAATGAGAGTATGCAATGCCTAAAGTGTATTTAAATCTCTCTTTGGATAGTTAAATATTGCTCTCTGTCATTGTATTATCATCTGCATTGTATTCCAGCAGTTTTGATATTTACTTTTAAGTAAAATTTTTACTAAGGAAAATTTTAAGGAAAAAGCATACCAAACTACTAATTTTTAAAGCATGTTTGTGTGTTTGACTTCAATAAGACAGAATTGACCAACATTGCCACCACCAATGCTTTATTTTTCTCTGTGTTGCTTTAAAAAATTTTAAGTCAAAATTATTTTCAACTTACCTTCACATGCGGTGTCCTTTTCTCTGTTTAGGGAATAAAACTGAGACCTTGCAACCTGAAATAAAAAGTGAAATTGAACCCCATTTTATCTTCAAAGGCTCGGACATCAATAAAACCTGCCCACTGGCCCCATCCATTCCTCACCCCGTGAAAGAGACAAACTTATCGCCAGTCTTCTCCTGGTCCCCTAAGAATACTTCAGCCTCAACAATTCCTTTTAAGAACGATGCAACAGTTTCCCATGGGTTTTCAGAAAGAAGTAGCAATCCCCACTGCACAATGCCTTCTGCAAGACACAGTGGTGCTAATGCAGCTGCTGGGGAGTACACTAGAATCGCACAGACTGGTGAAGTGGCTCCTCTCTCCACCTTGTCTACTCCCATAACAGATTCTATGGTTTATTCTGAGCCTCTCACAGGTCCATCTGAGCAGCTAACTTCTAATCAGCCTCTTCAGCCGTCCCCATTCATCAGCTCTCCTCATGAAGTCGCCTCCTCGCTGGTGGAAGAAGATGAGCAGCATTCTGAAGCAGAGGATCCTCTATCAGATGACCCCCTATCAGACGACCCCCTCTCACCTGCTGAGGACAAATTGCCCCACATCGATGAGTATTGGTCAGACAGTGAGCACATCTTCTTAGATGCCAATATTGGTGGGGTGGCAATAGCACCTGCCCATGGCTCCATTTTGATAGAGTGTGCCCGGCGAGAGCTTCACGCTACAACCCCTGTCGAGCACCCAAATCGGAATCATCCCACACGCCTCTCCCTTGTCTTCTACCAGCACAAAAACCTGAACAAGCCCCAACATGGTTTTGAACTAAACAAGATTAAGTTCGAGGCTAAAGAAGCTAAGAATAGGAAAACTAAGGCCTCAGAGCAGAAAGACCAGGCAGCTAGCGAGGGTCCTGAGCTACCCCCTGAAATTAATGAATTGAACCAAATTCCTTCTCATAAAGCATTAACATTAACCCACGACAATGTTGTCACCGTGTCCCCTTATGCTCTCACACATGTTGCAGGGCCCTACAACCACTGGGTCTAAAGGCTTTTCTCCCCTTCTTAATGCCTTTGCTAGTGCAGTGTATTTTTTCAAGGTGCTGTTAAAAGAAAGTCATGTTGTCGTTTACTCTTATCTTCATCTCACCCATTTGAAGGCTGAGGTAAAACACAAAAATGGGGTGGGTATTTCTTAACTGTGACTATATTTTGACAATTGGTAGAAGGTGCACATTTTAAGCAAAAATAAAGCTTTTCTAGTTTTAAATACCTAAAGAAATGTTTTGGTTAGGTGTTAACCTTGATAGAATCACTCAGTTTGGTGCTTTAAATTAAGTCTGTTTACTATGAAACAAAAGAGTCATTTTTAGAGGATTTTAACAGGTTCATGATCTATGATGTAAAATCAAGATACACAGTGTTAACTCTACACAGCTCCTGGTGCTTAACCACATCAACACAGTTAAAAATAAGCTTAATTATTATTATTTCATGGTGCCATTGTTCCAACATCTTCCAATCATTGCTAGAAAATCAACATATTCCTTTGAAATAAACCAATGAAATGTTTTCTCTGAAAATATCACTCCTACATAAAATAATTCATTATTGTTAGTAATGGTTGGAGGCTGTTCATAACTTGTAAATATATATTTTAAAAGCACTTTCTATTTTTAAAAATAACTTGAAATAGTATAGTATATGAATCCTATTGTCTATTGTTTGTGCATATTTGCATCAAGAGAAATCATTTATTCTTGCTGTGTAGAGTTCCATCTTAACTGCAGTATGTATTCTAATCATGTATATGGTTTGGGTTTTTTTTTTTTTAATGTGTCCTTTTACATTCAAATATTAGCTACTTATATAAAATACATCATGCAAAAATTATTAATTATCTCTAAAATTCAAATTAGGAAGCTTGTCACCAGTATTGATTAACATTCTCTTTGGAATTGAGTGAGCGTGGTCTCTTCTGAGCAACATTGGCCCCAGTTTACTTTCATCCTAGCTTTCTCAGTATAATCCATGAAAGGCGTTTCCAAAAGGAGATGGACATAATAGGATTCAGAAGAGTCAAATGCTTCTAATGTTTCAAGGTGGTAAATTACAAAAATTAAGCAGCAAGAAACCAACTCATCCCTAATTGCCTTATTTGTTCTGAAAGTCATTCTGATACAAAATAAGAATATGTAATTCCTGTCAACTTTTTGAAAATAACTTCCTTATTATCACATACCCCTACACCCCAAAGAAATAGTAGGAATGATATTATTCTAAGTATGGTTCATCCATTGAGAAATAATCTGAAGCAGTTTAACTATCTATACTCTAGGTAACAGGGAAGTAAGCATTCTATTAATTTTCACCCTCCCATTTTTTTTCCCTATTACTGTATTGGCTCACTTTGCAGCAAAACAAAAGGGATTACCCAAACAAAACATTTAGAACAAGAAAAACTTCCAATGAAATACTTGATTTTGTAAAAATGTAGAGGTGCTATAATATCATTTAAAGTGTCAGATTCCTTGGGAGCATGGAAAACCTAATGGTGCTTCTCCCTTGGAAATGCCATCGGAAGCCCACAACCGCTAACACTCACAATTTTGGTGCAAAAGCAAACAGTTCCAGTAAGCTCTCTAAAAAAAAAACTCACAATTTATATTAAAATAATATATGGTGCAAAGTATCAGTTTCAAGCTTTTGACTAATGCAAGTAAAGGAATATGAAGGGATTGTAAATAACAAAATGTCCATTGATAAACCTTCACCTTATACAAGTATATTTCCGTTTCTTGAATATGTAAAATAGTTTAACTCATTGTTTTAGTAATTTTGTGTGCCTTAGATTTCCGTTTTAAAACATGTATATTTTTGTGAGCCTAAGGTTTCTTATACATACAAGTATATAAATAAGTGATTATTGTTTCAGCTGCTTCAACATTACTAGTATTAGACTATCAGGAATACACCATTGTGATATTTGGTTTTAGATTTTAGACCTTATGTCCCATTAGAAATTATTTCTTGCGCCAGTTTTAATGGATAAAGTTTCAAGACCTTTTCATCTATCCACCCAGCAATCCATTCTTCCATTTCCATTTTGCTCTTATTGAATGTTTGCAAATTTTAAGTATAGCTTTTTTTTTTCTTTGAATTGTTATCCATGACATAGCAAAGTTGACTAATTAAAATCCTAAAAGATACTCTTATACATATTTTTCAAAGAAATAACAGATTGCCTTCAAATTATTGTGATGTGCTTGCAGTAATTCAGTCTGTCACTAACTTTCATTAAGTTCCTTAACTATTTAAATTTGCAGCACCAATGTTGATTTAGGGGAATACTGGAATTTGTGAAGTTAGTTTCAATTTACCAAAATAAGTACATGAAAATATCTGGTCTTAACTAAAATGCTTCCGTTCCTTTGTTGTAATTAATAATATGAATGGCCTTCCTCAACATGGGAGTCACATTGGGTTCCTATTTTGTTGAACTCTATTTCATAAGTTCAGTAGTTTACCAGCCCATTGTTGCCCTGTGATTTTTATTTTAAGCTCATTCTGATGCAATGTTCTGCAGCATTGTGATTTTATGCTGGTTGCACTGCTGTTAGAATGTTCTTTCTCATGAACCAAGAAAATAAATTTGTTTGAAATGTTATTTTCACTCAGAAAACTGGTCATTAACATTATTTCTATACCTCTATTGTTTTACTGAAAGGATCGCCTTTTGTCTTACCCTTTAGAGCACTCAAATTGGTTTTAAGTTTTCTCTTCTTTTGTTCATGGTATGATAATTGAATTAATTAATACATGACCCGCAAGTTAGCCCAACCTGTTCATAATATGTTACTAACTTACCGACAGTAATACAAATAATTCCTACCTATTGCAGAATCCATAAAATACTATGTTGTCCTTCAAAATCCAACTTCTAATGGCCATTAATGAAAATTTTTTTCTTGTGCTTATCAGCCTCACCTACATCTTTCCAATTTATCCACAAAGTATCAACTACATATGTCACAGATCTAATTGAAATATAATATTGGAAAGTGAGGCTAGCTGAAAATGTATAGCTATAGGTAAATATTTGCAACATGTTAGCAAAATATTTGCATTTTAAATAAACTTCCAACATCTTTATTATGCAGACTGCATGTGGATGAAATAATTTCGTTAAATATAGAATTTCAACTAGATGAGCTCCACGAGCAATTTACTTAAGACATAACCCCAATGCATACTTAATTGAATGCCTACCCTTGTGTAAATGAGATACCGGCCATTCATATGAAGCAACCTACTTTCTAATGTCATTACATAAGTGGACTCCTATGGACTATCATTTATTTCACAATAGCATGCAGCAAAATAACCTCAAACTATTTAAGTTTCGTCTTTAAACAAATTATATTAACACCTCTTTATCTGGGTCAAAGCTTTGACATTATTGCATGACAGCTTCAACCAATAGTGGGCACAGCCAGCCTTTCCTTTGACTATGCCAAGTAAATCAGTAGCTGTATGTGGTGTTTAAAAATATATAGCTACCTTCTATTTCACAACTTCTTGATGCATGGAAATCTTTTTTTGTCTAGATTTAGCCCAACTGTGAGTTTTGATGTTTTGTAGAAATTTATGACGAGAATTGTGAAATAAGATAACGTGATAGTGGCTGCTCACAGCACTGGAAGCCACCTTAGAAGTCATAGAGTTCAATCACTGGGGCCCAGAGAGTAGATGTCGATGTCAGTGTGTAATTATGTTTGTAATTAGAACTTAAATAGTCAAATGAAGGCCACTTTGTGGTTAGGAGGACTGTACAAAAACAAACTTGGTTTGCTCACCCAGAGGGTCTTTTATCACTGGGAAATAACCTTAGTTTAGTATGAGTAAAAGTGGCATTGGGGTTTTTTCTGAGAAGTTCAGGGAAAGCAGGTAAAATTAGATAAAGATTCCACTGCCTGCAGACTTTCATGGGCCTTGTGTGGGAAATAGGACTTATCCCTGTGAAACTGCCTTTGTAACTTATTCTACAAAATGTGGCAATAGTCTTATTGCTACTTGAATAAACAAATACCAAGTACTTCTATGGTATAGAATTTTTTATTTCCCCTGAAACGAGTGTCAGGCATAAATAAGGAGTAATCAAGATTGAATGGATGACATAATTGAGGAAATTCTATTTCCACTGTATATACTACCTAACCATCCTTGTACAGTCTATTCATGCCTCTTGCCTAGTTGGCCTCACAATTAAGTGCCAGTATAGTTTACTTTGATGTGACTGTCTACATATATTAGAACATTGTTTTATTGTGCACAGCTCCTTAACTTGCCTATAAGTGTATTGAACTTGTAACTTCGACGTCAG
Organism: Talpa europaea; assembly: GCF_964194135.1. Lineage (NCBI taxonomy): Eukaryota > Metazoa > Chordata > Mammalia > Eulipotyphla > Talpidae > Talpa > Talpa europaea. Next base: position 45,145,726 of record NC_140077.1, on the reverse strand, counting down.
TAGTACGGCGCATTTAGTCAAGTGATATAATCAGCACCCTGATTCTTGAAGGCATCTGGATTTATCCAAATCAAGTTGTGCTCCATGTTGAGTTTTCTGACAGTTTTAGAAGTTGATGCCATTCATGGTTCTGGAATGCAATTCGGAAAAGATTACTATGTCCTTTGTCGGAAGCTGAATTTGTGTATTTTCTTACACTGTACTGATTTTACTTTTCTCTTTTACATAAAAAAAGACTAAGTTCCTCTGTTAATAACAGATGATGGAATTGCCTTTTCTGTAGGCATCACCCTTTTTGTCCACGTTGAACTCTAGTCTTTAATTCCCTGCATTCCAGTATCTGGATGACTTTGTTTCATTTCCCATTTGTTTTAGACACCCAGTCAAATGCTGTTGTTTGTTTCAAAAGGCATTACTTTATTCCTTCAAGTAATCCAAAGGCTGAAGACATTCCTTATTTTGTCTTCTACTTTTTCTGCTCCTTCAAGGGCCCCACAATGTGTTTCTCTTTTGGTAGTTTGTCATTTTTACTATTTCTTGCTTCAGAAATCCAACATTAATCTTTCCTCTGTTGACTGTGCTCCTTTGCAAACCCTGCTGTGATAGCCTTGATCCTACCTTGGTTGGAAGTTTTCTTCTCGTTTTTAGCCAAGGATGTCTTCTAAATTAAAGCCAAACTTGATATGAGGTAGAAATGTTATTCAGACATTAAATATATTAGCTGGTTTAACTCATTGGAGTGCAACTCTGGAAACCCTGGTTAAAGTATAAACCTGGTTTCCCTAAAAATAGAAGTTTAGTCCCTAGCAGCTGTTAGGAAAAGCATTCTCTCTTGTCTTATTCATCAGAAAAAAATCTTGCAGCTGTCAGAGACATTTTCATCTGAGGAGAAACAATATTGGAAAGTAACGGTTTCTTCTCCATTTTGCATGGGGTAACAACATCTTTCACCAGAAACCCCGCTTGTTGTTATTTTTCTGTTTTCGTTTTACTGATGGTGCAATGTCACTAGTGTAGTATTTTCATTCCTTTTGAGGGTTTTTATCCTTTACTCTGATTTTCTTTAAAAATTTTTTTGTCCCTTCCCCTCTGTTCTGTCTCCATTCCCCACAACCTCTACACAAATACATGGTTCACTTTAAGAATAGCAGTGGTCTTGGTCAAGTTGTTGTTTCCTATCTTTTGAAAAAATCACATTTTGCAAATCCTTTTAGGAATCACACCAAAAAGAATCGAGTTTTTTTTCGGCCACTTAGTGAAGGGCAAATTAAGCTTAGAAATAGTGATCATAAGACCTCAACTCATCCATTTGTGCTTGAGTATTTTACAAAAAGTTGTATAAGAAGTTAAATATTCTAGCACTATTTCTGTATGGCTTTGCTATTTCTGTATTATGCATCATACTAATTATAAATTGACCAGTGACTTTGAATTAGTAACAGGTCTGATCAGTAGAATAGACGGTATATTTTTTGCATGTTCTCCACCCAATTTTGTGAATGGTAGCTACTTTCTAATGTAAATTCACCCCTTTGGAATTTGGTTGTTGGCAATAATGGGAACGTTTCTGTAATCTGAGTGAGAAATGTCTAAAATGGACTGGAAATAATTGGAAGAATTCTTAAAGATGGGCTATGTCAGAACCTTTTTTGAGCACAATGGGGGGAAGTTAATGGGCAGGAAGGTGGGAGAATTGTGTTCCAATCCAATCAGTTCACTCTATCAGTTCAACAACAAGAAATATTTTTAATATTTCTCCCCACTTCATATCAATTTACCTAGAAAATGGCTCAAAATGAGGAACCATTTTGAAAGCATGTATGGTAGTAAAAATTTTAATCCTTGTACTTTATAATGTTTTAGATTTTTGAACTGCCTTACTATATGCCACTATTTTCTTCCCAACACCGAGGGTTGAACTGAAAGTGATATTCCCATTTTACTGGTAAGGAACCTGCAGATTGGCAAAAATAAATGTCTTATTACAAGTCAATCCATGTGACACCATAACATTTAATATCTGCAGATTGCTAAAAGCATTTCTGCACCATAAACTATGACTTACAGAGTGTTATCAAGTAGAAATTTTGTCAGGCCTAATGTAAGAGTAATATAAAATCTATTTAGTGTATGCAAAAGATGCTTCTGAAGTGTTTTGTTTTGTTTTGTTTCACTATTTATTTGGCCAGCTACTTCCTGATGCATACTTCAGAAGATCTCTCCCAGATTCCCCAGACTTGTACATCAAGGCTTAAATGAACAAATTTTATTTTCCTCCATAAAGATCTTTTTTTTAATAAAGAATGTCCCCATCATGTCTCAGCCTTTTGGCTAAGATCAAATGTATAAAGAATGTCCCTGTACTACTAATGTGGGGAAACCTAAATAATTGGGTTTTTTTAATTATTTTTAAAAAGACTAAGATCAGCAGCTCATAAAGTCCAATGTGCTTGTTACATTGAAGTACAGGTTTCTTGAAGAGAAATTGCTGGGTAAACTGATAATTTCAGTTGCCTGGCACTCATAATGAAAAGAAAAATTGTTGGCATCTCTAAGAGATAGCACTGTCTCCCTCTTATTTGAATTTTTGTTGTTGTTGGTTCCACTTTGTTTCCAGCCACAAAAAAAAAAAATCTCTAGGTCAAAGCTTAAACATACCTTTGCCCAGGGAGTTAAGAAAAATGAGATGTGCTTGTAAAGTTTTTAGTAAGCTCTTTATAAAGAGGCAGGTATTGACTATTCCATCAGATTATAGGGTTTACTACAGAAAAACCAAGGCCAAACAACCCTAAATTATCAAATAAACTACTTGCCTAACCTCAGTAATGCCTGTTTGTAATATTGTAAGATGACTGATAACATAGGACTTTACAAAAACAGCTCTTTAAAAAAAAAAGCAAAGATTAAATATTTTTTATCGCTATGTATGGTCATATTTTTTTTTAACTTTTATGAGATAACATTGTTATAGGTGCTTTAAGAGAAATATTTTTTCAGAAATGGTTTTATAGTAAAAATGAAGGGCAGCTTTTGCATTGTAATGTATGGGTGGATGTTCATCTTTAGTAAGAAATCCTAAAGTATTCCCTAAAGAAAAACTCGCAGAACTACTTGGAAGAAAGAAAAGCATTAATTTCTAGTTTCTTCATTCTCTCTTATGTTGTATGGTGACCTACCAAGTAGACTCACACACATATCTATACTTTGGCTCAAAGATGACGGAGTGCTTACCACTAGTGAAAGTAAAATATGTAAATTCTTCAGCATGGTGAAATAGTGGTACTGAATTCCTAATAGAGTATCAATTACACAAGCTAATATTCTTATCCCAAACTACTAGCTTCTCTCTTTGGGGTGTATTTCCTATTTATTTTATACTTTTTTTTTTGCTTTGGGCAATTTATTTTTACCTATCACTGTCCTGCTGTACTAAATATCCCATACAATGAAATAAGTTAGTAAGTAAAAGGTTTTTAAATTTCATGAATATCTGTTTTTGGTTCTTAACATATGGAGGAAACAGTTTCAAGAAAAAGCACTTCACCATGTAGAAGGGAAAAACAACCTTAATTATGATGAGTTCAATCAACATGTAGTGCTCTGCGGACTAGGGAACACTTACTAGCAGTACTTGAAGACTTGTGAGTTGGAATTGCATGTTACTTGAAAGACCTAATTAAGCTAAATTTTGGTGCACAGCAGTTGTACATGATTTCATGTTTATGTAGCAAAATGCATTGAAATGTACTAGTATTGAAACATACATGTGAAGATAGTTGTGGAATTTGTCTATTATGTTTTCCTTGTGTGTCTCATTTGTTTAGAGCATAAAGTTTTCTTTTTTTAAATTGTTCTAACTGAATAAGGCTAAATGAATACTGTAATTGAAATTATATTTTAAATCTTTGTCATGAGTTTTTAAAAAAACTATTGCAAATTGTATCATTCCTGATTACACAGAACTTTGTGGGTGGTTTTAAATAAATTTTATACTTCTATTTTGCACTTGGTAGTTTAATTTTTCTTTCCTTTTCAAAATCATATTTTGAAAAAAGCAATATGCCATAAAGTACACATTTTAAACTACAGAGAACTATTAGATTTAATATTTGGATATGACCAAATGTATGAATTATGTTCAACACAAATTCAAGATGGCCACATTTATGGAGTCCTTAATATGTGCCAATAAAAACCTTGCATTTCATGCAAATTATTTGATGCTCACATTGACGCTAGTAAAGACGCTTATCAACCTTATTTTACAAATCAATTTTGGAGTTTAAAGTGGTTAAATCACAACTCTAGTAATTGGCAGAGCTGTTATTTAACTTACATCTCTCATCCCTGCCTTTGGGTATATCTTTATTCATTATTGATTGTAGTCAGTAAATGTATTCATGAACACCATATGCCAACAGTTTTTAAAAGTTGACTTCCTGGTGCATTGTTTTTAATTTGTAATGAAAAAACTACATTGACGATCAGGTTATAGTAGTATAGCAAATATTACAGAAAAATAAATAACTTTAAGTTCATTCACTTTGAAATTAGCACCATGTAATCCTTCTTCCTTCTAGTGATTGAACAATTCCATCCCCCAGTACCATCTCCTCCCAGGTTTACCTGTGTAACTAGAGACTACACTTTCCATTCCTTGACTGACTAAAACGAAGACATGTGAACTAGACTGACCTTACAGACATAGAGAACACCTTATGGGCTAGCAGACAGCAAAGTTGGAGAAATTTGGACTCCTGATGATCCATGCTCCTGAACCCCCTAACAACCTGGTCTTTCCCATGAGAGAAAAATAAGTATTCTTGGGCCTCCCCAGTGGCGCAGCGGTTGAGCACTGGGTTGCGAGGCTGCCCGCGGCCTCTGCGGGGCCGGTTCGATCCCCGGCTGCTCCTCGGCCACCGGAGGAGGGTCCCCAATAGCGCGCAGACCTCTCCTGCCACTCGCTGCAACCCTCAGCAATGTACTTCGGTCCTTCTGCCTGCTCAGCTCCCCGCTCTGGCTCTGGTGAATTCTCTCACCCTCCAGCATTTCTGACTGTGCCCAGTGCTTGTATAAATAAATAAATAAATAAATAAAATCTTTTAAAAATAAGTATTCTTTTTCATTATTTGGTTCTCTGTTACATAGTTCAATCAACATTCTAACTAAACATCCACCTCACAAGACAACTGTGCTTTTTAAACCTCCAGGCCATCCCTGGTGGTGCAGGGGTTAAAGACAGTGCTATCAAGCTATTGCCAGCCACTGCAGCTCGAGTTAGATGCCTGGCCAGCGAGCAACCCACAAGGCGCAGCAGACCTCTCCTGCCTCATCTGCTGCTCCCCTCAACAGTGTATTTCAGTCAATCTGCTCGTTCTGTTCCCCTCTCTGTCTGTAGCCAATCCTCTCACCCTCCACACCTCTGGCCTGTGCCCTGGTTCTTGTATGCGTAAATAAATAAACCTTTTAAAAAAAAATTTTAAAAATAAATCTTCAAAAATAAATCTTTAAAAAAAAAGATTTATTTATTTATGCATATAACAGCTGAAATGTGGGGGCCAGAAATGTGGGGGCCAGGGAGAGGATTCACCAGAGACAGTTGGGGAGTAGAACAGGCAGACTTTCTGAAATACACTGCTGAGGAGAGCAGCGAGTGAGGCAGGAGAGGTCTGCTGTACCATATGGGTAACTCCCTGGCCGGGGATCGAACTCATGCTGTAGTGGCTGCGGACAGCTTCATAGGTTGTGTCTTAACCCCTTGCACCACCAGGGAGGCCCTGGTGTAGTCTTTTTTTTTTTTTTTTTCCCCAGGAAAACGAACTTTTTTTAAAGATTTATTTATGCATACAAGAGCTGGGGTGCAGGCCAGAGATGCAGGGCATGAGAGGATTCACCAGAGAGAGAGCAGGGAACAGAACAGGCAGACTGACTGAAATACACTGTTGAGGGGAGCAGTGGGAGACAGGAGAGGTCTGCTGCACCATGTGGGTTGCTCCGTGGCCAGCCAGGAATTGAACTCATGCTGCAGAGACTTCAGATTGCTTTGTAGTGCAGTGCTTAACCCCTTGTGCCACCAGGGAGGCCCTCAGGAAAACAAATTTAATTGAACTTAAGGTATAATTCTCTTTCATGGACAAACGTATGAATTTGGGTTTTGATGTGCAGGCCTAGAGTTCAAGGACCCTGGGTAGGCTCTTTCTCGGTTCATCTTTGGTGAGGAAAGAATTAAACATTGAGGCCAAAGTTTCAGAAAAGCAAGTGGTTTTTTGATAGGTAGGTAGGAACAAGAACAGGAAAGCACTGAATGGAGAGGGGTCCCAAGTGGGTGGCCCCTGAGGTGGGGAGAAGTAGGTGCTTATATGGGTATAACAGGCCAGGAGTGAGGTTAGGTTGTTGGGTATCTCCACATTATGTCTCTTGCTGATTGGCTGGGTCTGTGGGATTCTCCTACAATACTCAGACCCACTGACTTTGCCCACTTAACCTGGCCTACCTCCCCGAAACTAGCCTTAGTCTGTTGCTTTAACATTGTGTTGGTATTCTGAACAGTCTAATCAGATTGATAAATGGATCCAGGGCTTTAGGGTCTGTATGTGGTGGGGAAGGGCGCCCTCCCTGGGGCACCCTGTTCCTAACTGATACCTATTTCCTAGCTTCCTCCTTCACGTAACATTTTTAACTAGCACCTTGTTGACGGAAAATTAAGTTTGTCAGTCTTTTAAATGTATTTTTTAAATGTTTGTAATAAATATTGCCAAATTGTCCTCTGGGAGAACAAAATTACTTTTAACATTTTGTTAAAAATCAGCAGTGTAGGGGCCTCCCTGGTGATGCAAGGGGTTAAGCACAGCACGATGAAGCTATCAGCAACCTCTGCAGCAACCTCTGCCAACCAGGGAGCTGACCCACATGGCCGCTGCTCCTCTTAGCAGTGTATTTCAGTTGATCTGCGTGTTCTGCTCCCTACTCCGTCTCTGGTGAATCCTCTCACTTCCCACAACTCTGGCCTGTACCCCAGTTCTTGTACGCATAAATAAATAAATCTTTTTAAAAAAATAGTAGTGTAATGATGTAATTTTTTATAATATGGTAAATGGTATGTAGTCCCATGAAACACAAACCATATGTACATTTTCTTTTTCTTCTTTTTTTTTTTTAAAGATTTATTTATTTATTTATACAAGCACTGGGTACAGTCAGAAGCACAGGAGGGCGAGAGATTTCACCAGAGCCAGAGCAGAGAAGAGAACAGGCAGACTGACAAAGTACACTACTGAGGGGAGCAGCAGGCGGCAGGAAAGGTCTGTGTGCCATGTGGGACCCTCGCCCAGTGGCCAGGGATTGAACTGGCTCTGCAGAGGCTGCGGGCAGCTTTGCAGCCCAGCGCTCAACCACTGTGCCACCAGGGGAGGCCCAACCATATGTACATTTTTGTCTAGATACCCCAATCAGTGCCAGAAAGAAAAGCAAGATTGTCTCATTCCATGGCAGCTACCAACACTGCAGCTGCTTTCCCTGCAGCTATCAATACCAGGCAATGGATCATAGGAAACCGGATTCTACCTGCTGAGCCTCACTTCCAACCATAGTTTACTCTGTATTGCCAGAGGCCAACTCTCCCACAAGTACCTCTCAGAAAAAAAAAACACAACATACAGGGCCTCCCCGGTGTTGCTATGGGTTGAGAGCAGCGCTGTGAAGCTTTCTGCAGCCTCTGCAGCGTGGGTTCGATTCCTGGCTGGCCACGGTGAGTCCCACATGGAGCAGCAGACCTCTCCTGTCTCACTAGCTGCTCCCCTCAGCAGTGTATTTCGGTCATCTGCCTGTTCTGCTCCCCACTCTGCCTCTGGTGAATCTTCTCACCCTCCTGCACCTCTGGCCTGTACCCCAGTTCTTGTATAAATAAAAAATAAATTAAAAAAAAACACAACATACATCAGTTTCTGCTTTGTCTTGGTGATTACTCTTCACTCGAAGTATAAGTCCCTCAACAATCACCTGAATGGCCAAACATATTGCTCTGCACTATTATTACTCACCCCAATCATTTACTCTGCCTTCTTTGCCATCTTTCCAAGGTGTCCCCTTAAATTCCAGGTAGTGATCAGCTATCTTCCTGTAACTTTGATTTGACCCTTTCTTTAAAATGCACACTCTGAGATCTCCCTGGTGGCACAGGGGTTAAAATTTCAGCTATCAAGCTATGGCCAGCCATTTGCAGCATGACTTTGATCCCTGGCCAGGGAGCTGACTCACATGGCTCAGCAGACCTCTCCTGACTTGTGGGCTGTTCTCCTCAGCAGTGTATCTCAGTAGATCTGCTGTTCTGCTCCCCACTCTGTCTCTGGTAAATCCTCTCACCCTGGCACCTCTGGCCTACACCCCAGTTCTTGTACACATAAATCAATAAAAATTGATCTTTAAAAAAAATAAAATGCATACATTATTACCTTGTATAAAATGAAATCTGACTTATTCCTCAGGGCACTAAGTCCTAGGGCAAGTTTGGGATAATTAGGCAGCTTCAGGGCAGTGCAGGGACTTCAAGAGAGTTAAGGAAGGCTCCAGAGATTAGGGCAACAAATTCCGAAGGGAGCTAGTCAAACACCCCAGGACTAGGAGCAATAAGGGCAACATCCTGGATCAAGGATGATAAAAGATAAGGGATGTGATGCAGAAAGATCCCAAGTACAGGAGCAGATTAAGTGAGCCCACCAAGAGTTAACCAATCACAAAGAGACTGGTGGAGCTTTAGAATTATTAGGGAAAGAAGGTCTATATTCCCTGGGACACGGCTCCACTTCTGCTTCCTTGCCCTTCCCTGGCCTGGTTACACAGGCCTGGGAGTCCCACTTTATTTCTACTCCTTGTCTTTCTCTTCAATAAGCTTTTTTCTTTCCCTAAACAAATCTGCCTCTTGGCTTACTTGCTTGCCTGAGCGTCAGTGAAGTTGGCTGCTGTGGCTTCATGAGACACCAACCCATGGTGGTCTAGTGGATGGGACTCAGCACTGGCCCTGCAGCCTGGGATCCATTCCTGGATGGAGACTAGGCCTGAAAACCTGAAATTACAGTATCAGCACCATTACCTGTGTAACCTCACCGATGAGAAGGCTTATCACCTTCTTCCTCATCATACCAACCTCTGCATGGCAGTGAAAATAAAGGATGTTCTCCTTGTTCCCAAGGGTTCTCACACTGAAACCATCCAGCTAGATTTACTAGACCTGCTCTTTTTTTTTTTAAGATTAATTTATTTATTTATACAAGAATTGGAGTTCAGGCCTGATGCATGGGAAGGTGAGAGGATTCACCAGAGCCAGAGCGGGGAACAGAACAGGCAGAATGACGAAATACACTGCTGAGGGGAGCAGCGGGTGCAACAGGAGAGGTCTGTCGAGCCATGTGGGATCCTCGCTGGCCGGGGATCGAACCAGTGCTGCAGAGGATGCAGGCAGCTTCACAGCGCGGCGCTCAACCACCTGCGTCACCAGGGGAGGCCCTAGACCTGCTTTTGTCTATCACCTTCTAAAACTTCTCATTCACTGATGACTTTATCTTGACATAACTTAGTACTCCACACTATGATTCTTGTTTTCATTCTGGGTAATTTGTAGTAGATATTTCAACCAATGTCTTCATTCTTAGCTCCTTAATCTTATCTGGTCACTTCTCTCCCACTTCTCTCCCAGTCACAGGATGGAATATGTCAACAACTTACAAATGATTAATTCAAAAACCTCTCACATCATTACCTGAGCCTCGTAGCTGTCCTGTCAGCTATTTCCACCATGATGCTCATTTTGTCTCATGGAAATCCCCTTTAATCCTTCTGCTTCTTCCAATGTAATCTTTTTAGTCTGACTCAGTTCCTCATTTCAAGCATTCTCTTCTGCACACTTCACATTATCTTTTTAAGTAATTTTCTCTGACAAAGAAAAATAGTTGATGAAAAATCAATGAAAACCTCCTTTCCTTGCTAAGCATCAAACTAATTAGCATGCTACCTAAGAAAGCCATTAGTGAGACCCTCAGAACTTTAAGAGACAGACATCATTCAGAAATATTTCAACAAATACCTTTTATTTTCTTTTAAAATTTTTTTAAGGTTTATTTATGCATATAAGAACTCAAGTACAGGACAGAGATGCAGGGGGATGAGAAGATTTACCAGAGACAGAGTGGGGAGCAGAACAGGCAAATCTGCTGAAATACACCGTAGAGGGGAACAGAGGGTGAGACAGGAGAGGTCTGCTGCACCATGTGGGTAACTCCTTGGCCGGCCAGGGATCAAACTCGGCCAGAGGCTGCGGATTGCTTCATACTGTGCTCAACCCCTTCATTGCTGTGCTCAACCCCTTGCGCCACCAGGGAGGCCCCTAAAATATTATCATTTTAATATGTAACAGATATTTTTCTTCTTCCTTGTTGTCTTTGAAATTTCATGTGTATTTCATATTTACAGTACATCTCAACTCAGATATTAAATTTTCATCTAAAACATTTGATCTGTATTTAGGTTTCCTCAAATTTTTTTTAAAAAATTTATTTATTTATACAATCACTGGGTACAGTCAGAAGTACGGGAGGGTGAGAGAATTCACCAGAGCCAGAGCGGGGAGCAGAGCAGGCAGAAGGACCGAAGTACACTGCTGAGGGGAGCAGTGGGTGGCAGGAGAGGTCTGCATGCCATTTGGGACCCTCCCCTGGTGGCCGGGGAGCAGCTGGGGATCGAACCTGCGCTGCAGAGGCTGCGGGCAGCTTCACAACCCAGTGCTCAACCGCTGCGCCACCGGGGAGCCCCTAGGTTTCCTCAAATTTACATTTGTAGAAGTAAGTACACATGCTCCAGTCATTCCAAACACACAAGTTTTCCAATAACTGAATCAACGATTAGTTTCTACTTTAAATTTTGACTAATCATAATAAAATTAAAATTTCAGATCCTTGTTGTACTGGATAGTTTCAAGTGCTCAGTAGGCATCTGTGGCTAGTGCCTACTGCATTGGATAGTGCAGATTACAGCCTATTTCAATCAGCCCCCCACTTCAAATACCCTACTGTCTTTTCTAGTCAATTGTTTCTCTACATGGTTGCCTATGATGGTGACTGATCTGATTGATCTGATTTCTTTTGTACTTTTTGTCTTTCTCAGAATATTGTGAAAATAGAATGGCTAACTTACATCATTTAGTATAATGCTTTTCAGATTCATCCATGTTAAGAGTCTTTATTTTCTGCTAAAGATAACCTTAAACGTTATCCATACTAGTTTCCCAGCCCTCTAGTGGCGAGGTTGTTTTCCTTGAACTATTTCGTGTACCTAAGCAGAAACAGAATAAGGTTACAAAAATTCACAGTTTGCCAACACTGTTCCAAGTGCTTCCCTGTAAAGCATTACATATTTAACAATCATATAATTCTCAATCAGGAAATAGGCCCAGAAAAGTTAAGCAGCAAGCCCAGGAATATCACAGCTATTGAGTAGGAACCAGGATTTCAACCTAGGTAGTATGACTCACTCCATGCTCTTTCTTTTTTTTTTTAAAGATTTATTTATTTATGCATACAAGAGCTGGGGTACAGGCCAGAGGTGCGGGGGGTGAGAGGATTCAACAGAGACAAAGTGGGGAACAGAATAGGCAGATCAATTGAAGTACACTGCTGAGGAGAAAAGCAGGTGAGACAGGAGAGGTCTGCTGCACCATGTGGGTAGCCCCCAACCGGCCGGGTATCGAACTTGTGTTGCAGAGGCTGAGTACAGCCTCATAGGTTGTGTCTTAACCCCTTGCGCCACCAGGGATGCCCACTCATTCCATACTCTTAAGCTCTATTTCCCTCTACCTGCCCTGCCTCATTCCAGGGGATACAGAGCAAAGGAGATAAGCTGTGAGATTATTTGGTCACTATCTCTCCACTTTGTGATGGCCTCCCTTTTATGCCCAATACTGAAAATGGTATACAACTTTTCTTTCTTACTTGGACCACTGGAAAGTGAGGTTTATTCACTTAACAAAGTAATACTATTAGTGCACAACTATGGAATACCCATAGAACCCCATATTTGCATGCTCTAAAGGGTTCTGACCACCCATGTGCACAAAGGCAAAGCAGATTCTTAGTGTATAGGATCTTTAATAGAATCATTGTGCATTGAAAGAGAAGGAAGGATATATTTACTAATAATAGTTTAACAAAGCACCCCTCGTTACTCATCTCCTCATGGGAAAATGCCCAGTCAAAAAGTGTTGGCCCAAGCCCTCCCTGGTAGTGCAAGGAGTTAAATCTCAGAATTATGATGCTATCCACAGTAACTGCAGCATGAGTTCCATCACCAGCCAGGGACTACCCACATGGTGTAGCAGACCTCTCCTGTCTCACCTGCTGCTCCCCTTAGCAGTGTATCTCAGTCAACTTGCCTGTTCTGTTCCCCCACTCTGTCTCTGGTGAATCCTCTCACACACACCCCCGCCCATATAAGACCCCAATTCTTGTATGCATAAAATAAATAAATTTAAAAATAAATAAAAATGAAAATATTAACTCAACCTGAAACAGAACAAGAACTATAAAAATCAATACTCATTATTAATTCTAAGCAAAATGAGAAGTCATATCAATGATTAAGTCATATTAATGATTCTTCATTAAATGTCTAATTTTCTATTAATAAAAATTCCACTACATTGACAACAAGCCATAGGCTGGGTTTATCTTTCTTTCTTTCAAAGATTTTTTTTTAAAGATTTATTTATTTATATTTTATTTATTTATTTATTTATTTATTTATTTATACAAGTACTTTGTACAGTCAGAAGCACGGGAGGGTGAGAGAATTCACCAGAGCCAGAGCGGGGAGCAGAGCAGGCAGAAGGACGGAAGTACACCGCTGAGGGGAGCAGCGGGCGGCAGGAGAGGTCTGCGCTCCATGTGGGACCCTCCTCCTGTGGCCGGGGAGCAGCCGGGGATCGAACCGGCGCTGCAGAGGCTGCGGGCAGCCTCACAACCCAGCGCTCAACCGCTGCGCCACCAGGGGAGGCCCTCTTTAAAAGATTTTTTAAAAAGATTTATTTATTTATACATACAAGAGCTGGGGTATAGGGCAGAGGTGGGAGGATGAGAGGATTCACCAGAGTGGCAGTGGGGAGCGGAACAGACAGATCTACTGAAATATACTACTGAGGGGAGCAGTGGGCGAGACAGGAGAGATCTGTTGCACCATGTAGGTTAGCTCCCTTGCTGGGGAATGGAATCAGGCCATGAAGGTGAGCCATGGAGATGGTAGCACTGAGCCTTAACCCTAGGCCACAAGGGAGGCCCTTTTCCTTGTTTCTTGATAATTCCCACATATGCATAAATATTGAAGAGAAAAGTTAGTCGACTGTAAATTATGTTACTTGTGGCAAAATAATTTCGAAAGCAATGGACATAAATATGTATGTATAGCTGTTATAGCACAGCCCCGATATTGAATGGGTTGCCTGGCTGTGGGTCCTCACCCGCGTGCTTAAAAGGGACTTATTAATACTCCACTACAGGCACACACAAAAGGTTAATAAAAGGTTTATTTACAAGGGAAAAGGAAATAAGGAAAATGTACAACTCAGAGAGAAAATAGGGAAATAAAGTCTGTAATGCGTCCTACTCGATCCGCCGATCTGGAAACCCAAAGTCACTCTCAGAGCTGGCTGGATGCTGCTAGCTGGTGGAGAGCCAAAATGGGGGACCCCCCCCCAAAGCCCACGTGTCTGTCTTTATACTCACTTGGCTACTTAACCCCACCCTCAGGTCCCAGCCACCTTCCCCTTGGTGGTGATGGAATTTGGAGTTCCCAGTGTCTTTGGCTTTGGCCTGGGGTGGGAGTGGAGTCCACAAAGCCTGTATGGAATTAATGGAATTAACTTTAGGACATCCTTTTCCCTCTAACATATATATATATATATATATATGTATGTATGTATGTATACACATACACACACACTTACACACAGTGGGATTTTTAGTGCATATCCAAAACTACATTAAAAGATGTCATCATCTTGTTATAGGACAGGGAGAGGAGCAGCCCAAACCCCGCAAATCTGCCTATTCTAAATGGGTTCTGCCATCCACTGCATCAACACAAAACATATGAGACTTTAATGGGAAGGAACTTTAATAAAAACTAGGAAACAATACAGGAAAGGCAAAGAGTCTAGTTTCTAAATGAAGCACCCAAAGTTACCTGTCCCCTCGTGGGTAAAAGTCCATCCATATGGGAATGGCCCAGAGCAAGGCCCCAAAGTCTGCCACAAGTCTAAAGCATCTTCCAGTGGGGACCCACAGAAAAGGGTCAGAAACAACCAGACAAGCCCAGAAGGAAAAGAGCAAAATCAACATCAAGATAAAAGCTGCCATTGTCACCTCCCCATGGGTCTCACCCACATCTGTGTCACCCAGTCCAAGACCAAAAGACAAGCGCAGTTTCTTCACATGTCTCTAGGCTCCACGTTCCTCCGCCAGGTCTCCTGGCTCCATCCTGCTTCCTTCCTCAGTCTCTTCTGCAGCTTCTCCTCTCCCTGCTCAGCTCCACCCTCCCTTGGGTGGGGCAGGGAACCTCCCCCTTTCCTGGGGACCACCCTGTTACAATCTCTTTTCCTCCCCATTTGTGCAGGGCATTTTCCCATTTACAGGTGACAACTATTCTTTCACCTCCTTCAATCTGAATTGATAGCATCCTTTTCTTCACTTTGGAGTCCTGGGCTGTTAGGAAAGGAGGACAAGCTGCTTCACTGGAGGTACTAAAAATAAAGGACCTCTGAAATGCCAGATTTGTGAGTCAAGTAATTACCTTGGACTTGATGGAATCAGATGACTCCAGCCTCTGCTGACATCTGAAGGCCAGCAAATTAGAGACCTTAAGCAATAACCATCCAGCTATACTCAGTAATCCCAGGGACCCAGGATATTAAGTTATTTTGAGTCAGTACATTTTGTGATGCTTTGCTACATAGTAACTGATTACAGAAATGACATTTTTCCTCTATTAGTAGCCTTAAAGAATACAAAAACGCTAACATGAAGGGATATACGCATTCCTAGTTTCATTGCAGCACTATTTAGAATAGTCAAGCTATGGAAACAACATAAATGCGCCAAATCCTAAACTCTAACTGCAAAACTGAGGTTACCAGAGCAGGAGGAAAGAGAGCAAAGGAAGTGGTGGTCCAAAGGACTATGGTGGAGGGCCAATGAGTGTTTTGGTGATGGGTGTGGTGTGGTAACAGCACCTAGAAGGGGGAGATCCTAAATCTCTAAATCAAACAATGCTGCAAACCAGTTATCTCAATTAAGAAAAAGGAAGTTGTTCAAACCACTACATTTTGTGATGATTTGCTACACAGTAATAGAGCACAGATCATTGCACAACACTATAAATGTACTTAGTATCACCTCCCTGGTGGCACAAGGGGTTAAGAGGCAGCACTATGAAGCTACCCGCTGGCCAGGGAGGTGACCCACATAGTGCAGTAGACCTCTCCTGACTCACCTGCTGCTGCCCTCAGCTGTGTATTTCAGTCAGTCTGCCTGTTCTGTTCCCCACTCTGTCTCTGGTGGATCCTGTGGTGTAGCTACCTTGAATACAGGTTGGGAGTGCCTCAAAAAGTTAAATAGATAATTACTATGTGACCCAAAATTTCATTCCTATGTACCTAAGAGAATTGAAAACTTTTACATGATGGGTCATAGTATTGTGTGCAATAGCTAAAATAAGGAGAGTACCTAAATGGTCAACAACAGGACAAAGAGTGGACGAAATGTGTTTTCCATATAAATAGTTTTAGCTACTAAAAGTGTTAGGGGGAAAAGGATGTCCCAAAGCAAATTCCATATAGGCTTTGTGGACTCCACCCCCACCCCAGGTCAAAGCCAGACACTGGGAACTCCAAATCCCATTACCACCAAAGGGAAGGTGGCTGGGACCTGAGGGTGGGGTTAAGCAGCCAGGTGGATACAAAAGGCAGACACGTGGGCTTTGGGGATCCCCCATTTTTGGCTCTCGGCCAGCTCTGAGAGTGACTTTGGGTTTCCAGGTCGTCGGATCGGGTAGGACGCATTAAAGACTTTATTTCCCTATTTTCTCCCTGAGTTGTACATTTTCCTTATTTCCTTTTCTCTTGTAAATAAACCTTTTATTAACCCTTTTGTGTGTGTCTGTAGTAGAGTATTCATAAGTCCCTTTAAAGCGCGCGGGTGAGTGTTATAGGACAGGGAGAGGGGCAGCCCAAATCCCGCAAACCTGCCTATTCTAAATGGGTTCTGCCATCCACCGCATCAACACAAAACCCATGAGAATTTAATGGGAAGGAACTTTAATAAAACTAGGAAACAATACAGGTAAGGCCAAGAGTCTAGTTTCTAAATGAAGCACCCAAAGTTACCCGTCCCCTCGTGGGTAAAAGTCCATCCATATGGGATTGGCCCAGAGCAAGGCCCCAAGGCCTGCCACAAGTCTAAAGCATCTTCCAGTGGGGACCCACAGAAAAGGATCACAAACAACCAAACAAGCCCGGAAGGAAAAGAGCAAAATCAACATCAAGATAAAAGCTGCCATGGTCACCTCTCCACGGGACTCATCCACATCTGTGTCACCCAGTCCACGACCAAAGACAAGCACAGTTTCTTCACGTGTCTCTAGGCTCCATGAGCCTCCTCCAGGTCTCCTGGCTCCATCCTGCTTCCTTCCTCAGTCTCTTCTGCCGCTTCTTCTCTTCCTGCTCAGCTCCACCCTCCCTTGGGTGGGGCAGGGCACCTCCCCCTTTCCTGGGGACCACCCTGTTACAATCCCCCCTTTTAATTTTTATTCCACCATATCTATGGTGGCACAGATCTCAGAGTGTAATCTTAGGAGACAGTCTTTTTTTCAGGGTTACAATGTGTGTAAGAGAAGCAACAATTAGTCAGCAGCATTGTCCATGAATGTCCAGTATGACAGTTTCATTACTTAAAAATAGTCCATTATCCAAGCCAAAAGAAAAAAATTTGGAGCATTGGCTAAAACAAGATAGCAAATATATCAAAATCACAGGGAAAAAATGTTAAAATGGTTCAACTTATGCAAAAACGAATTGTCTCAACCTTGATCCCAAACTTTAACAGCATAGCAAAAGTTTGCAAACTAAATGTACTTTTAAACCATTTTTCCTATTTTTGCATAAAATCACAGGGCAGAAATAACTAACAGCAATTTTTAGCTGGCTTTGTTGAAATACTCCATACAGGATCAGAGCGAACCGGTGGCATCCAGTCGATGCAGGCTTCAGGTATAAAGTTGGTCTCATCAGACTCCACCTGGGCTTTCCTCTTCTCGAGGGTACCAGGGCATTTTCGTTGGCCGGGTTGTCCAGTCCTGCCAATGGAGGCAAGCTTCCTCACCTTCTTTGGAGGTCTCTGGAACCCTACGAACAAGGCAAACAGGTTCTCCTCTTCTTGGTTCAGCTCTTTTTCAACTTTCTGGAAGAACTCCACACAAAGCCACACAATCAAACTCACGTCCAATTTTTGTTAAAACAGACAAAATCCCTATGGAAGTTATGCAAAAACAGACTAAGATAAGTAGCAAAATTACTACCACTATTTGTATGCCGTGTTGGTATCAAGGGGAGAGAAAATGTGACAAGTTAGCTTTGCTGGAAAAAAAATTGCAACCTTTCTGCAGATCCTGGTTACTCAAAACAAAACAAAACAAAACAAAAACTACACGGATTCAGGACAGAATGCATAAAAAAATTTCCAGTATTATGTCAAAGAAAACTTAGTAAATGTCAGGTGTATTTCCAGGTCTATTGAGTCCTTTGTAGGAAAGTTTTTTTTTTTACTCTCAACAGTTCCATCAATAGGAATCTGTTGAGACCTTTTCTCCCTATATTTTCAGAAACAATTCCTGTAGATATTAAACAATTGAAGTATACAATATTACAAGGTGACAATCATCATTGACAATTTACATCCATATCAGGTCAAGGTGTTATTACCCGATTTCCCAAAGTGACAATGCTTCCCTTCTAGTTTTACTCTACTAGGTGAGCCAAATAGAACAAATTCATCTAATGCCTTTCCCAGGAGGAAAGGGAGAAACTTTGTGGAGTGTCTCAGGAGCTCTACTGAGGTTCCACAAAATTTCCTTGCATCAGTCAAATGACAGGCCACCAAATTTGTACTTGAATTTAGATTTCTGGGAAGCTTTGCCATAAATATCAGAAAATTAACAGAAACAACAATATTCAATCTCTATGAAGGCACAGGCTTAGTTCAGTAGCACAATGTTGACAATCAAACCATAACTTTTTGTTTTTCTCATAACTGGAGACTTTTTTTTTTTTTTTCAACATCTATGGGCACCATGTATACCAATTTGTCGATCACTGGAGGTCAAGACGGTTAGACACAAGGACATACAGACATACAACATATAGACAAAGACAGTTTTTTTTTTTATGCCACGTAGAATATGTTATGTAACTGTAGTTTTACTCCATAGGCTCAGGAAAAAAAATGTCAAAGTCCAAAAAAAAATGTGGAGTGTTGCTGGCAGAAAAATTTCCAGTTGTCATCCTACAAACCTAAGACTTTGGAAATAGGAAGGAAAAATTTTATTAATCACAAGGGTTACACGACCTTGTTTATCACCTTAGGGTTTTCAGTGTTGAAGACTTTTTATTAGAAGTCAATCCTGGGGTATTCTGTACAGCAACTGAAAGAATAAAAGTAACAGTTAACTTTTAAGCAAAAGGAGTCATCTCTTGTTAGCCACCAAGCAGGCATTCCTTGGGTTTCCTGGAATAGAACCTGAAAAAGCAAAATCAAAATATCAGTAATTAACTTTCAATTAAAAGGAGTCATCTCCTTACTTCTGTTAGCCACTCTGGGACAGAAGCTGAAAGAGCAGATTAAACATCTAAGCACAGATTACACCTCCCCCACACTAGGGAGGGACAACAACAACACAGGTATGAAAACCTGGTACAGTTACATGATGCACCCTAAAGAGTGCTTTCCATAACAGACCTTTCTCAGTAGGAAGCAGAAACTTAGAATCTTGTCTTACACCAGCAATTGAACAAATCCAGTATTCAAAATGGCAAACATGCCCAAAACAAATTGTGTAGACAAAATTCACAGTAGCAAATCCTTTCAGACTCAGTGGTAGTAATTTTTGCTACTTATTTCAGAGTCTGTTTTTGCATAACTTCCATAGGGATTTTGTCTGTTTTAACAAAAATTGGACGTGAGTTTGATTGTGTGGCTTTGTGTAGAGTTCTTCCAGAAAGTTGAAAAAGAGCTGAACCAAGAAGAGGAGAACCTGTTTGCCTTGTTCGTAGGGTTCCAGAGACCTCCAAAGAAGGTGAGGAAGCTTGCCTCCATTGGCAGGACTGGACAACCCGGCCAACGAAAATGCCCTGGTACCCTCGAGAAGAGGAAAGCCCGGGTGGAGTCTGATGAGACCAACTTTATACCTGAAGCCTGCATCGACTGGATGCCACCGGTTCGCTCTGATCCTGTATGGAATATTTCAACAAAGCCAGCTAAAAAATTGCTGTTAGTTATTTCTACCCTGTGATTTTATGCAAAAATAGGAAAAATAGTTTAAAAGTACATTTAATTTGCAAACTTTTGCTATGCTGTAAAAAAGTTTGGGATCAAGGTTGAGAGAATTCGTTTTTGCATAAGTTGAACCATTTTAACATTTTTTTCCCTGTGATTTTGATATATTTGCTATCTTGTTTTAGCCAATGCTCCAAATTTTTTTCTTTTGGCTTGGATAATGGACTATTTTTAAGTAATGAAACTGTCATACTGGACATTCATGGACAATGCTGCTGACTAATTGTTGCTTCTCTTACACACATTGTAACCCTGAAAAAAAGACTGTCTCCTAAGATTACACCCTGAGATCTGTGCCACCATAGATATGGTGGAATAAAAATTAAAAGGGGGGATTGTAACAGGGTGGTCCCCAGGAAAGGGGGAGGTGCCCTGCCCCACCCAAGGGAGGGTGGAGCTGAGCAGGAAGAGAAGAAGCTGCAGAAGAGACTGAGGAAGGAAGCAGGATGGAGCCAGAAGGAGACCTGGAGGAGGCTCATGGAGCCTAGAGACACGTGAAGAAACTGTGCTTGTCTTTTGGTCGTGGACTGGGTGACACAGATGTGGGTGAGACCCGTGGGGAGGTGACCATGGCAGCTTTTATCTTGATGTTGATTTTGCTCTTTTCCTTCCGGAAAAGATTTTGCTCCTTTCCTTGTCCGGTTGTTTGTGACCCTTTTCTGTGGGTCCCCACTGGAAGATGCTTTAGACTTGTTGCAGGCTTTGGGGCCTTGTTCTGGGCCGATCCCATTTGGATGGAGTTTTACCCACGAGGGGATGGGTAACTTTGGGTGCTTCATTTAGAAACTAGACTCTTTGCCTTACCTGTATTGTTTCCTAGTTTTATTAAAGTTCCTTCCCATTAAAGTCTCCTATGTTGTGTGTTGATGCGGCGGATGGCAGAACCCATTTAGAATAGGCAGGGTTGCGGGGTTTTGGGCTGCCCCTCTCCCTGTCCTATAACATGAGGACCCACAGCCAGGAACCCGTTTAATATCGGGGTTGCTCTGTAACAAAAGGAATTAAGTGCTGATACATGCTACAGCATGCCCCTTAGTGTCATAGAAGCCAGACACAAAAACCTATATAAGATTTTATTAATATGAAATATCTAGTAGGCAATTCCATAGAGACAGAAAGCCGGTTAATGGTCTGCCAGGAGATGGAAGGAGCAGTGATTAACTGTTTAATGGGAGGCCGTTTCTTTTGGGTTGGGTGCGGGTCCTTGCACACTTTATGCATGTACTACTAAAAGTCACTAAATTGTACAAAACAAAATATTTTAAACAGTGAATTACATGCTGTGAAATTTATCTCAATTTTTAAAAAGATGCCACAGGATTCGCATTCTTCCAAGTACACGAATTAGGAGGGGAGGAAAAAGGCAAAAACACAAAATGGCTGCGTCCTCGTCGAATCACGTGACTGCCGATTCCGCGCACCCTAATGAAAGTCTTTCCTTCGGAGTTTGCGCAAAGACACAGTGGGGCTCATTGTTAGGCGAAGCCAAGGAAACGCTCTCTTGCGCACTCCAGTTCTAGGCGCGCTCGGAAAGACGTATAGAATGGCGAGCTGGGGAGCGCGCACGTAGAACGTGAGCCCGTAAGCGCCTTTCCTCCAAGAGATGGGGAGGAGGGGAGAGGCGAGGAGGAAGAGGGGAAGTTGGCGCATGCGCCTAAGCCTGACGGGTTTGAAATGGCTTCGGTGCTAGCTGGGATCCGACTCAGGTGAAGGTCTGGTCCTCGCGATTGGAGCTCCGGGCGGCCGAACAGGGGTCTTAACGTCCTGTCGAGTCCACGGAGAGGGCCCGGAACAACTATTTTGGTAGCGCGGCGTCCGTAGGCTAGAGACGGTGGGGCTCTCGTGGGACTGGGGCGGGAGGGACACGGCCCCTTTTGTGCGGGTCGGAGCAGGCCCCGCGCGGCCGGCCCCTCCCCCACCGCCTGGCTCCTTTACCGCGGGCCTCAGGTGGCCCTGGCGCCCCTCGGCCTGGGCCCGGCGGGGCGGGAGGGGCGACCGATCGCCCTCCCGCGCTCATCGCCGCTGCGGCTTCAGCCTCCTGGCCTCTGGCCCGGGGCGTCCGGGCTGCTGGCGGCGGCGTGGGTTTTTGGAGATAGGTGCCTTCCCCCCATCTCCCAAATGGGGAGTTTAGGGGCCAGGCTTCTCACATACCCCTCCAGGCACTCTGCCCAGTCTCGGGGGACGGAGGACCCCTCCTTCCCTGCGCGCAGTCTGCGCGGAGCTGGGACTGCAGGAAGATGGTTGGCAGAACTCTGGCCCCTCCGAGTCGTGGGGGATGGGGGGGTGCGCCGACCGCGGGCTTTTGCCTATTCAGACTCGATTTTGGGGGGGAGGGGTCTGCGCCGTGGTTCTCGAAGGGGCATCCGTTATTTCAACTGTCTTTACCCACGAGAAAGGGGAGGGAAAAGGAGCCCCTCTCCCCTCCCCCCAGTTCTTTGCCTGTCCTAGAAAGTAAGGAGATGTTCGTTATTTCTGTGATATTCTTTAATATTTTTAATTCCTTAACAATATTTGGTGTTTGTCCGGATTTCCGTTATTGGTTTCTTTAAAGTCCCAACTCATTGCCAAAAGAAATACGCAGGGTGTGTTTCTTTTGAACGTAAAGCTGTGAACTTTTTGAGAAAGGGAAGGGTCTTCTGATTAATTTCTGACAGTTTGTAGTCAAAAGTACAGTCTGTAGCGTCTACCCAGTGTCTTGAAATTGCGCACTTTGGTGAACTTCTTCATGTAAAGTGTTTTTGCTGCGCATCAGGCGATCCTATGCCGCATGTTACTTAATAAATAGCTCTTCGAAGGTGTCCTAGACAAATTAAACCTGCCTTTAAAGTATCCTTTTGTGATATTTACAATTTGATTGAATTTTAAAGTGTGGATCCTTTCTTAATAGATCGCTGCTATAGAAGACAAACGAACGAAAGTTTTTTTCCCCTTTCGTCATGGCCCAGTTTGGAGGACAGAAGAATCCGCCATGGGCTACTCAGTTTACAGCCACTGCGGTATCTCAGCCAGGTCAGGCTCTCTTAGTGTAAAGGGGGGGCTGGGTGGCATCTTCAAGCTGTGTGAATTAGACTATGCATAATGTTACAAAATGTTTGCAAATGATACGCCATTTCTGTTTATCTATGAAACTCCTTTTAAAAAAAATTATATGTCAGCAAGCAAAAAATCTGCTTTATACAGCAGTTTGGACTTTGTTATAGTCTTTCCAAACCTTAAAGTAACTTTTTTTTTTTTTTTTACAGATTTATTTATTTGTGCATACAAGAGCTTGGGTACAGGGCAGAGGTGTGGGGGTGGTGAGAGGATTCACCAGAGACAGTGGGGAATAGAACAGGCAGACTGCCCGAAGTACACTGCTGAGGGGAGCAGTGGGTGAGACAGGAGAGGTCTGCTGCACCAGGTGGGTTGCTCCCTGGTAGGCTGGGGATCGAACTCCTGCTGCTTAACCCCTTGCACCACCAGGGAGGCCCATAAAGTTACTTTTAATTGACTTAATTATGTTAGAGGTTAGCACCCATTCATTCATTAGAATTTACCTCCTTTGGGTGTTAAGGTAATCAGTATTCACAACTTATGTTTAAAAGTAAATGTATTAAAACATCCATACTTTATGAAAAAGTATATATGACTGCTTTTCACTTGTTTGAATTTAGAAAAGCCAACTTTAAAGAATTTTCAAATAAAGGAAAAAGGTATAAAAGGAGCAAATGGTAAATTAGATTTTCAAAATAAAGTTAACAAAAAATGTCAATGAAACGGTTTTAATAAATTTCTTTCTACTGCTCTAATGAGGAATTTTTTGCCTTTTCTCGACTTATGGTTTGGATCTTGAATGTTTTCTAAGCATTCTTAGGATAAAAATTTGAATTTGAGTACCCGAAAATTTGCAGCTTTTTCTATTAATATGAATATATTTCTATTTATATTTGATACTAGTTTTTTGCTGGTACTAGTTTTTTGCTAATTTACTTAAAATATCTATTTATTTTTAAAGATAGGGTTTTTTTTAAATTTTTATTTATTTATACAAGCACTGGGTACAGTCAGAAGCGCCCGAGGGTGAGATAACTCACCGGGGCGGGGAGCAGAGCAGGCAGAAGGACCGAAGTACACTGCTGAGGGGAGCAGGGGGTGGCAGGAGAGGCCTGCGCGCCATGTGGGACCCTCCTCCAGTGGCCAGGGAGCAGCCGGGGATCGAACCGGCGCTACAGAGGCTGCGGGCAGCTTCGCAATCCAGTGCTCAACCGCTGAGCCACCGGGGAGGCCCTAAAATATCTATTTATAATTTGAGGTCAGGTGCAGAGACACCATGATCCACTAAAATGAATCTTCTAAAATTTAGTTGACATGATTATTTTGTTAAGTAGGTGACCCTAAATGGATATTTTAGGTTTTTAATTTTAATTACTCTTGATTTTGAGGGTATAAATTATGTATAGTTCTTCAGGAAAATGAAAATAATATGAAATAAAAGTTACGGATTATTCAGATCCAAGTTTTTCTTGTGTTAAATATTGCGGAATCTGGTTTTGATTTATTCTTGATGAAACAGGAATTCTTAGCAACAGCACTGTCCGGAAGCAAGTGCTATATTACTGATATTTCAGTAAACTAGGGATGTTTTCCGTACTTTTATCTGCATATAATTTGTTTTCAATTCTTGTGCTGTATTGGTCTAGTAAAATAGCTGTGATAGTGGAATTATCTGTAACTCTTAACATTTATGTTGTAATTACTTAAATGTACATTATTCTGTTTGGTTTTTTATTTTTTTTTTATTTTTATTTTTTTTATTTTTTTTTTTAATAGAGGCATGTTTTATTTATTTATTTGTTTGTTTGTTCGTTTGTTTTGTTTATACATGCACTGGGTCAGAAGTGCGGGAGGGTGAGAGAATTCACCAGAGCCAGAGCGGGGAGCAGAGCAGGCAGAAGGACCGAAGTACACTGCTGAGGGGAGCAGCGGGCGGCAGGAGAGGTCTGCGCACCATGTGGGACCCTCCTCCGGTGGCCGGGGAGCAGCCGGGGATCGAACCTGCGCCGCTGAGGCCACAGGCGGCTTCGCAACCCAGCGCTCAACCGCTGCGCCACCGGGGAGGCCCCTGTTTGGTTTTTTAGACTGAGCGCAGGAGACACAAGTTTATAAAACTTGGCAAAGACAAAATCAATAGTGAATATAGGTCTCCCTTTTCATATTTAGTAATAATGATTCAAATATGGGATTTATATAAACAGAGTTTGTATTTGTCCTGTATGACACTACTTAGGGATTTTCTTGGAATTGTCATTAATCAGAACTTTCCAAATTTAAATTTGATTGCTCTGTCATGACTTCAGTAAATAGAAATGGTTTTGTTAGTGTCTATACGTTGCTATAAAAGTGAAAAATGATGTAAAAAAATATATAAAATAAAATTTAAAAAATTACAAAAAAATCCTGCTGTAGGTTCTAAATAGAACTGTGAAGTGACATTCTTTTTATTAAAATATTTAATTTTTAGGGCCTCCCCGGTGGCGCAGCGGTTGAGCGCTGGGTTGCGAAGCTGCCCGCAGCCTCTGCGGCGCCGGTTCGATCCCCGGCTGCTCCCCGGCCACCGGAAGAGGGTCCCGCATGGCGCGCAGACCTCTCCTGCCGCCCGCTGCTCCCCTCAGCAGTGTACTTCGGTCCTTCTGCCTGCTCTGCTCCCCGCTCTGGCTCTGGTGAATTCTCTCACCCTCCCGCGCTTCTGACTGTACCCAGTGCATGTATAAACAAAACAAACAAACAACCAGCAAACAAATAAATAAAGCATGCCTCTATAAAAAAAAAAAAAAAATATTTAATTTTTAGGTGTTGTGTTTTGGGCTGCTTCCTGAATGCTTAATATTTTCTTGTCCTACTTTAAAGCCCTTTTCAGATCTTTTAGAGCTAGTCTAGCAAATTTCTGTCAAATTTTTTTTAGTCCCACAACAATAAAAAACCTTATTTATCCCTAGTCTTAATGAAGAACATTTTAACCTATGTATAAGCTTTTTCTCCTGGGATCTTCAAATGTAATTTGAGAAAAAATCCAATGGAGGACATGAAAAGGACAATCAGGGTAAAAGTATAAGTATCAGTTATTCTTTTTTTTTTTTTTTTAAAGATTTATTTTTATTTATTTATACAAGCACTGGGTACAGTCAGAAGTGCGGGAGGGTGAGAGAATTCACCAGACCCAGAGCAGGGAGCAGAGCAGGCAGACTGAAGTACACTGCTGAGGGGAGCAGTGGGCGGCAGGAGAGGTCTGTGTGCCATGTGGGACCCTCCCTCCGGTGGCTGGGGAGCAGCTGGGGATCGAACCGGTGCTGTAGAGGCTGTAGGCAGCTTCGCAACCCAGCGCTCAACTGCTGCGCCACTGGGGAGGCCCGGTATCAGTTATTCTGTATTTACAAATATATACCCATAGAAATATGCCAGATATATTATATAAGAGGTTACTGTCAGTTCAAGTGATAGTGCAACAGAAAAGGGCTATGTGTATAATTCAGCTCAAATATTTTGATCAATGTTTCTGACTTATTTTCTCTTGAGACCAATATAAAAATTACCACTATTACCTTTTTAAAATATAACTTAGTATAGTTTTGCTCAGTTAATGGCTTTATTTTCCATTTTCTAGCAAGATTACTCATTTGTATGAGTTAAATTCTCAGCTAACGGTTATTTGAAAATTATTGTACCCTCACAGATGAACATTTTTTTATGAACATTTTAAATATTAAAAACATCAGTGAGGACTGCCCTGTTGGTGCAAGGGGTTAAGATGCAACCTATGAAGCTATCCGCAGCCACTGCAGCAGTTCAGTCCCTAGCCAGGGAGCTACCCACATGGCGCAGCAGACCTCTCCTGTCTCTCCTGCTGCTCCCCTCAGCAGTGTATTTCAGTCAGTCTGCCTGTTCTGTTCCCCACTGTCTCTGGTGAATCCTCTCACCCCCCACACTTCTGGCCTTGTATGCATAAATAAATAAATCTTTTTTTAAAAAATAAAAACTTCAGTGAAAGCCTGTACATTGGTTATTTACTCTTGAAATTTGTTACAAAATTGAAACTACTATTTGAATTGTTCTGATTAATTTTAATACTGAGCTTATTCAATTAGGGCGAATGAGTAATTCCTAGATGTCATGATCTGTCATCTTTAATATTTTTCCTTTTACTCCCATATTTAGTCATTTGTCAAACCTTGACCGTTGTTCTCCTTTGAAAACACAAATTTATTCCTTGCTTTTTCATTTAATGTAATGTAAAGTGTAGGCATTCTGTACTTAACATTTGGATAATCTTATCAGTAGCAGCTTTTCCTTACAACTGCCATGCCAAAGTCTCAACTTTCAGGCCCACTCATGTCTTTCCCAAAACTTTTTTTTTTCCAAAGATTTATTTTTATTTATTTATGCATGAAAGAACTGGAGTTTAGGCCAGAGGTGCAGGGGTGGAGGGTTGAGAGGATTCACCAGAGACAGAGTAGGGAGCAAAATAGGCCAACCTACTGAAGTATACTGCTGAGGGGGGTACTGGGCAAGACAGGAGGGACTGCTGTGGCATGTGTGGGCTAGCTCGCTGGCTGGGTATCTCAGGCCTTCGCGGTGATAGCTCTAAGACTTTAACCTCATGCTACCAGGGAGGACTCCAAGATTTTATTTTCTAACCCATAGTTCTTGCCATAAGTTCTTTGCTTAAGTCAGGAATCTCCTTCATTGTTCACTTGGTGGTGATGCTCAAACTTTATTATACTTTATTTAATTCTAACTCCTTTTTTTTTGCTTTCCTTTCTTCCTTGATATGTTAGTTCTTGGTTTTGCTTCTTTCCAACACATCTGTTAGATGTGCTAAAGCATAATTTCAATCAAAATCACATTTTTTTCCAAAGCAGAATTCGACCTGAGCTAATCTATCTCAACTTCGTTCTCTAACAGATGAAACACTGATGTCCAGAAAGGTTTAGAAATTTAGACTTCACAGAAAGTCATAGCAGAGCCAGTATTAGGATCTCTGAATTGTGATTTATTATATCTTCCACTATTCTCTTGTTTTATTCACAAAAAATATCTTCAAGGACTTTTATAGTTCAGGGTCTTCTGTCATCTTTCCGTTAATTTCCCCCCCCCCTTTTTTTAAGATATATTTATTATTTATACAAGAATAGGGGTATAGGCCAGATGTGTGGGAGGGTGAGAGGATTCATCAGAGACAGAGCCAGAAACAGAACAGGCAGACTTGACAAAATACACTGCTGAGGGGAGCAACGGGCGAGACAGGAGAGGTCTGTAGCGCCATGTGGGACCCTTCTGGCTGGCCGGGATCAAACAGGTGCTGCAGAGGCTGCGGACAGCTTCACAGCACTGCACTCAACCACCTGAGCCACCAGGGAGACCCTCCAGTCTTATATCTCAAGACGGAAATACTTGTTTTTAATATTGACCCTATTTCTCTGTCCTCGCTGAAGCTGTAGTTTGTCTTCAGTGACAGTTATATTTGGATCAGAGATTTTAGGTTTGAAAATGTAGTTTTTCATTGTAAAAAGAAACATTGAGAGTTCAGCAAATCAATGACATGATCTTTTTTTTTTATAATTTATTTTTTTTAAGATTTATTTATTTATGCATATAAGAGCTGGGGTACAGGCCAGAGGTGTGGGGAGGTGAGAGGATTTACCAGGGACAGAGTGAGAAACAGAACAGGTAGATTGAGATACACTGCTGAGGAGAGCAGCAGGTGAGTCAGGAGAGGTCTGCTGTGCCATGTGTGTAGCTCCCTGGTCAGGATTGAACTCATGCTGTAGAGGCTGCGAATATCTTCATAGGTTGTGTCTTAACCCCTTGCCCCACCAGGGAGGCCTGGCATGATCTTTAAATAGCCCTTAGATCAACTGTATCTTGTTGGGGAACCTTCCATATATCTAACTCAAAATCTTATGTGTATATTTGTAGTAATATTAATGTGTGGATTTAGCAGATTCAGACCTATTTTGTCACCCAATCTTTTGACTGTTTCTATTTATAAGGAGATTATATCCTGTTGAGAAAAATGAATTAGTTCAGGAATTAGACATAGTCATTTATGTGATATGTGGTGCTTTAACACTTGAGTGACATTAATAACCAATACAAGTGTTTCAAGTATAACTCCATTTTCTGCCTTTTTATTCTGATGTCTTTTTTTTTTAATAGAGGCATGTTTTATTTATTTATTTATTGGTTTTTTGTTGTTGTTGTTGTTGTTTATATATGCACTGGGTAGTCAGAAGCGCGGGAGGGTGAGAGAATTCACCAGAGCCAGAGCGGGGAGCAGAGCAGGCAGAAGGAGCGAAGTACACTGCTGAGGGGAGCAGCGGGCGGCAGGAGAGGTCTGCGTGCCATGTGGGACCCTCCTCTGGTGGCCGGGGAGCAGTTGGGGATCAAACCGGCGCCGCAGAGGCCGCGGGCAGCTTCGCAACCCAGTGCTCAACCGCTGCGCCACCGGGGAGGCCCTATTCTGAAGTCTTTTAATCCCCCCCATCTTTTAAAACTCCAGTCTCTTGAATCAGTAGCTCAGATTATTCAATACCTGATATATTATGTTAACGTCACTTAGATTAGTTAATCCTTAATAGAGTTGGATTTTTGCAACCTACTTGGTAAAAAGGATTGCTGCTTATGTAGGTTTACCTTGTTTAAACAATACTGATGCTATGTAGTAACACATTGTTGCTAAAACATTTTTCTGCTCTTCTGAACGTGTCTTCCTTGTGCTCTTATACATTGAGAACTGCATTAACATACAAAACTGCAAACTCGTGAGTTACCTGTCTATTCTGAGTTTACTGTGCAGCTCATGTTTATGTAGCTATGACTTCTCTCACACTGTGTATTTTGTGACCTGGGAGCTAATTTTGATTTTTATAACTGAAAATATATTGGAAGTAGCATTGAAAATTAGAATTAACTTTGGGTGATGCAGACTCCTTGCAAGAATTGGGGGTCTCAAAGTATGTAAATACCAGATTATAAATGATTATCACATAAATGATTTCAACTGCCTAGAAGGTTGACTGAAATTTGAATAATAGGTAAAAGAGACAACAGTCAAGATCACTAAGTCACCATTACATGGAGCTTTGAGAATGGAAGAACAATGGTCTACTAGGATATTACCTTTTTTGTTTTTTTAAAGATTTACTTTATTATTTATGCATACAAGAACTGGGGTACAGACCAGAAGTGCAGGGGGTGAGAGACTTCACCAGACAGAGTGGGGAACAGAACAGGCAGATTGAGAGCGGTCGCATCAGGAGAGGTCTTCTGTGCCATGTGGGTAGCTCCCTGGATGGCCGGGGATCGAACTTGTGCTGCAGAGGCTACTTATTGCTTTATAGGTTGCGTCTTAACCCCTTGCACCACCAGGGAGGCCCTACCAGGATATTATCTTTATAGAGACTAGCAACATCCCAATATAATAGTGATTAGTTAAGCTTCATTTACCCCTTCCTCATAGAACAGCATTCTTCACCAAGAAGAATTTTCTGTGATGGCAGATACATTCTGTATCTTGGTTGTCTAATATAGTAGTCACTAGTGGCATATGGCTATTGAACACTTTAAATGTTGTTAATGTGACCGAGGAACTGAATTTCTTATTTATTTTTTTTAATTTTAACTGATTTATATTGAAATAGCCACTCATCTGGTGGCCAGTATATTGGAGAGTAAAGTTATACAAGATTATAACACTTGAGGGCCTTCCCGGTGGCTCAGCAGGTTGAGCGCAGCGCTGTGAAGCTGTCCGCAGCCTCTGCAGCACGGGTTCGATTCCTGGCCGGCCAGGGAGCAACCCACATGGCGCGGGAGACTTCTCCTGTCTCTCCTGCTGTTCCCCTCAACAGTGTATTTCGGTCAGTCTACTTGTTCTGTTCCCCACTCTGTCTCTGGTGAATCCTCTCACCCTTGCCTCTGGCCTGTACCCGTTTTTGTATAAATAAAATAAATCTTTTTTTAAAAAAAGATTATAACACTTGAAATATTCGATATATAAAAATTCTATTTTGGGGCCTCCCCGGTGGCGCAGTGGCTGAGCGCTGGGTTGCGAAGCTGCCCGCAGCCTCTGCAGTGCCGGTTCGATCCCCGGCTGCTCCCCGGCCACCAGAGGAGGGTCCCACATGGCGTGCAGACCTTTCCTGCCGCCCGCTGCTCCCCTCAGCAGTGTACTTCGCTCCTTCTGCCTACTCTGCTCCCCGCTCTGGCTCTGGTGAATTCTCTCACCCTCCCGCGCTTCTGACTGTACCCAGTGCTTGTATAAATAAATAAAGATAAATCTTTAAAAAAAAAAATTCTATCTTGTACCTTGATTTCTTATTCTTAAAAGGTAGTGAATATTGGGCCTCCCCGGTGGCGCAGCAGTTGAGCGCTGGGTTGCAAGGCTGCCCGCAGCCTCTGTGGCGCCGGTTCGATCCCCGGCTGCTCCCCGGCCACCAGAGGAGGGTCCCGCATGGAGTGCAGACCTCTCCTGCCGCCCGCTGCTCCCCTCAGCAGTGTACTTCGGTCCTTCTGCCTGCTCTGCTCCCCACTCTGGCTCTGGTGGATTCTCTCACCCTCCCGCGCTTCTGACTGTACCCAGTGCATGTACTAACAAAATAAACAAATAAATAAATAAATAAAATATGCCTCTATTTAAAAAAAAAAAAAGGTAGTGAATATTTTCAGTCATTGGGTGCATTATGGGCTTAGAATAGAATCTCAAAAACTAATTTCAGAAGGTTGATAGGACCCACTAGTTAGAACTTATGCCCTAGATTTTGCTATCTTTTCCTCTATTCTCATTGCAGTTAACCTCATTTTGAACCTCCATTGGTGTTGATATTTCCTTTCTATTTAAAGCCATTTCATTAATGTGGTTCACTTCTCTGCCTATCTATGATATGACTTACCTTAAAAATAAAAGATGATACAGGGGGCCTCTCTGGTCGCGCAAGGGGTTAAGCATAGCACTATGAAGCTGTCCGCAGCCTCTGCAGCATGAGTTCAATCCCCAGCCAGCAAGCAACCCACATGGCACAGCAAACCTCTCCTGTCTTGCCTGCTGCTCCCCTCAGCTGTGTTTTCAGTCTGCCTGTTTTGTTCCCCACTCTTTCTCTGGTGAATCCTCTCACCGACACCTCAGGCCTTACCCCGGTTCTTGTATGCATAAATAAATCTTTAAAAAAAGATAATGTGGTATGCACTTAGTTACCGTGTATTTATCCCATTTGGGATGTTTATTCCCACCTCAGAGTCTCCTTCCCCTTTTTAAATAAAGATCTCATTTTTTAAAATTTTGTTTTTATTTTTTAAATTTTTATTTTTATTTATACATACAAGAACTAGGGTGTAGGCCAGAGGTGCAGGGGGTGAGAGGATTCACCAGAGAGTGGGGAACAAAACAGGCAGATCTCCTGAAATATAGTGCAGAGGGGAGCAGCAGGCAAGGCAGGAGAGGTCTGCTATGCCATGTGGGTTAACTCCCTGGCCAGGGATTGAACTCAGGCGGTGGGATGGTGGTAGCACTGAAGCTAACCACTGAGCCACTCGGGAAGGCCCTAATTTTTTTTTAATTTATTTTTGTGTAGAAGAACTGGGGTGTAGGCCAGAGGTAATAGGGGATGAAAGGATTCAGCAGACATATTGGAGAGAAGAGCAGGCACATTTACTGAAATACACCCTTAAGAGGACCAGTGAGTGAGACAGGAGAGGTCTGCTGCACCATGTGGCTTAAGTCCTGGCCAGGGATTAAACTCAGGTCCCCCAACGTGGGCCATCGTGGTTATACCTCTGAAACTTAACCCCTAGACCACCCTGAGGCCCCAGAGTCTCCTTTAATTTTTGAAATTCATTGGTTTTGCAAAGAATAAGGGAATTTATAAGAACTCTAAACATGATTTCTGGCATGTGTTTGCCTTGCTTTGTCGTTGTTGGTTTTTTTAAAACTTTTTTGTAGAAGAACTGTGGTGTAGACAGATGTGCAGGGAATGAGAGGCTTCACCAGAGACAGAGTGGTGAGCAGACAGGTGGATTTACTGAAATACACTGCTAAGGGGAGCAGCGGGTGAGACAGGAGAGGTCAGCTGCTTCATATGTGGGTTCGCTCCTTTGTCAGGCATCAAACTGAGGCTGTAGAGGTGATAGCGCTGAGATTAACCCTTCGTCCATCAGGGGGTGCCTAAATTTTTTATACCTTGGACCCCTTTTCCCCCCAAACTGTAATGTTCCAGGGAACTAGTCTGTTTTCCAGGAGACACAATTTTGGGAAGTGTAATGCTAGAATGGAATTTTGAATTGGTTGCTTTTTTGCATTTAATGGAATTACATAAAAGCATCGAGTAAAATCTTTTTCATGTTCTCTTGTTCTCTTCAACTTTTAACTGTCTAAACATACATTAGCCATTAAGTACCTAAATCTGTTATTCTGAATCTACCCCTCAATATTTGGCTTAAGCAGGTGATCATTTTAAATCACTAAATGGTTAAATATTTTATCTTTTTTTTTTCCCCCTAAAGATTTATTTATTTATCTATACAAGCACTGGGTACAGTCAGAAGCGCGGGAGGGTGAGAGAATTCATCAGAGCAGAGCGGGGAACAGAACAGGCAGACTGATGAAGTACACTGCTGAGGGGAGCAGTGGGCGTGGCAGGAGAGGTCTGCACACCATGTGTGACCCTGGCCAGCGGCCAGGGATCCAACCGGCGCTGCAGAGGCTGCGGGCAGCCTCGCAGACCAGCACTCGACCGCTGCGCCACCAGGGGAGGCCCAATATTTTATCTCTTAATTCTCAGTATTGTAGTGTACTAAAATTGAAAACTTACTGTGCTTTTTAGGTGTTTTTGTTTGTTTCCTGGTTTTATAATTATTATTTTTTTAAATTTCCCATCTGTTTAATACCATTATATTTCTCCAGGTACAGTGTGAGTAAAATTCAATAAGCCTCAAATTGATTCTTTAATGCAAAGTAGAAGTGCATGAAAATTCTGTTTAGTAGGACGTTTTCAGTGTGGCTTCTTTTTTTTTTTTTTTTAATTTTATTTATTTATTTTATTTATTTATACAAGCACTGGGTACAGTCAGAAGCGCAGGAGGGTGAGAGATTTCACCAGACCGGGGAGCAGAGCAGGCAGAAAGACTGAAGTGCACTGCTGAGGGGAGCAACGGGCGGCAGGAGAGGTCTGCACGCCATGTGGGACCCTCCTCCGGTGGCCAGGGAGCAAGCAGCTGGGGATCGAACTAGCGCTGCAGAGGCTGCGGGCAGCTTCGCAACCCAGCGCTCAACTGCTGCGCCACTGGGGAGGCCCCAGTGTGGCTTCTTATGTAATACAACCTTGCTATATGATTCTTACTATAATGGGTAACTAAGCACTCATGGAAAAATCTTGGAATGGATCCAAATAACCTTGATTTCTACTCCCCCCCACCCCTCTTTTTTTTAAATCTCATTTTAGCTGCATTGGGTGTTCAGCAACCATCACTCCTTGGAGCATCTCCTACCATTTATACACAGCAAACTGCATTGGCAGCAGCAGGCCTTACCACACAAACCCCAGCAAACTATCAGTTAACTCAAAGTGCAGCATTACAACAACAAGCCGTAGCTGCAGCAGCTGCATTGCAACAGGTGAATGAATCTTCAGTAGGTTTTAATATGTGACATAGAAAACTTATCAAATCTGTACCTTCATTGTTTAAAGAATTGAGTGGTTGTGGAATTTTATTATGTTTATAGTTTTTTCTGATGATAAAAATTATATATACTCAGGATGTACAGAGAAATAGTTACATAGACAAAATTCTTAAACTGGGTAGTTCTTAGACCTTAAATATTTGAACAAAATTCAGTTTTTGGTGGATCCCAGATTTAAGTCCTCACCATTTTGTTTAGTTTAGATGAAGGTTTATTCTAGAAAATGTCTTTTAGTGTAATTTTGCTTATGTATTTATATGTATGTATCTCACTTTTTGAGAATGAATAGAACTATTATTCATATGTTTCTTTTAAAAATTTTCTTTTCCAGCAATATTCACAACCTCAGCAGGCCCTCTATAGTGTGCAACAACAGGTCAGTTTATATTTTCCGTGTTGAAATTGATTTAGAAATAGCGACTTACTCAAATTTAATTGCATACATTCTGTTTCCTTTTAGTTACCTTTACCTTAATGTGTGATTTGAATTTGGGGGGTGTGGGAGAAATGAGATGCATAAGGGATAGGCCAATAGGAGAGAGATCCTTAAAACCCAGATTTTCACCTGGCTGCCAGTCTTTGTCACATGTCAAGAAAGCATACAGAGGATAATCTCAAAAGACTTATTCTGTTACTGAATCTTTGGCCCAATATACCTGCTTGAAATCTCTGGCCTTATTGTATGAAAATAAGGAGAGCTTTTTTTTCTATTTGAAGAAAAAACCCTAGAGAGACTGTACTTTAGCCTTTTTTTTTTTTTTTTTTTTTTTGTAAGACAGCAATACCTTCCTTCCCCCCTGCCACTTCCATTCAAATGACATATAGAAACCCAATATATAGAATATTAAAATAGAAATTTTGAAAATGGGAGGAAGCCTCCCCTTATCTATTTTCTACTCCCAAGGCACATTTGAACAATTTTGAAAATTTCTAACTTAGTCTATAAAAGGAAAGTTTCTTTCACCCCTTTTCCCTCGCCTTACACTCTAATCATATTCTTCAAGTAATGATAGGAATAGGAAAGACAAACTGAATCTAAGGAGATGCATGTCAAGGAAAAAAATTTACCTTGCTGAAATTAGATAGGTTCTAGCCTAATCACCTGCCTTATACTTAGAGACTAAGTCTTCTTTTCTTCTCAGTGTCATTAAGAACCTTTAGGAAAGTGTGGCATTTAGGAGTGGGGAAGGGTATATAAAAGAGGAGCAAAAACTATATCCAAAGGCACCATGGAGACACATGAGGCTCCTCAAAACATAAAGTGTTATCCCTAGTTCCATGACCCATTTTTATTCTTGGCTTAAGTCCTTAGAGGTTTTAGGATCATTGCATTTTTCCTGAGAATTACAATATCCCACTAATAATTGCTTTAAACTTCTAAAAAAAAGGAAAAGTGATTGATGCCAAATTGGCTATCTTTTTATTTATTTATTTATTTAAAAGATTTATTTATTTATGCATACAAGAGCTGGGGTACAGGCCAGAGAGTGGGTGTGTGTGTGAGAGAGCATTCACCAGAGACCGAGTGGGGAACAGAACAGGCAGATTGACTGAACTACACTGCTGAGGGGAGCAGCAGGCGACTCAGGAGAGGTCTGGTATGCCATGTTGTTGCTCCCTGGCCGGCTGGGGATCAAACTCATGCTGCAGAGGCTGCAGATTGCTTCATAGTGCTGTGCTTAACCCCTTGCGCCACCAGGGAAGCTCCTGTCTTTTTTTTTTAAAGTAATCTTCAACTTATTTAGTGCTGTTATGAAATACATTAAAACTGTTATGTTGAACCACTTGAAAATGGCAGTACTAAAATGTTCTTGCCTTTAAAAATGCCATAACTCATCCATCCTTGAATTAGAGAAAAATCGTACTTTGGTAGATTTAACTTATATCATGGTGAGCTTGGGTATAATAGAGATAAATAACCTCCATTAATGGTGACCCTGAGCAAACTGTTTGAATTAGAACCTCATATGGGTTATTTTATCATAACTAAAATCAAGTTTCTTATCCAAAGTTTTAAAATTTCCTCCCTCACATCAATACCTTTTACTTTTCTATTGCCAGAAAAACATTTGTCAGCAAGAGGATATATTCCGTTATAGTCCCTATGCCCATGGTAACTGAGCCATCAGGAATGCTTCTCATTTTAGGGATAGATATGAACTACATAGCTGCTGATAATTTTTGTTACAAGTAGCATATTGATGAGGCTGAATCTTAGCAAGTGGCAGAATGAGAACTCTTTCCCTCAAGGAACCTGACTTTTTTTATGGGTGTTATTCCTATGAAATAACAAAAAAGATAAAGTCCTTTATTGCTACCAAATGACTTAGTTGTATAGCACATCTACAGTTAGAATTATTTTAGGAAATCTGATGACTTCTGTTACTTAACATATTACTTATTTTTGGTGTTTTGTTTTTGTTTTTTACATTTTAAAAGACAGATTTATAAGGAAAAGAAGAGAGAAAGAAAAAGACATCCGCATAGTTCCAGGCAGGCAGGGGAGCTCCTATGTATTTTTTAATTAGAAGTAAAGTACCCACTTAATTGGAATTTTTCCTTCTTTAAAGCTTCTATAAAACAATAAATCTGATCAATCATTTTCTTTTTCTTTCCTTTTTTTGTTTGTTTTTCTATTTTCAGTTACAGCAACCTCAGCAGACTCTTTTAACACAGGTTAGTTTGGTATTACTTTATTTTTTTGGCTGAGTGAAGAGTAGAGCAAAGTTTTACTCCTATTCTGGTTTTTCTTTCAGAGTGTAGAGAAGAATGTTTGTTGGAGTTCCATAATAGTTTAGCAATAAAATGTTAAGATGGAAAGTATGTTGTTCATGTTTTTTCTTATGTGGTTTTGATGACAGATCAAAGCTGGTTTGAATAAATATAAGATCTTAATACCGATTTTAGATTTTATACTTTCTTTAGCTAATATTTTTAGGAAGTTTTTTGTAGATGTTAGATTTTTTTTTAGCTTGATCTTAGTAGGTGCTAATTGTATTCCATCATCGGCTTAATTTTCAACAACATTAAAATGATATGAAGTGCTACTTTAGACTTTGTGAACCAGTCATGGACTCTTGCATATATATTTTTTCTTCTTTACAACCTTTTAAAAGTTTAAAATACATTGTTGGTTTATAAGCTATTCAAATCCTTAAGTTTTGGTCTGGATTTGGCCCATGAGCCATGGAACAGTGATCTCTGGTATGTGCTAAAGTGAAATGCTATGCAATTGTTAAAAAGGAAGTGGAACCTCTAATAACTAGTGATCAGAAGTGGTTCATGGTTAGGGAACTGGATAAGCTGAGGATCAAGAGTAGGAGAGAAACTTCTCACTGTGTAATTTTGAGAAATTTCTTACTGTGTAATCTGTTGTACCTGTTAGCCTTGAACCTGTTGTCTTTTTTTTTTTTTTTTAATAAAGCACAGTTCGTTGAGAAATCAACCCCATTTGTCTTTACTAAAGAGCTGAAATTAACTAAAATTTATGTTTTTAATCTCTAATAGAATTTCCAAATTAATTAGAAAAGCTATGAAAGGTTGTCTTTCCTAAGAATAGTATTTCCTAAAGTGTGTCCAGAAAGCATTAGTTTCTTAGGATATTAAATTTCATAAGAAAATAATTTTGTGGTTATTGTTTTAAGAAATGCTTAGTTTGTTTGTTTGTTTGTTTGTTTGTTTGTTTGTTTGTTTGTTTGTTTTTTGTGGGACCCTCGCTGGTGGCCGGGGATGGAACTGGCGCTGCAGAGGCTGCCTCGCAACCCAGCGCTCAACCACTGCGCCACCAGGGGAGGCCCAATGCTTAGTTCTTTTATTATTTATAGTATCTTGCTTTTTTAGTTATAGAACTGAGAGAGTGGCTTTATCTCACAGCAGGTATAGAACAAATCCCATGATTTGAATTGAAGAATCAGATGATAGTTTTCTTCTTTTTAATGATTTTATTTCTTTTATATACAGAAGTTTTAATGTTACTGTCCATGCTTGATTGTGCCAGAAAAAAGACCAATAAAAGTAATGTTTTCCCTCCAGTTTTATTGAGATGTAATTGATACAATATTTATTTAAGGAATACAAAAAAATGATTTGATACATGTTTATGTTGTGAAATTATCACCACAATAAGTTTAGGTAACATATATCATGTGACAGTTAAATTTTTTTCTTCTGATGAGAACTATGAAGATCTCTGAGCAATTTCAAATATATAATACAGATATTATCTATAGTAACTTATTTATATTACATCCCCAAAATTTATTTGTCTTATAACTAGAAGTATGTACTTTTTGACCATCTTTACCCATTTCTCCACCCTCTCCTTTGGCAACCATCAATCTGTTCTCTTTTTCTATGGGTACTTTGATTTTTGTTTTTGTTTTTTTTAGATTCCACATATATATGAGATCATACAAAAGCTGTTTTATCTGATTTATTTCACTTAATATAGGATTTTTTGAGTCTTTATTATATTTTATACTGTTAATGCATTTTGAATTTTTAAGAGTCAACTAAATATGCTGTGTTTTTTAAAAATCCATTGCAATATTGTATCTTTTTCCCTTTGGAACAACCTGTGAAGACATTCATCTAAGGGGACTTCATGATGATATAGATCAACAATAATTCAAAAATTCTCAGACTTGGGAGTTAGAAAATGTGTCTTATAACTTCAAATAAATTATTTTTATCATTGGAGTTAGTTTTAAATAGTGATTTTTAATTCTAGGTTGTTTTAAATCCTAGAATTAAATTACCTTAATTTGGTGTTGATTTTGTTTTATAGCCAGCTGTTGCACTGCCTACAAGCCTTAGCCTGTCTACTCCTCAGCCTGCAGCACAGATAACTGTATCATATCCAACACCAAGGTCCAGTCAACAACAAACCCAACCTCAGAAACAGCGTGTTTTTACAGGGGTGGTTACCAAACTACACGATACTTTTGGATTTGTGGATGAAGATGTATTTTTTCAGCTTAGGTAAACCTCATTGGTGTTGGCAAATGCCTCCTTGTATTTAAGCATTAAATACTTAGCATTAAGGCATCTGTTTCAACCATGGCATAGAATTGTGGTTTAGCTCTAATTTTCTGTTTCAGTTACCGGTTTGTATTATATTTATACCTCTGACTTTTTTTAATGGGGAATGTGTCTGAAGTTAGCATTTGATCTTGGGACATACTGATTATGGTGAATACTTTATAAATGTTTTGTAGGAGTGAGTTGATATTTCTAGCAATATTCATAAACAGACTGGGATTAAAATAGTCAGGGCTTTTAAAATTTAATCTTCTGTGTGACATCTGATGACAGTATATACTAAATTTTTATTGACAATGCATGGGATTGAATCACGATCTGTAGTGGTTACAGGAAGTAGGAATTTCTTTAGCTATTTAATATTTTTTGAAGATTTATTTATTATTTTTATTTATTTATTGCATAGAATAATTGGGGTATAGGCCAGAGGTGCGGAGGTGAGAGGATTCACCAGAGACAGAGTGGGGAGCAGAACAGGCAGACTGATTGAAACACACTGCTGAGGGGAGCAGCGGGCAAGACAGGAGAGGTCTGCTGTGCCATGTGGGTAGCTCCCTGGCCGGCCAGGGATCAAACTTAAGCTGCAAAGATTGCAGATAGCTGCAGAGTACTGTGCTTAACCCCTTGCACCACCAGGGAGGCCCCCAAAACAAATCTTAATTCTTTTTTTTTTTTTAAATTTATTTATTTATATAAGCACTGGGTACAGTCAGAAGCGCGGGAGGGTAAGAGAATTCACCAGAGCCAGAGGGGAGAGCAGAGCAGGCAGACTGACGAAGAAATCCCCTGCTGAGGGGAGCAACGGGCGACAGGAGAGGTCTGCGTGCCATGTGAGACCCTCACTGGCGGCCAGGGATCGAACCGGCACTGCAGAGGCTGTGGGCAGCTTCGCAGCCCAGTGCTCAACCACTGCGCCACCAGGGGAGGCCCTGTATCTACTTTTTAAAGGGGCTACTTAGACTTCTGTTTTGGATATATTTAACTTTAAAATACTAAATATTTAAATCTTTTTTAGAGGCATCTTTTATTCATATTTGTCTTTTATTTATTTTGCAGTGCTGTAAAAGGGAAAACCCCTCAAGTGGGAGACAGAGTATTGGTTGAAGCTACATATAATCCCAATATGCCTTTTAAATGGAATGCACAAAGAATCCAAACGCTGCCAAATCAGGTATATAAATTACCGAATTTTGTAATACAGAAGCTTGGTTATTGAGTCTTCCAATTCACAAAGACTTTTTTCTTTATTCTCTTACTATTAAGAATCAGTCCCAAACCCAACCCTTACTGAAGACTCCTCCTGCAGTACTTCAGCCTATTGCACCGCAGACAACATTTGGTGTTCAGGCTCAACCCCAGCCACAGTCCCTGCTGCAGGCACAGATTTCAGCAGCTTCTATAACACCATTATTGCAGACTCAACCACAACCTTTATTACAGCAGCCACAGCAGAAAGGTATACGCATTAGAGCTTTGCTTTTTATGGTTCAGACTAATACCTAATTGTCTAGTTGTTAAAATAATGAAAGTGCACTTTTAATTACAAAGGTGTAGGGGCTTCCCGAGAACATGACAGCAAGCTTAAGTACCTTGCATAGACTGCTTCTAGTTCTATAGCTATATGGAAGTATGAAGCTATATGGAAGTGTGTGTGTTTTTTTAATGGCCTGTTGTGATAAAATAAATCCAGGAACTGGGAAATTCAGATATATGTTCTTTGTGAGCTTAAAATAAATACCAGAACTATTAATCCCCTGACTCATTACTAGTGTTTTATCTGTAATACTGGAAAGTGTTTATAAGACTTCTGTAGCCATACCAACATTTTATGTACATGTGAAATCTGGTAGTAGCACTTTAGATTACACTTGGAGCCCTCATGTATCAGATAAATGAGCCCTCTTAAATTTTTCTTTGCAAATTGATAGTTTGGAATGCTAGACATTTTCTTATTCAAACAGTGTCAGAAATAATAACCTGGACTTACGGAAGCCTTCTTAATGGTATTTTCAAAAGTATAATTGTGGCATTTTTACTTACAAATTATGATTTACTTATGACAAAATAATAAAACATTACAATGTAACAAGGTATTTCATAAGCGTCTCTATAATTACTACTTGGGTGATACAATGTTGCTAACATAACTTTTTCTTTCTTTTTTTTGTTATGTTTTGTTTTGTTTTGTTTTGTTTTGTTTTAATAGAGGCATGCTTTATTTATTTGTTTGCTGGTTTGTTTGTTTGTTTTGTTTATACATGCACTGGGTACAGTCAGAAGTGCGGGAGGGCGAGAGAATTCACCAGAGCCAGAGCGGGGAGCAGAGCAGGCAGAAGGACCGAAGTACACTGCTGAGGGGAGCAGCGGGTGGCAGGAGAGGTCTGCACGCCATGTGGGACCCTCCTCCGGTGGGCGGGGAGCAGCCTGGGATCGAACCGGCG
Source organism: Talpa europaea (assembly GCF_964194135.1). Lineage (NCBI taxonomy): Eukaryota > Metazoa > Chordata > Mammalia > Eulipotyphla > Talpidae > Talpa > Talpa europaea. The sequence goes on along the minus strand of NC_140077.1, from coordinate 45,103,895 downwards.
CCGCAGAGGCCGCACGCAGTTTTGCAACCCAGCGCTCAACCGCTGCGCCACCGGGGAGGCCCACTTTTTCTTTTTTAAGTAGTTTTTTCCTTAATATAGGCATCCTAGTAATGCAGTTTGGCTCTGATTTTGAAATTTACATGATGTGTGATTCTTTTTTTTTTTCTTTTTTTTTTTTTTAAAGATTTATTTATTTATTTATACAAGCACTGGGTACAGTCAGAAGCACGGGAGGGTGAGAGAATTCACCAGAGCCAGAGCAGGGAGCAGAGCAGGCAGAAGGACCGAAGTACACTGCTGAGGGGAGTAGCGGGCGGCTGGAGAGGTCTGTGCGCCACGCAGGACCCTCCTCCGGTGGCTAGGGAGCAGCCAGGGATCGAACCTGCACTACAGAGGCTACAGGCAGCTTCGCAACCCAGCGCTCAACTGCTACGCCACCGGGGAGGCCCGATGTGTGATTCTTTTTATGTGATCTTTTATAATAGAATTTTTTCTGATGTTTTAAAATTTTTCATACTAATTATTCCATGCAACTATTTTTTTCATTTTCATAATTATATAAGATTCTATTGTTTGGATATTACATAATTTATCTGTTCTTTAGTAAATGTTTGAATTATTTCTTTTTTTTTTTAATGAGATTTATTTATTTATGCATACAAGAGCTGGGGTACAGGCCAGAGGTGTGGGGGGTGGTGAGAGGATTCACCAGAGACAGAGCAGGGAACAGAACAGGCAGATTAACTGAAATACACTGCAGGTCTTGAGTGTCAGGAGTGACTGAATACACTCCTGTCTTGCAGTGGGCAAGACAGGAGAGGCCTGCTGCACCATGTGGGTTGCTCCCTAGTCGGCTGGGGATCGAACTCCTGCTGCAGAGGCTGTGGATTGCTTCATAGTGTGGTGCTTAACCCTTTGCACCACCAGGGAGGCCCTGTTTGTATTATTTCTTGGCTGTGTTTTCTGAAATGCTATGAATGTTCTCATATACATGTCCAGGGGCAATGTGCACAAATTACTGTGAGAGTTTATCCTAAACTTTTTTTTTTTTTTTAAGATTTATTTATTTATATAAGCACTGGGTACAGTCAGAAGTGTGGGAGGGTGAGAGAATTCACCAGAGCCAGAGCAGGGAGCAGAACAGGCAGAGTGACAAAGTATACTGCTGAGGGGAGCAGAGGGCAGTAGGAGAGGTCTGCCTGCCATGTGGGACTCTTGCCCGGCGGCCTGGGATCGAACCAGCGCTGCAGAGGCTGCGGGCAGCTTTATAACCCAGCGCTCAACCCGCAGTGCCACCGGGGAGGCCCAGAGTTTGTCCTAAACTTAACTTACCTCGTTAATGCAAACTGTTTCCATACTACTTGGTTCTTCCATATAGATGATCTTTAGTTTTAAGATTTTTGATTATTTTCCTTAGAGATTTTATTTTCCATTTGTAAATTGGTACTTAAATAATCATTTTTCCCCTTACCTGCCTCAAGAGATACTGCTTCTGTTGAAGGACTCAGGAAAGTAGTTGTGTTTTGGGGTGGTGATGTGTTCCATGGGGGTGATTGACAGAAATAATGAAGGTATGGTAGAAAAGAAATGTTGTGGAATGAGGTTGATGTTAGTGGTGTTGGGTGTTAGCTAAGGTTCAGTTGCTAGAAAGGTAGGGAAATTTCCATGGGCCATTAATATTCTGTCAGTAATCAGTATCTATTCGTCTTAGTTGGAATAGTGTTATTTAACATAAGAAACATTGGTGAATTGGCTGGGTTTTTCTCCCTTCCCCAAGTTTATACTATGGAAAATTTCAACTGTATAAAAACATTTAAAGACTAGTGTAGCGATTATTTGTATACTCACAACCTTGAATAATTGTTAACATTTTACCATGTTTTTATCTGCATACATGTGTACAAATCTATACTTTATGCTTCATCATTTGAAGTAATTAGTAGACTTTGTGGCATTTCACTAAACTAATCTAATCACATCAAAGAAAAAGCAAGTAAACATCCTATTTATATTCAAATATCTCCCAACTATCTTACAAAGTCTTTTTTATCTTTTTTCTAATTGGTAAACCAATCAAGTTTCTTACACTATATGTTTCTTTATCCTAGAATAGTTTATCCTTTCTTTCTTTGATACTTTTTGAAGAAACTAGGCTAGTTGACTTGTTGGTTCTTTTGTCTTGATTCCTTGTTTTTTTACCTTTGGCAAGAACATTCTATACCTGTGCTTTTTGTAATTCATAATTATTTTATTTTTTTAAAGATTTATTTATTTATGCATACAAGAACTGGGGTACAGGCCAGATGTGTGGGGCAGGTGAGAGTATTCACGAGCGACAGAGTGGGGAACAGAACAGGCAGACTGACTGAAATACACTGCTGAGGGGAGCAACAGGCAAGACAGGGGAGGTCTGCCGCACCATGTGGGTAGCTCCCTGGCTGGGGATTGAACTCGTGCTGCAGTGGCTGGGGATCGCTTCATAGGTTTGTATCTTAACCTCTTGCGCCACCAGGGAGGCCCTGTAATTTGTAATGTATAATACTAGAAGGCACATGTTGTCAAGTTCTTCCTATATTATATTGTTCATGCTGAGTTTGATTACTTGGTCAAAGTAGTGGCCATAAATCTGTCCATAATAAGGGGTTCCTTTTTCTCTGTGCAAGTAATCTCTGGATTATTCTTACATCTTCTGAATATCTTGTAAAGCAGTTTAGTTTAATGTCTATAGACTAAAGGATTGGCAAACTGTAACTCTTGGATTTGGTTTATGGTCTGGTTTTGTATGGTACCCGAGCTAATAAAAACAAATTTTACATTTTTAAAGGGCTGCAGGGGAAAAAAAGTCTCTGCCTTTTCTGGGCCACAAAACTTTTAAAAAGTCAACTTTTCTATCTATAAAATTTAATTAGATAATACATTTGATTTAGTTTAAAACCTTATTTCTTTATCTTTTAAAGCTGGTTTATTGCAGCCTCCTGTCCGTATAGTTTCACAGCCACAACCAGCACGAAGGTTAGATCCACCATCCAGATTTTCAGGAAGGAATGACAGAGGGGATCAAGTGCCTAACAGAAAAGATGACCGAAGGTATGTTTTTAAAAGCAAGTTTTTGATGATGGTGATGACTGCACAATGTGAATATACTTAATTTACTAAACTGTATACCTAAAAATTATTAAAATGATAATTTTATGTCATGTATATTTTACCACAATTTTAAGTTATTTTTTTAAATGCATACTGTAGAATCTTGCTAGTATTAGTTATTATATTTATTTTATTAAAGAACTGGGAAAAACTGAATAGTAAAGACTATAAAATAACTTGTTTTGAGAGGTGGCTATATAGGGTAAACTAGGTCAGTTGTGTGGTAACGGATGGAATTAGACTTTGATGGTAAGCTTAATATGGTATATACAGATGTAGATTTATAATGATGCACATCAAAAACTAACAATGCAGTGCTACATCAATAAAATGTACAAAAAAACAGAACTTTGATAGAGACAGAAGTATTGGTAATTTCAGAAAATTTTGTTTTAAGTCGTGAAAGGGAGAGAGAAAGACGTAGATCCAGGGAAAGATCTCCTCAGAGAAAACGTTCCCGGGAGAGATCTCCTCGAAGAGAGAGAGAGCGATCACCTCGAAGAGTTCGAAGAGTTGTTCCACGTTACACAGTTCAGTTTTCAAAGTTTTCTTTAGATTGGTAAGTTCTTCCCCTCCCCCACCATTTTTTTTGATTACTAATTTTGTATTATTTGGTAGGATGTGTTAAATAGCGATATTTTTCTTGAAACTTGCATTTCCTAACAATTTAGTACTCATATAAGAGGGCAGAAATGCAATTTGAAGTAGCAGTTTAGCTCTTTGCAATGATGCTTTACTTTTGTAAAGTATATTGGCTACTGACAAAGTCAGCTCCTCTGTGATAAAGTTGTTCCTTAAAGTTAAAATCTTTCGAGATGTAGATTTATTTATATTTATTACATCATCCTTTATTTTTGTATATTGTATGATTTCCCATGAAATTCCCATCACCAATTCACCCATGCACCGTCACCATAATCCCTTGTGCTCTTCCCACCCCTGTCCTGATCCTTCTCCCTCCTCCTCCCCTACAGAATGTCTCAGGTCTATGGTTGCCTATTGATCTTGATTTTTACTTTATTATAGTTATTTTTTTCCTCTGATCCCTTATTTGGTTCCTTTCCATTTCTCCTGTAAGTGTAACCATCTGGTATTTTTCTTTTTCTTTCTGGCTTATTTTACTGAGCATAATCCCTTGCAGCTCTATCCATGTTTCTGTGAATTACATGAGTTTATCTTTTTCATTGCTGAGTAATATTCCATTTTATATATAAACCACATCTTCTTGATTCAGTCATCTGTTTTTGGGCATTTGGGTTGTTTCCTTAGCTTACCTATTGTAAATAGTGCTGCAATAACCAGGTGTCCTTTTGAATTAATGTTTTTGTGTCCTTTGGGTAGATACCTAGGAGTGGAATTGCTGGATCATATGGAAGCTCCATTTTTAGTAGTTTGTGGAACCTCTACACAGCTTTCCATAGTGGTTGGACCAGTTTGCATTCCCTCCAGTAGTGTAGGAGAGTTGTTTCTTTTTCTCCACATCAAGATGTAAATTTATTAAGTTCATGTATATTCTTTTGTATATGATGGAATAATAATAAAGCAGTGAACTGATTATTTAAAGTTAACTGGTAATGTAGTATAGAAATGTGACCTACATACACACAGACATATGATGTATGTGCTGTGTATATACATACAGAGTTTTCAGCCTTGGAATCAGAAGTTGGGCAAATTACCAAGAATTTCTGAGCTTTAACTGCCAAATGGAAATAATATATCAATTAGCAAAAATTTTGTGAGGTTAAATTAAATTCATTTATCTAAAGCACTTAAACCAGTGTGTGGCAGTTCAGTAATTAGTGGTGGTAGTGTGGGTTGTGATGGCCAGCTAGGCAAAGTTGCTAAGTAGTAGTTCATAAAAAGGTATATTGATAGATCAGTAATTTACTCTAAGAAAAAGGTGGCACTGGGATTGACAATTGTGTATTTGATACACTGTAGAAAAACAAACTTAGAGTAAAATAAGAGATCTAAACAATTAAAAGAGGTGTATAAAGTTGTTTACTATAGGAACAAATAACTGTACACAAATAACTGTAACAAATAACTGTCATTGTCCTTCGAGGGTAATGCTACGTTTCAACGAAGTATAATTAATATTCAGGGGCCTCCCTGGTGGCCTAGGAGTTAAGTCTCAGTGCTATCACCACTAAGGCCTGAGTTTGAGCCCCTACCAAGGAGCAGACCCATATATGGTGCAGCAGACCTCTGCTGTCTCACCTGCTCCCCTCAGCAGTGTAGTTCAGTAGATTCATCTGTTAGATTTCCCCACTCTGACTCTGGTGAATCCTCTCACTCCCTGCACCTCTGATCTATACCCCAGTTCTTCTACACAAAAATAAATAAAATAAAAAGCATTTAAAAAATAACATTCATAATATTGGCCTTTTAAGAGATAAAGTTTCTATATATTCAGTTCTAGATTTTATTAAATCTATTGAATGTTCCAAAAATCTAGCTTGGTGACTTTACTTAATTGTTCTGTAGTTGGTATTCATTTACTCTCACGGGGAAATCAGCAAGTACTCTTTATACTAGCTTTCTTGTTAACCCTTTTTATTTTGGTATTAAATAGTTAGTTTACACATTTCAGATAAATTGATTGGAACCAAAACTATTCCTGCCCCACATACGTTAAATAGAGCAGTTCTCCTTTTAACTCATCTGTTTCCGATGTAGAAAGCTATTCTAGGAAGAGTTGACGCATAGGATATAAATTGAACAGCTGTCTTTCTCCTTCAAAGTAAAATCTTCAGTTTCACTGCACCATTTTGAACTGAATTCCCAGAACATCAAATGATCCTTATTACAAATAAAAATTATTTTAAATGTCCATACCTCTTCTGTGGTTGTGGAAATCAAGATTTTCTGATGGTAATAAGTGTGATAGACTCTATGTCAAGAAATGATTTACTTATACTTCTTTTGCCTTATAGATTTCATTCCTCCTATGCAGTGTAAAATATATGACAAAAAAAATTCTGGTGATGGGGCACTAGAGAGCTATAACAAATATATCCTGTTTGCAGCACTTCTTTTAAAAACAAAAACAACTCAAATACCTCTTTCCTATTTTGACAGCAGAATCTTAGCAAATATAATTATATCAGCAACCATAACTGACAGGTTTTATCACCCTATTGTCTTAATTTTAGACATCAAATGAAAAGACATTCCTACAAATACATTAGTCCACATTTCGTACCTTTGTTTTTAGTTGTCTTTTACAGACAGTGTAGTTATCTTTCCATCTTATGGGTTGTTTTTTTCCCACTTTTCATTTTGTTTTCAACAGAAATATTTTGACTTTTTACCAGATTGACTTACCTTTAAATTCCTCTCCTTTAAAAGCTCTGCTTTTTTCTTAGGAAAAAGGAAATCGTCCTTTAAAAAATTCAGTATGCCAGACTTAAAAGGCAAGAAAGTTTTCCCCTCTTTACATAGTAAACAATCAGGTATGGATCTTAAACATTAACTTAGAGAGGTATGGATATAATATATGGATAATCAAAAAAAATTTGGATTTTGCTTTCACATGGATTTGTATATTCAATTCTGAATATAAATATGCTTGCTATCTTCCTGTTGAATAAAAGTTGTATTTTTTCCTACACTGAATAAACCTGATTGAGGCACACTCATACTTGTTTACTACCACTCTTATCTATGTCTATGTTTATTCTATATGAATCATAATTTTCTCAAAAATGCACAGTCTCAACTGAGCAGAGCTGCTTTTGTTTACATCTTCTCTGAAGCTTGGGTTGAAGTTATTTCAAAGGGCCTTCTCTAATGAATTGTAAGCTACACACAAAAAAGAAATAAAGGTAACACTTAAATACCAGTTATTCATTCAGATCTCTTAGTAAACAAACTTAAAAATATTTTCACATACCTCTGTAAAACTGTAGCTCAATTTTAGTACCTTTTCAGCTGACTTTTAACTCTGTCAGATTATATAGCTTCAGAATTGAGTGAATCTTTGCATAATCTTTGGTGTTAAGGCTGCTTATTCACTACTTATGTCTGTTTTTCAGTCCTAGTTGTGACATGATGGAACTAAGGCGTCGTTATCAGAATTTATATATACCTAGTGACTTTTTTGATGCTCAGTTTACGTGGGTGGATGCTTTCCCTTTGTCAAGACCATTTCAGCTGGGAAATTACTGCAATTTCTATGTAATGCACAGAGAAGTAGAGTCCTTAGAAAAAAATATGGCCATTCTTGATCCACCAGATGCTGACCACTTATACAGTGCAAAGGTTTGTATTCCATTGTGATATACAGCTAAAATTCCTGAACGTTTATTCCTATTTAGAGTGTATATGGAGTCAATCTTTAGAACGTGGTTATTATGTTTAAGACCAGAATACCCATGTCTTCCTCTTGTTTGTCTAATTCTGTTTTGGTTATTTAAGTAATTTAATTTAATCTTCTTTTGCTTTATCCTCTTAAAATATAGATTTATGGCTAATGTTTTAGCATTTTAATTTCATAAAAATGTGAAGACAAAGTTTATTTTATTGAGCATTTTGGAATGTTCTATGACCTCCAGTGGTCCCAGATAAAATGTAATGTGAGTGAATGCACTATATGTTGGGTTTTAGGGTAACAGTCAGTATATTTCTCATGATCAGTAGTTTTCTGTTATTTCAAAACATTGATTTAAAGAAAGCATCCCTTGAAAAGATAAAACTATATAATTATAATGTATCTAATACCATTTCTGCTGTAACATTTTACTTTCCATTTTTTTAAAAAATTATTGGTTATCTAATATATGTAAGGATAATTAGTAGTGCTTCTCATTTTTTTACATTACTTTAGACTTTTGACAGGATTGAATTATTTGACTATAATAGGTAATGCTGATGGCTAGCCCTAGTATGGAAGATTTGTATCATAAGTCATGTGCTCTTGCTGAAGACCCACAAGAACTTCGAGATGGATTTCAACATCCTGCTAGACTTGTAAAGGTAAAATTAAACATTTATTTTAACTTCAGGTATATATTTACTTAGTTCTAACTGTATATAGTAGATGTAATTAAAAATGGCACCCCTTTAGTCTAGTTGAGTAGTAATTTTAGTATTAAAGTACTCAAAATTTAATGATGTAGATGTTTTCTCATTGCAGATTTTACCTGTAATGTCTTATTTGTATATTACTAGTTCAACTTCATTTTGATGTTTTATATTTGCAGCATAGTAAAATCTTAATGGTAATGGATTTTGTGTATCTTTGGATGATGTTAAAGTTTGAATTATAGCTTATTTCTTTAAAAGAACTCTTTATCTGAAGAAATATTTTAGAAGGATGAGTTATGATGTGTAAATCCTATTCCATTGCTGAAATGCAGTGTGGAACACGATGAACTGAACTCTTCCTTGACTGTGACAGATACAAGAGGTAGTAAAAACTGATAATTGGAAAGGTTTGTACCTTTCCTTTTCAAGTACTTTATTTGTAATTTGACATGCTGCATAATATATGTAAATGATTCTTGGTTTTGAATTAGTTTTTAGTGGGCATGAAAGGCAAAGATGAAGCCATGGCCATTGGAGGCCACTGGTCTCCTTCGCTGGATGGACCAAACCCAGAAAAAGACCCTTCTGTGTTGATTAAGACTGCTATTCGTTGTTGTAAGGCTCTGACAGGCATTGATCTAAGTGTATGCACACAATGGTAAGTACCAATTCATTTCTTGATTGGAAATGTTTTTCTAATAGTTTATGTAGATACTCCTGTTGTTCAGTTTCCCCTTGCTCTGCCTTCCCTCTCCAACCCTCCTTATTTTAGCGACCATGATTATGTAAGTAATCTCAAAGGAAAATCCCCATTTGTAGCGAAAGTCTATTGGTGCCAAAGTTGTTTGGGGGGGAAAGGATTAAGAACTAATCAAAATAAATTGAATATTTAAATGTTTCATTATGCTGTACTTTGGAAGTTGGATGTATGTTGAAAATACTTTTCATTTCATGCATAGCTGGAGAAGATCGTCAAGAGAGAACTTCATTTCATTATAATTCTTTTGTTGTAATATGATGTAGCTGCTGATTATTTTTGTTCAGCCATATTTTCTCTTGAGGCTTATTTGTCTTGTGTATTTTAGCATATTTCTTGTGACTTAATTGAGAATATTCTTTTTTAGCGCATGAAATCTGAACAGCTATCCAGCTTCTTCAGGTATTCTCTAAAATATGGGTAGCTCTGTAATCGAACTTGAAAATGCCTTGGGAAACTATTCTTCTTTTAACCATAAAATATTGTACAAATGTACCAAAAGAGGAACTATGGCTTCGATAATTTTTTTTTCTTTAGACCAACCTCAAGTTCTTGCAGCAAAATTTCTTTACTTGATGTGCTACAAGTGAACTAGGGTCTTTAAAATGTATTTTAGAATTTTTTTTCCAACATGCTTCTTCCCTTGCAACAGGTACCGTTTTGCAGAGATTCGCTACCATCGCCCTGAGGAGACCCACAAGGGGCGTACAGTTCCAGCTCATGTGGAGACAGTGGTTTTATTTTTCCCGGATGTTTGGCATTGCCTTCCCACCCGCTCAGAGTGGGAAACCCTCTCCCGAGGATACAAGCAGCAGCTGGTCGAGAAGCTTCAGGGTGAACGCAAGGAGGCTGATGGAGAACAGGCACTGAACGCTAATCCCTTTTTCTATTTCCGCTTCTCACAGGCACAGGAACACAGGCACAAATGCACACCACACACTACATAATAAACACACATGGAGGAACATAACTGGTAACAGCGACTGGTAATCCAGCTTTCAGCAGTATAGTTGTATGTCTTTTCTCTTAAAAAAAAATAAACTGTCTTATTATGCTAACTTTAAGAGCGCTGAGACCTCAAAGGAAAATAAGTTGTGCTTAAATTGCACAGAATTTTGTTTTTATCATAGGTCTAGTTGCTGGAATCTGGGACCAGTTGTTGAGCAAGATTCAGTATTAAGCCATTTTGAACATTTTGCCATTTTCTAAAATTTAAAAAAATTTTCTCTTTCACGGTCATCAGTTCTAGTCATGGATATTTGAAATTGGACAACCACAAGTCTGAGAGATTTGAAATTTCAGGCTATGTGGCATCGTCTTTGGTACATTTGAAAGGTCTGACTAAATCAGTCTTAACTTTGGGTGGCTTGAAAATTGGGGCAAGATCACACACTGTGTGGTTAGTGGAGACCGGCAGTGTTTGTGCATCCCTGATATCCTTTGTGTTATAATTTATCACCCTTTTGTGTTTCACAGATCTGGCTTTGATTGGCTGATGAGTGTCTTTGTGATCAGTTAAAAGTGGTAGAATGTATGTACGTGGACTTACCTAAATAATAACTTTAGGAGAAGACAATCTGAAACATTTGTGACCTTGCACAGATCAGCAACAGACTTTTAAAAATAAATGACTTTTATATTAAAGTTTCATAATACTAATTATGTTCTTTGTATATCAGGATGAAGAAGAGAAGGATGATGGTGAAGCTAAAGAAATTTCCACTCCTACCCATTGGTCTAAACTTGATCCAAAGACAATGAAGGTAATTTTAAAAGTGGTTGTATTTCATTTGAAACCTCTGATTAGGAATAGTGAGTATGACTTTTCAGATAAAAATCATTAAAAATTATTTTTATATAATTTATATAAATATTATGAATTGTATTTCTTTGTCTATAAACACTATGCAAAAGGTAAATTTATAAATCAGTTCAGTTTGTTGAATGCATTGTGTGTGAGCCCCACAGTATCCTGCTTTATGAATTAACCAAGAAGGCAGAATTTAAGTAACTTAAAAAAGGGGAAGAAATACAGGATAAGATTTTAAAGTAAAAGATACATTGCTGTATCTCTGAACTGGGGAAGAAACATAATTTAAGAAGCTCTTGAAAATCTCTGTCTAACCTATACTAATTTATTTTTTTCCCTGAGATCTCTGGACCTATTTTTCTTTCTGCAGTTTTGCTTTTCTGAACTTATCATATGAGTATAGATCTATAAATTCAACATATAGTCTATAGATCAGATTGGGATCTGATGGTTACTCATACACATAAAGACCAATCTCTTGGTTAACATTTTTTTTTTTAAGATTCATTTATTTATGCATATAAGAACTGGGGTACATACAGGCCACAGGTGTAGAGGGTGAGAGAATTCACCAGGGCAGAGTAGGGAACAGAACAGGCAGATTGACTGAAATACACTGCTGAGGGGAGCAGCGGGCGAGTCAGGAGCGGTCTGCTGTGCCATGTGGGTCTTTCCCTGGCTGGGAATCGAACTTGTGCTGCAGAGGCTGCGGATAGCTTCATAGGTTGTGTCTTAACCCTTTGCACCACCAGGGAGACCCTAGTTAACTTCTGTTCTAAGCCAAAGTGTTTATTTTTGTGTAGCTAGTTTGTTGCTTTTTTTAACCTATTGCTTTTTTAATAGGCAAAGAGAGCATAATATATCATAAGACTAGTTATTTCACTATTTTCAAGTTGTCATCATTATCAGGTTTCATATAAGGTACTGCAGATTTCAGAAAATGCAGGTAGTTAGATTAAGCTCTTGGTCCAGGACTTTTCGTCAAACTGATTACTTTGCTATTAAGTTTTGTTTTAAAATTTCTGTTTCTTTTGATTATAAGTATAATGACTACTTATTTTAATTAGGACATTAGAAAATGGGGGGGGGAATTATTCAGTCATACCAAACACACTCTTAAAATTTGGGAGCATTTTTTCCCATGATTTTTTTCTGAATATAAGCTTTGTAATTGATGCTTCGTTGTTTCTAATGTTGTATACAGATGTTGCTATCACATCCTTTTCAAGTAATATTAAAGTTTCCCATAGTTATTTCTAAATATTCTATAGTATCCTATCTAGTAAACATAGTGTTTTTTGCTTTATTGGATATTTAGAATTTTCATATTTGGGGAAGAAGACCTTTTATAAAGAATTTTTTTTAAAGATTTATTTATTTATGCATACAAGCACTGGGGTACAGGCCAGAGGTGTGGGAGGTGAGAGGATTCACCAGAGATAGAGTGGGGAACACAACAGGCAGACTGACTGAAATACACTGCTGAGAGGAACAGTGGGCGAGTCAGGAGAGGTCTGCTGCACCATGTGGGTAGCTCCCTGGCCAGGGATCGAACTCATGCTGCAATGGCCGTGAATAGCTTCATAGGTTGCTTCTTAATCCCTTGCGCCACCAGGGAGGCCCAAAGAATATATAATTTTTTTTAAAAAGATTTATTTATGCATACAAGAACCGGGGCGCAGGCCAGAGGTGTGCAGGGTGAAAGGACTGAAATACACTGCTGAGGGGAGCAGCAGGCAAGTAAGGAGAGGTCTGCTGTGCCATTTGGGTAGCTCCCTGGCCAGGGACCGGACTCGTGCTTCAGTGGCTTTGGATGGCTTCGTAGATTGCGTATTAACCTTTTGTGCTTCCAGGGAGGCCCAAGAATGTATAATTTTTTTCTGTTTAAGATAATTGTTAATAAATTCCTAAATTTTTAGTAAATCCCACAAATTAGAATTACTGGGTCACAGAACATAAACTTTTTTAAAGGCATCTTAAAATAGGTTGCAGTTTATTTCCAAAATAATTTGGATTTTCACAAACATTTTGTGAGCTGTATAAGTGTCCCTTTATAAAAAAATTGGACAAAAAGTAATTGCACCATTTGTTCACTACTTAAGTACTCTTTTTTTCTTTTTCTGTGTTGTTGTATTCTGTGTACTTAGGTAAATGATCTCCGAAAAGAATTAGAAAGTCGAGCTCTTAGTTCTAAAGGATTAAAATCCCAGTTAATAGCCCGATTGACAAAACAGCTTAAAGTAGAAGAACAAAAAGAAGAACAAAAGGAGCTAGAGAAATCTGAAAAAGAAGAGGAGGAGGAGGATGATAGAAAATCTGAAGATGACAAAGAGGTATGTAGTAAAACATTTAAATATATTATACTAACATTACATATAATATTGGCTTATGGGGCGCTCTTGGAAAACATGTTTGTATACTTTTGCTAAGGTATAATTTACATAAAATTAAGAATACATACTTTTTAGTCAAAAGTTTATGCATGTTTTGCAATTTGCATGTAGTCATGTAACCACCAGAGTCAAAATATGAAACAGGTCTATCAACCCCTAAAATTCCCCATGTTCCTCTGTAAGCATTTTCTTTTGCCTTAACCTTTGAGAGCCACTGATCCATTTTCCTGTAATTTTGCTTTTTCTAGTATATCATGTACATAGACTCACACAAATTTTTGAGCCTGTCCTCTCTTAACAGTGCATTAGAGGTTCCTTCATTTTGTTGTGTGTATCAGTAATTAGTTCCCTCTTATTGCTTAGTAGTATTCCCTAGTGTCAGTATATCATAGTTCATTAATTCTCCACTTGAAAGACATTGGAGTTATTTCAAATTTGTATTTTTTTGATTTTCCCTCCCTCTTAAAAATGAATAATAAATTATTTCATATGGTTAAGATGCAGAAAATGAGAAAATCTGGTTGATAGCCTTTAAGTTTAGAGAATGAAATCTAACGAAGTGCTTATCACAATTTTGCTACCTCTAAAAATAAGTGTTAGATTGCATTTTCATCCTTTATTCAGAGATTATTTATTTGAGCTGTTTTATGCTTCACTCTTCTGCCCAGTACAATAACTCCTGGATGCATAAACCTTCCATTTGTTTTTAAATTTGAAAGGCAAGGATATTGGAATCATGTTAAAAGACCAGTAATTGTACAAAACAACATTATGCGTTTTCTAATTTGATGTAGTCTGAGGTATACCTCATAATGTATGAAGTATTCCTGCCAAAAATGATTTACCTTAATCTCATTGTGAGACAACAGATAAATTTAGAGTATGAAAAATTCTACAGTGCAACTTGTCTGAACATTTTTAAAATGTCCATGTTATAAAAGATGAAGAAAAATGGTGGTTCAGTGAGATATGACAACTGCTGAATCAAACTTAGAGTCATTTTGGTGTAATTGGAGAAATCTAGTTAAGGGTATACAGTTGACATTAGCTAGTGAAGCCATGTTAGCCTTTGATGTGATAATGGTTTATGAAAATGGCTTGTTCTTAAGTGATGTATAGACTCATGATTTCTTATTTTATAATGTTATAAGTATTTATTTTGATAATGAAATTGTCTCTGAATAGGCCAGTGGGAGCCCTATGTTGATTTCTCTGATATTTTGACTTGTCCTTGACATGTTTTGAGGACTTCCTTATTTTCTAATACAATATAATACCTCATTCTCATTTTATTATCTCTGCCTTAACTCTCACCCTGGTGGGGATGTAAGTTAGTACAACTTCTATAGAAAACTGTAGGGTGATGTCTTAAAAAATAACAGTGCAAATAACATATGATCCAGCAATACTGTTGTTAAGTATCCAAAGAATATGAAAACTCAAATACCAAAATATTTATGCACCCCTGTGTTCATAGCAGCATTGTCCACAGTAGCCAAGCCATGTAACCAACCTAAGTGCCCAGCAACAGGTGACTGGATAAGAAAACTATGGAATATATACTCAATAGAATACTACTCACCTGTTTAAAAAGGTGAAGTAGTACCTTTTGGGACAAAATAGGTGGATCTTGTTGTAAGTCAGAAATTGAAAGACATACTAATAAGTTGGATTCACCTATTTGTGGAGTATAAGTAACCAGAGAATACATGGGAAAAGCACAGCAAAAATACTTATTAGACTTTTGAAAAATAAACTAGTTACAAGAACTTCATTTTTTCAAAGACTGAACACTACTCCATTTTATTTATACACTGCATTTTATTTATACATTTATTGATGGACATTTGGTTTGTTTTCACTTTGTGACTACAGTGAAAAATACTTCTGTGAAAAAGCAAGTTTTCTTAGTGTTTTGAGTTTGTTCTGTCCATCTGATAATTCTGTTCCTCTTGTTTTGTGTTGTTTAAGGAAACTGTTATTATATATTGAACTTTTTTTTGTTTTCTCTATCTTGGTCACTTTTACACTTGATCTTAGCCAAAAAGCTGAGAAGCTATATCTTGGTCATTTTTTCTTGAATCTATCATTTTTATTTTTAAATTTTCCTTATCATTTCCTTATCAGTTCTTTTAAGATGTTCTCTCTTGTATTTATTGGCTGTTTTCTTTCTAGTTTATTCTTAAAATTTCTGGAGCTATTTTTTTCTCCTTGCCTTCTAAATTCAATCACATCATTTGTCCCTTTAAAATTCTTATTTATGTCATTCTTTTGTATCTTAAAATATTTTCTTGATGTCTTTTAGCACACTTTAAAAATAGGAAGTTAAAACTTTTTTATCTGTCTTGTTGCCATGTCTTTCTGGCCCAGTTTCACTGTCTACAGGGATGCAATGCTGCTGCCTATTGTTCTCTTTCTAAAATAGTAGCTTTGTATGGGATTTGACCTCAGTATTTTTCTATTGTTCATTTTTATGTGAATTTAGTTTGTATAAATTTTTATTAAGAGAGAGCTTCATAAAACTTTTTCTAACTTTACAGTGCTTTGTGTTCTGATATTTTCTTGTTCTATCAAAAAAAAAGGTGGCTTAATTTTCTCTATCTTCTATCCTCTATCATTTTTTTTAAAGATTTATTTATTTATACAAGCACTGGGTACAGTGAGAAGCACCGGAGGGTGAGAGAATTCACCATAGCCAGAGAGGGGAGCAGAACAGGCAGACTGACGAATTACACTGCTGAGGGGAGCAGCGGGCGGCATGAGAGATCTGCACGCCATGTGGGACCCTCACCAGCGGCCGTGGATCGAACCGGTGCTGCAGAGGCTGCGGGCAGCTTCACAGTCCGGCGCTCAACTGCTGCGCCACTGGGGAGGCCCTGTCCTTTATCATTTTTTATCTGGACTTTTCTGATGTTTCTGTTGACTCTGTTCACTGTTGATTCTATGCCCACATGTGTCTTCTCACTGCGGGACCCTGTGCTCTGCAGGAGGCCTTGGTTAATCAGCTCTGCCAAGTTCATAGAGCTAGAACGTTCTAGGCTCTTTCAGATCTTTACTTGGATCCCTTGTACTCACTCACTGTTTTTAGGTATAAAACTGTACCTAGTTTCAGCATCTGTTCTTAAAGTAACTCAGTGAACACCTATTGGTTGTTTTCAGTTTTCCTATTCTCAGATCCGTCAGATAACCCCATTGCTTACTTCTCCTTTTCCCCATAGGTGCCAATAACACATGAATCTTTTGGTTTTTGTCTTTTTCTCATCTACTTGAGATGGGATTTTTGGGGATACCTTGTTGCTTCATTTTGTTCAGAATGTATATGGAATTTGGTTTTTGGTGTTTAGATTGTTCTCTCTTTTTAGTGTGGACATTTAGAAAAATGCAAAAAACTATGCTGCCACTTTTTCCCCTGAATTCTCTGTGATGTTAATAGAAAATTAATTTCCCTATAATATCAATATAGGTGCTTTTCCTCCTTCTTTAAAAGGCTTTTTTAAAAAAAAATTTTTCTTCACTAAGGTAACAGAAGGGACGATTTATTGTACACATACTACATTCAGCCAACTGAGAACAGGACTAGTCCAGAATGTCACAGATCCAGGGCAAAGGACCAAAAGGGACTGGTTTTTTTGCTTTTTTTTTTTTATTTTTTTTTTTTTTATTTTTTTTAATTTTTTTTTTTTTTTTTTTTTATAGAGGCATGCTTTATTTATTTGTTTGCTGGTTTGTTTGTTTGTTTTGTTTATACATGCACTGGGCACAGTCAGAAGCGCGGGAGGGTGAGAGAATTCACCAGAGCCAGAGCGGGGAGCAGAGCAGGCAGAAGGACCGAAGTACACTGCTGAGGGGAGCAGCGGGCGGCAGGAGAGGTCTGCACGCCATGTGGGACCCCCCTCCGGTGGCCGGGGAGCAGCCGGGGATCGAACCGGCGCCGCAGAGGCCGCGCGCAGCTTCGCAACCCAGCGCTCAACCGCTGCGCCACCGGGGAGGCCCAAAAGGGACTGGTTTTGATAGGAGCAAGGTGGTTGCAGCCATCAGATGGTGATGGGATATTCTAGATACACTTAGACAGAGTTCTAGACAGTAGCATACAGTCCAACAATTTGTACCAGCATCCCTGACATCTGGCTTTCCTTATTTCTGCTTTTGTGCCTTCCGTGCGTGTTATTAGTTTAGTTGGACCTTTGCCTCATTTTTCTTCTTTTGCGCTTCTGCTTACACATTTGCTTTTCCCTCCATTTGGGTCTCATGGCATAGAAGCTTCAAGGAAGATGGCTCTAAGGCTGAGAGAGAAGGCTCTTTATTATGCTGGGAAATCCTAAAAGCTACTATTTTATTTATTAAAATTGAGTTTTGCTTTTTTCAGCCTTTATGATTGGTCATGACCATAAGAAATCATGTACTTTTGATACATGCATATTGTACAGGGAGGTTTAACCATTACCTTAAAATTTCAAATATATGTAGGAAGAAGAAAGAAAACGTCAAGAGGAAATGGAACGCCAACGTCGGGAAAGAAGATATATTTTGCCTGATGAACCAGCCATCATTGTACATCCAAATTGGGCTGCAAAAAGTGGCAAGTTTGATTGCAGTATCATGTCTTTAAGTGTGCTTTTGGACTACAGATTAGAGGATAATAAAGAACATTCATTTGAGGTAATATTTTCAGTTTGAATTGTGATCATAATAAGTTTCCATATTTGGATTGGCCAATATATCTCTGGCCTGCACCCCAGCTCTTGTATGCATAAATAAATCTTTATTTTTTGAATTTTTTTTAAAGGTTTATTTCTACAACAGCTGGTACAGGCCAGAGGTGTGGGAGGGTGAGAAGATTCATCAGAGACAGAGCGGGGAGCAGAACAGGCAGACGGGCCGAAAACACTGCTGAGGGGAGCAGCATGCAAGACAGGAGAGGTCTGCCATGCCATGTGGGTATTCCCCTGGCCAGCTGGGAATCGAACCCACGCTGCAGAGGCTGCGGACAGCTTCACAGCGCTGCGCTCAACCCACTGCGCCACCAGGGAGGCCCCAATAAATAAATCTTTTTTTAAAAAAAAATGGAGATAGTGGAGTTTTCAGCATCTTAGTAGTCGTTTTACTGGTAATCCTTTTTTTTTTTTAAGATTTATTTATTTTTATACAAGAACTGTGGTACAGGCCAGAGGCATGGGAGGGTGAGAGTATTCACCAGAGGCAGAGCGGGGAACAGCACAAGCAGACGGACTGAAAGCACTGCTGAGGGGAACAGCGGGTAAGACAGGAGAGGTCTGTCACACCATGTGGGAATCTCCCCGCCCAGCTGGGAATCAAACCCATGCTGCAGACAGCTCCACAGTGCAGCACTCAAACCGCTGCGCCACTGGGGAGGCCCCAGTACTTTATTTTAAAAAGATTTATTTATTTACACATACAAGAAATGGGGTGTAGGCCAGAGGTGTGGGGGGGGTAAGAGGATTCACCAGAGACAGAGTGGGGAGCAGAATAGGTGGATGTAATGAAACACACTGCCGAGGGGAGCAGCAGGTGGGAGAGATAGGAGGGGTCTGCTGTGCCATGTAGGTTAGCTCCTGGCCAGGGATCAAACTTATGCTGCGGTAGATGGCAATAGCTTGATAGTACTGTGTCTTTAACCCACCAGGGTTTAAGTGCCACCATGAGGCCCTGGTAATAGATTTTTGATATGTAAAAGATGTGCATGAATTGAAGATTATAATCAGTTATAATTTTGATACATTGTATTAAATTTTTGTGGTCAGGGAAATATTCTGATTAAAATGTTTTATCCAAATACACTGTTTTATCAAATACACTTTTTAAAATCAAATTTAAAGATTTATTTATTTATGAATACAAGAGCTGGAGTACGGGCCAGAGTTGCAGGGGAGGTGAGACGATTCACGAGAGACAGAGTGGGGGACAGAACAGGCAGATTGACTGAAATACATTGCTGAGGGTAGTGGCAGGCAAGTTACCCACCATGTGGGTAACAACTCCTTTGCCGGGGATCGAACTCATGCTGCAGTGGCTGTAGATAGCTTCATAGGTTGCATCTTAACCCCTTGCGCCACCAGGGAGGCCCCCTAGAATATGGTTTTTTAAGTAATTGACCAGAAGCATATTAAGCATAGTATTTATAGCTTCAGGACAGTTTTTGACTCCCCTCACTGTCACTCAGGTAAAGTATTATAACTATTGTTATTGCACATTAATTGTTAGATATGGCAAGTTATTTGATAAGTTATTGACTGCTGGATTTGTCAATATTGCTATTAAAATTATTGTTGGCATCTTTTTATAGGTTTCATTGTTTGCAGAACTTTTCAATGAAATGCTTCAAAGAGATTTTGGTGTCAGAATATACAAATCATTATTATCTCTTCCTGAGAAAGAGGACAAAAAAGAAAAGGAAAAGAAAAGCAAAAAAGATGAGAGAAAAGATAAAAAAGAAGAGAGAGATGATGAAACTGATGAGCCAAAACCCAAGCGGAGAAAATCAGGCGATGATAAAGATAAAAAGGAAGATAGAGATGAAAGAAAGGTCTGTAATTATTTCCATGACCAGTAGACTGATTTCAAGGTTTTCAAATACAGTCTTCTAGGTTGTAATAAATGATGAAGCTTTCCATCAGAATAGTGAAACAGAAAGACCAAATTGAAAGATTTTAGTGTATTATTAGGAATTTAGATCTTTGAATTAAGCCTATGTAAACATCTACAATGAGTTTTCTGGTAGTTAATAAAGTGTATTATTGTTCTGAAAAACATAATGTAAAACTACTTCAAGTGAATTTAATGAAATTAATATTTGGTGAGATGTCTTGCTTAATTTTAAGGCATTTTGAATTACAGAAAGAGGATAAAAGAAAAGATGATTCTAAAGATGATGATGAAACTGAAGAAGATAATAATCAAGATGAATACGATCCAATGGAAGCAGAAGAAGCAGAGGATGAAGAAGATGGTATGATTCAAATTTATTCTCCTTAGAATGAGAAAAATACGTTTTTGCTAAGTAACTTTTATCAGTTAAACCTTTTTTTTTTAATTTTTTAAAAAAAATTTTTAAACATTTATTTATTTTTATACAAGAATTGGGGTACAGGCCAGAGATGTGGAGGGTGAGAGGATTCACCAGAGACAGAGTGGAGAACAGAACAGGCAGATGGACCAAAGTACACTGCTGAAGAGAGAAGCGGGCGAGACTGGAGAGGTCCGTCCCGCCATGTGGGTTTCTCCCTGGCCGGCCGGGAATCGAACCCGTGCTGCAGTGGCTGCGAATTGCTTTGTAGTTTGTGTCTTACCCCTGCGCCACCAGAGATGCCCTCGGTTAAACCTGTTTTGATGATTTTTATTTTATTTTATTTAGAATAGAAACAGTAAAATTTTACTTTAAGTGAGAAGATTGTTTTAAGATGTTTATTTTTCATTATATATTTCCCATACATAAATAATACTTTTTCAGCATGAGCAAAGTATTTCTCTGAACTTGATGCTTAAACTGTGTTGTGAAAAGCTGTAGTAATCCCCATTGTTTAATAGAATATATTCCTCATTAGAAAATTAATTTTAGCACTTCATTTTTTCCTTTTAGCACTTTTTAATGAAGATTATTACCATGTAAAAGTATACATAGAATATATAGGTAGAGTTTAAAGACTAATAATAGTAAACACCTGTTTTACCTATCACCATAGTTTTAAAGAACAAACTTTTACCAATAGGAATGATACTCAAAATATTTTATAATTGATGTCCTTGACTAGTCATAACATACCTGTAAAGTACCACTATGTATCTGTCAATCTTATTGTGTGCTTGTAACTTTTTTTAAAAATATTTTTCTGAGATGAGAAAATCATAAGAGTTTATTTACTTACGGTATTTATGGTTTGCCTGTATATTTTCTATCTTACACCATAGTATTTTTTCCCACATCAATGAAAATATTCAAACATAAAGGGAAGCTGAGAGACTGATGCAGTGAATATTCTCTATGTATCTATTTTGATTTAATAATTCTTATTTTATTTTGTGGTATCCATGTGTGTCTTTGTATTTCTGAAAGTAGAATTCTCCAGCTTGCTTAGGATAAGATATATTTTAAATAATCATAATTTTGTAATCACACCCAAGAAAACTAATCATGCCATCAACTAATCATGTCTTAATTGTCTAGTAAACTGAATAGCAATGATATGCATATATTAATGTTTCTTCATTTATCTTCATTATTTGTTTATCCAGTAAACATTAGCCTTTTTGTTTTTTTGGTTTTTAAAAAAAGATTTATTTATTTATGCATAGAACAAGAGCTGGGGTACAGGCCAGAGGCATGGAGGAGTGAGAGGATTCACCAGAGACAGAGTGGGGAATAGAACAAGCAGATTGACCAAAGTATACTGCAGCGGGCGAGTCAGGAGAGGTCTGCTTTGCTATGTGGGTTTCTCCCTGGCCGGCTTCATAGGTTGCGTCTTAACCCTTGCGCCACCAGGGAGGCCCCAAACATTAGCCTTTTTGAAGAGTCCCATATTTTCTCCACCACCCTCATATTCTTTTTTTTTTTTTATAATAGAGGCATGTTTTTCTTTATTATTTGTTTGCTGGTTTGTTTGTTTTGTTTATACATGCACTGGGTACAGTCAGAAGCGCAGGAGGGTGAGAGAATTCACCAGAGCCAGAGCGGGGAGCAGAGCAGGCAGAAGGACCGAAGTACACTGCTGAGGGGAGCAGCGGGCGGCAGGAGAGGTCTGCGCGCCATGTGGGATCCTCCTCCGGTGGCCGGGGAGCAGCCGGGGATTGAATCGGCGCCGCAGAGACCGCGGGCAGCTTCGCAACCCAGCGCTCTACCACTGCGCCACCGGGGAGGCCCACCCTCATATTCTTTTATCACTACATTAGTTAAATCACTAAACAGTGTTCTCATTATTTTATCTAAGAATATCATACTATTTCCTATCCTTTAGTTGTCTTCTTTATCCTTTTCCACATATAACTCCCTTGGTGGTGTTATCATCCATTCTGTCTTTCTTTTTTTCTTTTTTGCTTTTTTTTTTAAATAAGGAGGGGGCTTTATTTTTTATTTATTTATTTTTAAAGATTTATTTATTTATTTATGCAAGCACTGGGTACAGTCAGAATCGTGGGAGGGTGAGAGAATTCACCAGAGCCAGAGCGGGGAGCAGAGTAGGCAGAAGGACCGAAGTACACTGCTGAGGGGAGCAGCGGGCAGCAGGAGAGGTCTTCGCACCATGTGGTACCCTCCTCCAGTGGCTGGGGAGCAGCCGGGGATCGAACAGGCGCTGTAGAGGCTGCAGGCAGCTTCGCAACCCAACACTCAACCGCTGCGCCACCAGGGAGGCCCCCATTCTGTCTTTCAATACAGTTTTTAAATTTGTGCATCAAATCAGACCTCCCTCCCACTTTGTCCTGTCAGCTGTCTACTTGACACCTCCACTTAAGTTATGTGACATTTCAAAATAAATATATCTAAAACTGAACAACTGCCTTCCTCCACCAAAAAGAAAACGAACAGAATACCCCGCACTTAACTTTTCCAGTCTCATTTGATGCAACTTCATCCTTCTATTGCTCAAGCTAAAATCTAGAGGTCATCCTTTTTCCAATTTGTCAGGAAGTTATATTGGCTCTATCTTTAAAACATAACCACAATCAGACCATTTCTCCCAGCTCATCTAATCCTAATCTGTGCTATTTCACTCTTGCCTACAATATTTTAATAGCCTTATAACTGGTTTCCTTTCTCAACTCCTTCTCTGAAGTGTCTTTTCAACACCATTGCCAGAATAACCTTTATAAAATTTAAGTCATTTTATTTTTTCAAATTCTTCCAGTTCTCCATTTCATGATATAAAAAAAGCCAGTGTTTACAATGACTTGTTTTTTTTTTTAATTTTATTTTTTTTTAATTTTTTTTCTTTTTTTATTTAATAGAGGCATGTTTTTATTTATTTGTTTGTTTGTTTGTTTTGTTTATACATGCACTGGGTACAGTCAGAAGCGCGGGAGGGTGAGAGAATTCACCAGAGCCAGAGCGGGGAGCAGAGCAGGCAGAAGGACCGAAGTACACTGCTGAGGGGAGCAGCGGGTGGCAGGAGAGGTCTGCGCGCCATGTGGGACCCTCCTCCGGTGGCCGGGGAGCAGCCGGGGATCGAACCGGCGCCCCAGAAGCCGCGGGCAGCTTCGCAACCGAGCGCTCAACCGCTGCGCCACCGAGGAGGCCCTACAATGACTTGTTAAAACCATACCACATTAAGTCTCTCAATTTCATCTCTTACCTCATTTTTTCACTTGCTTATTATTCCCCAGGCACCTGTCCTCTGTAAATTCATTACGTATTATCTTATGTTAGAACCGTTTTTGCACTGGCAGTTTCTTCTGACTGCATGCTCTTTTCTGAAGATCCACCCTCATTACTCCATCAGCTTGAGGTCTTTGTTCAACTGTAATTATTCCAGTGAGGCCTACCTTGCACACTACCCTTTTTAATACTACATTCCTCTCATACATATTCCTGATTGCTCTATATCCTGCTCTGCTTTGAGAATTTATAACCTATTTCAGTGTACAGTTCGCTTCTTTTACTTATTGTCGATCTTCCTCCCACTTAACCCTTTGCACTCCGAACCGTTCTGGACATTGGCTACCAATGTCCCCTGAGAGGGGACAGCGGAGTGCAAAGGGTTAAATACAAGCACAATAAGAAAAAGAAGGGCTTTTTTTTTTTTTTTTTTCAATCAGTGATGCATACATATTGCAGGTTTCTGGAACAGTCTAAATATGCATGTGGGCTCTGAATATTGATTTGTTCAACATATGTAAACTTCATAGAATGGGTTATAGTCCTTTTTGGTTTCCCTGATATTTCCAGTTGTGCTTGCTTAGGTTATCTTAGCTGCTTTTTTTTCCCCCATAAATTTTATCTTGTTATCCTCTCAGGTTTTTGCAAGTCCACACTTTTTTTAATGGAAAATGTAATTGGTAGTTTTAAATATGCCAATTAATGTCTGAAAGGGTATTGGATCTTTTAAGTAATCATAAGAGTAAATGAGTAATTTTTTTACTTATTAAATTTATAAAAATTAAGTGGTGTGGGGTGTGTGAGAAGATTCACCAGAGACAGTGAGGAGCAGAAAAGGTGGATCTACTGAAATACACTGCTCAGGGGAGCAGGGGGCGAAACAGGAGAGGTTTGCTGCACCTTGTGGATTTGCTTCCTGGCTTGTGATGTATCTCATGCTGCAGTGACTGGCAATAGCTTGATAGTGCTGACACTTTAACCCCTGCTCCACCATGGAGACCCTATGTATTATTTTTCAAGGCCAGCTTATTACCTAAAGCAGTCTTTCCCATTTTTCCGAGGTATTAACAGGTATTAAGCTTAATAAAGTATACTGGGGCCAATTTGGGGAACCTTACTAAAACAAAGATATTTTATTACAGAATTTCTTAGCTGTTTATGTAGTGAATGTCCAGGAAGGGAATGTAATTTGAAATAGTTCTGAAATAATATAGTCTAGTTTTTCAGTGACTGTTTAACTCCTAATGTCTTGTAACTTACTTTACTAACAAACCATTTGTTACTCTTGACTTCTGATGGGAATCCATTTGTGAGAATTAGGAAACTGATAAAACTAAAATTTGTCTTTAAAATTATTAACAGATCATTAAAAAAAAAAGGCTTAAAAGCATGAAAGAACAGGGCCTCCCTGCTAGTACAAGGGGTTGAATCTCAGCGCTATGAAGCTATTTCCAGTCATTGCAGCACGAGTTCAATTCACTGGCCAGGGAGGTGACCCACATGGCACAGCAGACCTCTCCTGTCTTGCCTGCTGCTCCCTTCAGCAGTGTATTTCAGTAGATCTGCCTGTTCTAGTCCCCACTCTGTCTCTGGTGAATCCTCTCACCCAGCCTTCTCTGCCCCTGCACCTCTGACCTACGCCCTAGCTCTTGTATGCATAAATAAATAAATCTTTAAAGAAAAAGGGGGCATGAAAGAGCGGTGTATTAGTTCACTAGGGCAACTATAGAAAGCATCTCAGATAGGGTGGCTTAAACAATAGAAATTTAATGTCTAACAGTTCAAGAGCTAAAAGTCTATGATTAAGGAATTGGGAGTATTAGTTCCTTAAAAGGCCTGAGAAGAAAGGATTATATCCCAGGCATGGCTTATACCTAGCCATCTCTCCCTTTACCTTCATTTCATTTTCTATCTGTGAGAATCTGTGTTCAAATTTCACCTTTCAACACAGACACTGGTCATTGGATTAGAGCTCACTCTATTGAGTGAATTATAACCTAATTACCTCCTTTATACTGTTGTTTTCCAAAAAAGATTATTTTCTAAGGTGTACTGAAGATTAGGATTTAAGCATAGGCCTCCTTGGCACAGATGGTTGAGCGCCCTGCTGTCAGGCTGTCCGCAGCCTCTGCAGCACGGGTTCAATCCCAGCTGGCCGGTGAGAATCCCACATGGTGCAGCAGACCTCTCCTGTCTCACCCGCTGCTCCCCTCAGCATTGTATTTCGTCAGTCTGCCTGTTCTGTTCCCCACTCTGTCTCTGGTGACTCCTCTCACCCTCTCGCACATCTGGCCTGTACCCCAGTTCTTGTATAAATAAATAAATCTTTAAAAAAAAGGATTTAAGCATATGAATTCTAGTGGATATATTTTAACCCCTAGCAGATTAATTCTTAAGTATTCTTTAACAAGATAATAATGGTCTTTGACCTGAGGGTGATGTGTGAGGTCTTAAAGAAATGTACAGTCTCGGGATAGACAAGGCAAAGTTTACTTTTTACTCTTTATGTATTTTGAGTTTTTCATAAGGTGCATTATGTTTCAAAAACACAATACCACAAAAGATTCAATCTTGAAAATAAAATTAACATCCTGACATATAAATTATGTAAGTATTTTAATTATTTGACTTGTAAAGTTTTCGAGTTATCTTCAACAGTTACAGGTTTATCTTTATACCAGTTTTTGGTTTTTTTTTTCAGGAATAATTTTTCCAAGTTCCCATCTTTTTAATCATGGGCATACATTTTAGTTTTGACAAGTCTGGAAATATATTGGTTTGTTGAAAAAGTCATGATGTATTTTTTCTTTGAAAAACATAGGAAAAATTATGTGTCATGACTTTCTGACAATCCAATAGTACTGTTGTATCTTCTTAATTATCTTTTTATTTTTTAAGATTTATTTTATTTGTTTATGCATACAAGAGCTCTAGGCCAGAGGTGGCGGGGTGGGGGGGTTGGGGGGGGGAGGTAAGGTAATTCACCAGAGACAGAGTGAGGAGCAGAACACGCAGATTGACTGAAATACACTCTTGAGGGGAACAGCGGGACAAGACAGGAGAGGTCTGCTGAGGGTCTGACAGGAGAGGGTCAGCTCCCTGGCCAGCCAGGATCGAACTTGTGCTGCAATGACTGCGTATAGCTTCATAGTGCTTCGACTTAACCCCTTGTGCCACCAGGGAGGCCCTTCTTAATTATCTTAAAAGCATTTCAGTTTCCCAAATAGAGTTTTGTTAATTATCTATGATTAGTTTTACTATGTTAGTTTTTTTCCCATTTAGGTTTTAGAAAATATACTGTTTTTACACTTGTTTTAATTTTCAATTTTATGTACAACATTCATTCTTATTTTTTGAACTGTTCTCCACGTATTTATAGTATACTTTTTAATTCAATAAATCAGTTACTTTCCTTCCTCTAGTTTCTTTATGAATTCTTTATCTTCTTATTCTTTATAATTATAACATCCATACTATTTTTATTCATATAATATTTCTTTGCTATTATGTCTTTTGAAAACTGATCAGTATTAGAAAAGTATTTTTGTTCTCTGTAATAGCTGAAAATATCTTTACTAATGAGGGTTTTTGGGTTTTTTTTTGCTGCTGTTGTATTTATCTTATAGATCGGGATGAGGAAGAAATAAACAAAAGAGATGACAAAAGAGATATCAACAGATACTGCAAGGAGAGGCCCTCTAAAGATAAGGTACTTGCTGAATTCTGTATTTTTATAATGTGTTCATTTTTATATCTTATATATATATATATATATTTTTTTTTTTTTTTGTGGGACCCTCCCCATCAGCCAGGGAACAAACCAGCGCTGCAGAGGCTGCAGGCAGCCTCGCAGCCCAGCACTCAACCGCTGAGCCACCAGGGGAGGCCCTTTTATATCCAAACTTATAATTTTCAACAGCACAGTCCTGAAATATTTTACCCCTAGTATATTTACCTATTAGCTTTAAGAACAAATCTCAGGTGTTTTGTTTTTTTTTTTTTTTTGTATTTGTGATTATGTCACATAAAACCAATATGTCTTATTCCTTTCTCCCATACATGTAAACCCTACCAATTCATTTTAGCTAAAATGAGGCAGAAGCCTTTTCATATTTTTGCTCTTTTTTTTTCTAAAGATTTATTTTTTTATGCATACAAGAGCTGGGGTTTAGGCCAAAGGTGTGGGGAGCGGGGTGAGAGGATTCACCAGAGACAGAGTGGAGAACAGAACAGGCAGACTGACTGAAATACACTGCTGAGGGGAGCAGTGGGCGAGTCAGGAGAGGTCTGCTGCGCCGCGTGGGCAACTGCTCCCTGGCCCGCCAGGGATCGAAGTCATGCTGCAGTGGCTGCAGACAGCTTCATAGGTTGTGTCTTAACCCCTTGCCCCACCAGGGAGGCCCTCATATTTTTGCTCTTATAGAGTCTCAGTTTCAGGAGTAAGAATTATATATTTTATCTTCAACTTCCATTGCATTTTTTTCAGGAAAAAGAAAAGACTCAGATGATCACAATTAACAGAGATCTGTTAATGGCATTTGTTTATTTTGATCAAAGCCATTGTGGTTACCTTCTTGAAAAGGATTTGGAAGAAATACTTTATACTCTTGGACTACATCTTTCTCGGGCTCAGGTAATTTTCTTGTGAATATTTCAAATGATAGGAGTGGGGAACAAACGGGGGTACAGTGGCCTAGTGGATTATGGATGCTTTGGTGGTGGGTGTTGTGTGGTAACACATCTAAAGAGTTGTGAACCTTTGCCCCTCACTGATGTTATGGTTTTATAAGCCAACATTACCTAATAAAAACAATATAATTTTTCAAAATAAAGCGAAAGGCATTTTAGTCATTTTTTAAAAAGTTATCCTTTAGGTAACAGAATAATGTATTTAATTATATAGATTTGTACTTAATTTACTTTTTATCAGTTAACTTTTTGAAGTATAAAAGCAAAAGGTGCTAATAGTAATAATGTAGTCAGACAGTAATGAAATGTATAGAGCAAAAAATGTTAGATTCCTTCTCCCTCTGTTTCTACTCCTCTGACCTAATATATAACACTTTCAGATCTTTTTGTAAACAACTTGTGTGTGTGTCCCATTATTTAAATAATATAGCAAATATACATATTGATTGACAGCTTTTTTCTTTCAACAATATAGCATAGACATCCGCCATGAAAATAGAAACCTATTTCATTCTTTTTGTTACTGTATATTATTCTGTGGTGTAGGCATACTATAATTATCTTACCTAGTCCCAGTTGCTGGATGGTTTCCTTTTTTGAACTTATGCTACAATTAACATCTTAGTATATAAACTTTAATGTATGTGTTAGTATTCCTCTGTCTTAGAGTTTTATTTAAGACTTTTTTTTTAAGGTTTTTTTTGTTTGTTTGTTTTAATATTTTTTTTAAGATTTATTTATTTATTTATACAAGCACTGGGTACAGTCAGAAGCACGGGAGGGTGAGAGAATTCAGCAGAGCCAGAGCAGGAAACAGAACAGGCAGACTGACGAAGTACACTGCTGAGGGGAGCAGCGGGCAGCAGGAGAGGTCTGCGCGCCAGGTGGGACCCTCCTCCAGTGGCCGGGGAGCAGCCGGGAATCGAACCGTCACTGCAGTGCCTGCGGGCAGCTTCGCAACCCAGCGCTCAACAGCTGCGCCACCGGGGAGGCCCTTATTTAAGACTTTTATGTCTTAAACTTTTTTCAAATGGTAATTTGGGTTTTAGGCTTATTCAGAAGAGAGTTAAGAGTGTAAGTACTCGAATTGAGTGAAAGTGGATACTTGAGAAAAGAGATGCCATTGAAGTTTATCATGTGAAAATTAGAATACAGTTGTTCAAGGGGAATCAAAAACTTATTTTCATCTTTTTAATTTGTTCCTTGCTTGCATAACAGGTAAAGAAACTTCTTAATAAAGTAGTACTCCGTGAATCTTGCTTCTACCGGAAATTAACAGACACCTCAAAAGATGAAGAAAACCATGAAGAGTCTGAAGCATTGCAGGAAGATATGCTAGGTTTGAATGTATTATTTAAGATTGTGCTCTTTTACAACTATGTTATTTGTTAAAGAAGAAAAAAAATAACTAAAATATGGGGTCTTTTGTAGGAAACAGGTTATTGCTTCCAACACCAACAGTAAAGGAATTAAAGGATGTAGAAGAGAATGTTGGCCTTATTGTGTACAATGGTGCAATGGTAGATGTAGGAAGCCTCTTGCAAAAATTGGAAAAGAGTGAAAAAGTGAGGGCTGAAGTAGAACAGAAACTACAGTTACTCGAAGAAAAAACAGGTGAGGAATGTCACTGGATAAGACCATACTTTCGTCACACACATATGTATGTGTTCATACACATATGCATGCTTAATGCACACTTGTGTATCCAAGCCTTGTGTTTTAGTCTACACAAATAATAGAACTTTTGACCTTTCTGTTAAATATTATAAATTTCTTTAGCACTATAAGAAATTTATTTAAATTTATTTAAATAAATTTATTTAGCATTATAAGAAATTTCTTAGATCTTCATGTGCATTCTGAAATTTATTTGTTCTGTGGTATCCTTTTAGTCCTCCCCTAGTTCCACTTAGTTTTCACTGGTTTATGCTACTTTCTTTAGTCTGCAGTCATCTCAAAATGTAACTTGGTTTTAGAAGTATTATTTAGGTACAAATTTAAATGAAATGATTATTAATGAGTATTGGAGTATGCTTTTATAGCTATAGAAATTGACATTTGTGGCCATTTTAAGGAATTCTATCCGCAGGGTTTTTTAGATTAAGTATTAACTTGAAAAGTTAAACTGGAAATTTTGAGGGTGTAAAATGATGACTTTTGAGTTTTATTTTAACAGATGAAGATGAAAAAACCATATTAAATTTGGAGAATTCCAACAAAAACCTCTCTGGTGAACTCAGAGAAGTTAAAAAGGACCTTAGTCAGTTGCAAGAAAACTTAAAAGTTTCGGAAAACATGAATTTGCAATTTGAAAACCAGTTGAATAAGACAATCAGAAACTTATCCACAGTAATGGATGAAATCCACACTGTTCTTAAGAAGGTTAGCTGTTTTCATAATTTCAATTTTTAAGTATTTCTGTGAGTTTTATTGTTACTGAGTTCTTAGAGGTGGTTATTTTATTTTAAAGATTTATTTATTTATGCATACAAGAACTGGTGTATGTGCCAGAGGTGTTGGGTGGTTAGAGGATTCACCAGAGACAGAGTGGGGAAAAGAATAGGCAGAATTACTAAAATACTCTGCTAAGGGGAAGCAGCTGGTGAGATAGGAGAAGTCCGCTGCACCTTATGTGGGCTAGCTCCCTGGCCAGGGATCAAACTCAGGCCTTGGCGGTGATAACCTCTAGGCAATCAGGGAGGACTCCTAGTGGTTTTTTAAGACAGAAGTAATGGTAGCTCCCTGTCCTTTCTCAAATGAGTTAAAAGTGTTTCCCAAAAGATTGTATTTTCCTAGAACTTAGTTGAGAAGTCAGTATGGTTTAGATCTTAAAAGCAAGTTTTACTTTTTTTCCTTTCATATCCAGAGTGAGTTTGAACTTGAGGAAGATAAAACCATTTACTTCTTTTGTAAACCCATTTATTGTATCAGGGTTGAGAAATCCTCTTTAGCATTATCAAAATTAATTTATTATTTTTTGTCACTAAAAATAGTCTATCATAGTTTCTCATTGCCATTGTAAGGAAATCAAGGAAGAGCTCCACATTTTGTGTATCACTTAGAGAATAATAAAATCCTACAGTGATAAATTTAAAATATAAAAAAAATTCTACAGTGCAAGGATTATACTACTGTTATTCCTAAGAACCACTAATTTGTCAGTGCTGAATTGTTTTTCTCAAATACTAGAAGTCATTGTGCATGTGCTTGAGGGTTTTCTTTCATAGTTGCTCGCGGGGCCAGTTTTCATAGATGATAAAAAAGGCCTATATGGATTATTTCTGTTTACCAATGTATGTTGTTTTTAAAGTTACATGAGAGTCTTAAAAAAATCCTTTTCCATGTCTATTATTTTATAGGATAATGTGAAGAATGAAGATAAAGATCAGAAATCCAAGGAGAATGGAGCAAATCTATGATAAAAGACATGTGTTGATCAAAAATGATGTTAAATAATGTAATATATAAAAATCATGACACAAGAATGTTTGGAAGTGATGCATGTTTGATTCTAGTACTATAAATATCTGTTAGTTAAAATGATGTATAAAGTTTTATGAATGTGCGTCTTTGCTTTTGAAAATTGCTTGTAATTCCTGGCATTCAGATTATTAAACACTCCTTGAGTGAAATAATTTTGCATTGCAAAATGTTTTAGGATGAACTTTGTTATAGTTTTAACCCCAATAAAGTTCATCAATCTAATTGACAGTAGTATTTAATTATACCAAATGTCTTATTAAGATACCTAGAAAATTATAATTTTATTTATAGAAGTATTAGGTTTTTATTTTAATTTTTAGTCTTTAAATTTCATTATAAATCATAAAACAGCATGTTGCTTAATTTTTGCGAGTCTTTTCAACTAGAATTTCTTGTTAAAAAAATCCCCTCTAATTATCATTTCTAAAAGCATTCTTTAAAAATTTATCCAAAAGAAAAATAAGAAAGTAGTGGACAGCTGCTATTCTTCTTTACATATGTTAGGTTTTACATAAAACTAGTAGTCTGATGTTAATATTACTGTTTTTAATTAATTGTTCTCCTTTCCAGAATAGCACCTATATGACTTCTAATTTTGAGGGGTTTAAAAAAAATTCAGTATGTCAAATGTACAGTTTAGTTACAAACCAGTAGATGTCAGTATGATACCTTAAGTTAAGCTTTGTTTAATTAAAAAAAAAATATTTTTTTAAAGTCTGTGTACTTCCTTCAGAATTTTAGTGGACACATAAGTTGATTATGTGTTGAATTAAAAAAAAAGTAGGAAATGTGATATACTCAAAAGCATTGGCTCTCAACAATCAGTCATTTTGCCCCCAGTGGATTCTTGGTAATGTTTAGCAACAGGGAAGTGCTACTGGCATCTAGTGGGTAGAGGTCAAGGATGTTGCTAAACGGCCCAAGACAAAAAAATATAAATTAGCAGTGGTGCCCAGGTTGGGGAATTGGTCAGTTGGGCTAAAGAATGTAAGCTTAATATAAATTAAGCTTTTAAAAAATGAGTAATATTAATCTTAATGTTTTTTTAGGCAGCACTGCATCTTTAACAGATAGTGTTCTTACGTTCAAAATAACTTTTTTTTTCTTAGCACCGAGACATTTATTTTCTGAATTTACATTTCAAAAGACTATATGATGAGGAAATCATTTGCTATTGCCATTGCCAGATACATTCAAAATAACTCTTAAGGAATATTTCACTGTCATAGAAATAGATGCTATCTTATAGTTTATTTTATTTCATTTTGCTAGAATAATAGCTCAGTATTCCACATAGGTGAATATGAGAATGTAAGGGCCATGTTAGAGATTATTGTAAGCTATATGGAATCCGCATAGCCCTTACTATGAAATAGATTAAAATACCTGAAATTCTTTCAAACCAATTTTTGTCTTAAGTTGCAGTTGCTGATCTAGTTTGTTGAACATTTTGAAGTCCGATTACTGATTGGTCTATAATTGTACATTATGGTGTGTTTCTCCATCTTTATTTAAGGTGAAACATTATAGGGTAACTGGAAAGTTTTTTTTTGTTGTTTTTTGTTTTTTTACTTTTTTTAAAGATTGAATTATTTATGCATATAAGAACTGGGGCACAGGCCAGAGAGGCGGGGAGTGAGAGGATTCACCAGAGACAGAGTGGGGAACAGAACAGGCAGATTGACTGAAGTATACCGCTGAGGTGAGCAGCAGGTGAGTCAGGAGAGGTCTGCTGCGCCATGTGGGCTGCTCCCTGGGCTGCTTCTCTGGCCTGCTGGGGATCGAACTCTGTGCTGCAGAGGCTGCGGATTACTTCATAGTGCAGTGCCTAACCCCTTGCGCCACCAGAGAGGCCCTGGAAAGTGTTTTTCGCAAGGCAAAGTCATTTTGTTTTTGTTTTTTACTGAAGAAATTGTACTTCTTTTTCTGCTTAGCATTGCTATTGAACCCTCTATTTCCTAAAATCGTTTTTCTTCTTGTTTGACTAGGTTTTTTTTGGTTGCTTTTTAGGTTTTTTTTTTTTTTTTAAGATTTATTTTATTTATTTATGCATACAAGAGCTGGGGTGTAGGCCAGAAGTGGGGGTGTGTGGGGGTGAGAGGATTCCCCAGAGAGTGGGGTGCAGAACAGGCAGATCGACTGAAATACACTGCTAAGGGGAGCAGCACACCGGACAGGAGAGGTCTGCTGGATCAAACTCATGCCACAGTGGCTGGTGATAGCTTGATAGTCCTGAGACTTAAACTCCATGTGCCACCACAGAGGCCCCAGTTTTTTGTTTATTTGTTGAGAAAAAGAAACAAAACCATGGGTAAAGGGCTCTTTCCTTTCCATCTGAAGGCAGCTATCAAGTCAGCCAAAATGGGTGCTTACAGGTATATCCAGGAGCTATAAAGGAAGCAGCCCAATGTGATATGTTTTCTTTTCAGGGTGTACTGCTGTCAGTACTGCCCCCATCAGCTCCACAGGGCTCCCCTGCCCCACCCAGCTGGACAAAGCACACAGATTGGAATATAAGGGCAAACAAGGTTCTATCATATATTGGGTTTGTGTTCCCTTGGTGGCCACAGCATCCGGTTCCTAAGGGAAGCTTTCCTAGGGAAATCTTGCCCATCATGGTGTTAAGGCAGCTGAAGTTTGCTAAAAGGCTTTAGTCTGTTGCTGCGGAGCTAGCTAAACCCCAGTGGAGCTCTAAGAGTCCTGAATTCTTACTGGGTTGGTGACGAGTTCACATACAAATTCTCTGAGGTTACCCTCATCAATCCATAAAGTTACCATCCAGTCCATCACTAGACCAGTCCAGCATCACATGGAGACTTAAGGGCTGACATCTGTAGCGTTGTGGACTTGGAAAGGGCCACAAGTTCTACCCCATTGTGCAGCCTGGAGAAGGTGCAATACTCTCTAACTCCACCATTACTGCTAATTAGTAATATTTGTACCATTTTTAACCTAATAAACAATTTAGGACAGTCAAAAAAAATAGGGCCTTCCTATTGGCACAGGGGTAAAGTCTCAGGCTATCGAGTTATTGCCAGCCACTGACATGAGTTTGATCCCCTGCCAGGGAGCTAATCCACATGGCACAGCAGACTTCTCTTGTCTTGCCAGTTCTGCTCCCCTCTCTGTCACTGGTGAATCCTCACACCACCCCCCGCACCTCTGCCCTACACCCCAGTTCTTGTATGCATAAATTTTTTTTAAATCTTTTAAAAAATGAAAATGCCCACCACTGTTCTTTATTACCCCTTAACTGTTCCCTCTCTGAACCCTTTTCAGTTCTGGTGACCCCAGTTAGGTTACTAATGTCCACTAGTTTATTTTGCTTTGTCAGTTTTTCCTTTTTGTTTCCTTATATTCCCCGTATGTGTGAAATCATACTTGTTTTTATTTTTCTTATACTCTTCACAATACCCTCAAGGTCCTTCCATTTTGCTGCAAATGACAGAATTTCATCTTTCTTTATGACAGATCATCATTCCGTTGTCCAGATATACCTCATCTTTATCCAGTCATCCGTCAGTAGGTTGCTTCCATATACCTTAGCTATTGTAAGTAATGCCAAAATAAACATTGTAGAGTATATATATTTTTTGAGGTGACAGTTTTGTATTCTTCAGATGGATATCCAGAAGGGGCGATTGTGTATGGTATTCCCATTTTTAGTTTTTTAAGAAAAGTCCAGGCCACTTTCCAAAATGGCTACAATAATTTACATTCCCACCAACAGTATATAATGATTCCTTTCTCCACATTTAAGATAAAAATCTGCAAGATAAACTTTTAACTAAAATACAGGATGTAGTTCCCGAATAGAGTGTATTTCTAAGTAAGAAAAAGGCCACCTGCCAAGACTTATTTTTCCCAAATAAATCAGAATAATAAAGAATGGAGAAAAAGTACCACTAATTTTTTTTTTTTTAAAGATTTTATTCATACAAGGACTGGGGTACAGGCCAGATGTGCGCGAGGGTGAGAGGATTCACCAGAGACAGAGTGGGGAGCAGAACAGGCAGATGGACTGAAGACTGCTGAGGGGAGCAGCGGGCCAGGCAGGAGAGGTCTGCTGTGCCATGTGGGCATCTCCCTGGCCGGCCAGGAATCGAACCCACGCTGCGGAGGCTGCGAACAGCTTCATAGCACTGCGCTCACTGGAGAGGCCCCACCAGTAATTTCTTAGAGGTCAATTTCTCCATTAAGTAAATAAGTTGTTTATTTGTTAACTTCCCATTATCAAGTAATTTCATTGAAAGTGGTGAAATGATTAAGCTACACAAAAAGCAAGCTACATACAGAAAAGCTGGTTTTTTTTAAGACTTATTTATGCATACAAGAACTGGGGTACAGGCCAGAGATGCGGGGGGGGTGTGTGTGTGAGAGGATTCATCAGAGACAGATTGGGGAACAGAACAGGCAGGCTGACTGAAATACACTACTGAGGGGAGCAGTGGGCGAGTCAGGCAAGGTCTGCTCCCTGGCTGGCAGGGGATTTAACTCATGCTGCAGAGGCTGCAGATTGCTTCATAGTGTGGTACCACCAGGGAGGCCCCCCAGAAAGGCTGGTTTTAAAGGAAAAAGCATGGATATTTACTCAGGTGTCAAATTGCATTGTCCGGCCTCCCTGGTGGCGCAGTGGTTGAGCGCTGGGCTGTGAAGCTGCCCGCAGCCTCTGCAGCACTGGTTCAATCCCTGGCCACAGGTGAGGGTCCCACATGGGGCGGCAGACCTCTCCTGTCTCACCCACTGCTCCCCTCAGCAGTGTATTTCGTCAGTCTGTCTGTTCTGTTCCCCGCTCTGGCTCCGGTGAATTCTCTCACCCTCCCGCGCTTCAGACTGTACCCAGTGCTTGTATAAATAAATTAATTAATTTAAAAAAAATTGCATTCTGTCACTGGACGTTGATCAAATAAAAAATTTAATCAGGTAACAAATCATAATACTTAATTTTAGTTTTCTACTGTTACGGATGCCTCTTTTTTTTTTTTTTTTTTTTCATTTCTCATACTTGATTCAATCATTGTAGAACTGTTGAAATTTTAAGAATTGTGTTGTAATTAAGCCTACATACTAGTTGTAGTGGCTGGCAATAGCTTGATAAAGTCAACAAGAGACTTTATCCCTTGAGCCACCAGGGAGGCCCTGTACTGTTATAACTTTGTATCCACATTGTTTTGAAATTAGTTAAAAACTTAAGAGTATCTTTACAAATTGTTAAGCTTACTGGTATCACGAACATTTTTCAGAATTCTTTAACATATTTCATTGCCTTATGTTTTATTGATAGAGTAATACTTGAACTAATTTATTCTCTCTTTTTAAAAAATATGTATTTGTTTATTCATACAAAAGCTGGGGTGTAGGCCAGAGGTGCAGAGGATTAGAGGATTCACCAGAAACAGACTGGGGAGCAGAAAAGGAGGATTGACTGAAATACACTGCCAAGGAGAGCAGCGGGCAAGACAGAAGAGTTCCGCTGCGCCTTGTGGGCTAGCTCCCTGCCTGGAGATCAAACTCATGCTGCACTGACTGCCAACAGTTTTATAGGATAGTGCTGAGACTTACTTAACCCCCTGCGCCACCAGGGAGGCCCTAAGTTGGGGACCTTTTGAGGTAAGAGGGAGGTGTCAAGAATTATAAGTCTCCATGTATAAGCCAGGACAATCTAAGGCAAACTGATTATTATAGGCAAACCAGTTATTCACCTTCTGGGTAATAGTGACCTACTTCACTAGTTTGTTATTTTTTAAACTTTTTAAAGCTTTATAGTCTTAAATGTACATTTTTTAAATTACAATTTTGGGGTTATAATTTTACTCCATATGTGCACATGTTCCACTCATCTTCCATGGTGTTCATTAGTTAAAAGCAAGCCTCAGGCTTATACAGGAATGAAGATTAAGTCCCAAAGTGCTTTTCACCATAAACTATATTTAATTTTTCTTGTATAGAGGGCATATTATGTCAAATAGGGTACTACTTAAATCACTGAGTCAGCTCCTTATTTCAGTCCCATTAATGATGGTGTCTGCATGTGATCACTAAGGTAGTAGTTATCAAACTAATATGCCTCAAAACCACCTGGGAGACCTGTTCATTAAGTCACAGATTGTTGGGCCCCTTCCCAGAATTTCTCGATCAGATTCTCCAAATTCTCCATTTCTATGAAGTTCCCAGGTATTACTGCTACCATTCTAAGGGAACACAGAGAATCTCCTAAGGTATTCGCAGAGACAAGTTTCCCTACTTACCATTTTATTTAAAAACTAAGAAAAGTAGTAGCTGTCTTGGAGATACTACCTCTGAGAAATCTGGACTTTTTGGTAGAAATGAATACTTCCATATCAAATAAGCTATAGTAAACAGGGCCTCCCTGGTGACACAAAAGATTAAGCCTCAGCACTATGAAGCTATCAGCAGCCATGGATCCCGGGCCAGGAAGCTGATCCACATAGTGCATTAGACCTCTGCTGTCTTGCCCGCTGCTCACCTTGACAGTGAATTTTAGTAGGTCCGCCTGTTCTGCTCCCCACTCTGTCTCTGGTGAATCCTTTTACCCCCCACACCTCTGGCCTGTACTGCAGCTCCTGTATGCATAAATAAATCTTTAAAAAAAAAAAGCTATAGTCAACAAATACGTGTTAACTAAATGAGTGCAAATCTAATGAAGTTACTTTGAGATAGTTTCTTTATAAAAAAGTCATAGGTGCTTAAGCAGCTGAATTAAATTAACTGCAAACAATCAGTACAGTTTTTTCAGCTTCACTCAAGCTGATAATATTACATAATTTCTTTATGAGGTATCACATTCTGAACACCATCTAATGTAGAGTATGTATATGGTCAGTCTGGTCCTCACCATCTGTGTGAGTGACGTATAGGATGCACACACATAAATCATTTGTCAAAAGTAGTAAGTACTTGCTTGGGAGAAGGTAGGTGATGAGGGGGCTCATTAAATTGGCGTGGGCAGCTGGAGTAGATTGCTGGACTAAGGGAAAAATAAAAGAAGATGGTCAGCAGAGAGAGGGAGAAATAATAAGCAAACAAGCATTTCTGACAATGGAGAGGTCAAGAAATTGGCAAAGCCAAGATTAGACAGCTATCAGAAGCAATAGGGGAAGATTTGGAAAGATGTGCATTATAAGTAAATTTTCAATTCCAGGTTCTCTGTGCCCCTCCAGCCAGAGATTAGTCATCTCCCTATACAAAAGGCAGAAATCTTCAGGTCAGCAACTTCATTCTCTATGAAACCTCAACTAAGCAAAAGGGGAACTTCTGTGACTATTTTGTCTTTCATATGGAAGTAGCTTTGCACTGGCAAGACACACGGTGAGCAAATCTTAGTTCGGTTAAATTAGGTATATTCCTAAAATGTAGCTCCATTGAGTACTTAAGGACCTAGAATATGTTGGTAATCAATGGGACAGGTGATTTGTGTGGGCCATCCTAACCCTGCTCCCCCAGGCCTTACCCCTGGATAGCAAATAATCCAAATTCTGTGTATAGGCTGGCTTCAGTACAAAGGCCTAATGTGGGTGGAGAGAGTAAAGGTGGTTGGTGAGGCAATGATAATCCCCTAAATAGCCTCAGTATTACTGAAACCAGGTAGATTATAACCTTAATTCCAGGTAAATAATTAATTTGAATTAGACCTCAGTCAGTGGCAAGGCCATGAGGACAGATTTCAGCCCCAACTAAAAAGGATTTTGCAGACTCAAGATCCCAACCACAGGCAGGATCCAGGACTGGGGCTCCAAGTTCAGCAAACAATGTAGGTCGAGGCTAGGAGCCAATGTAGAGGAGGGTCATCTATACAGATTTTGATTGAAGAGTCAGACCTTGGTAGGGTAACAGGCATTTAGGATCACATCACACTTAGGACAATAAAAGGAATAAACCCTATCCACTGATGTGAGGAATTCTTCCTAACATGTTGTTGGGCAATTTGGATTAGCTCAGAAAACTGCTGAGCCTATGCTTACAGTTTGATCTAAAACTTAATACTGAGGCAGTATTTAAAGAAAGGCTCTTACACCTGGGTTGTTTTATAGATATTTATTAATCAAAAATATCTAAGCATTTTAATAAATACATTTTATGAAGTGTGAGTCAACCCAATTTCAAACCCAATGAAATAAAATCCAGAGTAAGCCTACATTTGGAATAAAGAACCCTGTCATTGTAAAGCTAAGCCTTTAGCTCCATAGTTAATTTTTCTGTTGTTGAACTTGGTTATGTTTAACTCGTGGTTGCCTGCAAATCTGTTGATAAATATCACTTAAGAAAACTGAAGCCCAGAGGGAAAAGCTATGATCCACGGCAGCTTTTCTCCCCTGGATTTAGCATTGCCCCAGCTCTTGCTTATAAATGAATCCAAGACCAGCAAGCAAAAGCAATGCTTAAAGAGTCCTTGTGTTCTTGATGAGAGATCTGTTAAGCAATTTTATTCTGGAAAGTGCTATGAATCTGGCAGGAGAGATTCCTGAAATCTTATTGTGGGCATAACTATAGTTCCTGGATTATCTCATTGGAATTTTTTCCCTCATATTTTCTAAGTCAAAATATTTTTTTTTAAGTGTGTGCTTTTTTTTTTTTTTTTTTTAAAAAGATTTATTTATTTATTTATTTATACAAGCACTGGGTACAGTCAGACGTGCGGGAGGGTGAGAGAATTCACCAGAGCCAGAGCTGGGAGCAGAGGAGGCAGAAGGACCAAAGTACACTGCTGAGGGGAGCAGCGGGCGGCAGGAGAGGTCTGCGCGCCATGTGGGACCCTCCTCCGGTGGCCAGGGAGCAGCCGGGATCGAACCGGCGCTACAGAGGCTGCAGGCAGCTTCGCAACCCAGTGCTCAACCGCTGTGCCACCGGGGAGGCCCTAAGTCAATACTTTAAAACATCTATTCTTTACTAAGGTATTTGAACTTTAAAAATATTTTGAAGTCGGGCCTCTCCTGGTGGCACAGCAGTTGAGCGCTGGGCTGCAAAGCTGCCTGCATCCTCTGCAGCGCCGGTTCGATCCCCACCCACCGGGTGAGGGTCCCACATGGCGCGCAGACCCCTCCTGCCGCCCGCTGCTCCCCTTAGCAGTGTATTTCGTCAGTCTGCCTGTTCTGCTCCCCGCTCCAGCTCTGGTGAATTCTCTCACCCTCCCGCGCTTCTGACTGTACCCAGTGCTTGTATAAATAAATAAATAAATCTTTAAAAAATACATTTTGAAGTCTAGTTTTAGATATCTTAATCACCTTATAAATACTTGGCTCTTGGCATTATTTTACCAGTGTCTTGAGAGCAGATGGCTTTTCAAGTCACCAGTTTTAGAACCCATGTGCCCTGGCCCTAACATCAAAGAATGCCATATAATCACTTCAGTTTTTCTCCTTTATTGCACTTCTGCAGTCTCATTATTTTTATTTATTTATTTATTAATTCATTATTGTTAATGTGCTTAAGAGGGTGTCCGTTTAGTTGTTGTTTGTTTTTTACAGTGCATGTCCTTTATACAGAGCAGTTCTAACTGTACAAGCTACAAAGGCCAGGTATTCACATTTTCACACCCCCTTGACAGCTGAGAGAATGTGATTTAGGATTTACCATTATATGTGTGTGTATGAATCTATCCTTAGGTTCAGTGATTCACTAGAAGTCACAAAACTCAGAAAAAGTATTATGCTCACAGAGATGGTTCACTACAGTGAAAA
Source organism: Talpa europaea (assembly GCF_964194135.1). Lineage (NCBI taxonomy): Eukaryota > Metazoa > Chordata > Mammalia > Eulipotyphla > Talpidae > Talpa > Talpa europaea. The sequence goes on along the minus strand of NC_140077.1, from coordinate 45,062,563 downwards.
GATACTCATTTAAATCAGCAATGTTAAAAGGCACATAGGGCAGAGACCAGGCATGACTTCCAGTTGTCCGCTCGGTGGAGTTGCATGGCCTGTGCTTAATTCTCCCAGAAAGGTAAGTGAAAATTAGGGATGTCCACCAGAGCCTTGGTGTTGGGGCTTTTATGGGACAGAGGGTGAGGGGGATGCAAGTCTGTAGAGTAGGTATAGAGCCACCTTCATGACTGACCTGACTCAATCTTCCATCTGTGTTGCAAGCAGTCAACCTCACACACAAGATCCAAGACCCCACAAGGTCCAAGGCCCCCATGTGTATCACATTGCTAACTGTAAACTAGTGTGACCCAAAGCCCAACTGAAAAATGACAAAGTCTTAGAAATTTTCTTCCAGGAGCTTGTCAAGAGCCAGACCTTTCTCTAGAATGTGAAACCTTTTAAAAAAAAATTTTTTTTTAAATGCACAGGGTTTGAATACCCCAAAGCTGCTGATTCAACTCATTGCACAGCCACAACTCCAACCTAACACTTGGTCTGAAAATGGTGGTGGGAGTTGCAGTCAGCACTGGTGGCAGGGCTATCAGCACCCTGTATCCATGTGCGTGGTGGCAGTTATGGTACACAACCAACTAATTCTACTGCCTAAAATGTTTTCAATTTTTTATTTTGAAATAATTATAGATAACACAAAATTGCAAAAATAGTACAGGGTTCTATGAACCTATCAGCTGTTTCCTCAACAGTATGTATAACTATAATACAATACCAATATGAGGAATGGATATTGGTATGGCATGTGTATGTAATTCTGTCACTTTATCACATGTGGAGGTTTCTGTAGCAACCAAGCCTGTGACCAAGCTACACTGTTATCCATTACAAAGGTTACAAGGTCCTCCCTTATACTATCACTCTATAGTCTCACTCACTCTCCTTCCCTATCATGACCCTTGGCAACTGTTAACGTGTTCGCCATCTCTATGATTTTTTTTATTTTTTTAAATGATTCATTTTATTTATGTATGCATACAAGAATTGTATGCCCCTCAGTGGCACAAGGGGTTAAACACAGCACAGTGAAGCTATCCACAGCCTCTGCAGTACGAGTTCGATCCCTGGCAGGCCAGGGAGCTATCCACATGGCATAGCAGACCTCTCCTGTCTTGCCCGCTGTTCCCCTCAGCAGTGTATTTTAGTCAGCCTGCCTGTTCTGTTCCCCACTCTGTATCTGGTGAATACTCTCACTCCCCGCATGTCTGGCCTGTACCCCAGTTCTTTTATGCATAAATAAATATTAAAAATAAGAATTGGGGTGTAGCCAGAAGTGCAGTGGGTGAGGGAGAGGGGATTCACTGAGACAAGGTGGGGAGCAGAACAGGCAAAGCTACTGAAACACACTGCTGAAGGGAGCAGCATGCAAGACAGGATAGGTCTGCTGTGCCATGTGTATTAGCTCCCCTGCCGGGGATCGAACTCATGCCACAGTGGCTAGCATAGCTTGATAGCACTGAGACTTAACCCCTGTGCCACCAGGAAGGCCCATTTCTATAATTTTAACATTTCAGGAATGATATAAAAGTGGAATCATAGTTTGAATAACTTTCTTTTTCTCAGTCGGCATAATACCTGTGAGATACATCTAAGATGTATGTACCAATGGCTTGTTGCTTTTTATTCCTGAGTTACTATTCTGTGGGATAGTTGGATTCCATCTGAATGGGCTATTTATGAACGACACTGCTATAAATATGTGTGTACAATTTTTTTTCTGTGAAAGGAAGTTATCACTTCCCTGGGGTAAATGCCAGGAGTGCAATCGCTGAACTGTAAGATCATGTTAGATTTATAAGAAACTGTCAGAGTTTCCCGGAGTGGTTGTATCATTTTACATGCCCACCAGCCATGTGTGAATGATCCATTTTCTCCAAATGCTTGCCAGCATCAACTGTCGGTATTTTTTAGCCTTTATGGAAAATTTGAAATAACAACTCATTGAGGTTCTATTTTGCATTTCCCTGATTGTGCTTATTTGTGCTTATTTATTTATGCTTATTTGCCATCCTCTTTAGTGAAATTTTTTTTATTTAGTGTGCAATTGTGGGTTTTTTTAATAGTTTATATATGATTACTTTGTCAGTTATTTGGTAGGCAAATATTTTCCCCTAATTTGTTTTTTTTTTTAAGATTTATTTATTTATGCATATAAGAGCTGGCATGTAGGCCAGAGATGTGGGGATGAGAGGATTCACCAGAGTCAGAGTGGGGAGCAGAACAGGCAGATGGACTGAAATACACTGCTGAGGGGAGCAGCAGATGAGTTAGGAGAGGTCTGCTGTGCTATGTGGGCAGCTCCCTGGCCGGGGATAGAACTCGTGCTGCAGTGGCTGCTGATAGCTTCATAGGCTGCATCTTAACCCCTTGTGCCACCAGAGAGTCCCCTATTTTCTCCTAATTTGTACCTTATCTTTTCATCAAAAGGGCTCTCCTTTGTGCAAAGTTTGTTCTATATTCTCAAATTTTGGGAATTAATTTAACTTCAAAATTGAACTTTTTCCAAACACTTTTTAAATTAGCATTTATTTGTAGTTTCATGGCCTTTGCCCTAAAAGTTCTCTGAGCTACTAAATAGGTACAAATTTCACCTTTGATTACGTACACATGCGGTCCAACAATAATTGATATTGTAGTGTTGCTCTAGCAGTTCAGGCAAATGAAACTTCATAAAGGATAGGGGGCAACTTAAACATGAAACAACTTCAAATGTGATCTACAGGAAGCTATTAAAGATTTTTGAAACACTGATCTTGGAGTTCAAAACTTTAAAAACCTTTCTCACACCTAAAGAGGCAAAAATATGGGCCTCCCTGGTGGCGCAAGGGTTAAGCACAGCACTATGAAGCAATCCGTAGCCTCTGCAGCACGAGTTCGATTCCTGGCCGGCCAGGAAGCAACCCACATGGTGCAGCAGACCTCTCCTGTCTGGCCCGCTGCTCCCCTCAGCAGTGTATTTTGTTCAGTCCGCCTGTTCTGTTCCCCACGCTGTCTCTGGTGAATCATCTCACCCCCTGCACCTCTGGCTTGTACCCCAGCTCTTTTATGCATAAATAAATCTTTAAAAAAAAATAAAGGGGCAAAAATTTGAGGAATTTGCATGTTTGTGGTTCATGATTATTCAAATTTTCAGATTCCAGATAAACCCAAATCAAGTTAGTGTTGACATCGGTTTGCTATGAGAAAGTCTCTGCAAAGCTTGTATATGAGAGCTTGGAAACTTGATATAACAACAGTCTATGTTTCAGCAAAAATATTATCTTCCCCATTCTAAAAGTGAGAAAATGCAACCCAAAAAAATCAAAAAGTTATTACTTTTAGGTACCAGATAAATGATGGAGTTGAATATTTCTCATCATCCGGCCTCAGTAAAACCTCAAATCCCCTTCTTAATTGAACCTGACTTCCCAATCTTTTTATAAATTGCACTTCCAAATGCAGCTCACTGGCTATCTCTAGCTATCCTTTTCCTCTTCCTTCAGGGAGGGAAAGAACAGAATCTACTTCTAACATATAAAGAATTAATATTTAATGTCCATTTTTTTTTCTCTTAGATAGACCCATTGAAAGCCAGGCCCTTGTCACACAAAGACTGCCTGCTGTTTCTGGCTACAACATAAATATTTAATTATAGGAAAAACTACTTTGAACCATTCTTCCTTAAGGTATATACTAGCCTTGGGATACACTTTCACCTTTTCCAAATCCATCTGTTATTTATCCCAGGGTTTTACCAGCTTGGGAGGCATTCATCTATTGGAAATGTTTCCAGGTGCATGTTTAACCTTTGAGCTGCCATTTCCAGTAAAGAAAGAGTTATCCATCATTCACAATAACAATTAGAATTTGGAATAAAATGAGAATTCTGCTATTGTAAAGCTAATCCTTTAGCTCTATAGTTAATTTGTTTCTTTTCTAAGGTTTGGTCTTGTTTGACTCTTGGTTGGGACCTCCAGCCGTCTGCACATAAAGGTCACCTTAAGAAACTGAAGCCCAGAGGTTAAATCTGTGATCCGTAAACATTGCTTTCCTGGGCATTCAACATTGCTCAAACTGTATTCTTGTTTTAAATTAAGGATTTGTTGTACACAGAGATTCTTCTTTCAGAACAATAGATCAGTTCTTCTTTCATGAACAACAGCTATATCTGCTTGGATAAAACAAAGAGTTTTGAAGTCTCAAAGAAGTGAAAATATTTGGATATTTTGTTAGTTCTCATGATAGGTACCAAATAAAAATAAGATGTCTTGGATTATTTTCATCATGAATTAAGGTTCAGGGAATTTTCCTAAATACTCTTCTCTGAGAGGCCCTACAATTTTGGGAAAACAATTGGTGATAGGTGGATGTAGGTAGCCACGTTGAACTGATCAGAACTAACATCACACCTTTAGCAATAATATCCCCCATCTCCATTTGTCGCTCACGTGTATCCTCAGAGCCTAACATGGTTCCTATCATGAACTACTGTTGGGGCAATGTACGCTGCTGTTTCACAACCAGTTAGGCACTTTGATATTGGAAAGCCCTTTGTGTTTTCCCCATTTCACTTGAAAATGTTGGCCTTAGGGGTTCAAGAATGGAGATATTATCAACCACAATGAACAGGATCAAATGTGTATAAAAATATGAAGGTAAAGAGCAAATGAATGAAAGCTGAGAGGACTGACATCACTCCAGATGCCTCACAAAGGGCTTTCCTGAATATTTGGGTTGGGAGAATGGTGTATTAAGTTTAAAATGGTGAAATAAAGCCATATTTATTATCCTCTATTCAAATCCACTAAAAATACTGAAATAGAGGGAAAATGCCCACCTCCAAAGAAAGAACAGTCACAACTTTTGTGAAGTGTGGGTGTATGCTAAGAGCTAACACTTCCTTCATTACACATACAAAATTAGCGATCTGTACCGCAAGTCCAGAGTCTTTATAAGAATGTTTTCAGGTTAGAATATTTCCACAAAACAGCAAAGATAACCACTGGAGAAACAGAGAATAATTTTGTAGAGATTCAGTTTCTGTCCAGGAGGTAGAATTAGGGATAAACCAAGCTGTCCTCGGCATTTGTAAGATCTCTACCCTAGCTTCTTAATAAGGAGACTTAGAGGTGAAATAGGGTGAAGAAGGGGGCCTCCCTGGTGGCGCAAGGGGTTAACACGCAACCTATGAAGCTGTCCGCAGCCTCTGCAGCATGAGTTCAGTCCCCCAGCCAGCCAGGAAGCAACCCACATAGCACAGCAGACCTCTCCTGACTTGCCCGCTGCTCCCCTCAGCAGTTTATTTCAGTCAATCTGCCTGTTCTGTTCCCCACTTTGTCTCTGGTGAATTCTCTCACCCCCCACCCCACACCTCTGGCCTGTACCCCAGCTCTTGTATGCATAAATAAATAAATCTTTAAAAAACAAACAAAAAATAATAACATACTGGGAGGTTTTCTAAGGAACAGAGGATCTAAGTATAAAAAAGTCCTCTCTCCAAAGAAGCATTAGCAAATGAAGGCCACAAAAGAAATTTTCCCCAAACATGGGTTCAAAAATTCTCTGATTTTTAATAATTATCCCTTTTTATAAAGGTTGAAGAATTACAAAAGTCCACAGAAGAGATAGATAGCAAAAGAAGAGAAATACGAAGTGGTAGAACTCATGAAAGGAATAGAAGTCAAAACTTAAAACTATACAAAAAGTCAATTTAGGGCCTCCCTGGTGGCTCACGTGTTAAGACGCAAATTGTGAAGCTAGTCGCAGCCACTGCAGCACCAGTTCGATACCCGGCCAGCCAGGGACAAACCCACATGGCACAGCAGACCTCTTCTGGCTCGCCTGCTGCTCCCTTCAGCAGTGTATTTCAGTCAGTCTGCCTATTCTGTTCTCCACTCTGTCTCTGGTGAATCCTTTCACCTCCCCACATCTCTGGCCTGTACCCCAGCTCTTGTATGCAGAAATAAATAAATCTTTAAAAAAAAAAGTCTTTAAAAAAATAAATCATTTTAAAGAATAGTTCTAGGGCCTCCCCTGTGGCGCAGCGGTTGAGCACTGGGCTGTGAAGCTGCCTGCAGCCTCGGCAGTGCCAGTTCGATACCCAGCTGCCGGCAAGGGTCCCACATGGCGCGCAGATCTCTCCTGCCATGCCCACTGCTCCCCTCAGAGGTGTACTTAGTCAGTCTGCCTGTTCTGCTCCCTGCTCTGGCTCTGGTGAATTCTCTTACCCTCCCACGCTTCTGAATGTACCCAGTACTTGTATAAATAAATCTTAAAAAAAATAAAAATTAAAATAAAAAATAGTTTTAAGGAAAATCTGAAGTTCAACAATTCATTTACATTTATCTAAAGGAAAATTTGAGCTAAATACTTTACAAAAACTTTGTACTTGGAAATCATTACAGATTTATAGGTAACTGCAAAAACAGTATAAAAAGGTTCCATTATACCTCCCTCACTTTCCCCAGTGCCTATAGTTCACATAAATATAGCACAATATCAAAACCAGGAATATTACATAATACATGTGTGACCCAAAGTTCTATGCCTTTTTTTCCAAAGATTTATTTATTTACGTATACAAGAACTGGGGTACAGGCCAGAGGTGTGGGGGGTTAGAGGATTCACCAGAGACAGAGTGGGAAACAGAACAGGCAGATTCACTGAAAATCCTGCCGAGGGGAGCAGTGTGGCAATGCAAGTGAGGTCTGTTGAGCCATGTGGGTAACTCCCTGGCCTGCTGGGGATTGAACTTGTGCTGCAGTGGCTGGCAATAGCTTGACAGTGCTGCGCTTAACCCCTGCGCCACCAGGGAGGCCCCTGAATTGTTTACTTTAAATGAGTAATTTTTATATATTTATAATAAACAATTTGATGATGTGACTGGAACTTCATTTTAAAAAATAATGAATTTGGAATAACAACCAGCACTCTCAAAAAAAAAAAAAAAAAAAAAAAAAGACAGGTCTTGGGCCTCCCTGATAGCCTAGGGGTTAATTCTCAACATTATCATGGCCGAGTTTGATCCCTGATCAGGAAGCTAAGCCACATGGTGAAGTAGACCTCTGCTGTCTCACCCCACTGATCCCCTCAGCAGTGTATTTCAGTAGATCGCCTTTGCTGCTCCCCACTCTGTCTCTGGTGAATCCGCTCACCCCAGCACCTCTGGCCTACACCCCAGTTCTTCTTTGCATAAATAAATAAATAAAAATCTTTTTTTAAAAGACAGGTCTTTATTCTTTACAAAAATTTTATAGCAAATATTTAGACAATCTATTATGAAATAAGTTTGCCTAAAAATGCATGTCTCCCCCATGCAAAAGAATATTTCACACGTAAGTAATATATTTTGAGAACTAACTGCCTCTGGAGGTGGGTCTCTGATTGCCTAAAAAATTCAGAACTCTAAAAGGGAGGGCATATTAGCTGGTACATTTGAGTTGCAAGAGCAATTGAATTCCAAGGAAACGGAATAGTACACATGGCTCTTATAAAGTTTTGCCATAAACATCTGTGGGAAGTCTGCAGGTAATTTCGGAGAGGAATATTAAATTTGCAGAACCTGTTGGCAGTTTCCCTCTGAAGTGTTAGGTCCCCTTCTGGTCAAGGAGGTGAGTTCTTTGACGCTTTTTTCCTAAAGATTCTGGAGAACTCAAGGGATTGGTCAGATCACTGCTTTTCACTTTTTAAGCCACAGTTTAAATCTAACCCAGGTTAACCTTGTGACCCTGAATTGTTTGTGTGAAATGAGGTGGTGATCTCAGTCCTGCCTTAAGGAAATGCCTTTCACATCGAAATTGGCACTAATTGGTCTCCCTGTTGACAGCCTTAGCTGAGAGGCTCATGATTGAATGGGCAGTGAGAACAGAAACTAAATAACCCCACAATGGCTCAGCATGGTGGCTAGAGGACACATAGGGCAGCTACCAGTTCGCCCCCTTCCAGCAGCATCCAACATGTAAAATAACTGGCTTGGACCAGGAGGCCTACCATTTGTGCACTAAAAATAATTCCCATATGTCTGACCCTGTTCTGTAAATCAGTCTTGAAGGTGATAGGACTATACACAAGGGATTTGCAAACTTTTTCTCTAAAAGGCCAGAGAGTAAATATTTTAGGCTTTACTTAAAAAGCCTATATAGGGCCTCTCCGGTGGTGCAGCGGTTGAGCGCTGGGTTGCGAAGCTGCCCGCAGCCTCTGCGGTGCCGGTTCGATCCCCGGCTGCTCCCCGGCCACCGGAGGAGGGTCCCACATGGCGCGCAGACCTCTCCTGCCGCCCGCTGCTCCCCTCAGCAGTGTACTTCGGTCCTTCTGCCTGCTCTGCTCCCCGCTCTGGCTCTGGTGAATTCTCTCACCCTCCCGCGCTTCTGACTGTACCCAGTGCATGTATAAACAACAACCAACCAAATAAATAAATAAAACATGCCTCTATAAAAAATAAATAAATAAATAAAAAGCCTATATATACTCTCTGTTACAGCCACTCAACTCTGCTGACAAAGCAGCCATAGAAAGTATACATATGAATGAGTGTATCAGAGTTCCAATAAAATCTTATGGACCCTGAAACTAGAATTCATATTATATTCACCTATCAATAATTATTATTCATGTTTTAATTTTTTCCCAACCATTCAAAAGTGTAAACATCATTTTAGCTTGCAGACTAACAGAAAACAGGCAATAGGCCAGATTTGATCCGAAGCTTGCAGATCTTTGTTCCAGAGTAAGAGTTGGAGGTCTTCCTCACTTCCCCCCACTCCTGACTCAACCACTAATTACCTAGGGGAATCTGGGCACTTGCTCAATTTCTGTGGGCCTCCGTTTCTTTATCAAGTGTTGTTTTTTAAAAAAGATTTATTTTATTTATTTATGCATACAAGATCTGGGGTGTAAGCCAGAGGTGTGGCTGGTGAAAGGAGTCACCAGAGTGGGGAGCAGAACAGGTGGATTGACTAAAATACACTGCTGAGGGGAGCAGCGGGCGAGACAGGAGAGGTCTGCTGTACCATGTGAGTATCTCCCACAGCATGATAGTGTTGAAATTTAACCCCTTATGCCACCAGGGAGGCCCTATCAAGTGTGTTTTGATGGAATGGGGAGGAACAGGATCAGATAAGAAAAGTTCCTTTTGCCTGTGATTTAGATTTTCTGATTCTTTTATAGGAGCAGGTTAACCGAAGTAATGTTATATATGTGGAATGAAGATTCGTTTGCTCACAGGAAACAAAGATATCTTAATATTGTTTTTGTTAACTATTAATAGTCTTTTTGAAAATTTGTTTTTACCTGAGGTAACATTGGGGTATCCCCATGAGATATTACCACCAGTGTGTTTACCACCAACTGGCTCATACTCCACCATCAAAGCACATTATGATGCCTCCCTCCCTGTTCTCCCCCACCCCCCCCACCCCGACCAAACTTCCCCCTTGATGTCTCAGTTCTGTAGTCAGCTATGGGGTTAGTTTTTCAGTTTGTTTTTATCTGACTATTAATTTAGTTACTTTATATTCCACTGATTATTGATACTTTTTGATAGTTATCTTTCTCCTTCTGACTCATTTCACTTTGCATTATCCTTTCAAGTTCCATCCACGTTGCTGTAAATGGCATGAAAACTACTAAAGATCTTAATGTGAATCTTTGCTCTAATATGAAAAACAATGTCACAACTTCTGATAGCAAGAGCAAAACTTGTAGCCTCCTAACTGTTTGAAGGCTCATACCACTTCTTCATACCACTTCTTTCTGTTTTTCCAGGGTTATTTTCTCTCTCTCTCTCTCTCTCTTTTGTTTGGGTGGGTGATACCAAGTTTATCAGAAAACAAACAATTTTGGGGACCTCCCTGGTGGCCTAAGGGGTAAGTCTCAGTTCATTCCTGAGTTCAATCCTGAGTTCAATCCCTGGCGAGGGAACTAACCCACATGGTGCAGCAGACCTCTCCTGTCTTGCCTGCTATTCCCCTCAGTAGTGTATTTCAGTAAATCTGCCTGTTTTGCTCCCCACTCTGTCTCTGGTGAATCTTCTTACCCACCCAAACCTCTGGACATTCTTGTATGCAGAAATAAATAAAAATAAATCTTTAAAAAAAAATTAAAAGTGAAATGTTGCCATTTGGACATGGATATCCACAATATGGATGCAACTGGAGAGGCTTGTACTGAGCTAAATAAGCCAAAAAGAAAAAGGCAAATACTGGTGACTTCATTCCTTTGTGGAGTATAAAGAAACAAAGCAAATGAACAAACTTTAGAGATCTGATAGGAAGAGAGCAGGTGAAGGATGGAGAGAAAAGGGGAGAGGGGACCCAAAAGACCAAGGACTATGGTGGGGGGTTAGTGGTGTTTTGGTGATTGAGTGGTGTGGTCACATACATTTGAGAGAAATGAACCTATATCACTAAGACATATACAGTTGTAGTACACCGATCTATCAGCTCAATAAAATGAGTTAAAAAGAGGAAACAATTTTGAAAGATGTTATTTTTTTTAAAGGATTTTATTTATTTATACAAGAACTGAGGTACAGGTCAGAGGTGTGGGAGGGTGAGAGGATTCACCAGAGACAGAGTGGGGAGCAGAACAGGCAGACTGACTGAAACACGCTGCTGAGGGGAGCAGCGGGCAAGACAGGAGAGGTCTGCCGAGCCATGTGGGAATCTCCCTGGCCGGCCGGGGATCTAATCTGTGCTGCAGAGGCTGCGGACAATTTCACAGCAAGGCGCTCAACCCGTTGCACCACCAGTGAGGCCCGAAAGATGTTATTTTATTTTATTTTAAAGATTTATTTATTTATGCATACAAGAGCTGGGGTACAGGCCAGAGATGCGGGGGGTGAGAGGATTCACCAGAGAAAAAGTGGGACACAGAACAGGCAGACTGACTGAAATACACTGCTGAGGGGAGCAGCGGACAAGACAGAAGAGGTCTGCCTCGACATCTGGGTTTCTCCCTGGTGGGCCAGGGATCAAACAAGTGCTGCAGAGGCTGCGGATTGCTTTGTAGTGTGGTGCTTAACCCCTTGTGCCACCAGGGAGGCCCAGATGTAATTTTATTTTTATTTATTTATTTACTTATTTATTTATTTATTAAGAGGCATGTATTATTTATTTACTTGTTTGTTTGTTTGTTTTGTTTTGTTTGTTTATACATGCGCTGGGTACAGTCAGAAGCATGGGAGGGTGAGAGAATTCACCAGAGCCAGAGCGGGGAGCAGAGCAGGCAGAAGGACCGAGGTACACTGCTGAGGGGAGCAGCGGGCGGCAGGAGAGGTCTGCGCGCCATGTGGGACCCTCCGCCCGTGGCCGGGGAGCAGTCGGGGATCGAACCGGCGCCGCAGAGGCAGCGGGCAGCTTCGCAACCCAGCGCTCAACAGCTGTGCCACCGGGGAGGCCCCCAGATGTAATTTTTTTTTTTTTTAATAGAGGCATGCTTTATTTATTTGTTTGCTGGTTTGTTTGCTTGTTTTGTTTATACATGCACTGGGTACAGTCAGAAGTGCGGGAGGGAGGGTGAGAGAATTCACCAGAGCCAGAGCGGGGAGCAGAGCAGGCAGAAGGACTGAAGTACACTGCTGAGGGGAGCAGCGGGCGGCAGGAGAGGTCTGCGCGCCATGTGGGACCCTCCGCCCGTGGCCGGGGAGCAGTCGGGGATCGAACCGGCGCCGCAGAGGCAGCGGGCAGCTTCGCAACCCAGCGCTCAACAGCTGTGCCACCGGGGAGGCCCCCAGATGTAATTTTTTTTTTTTTTTAATAGAGGCATGCTTTATTTATTTGTTTGCTGGTTTGTTTGCTTGTTTTGTTTATACATGCACTGGGTACAGTCAGAAGTGCGGGAGGGAGGGTGAGAGAATTCACCAGAGCCAGAGCGGGGAGCAGAGCAGGCAGAAGGACTGAAGTACACTGCTGAGGGGAGCAGCGGGCGGCAGGAGAGGTCTGCGCGCCATGTGGGACCCTCCTCTGTTGGCCGGGGAGCAGCCGGGGATTGAACCGGCGCCGCAGAGGCCGCGCGCAGTTTCGCAACCCAGCGCTCAACCGCTGCGCCACCGGGGAGGCCCCCCAGATGTAATTTTAATATACTAATGTTTTGTGTCTTTTGGGGAAATGTATTTTCTAAACACTCTGCTCTAGATGTACCTTATTATAAGAGTGGTAACTGAGGGTTAGTAAACATTTCTACTGAGCAGAAAAGAAATCACTAAACAACTTATCCAGCATACTGATAAATACATTTTTTTTAAGATTTATTTTTATTTATGTATTTGTTTGTTTGTTTATTTATTTATACAAGCACTGGGTACAGTCAGAAGCGCGGGAGGGTAAGAGAATTCATCAGAGCCAGAGCGGGGAGCAGAGCAGGCAGAAGGACCGAAGTACACTGCTGAGGGGAGCAGCGGGCGGCAGGAGAGGTTTGCTTGCCATGTGGGACCCTCCTCCGGTGGCCGGGGAGCAGCCGGGGATCGAACCGGCGCTGCAGAGGCTGCGGGCAGCTTTACAACCCAGCGCTCAACCGCTACACCACCAGGGAGGCCCGAGATAAATACATTTTTTAAGGTAGAGGTATTTTAAAAGAATATTCATATTTTTGGGACTCTCTGGTGGTGCAAAGGGTTCAGCATCAGCACTATGAAGCAATCTGCAGCCACTGCAGATGAGTTCAATCCCGAGCCAGGGAGGTGACCCACATGGCACAGCAGACCTCTCCTGCCTAGCCCGTTGCTCCCCTCAGCAGTGTATTTCAGTCAATCTGCATGTTCTGCTCCCCACTCTGTCTCTGGTGAATGCTCTCACCCCGCCCCCACTCCGCACCTCTGGCCTGTACCCCAGCTCTTGTATGCATAAATAAATGAATCTTTAAAAAAAAAACAACAGAGAAAAGGGATTCCTAGCTAGAAGGCTGTGTGTGTGTGTGTGTGTGTGTGTGTGTATGAGAGAGAGACAGAGAAACAGAGAGACAGAGAGCGTGCGAGCACTGGAGAGAACAAGAATGTGCTCACTAGAAACAGAGTTCCTTTGAGATCTGGGCACCTGGAATGGGGCCAGCTCATTTTCTGATGGAATTTGCATGTAAATAGTGGGGTATGAGGCCCAGCTTTACACCCTCTGCTGTAATAAAGTGAAGAGTAGTGTTTTCTCCTTTAAAATCCTGAAACTGTGTTGTCATCTTGCCTTAGGCCTCCCTGCTTCTCCACTTTTCTCTCTTTCTCTTTCCCCTCTTTCCTGTCAGGAAAGAAGTAATCTGATACTCCATGTTTCAAATAATCAGAATTCTGTCGACTTGTTCTGGTTTTAGGGCTAGGCTTTTTTTTTTTTTTTTGGATAGGCTGGTATTTCCATTTTCTTTCTTGAAGTAATTTCTTCCAGGTCTGAGACCTGCCCCCCTGACCCCAAGTTTAATGGGGTGGTGGAGTGATGGGGTCTCCTCATTGTGGTTAGAGAGCTTTTTGGCTTTAATGGTTCCAGTGCAGGAAAGCCAGCTTTCCTTGATTTCTTTTTAGTTAAAAATTATTGGGGCCTTTTTTTTATTGTAGAAATTTTGGAAACTATAAGAAAGCTCAAAGAAAGTAATAAAAAGTGCTTGTAATCCCACCATCTAGAAATAACTTCTATTAACATGAAGATAATTATTCCAGTTCTCCCCTACCCAAACAAAAATGGGATTATGAGATATTTAAAATGCTTTCTGTGTTAGTTTTTCTAATGAAGTGGAGAGGGGCAGAGTGATAGGGAGTTTATACAAATACCCTCCTTGACTGAACTTTATTTAGTTGGGGTCCTCTGAACCCTCTTCTGACTAGGCTGTGACCTTGCCTGCCCAGCCCAGATTTTGCAAGAATCCTGCTAAATCACTTTATTTTTAAATTTTTTTAAAAAGATTTATTTATTTATGCATGTAAGAACTGGGGTACAGGCCAGAAGTGTGGGAGATGAGAGGATTCACCAAAGACAGAACAAGGAATGGAACAGGGGAATCCACTGAAATACACTGCTGAGGGGAGCAGTAGGCTAGTCAGGAGAGGTTTGCTGCGTCATGTAGGTAGCTCCCTGGCCAGGGATAGAACTCACGCTGCAGTGGCTGCAGATAGCTTCATAGTGCTGTGTCCCAAGCCCTTGCACCCCAGGGAGGCCCTAAATCACTTTAGTAAGCATCTCCCCCTCCCCCTTGCTACATGATTACCTTCCAAATTGAACCAAGGTCTTCATGACTCATCCTTGGTGTATAAATCCTTGACCTGCCTTTAGCAAGAAGCCCCCGACCTTTGGTGTCTTCCATTAATAATTTTCTATGTGCTGACTTTCTCATTTTGCTCACTGGCAAAAAAATCCCTAGCTTCTGGGCCTCCCCTGGTGGCGCAGCGGTTAAGCGCTGGGCTGTGAAGCTGCCCGCAGCCTCCGCAGCACCAGTTCCATCTCCGGCCACCAGTGAGGGTACCACATGGCACGCAGACCTCTCCTGTTGCGCCCACTGCTCCCCTCAGCAGTGTATTTCGTCAGTCTGCCTGTTCTGTTCCCCGCTCTGGCTCTGGTGAATCCTCTTACCCTCCCTTACTTCTGACTGTACCCAGTGCTTGTATAAACAAACAAATAAATAAATAAACAAACAAATAAATAAATAAATATTTAAAAAAAATCCCTAGCTTCTTTGCTATCACTACTTTAAGTCTGTCTTTGCAATAGTCTTGAATAAAGTCTTCCTTATCATTTTAAAAAGTGTGAGAATATTTTTTTGAAACACTTCCCATATCAGAATCATTGCGTTTCTAGCATTTATCCTTTTAGTGTTTCAGCTAAGGATCTTTTTTCTCTCCACTGGGTATTTCTTTGTTGGCCCCTGGTCATGGGGAACATAAAGAAATGAATTATTTTAAAAGCAAATCGGAATGGCTTTGGGGATGGCAGGCTCTTCTTTGGATCTTTTTGTAACTCATTGGACCCAATGACTATTTAGACTGCATCAGGGTTCCTATTGTTGGGTGTGAGAGTGGATCTTCAGAATCATGAAACTGAAAGGAAACTAAGAAACCATTCAGGTTGGTTAACTATTTTTTTTTTTTAAGATTTATTTATTTATGCATACAAGAGCTGGGTACACGCCAGGGATTGGGGGAGGGGATGAGAGGATTCACCAGAGACAGAGTGGGGAGCAGAACAGGCAGACTGACCGAAATACACTGCTGAGGGGAGCAGCGGGTGAGTCAGGAGAGGTCTGCTGTGCCATGTGGGTAGCTCCCTGGACAGGGATCCAACTCATGCTGCAGTGACCACAGTCAGCTTCGTAGGTTGCGTCTCAACCCCTTGCGCCACCAGGGAGGCCCAGGTGTGAAAAAAATCTTGAGTTGGTTAATTTAAACATCATTTTCAGTAGGACATATTTGCTGTAAATAGATTCCAGAGATACCAGTAAAAATCCAGCTGCCTGGGTGGGTGAGGTTTGGTTGTACCTATTCCTTGAGGCTTTGCCCTGGACATTGACTGTTGGGTATTCAGGTCTTTCTGTGATTCACCCTCAAAGCAAAAATGTTTTTGTGTGTGGTGATACCAGCGGAGTGAGAAAGGAATGAAAACATGGTGATTTGGATCAAATGCTAGTTAAATTGCATTTGAATTGGGTAGAACAAATCTATAGTCAAGGCACTGGACTCCAGGTTAGGTTACAGACATGAATCACACAAGGGCTTGGCCCTCAAGGAATCTCAGGTTGCCTGATGAGACAGGTAACTAAATATTATAGCCTTTAACACACATGTATTATAAAAGGGTTAACAATGTGTTCCAAGAACAGATTAAATCTTCCTGGATGTGTCACAGGCTTTATGAGCTGGGCTTTGTAGAATACCACCTGGTGGAAATGGGGAAAAGCCTTCTAGGCAGAGGGAAATAATGTGAACAAAGACTTGTGAGCATCTGTTTGGGAAGGTGTGTAATTTGGGGGAGCTGGAGCATAAAATTCTCCATGTGAATTGGAGAAGGAGGGTAAGGGTGGAAATGGAGATGAAGCTAGAAAGACAGTCTTTGATCAAGGGTGAAGTGCATTGAATGCTTTCCCAATGACAGACTAGGCAGAGGTGAGCATGAAAGGGTCAAGTTTATCATTTTTTTAATCCTTTTCTTAAAAAAACGATTTATTTTATTTATGCGTACAAGAACTGGGGTACAGGCCAGAGAGGCGGGAGGTGAGAGGATTCACCAGAGACAAGAGTGGGGAACAGAACAGGCAGACTGACTGAAATGCACTGCTGAGGGGAGCAGCGGGCGAGACAGGAGAGGTCTGCTGCGCCATGTACGTTTCTCCCTGGCCGGCCAAGGATAGAACTCATGATGCAGAGGCTGCGGATTGCTTCCCAGTGTGGTGCTTAATCCCTTGCGCCACCAGGGAGGCCCCCAAATCTATCTTCTAAACATTTGTGTGTCTGGTCTGCAGAAACCAGACCAAAGGTGAAAAGACCTTGAGAAGTTCCTGTTTCTCTGTTTTTGCCAAATAATACAAGACGATTCCATTTGGAGGGTTACAGCATCTCATTTAACTTTTAAGACCTGTTTCATTTTGTGAGAGCTTGGGAATATTTGGGGGGAGGGGTAGCTGATCTTTTGAGAAACAAGTGGATAAGTATTTGGATGTATTTTCATTGAACTCACTGAAGTAAAATAACAGAAATTTTGCACATATGAACAAAAGTTTCCACTGCTTAAGACAGCTCACTTTTTTTTTTTTTCTTTTTGTTATTGTATTTTAATTTGGGGCAGTTCTTAATTTCAGGTCACATAATATCTCAGTCAGATTTGCCTTGAAGCATCGTTGCAGCTATAGTCCTTGCTAGTGAGGGTGTGACTGTCTCTGTATACTTCCACTTTAAAATCTTGGGTGAGAGAATTAAGCTCAGAGCCAGGCCGCAGGTCCATTAAATCAGGGCCGTAGTCTCCCGGCCTCCTCCTCTAACCAAGTGTGGGATTTCTGCTTCACCATCTATTACCTTTGTTTCCATGGGCAAAACTTAAGAATCTCTTAAGTTTTTGTTTCTCTTGTGGAACATGGGGTTTAATAATAGCACCCTTTGGGCCTCCCTGGTGGCGAGGCGGGTTGAGCGCAGTGCTGTGAAGCTGTCCTCAGCCCCTGCAGCACAGGCTCAATTCCTGGCTGGCCAGGGAGCTACCCACATGGCATGGGAGACCTCTCCTGTCTCGCCTGCTGCTCCCCTCAGCAGTGTATTTCGGTCGTCTGCCTGTTCTGCTACCTGCTCTGTCTCTGGTGAATCTCCCATGCCTCTGGCCTGTAGCCCAGCTCTTGTATATAAAAATAAATAAAATTTTTAAAAATCTTAAAAAAAATAATAGCACTGCTTTCAGAGAGTTAGTTTTGAGGATACAATCAGATCACACGTGTAAGACTCTTAGTGCAGTTGTAGACACACAGTGTGCTGAGAACAGATGGAAATTATCATCATCTGAATTATTAAAGGAAAGATGCTGTAGGACATGCTAGAGATGTAGAGATAAAAGCCATAGTTCTCCAGCATGGGGTACACAGGTAAGTTATCCTTGATCCTCAAGGTGAGTGCCTTGAGGGCTGGGAGGAGGAAAAATATTGCCCTCCTTGTGGAGATTATACAGATGTATGAGCTTATTTCATTTGAGCACTCTGCTGTATTTATCCTTCTGTCAGGTCAGAATTCAAATATGAGATTGTTGACTCAAGTTTGCATGCTTATTTTCATTGAAAAGTATTTTTGACTTATTTGTCAGAGGGGAGCCTGATTCCATTTCTTACAACAGGTTTGTGAGTAATGTTATCTCATCTCAGTTATTTTGTTATAACATTGGCTAGGGGAGGGTGTTGCAGGGGGAAATGGACTCCAGCAGGGGCCCTGTTTCTGTGACGTTCACACCTTCCTTCCATGTGTGCTGGGCTGTCTCAGAACTCTGGTTTTCTCTACCCCAAACTGGGCACGGTAGGGTCCTTGCTGTGTCTCAATTGTTTTAGTCTGAGCGAGTAGTCGGGTGTACGCGTGCGCCCTGTGAGGGAAGGCATCCTGTCCAGTCCTGGTTCCTGCCTGTGCCCTCAGCTGCCAGAACAGGCACCCATGACTATACTGAACAGGTATAAGTAGGTTGGAAAATGAATGAATGGCTTAAAAAAACTTGTTTGATTTTACAAGTGTTTTGGGCCTTTGGAAGTTTGATGATGGATTTTTTGTGACCAGAAATATTCTGTAAGAACTTAACTCTTGATTATGTCAATTAGTGTACAGTAAAATTAGTTTTATTATATGTAGTTTTGCATAAGGTTACAATTTCCAAGAATCTATGATGTGAATTGAGGTTTTACTGTAGCGGGATGATAGGAAACATTTCTTTGGGCCGGGGGAGAGAGCATTTTTTCTTCTCCCCTAAATATTTATTTATTTTATACAAGAACTGGGGTACAGACCAGATGTGCGAGATGGTGAGAGGATCCACCAGAGACAGAGCGGGGAACAGAACAGGCAGACTGACGAAATACACTGCTGAGGGGAGCAGCGGATGAGACAGGAGAGGTCTGCTGCACCATGTGGGACCCTCGCTGGCCAGCCGGGATGGAACCCGTGCAGCAGAGGCTGCGGACAGCTTCACAGCGTGGTGCTCAACCGCCTGGGCCACCAAGGGAGGCCTGAGAGAACATTTTTTTTAATCTTAATTTTATTTTGTTAATTAAATTTTTTTTCTGGGGCTCCCTGGTGGCACAAGACGCAACCAGTGAAGCTGTCCGCAGCCTCTGCAGCAGAGCGCCATGCCTGGCCAGGGAGCTACCCACATGGCAAGGCAGACCTCTCTTGACTCACCCGCTGCTCCCCTCAGCAGTGTATTTCAGTCAGTCTGCCTGTTCTGCTCCCCGCTCTGGCTCTGGTGAATCCTCTCACTCCCCACACTTCTTGCCTGTTCCCCAGTTCTTGTATGCATAAATAAATAAATAAATCTTTAAAAAACAATTTTTTCCTTACATCATTGTAGTCCCGTAGTTCTCCACCATATCATCTGTGAACTACCACCATATTCCCTTGTGTTCATGAGGGAGGTGGAGGACATTTCTTAATCCAACCTAGCTGCAACTTCCTCATCCGTAAGGAAATAAAGATAATGGTCGTAGTTAACTCAGAGTTATGCTATTAATGCCCCCAGTATATTGTGTTCGATAAATTTTAGCTACTGTTATTTAAGAACAGCATCTATAATTTTTGGTTATAATGGCTTGCTAGGAACAGAGTATAGATCATCGCAAGTTATCATAGTTGTTATGACGGTTGACGAAGTGAGGGGGTGGAAAGTCTGGTGTGACCTCGTCTTGCCAATCACCTCTGCTCCCTCTTATAGTGCTGTTAGTAATAAAACCCTTTCTCACCTCCCCCCACTTCCCTTAAGGAGCCCCCCTCAGTCTCTGTCCCACTGCCCTTGAGTTGTCCCTCATTGTTCTGAGTCCCGGGCTGCAGTCTGTTGTGACAGGCGACCGCAAGCCCCCTTTGCTTCCCTTCTGGGGCAAAATGGTGTTTCGACTTTTCGGAACTCCCAGATCCAAGCCTGGACTGAATCCCACGATTTCACCATTTCACCTCTCGGATGGGGAGCACTTAATTAAGTATGTGGGGCGAGATCAGATCCTAGAACCTCAGAAAGTCCTGATGAAAAAGTCCTTCGAACTGAGCCCCAGCCCCTCACTTTACAGGACCGTAAACTGAGACTCGGAAGGGAAGTAACTGGTGTAAACGGGGGGAGACGAAGACTCAGATCCGGCTCTCCGGGCTCCCGGTTCTAGCGACGTCCACGACACCCCCAGACAGCCCCTCGGGGCGCCGCTCCCTGAGAAGGACCCCAAAGCAAGGGCGACAACGGCCAGGCAGGTCCCCTTGGCTCTGGGTACTCCGGGCTGTGCCGTTCGCGCCGCGTTTGGAAGCTGTTTGGCTCTCCGGGGTGGGGGGCGGGGGGCAGCGTAACACCCCCAGAACTAGGAAGAGCCCCGACGCGGAGTCCATGGCGGGGGCGGGGGCGAGAGGGACTCTGGGCTTCCGGGGAGCTGGGAAGAGAGGGGGGTCGGGGGGTCGGGGCTGCCGGGCCCAGGCCGGGGTGTGAGGAACGGCCCTGGAGCTCAGCTTCTGGAAACCCCTATCGGGCGCCTCGCGGCGGAGAGCAGCGGCCTCCGAGCGGCGAGTCCCGCCCCGCCCCCGGCCCCGCGGAGCGCAGTCGACCCCGCCCCCCGCAGCCCGTTGCCCCGGCAGCCGGCGCCGCGCGCAGAAAGCCGATCCCTCCTGCGGGGTGAGCGGCGCCTCCGAGCGTCCGGGCGGCGCGGCCGCGGCGCTGGGCGATGCGGTAGGCGGCGCGCCCCGGGCCCGCAGCAGCATGGCCCGGCCGGTGCAGCTGGCGCCTGGCTCGCTGGCGCTGGTGCTGTGCAGGCTGGAGGCGCAGGAGGCGGCGGGGGGCGCGGAGGAGCCCGGGGGGCGCGCGGTGTTCCGCGCCTTCCGCCGCGCCAATGCGCGCTGCTTCTGGAACTCGCGGCTGGCGCGCGCCGCCTCGCGGCTGGCCTTCCAGGGCTGGCTCGGGCGCGGGGTGCTGCTGGTGCACGCGCCCCCGGCGTGTCTGCAGGTGCTGCGCGAAGCCTGGTGCCGCCGGGCGCTGCGCCCCCCGCGCGGCTTCCGCATCAGCGCGGTGGGTGAGTGCTGGGCCCCAAGCGGAGGGGAGCCCGGTGCGCCCCTGGATCCCCCCGCCAGGCCCAACTCTGGGGGAGCGGGAGTTCGGGGGAGAGGGATGAAGGGGATGGGAGACCAGCTCCAGTGATCGGAAGAGATCGGGGTTCTCGAGACACTCCCGCCCGCTAGGGCACTGAAGCTCTCTCGGCCCCCAAGATCTGCCCGTCCGCTTCCTCTGGCCAACTTCAGGGCGCCTCTGTTCACAGTCTTTCAGCCAAGGAGCGCACAGGTTCTTGCCTGAAGTAACTTTCTACTTAGAAAAGGGATGCGCTGGGAAAAGAAGCTTTGGACCCGGGGAGCCGGAGCTGCGGACAGGCGGTCCTCTGTCTCAACTCCCAGGGGCGGGTGCGCTTAAGAAGGGGACGCCGAGAAGTGGCTAGAATCTGTTCAGAATCAATTTTGAACTGGCTGCTGATTTTTTTTTTTTCTTTTTAAATTGCGGACTTAGAGTGGACAAGAGTCTGTGGTCTTCCAGTCCTGTGGTGCTGGATAGTACAGTGGTTTTAGATCAGGTTCCAGCTGAAAGTCCTTAACTGGGAAAAAGAAATGACAAATGGCGCTCTGGACTCATCCCATGCCGTTCCTAGACAGAGAGAATTCCATCTTTCCAGTCTTTTCGGAGAATCCGTTGGTTAGAAGACAAGAAGTGGCTGTTTTTGCCCATGTAAAATAGCTTCTCCTTTGAGCAACAGAAGCACGGCACCACTGAGTGGTCTCTGAGCCCCACCACTACAGCAGCTCCCTGAAACAGCTTAGTTTTGTGTCTGCATTTATATGAGGTCGTGTGGACCATCTGATGGTGCTGTTGACAAGTCACCACTTGTTCCAGCCCTGAATTTTGACTCCTACCAGGGAACCCCTTTTTGTGTTAGCCCATAAATCCTCCTCCTCTTCCATTTGAGGAGGAGGAGCAGCAAATTAAAAACAAAAAACGTTTGTCTTAGTTGCCAGGGTGAAGGAACAGGGCAGCAAGAGGCACTTGATGTGTATCACTTGCTTAGGATGTCTCCATATCCTGGCAGCCCTGGTGAGTGCGGTTACTCCTGGACTTCTCACCTCCAAGCATTCCCATTCTGTCTGGTGTGTTGGGGCCCCTACCCCCTTCCTTCCCTTAAGAGCAAAACCAACTCACTGCAAAGCCACGTCCATATATTTCATCTCCTTTTACTCACAGGAGTGAAGAAAATAGATTTCTGGCTCTGAAAGCAGTGAGCCAAGTAGCCAAGCCAAAATTCTCACAGGGGAAGGGGTCTTTCAGACAGGCTGGATGAAAAACCCTTTTCATTTCTGTGTCCTCGGTTTTTCTGGTTTGAATTAGCAGTTGCATTCTCTGATTCCCCCCGCCCCCTTTCAAAGTTTGAGTATAGAGTGTATTGCAGAGAGGGAGTGGATGGAGTGTGGGGGTCTAAACCTGAGGCTGAAATAAGAGAGGGCTTGTGCTAAGCTCGAGGCGGCCATGATGCCACTACCTGGGATTCAGTGAGCTGTGGTGAGGGCTGCTTCCTGGGCTGGCCCTGTTTTCTGCCATCTGAAAGGTGCAATAGGCAAAATGAATGTGTCACCAGCTGGCACAAGTCTTCGCCCACTAGATCATGATGTCATACAAGTCAGGATGCAGTGGACCCTACCTGTGTGTGACACTGTGCTCTTGACCCTGGATCATCATCCCTGACTCCCCTGCCTGCTTCTCTTGGCAGGAGTGGTTTTGAGGTTTTAAACAAAGCCCTGATTAGAATTTGGACAGTTGGCTGGACTTTTCGAGACGCAAGGTGGAGAAACATCTTATTTGACACTGGTCAATGGATGCAACTGAGGAGGCACAGTTCGTTTTGAATAGGGTTGCTAATTACTGGCTTTGCAATCCTTGGGTCAGATCAAAGGAGAGAAGACATCAAGGCAGCTCTTGTGCCATCTTAGGGAATCAGAGATGGGGAAGGCATGAAGAATTGCCTTCCCCCCAAAGAATCGGAAATTGTGGTCAGCTTACTTTCCTGAATTGGGCAGCACTGGCTTTCAGATGCTAAAATGGGCCTCCAGGAAGGCAAGGGAAGAGAGCCGTGCACTTGTTCCATTCTTGCTACTTTGCAGGAAAGAGCAGACAGTGCTAGAAAAAAACACAAAACGTCAATTTGATCAGATCATTTTGATTTCTTTGTTATAGATTAAAAAAAAAGGTTCATTTAATCCACATGAAACCATTGGAGCTTAGAGGTTGTCGCTGGCCATCTCAGACAAAATGCAGAGAAGAGGAGGCAATGCCGTCAGTTTTATGAGCTCAAATGTGCTTCTGTGGGTCCTTTCTTGGGCTCCTGGACCCCAGGCTCTTAGGACTTCGTAAAATAACAAGAGGGAGCTCCTTGGCCAAACAGATAGGAATGACCTTGAGACACAGGTACAGATCTGAATTTAAGGCCTGTAGGGTTTATGTTTTCTCCACGTTTTTTGTCTTTTCTTTCCCTCTTCTCTTTTTCTACTTCATCTTAGTGCTGGTGAGAAAAATAGTTTCAGGCTGAAAATATTTAGCATAATAACCAGAACTCTTGTGCTCCAACCCTGTGTTTTTCTCGTCTTTTAAAATTAGCAAATGACATTAACAATTCAAAGCGTGTGAGCTCTGGAAGCTGGAGGGAGACATCTGCTTACCAAGCTGAGCCTCTGCAGATGGCAGGGCTGGGGACACCTGTATTTGTTTGGGCGAATCAGTTGTTACTCTGGAACCACACCTCTGCAGAGGTGAAAGGTTAATGATGGCTTCCTGGGGTAATGGAGGGAAGGCCTCTGGACTAAACAAGTTTGCTCCCTTCTTCTGAAGTTTATAGCTGAGCTATCCTTACTCTTTCAGCCTCCCTCGCCCCCACCTTCATCCTCTCTCATTGAATCAAAATGCCTGTGGCTTTTTTCTTCTTCATGAATTCATTTATGTGTCAAGTACTATTCTCAGTGTTTTTGTGTTTTAGTGCATCTTTTATTCAGAGTTGCATGTCCTGAAGTGGAAAATGGAGTTAGAATCTGTTTCCCCCGTATTCAGTTCAAACAGGGATAGCATAGCAGGAAGCTGTGTTCTGGAAGTTGACTGGTTCAGTCTTTTTTATCTCAAGGTGTGTGTGTACATTATGCTTTGATTTAGTTGGGCAGACGTTACCTGGTGTGTGCTTCGGGAGGTTTACTGAAAACCTGACATATCAGGCTGGCGATGGGAGGCTCTTCCCTCTGCTCCTCATTCCCCTCCTGCCTGTGGCCTGGGCATCTGGGAGCATAGAGATAGCAAGTGTCCTGGAGTAGAGGTGAGTTACTAACTTATGCTAGTTGTAAATGACTGATTTCAGAATTTATACTGAGATCTGATCTGGGTGAGTAGGAATGGCTCAAGTACACCGGGTAGCTGATGTTATAAGATTTGGGTAGATCACTGAAATGCCTGATTTATCCTGCGACTTAGGGAGTGGCTTAGGGGAAGGTGTAGAGCTGATGAGGAGATGGAGTGGGGCAGTAGGGCATCTTGTATAGTTTAGTAGCTGATGGAAATTTCAAGATGAAACTTACGTTTAGTGAAATACACAGCCGGAAGTATACCATCTATGATTTTTAAAAATACGTGAGTGTAACTCAGATTCCTTAGAGGATTTAGAATATTACCATTACTCCAGAAAGTTCCCTTTTGCCCCTTCCTAGAGGTGCAAGGGGGTTGGAGGGTGAGAAGATTCACCAGAGACAGAGTGGGGAACAGAACAGGCAGATTGACCGAAGTACACTGCTGAGGGAGCAGCAGGCGAGTCAAGAGAGGTCTGCAGTCAGGAGAGGTCTGCTGCGCCATATGGATAGCTCCCTGGCCAGGGATGGAACTTATGCGAAGTGGCTGCTCAGAGTTTCATAGTACTGAGACTTAACTCTTTACGGCACCAGGGAAACCCTATATCTTCAAGTTTTAAGTTTTTATTCTGATTTATCTATTTTTCTCTTTTATGAATTATATTTTTTATATCCTAGGTAAAGAAATTTTGCCTCGCTCAAAGACTTGTTTTCTAGATTGAAGTTTTATGCCTTTACATTTAGATCTTTGATCCAATTTTAGGTAACTTTGTGAATAGTATAATGTGTTGGCTGAGATTTTTTTTTTGCATATAGGTGCCCTGTTGTTCAAGGACAAATGATTGAAAAGATTAAACTTTCAAACTATTTTTGCTACTCTGTTAGTAATCTCTTGATTATATATATGTGAGTCTGTTTCCATTGATCATGAATTTATCCTCTTTTTTTTTTTAAAGGTTTATTTAATTATGCATACAAGAACTGGGGTACAGGCCAGAGGCATGGGGAGGAAATGAAAGAATTCACCAGAGACAGAGTGGGGAACAGAACAGGCAGATTGACTGAAATACACTGCTGAGGGAAGTAGCGGGCGAGTCAGGAGAGGTCTGCTGCGCCATGTGGGTTGCTCCCTGGCCAGCTGGGGGATCGAACTCATGCTGCAGAGGTTGCGGATAGCTTCCCAGTGCTGTGCTTAACCCCTTGCACCACCAGGGAGGCCCACCATATTGTCTTACTATACTTTTATATTAAAGATTTGAAATTAGATATTTTGAATCTTCCAACTTCGTTCTACCTTAAAATTGTTTTGGCTTTCATAGGTTCTTTGTTTTTCTACATACATTTTAGAATCAGCTTGTCAATTTCTTTTAAAAAATTCTACTGGGATTTTGATTGGGACAGTATTGAATCAATACATTAAAACTAGACAACAAATTCATCCTGGTTTGCTAAAGACTGTCATGGTTTTAGAAATGGTAGTCTTGTATTGGGAATCCCCTTGGTCTCAGACAAACTGGGATGACTGGTCACCATAGTTTGGGGAGAACTAATATCTTAACAATCCAGGGTGTAGCTCTTCATTTATGTAAGTGTTCTTAATTTCTCATAGCACTGCTTATAATTTTCAGTGTATAGCTCTTGCACATTTATGTTCCTAAGGATTTTTCATTTTGGATGCTATTAAAAGTATTAATTTAAAATAAACTTTATTTTGGAATAATTGTAGATTTACAGGGCCTCCCTGGTGGCGCAGGCAGTTGAGCATAGCACCGTGAGGCTGTCCACAGCCTCTGCAGTGTGAGTTTGATCCTGGCTAGCCTGGGAGATACCCACATGGCACGGCAAACCTCTCCTGTCTCACATGCTGCTCCTCTCAGCAGTGTATTTCAGTCAGTCTGCCTGTTCTGTTCCCCACTTTGTCTCTGGTGAATCCTCTCACCTTCCCGCACATCTGGCCTGTACCCCGGGTCTTGTGTAAATAAATAAATAAATAATAAATAAATAGTGCATAATAAATAAATAAATAAATAAATAAATAAATAAATAAATAAAATCTTAAATAAATAATAAATAAATAAAATCTTAAAAAAATTTTAGATTTACACAAAAATTGCATAGGTAGTACAGAGTTCTGTATTCGTCACCCAGTTTTCCATAATGTGTTTTACTTACCTTAAAAAAAAATTGAGGGCCTCCCTGGTGGTGCAGAGGTTGTCTCAGCACTATCAAGCTATCACCAGTCACTTCGGCATGAGTTTGATCCCTGGCCAGGGAGCTACCCACATGGCGAGCAGACCTCTCCTGCCTTGCCCACTGCTCCCCTCAGTAGTGTATTTCAGTAGATCTGCCTTTTCTTTTTTCTTTTTTTTTTTTTTAAAGATTTATTTATTTATTATTTATACAAGCACTGGGTACAGTCAGAAGTGCGGGAGGGTGAGAGAATTCACCAGAGCCAGAGCGGGGAGCAGAGCAGGCAGAAGGACTGAAGTACACTGCTGAGGGGAGCAGCGGGCGGCAGGAGAGGTCTGCGCACCATGTGGGACCCTCCTCCAGTGGCCGGGGAGCAGCCGGGGATCGAACCAGCGCCGCAGAGGCCACGGGCAGCTTCGCAACCCAGCGTTCAACCGCTGCGCCACCAGGGAGGCCCCAGATCTGCCTTTTCTGCACCCCACTCTGTCTCTGGTGAATCTTCTCACCCCTGTCCCCTGTACCTCTGGCTTTCACCTCAGTTTTTGCATGCATAAATAAAAATAAATTTGAAAAAAAATGAGATATAATTCACATTATAGCAATTTAAAAAAAATTATATATACAAGAACTGGGGTGTAGGCCAGAGGTCCGGGGGGTGAGAGGATTCACTAGAGACAGAGTGGGGAACAAAACAGGCAGATTGACTGAAATACACTGCTGAGGGGAGCAGCGGGTGAGTCAGGAGAGGTCTGCTGTGCCATGTGGGTAGCTCCCTGGCCAGGGATCGAAATCATGCTGCAGCGCCTGCGGATAGCTTCATAGTGCTGTGATTTAACCTCTTGCACCACCACCAAGGAGGCCAAATCCTTTTTCTTCTAGTAGGTTGTAAGTGGAAAGAAATCTGCCCATTCTGCAGTCAGGAGGTAGAATCCAGGCTGGATCTGGCTGGTGTTGCTTGGGTTTCTTGACTTCCTCTCTATCACTGGTCCTCCCAGGGTCCCTGCAAAGGTGCTGGTGTTTTTCACCAGTCAGTGCCCAGGCTGTCACACTCCCTGTGAGGCTATCAGATTCCCTCCAGGTCTTTAGTTCATTCCACAGCCTGGGAAATGGCAAAAACAGCTGCTGTGACTATGCCCCTGCTCTCACCTCCCTGCTGCCCACCTAGGATCTTTGTAACCATGTTGTTGTTGTTGTTTTTACATTGTTCTGCCAGATGTTGCCTTTTATTCTGTGCAGAAGCAGCAAAGCATTCAATGTTAAGAGCCAGAAGGTTCACAATGGGGTGTTTTGTAGGCATGTTGTTGCTATTAAAGTGGGAGATCTATATTTAGCATCTGGGTGCTTAGTGTCTCTGGTTCCATGTTCTGAATTAGCAATTTATGGATAAGAGAGATGACACCTTTAATTGCTGCCTTATGACATTGGTCCAGTGGGGTAAAAAGAACCTGTAACCTGAAAATCAGTTTGGATTTCTCTGTCTTCTCCCATATGCTACAGACCCATAAGGTCACCAAGTTCTTGAGCCTTAACTCCTTGCTGTCTCTCACACTCACTCCTTTCTCTTCATTTCCACGGCTAGACCTTTGTCCACCCAAGCCCTTGCTGTTCTTAACCTAAACTGTGGCTCTAGCTTCCTGACTTTTATGTGTTGCCTCCTCTTGACTGGCCCTGTGCGCCCCATCCTGCAGTTTTCGCCATCCTACAGGTACTCAGACTCACTACATCTGAAATGCAGCTCCAGGGCCTCCCTGGTGGTGCAAGGGGTTATGCACTAGAAAACTGTCCACAGTTACTACAGCCCAAATTCTATGCCCTGCCAGGGAGCTACCCACATGGCACAGCAGACCTCTCCTGTCTCACCGACTGCTCCCCTCAGCAGTGTATTTCAGTGGATCTGCCTGTTCTGTTCCCCACTCTGTCTCTGGTGAATCCTCTCACCCCCCATGCCTCTGGCCTGTACCCCAGTTCTTATATGCATAAGTAAACAAATCTTAAAAAAAATAAAATATCATAGCTGTTAGAGTAACCATATCATGCTGGGCCTCCTTTGCTTACACAGTCATTTCTTAGGTATGCATTGAGCATTGCCTGGCCTACTGTTGGTCAATACAGAGGGTCAGACAGCTCATGACCTGATCTCAAAAAGCACGTAGCCTTGGGTGAATAAGTGAGTGAATAAAAGTCATAGGGAGTGGGCCTCCCTGATGGCGCAGTGGTTGAGCACTGGGTTGTGAAGCTGCCCGCAGCCTCTGCATCACCGGTTCGATCCCCGCCCACCGGGCGAGGGTCCCACATGGCGCGCAGACCTCTCCTGCCGCCCGCTGCTCCCCTCAGCAGTGTACTTCGTCAGTCGTCCTGTTCTGCTCCTCTTTCTGGCTCTGGTGAATTCTCTCACCCTCCCGTGCTTCTGACTGTACCCAGTGCTTGTATAAATAAATAATAAATAAATAAATCTTAAAAAAAAAAAAGTCATAGGGAGCAATAAAAGAACAGCTGACCAAGAGTCCCTGCATGTGTGTGTGTGTGTGTGTGTGAGAGTGTGTGTGTGTGTAGGCACTTATTGTCAGGGAAGACTTCCTGGAGAAAGTCATGCCTAAACTTAGATGGAAAGAATAAGTAGACTTTAGCTAAGTGAGAAACACATTTTAAGCAGAGAAGTGTTTAGAGGGGGAGGGCGTGTGTCCCAAGGCATGGTCCAGGTAAGGAACAACAAGCAACTGAGCACAGCTAGAGTACGGAGTGGGGGATAGGCAGTAGCATTAAGAACGTAGAGTGGGTCCGGCCTAGGGAAAGGCCTTGTTTGCTACACTGAGAGATATGGATTTGAACCTGAGACCACTGAAGAATACTAACTAGTAGAATGCGTGTGTATGTGTGTGATTACATTTACAATCCTGTTTACATGATACATGGTAGATATTTTCCAGCCTTTTATGTATGCATTATCTTCCATCAAGATTGTTGCCTGCAGTGACTGTGCCTTTGGGGCACTTTGTAACTATTGTGAAACCAGTACAGTTTTGCCACTGGTACTCATTAAGTGGTGATCTGTCAGCTGAGTAAAGCTGCAGAACACCCAGGATCTAATGTTCTGTCACTCATCAACTGAGTGACCAGCTTTTTATCCTGTTCTCTTGGGGCCTTTCAGAGTTGACATCAGGCTCAAATGAGTTACTGTTTCTGAAGACACTTCAAAAAATACAAAATATAAGCACCAAAGTGTCTTTTAATTTTGTCATTTTTTTTTACCTTTTGTCAATGTTTTATAGTTTTCACGGTATTAGTCTTTCACTTCCTTTGTTAAATTTGTTCCTAAGAATTTTATTCCATTTGATGCTATTGTAAATAGGGCTATTTTCTTAATTTCCTTTTTGGATAGTCCTTGTTAAAGTATAACAACAATACTGGTTTTCTATGTTGATTTTGTATCATGAAGCTCTACTGAGTTTGTTGATTAGTGCAATGTTGTTGCTTTTTTTTTTTTTTAAACAAAGCCTTAGGGTCTTCTACACATATAATCACGTAACCTGCAAGCACATAATTTTGCTTCTTCCTTTCCAATTTGGATGCATTTTATTTCTTTTTCTTGCCTAGCTGCTCTGGCTAGGACTTCCAGGACTTTATTGAAAAGAAATGTTGAGAGTGGGCACCCTTGTCTTGTTCTTGATCTTAGAGGATTGATTATAATGTTAGCTGTGGGATTTTCATAAGTGCACTTTATTATGTTAAATGAGGTTAGTTTAAGGTAACTATCCAGTGCTCATGGATTGGAAGCCTTAATATTTTTAAATGTCCTTGCTACCCAAAATGATCTACAGATTTAAGGTAATCCTAATCAAAATCTTGATGGCATTTAAAAAAAAGATTTATTTATGCATACAAGAACTGGGGTACAGGCCAGAGGTGTGAGGGGTGAGAGTATTCACCAGAGACAGAGTGGGGAACAGAACAGGCAGATCCACTGAAATACACTGCTGAGGGGAGCTGTGGGTGAGTCAGGAGAGATGTGCTCCATGCGCCATGTGGGTTACCTCAAACTCCTGCTGCAGTGCTGTGGATAGCTTCATAGTGCTGCTTCTTAAACCCTTGCGCCACCAGGGAGGCCCCCTGATGGCATTTTTTATAGAAACAGAAAAAGAAATTCTAA
The DNA here is from genome assembly GCF_964194135.1 of Talpa europaea. NCBI lineage: Eukaryota > Metazoa > Chordata > Mammalia > Eulipotyphla > Talpidae > Talpa > Talpa europaea. Next base: position 45,032,180 of record NC_140077.1, on the reverse strand, counting down.
AATTCATGTGTTCACAAAGGCCCTCAAATAGCCAAAACATCTTAGGAAAAAAAAGCAAAGCTGGGGGTATCATACTTTCTGATTTCAATATTACAAAACTACAATAATTAAGGCAATATTCTACTGGCAGAAAGATAGACATATGCACCAAGGGAACAGAGTAGAGAGCCCTGGAATAAACCCACAGATATACAGTCAACTGATTTTTGACAAGGGTGCCAAGAATACACAATGGGGAAAAGAATTGTCAACAAATGGTTCTGGGAAAGCTGGATATTTACAGGCAAATGAAAGTAGACACCTTTCTTATGTCTATACATGGAAATCAACCCAAAATGGATTAAAGACTTAAATAATTTAAGACCTGAAACTGTAAAACTGAAAAAACATAGAGGAGAATTTTCATTACGTGCGACTTGGCAGTGCTATTTTTTGGTATGACAACAAAAACACAGGTAACAAAAGCAAACACAGACAAGTTAGATTAAATTACAAACACCAAATATTAACAGTGGTTATGTTATCTCAGTTGTTGATTGTGAGTGGGGTGTTTGTGTGTATGCACATGTTCTTGTGTTTTTTTTTTAAATATTACTCCTTTTTAAGTATCTTTTGTTTTGATTTTAACTTAATAGGTTGCTTAGGTAACGCATTCACATGGCACAAAAGGGAACACAATGAAGTCTCTCTTTCCCCCACACACAGCCTTTTATTTCCCTGCTCTGGAATTAGCTGCAGTGACCAGTTCCCTAATCCTTCCAGCCTTAGTAGAGATAGATCTACAAGCAATGTGTATATATCCTTCCCCATTTTTACATACATATTAGCATTTTACATGTATTTTCCCCCTTGGAAACAAAAAGTGTCCAAAAAGTTTATTAAAAAAAAAAAGAAAATTACAAATGCAAAATAAAAGCATTGGTCTAAGTGTATGCAAATATGATAATTCTGTGGCACATAAATAGGTACTAAATGAATTACCTAGCTAAGTGAGTTTAGAAACCACATTTAAACATGTTTTATTACTGCAAAGACTTCTGGGTGACCTTGGCATGCTGATTGTCTACATCCAAAAGGAAGGAGAAAAATCTGAGCACCTTAAGCTTATTGTACTTTGGAAACCCCTTTTTCCTAACTCTTTCTGAGGGAGACATTTGACACATTCTTGGGGAACTCTGGGTTCCTATGGAGCATCTTCCCGTGGAAGGAGTTGATCAGGTCATTGAGTGAGCCCAGAGGTCTGCCCTGCAGAGAGCATTGCCTTAGAACAGCTGTCATGGTGGCACGGAGAATGCTAAAGGAAAAAATGCCCAAGTGCCTGTGCCCCAGGGACATTTAAATGTTGGAGGTTGGAAGGAGGGTCTGGACTATGCTAGACAGTTTGCACTATTTGCTGGGTAAAAATCTTGCAACCTTGGGGCCACCCTGGTAGTGCAAGGGGTTAAGCATCAGCACTATGAAGCTAACTGCAGCCTCTGAAGCACGAGTTCGATCCCCGGCTTGGGAGGTGACCCACATGGCGCAGCAGACCAGTCCTGTCTTGCCCTCTGCTCCCCTCAGCAGTGTATTTCAGTCAGTCTGCCTATTCTGCTCCCCACTCAGTCTCTGATGAATCCTCTCACCCCCTACACCTCTGGCCTACACCCCAGCTCTTGTATGCAAAATAAATAAATCTTTAAAAAAAATTATATGACCTGGCAACTTTTTCTGCCTATCTGATCCTGTAGTCCTCCCCTTCTAAGTGAGTCACCATGCTTGACCTGCTCCAAAGTTGTTGTGTGATTTGAATTTGAAAATGCCATATTCAGAAGATGTCCTACTGTACCCCACCCCTGTACATGCCCCTCTCTCTTCTCCTCCCATCCCCCCCCCCCCCACACACACACATACAGTGGAAGTCAGGAAGGGATAGAGTTTAACTTCTCTTGAGATCATAGATCTGAGGGCTTTCTTTTTTTAAAAAAAGATTTATTTATTTATTTATGCATACAAGAGCTGGAGTACAGGCCAGGGATGCAGGGGGTGGGGAGGGGGGTGAAATGAGAGGATTCACCAGAGACAGAGTGGGGAACAGAACAGGCAGACTGACTGAAATACACTGCTGAGGGGAGCAGAGGGCAAGACAGGACTGGTCTGCTGCGCCATGTGGGTTGCTCCCAGGCCTACCAATCCAACTCGTGCTGCAGAGGCTGCGGATTGCTTCATTGTGCAGTGCTTAACCCCTTGTGCCACCAGGGAGGCCCCAGATCTGAGGGCCTTCAAAGGCCCCCTGGAGGTTCAGCCAAGCTGTTCTAGCTGGAAACGTCTGACTTTAAGCCTTTACAATGCAAAGAACTCTTCAGATCTGCTGGAGCGTGCACACACACTCTCTCTCTCTCTTAACAGATGAGGAAATGGAAACTGCTAGCTCAAGATCATTTGCAATATTAAGCTCATTGCATGATAATTTCCTGTTTTAAATTTATGGCTATCTGTTGGGGGAAATGTGTAAAATGATCATCTTGTTAATGTAAGGCCCCCTGTCTATGGTTCTGCATTATTTCTTTAATAGTTAATTAAGGTTCAGGGCCTCCCCTGGTGGCACAGCGATTGAGCGCTGGGTTGCCAGGCTGCCCGCAGCCTCTGCAGTGCCAGTTCGGTCCGGGCCACCAGGTGAGGGCCCCACAAAAAAAAAATAATAATAATAAATAAAAATAAATAGTTAATTAAGGTTCAGGAAGTTCCTTGTGAAATGCTTTTAAAAAACAACTCTTGTCTTGGGCCTCCCCAGTGGCGCAGCGGTTGAGCGCTGGGTTACGAGGCTGCCCGCGGCCTCTGCGGCGCTGGTTCGATCCCCGGCTGCTCCCCGGCCACCGGAGGAGGGTCCCACATGGCGCGCAGACCTCTCCTGCCGCCCGCTGCTCCCCTCAGCAGTGTACTTCGGTCCTTCTGCCTGCTCTGCTCCCGGCTCTGGCTCTGGTGAATTCTCTCACCCTCCCGCGCTTCTGACTGTACCCAGTGCATGTATAAACAAAAACAAACAAATAAATAAATAAATAAATAAAACATGCCTCTATTTAAAAAAAAAAAAAAAACAACTCTTGTCTCTCCCCTCAAGTCTAAAAATTTCAGTTGTAACTGTATTCATTTGATGATAGGGTCTGCAACACAGATTTTTTTCCCCTGGTGATTTAATTTTACATAAGCACAATTACTTACCAATTATATTTTTTAAAAATGAAATATTTGGCTTCTTTCGGGGGATTTCATGAAGGTTTTAAGTCTATAGTTCTCAGATTTTACAAATATAAACAGTTTTGCAACCACCACCACATTTTATTTATTTATTTTTTATATACTTTTTTTTTTTATAGAGGCATGCTTTATTTATTTGTTTGCTGGTTTGTTTGTTTGTTTTGTTTTTATACATGCACTGGGTACAGTCAGAAGCGCGGGAGGGTGAGAGAATTCACCAGAGCCAGAGCGGGGAGCAGAGCAGGCAGAAGGACCGAAGTACACTGCTGAGGGGAGCAGCGGGCGGCAGGAGAGGTCTGCACGCCATGTGGGACCCTCCTCTGGTGGCCGGGGAGCAGCCGGGGATCGAACCGGCGCCGCAGAGGCTGCGGGCAGCTTCGCAACCCAGCGCTCAACCGCTGCGCCACCGGGGAGGCCCAGCACCACATTTTAAATATAAAATATTCCTATCACTCCAAAAGTTCTCTAGTCATCTTAGGTAGCCAGGCACAATCATCTGCTTCTACCTTCTGGCAACCACTGATCTTATTTCTGTTCTTATGGTTTGTCTTTTCTGGAATGTTATAAATGAGTCGTGCAGTATACAGTTTTTCCTGTCTGCCTCCTTTACTTTGGCTATGCTTTTGAGATTCATCAATGTGTAAATCAGTAGTTCATTCCTTTTTTTTTTTTCTTTTTTTTTTTTTTTTTATAGAGGCATGCTTTATTTATTTATTTGTTTGTTTGTTTTTGTTTATACAAGCACTGGGTACAGTCAGAAGTGCGGGAGGGTGAGAGAATTCACCAGAGCCAGAGCCGGGAGCAGAGCAGGCAGAAGGACCAAAGTACACTGCTGAGGGGAGCAGCGGGCGGCAGGAGAGGTCTGCGCACCATGTGGGACCCTCCTCCGGTGGCCGGGGAGCAGCTGGGGATCGAACCGGCGCCTCCGAGGCCGCGGGCAGCTTCGCAACCCAGCGCTCAACCGCTGCGCCACTGGGGAGGCCCTAGTTCATTCCTTTTTGATGCTGCATGGTGTTCTGTCCTGCAGCTGTTCCATGAAATCTTCATCCATTTATTCTGCTAAGCATTTGGATTGTTTAAGATTTTGTGGATTATGGATAAAGCTAAAATAGACATTCACCAATGGGTTTTGGTGTGGATATGTTTTCTTTTCTCTGAGTAAATACATAGGCATGGGATTAGAACTCTCCCTTCCAGAATAACTACCATTTTGCATTCTCGCTCTCTCTTTTTTTTTTAGATTTATTTTTATTTATTTATGCATACAAAAATGGGGGTGTAGGCCAGAGGTGGGGGCATGGGAGGATTCATGGGTGGGGAGCAGAACAGGAAGCTCTACTGAAACACACTGCTGAGGGAAGCAGTGGGCGAGACAGGAGAGGTCTGCTGTGCCATGTGTGTCACCTCCCTGGCCAGGGATCGAACTGCTGCAGTGGCTGGAGATAACTTTGATAGCGCTGAAACTTTAATCTCTGTGCCACCAGGAAGGCCCCCATTTTGCATTTTCACTAGCTCTATATGTGTATTTTAATTCAGCATTTAATATTGTATCTTATTATTTTTTGTTATTCTAATAGGTGCATAGTGGCATTTTATTGTGGTTCTAATTTGTATTTCCTTTATGTGTAGTGTGTTGGCACCTTTGCATGTGCTTATCATATCTATATTCTTTGAAGCGTTTAAACTTTTTGCCCATTTAAAAATTCTTTCTGGATTTTCAGTTCCTTATTGAATTGTCAAAGTTCTTTATATATTTCAGGTAGGGGTTCTTCATCAAATATGTGTTTTGCAAACGTCTTCCATCTGTGGTTTAACTTTTCATTATTACTTTTAATCAGGTCTTCAAAGAACAATTTTTTAAAGATTTATTTTATTTATTTATGCATACAAGAACTGGGGTGCAGGCCAGAGGTGTGGGGCGTGTGTGTGAGAGGATTCACCAGAGACAGAGTGAGGAGCAGAACAGGTGGATCCACTGAAATACACTGCTGAGGGGAGCAGTGGGTGAGCCAGGAGACGTCTGCTGTGCCATGTGATTTAGCTCTCTGGCCAGGGGTTGAACTCATACTGCAGTGGCTGCCAGTAACTTCATAGTGCTGATACTTAACCCTATGTGCCAGCAGGGAGGCCCAAAAAAACAATTTTTAATTTTAATGAAGTCCAGTTTATCAGCTGTTCTTCACTGCTTGTGTTTTTTGTATCCTATCTAAGCAATCTTTGCCTAACCAAGATCACAAAGATTTTTACCCTGTGTTTTCTTTTAGAAACCTTATAACTTAGGTTTACACTTAAATCTGTTAGTGGGCAGAATGAGAAACACCCAGGAACCCCAAACCTGCCTGCTCTAAATAGGTTCTGCCATCTACCACATAAAGACAAACACTCTTAGTGCATAAGACCACCAATAGGAAATACCTTTAATAGAATTAGTGTGCAATAGAGAAGAAAACAATTTAATACCCAAATGGAGCACCCAAAGTTACCCATACCCTCATGGGTAAATGCCCAGCCAGACATGAATGGTCCAAAGCTGTGCCACTGAGGCCCAAATGCCTGCCACAAGTCTAAGCCACTTTCTGATGGGAAACCATAGAAAAGGGGCAGAAGGGGCCAGGCAAGTCTGGAAGGAAAAGAACAAAATCAAAATATAAGTCAAGATAAAGGCTGCCATTGTCAGCCTCCCCACAGGTCTCTCACCCAAGTGTCTCCTTCCATGTGTCTCCCAAGTCCCTGATGCAAGAACCAGCCTGAGAAGCAAGTACGGCTTCTTCTTCATGTCTCTGCTCCATGTGCCTCCTCAAGTCTTCTAGTCTTCTCCTAATCTTCCCTTTCTCTGGCCCTTTTTAGCTTTTGGATGCTCAACTCCACCCTTCAATAGGTGGAGCAAGGAACATGGAACCTCCCCTTCCTGTGGGGAGTACACTGTTACATATCTATGTGCATATTGTGTCCCTTTCTATATATCATGTGAGTTATGGGTTGAAGTTTTGGTGTTTTTTTGGGCATAGGTATGCCCTACTTTTCAAGAACCATTTGTCAAAAAAATTGTCCTTCTTCCATTGAATAACCACAACTCTGTCAGGTATTGACCACACGTGTATTGTTCTATTTTTGGATTCATGTTCTGCCTTTGATCTGTATACCTATCCTTCACCAATACAACACAGTCTTGATTATTGTAGCTATGTAGTAAATCTTGAAATCAGGTGTTGTGAGACCTTCAACTTTTTTTTTTTTTTGGGCTGTCGTAGGTCCTTTGCTTTTTCATATAAATTTTAGAGTTGGCTTGTAAATTTCTACAAGAAAAATCCTGCTAGGACTTTTATTAGGTTTATAGGTCCTAATAAACCTGTAGATCACTTTGAGCATTCATTTTTTAATACTGAGTCTTCTGATAGATGGACACAGTTTTCAATAATCTTTGTTTCTGTGTACTCCAAATGTAAATTTTAACCTTTGACTGCTAGAGTCTTTTAAAGCCTCCCTTGAAATACAGTGCCTTCCACATACCAACGAGTATGCAAAGCAGGTGGCTGAGGAAGCAGAGAAAATGTAAATACCAGAAGACCAGTTTAAATTCTCAAGAGGCACAGGGGCACTCAGGATCAAAATAGGACAAGTCCCTAGGGGTAATTTAGAAAACCCACATCAGTTGAGGGGGAAAATATTTTGAAAGGCAACACAAGATGACCCCAGATTAAGCTTTCACCACATCACACATACACTTGTTGTGGTAGCCTGGCTTGTTGGGAGTTTATCAGGTCTGGGGTGGGTTTGGGGCCTGGAGATAGACAAGTTTTCAAGTCTTCTCTCCTTCTGGAATTTATTCAGGCCTTTCCTGAATCAGCCATGCTAGGCCAGGTCTGATTCCACAGCCAGGCAAGCATAGTCAGGAGTACTGCGTCTCCTCATTATGTGGGCATAGTCTCAGCTGGACTTCCTGCACTGGAAAACATCCGTCATTTTTCTTCTCATGTCTCCTTTAGGGCAGCAGAAGGAGCCTTGCTCTAGTCCCTGCTAGTTGATCCTAACTGAAAGGTGCTAATTCCCATCAGACTCCATCTAGGTCAGGCCAGCTTCATAGCTGCCTTCCACCTAAGCCCAGTTGGCCCACAAGACCTCATTTTGCCCAGCTCTTGCTTGGGCTATTTAGAGGCTTCTGATACTACTGGTCAGGTTTGAAACTGGTCAGGGAAAAGGGATTTCAGAACATAGTGTCAGTTGTCATGAGCACCAGCTCTGGAGCTAGATGCTCCAGGAAGCTGTATGTGTGCCATACAGAGCAACTAACAGAAAGTCCTCTTAAGAGAGTGAGCAGTTTGCTTAACTCTTCATGTCTTTGCTTCCCAGTGTGTGAAACTTAAGACAATACTACATTGGGTAATTTTGAGGGTTAAATGAAACAACGCATGGAAAGCTTTTATAAGAGTACCCTGCAGCAGTGAGCTCTCAGTAAAGGTTAGCAATTCATTAACACAGACCTTGAAGGGTGCCTGATTCTTACATCTCAGGCTGTCTTGGAGGCTTCTACCAAGTATACACTCTTGGGTGTATACTTTGGCCATATTGATTACATTTGTTGAAAAATCACTAGGCCGTTAAAACACACACAGAGACAACTTTCTTCTCTGTGAGAATTAGTGTATCCCAGGCATTATTCGACTAGTCATTATAGAGCTATGAGTCAGTGAGTCCTGGGCTCCAGCCCTAACACTTCTCTGACTGTGCAGCCCCACTGTCTCTGGACCTCAGCTTACTCTGTGGAGCGGGTGTGTTTCATATAGTAATGCATTGTTCTCATCCCATTGAACGAGAGAATGATCGTCTTAAGCCAATAGTTCCTGACTTCTATTGTTTAATTTATAAATTATTGTTTCCTAAATATATGGAAAATATGGACTATCATATTATTTTTAATTTGGAGTAAATAAAAACCATAGTTTGAAAAATTGAAAATTTGTGTTTTTCACCTTCTCTTCCTCTAACAGAGGCACCCTCAGCCTCTAGGCACTGTGGAAGCCCCTAGATCGGACTGAAGACAACCCAGGGAACTCAGGCTGCTCCCCTCCTTGTCTTGTCTCTGGGGTATAAGGTCGCCTCCACCTTTTATCCCTGTTTCAGATTTTCATTTCTAGAGAAATACAGGTTGAAAATTACTTGCAAAGAGGGGCCTTTCTGGTGGCCTAAGGGGTTAAGTCTCAGTATTATCATGCTGTCATCTCCGTGGCCTGAGTTCGATCCCCGGCCAAGGAGCTAACCCACAATGTACAACAGACCTCTCCTGTCTCACCCATTGTTCCCTTTAGCAGTGTATTTGAGTAGATCTGCCTGTTCTGCTCCCCACTTTGTCTCTGGTGACTCTTCTCACCGCGTGCACCTTTGGCCTAACACCCCAATTCTTCTACAAATAAATAATTCTTTAAAAATTACTTGCAAAGAACAGTTTTGATGTCTGTGCCTTTGATCTATATACCTTGTTTGTTTGTTTTTGTCACGTTACTGCCAGGATTCTTTCCTCATAGACGTCCATCATCTGAATTCTTCACTAATGTAAGAAAGGGAATAAAGGAGTAGTGTACCCTTTAAATGGTAATTGTGGGTCACATAAAATGGCCCCTCTCTGGAGAGCAATAGCATTTGGTGATTGTGTTTTTCAGAAGCCCAAGACTGTGTGTTTGTTGTTTTTTTTTTTTTAAAACTGAGCTTAATTGTCTAGCCCTGCAATTGCCCACAGTTACACATTCTGGTTGAAAGCTCTGGTAATAAAAAGAACTTTAGAAAAAAGTATTCTAACTGAACCAAAGTGCTATAGAGGCTGATGGTTACTTGATTTGCCTTCAGAAAGAAAATTAAAGAGTGTTCACTCAGATGGAAGCCTGAAATGCCTAGGGAACTTCACAAAGACAGTGTCTTCTCTTTCCATCCTTACCTTGTCAGCCCGCAGTGGTCTGCCTTAGAATGCCATGTGGCTTCCTCAGTTTTCTGTATTAGCCTTGCCTACCTGGGCCGGGGCATAGACCCAGGTATAGTTGGGTATATTAATACTTTGCACAGATACTTGCCATGGACCACAAGAAAGAATCCTATAGCAAATTCTGTCATCCAGAGAACTGGCCCCAGTGAGTTGGAAGCTAAGCTGGTAACCATGCTGGAAACTCCTCCCTTGGCCCATTGCCTTTTTTTTTTTTTTTTTTGTATTTATTTATACAATAGCTGGAGTACAGGCCAGAGGCACGGGAGGGTGAGAGGATTCACCAGAGACAGAGCAGGGAGCAGAACAGGCAGACTGACCGAAAGCACTGCTGAGAGAAGCAGCGGGCAAGAGAGGAGAGGTCTGCTGCGCCGTGTGGGAATCTCCCTGGCCGGCTGGAAATCGAACCTGCACTGCAGAGTCTGCGGACAGCTTCACAGCACTGTGCTCAACCTGCTGCACCACCGGGGAGCTTTTTTAAGGCAAACATGATAGCTAAAATCTGATGCAGGACTTGTTCTTTCTGCCATCCTTAGGGTCTATTAAGATTTTGGACCTCCAATCTGATGGTGAGAAGCCAACACTTTTCTCCTTATTGCCAGAACCTTAGGGGCAAGAGGCATCTGTCCCGTCCTTTGTCCCACCCTTGCTTAAAGCAAGGGAATTACATTAACACTTTGCAGCTTTTCTCGATCACTCTTGAATACTCATGACAATCACATAACATTGACATCAATATCTGCCATATGTGTAGATACAGTAGCACAGAAAACAATACGAAACTGTTTAAACTTTTTCCCACTGCAGAGTTTTGTTTTTTTTTTTTTTTTTTTTTTTTTTTTTTTAAATTTTATAGAGGCATGTTTATTTATTTCTTTATTTTATTTGTTTGTTTGTTTTGTTTATACATGCACTGGGTACAGTCAGAAGTGCGGGAGGGTGAGAGAATTCACCAGAGCCAGAGCGGGGAGCAGAGCAGGCAGAAGGATCGAAGTACACTGCTGAGGGGAGCAGCGGGCGGCAGGAGAGGTCTGCGCGCCATGTGGGACCCTCCTCCGGAGCCGGGGAGCAGCCGGGGATCGAACCGGCATCGCAGAGGCTGCGGGCAGCTTCGCAACCCAGCGCTCAACCGCTGCGCCACCGGGGAGGCCCCCACTGCAGAGTTTTGTACAAATTCCTAGCAGCCAAATGTCAGCATTTACAGAGATTAAAAAATCACAGTTGGTGAGATATGCAGATTAAAGCAAAATGCAGGCTGTAGGTGGCAATTTAGAGCAGGCCTTCCCCTAGCCCCTCATTTTTAGCCTCTTTGAGAAGGCTCCAGTTGTCTTTCTGCTTGCTCGTGGAGGTCTCACTCTGCATTCATCGGTATCTCCATCTGTCCCAGTCTTTGTTCTCTCTCCACATGGGTCTGCTCGCTGGTGCTAGCATCCAACAGGCCATTGGCATTCAGTTCTCCCACCCACTCCCCTCTTTCATCCTGTGTACAGGGACTGCTGAAACAGGAAGATCAGCTGGGGTACAAAAAGGAGCTCAGGATTAGAGGGGAGCAGAGAAGCATCTCCCAGATCGTAATTCAGACACTTCCCTATAATATTGAGCAGCGTAGCTCTGCGGTCCTTACAGACTTGCTGTGGGAGCTCATTCATTTTCTTCTTTCACTTCGGTAGAGAGCAACATAAGCTCCTCTTCTCTTGTCCTACCTAAAGTCTATTTTTAAGAATTTCTGAGCCCCAGTGGATCATGGTAGAGGATTATTGGGGCTTTGGTGATGAGCGTGATGTGATGACCGTGATGTGATGACATGTTTGTAAAGGTGTGAACCTGTACCCCTAAAACATGCAGTGTTGTAAATCAGCGTTTCCTTAATAAACATAGTTAAAATACACACACACACAGAATTTCTGGTCTCATCTGGAGGAGGGAGCAAAATCTGAAAATGACCTTCTGGATGAATTTTCTAAGCCTATCTCCTAATACCTGTAAGGCAGGTATTAGGCTGTAAGGCTTCAATAGATCTATCTGCTCCTGCTTCCCTTGAATGTCTTTAAATCTTGCTATCCAGCTGACAGCTCTCATCTGTCTCTCCCAGTAAACCATATGACAAACAGGATCCCATCATCCTTGCCCCTGTAATGGTTGGACTTTTTTTTGTAAAAAAAAAGATATATTAATTTATGCATACAAGAGCTGGGGTATAGGCCAGAGATGCGGGGGGTGAGAGGATCCACCAGAGACAGAGTGGGGAACAGAACAGGCAGACTGACTGAAATACACTGTTAAGGGGAGCAGCGGGCGAGGCAGGAAAGTTCTGCCATGCCATGTGGGTTGCTCCTTGGCTGGCCGGGGATTGAACTCCTGCTGCAGAGGCTGCAGACAGCTTCATAGGTTGTGTCTTAACCCCTTGTGCCACCAGGGAGGTCCACTGTTGGACTTTTAATATTCATCTATTTTGTTCTGAATAAGGTGTTCTAGCACAGAGTCAGATTAGCGATATTGCAAGCATTTATGCATTATAATATCACGTGAATAATTGTAATTGGATCAGTGCCCCTTGCCCACTGCTTACTCCTCGGGTGACATGAAAGTCAGATGGAAAAATGTCCAACACAGGTGGCCAGATACTCCACCAGTAAAGAATGGAGAAAAAATTTCTTTGCTTATATCCAGGAGAAAGAGGCAACTGCTTCCTTCTCCACTCCACTTGGAGGAAGGATGGCAAGGATCCTGGGTTCTCCTCTGACCTTTTGCAATGTAAATATATTTCTGCAGGAGCCAGATCAATCCTGGTCTAAGCTTCATGACCTAGAGCTGTTTTTAAGGTCATGGACCTCATTTTTCCTTGAAATGTAAACATGCCTTCAGAGTCAGGTCAATATAGTGTTCTCTCACATATAGTTATAAATTAACTGAGGATGCCAAGTGTTCAGCACCATTTACCCTTTAAGCCCCAATTCTTGGAGACCTTGCTTCTCTTGAGTTGCTCCCTTATCCTGGCAGCAGGACAGATGCATGATTCCCACGACCCAGCAATCTGCTGCTCCAGACCACCAGACTGCAGTTGATTTTACTCTCCTGCATCCGAGTTCAGACACCATGCACTGGGCTGGCAGGCTAGTGCAGGAGGTGGCAGTAGATGAGAATGGTTTGGCAAGAGGGTTGCTGATGTGAGCAGGAGTTGAGCAAACCCTAAGCATGCTGGTAATGGAGCACTGTAGCATGGCACTTGGGAGAAGGGATATTTCCCAAGTAAACGGATAATGTCTATCTTAAGACTCCTAAAAAGATGAAGAGGGGGCTGGAGAAGCAATAAGCTAGGAAGTAAGTATATTTAAAAGAGAGGTTGGAACCCCTTTTCTGGACTAAAACCCAGGAGAGTGAGGAGGATGAGTGTGTGTGTTTGTTTTGAGTGTGGGGCTGGAGAGTGACGTCCATGTGGAAGCAGGGGGAGCGCAGGTAACTTCTACAGATGGACCCAGCTGTTCCTCCTGGATGTGCTCACGACACATGTACACAAGCCCACACTCTACTAGAGTGTCACCGAGACAACATCTGGCTGCCATGGGTCAAAGGGGCAGTAGTGGATGACATTGTGTGATGTAGGTGGTCGGTGCCTAGAAATAGTGATCAGATGACACATGTTAAAGCCTGGAGACACTGATCTTAAGCAAGACCTACAGACTCTTCTAAAGATTTTTTTTCAGGGTGGTGAACTTTACATTTCTTTTTTTAAATTTTATTTTAAAGATTTATTTATTTATGTATATAAGAGCTGGAGTACAGGCCAGAGCTTTGGAGGGTGAGAGGATTCACCAGAGACAGAGTGGGGAGCAGAACAGGCAGATGGACTGAAATACACTGCTGAGGGGAGCAGCGGGTGGGACAGGAGAGGTCTGCTGCACCATGTGGATTGCTCCCTCCCTGGCCAGGGATCAAACTCTTGCTGTAGAGGCTGCACACAGCTTCATAGGTTGCATCTTAACCCCTTGCATCACCAAGGAGGCCCCTACATTACATTTCTAAGGCAAACTTGTGAAAATAGGCCAAAGTTCTGTCAAGCAACAGTCACAAATGCAGCCCTCTGTGCTGAAGAAAGGGGAATTCACGATCTTAAAAAAGTTTATGTCTTTAAATTTTCTAGCAGCTAAGAAATGCTTCACAGTAAAATTACATTTGTGTGAATTGTATCCCCAGAGTGACTTTTATCTTTTAAAAGTTAATATTTCAGGAGGCCAAAAGAGTCTGTAATTCAACTTGAAAGCAGCTGGAGCATGGCAGACAGTCTGGGAGAAGTGAAAGAGGCCATTGATGTAGAAACTCAGTGATGCTTTCCAGATTGGGGCAAAAATGGCTCAGAGGTGGATGAGAGGGTGGCTGCCCCAGTGGAGAAACCCTGCTGAGGGGGTTCTAGGAAGCACCTGTGGGCATGAATAAACCTTCCCGGATTCTGGGGCAGATCTTGTTCATTATTCTGGGTCGCCCAAGCCCTACCTCTACCAGTAGGCGAGGAGCAGGCAAAGCTGCAATTTTGGGAATGCTTTTGGTAAGAGTGTGTGTGTGTTCTGGGGTAGAAAGCCACATCATGTGTGTTTATGACGTTATGATGTCAAGGAGAACGCTCTCCCACCTGCTATTACCATAGGACCCACTTCTTGCTGGAGCACAGGGCCTCTGCTGGGCTCATTCTTCCACCACAGACCCAGCCGCAGAGTCCTGGGCCTGGGAGAATCCAAGCTCTTTCGGACTGAATGTAACTTTCTTCAACAAATGGCGGGGATCACCCAGCCCTGAAATGTAAGTGGGGTTAGTCATTACTTGCCTCTAAGTCCTGAGTTAATCATCCATTGATGTTAATAGTGATACTGACTTATTGGCTCCCTTTCACAAGACTTCCTTTCAGGAGAGTGAAAGGCACCCTATCCCGGGGGCTGTAATTGTAGATGCCCATTTTGAGAGTGAGCTGTACAGCTGTGGCAGTTCTTATCTTCCCATATGTGATTTCAACATGCAATAAGGAAATCCTCCCTCATCCAGAGGACGGTGCCCACTGTAACCTTTTTAGTACAGATTTCCCGAAGCAGTTAAAAATTAGCAATACTAGCTCAGGCTTCTGTACCTTGTTTTTTTCATGGAATGTCCAAACTTGATATGATATGGGTAAAACAGCAGGAGCCCCGACAGTTTTTCAGTAAACACCCATTACAGTGGCATTCTAGCTTCTCAGCAATAGCAGCCTTTTCAGTAGACTGAAATAAAAGCAGCCAAGTGGGTATAAAATCCAGAAACTTGAATCAAGCTCTGGGCAAGACCTTTTGCCCACAGCAGAAATTAGGAGCAAAAAATGTCAAATGTCTTTGGCTAAGCCTTTTGTTTAGAGATGTGTTTTTTTTTTTTTTTTTTGAAGCAGGTTTTTTTTTTTAAATAATAAATTTTATTTTTATATTCCCCCATACAATTGCAACCCCCCCATTCTGACCCCAATCCCTCCCCTCCCGCCTCCCACCTCCCAAAAAGTGTCTCTGGTTCATAGTTTTTTGTTGATTTTGATTTTCACTTTCTTATAGTTATTCATTTTCCTGGTCCCTTATTTAAGTTTTCTAGATTCCTGAAGCAGGTTTTTATTTATTTATTTATTTTTAAAGATTTATTTATTTATTTATACAAGCACTGGCTACAGTCAGAAGCATGGGAGGGTGAGAGAATTCACCAGAGCCAGAGCGGGGAGCAGAGCAGGCAGAAGGACCGAAGTACACTGCTGAGGGGAGCAGCGGGCGGCAGGAGAGGTCTGCGCGCCATGTGGGACCCTCCTCCAGTGGCTGGGGAGCAGCCGGGGATCGAACCGGCGCTGCAGAGGCTGTGGGCAGCTTTGCAACCCAGCGATCAACCGCTGCTCCACCGGGGAGGCCCTAGAGATGTGTTTTGTTCCAGATTATAGAAAACCTTCTAAAAATGGCATGAACAAATGAGGGTAGATTTGTCTCAAAATTAGAAGTTTGGAGGCATGTAGCATGGGACTCTCATGGCAGCTCAGCAAAGGTGGCAGACACCTGGGCTCACTCTCCCCATTTTGCCTTTCTTAGTGGATAGTCTTTTTTTTTTTTTAAAGATTTATTTATGCATACAAGAACTGGGGTACAGGCCAGAGGTGCTGGAGGTGAGAGGTTTCACCAGAGACAGTGGGGAGCAGAACAGGTGAATCTACTGAGATACACTGCTGAGGGGAGCAGCGGGTAAGACAGGAGAGGTCTGCTGCACCATGTGTGTCACCTTCCTGGCCAGGTATAGAACTTATGCTGCAGTAGTTGTGGATAGCTCCATAGTGCTAAAGCTTAACTACCCTTGCGCCACCAGGGAGGCCCCTAGTCTTTTGACTCATGCTTGTCACCTCATGATCACAAGATAGCTATATCCTTTTCAAGATCCAGGCTGAAAGGAATACCCAGGAGAATGAAAGGATAAAAAAGAAACGACCTTTTCCTTGTGAGCCTCCTTTCTTAGTAGTGAAAGTTGACTCTGTTTATCTTATTGGCCCCACTTGTCCACTGATTTTATTTTTTTTAAAAGATTTCTTTTTAGGGGGCTTTCCCTGGTGGCACAGCGGTTGATCGCTGGGTTGCGAAGCTGTCCGCAGCCTCTGCAGCGCCAGTTCGATCCCTGGCCACCGGCGAGGGTCCCACATGGCACGCAGACCTCTCCTGCCGCCCGCTGCTCCCCTCAGCAGTGTACTTCAGTCCTTCTGCCTGCTCTGCTCCCTGCTCTGGCTCTGGTGAATTCTCTCACCCTCCCGCGCTTCTGACTGTACCCAGTGCTTGTATGAATAAATAAATAAATATATATATATATTTTTTATGGCATGTTTTTCTTTATTTGTTTGCTTGTTTTTTTTTTTTGTTTGTTTTTGTTTATACATGCACTGGGCATAGTCAGAAGCGCGGGAGGGCGAGAGAACTCACCAGAGCCAGAGCGGGGAGCAGAGCAGGCAGAAGGACCGAAGTACACTGCTGAGGGGAGCAGCGGGCGGCAGGAGAGGTCTGCGCGCCATGTGGGACCCTCCTCCGGTGGCCGGGGAGCAGCCGGGGATTGAACCGGCGCCACAGAGGCTGCGGGCAGCTTCGCAACCCAGCGCTCTACCGCTGTGCCACCGGGGAGGCCCTAAATAAATAAATATTTTTTTTAAAAAAAATATTTCTTTTTAGGGCCTCCCCTGGTGGCGCAGCGATTGAGCGCTGGGCTGCGAGGCTGCCTGCAGCCTCTGCAGCGCCGGTTCGTTCCCTGGCCACCGGCGAGGGTCCCACATGGCACGCAGACCTCTCCTGCCGCCCGCTGCTCCCCTCAGCAGTGTATTTTGTCAGTCTGCCTGTTCTGTTCCCCGCTCTGGCTCTGGTGAATTCTCTCACCCTCCCGCGCTTCTGACTGTACCCAGTGCTTGTATGAATAAATAAATAAATATTTTTTTTAAAAAAAATATTTCTTTTTAGGGCCTCCCCTGGTGGCGCAACGATTGAGCGCTGGGCTGCGAGGCTGCCTGCAGCCTCTGCAGCGCCGGTTTGTTCCCTGGCCACGGGCGAGGGTCCCACAAAAAAAAAAAAAAAAGATTTCTTTTTATACAAGAGCTGGGGTACAGGCCAGATGCCCGGAGGGTGAGAGGATTCACCAGAGACAGAGCAGGGAGCAGAACAGGCAGACCGATGAAACACACTGCTGAGGGGAGCAGCGGGCATGGCAGGAGAGGTCTGCCACGCCATGTGGGTATCTCCCCGGCAGGCTGGGAATCAAACCCATGCTTCAGAGGCTGCGGACAGCTAGCTTCACAGTGCTGCGCTCAACCCGCTGCACCACCGGGGAGGCCCTGTCCACTGATTTTAATTGAAGCTGAGAAATTTCCTGCCTCTACACTAGAGGAAGGCAAGGGGATGGTGACTGGGAATGTATTTTGAATGTGTAGACTGTATGTGCTGATACCTGCCTTAAGAACACATAATACAATATTTCTGAATAGGGCAGGTTGCTCAGAGTGCCTCTCAGAAACAAATCAGGGCTAACAGTAGCTTTACCAACATAAATTCTTTTCTCCTAAACGAGACAGTCATGGTCAGGACTGGTGTTTCATCCACTAGCCTATGGGGATTGGAAAATGAAAAGTCTGGATTGACTAAGAAATCCATCCATGTGCCTAACCAGTGCCTGACAAGAAAAATATGAAGTACAAATAAAGACATAAACAAGGGATGATCAAGTTTAATATTCCTGATTTGGGAAAAAGAATTATGAAGTACTACTATTGATATATCAAATTTCATTCATGTACTTAGGATATTTCCCCATAGTAACCTTCCAGCCAGATATTGTTGTTTATATTGAATAGTTGAAGTCATTAATGCTCAAGGAAGGCACAGCGTCAGTAAGTGGAACTGGGGGATTTGAGCCCAGTTCTGCCTGACCAATTTCAGAGCTCTCTTTATGACCCTGTGCTGCCTTAGGAATCCCAAGACCCAACAGGGGTACATCTGGCTCTTCTTCCTCATGATGGTCCTAGACAGATGCCCACAAACTTCTGAGAGTGGCGTTCAGGAGAGGAACCCAGGAATACTGAGTCCCAGTGCTATCAACTGTAGCCCTCATGTTGAGTTGCGATGGCCTCCAACCACTGCTCTTCCATTAAAATCAGAGCCCTTTGAGGGCAAGGATCATGTCCTGCTCACTGTTATATCCCCAGTAACTGGCATAAAGTAGGTACTCAATAAATATTTGCTGAATAAGGTATGATTTTGAAGGACTATGCTATTTTACCAATTTACAGTGATTGCCTAAGGCTAAAGCATGGTGGTGACCACTGGGCTAAAGTCTCTAACTGGTCCTTATAGGAATGAGAATATGTTTTTAACTTGTGGGATCAGAAAACAATTCATGACAGAGTCAGTCAGCATTTGAGCCAGTCTTAAATCAGGATTTTGGAACACTGAAGTATGGGGAAGAATGTTTTAGGTGAAGGAAACAAGGACAAGGTCAAAGATATGAGAAGGTACAGACTATTCAGAGAGAGGCCAATTTGCGTGGGGAGGTCACAGCTGAACAATAATAGTAAATTTTACTTGGAAAAGAGGGATTGTTATCAAATATGATTGGGAAATACTGTATTAAATAGACTGTTGTTTGTTACAGTTCTCAGAGCCTTTAATAAGGCTGAGTCTAAGCAGCATTTCTCAAACATTTGACCTTGGGATCCCTTTTTCTTGCAAAACATATGATTGAATGAAATGTTGCACAGACATATTTTGGGAAATATTGATCTAGCTTAGTCCCATATTTACAGACAAGGAAACTGAGACTCAGAGAAGAGAGGTGGCTTACTCAGATCACAGAGCAGAACCTGGATTAGAGTCCCCATCTGATTACTTGACTCCAGTGAAAGGCTTATTTGTGACTATGTGTATATTAAGGATGACTTCTTCATTACAGGGAGCCTGGTATTCAAACAACAACCGTGGTGTTAAGTCTTCCTTCCTCCTCAGATTTGTACAGTGGTATCTTACATTCATCATCATCACTCTGAGTAGAGATCTGAGCTGTTAGTCACATATGTCTGACAGTCATTGCTTGTTTGACTTCCACAATCTTGGGAAGAAGGTTCATATTAAATCAGTCCCAGGTTTACCTGGAGAGCAAAGAAAGAATGGTCTCCTGCACAGCCATTTTTAAGGGGCTACAGAGACGATAGCAGTTTGACACCTCAGTTTATGGACACCCAACGATGTTCACTCTGAATCTCTGAAACCTGTGACCATGTTAATCTGACTTTGCAAAAGAGACTTTACAGATGTAAATGGGTTATGGGTTTTAGGGAGATGATTCTCGATTATCTGGGTAAGCCCAATCTAATGACCTGAACCCTTAAAAGCAGAGAACTTCCTCTGGCTGGAAGCAGAATCAAAGCAATAAAAGGGCAAGTCAGAGTCAAAGTGTGAAAGAGACTCCGTGGTGTCTTTGAAGATGTAGGGGGCAACATACAAAAATGTAGGTGATTTTAAATCGCTTTAAGTTAAGTAGATGTGCCTGTCTGACAGGCGTCAAGGGAATCGGGACCTGAGTCCTGTCTTTCAATCCACAAGGAACTGAATTCTGCCAAAAGCCTGAGTGAGTGTAGTAGCAGGTCCTTTCCCAGAGCCTCCAGTTAGAGGCAGGGCTGCGAGACCTGGCGAGGAGGAGCCGCTCCAGCCTCCCGAGCTTCTGACCTGCAGACTGTGAGATAGTCAGCAGTGCAGTTTTAAGTCAGTTCACTTATGGTAATTTATTCTGACAGCTCTAGAAAACTCACACCTGGGTGAAGTCAGTAACATATCCAAAGGGAAGGCTTGAAGGGAAGAGAGGTTAGGAAAGGGCAGCACAGGCCTGAAAGACTTTGGGGCTAAGTGTGAATGAGTTTTAGGGTTTTGAAAGACCAAGTGGTTTGGGTTATTCACATAGTTCCCTCTCAGTTAGATATCTCTGTCGCTCTACCCAAAATGAGGGTGGTAGACAAGGGGGATGGATGCTGGGAGCTCAACGGGCTTCCTGAAGTGGGGCCACCTCTGTCCTTTCTTCCATACCCATATACTGACAAACATCAAATCATGGGTCCTCTGTCATAATTGACCCAAGGCCTCTGCATTACAACTGGTATTATTAGTTCATGTATTACTTGAAAAGAAAGGGACCTTTAATTTACTAATCCTGACAGGTTGCAGGGTGGCCATTAAAGAAGGTAGCACTAAGGACTCCTGCTGTTGAATGGCCTAGCTTCTGAGGGAAGCCTTTAGCTTTTCAACAGAGGGCATTTCCCAGAAGGGGAGCCGTTTGTCTAGGGCCCCAAAATAAACATCACTGTGCTTAAGAAAGGATTTCAGCTTCCATGGGAGATAACCCTTAGATCTCCAGCCAGTTTCTGAGTCTTGGTACTCTTTTGTTTCTAAATGTGGAGGAAAGTGTTTGCATTCTTTTATTTTACTCAAATAAAAGGAGACATGAAGAGGGGCTTGGTTTTGTGGTCTGAAACCTTTCTTCCTTTTGTTTCCATTTTGTGTGATTTTCTGAACCTATTTGAAGTTATAACACAATAGATCTAATTAAAACCATGGAAATTTTTTGCACAGCATCTTATCTCTGATGAGATGCATATTGTGACAAAATACTTTCATTATTAAAGGTTCAGGCTAATTTTAGTGTTAAAAATTTTTGGAAATTCTGTACTGGATAAAAGTACAGTTCAAAATCAGGAAGGCTACTTGAATTACTTTGAACAAAACATCCTATTTATTGAACTTGAGTGTATCTACAGGCTGTTTTAATCATTCTCTACTGTCATCTCTAATGCCAGTAGAAGATACCTTTCCCACAGTCTGATTCAATACAGGAGCCCAAAAAGATGGTCTCAGATTTCATGTGTCCAGGTAATTAGCTGAGTTTGAGTGTCTCGGTTAAACTGTTTGAAGGTCAATAATGCATGAATTTCTGGCAGATTGCCTAGCACAGAGTTCATAAACCACTTGTTAAAAGAACTAAACATTTTTATAAATGGAAAATTTTGTGTCTTAAACATGAAATAAGTAATGTTAGAAATAGATTTGCCTAGAATTTAATTTTGTGGCAAATTTGTGTTTTGTTATAACACAAAAAAAATTCTGATGCAAAAGCTTTCCAAATTTCTTTTTTTTTTTTAAATTATTTATTTATACAATCACTGGGTACAGTCAGAAGCGCGGGAGGGTGAGAGAATTCACCAGAGCAAGAGCGGAGAGCAGAGCAGGCGGACTGATCAAATACACTGCTGAGGGGAGCAGTGGGCGGCAGGAGGGGTCTGCGCACCATGTGGGACCCTCACCCGGTGGCCGGGGATCGAACCGGCGCTGCAGAGGCTGCAGGCAGCTTCGCAACCCAGCGCTTAACCACTGCGCCACCTGGGAGACCCAGCTTTTCAAATTTCTGAAGAAATCTTTCCTGTTTTCATATTCGGTAACACAGTCTCATATGGACCTTAAAATCAAATTCAAGTGCCTTTAACTAGAATGTCAGAATTTAAAATCCATGAGGGGCCCTCAGAGTTTGGTTAGGTGCCGAGAAAACATAAGATAAATGTAGCTATTGCATGATAGTTCGTTTTCCTCCCAAAGGTAAATGATTTCTTTTCTTTTTTTGTGTGTAAAAGTTTAATGAGGTCCCTGAAATTCAATGAGAACATTTAAATATCAACATAAAGACACTCAATTTCGATAATGCTGCTTTTCCTTCAAGGCTTTTTTCAGTGATAAAGCAAATGGGGTTGGGTAAGGCAGATTGTAATATGATTTTGGGTCTGCCCTTCTTACTTGGTGAGCTGGGCAACACGCTGTCTTTAAATTGGGCTATTTCATTTATTTATTTATTTATTTAAAGATTTATTTATTTATACATAAAAGAACTGGGGTACAGGCCAGAGGTGTGGGAGGTGAGAGGATTCACAAGAGACAGAGTGGGGAGCAGAACAGGCGGACTGACTGAAATACACTGCTGAGGGGAGCAGAGGGCGAGACAGGAGAGGTCTGAAGCACCCTGTGGGTAGCTCCTGGCCGTCCTGGGCTTGAACTTGTGCTGCAGAGGCTGTGCATAGCTTCATAGGGCTGTTGGGCTTGTTTTAACTTTACTAAAGCTTCTAACTGATACTCTGTAAACAGTTGAAGATTTAGGAGTCCAGTGTCCCGTGTTTGAGGAGTTCTCTAGTACCACAGTTCTTGGGGAGGGTTGGTTTGAATTATTCCAACTGCCCTGTCTAGTGAAAGGCAGTCTTGCTGTGTCAGGTTTATCATGGAGGTACCTCTTGCTATTTCATATTGAAACAGGAATATTTGTGTCTTGTGCACTGCTCAGGAAATGGCTCTTTTCAGCCACTTTGTGATAGAAAATGTCCAAGGTAGAATATTCTGGAGATCTTCTCCCTGAGGCTTATGTGTCCTGACAAAGAAATCAATTTCTTTTCCTCTGAATTTTTTTTAAAGATTTATTTATTTATGCATACAGGAACTGGGGTACAGGCCAGAGGGGTGGGGGTGGTGGTGAGAGGATGTACCAGAGACAGAGTGGGGAATAGAACAGGCAGGTTGACTGAAATACACTGCTGAGGGGAGCAGCGGGCGAGACAGGAAGGGTCCACTGTGCCATGTGGGTAGCTCCCTGGCTGGGGATTGAACTTGTGCTGCAGTGGCTGTGGATAGCTTCATAAGTTGTGTCTTAACCCCTTGCGCCACCAGGGAGGCCATTCCTCTGAATTTTGATGAGGTCTTTCTTTGCACAAGACTACTTGTTGAGCTACTGTCACCAGCTCCAGTAGCCAGCCGCTGGCTCTTGGGCACTGCTCTTGTGGGCCAGGGGCTTTCTAGGCCACTGTCATTAGTAGGCAACACGAGCAGGTAGTGATTTCTTGGGGTTATAAGAATTTTTGCCTATCACACAGGAAGCTGACATTAGTCGTAGTTTTAGGATCTTAATCTTCTAGGGGCCTGCTCTGTACTTTACTGGATGTCATCACTGTTGCTGATCAGGCAGCTACATACTTGCTGCATGCATTTCATTTGCCTTGTACTATTTGTTTTTTTTCCCCCAAAAGTGGACTTTTAAAGAATAATTGTATTAAAACATCATTCTTTTATCATAATTTGTAAATTAAAAATCTGCATACCAACTAAATCCTTTGGGAGTATAGCAAGATATCAATAAATTTATAAAAACATCCTTTGCAGAAAAGGTAGCATTGAATGTAGCCCACATAGATCTATACAGTTCTACTTTCTTGGTATTTTTTGTAAAATCAGTCTTTCAGCCTAAATACTTTTCCCATTTCCGCAGCACCAAGAGTACAAGACTATATAAACAGAGAAAACATTGTTGTGAACTGTTTACTAAGAGGCCCCTAGCCTCTTTTAGCTCTGATCCCTGCTCCAGCTCAAGGGTCAAAGGTCCACAGCAAGCCTGGACTTAAGGGCCCTTCAATTACTGCAGAGTTGAGGAATAGCAGAGGGGCTGGCCTTCTCCTGTTGTGAAATCTGGTTACATCTGTAAGTGGGATCATCTACACAGAAAGTTAAATTTTGTGTTTTAACTGTATTCAAAAAACAAAAGTGAAATACAATAACTGAAACAAACTGTGGATATAACTTAGAATTCCTGTAGCTATCCCAAATGTTTCCCATATCAGGGTTCACCATGCATTCCTGCACAAAAACCTCCTGATTTATGCACCTGAAGATGTATCTTAGCAACAGCTGTAAGGGAAAAGCACCCTGAGAAACTCTCTAGGCTGTGTCTAGAGTGAATTCCAAAGCAGAGGTTAAATGTGATTTTACATGTTCTCTAAAAGGCAGTTGACATGCAGTTATATTAATTTTAAACAGGGGGAAAAAGGCAATTTGTCTTCCCAGCTGATAGATTTGTTTACTCTTAAAATACACATCCCCACATCTCGGTAGGAATTATGAAAAAATATTTCTGAGTGTGTTTTTGGATTTGGCAGTATTAGGATTCTGTGGGGGAAAAAAGGTTGTTTGGGATTTAAAATGTTCTGATAACAATTCTGCATCTTATATATTTCTGTTTGTTAACTAAAAGTGATACCTTTTTCTAAAAAAAAAAACTTTTTAATGACCTCTAAAAATAATTATTCTTTAATTTTTATTTTGAAATAATTATACAAGAGCTTGCAAAGAAATGTACAGGAACATCCCACATACCCCTCCAACTCCTCCAAGGCCCC
Source organism: Talpa europaea (assembly GCF_964194135.1). Taxonomy (NCBI): domain Eukaryota; kingdom Metazoa; phylum Chordata; class Mammalia; order Eulipotyphla; family Talpidae; genus Talpa; species Talpa europaea. The sequence continues at coordinate 45,008,217 of NC_140077.1, read as the reverse complement.
TGAAAAATCTATTTGGACTATTTTCTTATGAAAAGAGGAAACAAGTTTAAGGTTTGAATTAGAAAATGGATTGTTTCATGTCTAAACCAAAAGCTTAGTGTAGATCTGAGTGTTGGACCCAGTGTAGCTTGTGTCTCTGGTGCAGAGGCGGGTGGCCATCAGCAGGGGTTGCGGCAGGGGCACTGGACTCACCCTGACTTTCTAGCTACTCATCTCTTTTGTATGACTCCTCCCTCCTGCCCATTACAAACTTCAAAGTGACTGGATTTAGGTGAGTGTAAGGTAATAATAGAGGATAGGGAGAAAGGAAAGGGAGCCATACTGAGTATAGGAATTTGTCTGTATACATACAGCATAGGCTACGTGTTAACACTGTGATGAATAATCTTTTTTCTTTGAACTAAAACTCTTGTTTTGAACTGAGAGTCTTTTTTTTTTTTTTTAAGGAAAGCACCATAGCTCACCTCTGACAGTGTGATCATTCTTTTTTTTTTTTTTTAAAGATTTATTTATTTATTTATACAAGCATTGGGTACAGTCAGAAGCGCGGGAGGGTGAGAGAATTTACCAGAGCCAGAGCGGGGAGCAAAACAGGCAGATTGACGAAGTACACTGCTGAGGGGAGCAGCGGGCGGCAGGAGAGGTCTGCACCATGTGGGACCCTCCTCCGGTGGCCGGGGATCGAACCGGCACTGCAGAGGCGCGGGCAGCTTCGCAACCCAGCGCTCAACCACTGTGCCACCGAGGAGGCCCCCTGAACTGAGGGTCTTGCCCCAGTGATGCCTGAGGAAGTGTCAGACATTGATGCCATCACAAAAACAGGCTGTTTTCCCAAGCCCAGGAAAAAAAAAGATGTATCTGGGTGTAAAAGACCAAAAAGGTGACAACAAACTCCAGGGGCCAAACATGATGAAGACCAGGAACGCCAACTGTAATGGGCTATTCGGTTATAATTAACTCACTAGAAAAAAGCCAGCTTGATATGTCAGAACAGCTTTTTTGGGGTAAAATGTCTGCCTTTCTCTCAGATTGCTGGTTTTCTGTGAATAAAGTGCATCTTATAGGTTTAATTCCTGTCTCTGCTCATTGGCTTCTGGCAGTGACAGGCAGCCCAGCCCCAGCATTTCCAGCTACAATGAAGCTTAGAAGGTGTATTGTGTGGTGAGCAGAGTCATTTTAGGTTTTGCCTTCAACTATAATACTCTAGCCATTATCTTTCTGGGAGAGGAGGCTGTTTTTTTGAATTAAGGAATGTTAGTGCACATCAAGGAGGGAGGCACTTAACTGTTTTGAGAGATGAGGAGCTTAAAGTCTTTTGCTTTAAGCACAGAATTTTGTTAAATATTTGAAATTGTACTTTAATTCTATATTTTTTTGGTTAAGGAGGAAGATGAAAGAGAAGAATGTAAATCTCAGATGCAGAGAGAAAAAAGAAAGGCAAAGAGAATGAAGATAGGCAAAGAAGCTTATTACTGTTAGCTCAAAGGTAGAGTTTCTAGGAGGATTTTGAGTTTTAGACCAGTTAATGGCCTACTTGGGCCATACGTTTCATAGCAACATCTCTTACCACTGCCTTTTGAAATGCTAATTATTAGCCATTCATCCTAGCTTCTCAAAATGGCATAGGTATTCAAGTGTCACCCGATGGGATAGCCACAACCACACCAAGAGATCCTTCCCTAGACTGTAAGAGAAGACAGCAATTCTGCTGTGACCTTCCAAAGCTGGGGATGCCCCAGCCTGCCACATACAGAAATTTAACTAAACAAGGAGAGGACCAATGTGAAGTATAACAGCAAACTGCTTATCAGTTTCCTTAAGGAAGCCCATTACCTTCGTGCAGATACAATAAATACTATGTACCACTTATCAGCTTTGGCGATAACTCTTCATATCAACCCTTATCACCTTCCCTCCGCATCAACAACCAGTGTAACATGCACTGACTTTTCTCCTGTCAATCATATAGACTCAACTGCAGAGTATAGCCACATTTTCTCAACTCTTTGTCTTCCTTCTGGCTATACCCGACTGCCCCCAACCCTAGGCAGCACAAGGGCCACGTTTGTTGAATGATTAGCTACTTAGCCATGTCTGTCATTAACACTCCGACCCTACCACTCCAAAGAGCGGTACTCAGGACTACAGCATGGACAGCACCTGGGAGGTTGTTAGAAATGCAGAATCACAGGCTCCAGTTCAAACCTTCAGAGTCAGAATCTGCACATTAGCACACCCCTCTGGTGATTCACTTAAGCACATTAAAGCCCTGGAAGCACCCTTGGCTTTCTCATCCTTTCCCACTCCACATTGCCATTTCTTCTTCCACTGACCATACTCAAGTTCCTTCATATTCACTTTTTATTCCCTAGTACATGCACAAAACAGTTCCTCAGACCCTCCTTCCCTTCCAACTCCTCATCCCCAACTTTTTCTTTCCCCATTCCTGTCCTCTTTCTCCCTGTTCAACTCGACAGAGATCAGATGATCTTGTTTTGCTGATATTTTTCCTTTTATGCCCCAATGTATTTCTGGTCTTATGCCACCCTCTATTTTTTCCAATCTCAGAGGATCTTCCTTATTTCTAAGATAGTTCTTCTGCCTGTGCCATTTATACATCTTCCCTTTTCCTCCCTTTGGGATCTCCCTGTCTTACAGGTCTTCTCTCTCCCAGAATCATTTCTGTCATCTCCACTAAACCCTTTCTCTTTGCATCTCAATGTGCATAAATCTTTTAAGAGAATCACAACATAGACCCACAGATTCATTTGATCCTCCTTCCTTCTGGTTTGTATGCTATTTATTCTTTCACAGATTTCTCAAATGATATAGAAGAGTGGTTTCTCCCCTCACCCCCAGCCCCTCAGGAACAGTTGGCATTTGCGCAGAGATATTTTTGGTCACTGCAACTGTGGGAGCTGCTACTGTCATTTGGTGGGCAGAAGTGAAGGACACTATTCAGGATCCTACAGTGCACAAGACAGCATCTCCTGCCCCCAATAATTGTCTGGCTAGGGTTACCAACCATCCATGTTTGCCTTCAACTTTCTCCATTATAGCACCAAAAATCCTGTGTCCCAGGAAGCCCCTCAGTCCTGGATGTACTGGGATGGTTGGTTGCCTTATATCTGGCCCAAAATATCAAAAATGCCGAAGTTAAGAAATCCATCTCTAGATGCAAGATTCATTAACTTCATTTTTTTTCTGTCTCCCCTTCAATATGACATTTAATTTCTATGTTCCTTTCTACTGAAACATTATTTGAAAGTCACCTATGGTCACCTTCCAGTCATGACATCTAATGGCCTTTATTCCTCCTCTTTCAGCCTTTTTGATCTTTTTCAAGCATTTGACACTTCAAACTGACACTTTGAAGCCTTTTCCTCTCATATACTTCTCTCCCTCCTATCCTCATTACTGTGCCTTTTCGCTTTTTAAGTTGCTATTTCTACTATCTCTCTCTTTTTTTTTTTAAAGATTGATTGATTGATTGATTGATACATACAAGCACTGGGTACAGTCAGAAGCGCTGGAGGGTGAGAGAATTCACCAGAGCCAGAGCGGGGAGCAGAGCAGGCAGAAGGACCAACGCACACTGCTGAGGGGAGCAGCGGGTAGCAGGAGAGGTCTGCGCGCCATGTGGGACCCTCCTCCGGTGGCCAGGGAGCAGCCGGGGATCAAACCGGCACTGCAGAGGCTGCAGGCAGCTTGGCAACCCAGCGCTCAACCGCTGCACCACCGGGGATGCCCTATTTCTACTATCTCAAATGTAGATTTTCCTTCATTAGGGTTCCTTGTCTCTTTTACTAGAGAACATAATTCTTAGCTTCAGATCTCATCTTTATTAGTTGAATCCCATATCTCCTTCCTGAGTCCTAGTCTCTCATTTCTGGTTGATGGATGGATTCCCTTGCTGTCCAGAAGAATCTAGAACTAAACCTGAGTAGTGGCAGTTTAAGAAGATCATTTCCTATATTGGCAAGGAGGAAAGGAAAGGAAACGGTTTGGGTTTTACTTTTCAACCTTAGCTTCCACTTTGGTCCTCTGTCACCCTTCAGCTCCATGCAAGTGGGATAACTCTTCCATGCACTTAGCTACCTCTGCTTTCTTCTTTCCATGGTTTTGCTTCATGTCTTCTTACTCATTGGAAAACACTTCTGTCTTTTCCTTCTTCAGATCTTCCTGATCATTCCAATCAGAAAGTGTAGAATAATGAAAATATTGGATTGGGAATCAGAATACCCATTGCTTCTACTTTATTTAAAACCTTGGGATAATTACTTGATTTTTCTTTAGCTATATATAACTGCATACAAGAGCTGGGGTACAGGCCAGAGGTGCGGGAGGTGAGAGGATTCACCAGAGACAGAGCGGGGAACAGAACAGGCAGGCTGACTGAAATACACTGCTGAGGGGAGCAGTGGGTGAGACAGGAGAGGTCTGCTTCGCCATGTGGGTTGCTCCCTGGCTGGCCGGGGATCAAAATCGAGCTGCAGTAGTTGCGGACAGCTTCACCGTGCTGCGCTTAACCCCTTGTGCCTCCAAGGAGGCCTTATTTGTTATTATTAAGAAATACCCATCTCATGTTCACCTATCTCAGCTAAAATAAAAAGAAAAGGCTTTGAAAATGTGAATTGCCGAATAGTATTCTCTGGCTTTAACAGCACTTTGTGCCCTTCATATGGAAACTTACTATCTTTTGTTTGTAGTGACAAATACTACAAACTTTTTTAAAAATCAGGACCATAAATTAAACTCTTCCATAGTTTATATCATTATGCACATCATATTAACAGATTGCGTCAAGACCAGTGAAATAACTGCAATTCCAGCTGCTATTCAGTCTTTATTCATTAATTCTAAATATTGTAGACTGTATCAAATTTATCCCCTGTTCCTTTTTATATTTTTTTTTATCTTCAATATAGGTGATGTCTTTCCAGTGCAAATGAATCCGATAACTCAATCTCAGTTTATTCCTTTGGCTGAAGTTCTTTGCTGTGCTATATCTGATATGAATGCTGCTCAGATTGTAGTAACACAGGAATCACTATTGGAACATTTGGTGAAACATTACCCAGGTAAAGTAATAAGTTTCTCTTAATTAGCAGTTCATTGCATGTGTTTGGTTTCCATTTATAAATGATCTTAAGTATATGAATTAATTGGCAATATCCAATTTTATTTTAGAGGCGTAGCAGAAAAAGGCTTATATCAACAAATTATTTATTTCTATTTATTTATTTCTCTTTACTTTCCAGATGAACACTTTTAAAAATTATACTTATGACAAATAAATAAATCAAACTCTGTAGAAAGGAGTGCAAAGGTCATCTTTTCCCACATCATGTTCTTCTACTCACACTTTCCAGAAAAAGTGACTTTATTGTTCATAGTTTACATATTCTTCGTAAATTCTATTTGAATGTCTGTATCTTTTTTGAATCATTCTATATAAACCCTCTGCATCTTTCATTTTTAACTTGAAAACATACCTTGAAGGTCTATGTCACCATATACAGATCTAGCTCATTCTTTTCATGGCTGCATGATTTCCCAATGCATGATTTTTTATTTTTCCCATTAGAAAATGAAAATGCTGATTGTAGAAAAATTCCAAAAATATAGAAAAGTAATCACTCTTAGTACTATCACCCAAAGAAAACCAATTTAACATACTGTTATCATCTGGTTTTTCTTCTGCAAACATTTTTAACATTGTTTTCATAAACTAATTATTTTGAACCCTATTTGGAATAGGGAATTTCTTTTAAAATTGCTTGTTAGGGCCTTCCCTGGTGGTGCAGGTGGTTGAGTGCAGCACTGTGAAGCTGTCTGCAGCCTCTGCAGCGCCGGTTTGATTCCGGCCGGCTGGCAGGAATCCCACATGGTACGGCAGACCTCTCCTGTCTCTCCCGCTGCTCCCCTCAGCAGTGTGTTTTGGTTGGTTTGCCTGTTCTGCTCCCTGCTCTGTCTCTGGTGAATTCTCTCACCCTCCCGCGCATCTGGCCTGTACCCCAGTTCTTGTATGCATGCATAAATAAATCTTAAAAAAATAAAATAAAATTGCTTGTTACCTTTCCAGTTTGAAAACCCACTATAATTTTTTTTTTTTTATAGAGGCATGTTTTCTTTCTTTCCTTCTTTCCTTCTTTCCTTCCTGTTTATACAAGCACTGGGTACAGTCAGAAGTGCGGGAGGGTGAGAGAATTCACCAGAGCCAGAGCGGAGAGCAGAGCAGGCAGAAGGACCGAAGTACACTGCTGAGGGGAGCAGCGGGCGGCAGGAGAGGTCTGCGCGCCATGTGGGACCCTCCTCCGGTGGCCGGGGAGCAGCCGGGGATCGAACCGGCGCCGCAGAGGCCGCGGGCAGCTTTGCAACCCAGCGCTCAACCGCTGCGCCACCGGGGAGGCCCGAAAACCCACTATAATTTTGATGTGTTAGCTAGTTTGTCCTTAACACAAGCACAGACTGGCTTTCATTTTCTCTTTAGATTGCTTAATAAAATAGTTATGAGAATGTGGTTTTTTAAAAACTCCCGTGTTTGCGCTCAAGAACACTTTCCTTAATAAAATTTAAGTTTAGGTTTGTATAATTTAGTGTTTGTTTTTGCATGTATTCAGATTTTTTCTCTACTGAACAATAAACCTAGCCATATGTCTGTGTGTGAACCAAATTATATGCCTATTATTCAATTAAATTATGATTATTAGTGCTGCTTTGGCATTTTAATTATATATATTATGTTATAATTAACTTTGGGTTCATTGAGCAAAGTGTGATCATTTCTGACCTACTGATTTCATTAATTTAATAGTTCCTATTTCATAATCTGTCGGTATAAAATACTTGTTTGTTTTAGGCATTGCAATTCCATCTCAAGATATTCTTTATACCACTCTGGGAACTCTGATTAAAGAAAGAAAGATTTATCACACTGGAGAAGGATACTTCATAGTTACGCCTCAAACTTATTTCATCACAAATACAACTACCCAAGAAAATAAAAGAGTCCTATCAGATGAAAGTCATCCAATGCCAACTACCATTACGTATCTGGTGAGCATGGAGAGTTGTACAGAGTTAGCCAAGGAAAATGCTGCTCCTGTTTCCCATTGTCAGTCTTGCCAGTGCTTCCCTGATGTTTGCACTCAGCATGGACTGGAATCACCAGCTGCTGCAGAAGTGACTAGAAAAGGACAGAAAGGACTTGGGGAATCCAAGTGTTTGGTACAGAATCGAGCAGTTTCAGCGTCTGAAGAGAATCACATCTGTGAGACCACCAAACCGTTACCATGCACAAAAGATAGAGAAAAAGGCAAGAGGTTTGGCTTTAACCTCTTCTGGCGCAGTATATCCAGAAAGGAGAAGTCCAGAGCAGAGCACAGCAGTTTCTCTGCTCAATTCCCACCAGAGGAATGGCCTGTTCGAGATGAAGATAACTTGGACAATATCCCTCGAGACATTGAACATGAGATAATCAAACGCATTAATCCCATTCTGACTGTTGACAACTTAATCAAACATACAGTCCTAATGCAAAAATATGAAGAACAGAAAAAATATAATAGTCAGGGCACATCCACTGATATGCTGACAGTCAGACATAAATATCCTTCAAAAGAGGGAGTTAAGAAAAAACAGAGCAGATCTGCAAAGCCTCGAAGGCGGGGCCATACTCGGAGGGACAGACACAAATCCAGGAGTCAGGCAGGTGAGCCTCAGCCTGGAAGCATTAGACTAGAGAAACACCCCAAGCTCCCTGCTACACAACCCAGCTCTAGAATTAAAAGCCCAAATGAAGCACTTCAGAAACCACTTGGTGAGAGTTCATCAGTGCTAGCTTCCCATTTGATTTACAAAAAGAGAATCAGCAATCCTTTCCAGGGTTTGTCTCCCCGAAGGAACCCAATAACCAAAGGTCACAAACTCCAGAAGACTAGTGATCTGAAACCCTATCAGATTGGACCAAAGGGAAAACCTTTCCAAAGAGTAAGGTGTTTGGAGTCCTCAGGAATGTTTGCAAGTGAAGCCAAACAGCCATATGCTGAACAATGTAATGAGGAAATGAAAGTAGAACCCACTTATTTGGCTAACTCAACAGTCAAATCTAACAATGATGACTTTAGAGATCACCTCTTAAGTTACCCCCAGTGTAGTGTTTTGCAAAATGATAGTACATGCTGTTCCTTTAGGGAAGGCATGTTGGGATATCATGGATATAGTGGAGAAAATGAGGTAGCCCCTGAAATTTTGAGAAAATGTTATACTCACTTTGTCACTTTAGGGGAGATGAAAGAAACACAGCATATCCTGCCAGTGCGCGCTTCCTCCTCTTTAGACCAAACACCCTCTGCTTGTGAATTAGTTGATAAAACAACACACCAGTTTCAAAAGCTTGGTCTTTTGGATTACCCAGTTGGTGCAAACCAAGTGGGACAACCCCAGAGACAAGATAGAGATTCAGAAGAAGAATTAATGACAAAGGCGTTTGTCCCGGACACAGAGGCCGCATGTCTAGAAAATGAAAGACTTGACCAGACCTTGTATCAGAATGAAGTGGAAGATGAGGATGGTGCCTGCAGTTCATTATATCTAGATGAGGATGACTTCTCTGAGAATGATGACTTATGTCAAGTGCAGCCTGGGCACATTCAGTATTCCTGCAGAGATGGACGCAAGTGGAATCATTTAGGAAAACAGATCACCCAAAGATCTCTGACTGAGCACAGTAGCAATATACATAGTTTCGAGCCTCAGGTCCTTAGAGGAAATGAATGTTACTCACCCACTGGACTGCTCACTAATCCCAGTGAAAGCCAAAAACCTAATCTCTCCACTGAAAGCTGTGGCCTCAATTCCGGGACCCAGTCCAGTTTTAACTATGAAGAGGCGTGCAGTGTTGCTCAATGTGTACCAGCCTCAGCCCCTGCTGATGGAAGTATGTTTGATTACTATAGCACAAGAAAAGTCAGTTCTGGGGCTGAAACCCTACAAGACTCTGTTGGTGACACAGGAGAAAAAGCAGCTAGCTGGAGTCAGGGTTCTCAGAATCAGGAAATGAGAACACAGTTCACACAAAAGTTAGAACTTTTTAAAACTTCACATATGCAAGTGTTGGCTCAGGATATCCAACATGAACACAGCCACTTGGAAGGAACAGAAAATCATAGCATGGCGGGAGATAGCGGAATAGATTCTCCACGGTAAGTACACCTCGAAGTGATCAGCTACTACTATCACACAGAAATTATTAAAATCAGGAGCATATTGAGTTCCCTACTGGGAGATTCTTGAGCAAACTATGACACAATTTGTCTGTCCTTATTGAATAAATTGTATATACATTTTATATAGAATAGGATAAAATAAATTTTTAATGTGGACCAAAATTTGATTGTTCCACTACCACTAATTTTGAATTATTTCAAAAATTTGGATGACACTGCTATAAACCAAGCACTTCCTGAACTGAGGATTGAACATTTTCACTTATATACCTGGACAGAGATAGGTTGAGAAAGAGCTTCATTACTTTCCACTAATATTTTCCATGCCAGTTTGTTTCAATAACATTGTTCATATTATAAAAGTGATATGGGCACAATAGAATACTTGAGAAGCCTTGAGAAGTATTTTTAAAAAACACCTACAATCACCCTACCATCTAGATAGGCATTTTTAAAAGTCCTTTTTATTTGGTGTATCAATGACTTCAATTTGAACAATAGGTCTTTGTGTTTTGTTTATTGAACTCATGCCGTTAAAACTATATTGTATGTTGCTTTTTTTCAATTACTATCATATATATTCCCCTTGTTTTTAAATAGTTTTCAAAAAGATGTCATGTTAATATTTGGTATATGTATTTATTATTTTTTATTATGTAAAATTATTGTGTACCTCCTTTTGAAGAAGTAAAACAATACAGAAATGAAAAAGTAAAACTAGAAGTCTTCATTCCCCAACCTTTTCTATTCCCATTTCATAAAAGTGACCTAAACATTGTTTACTTTCAGACTTTTTTCCTGTGCATTTATAAATATATTTTAAAACAACAAATCACATAGAGCCATGACTTTCTTTTTTCACCCAACATATCATATCCTGCAATCAACATGTGTAGATGCAGCTCATTTTTAATGGTTATTTATTAGTATTCCATTATGTGGTTATTTACATAACCATTATTTCCCTTCCTTTGACATCAGGTTGTTCCTAAAAATTTTACTATAATAAATCGATCTGTAGTGAATTGACTTAACTTATAGATATTTGCTTAATTACTTAGGCTAAATTCCTGAAAGTCTGCATTTTTTTTTTAGATTTATTTTTTATTTTTATTTATTTATTTAATTTATTTATACAAGCACTGGGTACAGTCAGAAGCGTGGGAGGGTGAGAGAATTCACCAGAGCCAGAGCGGAGAGCAGAGCAGGCAGAAGGACCGAAGCACACTGCTGAGGGGAGCAGCGGGCGGCAGGAGAGGTCTGCACGCCATGTGGGACCCTCCTCCAGTGGCCGGGGAGCAGCTGGGGATCGAACCGGCGCCGCAGAGGCTGCGGGCAGCTTCGCAACCCAGTGCTCAACCGCTGCGCCACCGGGGAGGCCCAAGTCTGCATTTTTAAAGCACGTTTTTATTTTTCTTGGAGAACAAGATCTTTTCTGTTTAAAAAAAAAATGTTCAATTCATATTAAGTCTTTAACAAGTATCAAAATATATTGTTTCCAAAAGCAAACAACTGTGGTATAAAACAGTAAGCCAACAGTTTCTTGTCTTTAACTCTCCCAATAAACAAAACAAAAAAATCCCGAAACTGTTCAGGGACATTACTCCTTGATGTGTATCCTCTAGACTTTTAACTTGTGAAATCTTGAGACATGTCTTAAAAGTTGCTTACAATGTAGTTTGCGTGAAAGGTTTATTTATTTATTTTTTAATTTATTTTTATTTATTTATTAAAGATTTATTTTATTTATTTATCCATACAAGAGGTGGGGTGTAGACCAGAGGTGAGTGGGGGAGGGCAAGATTCACCAGAGACAGGGTGGGGAGCAGAACAGGCAGATCTACTGAAACACCCTGGTGAGAGGAACAGTGGGCGAGACAGGAGAGGTCTGCTGTGACATGTGGGTAAGCTCCCTTGGTGGGAATTGAACTGGTGCTGCAGTGGCTGCTGATAGCTTCATAGTGCTGAGACTTAACCCTTGCCCCACCAGGAGGTTTATAACAGTAATTACCTAAGCTATCTAGAGAAAAAGGAAGGAAATATAACATTATAAAGATTGGGGAGAAGAGAGGAACAAGAAATTGTTGCTACTGGAAGTTTACAATTTACTTGGAGAAAAACAACACACAAATTGAATTTAAGGACAAAACTGCCAAAGAGATGTGGAATTAATAGTGATGAACTGATTGTGTGGGGGAAGAATCACTGGAGGACACATTTTGGAGACATATCTTAATGGAGAAGTGATGGGGAGGACAAAGGTGGAAGAGGCAAAATGTCAAAAGTGAAATGCCCAAAAAACAGTAGTGTAACTCGGTTGAAGCAAGGCAGACATGTTAGACAAGGAACTAACAGAGCATCCAGCTCCTTGTAAAGGAATATTGTCAATATGAAAAACATTATCGTTGGCTTTTCTCTCTAGTATGACTTCTCAAAAAAAAAATAATGATTAAGAAATAAATTACCAGGGTTTCCCTGGTGGCCTATTGCTTAAGTCTCCATGCTACCACCATGAAGGCCTGAGTTTGATCCCCAGCCAGGGAGCCAACCCATATGGTGCAACAGACCTCTCCTGTCTCACTGCTCCCCTTAGCAATGTGTTTCAGTAGATTCGCCTCTGCTGCTTCCCACTCTGTCTCTGGTAAATCCTCTTACTCCCCCACCTCTGGCCTGTACCCCAGTTCTTCTACACAAATAACTAAAATCTTGAAAAAAAAAAATTACCCCAGGAGAGGTACTGGTCACCTCAGTTATATAGGAGTTTTTTATGGAACTTGTTTTTGAGTATAATCTACTTGAAATTGAATCTGAGAACAGATGTTTTTCAGAAAAATCTGAGAGTCTTAGAAAGCATCTGTCAAATAATTGAGATGCTATTGCAAAAAGCCTCTAAAATGTAAAGAGTGGGGGCCTCCCTGGTGGTGCAAGGGGTTAAGACACAGCCCATGAAGCTATCTGCAGCCACTGCAGCAAGGGAGTCTGATCCCCAGGCAGGGAGGTGATCAACATGGCACAGCAGATCTCTCTTGTCTCACCCATTGCTCCCCTCACAGTATATTTCAGTAGATCTGCCTGTTCTACTCTCTGCTCTGTCTCTGGTGAATCCTCTCAACCCCCAGACCTCTAGTCTGTACCCAAGTTCTAGTATGCATAAACAAATAAACCTTTAAAAATAAAAAATAAATAAAATGTAAAGAGCACTGGTTTTGTGAAGGCTAGCTTATTTGGTAAGTGTACCTTAGTGTTAATAAATGTTCCATTGCTTCAAAATAACTAATAAAGGTATAATGCCTTGACTAGAGATCCAGGTCCCTTTTTAAGGCAATAATTCTGTTATTTTTAATATCTTTAGGACACAAAGTCTGGCATCTAATAATTCAGTCATTTTGGATGGACTAAAAAGAAGACAGAATTTTCTGCAGAACTTTGAAGGCACAAAGAACAGTCAAACACTTACACCCAATTCTTTACTACAACTAACTCCAGTTATAAATGTTTAGTTCTTATTTTTCTTTTGGAAGCTTTTGTAAAAATGTACAGCATCAGGGCCTCCCCTGTGGCGCAGCGGTTGAGCGCTGGGTTGCGAAGCTGCCCGCGGCCTCTGCAGCGCCGGTTCGATCCCCGGCTGCTCCCCGGCCACCGGAGGAGGGTCCCACATGGCGCGCAGACCTCTCCTGCCGCCCGCTGCTCCCCTCAGCAGTGTACTTCGGTCCTTCTGCCTGCTCTGCTCCCCGCTCTAGCTCTGGTGAATTCTCCCACCCTCCCGTGCTTCTGACTGTACCCAATGCATGTATAAACAAAACAAACAAACAAATAAATAAATAAAAGCATGCCTCTATTAAAAAAAATTAAAAAAAAAAATGTACAGCATCAATACTGTTTTAATTAACTGAGTATGTAAGAATTCTCTAAAGCCAAGCATATGTGCTATTAATCTTTTTTCCTTCTCTTTACCTTTATTTATTATTATTTTTAATTTTTTAAAATTTTCTTACATCATAAGTCATCTTTCTATAGTTATTGTTCCCCTTAGGTGTGGTCTTCCCCATGCTATTAATTTCATTACATATTTTGTTCTAGTTACTAGCTTTTCTCTTTTTTTAACATTAAAGCTTTTTAAGCTAATTTTACTATGAATTTATTGGGAATACATAGATTGTTTGCAATAAAAATATATTGAACCATTTGTTTTCTTTCCAATTAAATGTAATATTCAGACACTCTTTGGTTTCTCACATTCACAACTTCACCTGGCAGTGAATTTCTCTATGCACATTACTACTGAGTTCTTATGTTAAGTGAATCTCCCCAGAATTCAATATAAAAATCCAGAAAATAGTGTTTTGGGGCTACATGGACATTTTGTTTGCAGCTAATGTCTTATCATTATCCAAGGATTTATATAGGTGTGTTGGGTACTTTGCAACAAGCATTCTTTCCATCCAGGCATTGCTGCCAAGGATCTTCTCTGCAGTCAGCTTGAACTCTCAACAAATGGCTCCACATTGAGACTGACAATGTCCAAAATACCTGTGGCAGTAGGTATCCTCCTCTGCTATTTCCCTGGTTTGAACTTCCCACATTTAAGGCTCTCTCGAGAGCATGACAATGAGAAATCAGTATGTTCTCATGTGGTAGAGATAGACAGGAAGGCATAAGAGTTATAAAAAGACTTGAGGGCCTCCCTGGTCCTAATCCCCACAAGGGATTAGGACACAACCTATGAAGCTCTCCGCAGCCACTGTAGCACAAGTTCCATCCCCGGCCAGGGAGCTACCCACATGGTGCGGCAGACCTCTCCTGACTCTCCCACTGCTCCCCTCAGCAGTGTATTTCAGTCATTCCACCTGTTCTGCTCCCTGCTCTGTCTCTGGTGAATCCTCTCACCCACCCACGCCTCTGGCCTGTGCCCCAGTTCTTGTATGCATAAATAAATAAATCTTAAAAAAAAAAAGACTTGACTGAAAAGGAAGTTCTGAATTCAAGTAAAGATGGAAGATGGGATCTCCCCTGGTGGCGCAGGCGGTTGAGTGCCACGCTGTGAAGTTGTCCGCAGCCTCTGTAGTGCCGGTTTGATCCGGGCCGACCAGCGAGGGCCCCACGTGGCACAGCAGACCAATCCTGTCTTGCCCGCTGCTATCCTCAGTAGTGTATTTTGTCAGTCTGCCTCTTATGTTCCCCGCTCTGTGGTGTATCCTCTCACCCTCCCACGCATCTTGCCTGTACCCCGGTTCTTGTGTAAATGAATAAATCTTTAAAAAAAAAAAAAAGATGGACGATAACTGATAGTTCATCTGCATCCCATCCATTTCCACTCATGATAAGACCTAGATAGCTCTTCAGAAAATTTTCTGGCAGGCCTTTTCAGACCAAGTAGTGGAATGATCAGTTAGTTCTCTTGGGTTTGTGGAATGTGGGACAGTTAAGACACATTTTAAAATATTGGTAGGTGTTAACATCCACCAATGGTTGAAGGGATATTTCTTCTATGAGTTTCTAAAGATGATCAATACCTTAGTACTTAAGAATCATCGAATACTTGGAGAATACCTCCTTCCAACTTTTCATCTTCCTGATAAAGAGCCAGAATGAAGCTCAGCACTGTGTAGAGCTGTCTTCAGGCCCAATGGGAGTGTAAAGGAGAGGAGATCAGATTCCCTGCTCTTTTTTTTTTTTTGCAGTGGTTGAATCACTTACTCCTGACTATTGGTTTTCAGTGACCCTGACCAACCTACCATGGCATTCCAAGAAGATTAGATTGGTCATAAGGATATTGGAAACCCTGCGCAATGTAGCAGAAACAGTAATCTGGATAGAAAAGCCTTGTGGGGAGCATTGTTTTAGGGGGTCTTGCAGCGCAGGATAGCATCAGTGAATGGAAGGTAAGAGAAAGATTTATGCTCAGTATGAAGAAATTGCCATTAGGGAAACTTGCCATTTGAGAAAACAGAGACTTGGGTTATTTGGTATGTTACAGAGGTATTTAGCTTAAGAGGACAACTAAACTAGATTTTGAAGATTCCGTCCAACTTTAAGATTTTTGTGCTTCTAAGATTCAGTGAGGATTATATGTCAAATAGATCTCAATTAAAAAAAATCAGTGAGGAGCCTGTGAAATTCCAAATTTATGCAAGATTACTGAATATTACTTCCAGTTTTGTATTAGATAGAAACAAAAATTGCCTGATGGGTAACTATTAATAATTACCTTGCCTAATATACAGGTGCATTGTTTTTGCCAGGTTGTTTTGGGATTTGTCTGTTTAGACATTCTGTTGTTAAGTGAAGAGTGTAGAAAATACCCTCAATCAAAATTCAGATATACCTAGGGGAGGTATTATGCCTTTAGCTAATAAGCTTTCAGTTAATGTGCTATAAAATAGGAATAAGACATACAGAGTATGGCCTTATTGCAGACATTCTTACAATGAGAAATCCTGTTCATCTTCTCTCACCAGGAATTCTGACACCCTTAGGAATCCTCAGCAAGTATCTGGGTCCTGCAAGATATTTTCAATATTTAAAAAACCCCATGGGGCCTCCCTGGTGGCCTGAGGGTTAAGTCTCAGCGTTATCACCACTATGGCCTGAGTTTGATCCGCCCAGAGAGCTAACCCACATGGCACAGCAGACCTCACCTGTCTAGCTCATTGCTCCCCTCAGCAGTGTATTTCAGTCAATCTGCCTGCTCTGTCCCCCACTCTGTCTCTGGTGAATCCTCTCACCCCCTGAACCTCTGGTCTACACCCCAGTTCTTCTATGCAAAAATAAGATCTTTAATAAATAAATAACCCTAGTACAAACTGTATATTTCATTTTACCTAACTCCTTGGTAATTTCTTGCTAAAGTTTGTCTGTTGTGGCTGAAATTAACCAGCTCAGTAATGCAGCACTATCACATTTTGGTATGACACTGTTAAACTGTATCTTATTCATATACTAGAAGAATGACCATAAGTCAGTTGTTGCTCAGTGCAATTTAGTAAGCAAAATATTTTAAGATGTCAGATATATGAGGAAATAACAGTGTAAAGAGCTATAGTAGTAAAATTATGGAGCCACTGGTTTTCTAAGGTAGCTGAGAAGGCTAATCAAGAAAGATTAGCCTAAAGGGCCTGGGCGAAAGAGAGGTCATGAAAAAAGTATGGGGTTATCAGAACAAACTTATGACAACTTTACTGGCGTTTAGGTAACTTGCTTCACTGAAACTTCAGAAGTCCAGTCCCTCTTTTAACAGTACCTGTTTCCATTTCTTGGGTAGTGGTGCCCTCTTCTGGAGTACTTTATATGACGTCTCCCTTTCACCACTGGGTTCAAAATATCTATAAAAATAATTGACTTAAAACAGTGAGGCCTTCCCCCCAGCCCGAGATTAAATATAAAAAAGTTTTTCCAGGGGCCTCTCTGGTGGTGCAAGGGGTTGAGACACAACCTATGAAGACGCATCCTATGAAGCTGTCTGCAGCCACTGCGGCATGAGTTTGATCCTGGCCAGGGAGCTACTACATGGCACAGCAGACCTCTCCTGTCTTGCCCACTGCTCCCCTCAGCAGTGTATTTCAGTAGATCTGACTGTTTTGCTCCCCACTCTGTCTCTGGCGAATCCTCTCACCCCACCCCCACGTCTGGCCTGTACCCCAGTTCTTGTATGCATAAAAAAAACTTTAAAGGGGTCTCCCCGGTGGTGCAGCGGTTGAGCGCTGAGTTGCGAAGCTGCCCGCAGCCTCTGCAGCGCCGGTTCAATCCCCTGCTGCTCCCCGGCCACCGGAGGAGGGTCCCACATGGCGCGCAGACCTCTCCTGCTGCCTGCTGCTCCCCTCAGCAGTGTACTTCGGTCCTTCTGCCTGCTCTGCTCCCCGCTCTGGCTCTGGTGGATTCTCTCACACTCCCGCGCTTCTGACTGTACCCAGTGCATGTATAAACAAACAAACAAAAAAAACCCCGAACAAATAAATAAATAAAACATGCCTCTATAAAAAAAAAAAAATCTTTAAAAAAAAATTCCAAATAATTTGAATTGGGGCTAGATACATACATACATACACACATGCTAAATGTGTTCAAAATTCACTGTAACACTGAAAACCTGCAGCTAAAGGTAGATATTTAAGCACTTCTACATCTCTGTAGTATTGTAGCTCATTAAAATTTCCCTGCATTATCAACAGGAAAGGCATTTGTGTTCCTGTAACAGGGTGGTCCCCAGGAAAGGGGGAAGTTCCATGTTCCCTGCCCCACCCAAGGGAGGGTGGAGCTGAGCAGGAAGAGAAGAGGATGCAGAGGAGACTGAGGAAGGAAGGAGGCAGGATGGAGCCAGAAGGAGACCTGGAGGAGGCTCATGGAGCCTAGAGACATGTGAAGAAACTGCGCTTGTCTTTTGGTCTTGGACTGGGTGACACAGATGTGGGTGAGAGACCCGTGGGGAGGTGACCATGGCAGCTTTTATCTTGATGTTGATTTTGCTCTTTTCCTTCCGGGCTTGTCTGGTTGTTTCTGACCCTTTTCTGTGGGTCCCCACTGGAAGATGCTTTAGACTTGTGGCAGGCTTTGGGGCCTTGCTCTGGGCCAATCCCATTTGGATGGAGCTTTACCGACGAGGGGACGGGTAACTTTGGGTGCTTGATTTAGAAAATATATTCTTTGCCTTTCCTGTATTGTTTCCTAATTGTATTAAAGTTTCTTCCCATTAAAGTCTCATATGTTTTGTGTTGATGCGGTGGATGGCAGAACCCATTTAGAATAGGCAGGTTTACAGGGTTTGGGCTGCCCCTCTCCCTGCCCTGTAACTTTCCCACTTTATTAACGAAAACAGGTTTTAGAGATTAGTTGGCTAAGGTCACATTGTTAATGTATTTTCAGGTTTTCAGGTCTAGTCACCCAGTCAGGAATGGATCCCAGGCTGCGTTGTCAGCGCTGAGTCCCAGCCACTAGACCACCACGGCGTGGTGTCTCATGAAGCTGCAGCAGGAACTTTGCTAACTCTTAGGCAAGAAAGCGAAGAGAGGCAAATTTGCTTAGAGAAATAGATATAAGGAAAAGTTTATTAAGGGGAAAAGGAACAGAAACAAAGTAGGACTCCTTAGCCTGTGGAGACAGGCCAGGGAGGGGCAAGGAAGCCACAGTGGAGTAATGCCTAGGAGAATATATACCTTCTTTTTCTAATTATCCTAATGCCCCATCAGTTTCTTTGTGATTGGTTGGTTCTCAGTGGTCTCATTCACTCTTAGTATCTCTGTGCCCAGAATTACTTCTTTATTGTTCCCTGTTGCCCCCAAGTGGGGGTGGAGTGTTGATTAATCCCCTTTGGAATTTGTTGCTCTTCTCTCTGGAGGCTTCCTTATTCCTCTGAGGCTTCTTCCTATTCTATTCTGACCCTAGAAGCTATTCCCCTGCCCTATGACTCAATATGGCCAGCAATAGCAGAAACTTTTCTTGTTCATTTTCTCCTTCCTTCACCGTGCTCTTGTTATGGCAGAATTCCATCAGGGATGTAGTCATCACTCAGAGAGAAGGGAAGTTCTTTATTTTTGCCGGGGGGCTTTATACCAGCAAGCCCAGAGGAGATCTCTTTCCAAAGTCCGAGCCCCAAGCAACTAGGTTACAGATGACAGGTCGATGCAGGGGGCAGTAATGGGGAAGCCCATCTAGGGTCAGGCCTGGCTCTTTTCTTTACCGCCTGGATTCTTTCAACAGAGTGTTTGTTGACTAAAGCAAGAGGTACAGTTATCTGGAAATGCATGAATCAGGGTGCCTTGAGGGTGCTTATCAGCTGTTCCCTGAAACTTTCAGTCTACCGGCTGTGTCCCAACTTCAGCTAATCAAGCAGGTCAGCCTGACATTTTCCACTTCACTCTCCTACACATTCTTTGCCTTCAATGTCCCTATCAATTTATAATTGTTCCTTAAATGTTTTTTTTAAAAGATTTATTTTTGTTCATTTATACAAGCACTGGGTACAGTCAGAAGCGCGGTAGGGTGAGAGAGAATTCGCCAGAGCCAGGAGCAGAGCAGGCAGAAGGACTGAAGTACACTGCTGAGGGGAGCAGAGGGCGGCAGGAGAGGTCTGCACGCCATGTGGGACCCTCCTCTGGTGGCCAGGGAGCAGCTGGGGATCGAATCGGTGCTGCAGAGGCTGTGGGCAGCTTCACAACCCAGCACTCAACCGCTGCGCCACCGGGGAGGCCCACCTTAAATGATTTTTATGTCATAAACAATTTCAAATGGTTCAGTTCTTCTGGTCATGTAATATTGGCAGGCAGTTGGCAAATGGTTGCTCTTTTCACCTACTTTCTCACTACAGAGTAAAAATTAAAATCTAGCTCTGTAGTTGGAGAATGACCAGAGAGAATAAAGTGTATAGGCATCTTGGTTTAATCATTAAGGTCCCAGAGTTTAATGAGCTGAAGCCAGAGACAAGGGAAATCTTTTATAGAATGTTGGAAGAGAGCAACATATGAGGCACCCCACTCTTAAATTTGAGAAAATATGAATTAGAACAGCAGACTGTGTCCCAAATCATAGGTTATTCTCAAAAACACTAAAGTACTTATTCAGTCTCTTGCATAGGGAGAACAGAACAGGCTAGTCCTTTCCTTTTTCAGATGTGATTATGACTTCTGACAGTCTTGAAGAGTTGAAGTTTTCCTTCATTGGCGCTTGATCATCAACCACAACATATTAAAAACTGTTCTATTATTAGCTCAATTTCTTATGTGTGGCATTCTTAGCCACAGCTTCTCCATGTTCCTGTGTACACCTTAACCTCCATTATCCGGCTAGGAAGACTATAATGGTAGAATTGGGGGTGGGTGTGAGGAATTGGAACAAAAGGGCTTGGAAAAGCACAGACTTAGAGACGCATAACCTCATGTTCTAGGGGAGTGAAAAGAGGAAGATGCATTTTTAAACCATCATTAACTGAAAACTCCTTTTGGTCAGATTATTGAATCCATCGTGCAACATTTATATAAATATATAATCCCCACTTCAGGCCAAAGTGTAACTATGCAGAAGACCTGCAGCAAACATAGATTTAACCTTTGTGTTTCAGCCTTCACCCTAGTGACATGTAATTTTGCTAAGACACAAGGTTTCATACTCAGGATCAAATGCTGCTGGTGCTATGAATTTCCCCTGAGGCTACATCTCAATTTGGTTTCTAGTTCTCAAGAGTTGCTGGGATAAAGAGGAATAAAGATCCTGAAGAGAGAAAGAAATGGCTGAAAAAAATAGCCTACTGATTCTCATTAGCGCTGGTGGCCATAAGAAAAGATATGCTAAAGAAGTTAACCTTTGTACTAACAAAAGGTTCCCATTTTTGTCTAGGTGTCTAATTACGGGGCAATTAATCCTCATCAGTAGAATAAAACCCTTTTTATTCTAAATAATTTATTGAAGATCGTCAGGCTGTTTTCTCTCCAGGTTTCTAAAGGTTTTTTCCCCCCTACTTATTCTATTTCATGGGAGCACCTTCCTCAAAACGCTTGCTGGAATTTCAAGGTTTTCAGGTTGTTATGGCAGAGAAAGCACCGATCTTGGATTCAGGAGAGGAGTTTAGTCCTGACTGTGCCATTGACAGCGTGACAAGTCAACTTTCTAGAGGTTTAGTTTCTTCCGTGTCAAATGGGGAGTCTGGGTAGGGCCTCAAACAAGCCAAGGACCAACTTCTTGACCAGAACCCAAGGCTTTCGGGCCAGCCGCATTCCTGCTCCTCCTCCATCGCCAGGAGGCCCTGCCCACCCCGCACGCTACGAAGCTCCTTCCCATCAACGCCCGGCCGCGGGCTTCGCGCTAAACCGTTAGCCGTTAACGCCTCACTCCGCAATGGGCGGGGCCGCGGCCTGCAGCTTCCGGCGGCAAACATCCAGGCGGCGCGTGGCGCGTGGCGCGCGCCACCACCCCCGCACCCGCAGTCCACGCCCCAAGCCGCCGCACGCGCGGGCCCTCCGCCACAGAGGAGATGCGGCCCAGGCCCCGCAGTGCATGCTGGGAAGCCCCTACCCTCAGCAGGGCATGCTGGGAAGCCCCTACCCCCCCCCCCCAGCAGGGCATGCTGGGAAGCACCGAAGCGTCTCCTTGGTACCGAGGGGGGGAAAAAAAAAAAAAGTTCCGAGTGGGGGAGGGGAAGAAAAAGAAAAAAAAATTTATGCTAATTTTTTCGCGCGTCCTCTATGGAGATTGGCCAGAGTTTTGCTTTAGAAGCCAATCACTCCAGAATATGGGTGGGCCAGTCACGATCCCTCACAGTCATTGGCTGGGCGCTGGCGTGGCCAAGGAAGAGTTTAAACCGGGAGTATCCGGTATTATTTTCGCCGAGCCGTGCAGTGCGTGTCCGGAAGTGACGCACGGCCCCGGCCGGGCGTCCGCCCTGCCCCCGCTTCCTTTCACGCTGTCTCTGCCCGTAGGTGGTTGTGGTCACCGTGCCCAGAGGGAGGAGACGGCGGCGAATGATGCCTGGGAAACTCCTCTGGGGCGACATTATGGAGCTGGAGGCACCTTTGGATGACGCCGAGAGCCAGAGAAAGGAGAGGCAAAAGGTGCGCTGAGGATGGGCTGCGCCTCCTTGGGGACGCGCCGGCCTGGGCGGGGAGGGGAGCTGTCCCTGATGGCCTGTCACAGCTGGGCCGAAGCATCCGTGGGCTTCCCCTCGCACCGCCCCCGTCCCTCCGCGGCCGCCCCGGGGCCATTCCTGGCGCCCCACTCCAAACCTGGAGACGGGCGGCGTTGGGCTTTAGCCTGGCCTCAGCCCTTCGCTTTGGCGCCTAAGAGATGGGCGGACTCGCGCTCCATCGTCGCGGAATCTGATCTTTCCTTTTCCTTAAACACGAGGCCGGTCGTGTGGTTCTCGTTTTCCGTCTTAGAAGATGATTAAGAAAGATGATCACCTTGAGTATGTGTTGCTTCTTTGTCACCCTGTCATGTGTGCGAGAATCTTGGGGAGAGCGATCTTAGGTTCACAAACCTTGGTAACTACCCCTGTGGAGGCTAAAGGAAGAGAGTCACAGCCAGTGGTACCAGGATTTGGCTGCGGGTTAATTATTAATAGTCTTATTAATAATAATTATTAGTATCCGTTACTGTCAGTGTTTTCATTCATTCCACAATTTTCGTTGACCCTAATTTATTCCAGGCCTTGCTGGCACCAAGGAGTTTTAACTAAATTAAGCCCCCTGCCTTCAAGGGGCTTGTAGAGAAGTTGTAGATTTAAATAACTATACCCCTCAAAAAGAAAAAAGAGAAACAATTAGAGGAGGGCAAGGTGCTGAAAAATGCACAGGTAAAATTTTGCCGTGTAAGAAAGTATAGTCAAATCTGACTTTTGAATGAAATTTATTTTGTATAGCCCCAAAGAACAGAACCTTTCATTCTTATCACCAAGGTAGACCTGACATTTTTTAAATCATAGTAAACAATATATAAAATTTACCATTTTAACAAGCCTACTTCTGTAGCATTAAGTTCTTTCACATTATTCTGCAGCCGTGCACCAGTCATCTCCAGAACTTTTTCATCCTCTGGAATTGAAAATCTGGCCATTAAAGACCAATTTCCATTTCTCCCATTTCCTCATCCCCTGTTAACCATCATTTTACTTTCTCTGTGAATTTGATTAAAATTTTTTTGAAGACATTTATTTATGCATACAAGAGCTGGGGTACAGGCCAGAGGTGTGGGGGGTGAGAGGATTCACCAGAGACAGAGCAGGGAACAGAACAGGCAGATTGACCAAAGTACACAGCTGAGGGGAGCAGCGGATGAGACAGGAGAGGTCTACTGCACCATGTGGGTAGCTCCCTGGCAGGATGGGCGATGGAACTTGTGCTGCAGAGGCTGCGGACAGCTTCATAGGTTGTGTCTTAACCCTTGCTCCACCAGGGAGACCCTTGATTAAATATTTTAAGAGGAATCACCATGCAGTTATTTTAATTTGGGCTCCTCTTGAAATATTTGTTCCTCTCTCTGCATCAAAATCTTATCCATCTGTCAAAGATTAGTTTATGTTTTTTCTAACCATTCTAGGTAGACATATAATAAGTAGTTTCATTCCCCTTTGAAGTCTATTCCAGTGCTGTCTTTATTTCTTTATCATTCAGTTGATGATTTATTATGTGCTTCCTTAATTCGTTTTTAATTTTTCTTTCTGTGTGTGTCTTTCCTAAATATTTCCCCGAGATTCTTGAGTGAAATGACGACATCTTTGTCCATCCTTACATTCACTACATGCTTGTAAATTGGTTTCTCCAGAAGTACTTGTTGATCACTCCTTAACTATGAAAGGTAGCTGAAGATTTGGAAACAGACCAACACTAATAGGAATAGAAGTAATTAGGTCAGTAATCTAGCATTGATTTATAGTTAACTTAGGTTTTGAATGTGTTGAGATAGGGAGCTGGGACTTAAATTCTCAGACCTGGAGTACTGGTAAGGAAGGAAGCCTGAAAGTGTTTGTTGAAGCCATGAAAATGGTATGAAAGTGCACATAGACAACAGAGACTTGAGCATCTACAGAAGGAAGGAGAGGAGCCATTGAAGAAGACAGGTAACAAGATAAGGAGGTAATATCGAGTGTCATGGAAATCAAGGAAGTGAAGAGTGCCCTGCACTGTAGATGTGATGTGGAACGATGTATTTCATCACCTTGGGATATTGCTGGGCTTGAATCTAGAGGTCACACTTTACCTTGTTTCATCTTCTCCCTGAAGTGCAGGGCCCAGGAGCAATTCAAACCCCAAGGCTGACTCTGTAAATAACCTTGTTTTTTCTATAGAACTTGTTGGTTTGGGGAGATGTGTGCTATTTCAGTTAACTATAAAGATTAAGTGATGTAAAGTATAATTGTATAACTTATGTTAATGTAAAACTTGTACTGTTTACGAAGTACTTTTTTTTTTAAATTGACTTAATAGAAATGTTTATTTATTTTTTTAAGATTCGTTTATTTATACAAGCACTGGGGTACAGGCCAGAGGCATGGGGGTGGTGAGAGAATTCACCAGAGACAGAGCAGGGAGCAGAACAGGCAGAAGGACCGAAGTACACTGCTGAGGGGAGCAGTGGGCAAGACAGGAGAGGTCTGCCTTGCCTTGTGGGAATCTCCCTGGCTGGCCGGAATTGAACTGGCACTGCAGAGGCTGCGGACAGCTTCACCGCTCAGTGTTCAACCCGCTGCGCCATGGGGGAGGCCCTACAAAGTGTTTTTACGTGTTATTCAGTTTTCACAACTCCTATTTTACAGATTAAAAAATTATATGTGAAAGTGCTGTGAAAATTAAAATTAAATTTTAATTAAAATTAAAATTAAATTGTGGTGAAAATTTGGTAGTGATAGTTTTTACCACTAATCCCTACTCTTATTTTGAACATTTGAGTAATTCTTCAAGTAATTCTGAAGTGCTAAGTTTCTAAAGCATTTCTTGCTGTCTGCAAGTATTAAATCCTCTGGCCATCATTTTGGTGTTTTAAAACTGAAGTTGCAGAATAGTATTTTTAAACACTTTTTTTTTTAAGATTTATATATTTATGCATACAAGAACTGGTTACAGGCCAGAGTTGCAGGGGGTGAGAGGATTCACCAGAGACAGAATGGGAAACAGAACAGGCAGACTGACTGAAATACACTGCTGAGGGGATTAGCAGGAGAGACAGAAGAGGTCTGTTGCGCCACTTGGGTTGCTCCCTAGCCTGCCGGGGAACAATCTTGTGCTGCAGAGGCTGCAGATTGCTTCATACTGTTGTGCTTAACCCCTTGGGCCACCAGAGAGGCCCCAGAATAGTATTTTTATTTTACTATTATTTTTAAAAGATTTTGTTTGTGCATACAAGAACTGGAGACCAGGCCGGGGTGGGTGTGGTGAGAGGATTCACCAGGTACAGAGTGGGGAACAGAACAAGCAGATGTACTGAAATACACTGCTGAGGGGAGCAGCGGGCAAGTCAGAAGAGGTCTGCTGCGCCATGTGGGTTGCTCTCTGGCTGGCCGGGAATCAAACTCATGCTGCAGAGGCTGTAGCTTGCTTCATAGTGCTGTGTTTAATAAACCCTTGTGCCACCAGGGAGGTCCTAATATACTTCTTTGATGGGAGTATAACAATTGGTGTTTTATATTAATTATATAATTTTGTTTAGTCTGTTTTTTCTTTAACCAGCCATTTGTCCAAGTTCAGAGAAGAAGTGTGAGCAAAAGGATCATGAGCTTTCAAGGGCTTGATTTCTAGCACTTCCACTTGTAAGAAATACCACATATGGGTCTTTGGCAAGTGACTTACCTCTAAGAACCGCCTCTGTAAAATGGCATAATTAATTCAGGTTTGCTATCCCTTATCAAAATCCTTGGGACCTGATGCGTTTTGGAATTCATAATTCTGGGGATTTTTAGGATAATACCCCAGCAGGGATTGGGGCTCCTAGTCTTTGATAGTTTACTATTAAAAGAATATTTTAATATAAATATCAATAAGTAAAGATTATAAATAGCTTCACATTAGTTACAAATTTTGCCACCAAATGAGTTCAGGTAAGGTAAGGTTTTGCCTCTAAATAAGTTATTAAAAAACTTTCGGTTTTTGGAGCTTTATGGATATCAGAATTTCTGATAAGGGATTATGGTCCTATACTTCCTTTATTAGGGTTGTTATGAAGATTTAGACAAGATAAGCTGAAAACACATTATATGATGCTGGGTAGGTACTCAGCAAATATTTTTTTTCTCTTGGAGATAATTAGAATTTTTCCTTTTTACTGTGCAAATCTGGGATTCTCATTTTTCTGAAAAAGAACTATTTTAATTTCCCTTAAATCATTATGATGGGGTTAGAGAAGGTTCAGATGCCAGGTCTTGAGACTGCAAGAGATTGTATGAGAAAAAAAGTAATAGGTAAGGTTTGGGCTTGGCATCAGCAACCAGTTCAGAGTTCTACCAGATAACTTTTCAAGATAATAGTAGATTATGCTTTGCTGGTTGGGGAATCATGCTTTAACTTCTCTAGAGTCTTAAAAGGAGACCTTGTGACCCTCTTGTCATTGTTTCTTTGTTTTTTCACAGAGTGATAGAAGGAAGCCAAGGCACCATTATGACTCAGATGAGAAATCAGAAACAAGAGAAAATGGTGTTGCAGATGACCTGGATGCTCCCAAGCCCAAAAGAGCTAAAATGAAAGAGAAGCTAAATGGAGACACTGAGGGATCTAATAGACTTTCAGATGAAATTTCTAAATCTAAGTCAAGAAGAAAAGATCTGTCAAATGGAGATCTTGATGAACATGAAAAAAAATCAAAGCGCATGTCATCCTTAGATAGTTCTACTCATAAATCAAGTGATAATAAACTAGAGGAGGTATGGCTACTTTTTTGTTTGGCATTATCCTTGAAATACAGCTAATTTTTTTTTTTTTTTAAGACTAATGAGAATTGATTTTATAGTATTTCCTCATTATCCAGTACTGTTCAGTTACACAGGGGAGTCTGTACAGTTGAAACCTTAGCCTTTTTCTTTGTCCCTTGTTTCTGTCATTGTATTACCTTTTTATTGGGGCAGTGATGGGGGGATGGTCAAATTTAAACCTTTCCTTTACATTTGGATACCTGAACAGCTTTTCCAAAGTCCTTATTGATAGTCAACTACTTGTATTTCTTATAGTCATTTCAGTCCCTACCAGGACTCATGAATTGACTTCTGACATCCTGAAACAGGTACAAAAGGCCTCTTGATTTTGTGTATTTTGCCTTACAGTTATTCTGCTTCTGTAACAATAGCAACTTAAATGATTTTTAGATCTTAATTGTAATTCACTTTTGAAGCTGTTTGCATTTTATTTATTTTTAAACAGTATATAACATTGTATTTTAGCAGAAAAGAAACAAAAAATTATCTGAAGAAATCTGTTCTTCTGAGTATTAATTTTTTTGGAATTATAGAAACCTTGCTTGGTATGAAATCTGCCTTCTTGGGCCTTTTGGATATTTCCTTGCACAGAATTTGTTCAATTTTTCTTGTAATTTTCCTCTAACAGTGCATAGGTTTGTCTAGGTGGTATAAATTAGGAAAAAAAGTGCATAGGTTTGTCTAGGTGGTCTTTAGGAAAAAATGACCTTGATATTCTTAATAATTCTTGGTAGTCAACAGTTCTTTGTTTTTTAAATCTGACAGTTGCTGATAATTTAAATATATTTGAGCTTCATTTAATATGTAATCTTTGGGGTGTTTTTGGAAAAGATGTTGACTCCTTGCTTTTATTTATTTATGCATACAAGAGCTGGGGTACAGGCCAGAGGTGTGGGGGATGAGAGGATTCACCAGAGACAGAGTAGGGAATAGAACAGGCAGATTGACTGAAATACACTGCTGAGGGGAGCAGCGGGCAAGTCAGGAGAGGTCTGCTGCACCATGTGGGTAGCTCCCTGGCTGGCTGGGGATCAAACTCGTGCTGCAGAGGCTGCGGGACAGCTTCATAGGTTTTATCGTAACCCCTTGCGCCACCTGGGAGGCCCAACTCCTTGCCTTTTAATAGGTGTTTTTCATTTATGAACTTGCTGTTTGTCAGGGAAGTATGTTAGACAGTTGATCCAAATCAAGCCCTACAAATTTGTATTGCTAGTAGTAGAATGTATGGGTTGCTTTTTGATCTGTTGAATTTTGCCTAATACAGTGCTCTGTATTAAAATAGATTTAGCTGTTTATTATTTCTTTTAGATCATGTCAGATTTCAGGAATTCTATTTCTAGGAATTTATTCTCCTATGGAGATAAATCATGAGATGTACATAGATATCAATAAGGAATCCTATTGCAGTGACATTGTTGATAATAGCAAAGAATATTATCATTGTTGATAATAGCAAAGGATATTATCATTGTTGATAATAGCAAAGAATATTATCATTGTTGATGATAATAGCTGAGAATATAATGGCAATTACCTACTATGTGTAGGATCCGTAGTAGGTAATTGGCTTAATAACATATTCATGCAATAGAATAGTTCTAAAAGGCATAGAAGGATGTTAGAAAGGGATTCCATGTATCTTACTAATGTAAAAAGCAGATTATAAGACAGTATATACTGTATGATCTGATTTTTATTTAACAATTTTTATGTGGGTAGAGTGAGGAGGAGATGAATGTGTGTTTGAAATGTGGCTTTAGCTGACTGGACTATAGATAATTTTGTTTCTATATGTACTTTCTAATTTCTATAATGAAGATGTTTTGCTTTTGTAATAAATTTTTTAAAAGTCTTAAAGATAACAGCATTGAGGTGTGCTTAAATTGCTTACAACTTGTATTTGATTTTGTCTTTTATCTGGTTTCCTGTTTGAAAATTGCTATTGTGTGTGGTTCCAGGACTATGTTCTTTAAACATAACCAATAATAAAGTTTATAGGTGGAACTATTGTCTTTGTTCTGTTTACACATTGACTAGTATCCAAAATTTTCAATCAATGTTAATTGATAATGTCTTGCTCTGTATATTAAAGAAATCTTCAAGCTTACAGGAACTTTTATCTTGTATTAGTGACTTTAGAAAATACTTCTTATAGCCATAGAACAACTTTTTAAATTTCATTTTTGGAAAAAGTTTACATTGTCAATTCCTTATAGGGACTGGTTTATAGGCAGTTTGCAATTAGTATTACCTATGTCTGTGAATATGATTTCAATTAAAATAGCTCCTATAATATTTTAATCATATAGAAACATTTGAGTTTATGTAGATGTATTTCTAAAGGGAGTTTTATGTGTTAGGTAAGCATTTTTAAATATGTTATGGGAAAATGTATTAAGTTAACTTGTTATTTAAAGGAGTACTTTTGAAATTAAAAGAATATTCCTGTAATTTATCTTGTAAATTAATCTATACAATTTCTGCAAGTTCTTAAGGATGATTTGTTAGTTCTTAGTAAGACTAAAAACATTAAATGAGTAAAAGATTCTAAATACCTAGTGAAATATAGTCTATATTAGTTAGAACTTTGATTTCATTTTGACAGACTCTAACACGTGAACAGAAAGAAGGAGCCTTCTCCAATTTCCCTATTTCTGAAGAGACTATAAAGCTTCTGAAAGGTACTATGAATTTTAATGGATAAACAAATGAAAATCAAAACTAGAATTTATAAACACTCGTGCCTTTTTTAACCAAAAGGACAATATAGGTAGTACAAAGAAACATTTCCTTAATTGCAGTTAATTCTGTATCATCATTTTTGGTTTTCTGATCTGTTTTTAATTTTAAAGAATTGTATATATTTGTCAAAAAGTTCAGGCCATGTAATTCTGTCTTGTAATTCTTCTTTGCAGTCTGAATAACTATAAATTTCATTAAGTGGTTATTTAGGAAGA
Source organism: Talpa europaea (assembly GCF_964194135.1). Lineage (NCBI taxonomy): Eukaryota > Metazoa > Chordata > Mammalia > Eulipotyphla > Talpidae > Talpa > Talpa europaea. Next base: position 44,978,650 of record NC_140077.1, on the reverse strand, counting down.
TGTTGAGGAGCCAGGATTGTCATTTTCAAATAATTTTAATGCTTATCTTAAATATTTCAATGAAATCTCATTTTACAGGTCGAGGGGTAACATATCTCTTTCCCATTCAAGTTAAAACCTTTGTTCCTGTATATGAAGGAAAAGATTTAATTGCTCAAGCACGGACAGGAACAGGAAAGACATTCTCTTTTGCCATACCTTTGATTGAAAGACTCCACAGAAATCAAGAGACAATTAAAAAAAGCCGCTCACCAAAGGTAACAATTATAGGGAGTGAAAGGTTCTAACATTCCTGTTATGGAAAGGAAAAGAAAGAATAAACTAATCTTAATTTCAGGTACCGCCAAAAGTAAAAAATTGAATGCTAAAACAAAATTTGTTGCTTTTTATTATAAGGAAATTTCAAGCAAATCCAAGGTTAATAACAGCAATAAAAATGTATGTGTTCTTGCCTGCCTGTGTCTATGCAGGCACCTCTTTTTTCTCTTTCTTATTTTCCTAATAAACGTGTCCTTTTAAAATATAAAAAAAGAAGAAGAATGTATGTGGATCCATAGACATTTTTTGATAAGTGTGTATTATGAAACCAGTTTGTCTTTTTTCAGGAGTATTTACAATTAATATATTTAGTGACCTTATTCAATCTGATCTTTTAAACAGTTTTGTTGCTGAAGAGGTTTTCATTTATTCAGTCATTCAGTAAATCAATACAATTTATTTTACTGGTTGACTTTTAAAAGAAGATTATTACAGAAATGATACTGCTAGCCCCTGTGTTACTGAGGGTACTGGAGATCTGTCATAACTTATAAGTAGTAAAGAAGTTAAAAATTAAAACTTTTTAGAACCTGTGTTCACTTTAAGGTTCATAAAAGTAAAGAAAAATCACCTTCATAATTTGAGCAGATGTATGACTTCAAGTGATTTGTTCTTTTTAAATGGTATTACAGTATGAAAGTAAAATTCACATATATGAATATAATTAAATCACAGTGGTATTGAATTTGGTAAACTAATAGGACAAGTCTTTTTCAGAGAACTCTTTCTCAGGTGAAATTAGGAAAGACTGCAAGTACTAGAAAATGAACATATTCCCAACACCGCCTAAAAAGCTTTTTTAAAAAAATATCTAATAGGGCAGGTTAATTAGAAAAAGGGGAAAGGAGGAAAAACCACTTACACAGACAGAAAGCTGCATTTGAGAGGGATGGGTTTGTTAAAAGAGATGCCTGCATAGACACTTGCAGGCTGACTTGGGAACAGAGCTGCTGCCTTAAAAAACTTTTATGCTAGAAAATATTACAGGAGATTCTAACCAGTTCTACCTTTTGTTCTTGGGCAAGATTCTTCATTTCTCTTAAGACTTTCAGGTTCCTCATCTGTAAGATGGATGATAATGCCACTTCGTTGGGGTTTTGTGAAGATCAAATTAGAGAATTAATATAAAGCAGTGGTGCCTGGCACATGCATGTTCATTCATTTAACAAATATTTTTTGATTATCTGCTATGTGCAAGTTTCTATGCAAGGTGTACAGTAACCCAAGCGGACATAAATTCCTGCCTTCATGGAGCTTACATTTTAGTGGTGAGACAGACACTAAGCAAATAAATAAAATATAAATATTTTATATGATATAAGTGCTAAGGAAAAATAAGCAGGGATGAGAGAATATGTAAAAAGGGCTAGGAACTTTACTATAAAGTGAATTTTGAAGAGACCAGAATGAAATAAGGGAGAATATAATAACTATAGCTATTGTTAATATTTGTGCTCTATCTTTAAATACTATGACATTAATTAATGATTCTTAGTTTTAAATGTACCTTAAAAAATAATCCTCTTGGTTTGAATTTAGATGCCTCTAGAAAAGTGTCTTTTTGTTTTTTAAACTTCTTGCTCAGGTACTTGTTTTGGCTCCTACAAGGGAACTGGCAAACCAAGTAGCCAAAGACTTCAAAGATATAACTAGGAAACTCAGTGTGGCTTGTTTTTATGGTGGAACATCTTATCAAAGCCAAAGTGAGTAAATTTGTATGATAGTAGCATAAAGTCTACTTGTTATTTAAATCTAAAAATATATACTTGATTTTTACATATTACTGATAATTTTCTCCTCTCACAGTTAATCATATTCGAAATGGTATTGACATCTTGGTTGGGACTCCTGGTCGTATCAAAGATCATCTGCAGAGTGGCCGATTAGATCTTTCTAAATTGCGCCATGTTGTACTTGATGAAGTGGATCAAATGTTAGATTTAGGTTTTGCTGAACAAGTTGAAGATATTATCCATGGATCCTACAAAACTGGTATAGTCTAATTAAAAATAAGCACATTAGCCATTCTCTTATCTAAAAACTTTAAAATTTTTGATTTCATTATATTGCATTGTCTACCCAGTCTTATAAAACTAAAGCTATTTGGTATCTGTTTTCTTCTGAATAACAGTACGATAGTATACCTTATTCTTCAACTCTTTGCTTTGCTTTCTTCCATGTTTTATTTTTCAATAAGTAGTTAGATTTACTAACTTATTTTACTGATTTCTTTGCTCATTCTTCCTTCTTAAATTCTCTCTTTCTGGAAGGAAGGTCCTCCAGTTTTGGAAGTTGAAAGTTGTAATACTGCAGTGAAGTTTGTTTAAAATTCACCCCAAGTTTCAAATTTTTCATCTTTCACTTTTGGGGGATTTTTAAGAGCTGACTATGTCATGGGGTATTAAGAAAGCATTTGAATTCTTTTTGTTTATTTAAGATTCTGAAGACAATCCTCAGACTTTACTTTTTTCTGCAACTTGCCCACAGTGGGTATACAAAGTTGCAAAAAAATACATGAAATCCAGATATGAACAGGTTGACCTTGTTGGAAAAATGACTCAAAAGGCTGCAACTACTGTGGAAGTAAGTAGCTTTTTAGCATGATAGATTTTAGCTTTTGGTTGTTATTTGGAAATTCGTTGTAGTTAAACTTAAGTTTTGGGTGCCAATTCAAGCCAAATTTCTCTTACTGGCACGAAGTCAATAAAATAACTTTGTGTTTCTATAATCTGAGACTGAGGAGCAGAATAGAATACATAGGAAAAGTATGTGATCACACAAGTCCTAAGGGAGATTTACAACCTGCCAGGGAGACAAAATTAAATTATGTAGAATTTGACAAAGGAGGTGACTCATCAATTTGAATAGAATAGTGCTGGGAGCCAAAAAATTTCCTGGAAGATTTTTAAAAATTAAGCCATAAAGGGGCCTCCCCCGTGGCGCAGCGGTTGAGTGCTGGGTTGCGAAGCTGCCTACAGCCTCTGCAGCACTGGTTCGATCCCTGGCCACTGGGTGAGGGTCCCACATGGCGCGCAGACCTCTCCTGCTGCCCACTGCTCCCCTCAGCAGTGTACTTCGTCAGTCTGCCTGCTCTGCTCTCCGCTCTGGCTCTGGTGAATTCTCTCACCCTCCTGTGCTTCTGACTGTACCCAGTGCTTGTATGAATAAATAAATAAATCTTTAAAAAAAAAATTAAGTCATAAAATAATTTAAAACTTATGTAGTTAACAGTTACTTGAATTCAAGAAAGACTTTTCCAAACAAAACCAGAAGAACCCACCTTAAAGGAAAAGGTTGACAATTTTGACTTCAGGAAAATTTAATGGCATATTGAAAAAAGATAATATTTGCATTATTTATGAGTTATGTATGTATTGTTACCTTTTCCATTTAATAGTTGTACATACATGATAAAAATAGGCTAAGCGAACAACAGTATAATCTACAAATATAATGCAGTGGTTAAAAAGAATGAATTTGGGGCCTCCCCGGTGGCACAGCGGTTGAGCGCTGGGTTGCGAAACTGCGTGTGGCCTCTGCGGCGCCGGTTCGATCCCCGGCTGCTCCCCGGCCACCAGGGGAGGGTCCCACATGGCGTGCAGACCTCTCCTGCCGCCCGCTGCTCCCCTCAGCAGTGTACTTCGGTCCTTCTGCCTGCTCTGCTCCCCGCTCTGGCTCTGGTGAATTCTCTCACCCTCCCTCCCGCACTTCTGACTGTACCCAGTGCGTGTATAAACAAAACAAACAAACCAGCAAAACAAATAAATAAAGCATGCCTCTATTAAAAAAAAAAAAAAAAAAAAAAAGAATGAATTTGATAAAAAAAATTATAGACTAGAGAATTAATACTGTTAAATACAAAAATGCTAAATGCATTAAATATTTTTGTATATATTTATGTAAATATATAATGCTAAACTTAAAAACAATAATAATGATTACTTTTGGGAAAGATAATGTGGAATAATCAAAGGAAGCTTTATGTATTTTGTAATGGTTGAAAGTTTTACAATAAAAATGTAAAATGTATCAGTTGAAAAAATTTATTAAGGATGTTATCACGTACACAAAAATTGAACAGCAAAGAGGATCTTATATATCTTTTTTTATACCTCCATACATTCTTCACCCTTATATTTGAAGCAATCCAGTCACCATTTTACCTTCACAAAATTGTATATGTATATATTTTTAAAAGAAATAAATGCTCTTTAAAAAAAAAATCCAGGTATAGTAGAAAGTAAAAAGCAATAATTATTTACTATAATTAAATAGCTAATATGCACATTACCTTAATTGTCTTCTTATTTAGTTTTAAATAGTTTGAATCTGGATCTAATTATTAAGACCCTTATGTTATCACTGATTGATGTGTCTTAAATCTTTTATAATCTGCAGTTTCCTCTGTTCCTTTTTTCTTGCAATTTTTGCTTGAAAAGAATTGATGATTTATATCAGGAGTTTCCCACAGTCTCAGTTTTGCTGGCTTGGATCCCTGTGGTGTTAACATGTTCCTGTCTTTATTCTCCTATGGGTTGATGGTTAGATTGTGAGATTTGATCAGATTTAGGATCTTTTCTTTTTTTGAGGCAAGGAAGAAGCAAGACTTTCCATTAAGTGGTAGAAATGATTATAAATTTTCTTCTTTGTGCTTTTTTCTGTTTCCATGGGTTCGATAATTTATAATGTTACTTTAGAAAATTTGACTGCAATTTATGTTAAAATGCAATTTTTAAATGTAGAGTATAAATTTTTCCCAAAATATTATCATAAAAATTTTCAAATACTCTTCAAAGGTGAACATATTCTACAGTGAACACTCATACTCAATATCTAGATTCTACTATATATTCACTTTTTTTAAAGATTTATTTGTTTATGCATACAAGAACTGGGGTGTAGGCCAGAGGTGGAGGGGGGTGTGTGTGAGAGAGGATTCACCTGAGACAAAGTGAGGAACAGAACAGGCAGATTGATTGAAATACACTGCTGAGGGAAGCAGTGGGGGAAACAAGAGAGGTCTGCTGCACCATGTGGGTAGCTCTCTGGCTGGCCGGGATCTAACTCATGCTGCAGAGGATGCAGACAGCTTCACAGTACTGTGCTAACCCCTTGCACCACCAGGGAGGCCCCCATTTATTTTATTTTTAAGATTTATTTATTTATTTATATAAGCACTGGGCACAGTCAGAAGCGTGGGAGGGTGAGAGAATTCACCAGAGCCAGAGCGGAGAATAGAGGAGGCAGACTGACAAAGTACACTGCTGAGGGGAGCAGCGGGCCAGACAGGAGAGGTCTGCGTGCCATGTGGGACCCTCCTCCAGTGGCCTGGGAGCAGCCGGGGTTCGAACCAGCCCTGCAGAGGCTGTGGGCAGCTTTGCAACCCAGCACTCAACCGCTGCGCTGCTGGGGAGGCCCTATTTTAAATGACAGAAATTATACTTCTTCCTAAGTATTTTACCATGCATGTCTTTAAATAGAGCTTACTGTTTACAGTTTTTTTTGAAGATTTATTTTTTTATGCATATAAGAACTGGGTACAGGCCAAAGGTGTGGGGGTGAGAGGATTCACCAGAGACAGAGTGGGGAACAGAACAGGCAGATTGACTGAAACACAGTGCTGAGGGGAGCAGCGGATGAGTCAGGAGAGGTCTGCGCCATGTGGGTACCTCCCTGGCTGGGGCTTGAACTCGTGCTGCAGTGGCTGTGGATAGCTTCATAGGTTGCGTTTTAACCCCTTGCGCCACCAGGGAGGCCCCTATTTACAGTTTTTTTAATGTGAGGTAAAATTCACATGACTAAAATTAACCATTTTAGAGTGTACAGTTCACGGGCATGTTATACAAACATCATTTCTAAAGCATTTTCATCACCTCAAAAGGAAACTCCGTAGCTATTAGCAGTTACTCCCCATTTCATTCTTCCCTTGGCCCCTGGTAACCACCAATCCATGTTCTATCTCTGGATTTACCTATTCTGTATATTTCATATAAATGTAATCATAATGATATAACTTTTTTAAAATATCAAACTTAATTTGTTTATCATATTTTTAAGGTTCATCCATATACAGTTTTTAAAGATAAGATTTACACACAGTGAAACATAAAGGTTTGCTTTGTTTTGACAATTTCATATATGTGTGTAACCCAAACCTGTATCAAGACAGGTTTATTGCCATCATCCTAGAAAGTCCCTGTCCAATTAGTCCCGCAGCCAGATGTAACTACTGTTCTCACTTTTTCCCACCATAAATTAGTTTTGCCTCTTCTGGAAATTGTTTCCCAGGATGGTGAGTTTTTGAACAGATTAGAAAAAGATGTAGAAGAGAAATCTTTTTCAGTAATTTTAATGAAATTTATGTTTTCTTCAAAGCATTTGGCCATTCAGTGCCATTGGTCTCAGAGGCCAGCAGTTATTGGAGATGTCCTTCAAGTCTACAGTGGGTCTGAAGGGAGGGCTATTATTTTCTGTGAGACCAAAAAGAATGTAACTGAAATGGCCATGAACCCACACATAAAACAGGTAAGTCTTTTTTCATGCTTTCTCTAACTGAGATTATAGGGATGAATTATTGAACAAAAAAATTTCTTGTCCTTTGAGGACCAAGCTTGATAGTCCTCACAACTGAGCCTTGTTCAGATGGAAGTGCAGCTATGATCTGTTAAGTCAGGATAGAATCTTTCCCTTTTTATAGGAAGTTTTTTCAAGACTTTCAAATTGTGTGTGATCTTGAAAATAGAAAGATTGAAGCAAATGAATTTCTGTAGGTAAGAGATGATGATACTTTAGGTTGTGTTATAAAATGAGTCACAAATACTGAATGTATGTTTTTCTTTTAAGTTTTTATAATAGCAAATTTTAAATATATAAGAAAAGTTGCCAGAATAGTATAATGAACCCCAGTCTATTCATTCTCCAGTTAACTTACTATTTCATCCAACTGCCCACTCAATTCCTGCCACTGAATTATTTTGATGCAACTGCTAGATAATGATGTTGATAAATATTTGGTTATGTATCTGTAAAACAAAGGGATTGTTTTTTAAAAAGCCACAATGCCGTTAGCTAAAAAACTAACAATATACTCAAATATCAGTGTGTTCAAATCTCAGTTGTTTTATAAATGCATTGTTTTAAAAATAAATAAATAAATGCTTTGTTTTTTTTCTTTTGTAGTTGGTTTTCTTGAATCTGGATCCAAATAAGATGTTTACATTATATGACTTCATTAGATCTTTTTAATATATGGATTCCTTCTTTAATATATGGATTCTTATAATTTTTTCATTATTTAGTATTCAAGTTTCCATAATCTAGTAGAGTAGTACTACTTTCCTTGGTGTCAACTAACATGTATTTTGTGTTTCCTGGAAATTTAGGTGGGTTGGTTTGTCTCCTTAGGGCAAGACTATTTTATATATGGTGCATTCCATCAGAAACTATATAGTGTTTAGTTCTTTTTGTGTGTGTGATGTTAACACCCATTGATAATGAACTCCTTACATCGATGTCTTTCCAGTCATTTTTGTTGTTTGTAACTTGTTTTCTAGTAAATTCCATAGGAATTGCTCAGGGAAACAATATGTTGAGCTGATAATAAATTGATTATAACTTAATATGTGAAAGTGATTTAAACTGGATATAAAATTCTTGGTTGACCTTTGCCTTCCTTCCTATATATTTCCTTCCAAATCTTAAATTTATTATTCCATTGTTTTTGGAATAAAGCCTATATAAAGTCTGATGCCAGTCTGATTTTTTTCCCCCTTATAAGTGATTTGGTCTTTTTGCCTGATATGCAAAAGACTTTTCTCTTTCATTAAAAACCTGTAGTCTTACTAGAAGATATTTTTGTATTGTACTTGTTTATATTTTCTGGATTAGTATATATTTTCAAATTAGTTTCGTGTATATATATTTATTTTCAGTAACAATTCCTTCAATTATAATTTTTAGTATTTGATTTGTCTGAATGCTTTCGTTATTTTCTTTAGGGACTCCTGTTTCCTCATTATCACTTTATCTCATATCCTTTTTCTTTTTGTCTTTAAGTTTTTTGAATTTCCTATTTTAAGGCAATCATATATTATGTTTGCTCAGTCTTGTTTTTGAAAGGTCTGTCTTTTGTTTCTACTTTTTCCTTTGGTCATTTCACCATTTTTTTGTTGTTGTTGTTTTTCTTCTGATTTTTCTTAATAATTCATATATTATTAAGAAATTATTTTAATTTCATTCAGAAATATAATACTGTGCTTTTCATCTGTTTTGTGTGCATGCCTTTCTAGAGGTGTCATTATTTGTGGAGATATTATTCCCCCTAGTTACTTTTTGTGGGCTTTAAATGCAGTGCTTTACATTGCTCATTTTTAGATGAAATTAATTTTTCTGAAGTTTAGATGGACATGGGTAAATTTTCTAGCCTCATAGCCTCATAGCAGCTTTCTCTGTTGTTTTGTCAGTATCTAAAAATACTGTGTGTAAATTTTATCTCAATAAAGGTATTTTTGAAAAAACAGTCTCTGACTTTCTGATCTCCAACTGTCTCTTCCCTCACTTTAATTTGGATCTTCTCTTTTCGTTGTTTCTACGATCCCTGGCATCTTTAGTTTGGATTCTTTGTCTACAACAGTTTCTCCTCATTGTGCAAATGCTGATGATGCCCAAATCTTTTTTCAGATTAACTGTCTCCAGAATCTAGACCTGTGTTTATACTGCTGGTCACAGACACCCCCATCCATTATGTACCTAAAATTGAACTCATTTTCTTCTATACTCGTATACCCACTTTGTTGCCAACATTCCCTGTTGTTGAATGATACATCTACCTCATAGCTTAAGCCAGAAATCTGTTTATCACTTATCTTTTCTTCTTTTTCCCACCCAGTTATTACAAAGTATTTTTGGATTCTACCTCCTATGGCTTAAAATGAGCTATTTCTTTCCTACTACTGATACAAAAAAGTTCACAATCTTGGAGTCATGTATATTTCTTTCCCTTATACCTACCTCATTTCTACTCCCTTCACCAAGTCCTCCCAGTTTCCTCTGATAGTTCTTAAATTCATTCATTGCCTAGCCCCTACTTACCTTTCCAGATTCATCTTATTATCACACTTTCCCCTCATTTCTGTAGTCTCTCCATAGATAATGTTACTTTCACTACAGGACTCTTGAACTTGTACTCTAACTTGCCTAGTGATTCCTACTCATCCTTCAGTTCAGAATACCCCCTTTTTTGGAATTCTTTCTTGCCCAAATTAAGTTGTCTTCTTATAAGTAACTTGCCTCTTAAACCTGTGCATCATCCATTCTACTTGCTGGCTAAATTTATTTCTGTGCTTAATTATTTGATTAATATTCATTTCCTGACTAGGCTACAAAGATCATGAGGACAGAGGTGGTCTTATTTCTGTTTGTCATTTTTTCCCTAGTGTCCAGTATATTATAGATCACAGAATATTTGTTAAATGACTAGGTGGTCATTGTCACTATCTTGGTGAGGCCACTGATAGTACTACCTCTTCTGAATTTTTGTCACTAATACTTTTTACCTAATTAACAAGTAGTCACCTAGCAGAGGTGAAATCACATTATTAATTTCTCAACCATGGAAATTTTCTGTCATCCACTAAAAGGAGAATTCTTAACCCAATTAGATTCTAACTGAGTCTCCCTAGTGATTGTCTTGCTCTTTTCTAATACTTTCTGTATGGTGTTGTGAAAGTGTTATTCTGCAGTACAGATAGGTTCATGATAAGCTTCTGCTTACAACCATTTGATTGTTCCATATTATCCTCCTCTTTTATCACTTCCCCTTTTCATTATGCATCAGTAATATTCAAATATTTGTAGTTCCCAAGGCATACTATTTGTATATATGATATTTCTTCTTCCTGGTACTCCCTAGGAACTTCTTGGTCTCCATTTTGCTAATTCCTTGGTAGCTCCTTATTAGCTCAGCTTCATTGTTGCCTTACCTTCAAAGAGTTAGAGTTGCCTCTTAAATATTCCTATAGTACCCTGCCTTGATATAGTACATATCATACTGTATTAAAAATGCCTGTTATCTTGTCTGTCCCAGGAACATGTCTTTGATTATTCCAGAACCTGACATAGTGCCTGGTGCATAGCAAAGTGCTCAATGAATTCACTCAAGTATGTATTATGCTGAAATACTGAGGTTTAGATATCTTAAACCTTAGTATCTAAGTTGGGGCTAAATCACTGGTATGCACTTTCAATAGTGCCTAGGAAAATTATAATACTAGGAGAATTATTTAAAGCACAAATGGAAGATCAATCCAACATAAATAGGTTCAACTTCATTACAATTTAATAGAAATGTAGATTAAACAATATTAGGAGATAATTTTTGCCCATTAGATACCCAAGGATTATAAATGATTCATAATGTGCAAGGTAGGTGGATATGATGAACAGTCACAGAATGTTAAGAGTAAATGAGCACAACCTCTTTATAATACTGTCTTGCAGTAGCTATTAAAATGTTAAATGGTCATAGTTTTTGACTCAGAAATTTAACTTCTAGTTATGTATCCAATTGAAATCTACTGAGGTGTCCAGAAATATAAGTATAGGTTGTTTATTGTAGCATTGTTTTTAAAGATGGGAATTTAGATGTCACCTATATGTTCACCAGTAGATACTGCTAAAATAAATGATACTGCATCCATAGGGAGAAGTCATATATAGTTTCTAAAAATTAAGTTGAGTTATATTTAGTAGATGTTATATTTAGTAGTTAGGCTAGGCTCTAATAAATTTATAAAGCAGGCTGTAAAATAGTACATGTATCGGATGCGTCCATAAATAAATACATAGGTTGTAGTATTTATAGTATATGTGAGGTATATGTCTTTTTTAAATACTAAGTATGCATTGTAATTACTGGATAATTAGAAGATTAAGAAACAATAATACAGTGTAGACTGTATAGTTTTGTGGTGCTGTCAATTGCAAGCATGAACTGTACACTTAATTTTCCCCTTTTTTCTAAATAGAATGCCCAGTGTTTACATGGGGACATTGCACAGTCACAAAGAGAAATTACATTGAAAGGCTTCAGAGAAGGTAGTTTTAAAGTTTTGGTGGCAACCAATGTGGCTGCCCGTGGTTTGGACATTCCCGAGGTTGACCTGGTGATTCAGAGTTCTCCTCCACAGGTAGGAAATGAGATTTGATTTGGGGAAAATAAGATCAACTGTATAAATTGTTCTTTTGTGTACAAAATAGTGCTTTTGATGTGAAAAATATGTTTTTAGCCATTTTTTGTTATTGTGTTAAATTGATGAAAATCTGATGCCTTTGCTAATGATTAACTTCGTTATTTGGATTTGAGGCATGGAATCATGCAGTGGAATTATTGAAAGCTAACATATAAATAGCCCTGGAAAGAGATAGATAAAAAGGTATTAAATCCCATTTTTTTTTTTAAAGATTCATTTACTTATGCCTCCAAGAACTGGGGTACAGGCAGGGGGTGGGGTGGGGTACTGAGGGGGGTGAGAGGATTCACTAGAGACAGAGTGGGGAGCAGAACAGGCAGACCGATTGAAATACACTGCTGAGGGGAGCAATAGGGGAGATAGGAGAGGTCTGCTGTGCCATGTGGGTAGCTCCCTGGCCCACCAGGGATCAAACTTGTGCTGCAGAGGCTGCAGGTAGCTTCACAGGGCTGTGCTTAACCCCTTGTACCACCAGGGAGGCCCTAAAACATTGTTAATATTAGTAATAGGTTTGTACTATTAACATTATTATTATTTGGATGCTGTGGAATGACTGACTTGCCAGATTTTTAACAAGTATTTCCTATCTTATTTTTAGGATGTTGAGTCCTATATTCATCGCTCTGGACGCACAGGTAGAGCCGGCCGGACAGGGATTTGCATATGTTTTTATCAGCCAAGAGAAAGAGGTCAACTAAGATATGTGGAACAAAAAGCAGTAAGTAGAGTTCAATTATTTCAGGCTTATTATCTATAGTGCCTTAGAAAAGAACTCTTTTTATACTTGTCCTCACAAATAGATCTTTGTAACTTTTCTCAGTTTAAGCTGCCATTGGATGTGAAGCATGTGGAGAGCTAAATATATACTAGCTGCAAGACTTTGTGTTAATTCTGCATTTATTGTGACACAGAAAACTGACTTTCTCATTTTTCTTTTGAATTTTCTCCCTTGATACTAAAATCAAAAATGCTTTTAGTCCAGCTTTGTAAATGGTGACTGTGACATTGTCTTGTAATAGTTAAGATTATATTGCATCATGGTAAAATGGCCAGTTTCTTTAAGAAGTTACACATTTTTTTTGGTGGCCTGGAATTTTTTTTTTGGTACTATTTCACATTTTTTATAATGTGCATTTTTATGTTCTATTTCCTTGTAACATGAGATAAGATATTTAGGGGAGAAAGTCGGTAGGTATAAATAGTATCTTTTCCCTTGTTTTGAGTCAGCTTTATTTTGCAAGTGAGATTCATTGTATATTAAAGTCAATTCAGGAATTTTTTTTTTCTCCATCTAGAATTTGTAATTGATGCTTTATATAAAAAAAGTAGATCTCTTGATCTGCTAGGGATTGGAAATCTTTTTTTTTTTTAAGTCCAAGAAATGGAAATTCAACAAACTATATTAATTTAGGAGTTAATTGTAAAGACTTCCATTTTTCTTTAATGTAATTCTTTCATTTTCAGGGAATTACTTTTAAACGTGTAGGTGTTCCTTCTACAATGGATTTAGTTAAATCTAAAAGCATGGATGCCATCAGGTATGCTTTCTGACCTTGCTGAATGATTTTTTCTTTTATATTAGGCTATTCATCTTTAAGCTCTCCTAGTTCAAAAAACAGAAAATTTAGTCAGCAGTTTTATCAGCAGTTACATTAAAATGCAAAAATATTACTCTTTCTTTTCCCATTCATTCTCTTACCTTTAATTATTTCCCTTTGCCTTGACCAAGAAAATTTACTATTTTTAAACCATAGGTCTCTGGCTTCCGTTTCTTACGCTGCTGTTGATTTTTTCCGACCATCAGCTCAGAGATTGATAGAAGAGAAGGGTGCAGTGGATGCATTGGCTGCAGCATTAGCCCACATCTCTGGTGCCTCAAGTTTTGAACCACGATCTTTGATTACCTCTGATAAGGTAGAAATGTGTGAGAAAATTGTATGGGGTTGAGACAGGGAACCTTCACTTTGCACAGCACAGTTGACCCCTGCTTTATAGTCGATTCATTATGTGAGCAAATCACATCACCATGAGTCCTTCATATTAAAATATAAATCACTTTACAGTTTAATAATTCACGTTACAATTACCACCAAGTAGACCATGAGGATGGGGCATTTGAATAATTGTTAGCATATGAGCTAATCACAGGTTAATTTATTGGTTTGATCATCTTTTGTCATGGTCTAGTTTTTTTTTTTTTTTTTTTTAAAGATTTATTTTATTTATTTATTTATATAAGCACTGGGTGCAGCCAGAAGCGCAGGAGGGTGAGAGAATTCACCAGAGCCAGAGCGGGGAGCAGAGCAGGCAGAAGGACCAAAGTACACTGCTGAGGGGAGCAGCGGGCAGCAGGAGAGGTCTGCACACCATGTGGGACCCTCCTCTGGTGGCCGGGGAGCAGCCGGGGATCGAGCTGGCACTGCAGAGGTCGTGCGCAGCTTCGCAGCCCAGCGCTCAACCGCTGCGCCACCGGGGAGGCCCAGTCACAGTCTAGTTTTGTTTTGTTTTGCTTTTTCAGTGAAGTAGAGAAATGTTTTCTTTTTTGTTCTTTATGTGTACTTGTTTAACAAATGGTTGTTGAACTGCATAAAAATACTGTACTAAACTGTAAACATGGGTCCTAAAGAGTATTAAGAAGAAAATCTCAATTAAATTGAAACAAATTAAAAAAGAGCATACTGATGGTGAAAAATTAGTGAATTAATACAAGAGTTTGATTTTTCCTGTCCACTCCATTAGCAAATTCTAAGAAAATAACCTTTTCCAATTCAAGTTACTTCACTTATTTTCAGGAGCTTTTTAATAAAAAAACAAAATTCAATATTTTTGTTTTGTTGTATAAATCACAGTCTTCTATAAGCTTAGCTATATGCTGAAATTTCCAAATTATGCCACCCTAGAATGAGTGTCAATGTATTACTGCGTTCACATTCAATATTTTTATTATACAATTATATCTGTAGAAGGAATTAGTATTGTAATGTGTGCGTCTACTGTACTGTATTAACTGAAACTTAAATACCAGTATCTTTTCTTCACTTTGTAAGTTGCTGTGATACCGTGCAAACTGAGAAATAGACTCTGCAGTTAACAGTGTACCAAGCAAAATAGGATTGTCTGTATATGTGGAGGATGTGTGTGTCTCTGTGTGGGTATCTATGTGTTTTGCTAGGTTGTTAAACCATATCAGAGCAATTAGTTGCAAGTAATTCAAGATTTTGTCATTCATTGTGATATAAATGAGAGGAACACCCATCAATAATAAGTAGAGGGATGTGGGGGAAAGAGGGTGGGACAAGAGCTACTGGGAGAGGAGGAAAATAGAATTAGGGCAGGTATGCGTTAATTGAGTTATGTGGTGTAGCTTAAATGAGTACAGCTTGGGTGTCTGATGTTTTCTGCCTGGCAGGCATTAACGGGTTAGCCATATTGTCATCTTGCTGGGAGCAACTTTGTGTGTGATTCTTTGTCCCCTCTAGTTATCTTTTTGAAAAATTTAGATCCAGTTGAAGTTGATGTGTTACATTTGGTTCCTACATCTCTTTTAATCTGGAACTGTTTTCCCATCTTTTTTTACTGATTTTTTTTTTTTGAAAAGTTTAGATAAGATATCTGGTTTAGTATCTTTTTGGATTTCTTTTCTTCTTTTTTTTTTTTTTTAAATAGAGGCATGTTTTATTTATTTATTTGTTTGTTTGTTTGTTTGTTTATACATGCACTGGGTACAGTCAGAAGCGTGGGAAGGTGAGAGAATTCACCAGAGGCAGAGCGGGGAGCAGAGCAGGCAGAAGGACCGAAGTACACTGCTGAGGGGAGCAGCGGGCGGCAGGAGAGGTCTGCGCGCCATGTGGGACCCTCCTCTGGTGGCCAGGGAGCAGCCGGGGATCGAACCTGCGTCGCAGAGGCCGCGGGCAGCTTCGCAACCCAGCGCTCAACCGCTGCGCCACCGGGGAGGCCCTCTTTTCTTTTTTTTTTTTTAAAGATTTATTTATTTATTTATACAAGCACTGGGTACAGTCAGAAGCGCGGGAAGGTGAGAGAATTCACCAGAGCCAGAATGGGGAACAGAACAGGCAGACTGACGGAATACACTGCTGAGGGGAGCAGCGGGCGGCAGGAGAGGTCTGCACACCATGTGGGACCCTCGTCCGGTGGCCGGGGATGAAACCAGTGCTGCAGAGGCTGCGGGCAGCTTCGCAGCCCAGTGCTCAACCACTGCGCCACCAGGGAAGGCCCTGGATTTATTTTCTTTATGCATCATTTCACTTTTGCCTTTATTCAATCTTCAATGAACTGTAAGTGATGTCAAAGTTTGATTTTATATTCAGTTAAACAGTTTGGCAGGAATACATTTTAAGTGATACTGTACACTCCTCATAACATCAGGAGCCATTTAATGTCAGATTGTTCCAGTACTAGTATGCTTACTTTGATTACTTGTTTGAGATGGAAATTGCTTCCATTTGTAATGGTATATTTTGCTCATGTAACTAGTAAGTAATCTGTGGGGTGCTACTCAGCACTGAGCAAAAAATATTACAGATAGCAAATACCTATGCTTAACTACCCACCAGATACTTCTTAAGAAAATATTTAAACCATATTTCCTAAGAAAATGTTGAGAAACACTTTTTTTTTTTTTAAAGATTTATTTATTTATGCATACAAGAGCTGGGGTACAGGCCAGAGGTGTGGGAGGTGAGAAGATTCACCAGAGACAGAGTGGGGAACAGAACAGGCAGATAGACCAAAGTACACTGTTGAGGGGAGCAGCGGGTTAGTCAGGGGAGGTCTGCCACACCATATGGGTTGCTCCCTGGCCGGCTGGGGATTGAACTCGTGCCGTAGAGGGTGCGGACAGCTTCATAGGTTGTGTCTTTTTTTTTTTTTTTAAGATTTATTTTATTTTTATGCATACAAGAGCTGGGGTATAGGCCAGAGGTGTGTGTGGGGGGGGTAGGTGAGAGAATTTTCCAGAGACAGAATGGGGAATAGAACAGGAAAATTGACTGAAATACACTGCTGAGGGGAGCAGTAGGCGAGTCAGGAGAGGTCTGCTGCGCCATGTGGGTTGCTCCCTGTCCAAGGATCAAACTTGTGCTGCAGTGGTTGAGGTTAGCTTCATAGGTTGCATCTTCACCCCTTGTGTCATCAGGGAGGCCCCATAGGTTGTGTCTTAACACCTTGTGCCCTTAGGAGATACTTTTAGAGCCAAGAAGTATCTAAGAGGTTTTAGTCGCAACACTTATTTGATAAAAAAAAAAAAAAAAAATCCCTTTGTAGTAGATGGGTCATCCAACCTCAAATTCAGTCTCTTAGAAACTGGGTTGATAGAGGTTTGAAATTTCTTTCTTTAAGTTAAACCAAAATCCAATCTCCACCATGAATGTTCTACAGGTAGAACATTCTACTGGGTTGTCAGAGATATCTTTCTTGATCACCTTATCTAAAGAGGATAAGGTGAAGAGAGACAGGAGAGGTCTGCTGCGCCATGTGGGATTCTCGCTGGCCGGCGGGCATTGAACCAGCACTGCAGAGACTGCGGACAGCTTCACCGTGCTCCGCTCAACTGCCTGTGCCACCAGGGAGGCCCTATATTTCTTCTTCACATTGATCTGTTTGATTGTCAGTAAAGCTTTATAGAACAAATAATTTTTGCTTACATAATAGTCCTACAAGAGTTTAAAGAGGTTTATTTTTATTTTTTTACAGATTTATTTTTATTTATTTATGCATATAAGAAGTGGGGTGTAGCCAGAGGTGCCGGGGAACTACTGAAATACACTGCTGAGGGGAGCAGCGGGGGAGACAGGAGAGGTCTGCTGTGTCATGTGGGTTAGCTCCCTGGCCTGGGATCAAATCTGTGCTGCAGTAACATTTTTGCATTTTAACCCCTGCTCCACCAGGTAGTCCCCTAAAGAGGTTTATATAACCTATTTTCCTCTCCAAGTTTGCTTTGGCTTCTTCAACTTTTTCTTTTTCTTTTTTTTTTTTTTTAAAGATTTTATTTATGCATACAAGAACTGGGTTGTCAGGCCTCCCTGGTGACACAGAGGTTAAAGTCTCAGCACTATTAAGCTATTGCCAGCCACTGTGGCCTGAGTTCAACCCAAGGCCAGGGAGCTAACCCACATGGTGCAGCAGACCTCTCCTGGCTCATCCTCTTGCTCCTCTCAGCAGTGTATTTCAGTAGATCTGCCTACTCTGCTTCCCTCTCTGTCTCTGGTGAATTCTTTCACCCTATCCTGACTCCCCACACCTCTGGCCTACATCCCAGTCCTTTTCTTGTATGCATAAATAAAAATAAATTTAAAATAATGAACTGGGGTATAGGCCAGAGGTGTGGGGAGGATGAGCGGATTCACCAGAACAGAGTGAGGGAGCAGAACAGGTACATTTTTAACTCCTGTGCCACCAGGGAGACCCAAGAAGTTATTTTTTAAAACCCATATTACACTGTTGAATCAGCACATAATTAAGCCATGAAAGGCTATAGAATTGGAACTTTATTGTTCTATTGTTGTTTCCTCCACACTTTAAACCCCCAAACATAATACAACTTTTCTTCCTTAAGGGATTTGTGACCATGACTCTGGAAAGCCAGGAAGAAATACAGGATGTCAACTGTGCTTGGAAAGAACTTAACAGAAAGCTGAGCAGTAATGCTGTGTCCCAAATTACCAGAATGTGCCTCCTAAAAGGAAATATGGTATGTTTTTCTAGATTACTAAAAAGCTTTTTAGTAAGTTGCTATAAATGCTTGAAAAGACTAGACAGTTTCGGTCCTTCTTTCCTTTTTTGAAGCCCAAAACTGTAAATACTCCTTGTATTAGTTTGTTTCCAGTTGTAAGTTTGGGCAGTTATATTACATAATCCATTGCGCTAGAAAGCTGTAAAGTCATTCTGCTGAGTTGGACTATTACAATGCCCAAGTTATTTAAGTTTCTGCCTTCCATACATATGTATGGTTGTGTATGTTTATTCTCTCAGTCTAAATAACTTAAGATTACAACAGCTAAGCTGCTTTGTAATTGAGAGGACACACAAAATACTGGAAGATAATGATGTGAATTAAATAATAGTATACTACATTCATGAAATAACAAAGTTAAAACTAATTTTAGGGGCTTTGCTTTCTTCCAATGCTTTTGAGAAAATGTTACATGTATTCATCTAACTTTAGTACATTGTTTCATTCTGGCCTGGATTTTAACTCAGTTGTTTCTTAGAAATAATCTTTTTTAAAGTTTAAGAATTTGTGGCAAGTATGAGAGAAAAATAGACATTCAGAAAAAATGTGGAGGAGAGGAAAACTATAACAAGATCTTTAGGACACACTCATTACTATAACTGAGTATTAAATTAACTTTCAACTTACTGGCAACCAAGACCAAAGAGGAAACATCTTGGTTTACATTATTCTCATTATCTGATAAAGTATTTAGTTACTTTTCAGATTTAGAAAATATAATAAATAGCTACAATGTCGTGCATTTATATATATTTGCTTTTTTAATACTGTGAATAATTATAGGACACCTAAACTTCCCTCTTTTTTAGTTAAAATAAGATTACCAACAATAATTAGTATATTCATAAAAACACCAATTCATATGATTCTAAATAAAAATGTTTTTATTTTGCTTTTAGGGTGTTTGCTTTGATGTTCCCACAACTGAGTCAGAAGGGTTACAGGTATTTTAAAAATTTTATCTGTTAAATAGTTGAGTATTTCTCTAAAAGAGGGATTTAAAAAAATCCATCAAAATATCATTATCATTATGCCTGTATCAGTTAGCAGTTCTTTAAAATATTAAGTCTGCCTTATAATATTTTTATTATCATTTCAAACTTAAAAAAATAGACAACTTTACATAATGAATCTTCATGTAGTCATAAACCAGCTTCAGTAATTAACTTGTAGCCAGTTTTGTTTCATGTCTACTTCTATCTACTTCCTCACTTTCCTGTACTCTTTTAAAACATTCTGGGCATTCTATCCCTACAACGATAAATATATCTAAATATTAAGGTTACTTAAAAACAGTCATACCATAATTAAAACCCTCAAGAAAATATAATATTATCCAATTTTGTGTTTGAGTTTCTTCTATTGTCTCCTAAATATTTTTAATATAAGGTGCACACATTGTATTTTGATGTTTCTTTGTTTTGAAAAATTTTCCTTGTGTTTTATCTGTTGAATAAAGATTGCCCACTAGATTCCTAGAGTGTAGAACTTTTTGTGTCTCTGTGTATATTTATATACATATTTTGAAACAAGAATGGGAGATTTTATTTTTGTCTTTTTTAAAAAATTCAGAATATGTTGTGAACACATTTTTGTGTCAACTATACAGTGTATTTTTAATGATTCCCTGGCATTTAGCCATAGTGGTGTCCAACTTTTATTAATCAGTGTCCTATTTCCTTACATTTAGATTATTTTCAATAATGTACTATTATAAATGGGACTGCCCTGAATGTTGGTGTAACTAGCTCTTCATCCATTGCCATGTTTATCTCTTTAAGATGAAATTTTTAATATGACTGTTTGGCCAAAAGTTGTGGTGTTTTAAGGTTTGGTCATGTCTTTACAAACATGGTATGAGTATGAATGTTTGTCTCTGTCCTTTCTTACCAACAAGTTATTTCAATATTAACTTTCGTTGGCTATTCATGATCATTTAATATAGCAGGTTATGATACAATGATGCTTTTATGAGCTCCTGGTTTATCTTGTTTACCCTAGTATAAATTGTTCCAATGGCTACATTTTTTAGTGCCCTACTGATGTTGACAAATTTTTAATCTCCATCATTAGTTCTCACTTCTTTCTTCTGGACATACTTATTGAATATAGTGTAGTGATTTTATTGATTATCTGCTTTAGCTGAGAAACCAGTGCTTTCTTTTAGAATGTATACACTGAGTATAGATTTAAAATTTGGAAAATGGGTCTAAAAATTTCTTCTGAGACTGAAACTTAGGAACTTTAGGTAATGACCTTTGAATATGTTTGTTTTCTAGTTTTTGTTTCAGATACCCTGAATTTAACGGATAGATATTTTAATTAATTAATTATTATTTTTTTAATGTAAGATTTTTATTTATTTATTTATTTATTTATACAAGCACTGGGTACAGTCAGAAGCGTGGGAGGGTGAGAGAATTCACCAGAGCCAGAGCGGGGAGCAGAGCAGGCAGAAGGACCGAAGTACACTGCTGAGGGGAGCAGCGGGCGGCAGGAGAGGTCTGCGCGCCATGTGGGACCCTCCTCCGGTGGCCGGGGAGCAGCCGGGGATCGAACCGGCGCTGCAGAGGCTGCGGGCAGCTTCGCAACCCAGCGCTCAACCGCTGCGCCACCGGGGAGGCCCTTAATTAATTATTTTTTAAAGATTTACTTATTGTTATATATTAATGCATACAAGGACTGGGGTGTAGGCCAAGGTGCGGGGGTGGGTAAGAGGATTTACCATAGACAGTGGGGAGCAGAACAGGCAGACTGACTGAAATACACTGCTGAGAGGAGCAGTGGTGGAAACAGGAGAGGTCTCCTGTGCTATGTGGGTTATATCCCTGGCCCGGATCAAACTCAGTGCTGCAGTGGCTGGTGATAGCTTGACAGTGCTGAGACTTAACCCCTTGCGCCACCATGGAGGCCCCAATAATGGTTATTTTAAAAATGAGTTTCCTATACTCATGTTTTGTTTATGGTTTCTACCTTGCATTTATATTAATCCTGTAAATTTTCCCCAACAGGCAGAGTGGCATGATTCAGACTGGATACTCTCAGTGCCAGCCAAGTTACCTGAAATTGAAGAATATTATGATGGAAATACATTTAATTCCAGACAGAGGAGTGGCTGGTCAAGTGGCCGGTCAGGCCGGTCAGGCCGATCAGGTGGTCGATCTGGTGGCCGGGCAGGTAGACAGAGTCGACAGGGCAGTCGGTCAGGGAATCGGCAAGATGGTAGACGACGAAGTGGGAATAGAAATCGATCAAGAAGTGGGGGCCACAAACGGAGTTTTGACTGAATATTTGATAGTTAATCTACCAACGTGAGCTTGCCTATTTCTGCCTAATCATGTACATTATCCACCAAAAATTAGGTCATCATAGTTGAGGTATGTGTCTGCTATTTGCAAAGAAGTTGGTCGTATTTTTTTAAAAAAGTATTTCACAAGAATGGTTGTAAACAAATCTACTTATCCAGTTATACCTTTGAATAAAAAAATCCTTTTATTGTCTTTTTTTATTATGCATAAAAATCTTTTAATATTTCTTCTAAAACATGGCAGTCAAATTAATCTTTTTTTTTTTTTTTAAGATTTATTTATACAAGCACTGGGTACAGTCAGAAGCGCGGGAGGGTGAGAGAATTCAACAGAGCCAGAGCGGGTAAAAGAACAGGCAGACCGATGAAATACACTGCTGAGGGGAGCAGCGGGCGTGGCAGAAGAGGTCTGCGCGCCATGTGGGACCCTCGCCCGGTGGCCAGGGATCGAACTGGTGCTGCAGAGGCTGCGGGCACCAGGGGAGGCCCCAGTCAAATTAATCTTAATTAAGGTTACTTGCATTTTACAATATGCAGTGTAATTTTTTTTTAAGATTTATTTTTTATTTATACAATAGCTGGGGTACAGGCCAGAGGCACGGGAGGGTGAGAGGATTCACTAGAGACAGACTGGGGAGCAGAACAGGCAGACAGACTGAAAGCACTGCTTAGGGGAGCAGCGGGCGAGGCAGGAGAGGTCCGCCACCACATTAACAAGAGTACTGAGAGTAGAAGCATGTTAGCTGTGGATTCAGCAGGATAAAATAGTAGGGACAATAAACATGAAAATATTTTCCAGGAATCTGTGAACAGAGAAATAAGCGAAAGCTAGAAGTAGAAAAAGGACATGAAATTGCAGTGAGAATTTTGTGTGTGATTGGGGGGTGGGATAGTGGTGAGATGAGGGGAGCTTGAGCATGTTGGAATACTAAAATGGAAGGAACAAGAAAGGAGGGAGGAGAAGAGAATATATAATGGAGCAAGGTACCTATGAAAACTAAGGGACAAAATCGAGGGGATTTTTAGCTTTAGATGGCATAAATATATCTTAATATTTTGTCAGGAGGAAAGTATGGTATAGGTGAGTCTGCAGGCATTACTGTAAAAAGTTCTTTTTTTCCCCTGTGGTATTATTCTTGCATGGCTACTGGAATGAAGAGGACGTCACAAGCTAAAAGACCTGAGAGAGATGCTAAAATGTCAACTATAGAATAAGATCAAGCACTCAGCCAGATGACCAGCTTTGAGGGTCCAGTTGTGATTAGAAACTGCACTGGTTAGAAGAACTGAGTGATTTCCTAAAGCAATACTCAACATTCTGTTTTAGGAATGGAGATGGGAAACTTGACTATCTAGTGTAGGGGTCTTGCTTTGTGATATAAGTATTACAAAGTTAAGATGTTAAGAAATTTGGCAAGAGTGATTAAAGTAACGGTCTTTGGTGTCTAGACTGCCTAGGGATTGAAATGAAGATGGAATTGATAGGAAGAATGTAGAAGGGGCAAGGGATTGATTGTTAGTGAGGGTTGTGTGAATTTGAGATCTCAAGAGTGGGACAGTTGGGCAAAGATAAGTGCAGGGTGTAGCTCACACCTGTTTGGAGCAAAAGTGGTTTCAGTTGAGGTGGTCAAAGAACTGAGAAACCAGGTATGACATTAATGGTTTTCCTGGACAATGAATTCTCCTCAAAGAAAACAAAGCAAGACTGAGTGCCAAAATTCGTAGGTGTCAAAATACCAATGAATGATGAAAATTGGTAAGTTACTAAATAAGGAAGGGTATGGAGTGATAGTCCACATTTCTGCATAGGGAAAAGGATTTTTACACAAAAGTGAATAGTTTGCATTTGAGGTTACTAGGGTGCATGGAATGTAAAGAAGTAAGCAATGTTGAGAAATGTGTGAGAAAAATGCAGGAGGATTATCTTTCAAGAGGGGCTAGATCTCAAGTAAGCCAGGAAGCAAGGAAGAACTCTCAGTGCTATATTGAGAAAGGGAGTTTTGATTATGGGGAGTAAATCTCAGCTGACTCTTCTTGAGTAGTTGTGCGACCTGGGTTTATACCCAAGATGAAATAGGGCTTCTATTCCTACTAAGGTGCATAAGCATTAGTACTTTGGTTGGAATATGTGATGTACTTAAAATGTTCAAGGCACTGTGTTTGGGATACAGACGTGGATAAAGAATGCTCAGTCTGCTCAGCAGCTCAAAGTCTAGTGAAGTATCAATAGATGGACACAGTAAGCTAGATCCATGGCAATGACTAAGTGCAGTGATTTCAGAGCTCTGTGCAAGGGCATCTATCCCAGCCTAGGAATAGTGGAGGGGGTGGGGGGAGTACATTCAGAGAAAGATTTTGGACAATGTCTAAATATGGGTTGGCATCCAGGCAAAGGCACAGACTAGCTAATAACATGGTGTAAATGATAGTAGCCCTTTTGCTGCTGAGAGCTTCACAATGAGGAAAACAGTTGTGAAACAAGGCCAGAGTCCTATCTAGGAAGGCATGTAGTCATGTTTTTGAACAGCTATCGAAGAGTTTCAGGAAATAGTGAAAAAGATAAGTGTAGGTAAACACCAGTAAAGGGGAAGGATGGATTATACGTGTATACTTGCTTAAAGGCTGACTTATTAGAAAGAAAAGCGGGCTAAGTCCTAAAGAAGATTAAATAGTAACTTTTCATATTTTGGAATGAGTGGGGCACAAGACATACTATCACCAAGTTTTCAGCTTGGACTACATTAGGTCACTTATTTTGACTCTGCTCCTTCCTCATGGAGCCACCTTTTGGCTTCAGAGCTTCCTCTTTGGTACTCTGTTCCCTAGTGTGGTCACTTAGCAGCTATTTGAACTTGAGTCCATTACCTTGACCTTCAGATTCTGAGTTTCTAAATTAGATATGTTTATTTCCTTCAGCATTAGAAATTTGAATAATACACATTAGGTATGAATGTCTGAGAGTCCTCACATTGTTTTTATTTTGTGTATTTTGGGGGTAGTAGTGAACAGTTCTTTAATCATCGATACTAGATGTGAATGGAAGGTTTGCAAGCATGAATATAATCAATTAACAAAATGCTTAACATCTGGAATTTCAGTGTACCATGGACTTCGGAGTATAAGGGAAGGCCCATTTTGGGCCTCAAGGAACATGCAGTCTGGTTGATAAACCACAAAACTATGTGATACTACTCAGATTCTTTTCTTAAAATTAGTAATGTCAATTGTTGAAAATTTGAAAAAATAGAGAAGCAAATGGAAGAAAGTAAAAACCATCCATAATCATATCACTCAGAGATAATTGCTAACATTTTAATGTGTAGACTTTTGAATCCACTGTGTATGTGCTTGTATGTATACATTACTTTTTGAAATAGAAATTCTCCCCTTAATTTTATGAAAATCATCTCCATCAGAGGAAGATGGCCTGGCAGAATAAATTTATTCAAGCAGAACTTCACATTTCCTATCAAATGTGTATATGACCTATTTCTTTTACTTATTATATTTTACCCTGATGAATACATTCAATACAGTAATTTGGCCACCTCTGAGCCAAAAAGGACATTTTACATGTTTCCTCTTGTAATTTTGTGTTTTTGCCTATATGCTAGTATGTTACTAAGGAACTTTCGAACTTTATATAAGCCCTGACAAGAATTTTCTGTTTAGAAGTAGTCTGGACTTACTCTTGTTGAAATCTGGGAATAACGAATGTC
Source organism: Talpa europaea (assembly GCF_964194135.1). NCBI lineage: Eukaryota > Metazoa > Chordata > Mammalia > Eulipotyphla > Talpidae > Talpa > Talpa europaea. Next base: position 44,953,306 of record NC_140077.1, on the reverse strand, counting down.
CAAATATCATGTTTACAGCAATATCATGTAGAGTGGTATCACAAAGTTTTGTAGTTTATCGATCAGACTGCATGGTCCTTGAAGCTTAGGCTGGGCCTTTCCCTTATACCCTGAGGTCCATAATACAGGCTGAAATTCCAAATGATAACATTTTGTTAGACAGTTGATTGTGTTCAATCTTCCACCCTTTTCTTTCACATCTAATACCACAATGACTGAACTGGTTTTCCGCTTGGGCACGTAATTAAAATTTACTTCAAGGGGTTCTTTCCCCACCTCACCCTCCAAGGCATTTTAATCATCAATTTACATTTAGTTAAAGACACTGAAAATTTAAGTATAAAATTTAAGTATAAAATTTAAGTATACAGAAATGGATAAATCTGGGCTCAAGAATATCACAATGGGGCCTTCCTGGTGGCCCCATTGGGGTTAAGGGATTAAGTCTCAGCACTATGAAGCTATCGGCCAGCCACTACAGCACCTGCTGCAGCACGAGTTTTGTCCCTGGCCAGGGAGGTGACCCACATGGCGCAGCAGACCTCTCCTGTCTCGCCCTCTCTCCCACTGCACCCCTCATCAGTGTATTTCAATAAATCAGCATGTTGTGTTCCCCACTCACGTCTCTGGTGAATCTTCTCGTCCCTGCCCCCCTGCACTTCAGGTCTATACCTTGTATGCATAAATAAATATTTTAAAAAGTCACAGTGAACACTCGTCTATCTTCCACTAGTTTTTACAGAACTCCTTTTATAGAGACAAGGCTTGTGTATTGTCTGTTCCTGAATTCAAGTCATGTTTCCCACATGGTAAATGTTCAGTGATTATTTGACCAGTGCAGGCATTAATGACCAGATTTGAATGAATTCCAGTTCTTATCTAGGCTGGTGAGTCTGGGCTTCTTTCAGTGTCCACGTTTCCACAGGGCGATTAAGTGCGTATTTCGGGCCTCCCTGGTGGCGCAAGAGGTTAAGCATCGCACTATGAAGCAATCCGCAGCCTCTGCAGCACTAGTTCGATCCCCAGCCGGCCAGGGAGCAGCCCACATGGCGCGGCAGACCTCTCCTGTTTCGCCCGCTGCTTCCCTTAGCTCGTCTGCGTGTTCTGTTCCCCACTCTGCCTCTGGTGAATCCTCTCACTCCCCGCATCTCTGGCCTGTGCCCCAGCTCTTGTATACGTAAGTAAATCTTTTTAAAAAAAAAATACATATTTCACGCATCTGGACGTGAAAAGAAACTTGCAAATTCGAGCAATCTAAAACAAGGAATAAGTACCATTCAATAGCAACTATCTTCCTTTATCAGAGAGGGACTAGAGAGAATCTGAGCAGCATCTGCACGAGAATACAAAGTCATTTTTTCCAGTTCTCTCCTCCAGTCTACGGAGCCTTCTACAACAGTTTAGACACCGCAAACTCACTGGCCAGCTGGAGCCGCAGGTGCTTGGGACTACCACGTGGGACTCGGCAGCCCGGCACTTCCTGCTTCCGCAGGAAATACTGGGCTGCAGGAAATGACGACAGCTGGGTGGAGGTAGTTCTGTCTCTTCCTCTCCACGCGGTGGACGAGACCGGTCGGTCTGCACCGTTTGTGTCGAGTGATGCCCGGGAAACTCCTAAGCGACGCGGATTTGGAATCAGGCATGGCCATGGGAAAAGCGGAGAAGCCACGAAAGCAAAACGAGAAGGTGCTGCCCAGGGCCGGGGCGCCTGCGGCTGAGGGCGGCGGGTACGGGGGCTCGGGTCCGGGAGTGCGCGACGCGACCTGGCTGGTCCGGAGACCCGCGGGCGCCCAGCCTGGGGCGCCGGTGAGTGGTGCTCACCGCGGCGGGGTGGGGGGCGTGGGGGGTCCTTGCCTGCCCCACCGGCCGGCGCCGAAACGCGCCGGGAGCTCGAACGAGAGGCCGGAGCGGGTCGGAACTGGAGGGCCGGGGCCCCACGTGGTCCCGGAGCCCGGCGTCCCGCACCCGGCGCGCAGAGTTGAACGTTCCGGGTTAGGCCCTGAGTTGCTGGCGCGGCCGCTGCTCGGGGCGTGCGCGTGCGCGGAGGGGATTGCCGGGCGCGGCGAGGTAGAAACCCGGGTTTGCGTGAGGCCAGCGGGGCCGTGGCCTGTGCGCCCACGTGGGCGGCCCCTGCAGTCACAGTCCTTTTCACTACAGAAGGACCCTTTGGTTTCCGGTAAGGAGCCCTTAGAAGATGCAGTAGTTAGTAACTCAGTTCTTGTTCATGTGTATTGACTAGATATCCCATGGAAATGTAAAGACGTGTGTGGCTAACTGTACATTTTATTTTTTATATATGTCAGCAGTGTGCAGTAGCTTTGTTCCTTTAATAGCTGTCTGCCATGCTGTTACTTGCTTTGATAGTGTTTGTACACTTCATTTTCATTGCTTTTCAAATTTTCGTTTCATTTCAAATTTTTAATTTTTTTTTTTTTTTTGGATGGGGACCTCTTACAGTAGCATTATTTTGGCGTTCTATGGTGCCAAGGAACACAGACTTGTCTTCACAGATAGGGAGGAAGTGGTGCTGGTTTACCTGCTCTGCATCAGTTCAGTTAGTGTTTAAGATAGGAGATGCTCAGTGTGTAAGTTCGCAGGGATGTTAACAAACTCAGTTACATTCCAAGACACTATGGGTGTGGGAAATTCATTTATTTGGTGGACGCAAGGGGTGAAAGAACTGAAGGTTCTTGTGCATGAAGACAAGATTATTTTTTGGGCATCTGAAGGATTGTTATTTGAGGGAGAGAAACCTTCATCCATGATTTGAAAGCAGAGGCCAGACCTGAGGTTTCAGAAATACAGATTGAAGCTCAGTGTCATAATCTCCATAGTGAGGGAGTTGGCCTGTGTCTTTGCCCGAGAGGTTTTAAGCGGCTACAACACATTTCTAGTTGTTTTCAGTAATACTAGGTATTTCACTGATATGAAAAGGGGGAGAAATTCTACCCGAATTTTGGGTAGAAACATAGTTTTAATTTTGAGGTTTCACCCATTCCATTTCCTTGTAACTTGCAATTTTCCCATCCCTACACTTCCTCCCTCCCCTTTAAAATACACACGTTTGTGCAGAACACAGGGTGATTGTAGGTTTTTATAGCTCTGTTAGTTCATAAAGTGTATCTATATAAATATATTTGTGCTGGTAAGATAGGGCAGCTTTTATGAGTCCCTGTTTGACCTGTTGGGAAGTCTAACAGAAAGAAAAATCTTACCCATCTGTGAAGGGGAATCATGGCCTTCTACTCAATCAAAATTAAAGTGATTGCTTTCTGTAGTAGTATTTAGTTTAGAGCTTCTGGGAATGTCCCCTGAGCCATCCCAGTGTGAATTGAATAGTTAACAAGAGGTATTCTCTTCCAAGCTAAGGAAATTGATACATGCTTACCTGCAAGTAGCTACATGGTACTGAAAATCATGCTCATTGTTTTTTGCTTTTTTGCTAGGTGAAAGTGCAAATGTTAAAAATGGTCCACCATTCATTGTGTTCGTCATAATGTAATCTTGAAACAATCGAAAATTGATGTATTATACAAATTGTTTTTATTTTTTTTAGAGAGGTAGAAAAGAGAAGCCAAAATCTAATAAGACTGAAGAGGCAGCAGATAAAAAGGAAGAAACTATTTCCCCCAAAGCTAAAAAAGTTAAAAAGAAAACAGAACCTTCTGAGGTTGACATGAGTCCCCTTAAACCCCAAAAGGCAGTAAAGAAAGAGGAGCCTTCTCAGGAAGACATTATTTCTCCTAAAACCAAAAGTGTGAAAAAGAAAAAGGAGCCCCTTGAAAAGAATGTTGTTTCTCCTAAAGCCAAAAAGATGAAAAATGAGGAGATTTCTGAAGAAGAAATAGGTGCTCCTAAACCCAAGAAGATGAAGAAAGAAAAGGAAATGAATGGAGAAGTTGGGGAGAAAAATCCTAAAGTGAAGAATGGAGAAATTGGGGGGAAAAATCTCAAACTGAAGAATGGACTCTCTCATTCTGAACCTGACACAAACGCCAGCGAAGAAAGTAACAGTGAGTTAGAGCAGGTAAAGTTGCATCATAATATGTAGACTGTATCATTCTTTCTATTTCAAATAACTAGGTAATCATTCATATGCTATTTAATAATTAGAAAAAATTTGATGTGTTAGCACTTTGAGGGGTTGGGTCCCTTGTGCCGAAGGGTGAGACTTCATTTTAAAAAGGCAGTGTCTGAATGCCTCCTTTGCATATAAGCAGATGTGTTGCTAAGCTTCACAAAAGTCTTCACTCCTGGTTTGTTTATTAGCAAGTCAGAAATCACTAGGAGTGGGGATATATATATATATATATATATATATATATATATATATATATATTTTAAAGATTTATTTATGTATCCAAGAACTGGGGTACAAGCCAGAGGTGTGGGGGTTGAGAGGATCCACCAGAGACAGTTGGGAGCAGAACAGGCAGATTAACTAAAATACACTGCTGAGGGGAGCAGCGGGCGACACAGGAGATGTCTGCTGTGCCATGTGGGTCACCTCCCTGGTCGGGGATCGAACTCATGCTGCAGTGACTGTGGAGGATAGCTTCACAGTGCTGCGTCTTAAACCCTTGTGCCACCAGGGAGGCCCCAGAGTGGGGCTCTAGTTACACAGAAAGTTCTAGCTTCTGTCTGAGGGATTTCATCAATCATAATTAAGTAGAACCATTGAAAAAGTGTCTGATTGCCTAAATTTTCTTCTTTTGACCAGCATGATTGAATGCCCACTTGAAAGCTAATTCTGTTTCCTTTTAAGATACTCAATAATCAAAGAAAGTCCTAATTTTACTAAGTTATTTTGTTTTCTCTGTATGATGTGGTCAACATTTAGACACTTTTTCCCTGATATAAAAATACTTGATCTAGAGAATTTATAAAATGTAGAAATTTACCAAAAAGTATTTCAGTAGTCATTCAGTAAACAATAGGTACTTTTCAGGCACAGGATAACCTACTGTTGAATTTTGTTGTTTCTTTATATTAACTTTTATACATTCAACTGTTATTTTTTAATCAGATTAGGATGTACTATGTACAATTTTGCATCTTAACTTTTCTGTTTGTATACAAGCAATTTTCTGCACTTTCAAGTATTAAATATTTTTAATGGCTACATAATCCATCTCATATCTGTGTTTTGAAATCTAATTATTCCTTTGTTGGGCATTCAGCTTTTTTGTTGTCAAATAAAGTCACTGTATCCACTTTGTCATACATCTTTAGTTTTTTTGGATGAATGTGAGAGATGTTGCTATGGAAGAGGGTTAATGACCCATTTAACATTATTTTGTTAGTATGAAAAGACTCTGATACAGTTCTTAGTTGAGATTGAATCTGCCTCATTAGCCACATGTAGGATGTACACAGTATGTATGCAGTATATATTTGTTACACGTTTTTCTTTTGTTAGGACTTTCTAGATTATCATGATTTATTTCCTTTGTAGAGGATCTTGATTTTCACCTACCAAGGTTTTTGTGTGTTATGGGTTGATTGAGATGTTTTAGAATACAGAAGTCTTCTCTGTATTATCCTGTAGGAGCAGTTATTGATATCTTTCTGTGGCCCTTTACTTGATAGGAAGTACCTGTGGAGCAAAAAGAAGGAGCATTTTCTAATTTTCCCATATCTGAAGAGACTATTAAGCTTCTCAAAGGTAATATTCTTGGAAATACTGTATAACAGTAAAACTTTACTTGTAAGAACTGTGCTATTTTTGTTAGGACGAACTAGGACATGTTCTTATGGTATGACAATAGATGCATCCATATAATGAAATATTCCTGTAAGTTTAGCATGGCATTGTCCTAGTGACATAGCCTATGCTGTCTCTTAACCAATGGATTACTGTTTATTCAGTACAAGGTGTATATTCAGAAGTATAATGACTGACAGTGAAATTGAATTTTTGATGTCATGGTAATATTTTCTTTTTTATTCTCTATTACTTCTTTATTTATGTATGTATTTATTTATTTATTTATTTATTAATTAATTAATACAAGCACTGGGTACAGTCAGAAGCGCGGGAGGGTGAGAGAATTCACCAGAGCCAGAGCAGGGAGCAGAGCAGGCAGAAGGACCGAAGTACACTGCTGAGGGGAGCAGCGGGCGGCAGGAGAGGTCTGCACACCAGGTGGGACCCTCCTCCGGTGGCCAGGGAGCAGCCGGGGATCGAACCGGCGCTGCAGAGGCTGCGGGCAGCTTCGCAACCCAGCGCTCAACTGCTGCGCCACCGGGGAGGCCCTATTCTCTATTACTTCTTAAGCCATATTGAGGTTAATGTGATAATAGCCTGAGTCAGAACTCATTTTAGCAGTGTGCCTGTGAACAAACCTAGGTAGTCACAAATGCTCACAGAAGCTTGACAGGTGTTTTGAATCAGGTGTACCACATCTGATTCTGGACTGCAAAGCCCCTGATATGTGCAGTCTGTGAATAAGATTTCATGACAAGTGACTTAATCCTTAATATATACTATAATTTGGTGTTTTATATATTGTTATCATTTAGTTGAGAAAAATCTTCACTAGTAGAATATATTTAAACCTGACTTTGTAGATGTTGACCAGAAGTAAGATAGAATTCCTTAATTGTTCAGGACTTGAAGCTTGGGTACGCTTTAGTCCTGCCTGGTGTTTTATGAACTGCAACGTCAGGTAACATGGTTAATTTTTTCATAGCCCGTGGGGTGACCTACCTGTTTCCTATACAAGCAAAGACATTTCACCATGTCTACAGTGGGAAGGACTTAATTGCACAGGCACGGACAGGAACTGGGAAGACATTCTCCTTTGCCATCCCTTTGATTGAGAAACTTTTAGGAGAAGTGCAAGACCGGAAGAGAGGACGTGCCCCTCAGGTAACTATCTTAAGCACCTGTGACAATGGACTTCAGATCCACATAGGGAAAAAAGCCTTTTAGGCATTGTTTCCATGCTCTATTTTTTATTTGGTTCTCCTTAAAATTTTTTTTTAAATTCTAGTTCTTTATCTGAAGGTGACCAGGATAATTCTCTTAACTATTGGCCACAAACTATATGTGTAAATATTATCATCTGTCTCAATTTTGTGATCATTTATATTAATGTTCGTCTTGTACCTTCAAACTGTTATATGTCTCTGGGGCTCACTGCTTTGGTAGTTGTCTTTTGACTACTTTTGCATAGATGGGGAAACATTTTTAGAAAAGATGCATGAATAGAAGGGGAGGTTCCAAGAGGTGAAGCCCCCTTTTTGGAAGGGTACCCATTGGGCAATATCTGAAGAATCTGGCATTTGACAAACCTTATCCTCCCTAAAATGTCCATGTTGTCGACCTTGCCTGTGGGTTCTTACACTTGACTTTCTAGTCACACCTTGTTTACTGGCCCTCCCTTGTCCATTTTCCCTCTCATTAAATACAGCAATAAACAAATCAATAATTGTAATACCTGGAATAGTGCCTGGCACATATTAGATGATCAGATTGATTGATTAGGCACACATTAGATGATCAGATTGATTGATTGATTGATTGAATAGATTGATTAGGTGGTGGTTGCTCCTAAACCTCATTTGTTCTACGCTACCACTTCACCTGAGAATCTGTAGTAGTTTCTGTTGGTGTGTCCTCTTGGATCAAACTTAGACTGTTCTAGGATTCAAAGCCTCTCACCATTTTGTCCTTCCCTTATCTTTGTATTTCACAGTGACCATAGTGTAGAGGTTCAGACAGGATTTGGAGCCTAACTTAAGTCTGGGTTTTGCCTTTTAGGCCTTTTGGTTTTAGACTTTTGTCATGTGCTATTACAGGTATGACAAAGCAATTGTAGGTATTGTATTAGTCATCTTCTGGTACTTAGAAGGTTATATATTAAACATTTAGTAGAACCTGAGATAACACTAAAAGCTCAAATACTAACATTATCACCAGCAATGTCACTTCTTACTCAAGTAGTTTCTTTCCTGGAATGCTGTTTATTAATGGCTAGTAAGTAGTTCCATACAACTTTTCTTGGTCCCTCAGCTTGCTTCACTCAACCTCCTAGAGCACCATATATTTGGCCCCTGCTTCTGTTCTTTTTTTTTTTTTTTCCCTTAAAGGTTTATTTATTTATTTATACAAGCACTGGGTACATTCAGAAGCGCGGGAGGGTGAGGGAATTCACCAGAGCCAGAGCGGGGAACAGAACAGGCAGACTGACGAAATACACTGCTGAGGGGAGCAGCAGGCGCGGCAGGAGAGGTCTGTCGTGCCATGTGGAACCCTCTCCGGCAGCCGGGGATTGAACCGGCATTGCAGAAGCTGCAGGCAGCTTCGCAGCCCAGCACTTAACCCGCCACGCCACTAGGGGAGGCCCCTGCTTCTGTTCTTATTGGTAAGGATCACTTGCTTTTCTTGAGACTTGTCAGGAGCTATATAGTATTCTCACATACAATACAGTGCAAAGTATATAATAGATGGTTTGAAAGTACTGGTGGGCTGATTTGAACCTCCTAATGAATTTCAAATTTGTTAAGAAACAAATTGCATAATGTGTTCAATTTAATTATTAATTCATTTTTTTCAGGTACTGGTTCTTGCACCCACAAGGGAGTTGGCAAATCAAGTAAGCAGAGACTTTAGTGACATCACAAAAAAGTTGGCAGTGGCTTGTTTTTATGGCGGAACTCCCTATGGAGGTCAAAGTAAGTAAATCCAAAATAGAGAGGGAGGGGAAATGGTATCCATTATCGAATGTCCTGATTGTATTTCATCTGTTCTGTCATCTGGTTTAGTCATTTATGGTGGTTTTCCTCTGTCAAGGACCTAGACTCTGCCTCTCTTGGCATCCCTGCTTTCTTGCTATAGGAAATCTTTCCCCAAGGGCCACATGTTTCTTCCCAGGCATAGTATTACATTACTTTGCAGTTCAAGACCTTTAAGCTTTATTATGCAGATCAACATAGGAAGGGATTTAAGACATTAACAGTGTTTTAGCGTTGGCACACAAGGCATGTGATTATTTCCAGCTGTGGTGGAAATAATTGCTTTTTTTTTCCCCTGCACTTTAGTCACTCATGTATAAAGTAGGGTTAGTAAATTGATCTGCAGGTATGTTGTGGGGAATTAATTAGATAATGTAAGGTAAGTAGTGTGATTCCCAGATTGTAATAGCAGCTCACCAAAAAACTGCATTATTGCCTTATTTACCTCAGTTATATTGAACTCCACTTTTCTAAACACTTCTATACCTTGGGATGCTTACCCTTTTATCTCATTCTCTGTTAAAAGAAAGTTACTATTTCTGTAAGATTCTGATTCTCATTCGTCTATGAAACCTTGACACTTTCCACCAGCCAAGGAGTCACTTCTTTCTTGGTGCTACCATCACTCCATTTGTGCATCTCTCTGTTATGTCATAAAATACACTTGATTATCACTTGTTAAGTGTTTCCGCCACTAGATTAAGTGGTGGCTTTTCACTTCAGTATATTGCACATTTCTTGGTATTTGTAGTTAATATGTATTTTAGAATAAAAAATATAATTGGTACCCCAGCTGTTAAAATGGACTAATAACCCAGCGTGTTTTATTGGTGTCCTTTATAGTTGAGCGCATGCGGAATGGAATTGATATCTTGGTTGGGACACCAGGTCGTATCAAAGACCATCTGCAGAATGGCAAGCTGGATCTCACCAAACTTAAGCATGTTGTCCTGGATGAAGTTGACCAGATGTTGGATATGGGGTTTGCTGATCAAGTGGAAGAGATTTTATGTGTGGCGTATAAAAAAGGTAAACTCCAAATTCAGGGAACTGATAAAAGGGAGTATAAAATGGGTGATGATTTACTGGCCTTCTGTAAGTTAAGGGGAGGTGGCTTATTTTGTTTAGAACTTGAATTAAGGGAAGGAAAAAAAACATGATTTATTGTTTGACTACAATGGGGAAAATTTGGGGAAGTAAAAGAAGAAAATTCATATTCTGCTACCTTGGTGTACTTGGCTTTTGGGTTTTTGGCCTTTTTCTTGCTGTCTTTGTGCTATTGTGTGTGTGTGTGTGTGTGTGTGTTAATTATAATCTCACTGTACATCTACAAGTTTGGCTTAATACTCCATGCTAATAACTCCATCTGTATAACTTAATTTTTACATAAAAGAAATTTCTATCCTTACATTTTTATGCAGATAGTTTTCTTCTCATCTTATTACTTGGAATTCTTCAGAATAGATTGCCAGAAGTGAAATTACTGAGTTGAGAAGTGTAAACAGTTCATGAACCCTCTATATATGTTGTCAGGTTGCTCTCTGAAAGGGTTCTACCAGCTGACACTACCATTTGAACATCCAATAAATAGTATTTGACAAGCAGACCAAAAATTAAAAATCAGGGTTGGAAAACTTTTAATACCTGACCTCAAAGAATGAATAGACTGGAATTCTAAACTCTAAATACTGAGGAAATACTAGAGAGTATAGATGAGTGTAGTCTGCCCTTGTGCTTGTTATCAGTTATTTGCTTAGTGATCTAAACTGGTTGGTTACTGGGCTGGATAAATTGTTTTCCAGTTGGTAGGTCTTATAATGGACAGCTTTCCCTCATGGTACATAAAGACCAGTGGTCACGAAGCAAAATAAGTTTAAAATGCTTTCACTATTTCCAGAATTCTTTTCATAACTTATTTCAGCAACATTTCTTTGTCTGCTGGGAACCTCTGCGTATTTCACTTTTGTGTTCTCAATGCCTGGCTTCACTTCACATGGTTGCTGTAGAATGTTGATGGAGCCTGGAAGAATTGAGTGAGATAGAATACTGTGTGGTCTCGGTTGGGTTATTCATGCTGACTTTTTCTTCTCCCCACCCCTCCCAAAGATTCAGAAGACAATCCCCAAACGTTGCTTTTTTCTGCAACTTGCCCTCATTGGGTTTATAATGTTGCTAAGAAATATATGAAAACTACATATGAACAGGTGGACCTGATTGGTAAAAAGACTCAGAAAGCGGCAATAACTGTGGAGGTAAATGATTCATTTAGTTGCTGGCATTAGTAATGAATTGTGTATCATTTTTTTCTTTTCCCTTTTGGAAAGTATTAAGACTGGCAAATATAAACTCCTTTTTGGATGGATGCTAGATCCATGTAAAAAATAAAGATAAATTTCTGTAAGAGTGGTATAGGTTATGTGTTTTCTTAATTTTATCTTCTGGTAGCCTGATTTCAGAATCTTTGGGATCTAAATCAGTGTGAATTATGTCACAGCAGAAAGAAATTATGCCTGGATTTTAAACCCTAGAGGGCAGCAGAGAAATCTAGTGTTTGTGTTGAGTATATTTTCATCTTAGCGTTTGGTACCTAGACGAATTATTTTCACCCAAGGAATGGACCTGTACAGGAACTGACCAAAACTGGTTGCATTTTTAAATGGACAAAAGGATAGAACATATAGAATATTTTCTCCTGTCAGTTATTTGTTTTCCTGTAGGAATCTAGGCAGTGACATTTTTTTCCTTACATTTCCCTGACTAAGTCAGAAAATACATAAAGAAGCCAAATGCTCTTTGGAGAAAGGGGAAAAACTTTCTGCTTTAATGATTTACTTGTTTTCTCTAAACAGTGGTGGCAGTGGTCTGTTCTTATCAGGCTTAAACATTTGCTTCCAAATCTAAAACTATTAGGATTGTGCCTATGATTGGTTCCAGTGAGACTTTATTAATCTTTTTTTTCTCTTTCATAAGCATCTGGCTATCAAGTGCCACTGGACTCAAAGGGCAGCAGTTATTGGGGACGTGATTCGAGTGTATAGTGGTTTTAATGGACGCACTATTGTCTTCAGTGAAACCAAGAAGGAAGCGCAGGAATTGTCACAGAATACATCCATAAAGCAGGTTGGTCCTTTTCCCTTCGTTTTTGGAAGAAGTATCTTTCAGCTAATAGAATTTACATGTTAGACCTAATCTGCCAGTCTCATCTCATAGATGAGGGAAGGTTGCTCAACCCCAGGGTTATACTGACAAAGTAGATCCTGGTCACTCTTATCTGGTATTCTTTATCTTGTAAGTATTATTGGATACAGTTTAATGATTAGGGATTGGAAGTAATTTTGAGGCTTATCTATTCAAAGCACATGTTAACCTTTTTGTATTATTTTCAGCAGCAGTGTCACCAAAATAATGAATCTTTTAGTGGTCTTATTGGTGAGTTTAAAAGTACTTTATGTTGGATCTGGTGTTCTTAGGCCAGTTTATTTCTTTGACAGGATGCCCAATCGTTACATGGAGACATTCCACAGAAGCAAAGAGAAATCACCCTGAAAGGTTTTAGAAATGGTAATTTTGGTGTTTTGGTTGCAACCAATGTTGCTGCACGTGGATTAGATATCCCTGAGGTTGACCTGGTTATACAGAGTTCTCCACCAAAGGTAAGTATTTCATACTTTTATTTTGTTGTTTCCTTTGGATACTAAAGCAAATTGGAAGTTGTATTGGTTATGTTCATTTAATTGGTAATAGCTAATCCTTGGTGCTAGGGATGCTAAGAGTGATTTTTAAGATGAGCCTGCCATGAAGCTCTTCCCTCAGAACTCACAAGTGAGTGGAAATGTGGTCAGTGTCCAGAAGTTACAAAAATGGTTTCTGGATAGAGGAGAGTCCTGGGGGCTTCATAGAGGTAGTACAATTTTGAACCCGACTTTGAAGATGGGTAGAACTTAGATGGTATAGGATAGGTAAACTCATGAGCTAGAGGGGGAAAAGGTCTGTACTTAACAATTTCTGTGGTTAAAACTGCTTGGTGAAGGAACCTTTCAGGAAGAACCCCGCAGCATAGTTCATATGTTATGGACAGTTCTTCAGGCAAATTAAAGTTGGTCTGAATGGAGCTTGTTTCCATTATTTTAAGAGACCCCTTAACTTTCTCCCCCAGTACTGAATTCCCCAGGATTAAAGACTGTTTACAGTGTTAGGAAAAATACTTGATTACTGTGAAGTCACCAATTCTTAATAAAGGAAGTCCCATAAGTGTGACATAAACATTGTTTAAATGAGCCTGGGTGGCTAGTGCTGTGTGGTATGATGGCCATAGCCTTGTGAATTGCAGCTTCTCTGATATGACATGTGTGCTGTAAGTGTAACATACACGTGGGATTTATAAAAAAAAAATTTTTATTATGCACACTGGATTTTGAAGACTTGAATGTAAGGTACCTCTGATAATTTGTTTTATATGGATAGTTGACTGAAATGATAACTTGGGTATATTGAGTTAAAATAGGTTATTCAATTCACTTTTTTTAGCTGGTTCTTAGGAAATTGGAGGTTGAAATTATATATAGCTCTATTAGAAATCAAAATATATAGATAATGCTTTCTGCAGTTCCCCCCCCCATCATTCTAGAAGTTTTTAAAAATTATCTTAGCTTTTATTTTTTTTAAAAGATATATTTTTATTTATTTATGCATACAAGATCAGGGATCTAAGCCAGAGGTGTGGGGGTGAAACGATTCATCAGAGACAGTGGGGAGCACAATAGGTAGATCTACTGAAATACACTGCTGAGGGGAGTAGCTGGCGGTGAGTTAGGAGAGATCTGCTGCACCATGTGGGTTAGCTCCTTGGCCAGGGATCAAGCTTGCGCTGCTGTGGCTAGCGATAGCTTGATAGCGCTGAGACTTAACCCTTTGTGCCACCAGGGAGGTCTTATCTTAGCTTTCAAATTTAAATTTAAGTTCTAAAGATAAATTAAGTTCTAAAGATAAATTGAAATGCTAAGGCACATACCTTGTGTGTGTGACCCTCTCATTTGGCCTCTTCATAGACTACTGGGGTCTTGTCTCTTTTGTCCCACTGTGTCATTCTTGTATTTTTACTTTAATAGGATGTGGAGTCTTACATTCATCGTTCTGGGCGAACAGGGAGAGCTGGAAGAACAGGTGTTTGCATCTGTTTTTATCAGAACAAAGAAGAATATCAGTTAACACAAGTGGAGCAAAAAGCGGTAAAACAATTTTCTTAGCCATTAACAGATACTGAGTTCAGAACTACTCTTTAGTTTTTGTTTTTCATGTTTTTGTTTTTGTTTTAAGATTTATTTTATTTAATTATGCATGCAAGAGCTGGGATGTAGGCCAGAGGTGCAGGGGGTGGAGGGATTCACCAGAGACAGAGCAGGGAGCAGAACAGGCAGAGCTACTGAAATACACTTCTGAGGGGAGCAGGGGGCAAGATAGGAGAGTTCTGCTGCGCCATGTGGGTAGCTCCCTGGCTGGGGATTGAACTCATGCTGCAGTGGCTGCTGATAACTTGATAGTGCTGAGACTTACTCTTTGTGCCACCAGGGAGGCCCCCAGTCTTTAATTTTTGAAATCAGTTTTTATTTACTTTTATTTCTATGATGTGGCCATGAGTAAAAAAGCTTGTTTGTTAGAGACATGTTATTTTATATATTGTCTTATGACATAAAACCCAAACCTTTGCATTTGAAAGCAGTGGGTTTGTTTTTTTTTTTTTTTTTCCATATTTACAGTTGCAATGAGTGTTTTAGGCTTGAAAGGTAGTGTTTTTATTCATTCATTCATTCATTCATTTATTTATACAAGTACTGGGTACAGTCAGAAGCGTGGGAGGGTGAGAGAATTCACCAGAGCCAGAGGGGAGAGCAGAGCAGGCAGACTGATGAAGTACACTGCTGAGGGAAGCAGTGGGCAGCAGGAGAGGTCTGCGCGCCATGTGGGACCCTCGCCCTGTGGGCGGGGATTGAACCGGTGCTGCAGGGATCGAACCAGTGCTGCAGAGGCTGCGGGCAGCTTCGCAACCCAGCCCTCAACCGCTGCGCCACCGCCACCGGGGAGGCCCTTGAAAGTTAGTTTTCAAAGAATGTAAATGAACACACCAGAAATATTCTAAGCATGGATTAAGAGGTTATCAGAAGTGTTCAAAAACCAAAAGGACACCAGTAGGTCAAAAGGATAAATTTGAAAATAGGAGGGAAGAAACTAAATTTCCTTACAGAATTATTTTGTAAGGAAATTCTTATGTAGATAAGAGTTCCTCCCATGAGAGGTAGAGGTCATTCTCCCTCTCCTCTTGACTGGGTAGCACTTAATGACTTGCTTGCAAAGAACAGCAGAGGGTGGGGTGTGGTCAAGTCTTTATAGTGTGGATAACAGAAGAGTGCTACCTGCCAGTAATTGTGGTAAACATCAATGATGAGCCCCTGATAAAATATTGTGAGATGGCACTCATTGCTGGTCTTTCCCCCCCAAACCCATAACTCCCTTGTAAACATTTGACAACATCAGGCATCCTCAAGTTAAGGGACATTCTACAGAATACTTGACCTGGCACTCCTTAGAGTTACCAAGATCGTGAAAAAGAAAAGTAGAAACTGTCACAGATCACATGAAAATAAGAAGACATGATGATGATTTGTAGTGTGGATTGGATATTGGAACAAGAGAAGGATATTAGAAATTCAAACTAGTGATACTCGAATGAATTTGAGCTCAGTTTATAATAATGTAACAATGCTGTTTTTTTGGTTGCAGGAAAGTATATACTCAAGTACTAACAATAGGAAGTCTTGGTGCATGGTATACAGGAAATCTAAAATACTCTTAAGTGAAGAGTTTTATCTTTTAAATATATAACACATTTGGTAAATGTAAAACAATTAGGAATTACTAATCTCAGTGGAAACAATAGATGGCCACATTGTACATAAACTGGTTCATTTTCTTGCAGGGAATTAAATTTAAACGAATAGGTGTTCCTTCTGCAACTGAGATAATAAAAGCTTCCAGCAAAGATGCCATCAGGTATGTTTCTTCCCACTGCTGTGGTCTGTTCTAAAACTTGTCCTATATACTGCACATTTTTGTGGAGTAATTAGATTTGGCCTCCTAAATTTTATTTTCTTAATTAATTTTAACAATTCATAACCTGCTCCTTATAAAAATGGACTGCTGAAGTGAAATTTTACAAAGTAAAAATGCTCATTTCTGCTCATCAAAAGCAGACACTGCTAATAGTTTGGTTTGTCTCCAGCATTTCAAGAAACTATTGTAGATAATGGTGTGGGTACTTCCCATCTGGAGATTGATTAGGTAGGAACACAGCTTATATTCCCAGTCTTTGTTGAACCAGTCACCAACCTCATAGGAATGAGAGTAGATTACTTCTTTAAGTTACATTATTCAGATGTTGAGGATTAGATTGTTAGTGGAGTTGCTAATGGCATTGAGAGCAAGACAACTATTTATTGTGTGGGGTTGCCCTACAAATTGTTTAGCAGCTGTTCAGCATCCATGGCTTTGCAGTATACTCCTGGGAATGAGTGGAGTTGGCATTGTGATATTTCAGCATATCTCCTTGTGGTGAGCTACATCCCCTGCTAGAGGCATCAGTGAGTCAGCATTATTTTCAGAGTGCTTTCTGCAACATAATAATAATTATAAATAGGTGAAATGGAGTGAGCAGGGTCCATGATCAAAGGACATGCTGGATATTAGCATATTAGTAGTTCAGGAAAGTTCTGCAAACGAATTTAGTTTGGAACTTAAAAAATTTATTTTGGTATGATTTGAAGTATCCTGGAAACAGGATTTCCTGACACCAGTTAAGGAAATTTGGGTTTAGATGCCCAGCAAGGAGGAAAAAGACAAAGATGCTGATTCTCAAAGTAATGCGATGCTGTTATAAAACTGTTCAGTACTCAGTATCATGACTTGTAATGGCAGTATGGCCTTTCATTGTATGTGTTTTGTGGTTTATTTAACCCTGTTGATGTACATTTTAAAATTCTTTACCTCATCCACACTGTTACACTGGTGAACACCTTAATATTTGTTTTATTAATTCCCTGGGATAAGACTTTGGGTTTTTTGGTTTTATGGTTAAAATAGAATTAAGTACAAAGGAATGGATTTGTTACTACAGAAAAGTAATGACTGTGTATGCTGTATCAAAATGATGTTCGATACTTGAAAGATTTTGATTTGAAAGTTACTGATCTATCTTGAGATACCGTTGTCTTGAAAATGAAGCCTGTTTCTGTCCTTTCTCCTAACAAATATATTTAACCAAACTGTAGGCTTTTGGATTCTGTGCCTCCCACTGCAATTAGTCACTTCAAGCAGTCAGCTGAGAAACTGATAGAGGAGAAGGGTGCTGTGGAAGCGTTGGCAGCAGCACTGGCACATATTTCCGGTGCCACATCCGTGGACCAGCGCTCCTTGATCAACTCAGAGGCGGTATGGATCCCTGTCAAATTTATGACACGTAAAAATTTAGAGTTTGAGCAGAATTGAAGGGGTTCAATTTAATCTTCCAAGTTTTAACTTCTGTGTGAAGGTAGATATAGTTAAACAAGTCCATAGAGACAGAATAGATTACTAGCTGCCAGTGGTTTGGTAGACAGGGTAATGACTGCTAATGGGCATGTGGTTTCTTTTGGGGATTAATGTTTTGGAATTTGAGAAGGTGGCAATGAGTACATACTTTGTGAATGTACTCAAAAGCCCTAAATTAAATACTTTAAAGTGGTGACTTGTATGTAATGGGAGAAGGGTGCATATTTTTAGGAAGTTTTACAGAAATAGTTGAGAAACAAGGCAAGTATTTATCAATTTAGGTTTGGTTTTGAGACTTTCTACTTTTATTCCTCTTCCATAAGGGCTTTGTGACCATGGTCTTGCGGTGTTCAATTGAAATGCCAAACATTAGTTATGCGTGGAAAGAACTTAAAGAGCAACTGGGTGAGGATATTGATTCCAAAGTGAAAGGAATGGTCTTTCTCAAAGGAAAGCAGGTAAGGCTGGGACTTCTGCTGTGACTGTGCTTTGATTTAGAAGCTCTACGTGGGCGGGAAACCATAGTGTGGTGGTTTTTCCCAGTTTTGTGGGGATGCTGCCTCTTTTCACTCTCTACACTCTTGCCTGGGCAGTAGTATCTGTGATCCTCCATTTCCAGTTAGTTACTAACAACTGCCCATCTGTATCTCCAGCCTGAACTGTCTGCACACAACACCAGACTTGAAGATCCAACTGTGTCTTTGACATTTCCACCCAGATGGAGCTTCTTAACAACTTAAACCAAATTTATTCAAAATTTTGTTCATAATCTCCTAATTGAAATTTAAGATTGAAATCTTGCTTACCAAACCTGGTGTTCTTTTTCTGAGTCCTGTTTCAGTGGCATAGACAAATGTAGTAATTCTCAAACATTTGGATTCATTACCCCTTTACATTCTTAACATATGTTGGGGGTCCCAAGAAGCTTATGTTTATTTATAGGTATGGTTAATCTATTGTTATTTATAGTACTAGAAATTAAAACTATAATTCAAAAAGGGGCCTCCTTGGTGGCACAGGGGGTTAAATCTCAGCACTATCAAACTATCACCAACCACTGCAGCGTGAGTTTGATCCCCAACCAGGTAGCTAACCTCCATGGCATAGCAGACTTCTCCTGGCTCACCTGCTTTTCCCCTCAGCAGTGTATTTCAGTCAGTCTGTCTGTTCTGCTCCACTCCCCACTCTGTCTCTGATGAATCCTCTCTCTCATACACACACACCTCTGGCCTACACCCCAGCTCTTACATGCATAAAATAAATGACCTAAATTAAAAAAAAAAAACTATAACTCAAAAACATAAATAGCATATCCCATTACAGGGATATCATTAAGTGTAATTTAGCATCCTGGAAATTCCACTGTACCCTTAGGAGAGAAAGTGTGAAAAGGATGGAGAACATCTTAGTAGTATTGTTAGAATTTTGAAAATAATTTTGACTTTGGGAACCCCTGAAAGATCTTAGGGTGCTAGGGTTTCATGGGATATGCTTTTTTTTTTTAAACTTTGAAGTGCACTTTTTTTTTTTTTTTTTTTTTTTATACAAGCACTGGGTACATAGTCAGAAGCTCGGGAGGGTGAGAGAATTCACCAGAGCCAGAGCGGAGAATAGAGCAGGCAGACTGATAAAGTACACTGCTGAGGGGAGCAGCGGGCGGTAGGAGAGGTCCGCGCGCCATGTGGGACCCTCGCCCGGCGGCCAGGCCATCAAACCGGCGCTGCAGAGGCTGCGGGCAGTTTTGCAACCCAGTGCTCAACCGCTGCGCCACCGGGTAGCCCCCTTTCATGGGATATGCTTAGTGAACCACTGGCCTAGTGAACCAAATCAGGTTTCTCTCAGCTCATTGCATATCTGACCATGTTATTTACTTCCTTAAGCAACTACACAGATAAAGTCCCAACTTTCTTGTGAAGGATAAGATCATTCATGAGTTGATACCCCCTTGACCAACTTATTCTCTGCATCCTCTCCAGCAATGCCAAGTACATCATGCTTTCTTTCATTTTAATTGCATGCTCAGCCCACTCTTTGTAATACTATTTTTCCTTCTGTCATAAAGGGGTATCCTTTATGACATGACTTAATCTTAAATCTCCCTCTGAAACTTTCTGTGACCTTATAGCAGAGTTGGGGACATCTTTATCTGTATTTGAGATTTCTTAGGACATATCTTTATTTTGTGCTTGCTTATTAACTGAGCCTTTCAAGAATACTGTCAGTTTCCCAAGGGCAAAAACTGTGTTGTGTTATCACTACACTCTTAATGAGTGCTTGGTATTAAATATTTAGTTAAGGGACTCCCCAGTGGTGTAGCAGTTGAGCGCTGGGTTGCGAAGCTGCCCGCAGCCTCTGCAGCTCTGGTTCAATCCCCAGCCGCCGGGCGAGGGTCCCACATGGCGCACAGACCTCTCCTGCTGCCCACTGCTCCCCTCAGCAGTGTATTTCGTCAGTCTGCCTGCTCTGTTCCCCGCTCTGGCTCTGGTGAATTCTCTCACCCTCCCACGCTTCTGACTGTACCCAGTGCTTGTATAAATAAATAAATAAATCTTGGGGGGGGGGAGAAATACTACATCATTACAAAATAAATAAATAAATATTTAGTTAAATATGTAAATGAAGATTCTTACAAATGGCAAAACCCACCAATAAATGATACTACTTGATGGATTTTGGGTAGTTGTTGGATAGAGGGGTGTTCCTCATATAATGTTGCAGTTAAGACACTGAGGGGAAAAGAATTTTCTGTGTCGGTGGCAGGGGTGTTTTATATTTGCAGAGATCTAGAAGCAGGAGGACTTACTTAATCAGAGATGATGGCACTGCTTATTATCAAACTTAGCTTCCTGTACAGTAACTTTTTAAACTATCATAGGAGACTGGGTTATGACAACCTGGAAAGTCAACAATAGATGATTACTTCTTATTCTTCTTTTAGTTTGACCACTCTGAATATTTGATACTCTTTCCGAGGGAAAGCAGTGTATGTGTCATGGTTTTAAAAATCTGTCCTTACCATCTGTAGGGCCCTAGCAACTCAGTCTCTAAGCCTGTTTTCTCAGCTATAAAATACATCTAATAACTACTTGAGAATTAGTACAGTGTGATAGCCAGAAATGATCTCTAGTCAGGTCTAAGTCATTTTGAGTTTTTTTTTTATTTTTGAAGTCCATTGCTTTTTGCTCTTGTGCTTTTGGAGAGTATAATGTGCGTTTAAAGTTCATCTAAGATGCACTTGGTCTAAAGTGCTTCTTAAATTAATAACTGGCCTTGTTTCAACATAATCTCTGGTCTTTAGGAGTATCACTTAATGTGCATTTTGTAACACTTATCAAAGTCCAAATTAACTAACTTATATTTGCTCATTTTTCTAGGGTGTTTGTTTTGATGTCCCTACTGCAACAGTAACACAAGTACAGGTATTCTTTTTTCTTACATATTTGAAGTAAACATACCTAATTGTAAAATATTCGTTATTGACAGGACAGAAATAGAACATCTCTACCACCTTTACTAGGATTCAGTTAAAGATTAAATTCTAGTGTTTTTTCCTAGATTTTTTAATCCGATATTTTTCTTGTTTGACCTGTATTCCTTTGTGAGAAGTGGTGACTAACGTCCAAGTTTCCCCTCTGTATATGTTATACAGGATTTTCATAGACATTTTTAATTGCTATGTCTTTATTCAGTACCACTATGAAAAATGTGTGTAGTGTATTTACATGTTTTATTACCTTTGATCAGTGTGGATACGTTATAGTAGTTGAATTGAATAAATGATATGGGTACTTCTCATAGTGAAACCATTTTACTGCACTTCAGTGATTCTGATTTTTGGGCCATGCGGGTTAGTATAATTTTGGACCAAGTCTGAGCAATTGAGTTATTGTGGTTTTTCTTTAGGGGAAAGACAATAGTGTCTTTCTTGTGGCTTTTTAAATCATTCAATAAAAATCAAGGCAGGTTAAAAAAAAAACATTTTTCAACAGGAAAAATGGCATGATTCAAGGCGTTGGCAGCTCTCTGTGGCTACGGAGCAACCAGAGCTGGAAGGACCACGGGAAGGATATCGAGGCTTTAGGGGACAGCGGGATGGCAATCGAGGTTTCAGAGGACGGGACGGAAACAGAAACCGAGGCTTCAGAGGACAGCGATCAGGAGGTGGCAATAGAAACAACAGATTTCAAAACAAAGGCCAGAAGAGGAGTTTTAATAAAGCATTCGGTTAGTAATTTGAAATAGAGACTTTATATGGCAAACGTGGAACTGAATATTTTTTCATACAAAGGTTAAAAAATGAAAGACATACTGTGTTTCTTCCTAACCACTTGCCCAGTCCCCATCTCTTCCAAAAAGACAGATTTCATCTAAATTATTTCATCTCATCATTATCACTTGGAACTCTAATGCTACATCTATATCAAGTATCCCTTTTGACAGGGGTATATGAATTCATTACATTTTTATGCTAATGTATTGTCTAGAGTACAAGATAAAAATCAAGCACGAATCTTCCTGTACTTTGTAAGTTGATTTGTCTTTATACTTAAAAGTCTCTTAATAGTGTCCTCCCCTGAATACCTATGGGGAATGCAACAGTCTCTGGAGAAACACTGTGAGCGATCAAGACTTTGTTCTTTAATTGGCATTCCTTGGCCACCTGCCTAACAACGATTCATATGGTCCTGAGTTGTCTGAAAATTAATACTGAGCAATTTTTGAAACAAGATTTTAAACTTAACTGGGATGTAATATAGTTTATGCCAGCATATGTCCTACTAGGAGGATGGTGATACATTTGATTGACGTAATACAGGTTAGCCATTTTAAGTGCATTTTATTATTTTTAGCTTCTAATAAGGTGAGTCAGGCTTCAGTGAATTCATAGATTTTACATGTATATATATATATGTATCTATATGTATGCATACACACGCACGCATGCATGTTTTAATAGAAAGCAAGCATCTGTTAGGAATTCCAGAACTATAAGATGGCCCAAGTAAGGAGACTGGATAAGTGATGCTTGGTAAAAATGTATTCCACTTCCTATTGGAAGATTAACATTTACCAAGGAGGAGTTAAGGTAGTAGGGGACACAGATTTGCATTGCTTAAGAGTGTGTCAAAACTTACTGAAAATATTTTTTGCATGTGAGGAGAAAAAACATTGTTGAGAGCAAAGAGAAGAACAAATGAAGATGACAATAAAGCATTTGCTTGATGGTGAAAATGTAATGCATTGTTCTAAAGGTTAACTTCTAATGAGCACACTGGTTTTTTATAGGTAGAAGGATCTATTAGATTGTTACTCCATTGAAAGCTTTAGCTGCTTCCTTTTAAGACAAGCTCTACATGGTTGTTTTTTTTAAGTTGTTACTTTGAGGAAACTGAAGAACTTACTACAGGCCTTGACTAGATAACTTCTCTGATTTCTCAAATATTTCTCTGGGAAACTTTTCTCCATGGTGCAGGAGCTTAAGAGTAGTGTTGTCTTCTCGCCTTAATTCCTAGAATTTCTGTAATGAGAATCTCAGGGAATAAATTTTGATAGGAGAAGTTAAAATACATGGCCTATATTGTATTCATTTAATTATTTCAAACTAACGTCTTTCTTTACCTTGGTTTCCCTTTACTCAGATGGGCCTTTGTATATCTTCCTCCTACTTAATCACTGTGTAGTTTGGGGCTCAAATAGCTGACTCAACTCTTGATTCTTTTTCTGTTTGTACTTCAGTTCTATCCTTGAATACTGACTGGAGTGTATCTCTGTTCTCAGAAATTCTCTTGATTTTTATTTTTTGACCTCGTCACTTTTATCACTTTTTCTCTTCATGGCTTCCTGTCAAGCCACAGGGATTTAGGAGAGGTGTTTGGTGACAGTCAACATTTGTGTCTTGTGGATTAGATTCTGGATTTGCTCAAGTACTGAGCATAGAATAGTAACAACCAAAACATCTCAAGATTTGAATAGGAATGGGTGCCCCATTAAGAAGAATAAAAGGATACATCCTTTGGGAAGGAACTGCTAAAACTTTGATGTGGAATAGCCTAAATAAAAATCAGGCATAAATCAAGAGTAAGGGGGAAGATTAAAAGGAATTCTGCTTTATGCAATTTAATTCTATGGAAAACATGGCTGTTGGAATAAGTGAAGCTAAAGATTCTCCTGAATCCCAGAATTCAAACAATATATGTAAATATATAATTCAGCTACCACTTGGTCTAAATGGTCTTGTTGGGCTAAACCTGGGAATTGTTACCATTTTTACTCTTTTCTACAGAGAAAGTATTTTCCAATTTATGTATCAACTCAATTAACTTTTAAAATACAACCCATTTTTATGTTGGAGCTATATGTGCAGCCGTTTTATTTACAGTTGTACATAAAATGTTTTTACTGTAAAATTGAGTTAATGTATAAAATAATGCTTTATGCCATAATAAAGATATTAGTACTTACTATTTATGTTTTTGGTGGCCTTTTTCCTAATATTAAGAAAAGCATCTTAAAATGACAAATAATGGGTACAAAATTCCAAACACTGAGGAAGAAACAAGCAAGTAGTAATCACCCCCATATCTAGATGTGAGCTGCTGTTCCAGGAATCATTCTGTTTTATGAATTGCTTTTTTTCTCAACATGTGCACATCTTTCTGTAAATACAAATCTCTATTTTTTTAAAAGATTTATTTATTTATTTATACGTGCACTGGGTACAGTCAAAAGTGCGGGAGGGTGAGAGAATTCACCAGAGCCAGAGCGGGAAACAGAACAGGCAGAGTGACGAAGTACACTGCTGAGGGGAGCAGTGGGTGGCAGGAGAGGTCTGCACGCCACGTGGGACCCTCGCTGGTGGCTGGGGATCGAACTGGCGCTACAGAGGCTGTGGGCAGCCCTGCAACCCAGCGCTCAACTGCTGCGCCACCGGGGAGGCCCAATACAAATCTCTCTTTTTGATGACTCATACCTCATAGAATGGGTGTGCCATTAAATATTTAACCAGGACTTCAGATGGCTTCTATAGGTTATTTGTAATTTTTCACTGTCAGAAAACAACCCAGAAATGAATATCCTTTTATAAATCTTTACCTACTTGCCTGTAACTCTAGAATAAATTTCCTAAAAGTAGAATTGCAGGTCAAAGTGAATGTATTTTAAATTTTAGTGCAAGCTGCTTGCCAAAGCAATGCCAGTTACATTCCCAGCTTATAATGCATCAGGATCTTTTTTTCTGCTGTTCTTTTCCCCAGTACCACACACTGAGTTTTGATTTGACCTTTATCAGTTTCTTAGCTGCAAGATAATTGTTTTGTTTTTATTTACATGTTTTAATTGAGTGAGAATATCACATTTATTGGCTGCTTGCATTTAGAAAAATTATACATCTGTCTTATTTGGGGTCTGTATCTCCTATTGATGAGTTCTTTGTTTATTAGTAACATTGTCATGTAGCAAATAACTTTAACCAGGTTTTCATTTGTGTTTTAACTTCATTTGACATAACGTTTTGGATTTATTTTATGTGCTTTTAGTTATCACTCTTAGTATTTCTGGCTATCTTATGCTAGTAGAAAAGTATTCCCCACCTCCAAGTTCATAAAAATATTCACCCATATTTTCTCCTATAAATGCTGATTGTATTTCAGTCTTTAATTCATCTAGGATGAGGATCAAGTAGGAACGTAGTTTTATTCCCCTGCCCTGCCAAGTGACTTGTAATTCTCCACTATTGAATAATACATTTTTTTTCTTACTGGCACTTAAGATGCTGTTTTTACTATAGACCTTAATTGAGGATGTCTTTTTAAAGGTAACTTTGAAAGCATTTTTTGTTATGTTTCCATTCCTTTGCATAGAATTGGGATCTTCACCAAGAACATGTTATTGTTTGTAAATTTTTAAAACATTTTTTAGTTTTGAGTAACTTTGGACTACAAAAATGTTATAAAAATAATACATAGAGGGCCTCCCCGGTGGCGCAGCAGTTGAGCGCTGGGTTGCGAAGCTGCCAGCAGCCTCTGCAGCACCGGTTCGATCCCCGGCTGCTCCCCAGCCACCGGAGGAGGGTCCCACATGGCGCGCAGACCTCTCCTGCCGCCCGCTGCTCCCCTCAGCAGTGTACTTGGATCCTTCTGCCTGCTCTGCTCTCCGCTCTGGCTCTGGTGAATTCTCTCACCCTCCCGCGCTTCTGACTGTACCCAGTGCGTGTATAAACAACAACAAAAAAAACAAACAAATGAATAAATAAATAAAACATGCCTCTATTTAAAAAAAAAACAACAAAAAAAATAATACATAGAATTCTTGTATACTCTCAACCCAGTTTCTGTTAATGTTAACATTTTTATAACCATAGTGCAATTATCAAAACCAGGATATTAACATTGGTACCGTGCTATTAATTGAGCTATAGATACAATTCAAATTTCACCAGTTTTTCCACTGCTTTCCTTTTCAGTTTATAATCTAGGATCTAACATTACATTTAGCTGTTGTGTCTGTTTAAATCTTTTCCCAATTTTAGAGTAACTCAGTTTTCTTTTCATGACTTTGACACCTTATGTCAATAACTTAAAGGCAGGATTCACTGATGCATGCTAAAGCCAGTAAGTGAAAGTTTGGAAGAAATGGAATACTTGCATTACCTCAAAAATTTCTCCCAAGAAGATAGTCCCATCTAAAGAAGGAAACCTTTTTCAATTTACATTTTTCTACATGAGTGATTTTTAATTTTGAGGACATTTATATATATATATTTTTGAATTGTTCATCTGTTGCATTTAATAGTAATTCCTTAATGTATTAAATAGTCTAATCAAGTTACATAAGTTGTCTTAGAAACATTTTAATACATTTTGTTAACCAAATCAGGATCCAAACAAGGTTACATGCATTTGGGTTGTTTTTTTATTTTTTACCGTCTTTCGTTTTTATTTCCTTGCAATTTGTTTTTTAAAGAAGCCAGACCATTTGTCATGTATTCTGAGTTCTGCTGATACATCTCCATTTGTTATTTCCCAAACTGTTTCCTCTCTCCCCCACCCCACCCCCACATATGTAATATGAACTGGTAATTAATTAGATCTAGAAGATCACCTGATTCAAGTGCAATTGTTTATATTTTTTCAGAGGAGCAAACTAACCTCGGGTATGTATTTCCACAGGGCATACACAATGTCCAGTTGTCCTCTTTGGTGACAATAACAAGAATGCTCTTTGCCTAAATCCATAACTTTATTGAATTCTTGCAAAATGGTTATAGTAGATCATTTCTTTTTTATTCATTACTTGGAATGCTTCTAAAGAATGGAATTTACCCTAGTCAACACTTGGGTTGCCCTGATTACTTTCCTACAGAAAAGGCAGAATTAGTGCTTGATTCTTTCCCTTTATCTGTATACCAATTTTCAGAATTATGATTGGTTCCCTAGCTTTCTCCAAAGGTAGCCAATGAGGTTTTCATTGTTAGTGTTGATTGATTATAAAATAACAGATTTCGTAAACATTTGATATACTTTAGTCTATTGCAGTTATTGTTGCCCAAATTGGCCCATCTTTGACTAGCAAGAGGCTCTTTCTAAGTTGGCACCTTCTTTTGACTTAATCCTCTTAGTTTTTGATAGTTTCTTTGATTTCTGGTGTGACAAGATGTCCAGACCCTGTCCCAGAACCACAGTCACCATTTTTTCTGAGGAACCCTGTTTCTTTCTTTTTTTAAAAAAAAAAAATTTTACTTGCACTGGGTACAATCAGAAGCAGGGGAGGGTAAGAGAATTCACCAGAGCCAGAGGGGGGAGCAGAAAAGGCAGAAGGACAGAAGTACACTGCTGAGGAGAGCAGCGGGTGGCAGGAGAGGTCTGCGTGCCATGTGGGATCCTCACTGGCAGCCAGGGATTGAACCAGAGCTGCAGAGGCTGTGGGCAGCTTCGCAGCCCAGCGCTCAACTGCTGCGCCACCAGGGGAGGCCCAGAACCCTGTTTCTTTATAACAAGAAATGCCATTTAAGGCCTATATTCTGGGAACCAAGACATATTTTATGTACTCTAGTATTATTTTTATCTGTCTCATTAAATAGTTTATTTTTGCTAGATTTTTGTTGTTGATATTGTGAAAATGACCTTTTTCTTCATTGCTCATTCTGCCAATAAAGTAGTGATTTTTTATGTGACAAGTGAACATACTGAACTTTTTTTTTTTTTGGCTATTTTACTTTGCTTTTTCAGAGAATTATACCATATGTGAATAATTTTCTACATCTTCCCAATCATTATACTTCTGATTTTGTTCTTTTGTCCAAATGTAGGTTTTGGCACTTTCAGGTCATTATTATATGCCAAAGATGTTAACAGTCATCCAAGTCTTACTATAAAATTAGCACTAAGTTGGTTCACTGATGTAAAAGGCAAATACTTTTTTTTTTTTTGCTTGAATGAACATAATAGACATTAGCTGTGCTCTGACCAAATACTTTAACTCCCTTTTACCACGTTATACCTTATAATAGTGTCTCTCCCATTATCTTCCAAGAAATACACCTCAGATCACTGCATTATGGTGATCCCTATGCTGTATCACCCATTGGACAAATTCCACAGGGACTATTTCATGAGCTCTCACAGGGATCTAAGAATACCAACCCCCTCAAAATATTGATTGAAAAAAAAGGCCAAAAGAAGTGACTATACTTCCCAAAATTACCCCGTCTAAAGTTTGCTTGTTCTGTGTTTTCATCTTAGGTGTAAGGGTTTTTCAAGAATCTCTTCTATTTTAGTTTTCATTTGGGTGTTATTTCAGTTATGCCCTTAGAAGTCTGTCATGTGCCAATGTGTCTTACTGAGATACTGTGTATGACAGTAGAGCAGAATGAAAGTATGCGCTCCAGAGCGAAATTGCCTACTTAACTCTAACAGCCATTTAGAAGGTGGATTGAGCAGCACTAGGCTTTGCATTTAAAGGATGAGGAGAGTGAGTGCAGCACACACATAAGAGTAAACATGTGGGGAAAGGGGCTATGAAGAGGAACAGGAGTTCCAATTTGAATTTACTGATATACAGGAGTCAGTGTACTGATATACATTGAGGTGTGATGGTTCTTTTGGGAGATGGATATTCCAGTCAGTCTGGAGCTCTAAGAGCCATTTGCCCTGGAGACCAAGGTGTGGAAGTGAGCAGCACATACAATGGGTGCTCTGAAAATGTGTAAGATTTCCCTGGGACAAAATTTAGGAAGGAATCCTGAGAAACACTAACATTTATTTATAAAAAAATTATTTATTTATGCATATAAGAGCTGGGCCACAGGCCAGAGATGCAGGGGGTGTGAGGTTTCACCAGAGAGTGGAGAACAGAACAGGCAGGCTAACCGAAATACACTGCTGAGGAGAGCAGCGGGAGAGACAGGAGAGGTCTGCTTCTATTTTGCCATGTGGGTTACTCTCTGGCAGGCTGGGGATCGAACTCATGATGCAGAGGCTTCGGATTGCTTCATAGTTCAGTGCTTAACCCCTTGTGCCACCAGGGAGGCCCAGCAACACTAACATTTAAAGGACAATTTAATTTCATTTGCTCCTTAGTATTACTCTGTAGGGATCAGTAATTTCACTGCCTTACAATGAGAAATCTGAAGCTTAGAAAGTTATTAGAAGCTGTTTTGAAATGCAAATTGTACACCTACGAGTTCTCTAAATCAACGCTCCTTTGTATATCTCAATGCACTTTACACAGCTGTAG
Organism: Talpa europaea; assembly: GCF_964194135.1. NCBI lineage: Eukaryota > Metazoa > Chordata > Mammalia > Eulipotyphla > Talpidae > Talpa > Talpa europaea. Next base: position 44,924,254 of record NC_140077.1, on the reverse strand, counting down.
CTTTATGGTTAAAACCTCCGGCCTAACCACCTTCCCCAATGCTCCCCTAACCCCACCTGCCACGTGCTATTTGACAATTTAAGGTTTGTATAAATGGGGAAAACCTTGCCTGAAGTGACTTGTCATAGTTCTGGGTCTTAGTTTTTGTGATATTTTGAAAAGTGGTACACACCCCATAATCTATTTCAGGGTTGAAATGAAAATACTTGTGAATCACTGAGTGTTTTATACATTCACAGCTAAGGTAATTAGGTCAATGTAATCGACCTAGTATCAAAAGGTTTTTGCCTTTCAGCTTATATAAATTAGCTCAAGTAGAGACAGCTAGCTATGTTTGTAAACAAACGCTCTTGGAAATTTCCAAGCCAGGCGATAGCAAATATTTTTAGATAGCTACAACTTTATATTTTTATATAGCTACAACTAGCACCGTAAAGGCTGGGCAGGAGTGAGGCCACCCCCAATGGGAACGTGTTTCTATAACAACGGTTGCCATGGTGGCAGGAACGCGCTCCTATTGGCCAGTGCCCACCTTACCGCGGTTCTCCCGGCGGACTTTATTGGTTGCTTTTCTGCCGTGCGGCGCGCCGTAAGTGAAGTGTCGTAGAGCACAGGAAGGCGCGAGTCCCGAGCGCAGGCCCTGAGCAAACCCAGGCTGTAGGGGCCGCTATGGCGAATGTTCCGTGGGCCGAGATTCGTGAGAAATTCCAGGCGGCTCTGGCCCTGTCGCGGGTGGAATTGCATAAAAACCCCGAGAAGGAGCCGTACAAGTCCAAATACAGCGCCCGAGTGCTGCTGGAAGAGGTCAGGGCGCTGCTGGGCCCCGCGCCCGAGGAGGAGGATGAGCGGCCTGAGGCCGAGGAAAGCTCGGGTGCGGGCGACCCCACCCTGGGGCCGCCCGCCGAGGCGGTGGAGGCCGAGGGGCCCGTCGCCCAAGGGGCCGTGAGGCTGGCGGTTATTGAGTTCCATCTCGGGGTGAACCACATCGACACGGAGGAGCTGTCGGCGGGGGAGGAGCATCTCGTGAAGTGCCTGAAGCTGCTGCGCAAATACCGGCTGTCGCACGACTGCGTGTCTCTCTACATCCAGGCGCAGGTGAGGGCGGCCGCGCCGGCCCTGGGGCCAGAGGGGAGGGCGCGGGGAGGGGGCCCCCCTCTCGCACGGTTGTGCCCAGGCTTTGAAGCCCTGGGGTGATACGCGGCTGCCACACTCCCCCTCCCTCCGCCCACCCCGGCGGCATTACTCGCCCCCTCTCCTGGTGGCTGGTCCGCGAGGCCCTCTGGCTTCGTGAATGCGCCCTCCGCCAGCCCGGAGCCTGTTCCTTCTAGCCAAGACAAATCCAAAAATTTGTTTTAACTTGAGGTCTCAAGGAAATGACAAAGCATGGCCGGAGTACGTTTTTCATTTGAAGGCTTCGTTCCAAACGCCTCACTCATCGGTTTGCTTCCCCTGGAATTCCTCCTCATTCTCCAAAACGCACGTCATGCTTCTAGTAACTTTTAGCTCACTTTGGTCCGAACTGATCTCTCCCTTCTACCTCTGAATTTTCACAACCTTATTTTTCCCATTTGACGGTAGGTGGATTATTAAGAAAAAAATGTGACATTTTGCGTCGGGAACATAACAAATGAGATAAGTCTGAACTCTTTGTATGTGCCTGTTGCTCTGCTTACGCTCACAAATTCTTACTTCCACTTCCTAATATATGTGATCCAGAGAACATTTACCAAAATTGATCATATGGTAAGTAGACCTCAAAGAAAAACATTGAAAAGGAAATTGTATGGGTCATACTTTTATTATGGCCCAATAAAAGTAAAAGCCACAGAATAACAGGAACTAAAATCTGTTTTTGCATATTATTTTTGACCTCAGTACCTATCACATGGTAGGCACATTATTAATATTCAAGAAATGTATGCGAGATTTAATAAAATTCGTAAAATGTTGAATTCGGATAGCTTCATTTGAAATTTTCTTTAACCTTATAACTGCCTAAGATTCTAGTAAACATTTTAAAAAGTATCTCACTATCTTAAAGATACAATTAGAAACTGTCCTAAATGTATTATGGGCTCCAGTATTTACTGTATATTATTGATTTTAATATGTACTTTAAATTGTCTAATATACACATCTTTCATACTCTAATATCTAAAATCAGAATGCCTAATATACACATTGTCTAATATACACATCTTTCATACTCTAATATCTAAAATCAGAATGCATTTCATAGCCAATGTAGTATATAGCGTATTTTACTTGCCATTGTTTGTTATTGATACATAAAATAATTGTCTTACAAATTGTGACATCTCACATTCAATGAAATGCAATATTTTTATTTTTTTAAAGATTTATTTATTTGTAGAAGAACTGGGGTGTAGGCCAGAAGTGGTGGGTGATGGTGAGAGAATTCATCAGAGACAGGACAGAGTGGGGAGCAGCACAGGCTGATTTACCAAAATGCACTGCTAAGTGGAGCATTAGGCAAGACAAGAGAGGTCTGCAGCACCATGTGTGGGTTAGCTCGCTGGTTTGGGAATCAAACAGAGGCCTTGGCAGTGATAGCACTAAGACTTAACCCCTAGGCCACCAGGGAGGCCCCAAAATGCAGTATTTTAAACAGCCACCCTTTTCTGAGGGTGAATTATTAGAGACATACTTAGTAAAATCAGATTCAAAATCTCGATTAGAAGTTCTGACCATTCCAGTAATACAGAAGAAAAAATTATAGATTTTGGGAAAATAAAAATTATTTATATGAATAAAGTTATCATTTGCATATATGATCATTGTATACCTAAAAACCCAAAGACATCAACTGAAAACCATTGGAATTATCAGTTTAATAAAGCAGGAGGATGTAAAGTAAATCTGTACTATCGGTAGTACTCTTGTATATAAGCATAATGGGTTAAAATATTAATTTTGAAAATTGCAGCATTAGGGATACTAGAACTAGTAAACTTAAAGAGAGAGAACTATACCATGTTCCTGGGTGGTAAGATTAAAAATAATGGTATGAACCTGATACTCATTTATAGATTTGATGCAATTAGTGCTGAAATCCCAGAACTTGACAGAATGATTGTTTATCTGAACAAATAAAGTGATTATAAAAATATGAAAAGGAATGTACTAAAACAGTATAGCAGTGGTGATTCAGATTATGCCTGTCTTCCTAAACTCTTCTGTTTAGTTGATCTATTTCAGTGGCATTACCATACTATATATATGGTATCGTTTCACTTAATATTTACTATACATGAGAGATTTGGCCTCACTAATCATAAAGAAAACTAAAAGAATGAAATAGAAAAATTATACCAGTTTGGCAGAGATTATTAGAGATATTGATTACGCTTTGGAGAGACTAAGGAAATGGATACTATCCATTAGCATTATTGCTAGTAGAAATGTAAACACTATAGATCTTTTTTTAAAAAATATTTATTTATGCATACAAGAACCGGGGTACAGGCCAGAGATGGAGTTGAGAGGATTCACCAGAGCCAGAGCGGGGAGCAGAATAGGCAGACTGACGAAGTACACTGCAGAGGGGAGCAGCGGGAGGCAGGAGAGGTCTGGCGCCCTGTGGGACCCTCGCCTGATGCCGGGGATCGAACCAGCGCTGCAGAGGCTGCGGGCAGCTTCACAACCCAGCGCTCAACCGCTGTGCCACCCGGGAGGCCCAACACTATAGATCTTTTATGGAGCTCGATTTCAAAACTCTTGAATCAGGCCTTTTATGTAAAAATTCCACATCAGGGCCTCCCAGTGGCACAAGGGGTTAAGCAGTGCACTATGAAGCAATCTGCAGCTTCTGCAGCACAAGTTCAATCCCCAGCCAGGGAACTACCCACATGGTGCTGCAGACCTCTCCTGTCTCGCCTGCTGCTCCCCTCAGCAGTGTATTTCAGTCAGTCTGCCTGTTCTGTTCCCCACTCTGTCTCTGGTGAATCTTCTCACTCCTCACACCTCTGACCTGTACCCCAGTTCTTGTATGCATAAATAAATAAATCTTTGGGGAAAAAAAAATTCCACATCAGTATCTTAAAATCACATTAAGATAGTTATGAAAAGATATGTGAACATAAATATTCATCATCGTATAAACTTTTTATAAAAAAAATCGTGTAAATAGCCCTCACTATGTATATGGTTTAATAAATATTGGTGCATTCATGTATAACAGTAGGCAGCCATTAAAAATCATAATTTATGTATGTTAACCAAAAATATCAATATTAAGAGAGGGACATATGTTTGGAATTATGTGGAATGATTTCATTTTGGTATAAGATACACCTTTGTGTGTATGTATCAGTTCTAAGGAATTTATGATAGATTTATTGCTTTGTCTCAATTTGGTGTTTCTATCTTAGGAAAGAGATTATTAGAGATATTGATTAAACTTTGGAGAGACTAAGGAAATGGATACTATCCATTAGCATTATTTCTACAGAAATACAGAACCTGGACTCCGATTATCAAAAAGAGACTTCCTTTCTATCTTCACTAGGTTTTGAGGGCGCTTAGAAAAGATTTTTCTTTGTTTTTCCTTCTGATTTTTGCTATCAGCAATAAACACTTGTATTATCATCATCTTTAGTGAAATTTAACTATTTTATTATTGTAAAATTCCCTCACCAATTAAGAGCTAATTCTCTCTATTCCCTCCGCTACCAGGATATGCATACATAAGGAATACCTTTTGTGTATATTTGTAGATTTATTAAGATAGACTTGACATACAGTTTGATGAATGTGATATATGAATATGCCCATGAAACAATCAAGGTCATGAACATATCCATGATCACCAAGTTTCCTTGTGTTCCTTTGTTAATCCCTCCCCTTCTTTATTCTCTCTCCCTCTTCTATGCCTCTCCCCTCTGCATTTTCTAGAATTTTTAAATGAGATCGTGGTGTGTGCACCTTCTTATTTTGGTTTGACTTCTTGATCAACATCATAATTTCATTGCTGCATCTGAGGTGACTTTTTTCCTTTTTAGTCTGTTATGCGAATTATATTGCCAGATTTTCAGTGTTAAGCCAACCCTTTCCTTTCCTGTAATAAATTCCCCTGAGAGTTTTTACTAAGAAAACTTGGGTAAAATAATACCCTTTTAATGTATTTTTATATATTGTTGAACTCAATTTGCTAAAATTTTATTAATATTGTTTGTATCTATGTTCATGAAGGATATTAGTGTATAGTAAGTAGTCTTCTCCCCATTCAAGTTCATAGACTCTGAATTCTCTCATGGATACCTTGTGAGTCCATTGGACCCAGGTTAAAAATCTCTGCATTAGAGGCTCTCTTTCCTTATCCTGTTCTTTTCCCTAAGGAGGTTTACAGAGGATGGTAGAAGTCCAGCCTCAGAAGTATCATTTTGCTTGAAGTGTTATCCCAATTTATGGAAGGCAGTCTAACTCCATTCTCTAAAGGGGGGCTGGACCTCCAGTCTTGAATTCTGACATCTGAACAGATCTTTGCCCTCTACAAAGCCGGTTAAAATAGTTATATAGCAGAAGACAGATGGCCTAGTTTTTAAAATATAATACCTGATCTAGTAAGTTTTTCCTTTGCCTTCATGGTAACAGAGGAAGATGATGCTATGGAGAGCAAAAGCAAATGATTAATACAATAAAAGACTATGAAGAATTTTTGATTGACTAGATATAATTATAAAGCTATACAATTTTAAGAACTCTAAACTATAAACAAACTAAAAAATGGATTGAAATTACATTGGTTTATAACATTATATAAGTTTCAGGTGTGCAAAATTATACTTAAACATCTGTATATACTACATCACTTCCCAAGTCTGGTCCAAACTAGAAAGTACTTTTCTATCACCTCCATACCTTTACCCCTTTTACCCACCTTCTCTGGTCTAATACCAATCTGTTCTCTATATCAGTTTGTTTTGTATGAACAAATATTTTCTTGTTTGAAATGGTAAACTTTAGGAATCTGACTTAACTGATGGAAAAAGGCATATAGTATCTTCAGGTTTTTCCACACCACATTCTTTGAATTACTGGAATTTGAGAGCTCATTTCCCTTTGACAGGCTTGTACTGAACAATCACTGTTGAGAATTTTTCCTTGTTTGAAAGCTCTCTGGAGAAGATTATAGCTATTTTGAAAGCCTTATATATTTTATGGAACATCTTTGTCTCTATCAGTTAACTATTGTTATGTAACATTTTACCTCCAAATTTAGCAGCCTGCAGCGCATTTTTATCCTGTAGGTTTGCCTTAGCTGGTTGCCTCTGGCTCAAGAGCTCTCATCAGATTATTGGTCTGCTGAGGCTGACTTGAAGACTCAATATGGGAGACACTCCTTCCAGACTCACTCAGATGGTTATTGGCAGGATTCAGTTTCCTACACACTGTCGCTCTGATGGCCTCAATTCTGTGCTAGCTTTTTGATCTCCCTCAGTTTCTTCTCTCATAAATCTGTCTATAGGATAACTTACAACACAACAATTTGCTTCCCTGAAAATGAGCAAGAGGCAGCACCCATGATGGAACCACAGTGTTTTATAACCTAATCTTGGAAGAGAGATTCCAATATGATCACATTTGCCATATGCTGTTTGTTAGAAACAAATCACTAAATCCAGCCTACATATTTAAAGAGAAGAGACTATTTGAGGACACGATAGCCAGAGGCAGGGCTCACCAGGGATGCATCTCATAGGCTGCCTGTCTCACTACATAAGGATAATACTGTTGTGAATAACCAGATTCCAGCACTGTTTGATAGGTAAATATTAACTTTGAAACTCTGAAAGTTACTTTAATTGGAAGATCTATATTGTCATTATTTCTTTTTTCTTTATTTTCCAGAATAACCTTGGTATCTTGTGGTCTGAAAGAGAAGAAATTGAAACTGCACAAGCTTATTTAGAATCTTCAGAAGCACTGTACAATCAGTATATGAAAGAGGTATGATGCATATCCAGATACATTTTAAGTTTTGATTGAAACAGTTAAGAATTGATGGTTAAGGGCCTTCCTGGTGGTGCAGGGGTTGAAGTCTCAGCACTATCGAGGTATTGCCAGCCACTGCGTTTGATTCCTGGTTAGGGAGCTGACCCACATGGCACAGCAGACCTCTCCTGTCTTGCCCATTGCTCCCCTCAGCAGTGTATTTCAGTCAGTCTGCCTGTTCTGCTGCCCACTCTGTCTCTGGTGAATCCTTACCCCCATCCACTTCCCCCACCCCGCCACTGGCCAAGACCCCAGTTCTTGCATGCATGCATAAATAAAATATATCTTTAAAAAAAGGAATTGATAGTGAGAATTTGTTCATAATATTCCAGACCTTTCTATAGAGTGGTCTAAGTGGTCATCTGATAGCTAAAATTACTTTGTATTACAAATTTTAGTGTTCTTAAAAGTAATCCTTGGATAGAGTCTAATGATAACCCTAGTCTAATTATAATTGAATTATATAGGAAATATTATGTTAATCCTAACATGCTGATACTTGCATATTTTTACTTATAATTTAAAAATTCTGTTTTGAGTTCCACTGAGAATAGTAGTGCTTAAAGAAACCTAAGCAACTACTTAAGCAAAATGTCAGAAATCTTTGAGGCAACAATTCTCAAATTTCAGCTTGCATCTGAATGACCTGTTAAAAAAACAGTGTTCCTTCTCAGATTCAGACTTAGCAGATCTGGGTGGGGACCTGGAATTTGCATTTTTAGCAAGATAGTAGGTGATTCTCATTTGCTGATCTAGGTATTGCACTTGAGAACTACTTCAAGGTAATGGTTTTTTAGCTATTTTCTTTTTACCCATGAAACTCTTCTGAAATAAATTATGTAAAAACTGATCAAGCTTTTCTAGTTAAGCAGGTCAAAAATACCCTCAGCTCAGTCCACTACAGACTCTTCCCTCCTCCTTATTAGTAATAAAACAGAGGTATCATGGAGCCTGGACTGAAAACAAACCATCTATTTCTTCAATAAATTTTACCTACGAAGGACCTCCCTGGTGGCGCAAAGGGTTAAGTCCCAGCACTATGAAGCTATCAACAGCCACTGAAGCACTTGGATCCCTAGCCAGGGAGCTACCTCCATAGTGCAGCAGACCTCTCCTGTCTTGCCCACTGCTCCCCTCAGCAGTGTATTTCAGTAGGTCCCCCTGTTCTTGAATATTAGAATGTTAAAAACTTTTATCTTCATTAATGATCAGTTCAGAACAATATTACTCTAAGGGTATCTATATCTTTCCTATTATCATGCTTATGTATTTTTTTTTTAATTTTTTAACAGTATATTTTTAAAGATTTATTTATACATACAAGAACTGATGTCTAGGCCAGAGATGTGGAAGGGGTGAGAGGATTCACCAGAGACAGACTGGGGAGCAGAACAGGCAGATCTACTGAAATACACTGCTGAGGGGAGCAGAGGGCAAGATGGGAGAGGTCTGCTGCACCATGTGGGTTAGTTCCCTGGCAGGGGATGGAACTCATGCTATAGTGGCGGCCATAGCTTGATAGTGTTGAGACTTAACTCCTTTTGCCACCAGGGAGGCCCCATGGATGTTTTTATTTATTTATTTTTTTAAGATTTATTTATGCATACAAGAGCTGGGGTATAGGCCAGAGATGGCGGGGGGTGGGTGAGAGGGGGCTTGAGGGTGAGAGGATTCACCAGAGACAGAGTGGGGAACAGAACAGGTAGACTGACTGAAATACACTGCTGAGGGGAGCAGCGGGCGAGTCGGGAGAGGTCTGCTGCGCCATGTGCGTTGCTCTCTGGCCAGTCAGGGATTGAACTCATGCTGCAGAGGCTTCAAATTGCTTCACAGTGCAGTACTTAATCCCTTGCACCACCAGGGTGCAACTTTTTCTAGAAAGCAAAATTATCACTGAAAATATTGAAAGAATTATACATCCCTAAAAGCAAATTGGTAGGTTTTTTTAGTGTTACTTAATCTCAGTTAAAATTTTGTCAAATGTGAGCTTGTGGACAATCTCTTTATAGCTGCTAAATTATTCTTTTTTTTTTAAGAGGCATGTATTTTCATTTATTTATTTATTTGTTTGTTTGTTTGTTTATACATGCACTGGGTACAGTCAGAAGCGCGGGAGGGTGAGAGAATTCACCAGAGCCAGAGCGGGGAGCAGGGCAGGCAGAAGGACTGAAGTACACTGCTGAGGGGTAGCTGCTAAATTCTTAAGGTTAAGGTAATTACTTCTTGGTAACATGAAAGGGAACTAGGGAAAAATGAAATGGGCTTTTAAAATTTGATTTCTTGAGTTCCTCCTCCAGAGGGGGGCGCTTGGTGTTAATACTTTAAAATTTTGTTTTTCTTGAATTATAGATTGGGAGTCCTCCTCTTGATCCTACTGAGCATTTTCTTCCTGAAGAAGAAAAACTTACTGAACAAGAGAGATCAAAAAGGTGAGTGGGTATAGAAATCAGCTTTCATGACTAATTCCACATAGTATAGGTGATTGTTCAGAAAAGTGCAGTGGTTTTCTTCTTGAAGATATTTTTTTTTAAAGACTTATTTATGCATACAAGAGCTGGGGTACAGGCCAGAGATGTGGGGAGGCGGGGACTGTGAAAGGATTCACCAGAGACAGAGTGGGGAACAGAATAGACAGACCAACTGAAATATATTGCTGAGGGGAGCAGCAGGCGAGACAGGAGAGGTCTACTTCGCCATGTAGGTTGCTCCCTGGCCGGCCAGGGATCGAATTCATGCTGTAGAGGCGGTGGATTGCTTCATAGTGCGGTGCTTAACCTCTTGCACCACCAGGGAGGCCCAACCTTCAAGATATTTTTAAAAGGTTATAGAATATGGATTCTGACATGGACTAAAATCCTCCATTTGCCACTTATTATCTATGTAATCCTGTTCAAATCTGAGGCTCAGTTTCCTTAGCTGTGAAATAGCCATCCCAACTCAAAGGATTGGTGGGAGATCAAAATAAATATGAAAGTGCCTTAAAATTTTATGTTTTTATGCTTATTTTTCTCTTCATAGATTTGAGAAGGTTTATACTCATAACTTATATTACCTGGCTCAAGTTTACCAGCATATGGAAATGTTTGAGAAGGCTGCTCATTATTGCCACAGTACCCTAAAACGCCAGCTTGAGCACAATGCCTACCATCCTATAGAGTGGGCTATTAATGCTGCAACCTTGTCACAATTTTATATCAATAAGGTAAGCTTCTCAAAGTAGTTATCTAACAGTTATTGGTAATGCATACAAAAATAGAATCAGTAGCACCCTGAAAATACCATCTTTTTAAAAGTTTGTGTTTTATAATATAAACTAGAGAGAATAACACAACCCATTTTACCAGTGTAATAAAATTGTATAGCTTTTTATTGCATTCTTTTGAATCTTAAAATGCTAAGTTTTAGCATTGTCTTGTTACCAAAGACCAAGTTTTTTTTCAATTAGGCTTCCTATCTCAGTTCATTTTAGTGAGGTTACTTTTAAATTGAAGATGTTTGTTCTCATGTAGATATATCTATCTTTTTGTAATGGTAATCTGGTAACTGAGAATTTGTCTGAGGAAGTTGACTGTTAAATGTGGGCTTTGATAAAAGCATGTGACACATTTCAGTTATTCTTCAGAATTAACTCTTTTATAATAATTTTTCTGTGTTGGAAATGTCTCTGCCCACTATCAGAGTTCCAGGTCTTTATACTATACTTCTTCTGGACTGTTCCCCAGGGACAAATTTGAACGTCTTAGTTGTTTATTAGAATTATTCAGAATCATGTTGATATATTCTTAACATTTTTTTTAAGCCCTTAATAGTTTTTAATGCTGAAATGTTTATAAGATACCTTTCCTACCCAAACTTTCTGTTATTCCTCAGTAAGACAGCTCAGCAGTAGAAATTACTTTCATGTATATTACTAATTCACAAGTCTTTCTGAAATTTTGGTAATTCTTTACTTATCAGAGTTCCTTCTTAGATGTCTCTGGTTATCTGCTACCTTATCCTTACTGGGCCTTTATCCTTTCTAAGCTTTTTGTTAGTGCTGGTTCTGTAAATGCGCCCTATGTTTAAAGTATTGTCCCACAGAATTTCATTCAGAAAAGCTATTAGCAGGAGAGAAAGGGCTGTGGTGACTGCAGCATCGCTTCTAGGACTTTGATCTAAGATCAAGCGTGTAAGTAACGCTATTGCATATATCAGAGCATTCAGTTAAATCTAACTCATGAATCCATTTCATTGTGGTCATCATCAAAGAGTGTTATCCGGTGCCTCTGCTTGTGGCACCTTTTCTATAGCTGCTGGAGGCCCTTTGTTTTGTTTAGCAACTTTAAAATTACATATTCACTGTGATTTTAATTAACATTTAAATGTCTACAGATATTGATAATATTGAGCTACCTAGATATTAATTTAAAGTATAATTAAAATTTAAAGTTGTTAAGCATTGCTTATGTGGAGCATGCAATAATTTTCATGAGTCCTTCTCCCACCCCACTTTTATTTTTTACCAATATATTTTACACATTTTTGTTACAACCAGCTAAGTTATATTGCAAAAAGAGATTTGAACCATATCTTTAAACAATGTAATTGTCATTTGTATCATTATATCATCATCTGGTTCCAGTGATGAGGGTTTGCTTCTTGGTGAGTCCCTGCCTGGTAGGTGCTAGTACCCACATTTACCAGCCACCTAGAGGGCACAGGTGCTCACTGTTTTAGCAGTGGTTGCTCACAGGGCGTTGATCTGGGCAAAGTTGAAGTGATATTAATGGGTGAGGGATTAGAGAGGGACTATTTAAGCTGCTTTATGTAAACTGTGACTTTCTTCTTGGATTTTGAAGTTTAACACCACCAGTTTGAATTAAGATGTTGCTGGGATAGTACTGCACAGCTGTTCTCAAGATGGCTTCTGAATTCACCATAATGGAGTTACACTCAATCTGATGTTTCAAAGTCATAATAGCCAACCATTAAAAATCTTAGCAGTCACTTATATGAAGTAGAGATTATATTTAATGAGGGTGGTTTCCACCTAAAAGTTGGACTTTAACTTTGTGCTTTTGCTGGGTGGTCCTGTGAGTTACATGACAAATGCAAAGTGTGGAGATCTTCTCCAAATGTTTGAGAAGTTTACCATGCCAAGATTTGAATTATGAAGTCTTCAAATGTGTTAATAAAGCAGTTACATAAAATTCATCTGTGGAAATAGATTGACTTCAAAACTTGATGGGAAGTTTCATGTAAATTACAAAGATTTTAGAAGACCTGGATCTCTTCGTATCAGAACTTAACCTTTTGCCTCTGAATGGTAGGATGTAAAAGGGATCTCTAATAAAAATTAAATTTTCAAATCCTTTGACAGATTGCAAATGATCTAAGAATTTATTATGTATGGGACTTTGGCTATTTAGATTGAACCTAAAGGACTAGATGAGGTAATGAGTCTAGGATAACTATTCTTACATACTTTGTTTACCTGAGGAGAGCTAACTTTCCATCAACAGTTGTCTTTCAGCCATTTTGATTATTAAGAGTTTGGAGCACTGTTACTTTAACCTATGAGGTAGCTTTTTAACCAGATCATAGTCTTATATACCTTCTGAATGTTCAGCATTTATACAAGGTTTCCTTGGTATTATTTTTACCTGATTTTATAGCTTTTCCATATAAAAGACTTGATACAAGTATCATTGCAAATAAGGCTGTGTGATAATTGTCTTCACTCTTTTTTCAACAGCTATGCTTTATGGAGGCCAGACACTGTTTATCAGCTGCTAATGTCATTTTTGGTCAAACTGGAAAGATTCAAAATACAGAAGACAGTGAGTATTAAATAATTTTTAAAAGATTTTGAAATCATTTTAATGTTAGAAAAATTATAAGAACAGAGCAAAAATCTACCATATGTCCTTCTAAATTCACCAGTTGTTAATAATTGCATCATTTGCAATCATCATTCTGAACCTCTGTGAGAAGACTGAATATATTATTTACTCTTTTACCACTTAATACTTCAGTATATATTTCCTAAGAAATAAGAACGTTTTCTTACATGATCATAAAACAGCTCTCCTGCCTGCCTGTAACTATGCAGGTGCCTATCTTTCTTCTTTTATAATGTAAAGGAAAAAAACAATCTTAAGGATAGTTAGACAAAGAGTTTTAGATAACGTGAGGAGTTGAACCTGGGATGCAGTCTGTCAGAATTTTACTCTGAGAACCATACCAGCAATCACAAGTTTGAATTTAGTTTATATAGATCGAAACACTGAGTCCATTGACATTAAATGTAATTATTCTTTTTTTTTTTTTTGAAGATTTATTTATTTATACAAGAACTAGGGTTCTTGGCGTGGGAGGGTGAGAGACAGAGCAGGGAGCAGAACAGGCAGTCAGACCGAAGACACTGCTGAGGGGAGCAGTGGGCGAGACAGGAGAGGTCTGCTGTGCCATGTGGGTTTCTTTCTGGCCGGCCGAGAATTGAACCTGCGCTGCAGAGGCTGCCCAGACAGCTTCACAGCACTGCGCTCAACCCGCTGCGCCACCAGGGAGACCCAGAAATGTAATTATTTTTGACAGGGAGCTTCTGGCTTTAAGTTGTTTTGACCTAAAATTATGTTGATGCTATCTGTGTACAGAGGAAGGTAATGTTAGGGTTTAATGTCTTCCTTTCTAAAGAATGTATTGTGGAGGTGCAAAAGCGAAGTACCATTGTTCAAACCTTCTTTATCCAGCTTCTCAGTCTTAAGTGGAGGTTGGAAAGGCTAAGTTACCTATAGACTGTACATTTTGGCTTCATTGCTTCACAAACTTCAAGTCTGTGCAAATGGTTTGCTCTCTTATTTGCTGGAAAAGAGACATATTATTCCCAGAACATTTTTTTACAGTTCACACTATAAATCACAATAATCAACTGTTTATTATTAAGCCATTAAAAAAGAAATATATTGATTTATGATAACATGAGTAGAACTCAGTGCATTATGCTAAGTAAAATAGGTCAGAAAGACAAATACTGTTCTTAATCACACATACATGTAGAATCTTAAAAACAAAAAAAAAATTGCTCATAACTACAGAGAACAGATTGTTTTCAGAGGCAGGGACTGGGCAAAAATGGGTGAAGAATCAAAAGCAATAAACTTATGAATTAAGTTCTGGGACCGTAATACAGCATGTTGAGTGTATTGTGTATTTGAAAGTTGCTAAGAATAGATCTTAAAAGTTCTCATTACAGGAAAAAAATTGTAATTATATGGATAGTTGTTAATGACTTATTGTGACAATCATTTTAAGTCAGTACAGGTTTCCCTGATATCCAAAAATAGAGCATTCTTGTGAAATCTTTCATAAGATGGAATGACATAAAGTGAAGAAGCAATTACCATTAATTTATATGGAAAATTTTTTTAGCATTCCCCAAACCACTAAATAACCCACCAAATTATACCAAATAACACCAACCTGTAGTAAAAGCAGGAATGATAAGACATACAGAGCCTGTGTAAAGCAGTTCCAGGGAAGGAACTTGTGCCACTCCCACTGCTTAGGATGTGTGCTGCCTCTAGAATGCCGGGCCTCTGCCAAACATTGAATACTGTTTTTGCTTCTTGCCTTCTGTTATAAATGTGAAAATTCTCTTTCAATTTCTTTGTTAGTGAGACTAGGCACTAATGTCGGTCTTTTGTTAGAGCAAAGTTTAAAATGAACTTTTTAAAAGTGGGGGTACCTGAATACAAAAATATGGAATCATTATGCTGTACGTCTGAAACTAATAAGTTATATTTTTACATATTTAAATGTCAATTTTTAAAAACTAGGTGGTCGAGTCACTTTACAGGTTTTGTAATAATGTCACAATTTTCTTTAGCATTCTGAATCAGAAGAATATAGAGGCTGTGAAAAGTTAGAGAAATGGTTTTAGATTGGTTGAAGTCTAGAAGGCACTTGTCCCAGAAAAAAAATTAATAAGAACTAAACCATCAGTGAGATACTTTGTTTTTAATTCTTCGAAACAGAAAGCTAAATGACAATGCCCAGTGTTTTCATAATGCTTTCATTGAGCAGCATCATATATAGTTGGTTTAAGTTTTTGTTGAAGATAAATTGGCAAGATATATCAAGAATGTTTAGAATAGTTTAAATGCTGACCCAGTAAATTTCACTTCAAGGAATTAGTCATAAGGAAATAATTGAAAATCTCTACAGATTTGTAATGCACAGAGACCTTTGTTCAGGGTTGTTTATAATAGAAGAATTAGAAGAGACTAATGCCCAATTTTAGAAAAACAGTATGGAATATCTAATTGTATTATAATACATTTTTTAAAAATGTATTAGCAACAGTTGATAATGATATGAGTAAAGTACTAGTGGTATAACATATGGAAAGGCCATAGTCAAAATTAAACATACATTGTGACCTTAGTTTTACCTATAGATAATGCACAAGAAAACATTAGAAAGAAATATGTAAAAATAACAGCAGTTAGTGTTCTGGATGGTAGACATTTTGGGGTGTTTTTTCCCTCTGTTGCTTCAGTGAAAATCTGTTATTTTATAATCAGGAAAAAAGTGATACAAAAAGAACGCAGTGCTCATTGAAAATTACAATTGTGACCATTAATTTAGGCAAATCACTGTGCTTTGTTACAAACGCTGTGTAATTTTAGCTACTGAAACTGATGGAGATGTGCCAGAGCTTTATCATCAAAGAAAAGGGGAAATAGCAAGATGCTGGATCAAATACTGTTTGACTCTCATGCAGAATGCTCAACTATCCATGCAGGTAATGCAATCAAAAATTGCCTTTTCTTTTTTAAATGAACAGAATATAAGTAAAAGCTTAAAAGGGGGGATTATGTCCATTGACCTCGCTGCATGTTTATTATGCAGGGTACGCAGAATGTGCTCATATTTATTATTCTCATCTTCTCTATCTTTTAAAATCTTATTCATTATTGGGGCCTCCCTGATGGCGCAAGGAGTTAAGACACAAACTATGAAGATATCGGCAGCCACTGCAACACGAGTTTGATCCCCGGCCAGGGAGGTGACCCATTATTTAAGTCTTAATACTTCTGGTTCCTTGAAAACTTCCTTTGGGGGCCTCCCCGGTGGCGCAGCGGTTGAGTGCTGGGTTGCGAAGCTGCCCGCGGCCTCTGCGGCGCCGGTTCGATCCCCGGCTGCTCCCCGGCCACAGGAGGAGGGTCCCACATGGCGCGCGGACCTCTCCTGCCGCCCGCTGCTCCCCTCAGCAGTGTACTTCTGTCCTTCTGCCTGCTCTGCTCCCCGCTCTAGCTCTGGTGAATTCTCTCACCCTCCCGCACTTCTGACTGTACCCAGTGCATGTGTAAACAAAACAAACAAATAAATAAAAACATGCCTCTATTAAAAAAAAAAAGAAAGAAAACTTCCTTTGGATAAATAAGTCCCTTTAAGAGGTTAAGAGTGGGGGATATACTGCATCAGATTCATAGTATATCATTACCTCCAGGCACAAGAGGTTCTCAATAAATTCAATAAATCATTGTTGAATGCATCCTCTACGGATATCTCTACAGAGATATCTCCCTCCTTTAAACTCCATAGAACTTTTCTTGCCTCTACCTAAGACACTTAAATTCTGTCTGTATCATCCTGATTCATATTCTTTTTCCTTCCTTATAGACTACAAGCAACTTGAGGATAGAAAAATTCTTACTAATCTTTATATAGTTTCATAATCTTTATATGCTTTATTTAGCATATGAATCTGTATAAATATATCTAGCTAGCAATAAATATATCTAGCCCTGCCATTTTTGCAGTTGTATAATCTCTCCATGTCTCAACTTCTTCAACAGTGAGATGGAGATAAAAATAATACATACATGCATGCACACACACACACAGATATGCATATGAAGATCTCAGAAATATGAAATCAGACTTGCCTGGAGAAATTGTTTTTATTTTTTCTATTTGTATGAATTAAAGCATAATATTTTTATAGAACCTTGTGAAACTACTCAACAAAATTAACCACAGAATTCTAGATGCATAGCATAGGTCTTTAAAAAAATAACATTGAGAAGCCTCCCTGGTGGTGCAAGGGGTTAAGACGCAACCTATGAAGCTATCCGCAGCCACTGCAGCACGAGTTCCATCCCCAGCCAGGGAGCAACCCACATGGCACAGCAGATCTCTCCTGACTCACCCATTGCTCCCCTCAGCAGTGTATTTCAGTCAGTGCACCTGTTCTGTTCCCCACTCTGTCTGGTGAATCCTCTCACCCTCTTGTACCTCTGGCCTGTACCGTAGTTCATCTATGCATAAATAAATAAATCTTAAAAAAAACAAAAAGAACATTGGGCTTCCCTTTTGGCACAGGGGTTAAAGTTTCAGTACTGTCAAGCTATTGCCAGCCATTGCAGAATGAGTTCGATCCCCGGCCAGGGCGCTAACCCACATGGCACAGCAGACCTCTTTAGTCTCGCCCACTGCCCCCCTCAGCAGTGTATTTCAGTAGATCTGCCTGTTTTGCTCCCCACTCTGTCTCTTGTGAATTCTCTTACCCCCTGCACCTCTGGCCTACACCCCAGTTCTTGTATGCATAAATAAATAAATTTAAAAAAAAAAGAATATTTGAGAATATAGTGTAAAGATGGAGCAAGCCTACAAGGAAAAGAATCCTGGGGAATTTTATGTCTAGAGTAGTTGGAGCTGGGAAGAGCTTTAGCCCAGAAAGCAGTTTAGGAAGCATATAAATAAATAAGTCCAGGGAGCAAGTAAGCAAACAAGATTTAGAGAATTATGACCTACTTTTGAAGTAATTATATCAAGTATAATGCTCTATGGTTTAATTTTGCCCTAATTTAGTTGATGTTTTCCAGACTGGATACTAGAACTTATTGCATGCTTAAACTCAAATGGTTGCCATGCCACTAAATTATTCAAATATCTTTAAAAAATTTTTTTCCCAGATACTCCTTAATATGACCTTTTTGTTACCTCAGCTTCATCCTTTGGTTGTCCATTTATTCATCTGAAAAGCCTTCTTCAATTTATGCTTAAGATTTGTTCAGTTAAGTATTAATGACAGCTCTGTACTAGTCATTATACTATGTGAACAAAAAATAGACCTGGTTATTGACCTTGTGAAAAAGTATAATTTTAATAAGTTCCATAAAGGATATGTCATTGAAAAGGTGCAAAAGGAGGAAACAGTTAAAGCAAGCTCAGTGAAGGAATAAAAATAAATCTTTAAAAAAAAAATTTTTTTAGTGGCCACATTAGAAAAGGAAAAAAAAAGGTAATACTTTATTTTTATTTGACCCAGTGTATAAAAATGTTATCATTTTCTATGCCAACATTTCAACATTACTAGAGAGATTTTACATTCTTTATTTTTGTACTAAGTCTTTGAAGTTGGGTATAGATTTTATACGTATAGCCCACAACTGTGGCTGTGGTGAGTTTCGATTCCACATTTTAAGTGCTCAGTTGCCACCCACACTTGGCTAATGGCTACTGTTTTCAACAGCGCAGGACTAGAGACAGTGTCAATGTAAAGGAGAAAAGACCTTGGGGCTAAGCACTGATGGATCTGTTTTTTAATCATATTAGTTTTGGGGTGTTTTTTGCCTCTCGAGTTAGGGAAGGATAACTTTTAACTATGAAGATTTGACTCTTCACTGTAGTGTCAGTCCTAGACTATTTCTCTATATTTCACTATAGAACATAGTATAAACACCATATGGTTAATCTTAATGGCATCTCAGTAAATGTTTTTAGTATATAAACTACATTCTTACTCTAATGTTAAAAGTAAATATTACTAATAATGTGCTGTATGTATATAACGTGTCACAGTTCTAAAAGTGCTTTTAGTATGTATTTATTTTAGCTGAAGGAATAACTATGAGTTTTAGTTCCCCAAAGAGGACTGGTAGTATATAAATGGCTTAATCTATTTTATTTAAATATTTTTTCCAAATTTCTTGACATTTTTAATATAATTGGAACATCGTTAAAAGAAGTAAGTTTTAAAAGATATCTAGGATAATATCTTCCTAAACCAGGCTGAACTATAAGAAGGTTTTCTTTTTTTTCTAAATATTTATTTTTATTTATGCATGCATGCAAGAACTGGAGTGTAGGCCAGAGGTGCGGAGGGGTGAGAGGATTCACCAGATTGGGGAGCAGAACATGCAGATTGACTGAAATACACTGCTGAGGGGAACAGCAGGTGAGTCAGGAGAGGTCTGCTATGCCATGTGGGTAGCTCCCTGGCCAGGGATCAGACTCATGCTGCAGTGGCTGGCAGTAGCTTGATAGCACTGAGACTTAAACCCCGCCACCAGGGAGGCCCAGAAGGTTTTCTTTTCTTTACTCTTATTTGCTTTAATCTTGTTAGACAGCAAGAAGATCAGTATTATACTTAACCATATTTTTTTTCCCTTTCAGGATAACATAGGGGAACTTGATCTTGATAAACAATATGAACTTAGAGCTTTAAGGAAAAAAGAACTGGAAGAGGAAGAACGTGTTAGGAAAAAAGCTGTGCAGTTTGGAACTGGTGAGCTGTGTGATGCCATCTCTGCAGTAGAAGAGAAAGTGAGGTATTTGAGACCTTTAGATTTTGAAGAAGCCCGGGAACTTTTCTTATTGGGTCAGCACTATGTCTTTGAGGCAAAAGAGTTCTTTCAAATTGATGGTTATGTCACTGACCACATTGAAGTTGTCCAAGATCATAGTGCTCTGTTTAAGGTGCTTGCATTCTTTGAAACTGACATGGAAAGACGGTGCAAAATGCATAAACGTCGAATAGCCATGCTAGAACCCCTAATTGTGGACCTGAATCCGCAGTATTACCTGTTGGTCAACAGACAGATTCAGTTTGAAATTGCACATGCATACTATGATATGATGGATTTGAAGGTCGCTATTGCTGACAAGCTGAGGGATCCTGATTCACACATTGTGAAAAAAATAAATAATCTTAATAAGTCAGCATTGAAGTACTACCAGCTCTTCTTAGACTCCCTGAGGGATCCAAATAAAGTATTTCCCGAGCATATAGGGGAAGATGTTCTTCGCCCTGCCATGTTAGCTAAGTTTCGAGTTGCCCGTCTCTATGGCAAAATCATCACTGCTGACCCCAAGAAAGAGTTAGAAAACTTGGCAACATCATTAGAACATTACAAATTTATTGTTGATTACTGTGAAAAGCACCCTGAGGCTGCTCAGGAAATAGAAGTTGAGCTGGAACTTAGTAAAGAGATGGTGAGTCTTCTTCCAACAAAAATGGAGAGATTCAGAACCAAGATGGCCCTGAGCTAAACCTTTTTTCTATTGGATGAAAATGTGCAATACTGAAGACATTTTTTCCCCTTAGTCACACAGGTCCAATTCCATTGTGATATTACCTTTATAGCTAGATTGTGGTCTGCACTTGAGATAGGCCAGTTGAGTCTTTGCTAGGACCTTACTTAACATAAATAAATTAATAATTTACACCTAATTATGTAAATTGCCTTGTTGAAGTGACATGTGATTGGTATTTTAGATTGCTTGTTTCCTATTTAAATATAAACCTTTCCTCCCTCCATTTCTAACTGTGGGCTAGTACTTGATGGATTCCATAAGAGGGAAAATACTGGGTACTATCCCTGGTAGATAAGCCTATTACTGTATTAAAATTTAAAACATAACTTCCTATAATTATCCTTCCCAAAATATTTACCTTCCTAAATTTCCAAAGAAATCTTTCCTTTTTGAAAATAACTTAAAAACCTAAGTTATGTTGTTGTAAAGTGGTTTGTCTTAATTATAGGGGAGGGAATAAACCTTGTTGGAAATATAATAAATTGACTTGTTTCACTAATAAGAGCTTCCATTTTTTTCTTTTGTTGTCTTACGAGATTTGATCTTATTTTTGATACCTCTAATCTATTGAAAGCCAGAAGAATATTTCTTTGATAGTATTACACAGATAGAAAACATTAAAATCTCATTCATGGAATAGATATTTACTGAGCTACTTGTTACTGTGTGCCAGAAAAATCTTACTAGTTACCATTTTTCAGAGGATCCTGATCTAGGAACCTGTAAAGCACTGTTGACAAAGGATATGTACTTCGTAGTACGATGGTTAATGTGTTAGTTATTGTAAGAAATGCTGAATTGAAAGAGTCCCTACTCAATGCACAAATCAGAATCTTTTATAAAATTTGATACAGTATAGTTCTATATATTGGTTTACTCATTAATTTGCTTCATTAACTTTTAAGAATCTATAACATTTACATATGTAAATGAAATCAAATTTCCAGGGAAAAAATATTACATATAACAGCAATGTGTAATTCACCTAATACTTAACAATTATTAAATGTCTACCATAGGTTAGGCACTGTTCTCACTTTTCTAAACAGAAGATACAATGATCAATAAGATAAACAAGGTCCTACTCTCATGGAGCAAATGAATAAGCAGGATGGTTTCGGATCATAAATGATTTGAGAAAGGAAAAAGAGTGATACGGTAAGCATTTCATGGAAGCTGTGCTACTTTAAGTTATGGTGACCTCAAAAAGTGAGAGGTGTTACTGAGCTGAGAACTGAATGAGAATAAAATGCAACAAAGTTAAGATCCTTTGGTAAAGAATTCTAGGGAGTACTGCCATCAGACTGGAATTAGCTTTGGCATTTTAGATGGTAGGAAAGGTCAATGTGGCTGAAAAAAATAAGGGTTGGGTGGGGTGTGGCAGGGATAGGGAGCCCAGATGGAAAGGATTTTGTAGATCAGGGCTGATTATCATTTTAAAGAAACCATTCTGTGTCTAAGGGGAAAATAGAGTGTAGAGAGAAGGGTAAGAGTCCCAGAGGAAGCATGGGGATAGGCAAAGGCTAAATTCTCTAAAGATTACTCTAAGTGATTTGGACCTAGGGTGATAATAGAGTAAGGATGGAGGGACGTGGATAAATTCAGTATGTGCTTTGGAAGTAGGCTCAGGACATGCTAAAGAATTAAATGTAAGTCTTGAGGAGAAAAGCAGCAATAGGAACTATATTGAAGAAGCACATTTTTATGGGGGACATGTGGGATTAAAATTAAGAGTTTATTTAGAGAACTACCATATGTCTCAGCTATTCCACTTCTGAGTTTTTATCCAAAGAAAACAAACACCAATTTGAAAATATATATGCACCCCTATGTTTACCCTAGCATTATTACTCTAGCCAAGATATGGAAACAAGTTAAGTGTCCATCAGTGGATGAGTGGATAAAGAAGTTGTGTATGTGTGTGTGTGCGTCTGTCTGTGTGTATGCACACACACATTGGAAAACTTTAGTAGTAAAATCTTGCCACTTGCAACATATGGATAGACTTTGAGGGAATTATGCTAAATGAAATGAGCCAGCGAAGGCCAAGTACAGTATGGTTTCACTTACATGTGGAATTTCTTTTTTTAAAGATTCATTTATTCATGCATACAAGAGCTGGGGCATAGGCCAGAGGTGTGGCAGGGGTGGGAGGGTGAGAGAATCCCTCAGAGACAGAGTGGGGAACAGAACAGGCAGATTTACTGAAATACACTGCTGAGAGGAGCAGCAGGCAAGTAATACACTGCTGAGAGGAGCAGCAGGCAAGTCAGGAGAGGTCTGCTGCACCATGTGGGTTCTCCCTGGCCAGTAGGGTATCGAACTCCTGCGCTGCAGAGGCTGTGGATAGCTTCATAGGTTGCGTCGTAACCCCTTGTGCCACCAGGGAGGCCTTTCATGTGGAATTTAAAACAAAACTCAGAACAGAACAGTGGTTGCCAGATTAGGAGTACTTGGGGATGGTTGAAATGGGTGAGAAGAGTCAAAGGGTTAAATTCGAAAAGTTAACTTTGTGTGGTGACTGATGGTGACAAGACTTACTGTGGTGATCATTTCACAATGTGTGCAAATACTAAATTATTATGTTGTACACCAAAAACCAATATACTATTATGTCAGTTATAGCTCAAATACAATTTTTTTTGTTTCTTATTTCTTTTTTTTAATATTTTATTTTATATAATTCTTATATCATTTTTCATTTTTGCACAATGTATGCATTTTCATTTTGGTTATATTCCCCATACAAGTGCACCCTCCCTTATTTTGACCCTAGTACTTCCTCTCTCTGCCCCCCTCCCCCCGCCGTGTGTCTCTGGTTTATAGTTGCTTGTTGATTTTGATTTTTACTTTGTATTAATTAGTCTTTTTCCTGGTCCCTTATTTAGGTTTTCTAAATTCCTGCTATGAGTGAGACCATCTGGTTCAAATACAGTTTTTAAATAGTTCTATTTACGTCCTATTGTGTTTAGCTGTTAAGATACTTGAGGTGAAATGATTGTTAATATCCTTTTATTAGATTTTTAAGGGATAGTAAAGAGAATTAAGAGGCAGCAAAGAGGGAGGGAGGCTTCTGGGGAATAGTGATATGACACTGAATCTACTATGGAGAACTGATTCTAGAACAAATCTCCATAGCAAGCCTTTTTAAAAGGTCTTGATGGAGCTGTTTTGCTACCAACCTTATTCAGCTTCATAACTTCAATTATATTGTTATTCATTCATTTAATGATTACCGAGCTTTCTGTGTGCTAGTCACTGTGCTAAGCTTTGCAAATACACTCTGTAAGACATAGTCTCTTTAAGTCTTGATAGCTTTTCTTCCCAACTGTGTTACTCAAATTGAGTCCTAAAGATAAAATTAAGGTTTACCCGGTACTGGTCCGAAAACCAGTCTTTATCCTAATAGCCATCAGCATACTAAGCTATTTGTCATTTTCTCTCTGTAGTGACTTCATATTTTAAGACTTGCTCTCTAGTTATCAGCAGGAAATCTCACTGACTGCTTTGCAATCCTGTACTCTGTTCACATAGCCTTTTTCACAAGCTGCTTTCCCCAAGCAAGGCTTCAAAAAAATGGCTGCCTTTTTATCAATTTAAATTAAAATGACACTAAGCCCATTGTATTTAAACACAATATTTTATGAAAAATAATTATTTTCAAAAAAAGAGAGTGGCATGTTGGACATTTTATAAGTATCTTTAATGATTGGCTTAAAGGAAACAGGTTGATTTGTCCTAACTGTTGTGACATAACATGTCATGTGGCCCTTGGAAGAGAGAGGAGTGAAAATGGTAATGTCTTCTGTTTATGAAAATAGTTTCATGGGATTTCAACCCCACAGTTCCCTGGACCCCACTTTAGAACTGCTGCCCTCGCTATTCTAGGTTGGGCATGGTGCAGAATGATGAGGAAAGGTTAGTTTAGGAAACTAATGTCGCTACAGTGACTGGTCTAGGTCTCACATCCAAAATAAATTAAATCCATCTTCTTTAATACACATTAGTTTTGGTTGAGTCTGGAGTCAGGGCACTGTCATATCTTCCCAATTTTTTTTTAATCACAAAATATATTGGATTTCTTGGCAATACTAGATTCTTTAATACTGTTTCATCTGCTTGATTTTTGCTAAAACTTTCATTGTTGTGTTCCTCTCTGTGACTGTAGAGCTGATGAAGGGTATTAGAAGCTTTCCCTTACCTAACAGATGGTTCATTACTCTGGGCTAATTTTGTAAAACCTCCCCAGAATACATATGCTCACAACCTTTAGAATTGTTGGCAACATGACAGAATTTGGCCTAGAGTCAATGATCTATCAGTCATAGACTTAGTACAAATAGACTTGTTCCTCTTTTCCTCACACCTAAAACAAAGACTATATTCTCAGTTAATAAGAAAAAATTTTTTGACACAAAAGACCTTTGTAATTTTCATTTCATTCTTGCTAGATTTGGATCATTAATAGGCTAAAGGCATCATTCATTCATTTATTTACTTATTCAACAAGTATTTACTGAATGCCTACTAGCAGAAGACTGTATATTACCTGCCAATCCTGAGCAAAAAGGTTGAAACTTGTATATGAATTTAGGGTCTTCCTGATGGTATAGGTTATCTTTTGGGGAAAACCTACTTATTATTGTTTTTTAATTAATTTATTTTTATTTTAACATTTATCATTTTAAAACTTTTTTTAGACAATATTTGCTTCCCCCCACCCCCTCAGATTGAGTCCCCATAGAATTTCCTTCCCCAATGCACCCGTGCACCATCACCTCAGTCCCCTGTGCTCCTCCCTCCCTCCCTCTGATTCCTCTCCCACCTCCTCCCCTGCAGTATGTCTCTGGTTTATAATTGTCTAAAAAACCTACTTATTAAAAATAGTTTTTGCCAATCTCATTACTTTGTTGTTTTTCTTAAGGGACTATATGCTAGTAGGAGAGCATTTACCTCTTTCCTTGCAATTTCTTGGGAAAAGTGGCCGCAGTTGCCTGAAACTCAGTGAAGTTTTGAGGCTTATCTACATCCTGTACATGCTGTTCATCTCTGTTCCTTAGATTGGTTTGAGCCAATGCTGTCAGTTTCTCCTGAATCATGTGAGAGGAAGGGCTTGATAGATATGTATTCTTTTTTAGTTTCTATTTTAGATTAGAAAATAAACGTCCAAATTTCAGATGCTATTTGTTTTAGCCTATTACGTTTGGCCTATTAAATTTCTTCTTCTGATACTCAGGGACTTGAAGGCTTTCTATACAGGGCCAAATGGTAGTTATGGTAGACTTTGACGCCACACAGTCTGTTGCAACTATTAATACTGCTGTGAAAGCAACAGTATATGAACAAATGAATGAATGTGGCTGTCTTCTAATAAAACTTTACTCATTAAAACAGGTGATAGATTTGTACTCTGGGCCTAGTTTGCAAACTCTTGCTTTTACTGGTTTATTTTAGGAGCATCTGTATACTTTATATATAATGTTATTGAACACTATCACACCTTATTGCTAAGCATCTTATATTCATTATTTTATTTTATATTATTGACTCAAAAACTTTATGATATGGATACTATTACCCTCCTTTTACAGAATGTGAAACGGAGGCCTAGAGACAGCTTCAGTGACTTGACCAAAGTCAAGTAACTAATATGTGTTAGAGCTATTATTTGCACCAAGGCAGTATGAGAGATCTTTTACACAGCTAACAAACTGGTTATATTAATTTTAGTTTGAATGGACTATAAAAAAGGATAGCAATGCTTCAAGGAAAATTGCTGACAAGTTATTAAAACAGGCAGAAGCTGTAATTAGGGAAGATTAATTTAAAACCATGCATTGCCCAATACTTAATTATAGCTATGTTTATGCAGATACATACTGATTTTTTAAAAAGTTATGCATTTGTACCTGAGTAATACTTTGTTGCAGTATTTCCAAACTTTTTATAGCTACCTGCATGTCATTTATGACAGTTAGTTACTAATCATGAGATATGAAGAAAGAAACTCAAGTATGTCAGGGCTGTTAACAGTGTTTTTTAAATGGCCTCATGTATAGAGATGCACACATAGTGGTCCAGTGGGAGTCATTGCACTGATATGTAATCTTTTAGGGGAAAAAAATGAATTGGGAGCCGTAATATCCATTCAAGTAGTCTTTTTATATCAGTACTTTCATTATTACGATCATCATTGAACTTTGAAAGAACTTAGAAAGGGAAAGCAATTCAAGAAAGCAACTAGGAATGATGCATGTATCAAGGAAAAGTCTCAGAGAAAGTACAGCTCTCAGAAAATCTCACCCCTATAATCCATATAAGCAATACAATCCAACCAGACTCTAAACCAGTAACTTCTCAGGAAGGTTTTGACCAAATGTTAGTTTTTTTTTTTTTTTTTTTTTTTTTTTTTTTTTTTTAATAGAGGCATGCTTTATTTATTGTTTTGCTGGTTTGTTTGTTTGTTTTTTGTTTATACATGCACTGGGTACAGTCAGAAGTGCGGGAGGGCCAAATGTTAGTTTTTCATTTACAGGAAGTGACAAGAAGGCCTTATACATGCTTTGTATGTGAAAATAGGGTTCCAACATATAGTTAAGAAACACAAGAGAACCTGCTGGATGTCAATGAGTTTCTGAATCCAAGGTAGCACTTACCAACCCTATCGGTACTGAGCTCTGCCCACCAACACACACCCATTTTCTTCTGAATTATCTCTCTCTCTTTTTCTCCATTGGTTATCTTAATCACTTCACCTTTCCTGTTACCACCCTAAGTCAGAGTTTTTTATCAAGAGACTGGTTACCCTCTAAAGTCATCTGTAATCTCCTTTGGATGGTTTTTGTGCTTTTAATTTCCACCCAAAAGCCATTGCTTGGACACTACAAAAATGGTACAGTTATGTAAGAAATTGTAAAAAAATGAAAACAGAATAATCTCAAGCTGCTCTGATTATGCAAAACTAAGATACCTTTTTCTCAAGAATGTACTGGCCTTTCAGATGCAAGACTTTGAATTTTGCTTCTAATTACTTAATCCTTTGTTTTTCTGTGTGTGCATCCCAGAAAATCCAGTGACAGTCCACTTACAAGCAAGGAGAAAAGATTCCCAAGCTCCTATGGAAAAGTAGCCAGGGTGTGCCAGGTGTTCCAAGCAGTAACTGAATTCCATGGACCTGCTTTTACTGGTCACATGAATTCAATTTGTAAACCAAATACAGAGATTGTATTTGGAATGATCTGACTTGCTATATGATTATGTGTTATAAATGAAAATTACCTTGAGATTCCTCAGGTGCTTAGAAAACTAGGGAGATACCTGCAGAGCAACTGAAATAAGGAATGAGAGGTTTGGATGAACACTTCAACAGAGATGAAAACTACGCTACCAGATGCAGAGAAAACATAGGTTTCAAATATGAGTTCCAAATTCAAATGTCATTGCTAATGAAGCTACTTCTCACAAGGGCGATTCTATTGTTCCAGGGTCAGCAGCAGGAACTTGTTTATATATTTAATAACTAATGATAAATATTCGGGATAATTCTATTTAAGGCCATGTTTTTAACAATAGGTTATATTAGTATAAGCTGTGGGCACTGCTTCCTAGAGTCAAGTTCCAGGACCACCTGCATCAGAATCCTTTAGAAGTACCTAGTAAAATGTAGATTCATAGGTTCAAGCCCAGAACTAATCAGAAAATGTAGTGGTGGGGTTCAAGAATTTTAGTAGACCTCATGGGGTTCATCCCTGCTTTTAGAATGAAGAAAAGGAAGATGGAGTGTTTCAGCAGAAAGAAGCATCCAGAACCAGAAAGTTCCTTGGTACTTTTGGTTCCCAAGGAGAACCCAGCGTGGGGAAATAGGGGCAAATGAATATTCCCAGCAGTTTTGGGTAACCTAGGAGAAGCAACTCTCCTTGTTCTCTAAGCACCTCCTCCTGTCCTGGGAGGGAAATTCTTCCAGGTATACATGCCAGCAGGGGCTGCTCTGGCAACCACAGCATTTGGTCTCTCAGGATCCCATGGGACGATTTGTAGATGAGAGAAGGGGCTCCCTAACGACTCTTGAAAAATATTCTAAAATGCCTCAAGGGAGGTAAGGAATGAGAAAGAGAAGTTGTCTGACAAGAAATACAGATGGGACAAACAGCAATTCTTGGGGGATTTGAATGGAAATATGCAAGTAGATGTCCCCACAGTGTGGTTTTAATTACTCTGTATAGAGAGCCATGACTCTCAGGAACATGACAAATTTGGGGTGGAGCAAATACTCAGATTCCTCTACTCCCACACCACAAGAAAGGCCCTGTGTTTTGGTGACATCTGATTAAAATGAAAATTGGGGGTGGTGTGGGATCATACACCTGTGGAGGTGTGAACCCATACCCTAAAATCATACAGTGTTGTAAACCAGTGTTGCCTCAGTAAAGTTAAAAATTCTTAAATAATAAAAAAAAAAAAGTGAAAATTGAATGCCTGCTTCTGGGGAGGCAATCTTTTCTCCAATAGTAGATAGTATTCCCTAGAGAAATCCCATACTGTGTGCTTGCTGACTTGCTATGTTTTCAACAATCTACATTTTGAAGCTTATTTTGGACAAGGCTGTGGTTTGAACTTGTTTTGATGAAATTGTTCTGAAGTTGGATGTTAGGATTTTCTTAGAGAGATGAAACTACAGACATTAAGGATGATGTCACCAAAGTTGTCGTGCTACTGAGTCCTTAGCAATTCGAACATATAGAGGGAGCAACTGGAAAATAAGGGACATTTCAATTTTGAATACTAAGGTTTTGTGAGGATTTGGAGAGTGTTCAGTCTGGGCAAGCTGATTAGCTCCTGAGGAAGCAAGACTGCTCTTTGCTGGCAGCAGCCCCTTTAGGGAAATTATCTTGTCCGCTAAGATCAGTGCCTTCATTGTGTTTTATGTTCTAGCAACAAGGGACTAGCACTTTGCATTGGCAACCAGATGTCAGCCCTTGGTTGGCTGAGTCAACTCTTTTGAGTTGAAAGGTACAGAAAGGTAGAAAGTTCCACCTTAACTAAATTTGGACTTTATTTCTTTCATCTCCCCCTTTGCCAGGAACAATAGTGTAATTAGTCCATCATTGGCATGAGGAATGCTATTTCTTTATTGGCTTGTTAAAATATACCCTGTAGGCTGTTGACTTATGTTATTATTAGAAATGTTAATTCCTACAGTGAACATGTGTTAAATTATTGGCAAAGACAGTCTCAGTCTCAGCATAATTTGCAATAGGCAAAACAATTGTTCAAGTTGGCAATCTGACCCAAAGTAAATATTGGTTGCATTAGCAGGCTATAACATATTTCATGTCAAATTTGAAATACATGTTGATAAATTATGTTAAATTTGTAATTGATCAAAATCTAGCAAAGTTCATTACTGGGTTGACAAACTTTAAACTCGATATACTATTTACAATCCATGGCATCCTACTGAACGTATAACAGCCTGTGAATGGACAAAATTGACAGAACTGTTACAGCTGGATGCGACCACTAACCACAGTTATTGTAATGCTGTTCTGCCATATTATCAACCATATGGAACATTCTGTTAAGTGTTTCTTTAACAAAACATTCTTTGAACACTGCTGTGAAAAGCAGGAAGACAATAGCAAATAGATCTTTCTCATTAACCCTACCCAAATTGTTCAAGAGTTAGTTGAGGAGTCGATTGGATTATATATTAATTTCTGAGGATCGCTGGAGACCTGTTGAAGAATTAGTCTGGACAAAACTTGAAATTAAGGAGAATCCAGATGTTGGCCTGATCACCCACCCAGTAAGTTATATTCTGTATTAAAAAGAACAAGAAATTCCAGTGCTCTTATTAAAAGCAATTAGATGCAATCAGAAAAGCTTATAGGCCAAATAATCATATGGAACCAAATAGTTACTGAACAGAGAGACTTAATAGGCAAGAAATTACAAAAATTATAATAGAATTCAGTAAAGTGATTTGGACACACAAACTTTGTAGCTACTAGGTTGATGGACCAAAGGAGATCAAAACCTGGTCCTCCTGATCCTCACAGAGAGAGAGTATAATTTGGACCAATCCCCACTGATACTAAATTTAATTGACACCTTAAAGTATTTGTGGAAAATCATACTACTATACTCAGATATTGTTTGGGAAGCAGCAGCCTGGAGATTGAGGTGGCCTATGGCTATGATTACATTGCCTTCTCAAATAGATTTATGTTCTTGGAATTTGTAACTGATTTCCCCCTCAGCATTTGCCTTTATGTTCTGGCTGTCGCCATCGCCATCACAGTCATCTATTCATCTTCTTTCCCCCTCAAAGCTATCCCTCCACGAGCCCGTCTTCCTCTTCCAATCTGCACCAATTGTTCTCTAGGTCTGATGGTCAACTGTCTTGCTGGGATTTCACATCAGAACTTGCACAGGCTGGGTAGCCCCTTTTTACTGGGCCCATCTTCCTTTCTCTTGTATAAATAAATACATCTTCAAAAAAAAAAAAAGTTAGGTGAATTACTTCTTATCTGATGGGTTGTAATGGTGTCTCATTGTTATTTGAATTTGTATTTTCCTAACCCACCAGCAAGGCTGAGCAAGATAACACAAATTTCTTTATGACAACAGGACTCAGAACTGATCTCCCCCCAGTTGCTTTAGCATATGCTTCATTTCCGGGCTTAGCACTGTAGTACCAGGGTGGCACAGAGCTGGATCTCTATGATCTGAGCAGATGGGTAAAGGAGAGTCCTGGAGCCCTCGGTGGTTTTCAGGCTTTTATTGAACCTTTTACAAGGCGGGGTGGGGGGTGGGTGCAGGGTGGGGTGTGGGGACAGGGAGGCTGGAAAGCCTCCAAGCCCGAAGAGTATGAATCTTCACTATTTCTGGGCTCTCTGGTGTTCTCTTGTGGTCTCTGCTTCTCTGCTGGTTCTACTCTTGTTCTCATTCTTCCACTTGTTCTCTCTCTGCTGGCGTCCTCGTGACACTGCCCTTATAAGCCCAGTCTCAGCCTAGGTGTGCCCACCTATGCATGCCCACACCCTACTCCAGGTGCCCGCCAACAGGCATGCATGTAGGACCACAGGGATCCATCATCAATGCTAATGGCAGGAGGGCGGAAAACCTAATAATTTTTTCACTTATCCTACAGCAAGGTGTTGTAGGGCTCAGCTAAGATTTCTAGCTCACACCCTAATTGGTGAAGTTCCCTAAGTGTGTACCTCATTCAAGTTCTAAAGGAGATCTGGGAAAGGAAGCAGGCAGGCACACCTCCTTTTCTCTGCTGGACTTGGGAGATAAAGTTAGCTCTATTCAAACAAAACCCTGTGATTTTGGATACTTGGTGTTGGGTAAGGTAAAAAAAATCGGGCTTTTCTGCCCTCCCGCCATCAGGATAGATGAGGGAACCCTGTGGTCCTGAATGGATGCCTGATGGCGGGCACCTGAAGTGGGTACACCTGGGCTAAGACTGTGCTTTTTAAGGGCGGTATCATGGGGACGCCAGTAGAAGCCGAAAGAGAAGCCCGAAGCAGGAGCAGAGAACGCCAGAGAGCCCAGATAGAGTGAAGATTTGCTGGGGGCTGGGAGGACTGCCAGCCTCCCAGCACCCCCCACTGAACCCCAATAAAAACCTGCAAAAAAGCCACCGAGGACTCTGACTCCTCCTTTACCCGGTCTGCATGGGATCAGGAAACCTGCACTGTGTCCATTCCTGCCTTTACACTTGGGTCAAAGACTGGTTTGGGGGCATTGAAAGAAGGGAACTTTGCTGAATGCAGGCAGGAATGGCAGGTCTGTGGAGATAAGAGTACTCTGGCCTGGGTGAGGAATCAAATAATCATATAAGCAACAAATCTCTACCAAGAGTCTGGAGAGTAACGTGGAACGATCTGTGAACTGAAAGCCAGTAGGTTCTGGGGCCATTACTTGCCTCCCAGAAGTCTGTTTTTTCCTCTCCAACAAGAAGGGCTTGGAGATGCTGAGTGTATCAGATGCACAGCCTGGTGGGGATACAGGCCCTCAGGGATCTGTAGTTCCGGGCTAGGCAGGACATAAATTCTCCTCACACATTTGAAGCATAGCAGCATTAGGCAGGGCTTGTTCCGGCCCAAATGAGTGTTTGTGTGGAGGCTGAGGATGAAGGTCACCTGGAGGAAGTGGGACTCTACCTTGATAAAGGCACAGGTGGGGTTACAACAGGCAGCATGGCATGTGTTGGGAAGTGAAGGAAAGCAGGCTTGGGTCAGTTTTAACATCAAAGGCCCAGAAGACAAAATGAGAACACCAGTCCTCCCCTGAAAAAGCCCTCATGGAGACGTGAGGCCAGAAAGATAGGCTGAGGCCAGATGGGGCCGCCCATGAAGGACCTGAATTCTGGGAGAGGAGCAGGGGCTTGTCCTGCAGGCAGGCGAGTCAGCGCTGTGCATTGCAGGGCGGCATTAGGAGGCAACAGCTGACATAGTTTTACTGAATACTTTTCTAAACTGCAACAAATTACCACTAACTTCCTACCTTAAAACTATACAAATACATTTTAGTTTTGTAGGTTTGAAGTCTGACACAGGTCTCACTGGACTAAAACTAAAATACAGGTAGGGCTGTGTTTCTTACAGAGACTCTGGAGGGGAATCCCTTACCTTTTCCAATTTCCAGAAACTTCCTGCATTCCTTGACTTGTGACCCCTTACTCCAGCCTCAAAGCTGGCAGAGGCCATTGGCAACAACTCAAGTCCTTCTCAAAGCACATCTCTCTGATCTTTTTTTTTTGCCTCCCTCTTTCACTTTGAAGGATGCCCGAGATTACATAGGGCCTACCTGGGTTATGGGGGCTTCCCTCTATTTTCAAGTCTTCTGATTAGCAGCATTAATTCCATTTGCAACTTTAATTGCCATTTGCCAGGTGAGGTAACAGTCACAATTTCCAGGCATTAGGATGATGAAGATATAGGCATCTTTGGGGAGGGAGGGCTGGCATTGTTCTGTCTACCAGACTCTGTTGGTTGCATAATAATACCAGGCTTAACCTAATGTGGATCAGCTCAGGTAAGATTCTGCAAAAAAATTCTTCCCCCAAAGGGAGGGGTAAGGTCACTGGTGACTTCCCAGTTCCAGCAGCATTGCCCACCCTTGCAACAAGGCCTAGTGGGTAGGAATGGGATTTGAGGGGGCCATCTTTGGCTCCCGAGAGAGGCCCTTATAGGATAGAGAATTATTGGTGTTTTGATGGTGGGTGTCTTGTGGTAATTTGTATCTGAAGACATGTGAACCTACACCCCTAAAACATTTACAGTGTTGTACATCAATGTTACCTCAGAAAAAAAAAATACAATTTAGAAAACCGATCAAAGCGGTCATTTTTATTATGTCGATTTTGTTACTGAGCAACCCCGCTATAAAACGGGTTGCCTGACTGTGGGTCCTCACCCGTGCTTAAAGGGGACTTATTTATGCTAAACTGCAGACATACACAAAGATTGATAAAAGGTTTATTTACAAGGGAAGGGGAAATGAATAACTCTGGGAGAAAAAGAGGGAGCTAAGTTTGTCAATGCGTCCTACCCGGTCTGCTCTACCTGGAATCCCAATGACCCGCCGAGCTAGGGAAAAAACCCAGCACACCATGTGGCCAAAAGGTGATCCCCGGCTATGTGGCCAGTTAAATACTCAAACCGAGAGCCTAGTTGCTTAACTCCACCCTCAGATCCTCACAACCGTCCCTTGGGGGATCACGCGATTTATAGTTCCCAGCATCTTGATGGAGTGGGGGTGGAGTCCACAAAGCCTGTATGGAGTTTGCTCAGGACATCCTTTCCCCCTAACAATTTTACCACACATGCACAAATCAATCCAGTCTTGAGAAAAACCCTTGGACTTGTGGCGATCTTTTAGAAAAGAGGAACTTTGTTTTTCTACAGAGATTGCTAGACTGCTGTGAGCTAGGCTCAGAGCTGCTGGGGCCATGGAGTCACCATGAGAGGAGAAAAGCTACCCAAGTGCAGAGACGACGTGAGGAAAGCAGAATACAGAGAACAGAGTACAGAAATCACAGTACAGAGAGGCCAGGTACCGGCTGCTAACTGGGACACCTGGACCAGGTGTGCGGAAGCCTGACCACACAGTAAATTCCCTCCTGTGCTTAGATCAGTTTGAGTTTCTGTCATCAGAAATTAAATGAGCACAGACATAAAAAAAAAAAAAAGACAAATGTTGGGTAGAAAACGGCAAGAGAAATTCACCAAGAAGGACTGCCCAACAAGGTGGGGAGAGGGATGCATCCGAAGGGTCTAAATTAAGATGATGTTGATGATCTGAAAAGGAAAGACAGAAGTTTTAAGTTGGTGGTTCCCAAACATTTGATCCTAAAGCCAATTCACACTTTTTTAAGAAAGTATTGAATTTTGTTGATGTGGACTATATCCATTGATGTTTACCATATCAGAAATTAAAACTAAGAAAAAATTGGAATAGTAATATTAAATCCACCCCACATTAATTTAGTTAACATGCTTATGATTAATAATGGTATATTCCAAAGTGGGAAAAAATACTATGGAGAAGAAGGACATTAGTGCATGCTTTTTTCAAGTCTCTTTGATGTCTAGCTTAAGAGAATGACAGTTTGCTCATTTCTCATATCTGCCTCTCACTCAATCCGTGGTGACACTATCTATCCTTGGGAAAAAACTCCACCACACCTTTGTATGAGATAGTTGAAAAGACAAAGGGCAAATGACATTTTAGCATTGTTGTGAAAATAGCTTTGATCTCAAAACATCCCTGAAAAGGTTTCAGGGAGCCTCAAGTGTCACTGGAAACACTGATTAAAAAAAAGAACAACAAAGTTGCTACTCACTGGAGACAGACCCTGATCTTGATCTGGTTGTGCCGTCTCCAGCTCTATCTTGGGCAAATTATTGACCCTTTCTGAGCTACCCTTTTCTCGTCTGTAACAGCCATTCAGCTCAGGTTTGTGGTGAGGGTTAAGTTAGACAATATCTGTGCCTGGAAGCATAGGTGACCTGTTGCTGTTGTTACTGAAGTTTTGGCCTGGGGTGACTGGGTAAATGGAGGTGTCCTAGGTGGGAACAGGGGTGTGAAGAACAGGAGTAGGGAGGCAGTCAGAAAAGTGCAGTTGGGTACAGTGAGTTTGAGTTAATGGTGGGGCTGCCAGCCTGGAGCTCAGGGGTGAGTTGGACATCAGGATTTATGAGTGGTAAGTTCATAGGAGGAAACGCAAGAGGGAAAGGCCAAGAAGGCCAGCTCTGCGAGGGAGGGAAGTGTTGTGGAGCCGCAGCACTGCGCACAAAGCAGGTGCTCAGTATGTGTGTGTTCATGTGACCGCTGAATTCTCGGGGTGGGTGGGGGAACCCGCTACTCAGGGTAGGAGTGGGGATGCAAACAGAAATGGAAGGACAACTCATTCTGGGTGCTGGAGAGGAAGGAGTGACTCTAACACCAAGCTGTCCTGAGACTAACAGGGACACCAAAGTCCTCTGGAGACGTTTGCTTTAGTTGAAGCTTAACCAGTTCAACAACTAAACTAGGTTCAAGAGCTGGACAAATGGGGACAGGGAAGGTCTTGTCCCTACACTGGTCCTTAGGTTTTGCTTCACACTTAGTTACTCATTTACACAGGTCACCTTGCCCTTGAGTTGTCTTAGCCCTGAATCCACTCACCATAGGCCAGACATCATGATCACAATTGTGTATGCCTTGTCTGACCCTCCCCAGAACTTGATGGAGCCATTTTCATCACTGAGGCCCAAATCCCAAAGCTAGTAAATGCAAAGATGATTAATTTTATGGGTCAGCTTAGGGAAGCTATGGTGCCCAATTGTCTGGTTGTTCTCCAGTCTGAATGTAGTTAGAAAGAGATTTTCTAGGTGGTGACTTGGTCTGTCTGGGTTGCTATAATGAAGTAACATAGACTGGCTGGCTAATAAGCATTATAAGTGTATTTTTTCTGTGCTGGAGGCTAGAAGTCAGAGATGAGGGTGATTAGGTTCTAGTGAGAACTTCTTCCAGATTGCAGACAGCCATGTTCTGGCTATGTCTTCACTGGGTGGAGAGAGACCAAACTAGCTCTCTGGCCATCTTCTGATACTATCATAATGGGATTAGGACTTCAACATAAGAATTGGGGGTCAGAGCACAAGCAATTAGTCCATTGCGCATAAGATAAATATCTAAATCAGTAAACTAAGTAGAAGAGATTATCTCCCATAATGTGAGCAGATCTCATTCAACCTGTTGAAGGCCTTAAAAGAAAACTCATTCAACCTGTTGAAGGCCTTAAAAGAAAAGACTAATGATCACCAGGACACTCAAGATCCCAACATCAACTTTTATTGGAATTTTCAGTCTGCTGGATCCCACATTTGCATTAACCAATTCCTTAAAATCATTCTCTCCCTTTCTGTTTTCTACCCACCCTCCCCTGTATACATATGTATTCTGTTTCTTCTCTGAGGGCTCTAATACAGTGCCTGAGACAGGATCTGAGCCCAGTTGCCTCCCAAACCCTGCTGTTGAATCACCGCCCCCATCTGCTTCCAACTGCTGGTAGTGCCTAGTGACAGGAGGGCTGATATGGGCTCACCTGAGCAATGGGAAGTCCAGGGACTCCCAGGGCCTTGCCTGGTTGGGACCTCTGGGCTGACCCCCATGTCTTATGATTCCATATCAGCACCAGATCTCCCTGCTGGGAGAAAGCTATGTCTTAACCAACTGAGCCAGAACTGCCTATTTAGGCTTCTTGACTCTTTTTGTTGACCCTGGAAACCTACCTATTTTTGATTTGTTATATAAATTCTATAAAATATATATATAAAGGAGCCAACTTACTATTTTTTCCCCTTGTCACTGAAATTTGAAAAACCATACATGACTCTGCAGGCAGGCATGTTATAATGGAAAAGGCAGGTATCTCTATAGGAAGCTGCGGGGGTCTGAATGTATCTGGTGTCTGTGTTACGTGTGTGATCAGAATACATCTGTGAGGGTTTATGTATCGCTTCTTCTGCACAGTGTCATTAATTTAAAACATACTTGCAGGATCTGCTTTGGGCCAGACTCTGTGCCGGGATTCAGGGACCCAACAGGGAATAAGACACAGTCCTTCCCCGAAGCCTGGGTTTGAGGAGAAGTGAGGTGCAGTAGAACAGGGTCCATAGGTTCTTTATTATCTGAACTATTTGCCATTACAACTGAAGTACTATGAATCTAGTAATAGTCTCAGTTTGAGCCAAAGACATTGGCAGTTTGTAGAGCAGGCTGTCTGGAAATGACCACTGTAACCCGTAACACTACAAAATCACTGTGATCCCCACGATGGCATCTCTCTGCCCCTAACATGTGACTTTGTAGATATGGTCACTACGAGTCCAAGCTTTGCAGTTAGCCAGACCCAGGCGTGGGCCCCAGCCATATATTCACCAGCCATGTGACCTTGGCCTTGTGATGTAACTGCTATCAGCTTTCTTTCTTCATCTACAATACTAATTTGGGGAAAATAAGTCCTGTACTTGGCTGGTGGCTCTGTTGAAGAATTTAGTGACGTGATAGCTACCATAGTGCTTTGTTAACTTCCATACTAATATTTTGTGTACTGTTACTTATCACCTTATCTATTTTTTTTTAAAGTCTAGATTAGCTATTTTTTTATTTATTTATTTATACAAGCACTGGGTAGAGTCAGAAGCGCGGGAGGGTGAGAGAATTCACCAGAGCCAGAGTGGGGAGTAAAGCAGGCAGAAGGACCGAAGTACACTGCTGAGGGGAGCAGCGGGCGGCAGGAGAGGTCTGCACGCCTTGTGGGACCCTCCTCCGGTGGCCGGGGAGCAGCCGGGGACTGAACCGGCGCTGCAGAGGCTGTGGGCAGCCCCACAACCCAGTGCTCAACCGCCGTGCCACCGGGGAGGCCCTTTATCTATGTTTTTAAGATTTATTTTATTTATTTGTGCACACAAGAACTGGGGTATAGCTTAATAGCACTGAGACTTAACCCCTGGGCCACCAGGAAGGCCCATTATTTACCTATGCTTGAGAGAGGGCAAGAACTATTTTTCTTCTTATCCTCCTTAATCTATATAGGGCACAAGGCAAATATCAGTAGGAAATTTGAGAAAAATAGAGGTGGGTAGAAACGAAGATATGTACATAAAATATACCCAGCCAAGAGACTGTACAGAATGGACATCCTCACTTTGGTGTACCATAGGACTTACTTTGAGCTTCCCTGCAACCAATGAGAAAAGGGAAAATAGACCAATCATTTAATTGAACGCTGTGTCCATTAAATAAAACAAGTTAATAATAACTTGCACATCCTGGGCAAGATTCTTTCCTTTTCGGTACACTTTCTCCTTGACTTTGTGATTAATTTTGCTGAAGGAAAGTCAATATTTCTTAACTTCCCCTCAGAAAGTGGACAAGTGTTTCTAAATGTGACAGAGATCCTAACCCTTAGTAGAGGCCCACCCCTCGCTGTCTACAGCTGATCCAAAGGGGAAGACCTAGTCCTAATCTTGCAATGGAGCTGTGCTTCTGAAACCAAAAGCATCATACACACCTAACAAACAAGATGTGTGTGGTTAGGTTGTTTTGTAGCAACTCTTATTTCCTCTTTTGCAACTTCAGGTTCAATGGGACTTGACCTAAACATGAGTCATAGAGGCTCAGTTCTAAGGCTTATATAATTTATATCTAGGCCCTAAGTTCATTTGAATTTCCACTTCCACCCCTTGAAGCAGTTTATCAAACCTAGCATCCGGCACTGCTTTTGTGCAAGGCCCTGCTCTGGATCCTGTCTGGGAACCCGTCTTCCAGCTCCCAGTGAAGAGGACAAACAGGAAGTACAGATAACCCACAATTTGGAAACTCAGAAGGAGCCCCAAAGTTCACAGACTTCAGAGATGGGACTTGAAAGATGAGAAGGGACTGGGAGGAAAAGTTTTATTTCTGAAGATGAGGATTCAGGCTAGGACAGTTTGCCAGTGGGAGCCTGGCAGGGGGAGCCTGGCCTGCCAGGAGTGAAGGTCTGTGACGAGGGAAGGGAGAGAGTGTTGATGTCAGGAGGTGCTGCAAGGCTGGTACTGCTGGAGCTGCTCCCTGCCTCTTTCACCCTGGCACTGGGAGAGGGAAATCTAGGCACATTCCTCATGGCACTCCCTCAGGAGATTTTTAGGAGTAACTCAATATGGGGCTTTCTGAAGTAATTTTTTGCTTGGAGGTTTATGAACTTTATAAAACAAATCATCTCTAGTGAGTGTGACTTGTGTCAACACTGACATTTCTGTGGCTAAAAATCACAGGATCCCAGCCACTGGTTTTTGTGGGAAACACTTGGGATCATGTGAAGACTCTGAAATTGGTGACAGGAAATTTCCTTTTCCCTCCTTTGAAGGAAAATAACTATGGTTTCTTTATTTTGGCATCTGGGGAAGAACTCAAGGAAGTACCTCAACCCTAAATGAGCTGGGTCTGAAATTTTTGAGTCTTCTTCAAGCCACTGGGACCATATTCTTGAAGGAAATTTCCCAATTAGGTGAGGGAGAAGGAATAGGGTGTCCTGGGGTTGGCTGGGGAGGGGTAGCTGGGCCCACAAGGCTGGCATCTGTGAGCATGGAGAGCAGGGCTCCTCCATCTGTGAATGATTTAATCTCATATTGTAACAGGGTGGTCCACAAGGAAAGGGGAGGTTCCAGTTCCCTGCCCCACCCAAGGGAAGATGGAGCTGAGCAGGGGGAAGAAGCAGCTAGAATGGAGACTGGGAGAACGAAAGAAGCAGAATGGAGAGCAAGAAGGAGACCTGGAGGAGGCACATGGAGCAGAGAGACATGTAAAGAAGCTGCGCTTGCTTCTCGGTCTTGGACTGGTTGAAAGAGTTGGATGAGAGACCCGTGGGAGGTTAACAATGGCAGCTTTTATTTTGATTTTGATTTTGCTTTTTCTGTCCCCACCAGGATATGCCTTAGACTTGTGACAAGCTTTCGGGCCTCAGGGGCCCTTGGGCCAACCCTGTTTATCTGGGCATTTACCCACAAGGGGTGGATAACTGGGTGCTTGATTTGGAAACTTTATTCTTCCCCTTTTCTATATTGCACTAGAGTATAGTTTGTCTTGATGTGGTAGATAGCAGAACCTATTTAGAATGGGCAGGTTTGGGGGTGCCCTTCACCCTGCCCTATAACTATATTATCTCCAGGGCCTCTCTGGTGGCGCAGGGGTTAAAGACAGAGCTATCAAGCTACTGCCAGCCACTGCAGCATGAGTTCGATCCCACTGGGATTGATCTGGCCTGGAAGCAACGCACACGGCACAGCAGACCTCTCCTGCCTCGCTGCTGCTCCCCTCAGCAGTATATTTCAGTCGATCTGCCTGTTCTGTTCCCCACTCTGTCTCTGGTGAATCCTCTCACCTCCCACACCTCTGGCTTATACCCCAGTTCTTGTATGCATGAATAAATAAATAAATCTTTAAAAAACAACAACAACAACATTATCTCCATTCTTCATGTAAGGAAATGGAGACTCAGAGAGGTTTCAAAAAAGAAAACTTGCCCAAAGTCACAGAGCTAGAAAGTGGCAGGAATCCAGCAGGGGACTGCAGAACCCAGCTCTCGCTGTCATGCTACCTTCCTCAGAAAAAAGATGAACATAAAAAGCATCACCAGGAGAACTCATTAGCAGGATTCCTGGGTCCTCTTCCTAGAGATTCCAGTTTCATGGGTCTTGGGCCCAGGCGCCTATATTTACAACGCCTCGAGGTGAGTTTGATGACCAGTCAGATTTGGTGACACTCCTTGTAAACAACTTTCATTGCTTGTCCACACTTGGGTGAGGGGGTGAAGGATTTCCACAGGAAGCTTCCCTCTGAGTGGCAGTGTGGAGATTCACGACCGCTGATCAGGAAGATGGGGCAAGAGCAGAAAAGAGGAAGCTGCGTCCTTTCTGTGGAAACTTCTGTGAGAACTAAGCTGAGTACTGGAGAATGTGTCATCTTTGTGGGCACAAGAAGCTGTGGAAACTGCTGCTTGCTGACTTCCCCCCGCAACCTGTACCCCCCCACTGCTGATGTCACCCCAAGAATCTCAGCTGCTCTGCAGGGCTGGGGGTGGGGGCAGTGAAGGGAGCTAGTGGAGTCCCAAACCTGGCTTCTAGGCCAAACTGTGTCATAAGCAATTGTGTGTGTTCCCTTGAGTAAGGGCCAGACTCCTCTGCAGCAAATGATGGAGCTGAACTCAGTATTCAGTCACAAATCTGCACTCTCCCCAGGGTCTCTTAACCTTTTGAGGTGCCCAGACCCCTGTGAAGATCTCATGAAACAATCCACCTTCTCCTCAGTAAAAAGTAGCTGCACTCAAATTTTGGCTAAGTTTCGGGAAACAAATGGGCCTCCCAAAGCTTATTCATGAAACTGTGTGCTCCTGCTCAGCACTGCTGGCCTGTGTGGAAACCTCTCTGGCTGTGATGTCCAGGTGGGAAGCTATAGCCATGAGTGGCCGCTGAGCCTTGACATGTGCCCTGTCTGCTCTGAGATGTGCTCTGAGTGCAGCGTGCACGCTGGAATTGAGGACTTAGTAGGAAAGAATGGGAAGATCTCATTAGTAATTTTTATACTGATTAAATAATAAAAATAAGTTGGCTATTTGGGGCTCACTAAAATATCATATTAAAATAAATTTTACCTTCTTCCTTCAGCCTTGCACTAATGTGACGAGAACATTTGAAACGATGCATGTGACCGGCGTTACGTATCTGACTGCACAGTTCCGTGATGACTTCCTGTTGCCAGGGTGCGCTCCTTTCCCCTTAGTGGAGCCCTTCCCAGCGGTGCTTGCTTCATTGCAAGCCCATCACTTCCTCTTCCTGGGAGATGCATTTACAAGAACAGGCAGGGAAATCTTTGCAAGAACGAGCTCTAAGTTATCTTCTCAACTAGATTGAAAGCCCCATGAGTGCAGGGGCATGTCTGATACTTTTAGGTCCCCCAGGGTGGGCACCCAGCAAATGGAGTGGTCCATCTTTGACCACTTATGAGACTTAGATTCCAGGTAACATTGGTGTATCAGCTCCCCAGGATTGCCCTAACAGAAAGCCGCAAACTGGATGGCTTAAAACAAAAGTTTCTTCTTTCACGGTTCTGGAGACCAGATATCAGAGGCCAGGTGTCAGCAGGGTCAGGCTCCTTTTGAAGTCTGACTTCTGTCTCTT
Organism: Talpa europaea; assembly: GCF_964194135.1. Taxonomy (NCBI): domain Eukaryota; kingdom Metazoa; phylum Chordata; class Mammalia; order Eulipotyphla; family Talpidae; genus Talpa; species Talpa europaea. Next base: position 44,881,661 of record NC_140077.1, on the reverse strand, counting down.
TTCATAGCTTCTAGCCAGCGATCCTTGGCTTGTAGACCATCACTCCAATCTCTGAACCACAGTCACGTGGCCACCTCCCTTTACCTTGGCATCTTTTTCATTTTGTGTACAAATTTTCCTCTTCTTGTAAGGACATTTGAATTAGGCCCATCCTAGTCCAGTTTGTCTGCTGTAGGGTAAATGGTTTTCAGGCTTTTCTGCCCTCCTACGATTAGGATTGCCCTATCTGATGGGGCACCTGCAGTTGTTACATTGTTGTGTTGTTCACTTCTGTGGGCCATGGGAGGAGTATTGAGATAGTCACCAAGAGAAGCAGGAGAGGGAAAGGGGGAAAGAAAGCCAAAAGAGAGAGAGAGAAAGAGAGAGAAGGAAAGAGTGCCAGAGAAGGCCACAGTGAAGACTTGCCGGGAGCTGGGAGGCTTGCTGGCCTCCTGGCCCCTCAGCACCCCTGCTTTCAGTATACCTGGTTGCTGCACTATATGGTAAATATCAATAAAAGCCTGAGAAAGCCACCAAGGGCTCCAGGACTCTCCTTTGCCTGTCTGGTCTGCTGGAATCATAAAGAAAACCTGCTCTGTGCCCATCCTGGTACTACACTGCATTTTAAATTGATTACATCTACAAAGATCCTTTTTTCAAAACATTGTGAGGTTTCTGTGACATGAGTCAACATGGTCTAGACTCTTAAGGACACAATGATGAACATGACAGTCTTGGCCTTAAGGACTCCATTTTCTAGTGATGGAGACAATCAATACATCCCTGTATAATATAATGTTGGGCTGTACAGGCACAATAGAGAGATAGAGAGGATTAGGGGGGTAGGAATAGTGGATTATTTTTGATAAGATAGGATGGGGAGGGAAGAGCACTCTAAGATGACATTTGAAAATAAACTGAGGTGACAGCGAATCATAGAAGTATCTAGGGACAGGGATTCAGGGAAGACACAAGAGCCAACACAAATCACCTGAAGCGAGAATGTGCTTGGTAAGTTCAAGGAATACAGGGAGAGCACAGGTGATGAGAACTAAACAGCAATGGTACCAGAACCAGGAGAGAACAGCAAGAAGACCCTGCTGGGCCGGGCAGCTTGTCCCTCCATCCTTAGTGGCTTGAGAGGGGGTGGCAGCAAGGAGGGGCCTCCCAAGACCTCTGGTTCATCGGTTTCACTTCCTCCAGCTCCACTTCCCTATTGTTTGGCTGCTGTGAAGTCTGGTTATCTTTGCCACTCCCTGGAGCCTTCCAATACCATTGTCATATTGTCTTTTCCAGACAATAAGAACGGAATTGAGTCTTTTCTTTGCGGCTTGCCCTTGAAGCTCAAGGTCCCAAGACGCCTTCCTCCATTTCTTCCTTGTTTCCCTCTGGGATCTGCCTGAGACTTTTTACTCCATCTCTCCAGGGTCTGAGGCTGCTTTCTGCTTTCCTCTAGAAGGGGGCAAGTAGCCTCCAGGCTCATGCATGGGTGGGCTTTCCTCCTGAACACCCTCCTTCACCATCTGTATGATACTTTAAACAATATTTTGATTACTGTTATTTATATGATTGTTTTTGTAGAAATTTTGAGTGTCTTATATCCGTTTAAAAACAGCCTTTTGAAAAGGGGTCCATAGATTTCTCCGGATGACCAAAGGGGTCTGATGGAGGTAAGACGTACCATCCAAGGAGGCTCCCTGCTGACTAGGAGCGACAAATGGCATCTAGTAGTGACAGAAACTCCCTCTCAACTGTGTGACCTGTGACCAAGGGTCACTCCATTCATAGTTAGGGCTGTCTGACCTCTCTGTGGGGTGGTAACCTCAGCTTACTCATCCCATTTTCCACCTCGTGGAGGAAGTGTTATAGGGCAGCCCCAGGTGTTACTTGGAAACCGCGTTGGGCGCCAAACTGTTATAGGGCAGCCCCAATACAAAACAGGTTGCCTGACTGTGGGTCCTCACCCGCGCACTCAAAAGGACTTATCAATACTCTACTGCAGGCACACACGAAAGGTTAATAAAAGGTTTATTTACAAGGGAAGGGCAAATGAGGAAATGTACAACTCAGGGAGAAAAGTGGGAGGCAAAGTTTTAAAAGCCTCCTACCCGATCCTCTGATCTGGAATCCCAAATGGCACTCTGAGAGCTGGCCACAAGCTAGGAGCCGTGAAGCCAGGAGGCGAGTGAGAGAGTGAGCCCCCCAAGGCCCATGTGTTTGGTTTTTATACCCAACCTGGCTGCTTAACTCCACCCTCAGGTCCCAGCCACCTTCCCTTTCGTGGTGACAGGATTTGTCTTTCCCAATGTCTTGATGGCTTTGGTCTGGAGTGGGGGTAGAGTCCACAAAGCCTGCATGGAATTAGCTCAGGATATCTTTTCCCCCTAACAGAAGTAGGTCTTCAGCCCCACTCTGCAGCCCTGGCGGAGTCCCTCCTGTCCATCCCTGACTGTGGATTTCCTTTCTGCCTCCTCAGCTCGGATAGCAATATAGGGGCAGGAATGGACACTGAGCAGGTTTTTCTGTTCCCATGCAGACTGGGTAAAGGAGGAGTCAGAATCCTCAGTGGCTTTGCAGGTTTTTATTGGGATTACCAGGTACATGGCAGGCAGGGATGCTGGGGGGCCGGGAGGCTGGCAGACCTTCCAGCCCCCAGAAAATCCTCTCTCTATCTGGGCTTTCTGGCGTTCTCTGCTTCTCTCTCGGCTTCTGTTCGTTCTCGGCTTCTTGGCTTCTGCTGGGGTCCCCGTGACACCGCCCTTAAAAACCCAGTCTTAGCCCAGGTGAATCCCATCTACCTATGCCCACACCCTACTCCGGGTACCCGCCATCAGGCATGCATTCGGGACCGCAAGGATCCATCATCTATTCTGATGGTGGGAGGGCAGAAAAGCCTGACATTTTTCCTTACCCTATAGCAAGAAAACAGGAGGAGAGCAATAATTCCCTGAGCCTCAGCTGCCTATCACCATTCCCACTGTCCCCTATTATTAGTATCAATATTTCAGTCAGAGGAAAAAAAGGGGGTCCACTCTTCCCACTGGCGCTCCTTAGAGCCCTCAATTCAGTGAGCTCAGGAGCCTGCTTCCTAAGCCTGACTCAAAAACAGTCCCTTCCCTCAAGGGAACTCATGGTCTGCAAAGGAATCAGAGCTAAGGGCCCAGAGTAGGAAGATATCAAAACCCTAAGAAGCTTTGGATCAGAGGGCTGCTATGGTGACATTTGAAATAACTGGGTTAATTTTAAATGAATCTTCCACAGGCTTGCACCCATTCCTTAGCTGCTGGTGGTTACTCATTAGGGTCACAGCTGGTTAGTGGAAATGAGAGGTAGAGCCGGGAGGAAGGGGTAGGGAAGAGGAGGTCACGTCCTGGGCTGCTGAGCTCACGCTGAGAAGACACCACTTCCGGGCAACCTGGTTGCAAAAGCCTATGACTTACTTTCAGATTGCAGTAAGAGCAGACACCGTGGGGTCACTGCTTGGTTCTTGTGAAAATTCTGAACTCTTTCTCTGCTTGAGGAGGAGGGTCTTGGATGGAAAAGAGACAAGAGTGTGAACTGCCCTGCTCACAGCAGAGCTTGTGGGGTACATTCCCCCCAACCCCATGTCATGCATGCTAAGAAGGCATGCACACTCCTGACCCGTGGGTGATAAGGGGCAGTCTTATGAAGAACCCTGACCTCTTGGCTTAGCAACCAAACACAAGACTTTGTTAAGCAAAAAGAAGAGTAGCTACGGGTGGTAGGTGTCCTGGAGGACGGTCAGGTCTGGGCTGATGTCTGAGCTACAAGTAAGGTAGATGACCAACTGGGTCTTTTGCTTTTGCCCAGAAAGCCAAACTCTGGGCCATGAGAAATGTCTTTACATGAGAAGTTGATTCAAGAGAGTCCATAGGCTAGGCGCCACCCAAAATACCAACTCCCCAAATGGTGGAAGTACTAGATTACATAAATGGGGAGGGTATGTGAAGGAAGTGCAAGCCTTCACATGTCCAGGCCTGAGGAAGTAGCGGCATTCGAGGTGATGTGAGTCGAGGTGATGTGAGTCAAGGGTTTTGACTTTCCCAGCAGGGTGTTTTCTCCGCAGTCAGCAGATGTTTATTTCTGATGCTACTATTGACCCCAGAAGAACACAGAATTTTACTAGGAATGTAATTCAATCAGTTTTCCAAGTTGCCAGGAATGCATGTGGAACCAGTTATTAATCATGAAGAGGGTGCAGGGGAAGAGAGAGACTAAAGGGTGGTTAGAGGGCCTCCCCCGGTGGCACAGCGGTTGAGCGCTGGGCTGCAAAGCTGCCCGCAGCCTCTGCACCACCAGTTTGATCCCCAGCTGCCTGTGAGGGTCCCACATGGCGCTCAGACCTCCCCTGCCATGCCTACTGCTCCCCTCAGCAGTGTATTTCGTCAGTCTGTCTGTTCTGCTCCCCGCTCTGGCTCTCGTGAATTCTCTCACCCTCCCGCGCTTCTGACTGTACCCAGTGCTTGTACACATAAATGAATAAATAAGTAAATCTTTAAAAAGAAAAAAGGGTGGTTAGAGTTTAGTTCCACTTGTTCCTAATTTTAAGTTTGGGGAGCTTTGTTGTTGTTGCACAATGGAGGGGATGTGGCCAAAGTAGGTCACTGAGGTCAGAGCCTGTATAAGACCCTGTCAGATAACAAGCTTAAGAATCATCCATGTTGCTCAGAGTCGGAGAACAGATCCCCCCACCACCCCCCCCCCCACACACACACACACACACACACACACACACACACACACACTTCTTGGGGATTCTTTCAGCCCTAGGGAAAGCCAGAACCACTTCCCCACAGAAGGCATGTATATCCTTCAAATTCTGCACACCAGTTCTCATCCCTAAGGTGGATGAAATGAGGAAGAAATGAAGCTAGAGGCTTGGACTTAATTTCCCACTGTCAATCAAATGCCTGATGGCAGCGCCACGGCGCCTCGCCCCTGCTGGCTTAGTCTGATGTCCTCTCCCTGCCGCTTCCCAGTCCCCCTTGGAGAGGAGCAAGAGGGATGGTGCTTCGGGTGCACATCCCATTCCATACACACTGGCAAAACTCACTGGAATTGTTAGGGGGAAAGGATGTCCTGAGATAATCTCATACAGGCTTTGTGGACTCCACCCCCACTCCAGACCAAAGCCATCAGGACATTGGGAAAGACAAATTCCATCACCACCAAGGGGAGGGTGGCTGGGACCTGAGGGTGGAGTTGGGCAGCCAGGTTGGATATAAAAACCAAACACGTGGGCCTTGCTCCCTCTCTGGCTCGCGATCGCTCGCCTCCTGGCTTCACCGCTCCTGGCTGGCGGCCAACTCTGAGAGCGCCATTTTGGGATTCCTGATCGGCGGATCGGGTAGGACTCATTTAAAACTTTGTCTCCCACTTTTCTCCCAGAGCTGTACATTTCCTCATTTCCCTTTCCCTTGTAAATAAACCTTTTATTAACCTTTCACGTGTGCCTGCAGTAGAGTATTGATAAGTCCTTTTAAGCGCGCGGGTGAGGACCCACAGTCAGGCACCCCGTTTTGTATCGGGGTTGCTCTACAACAGTAGAAATAAACATAGGATGTCACGGGGACAAAAGATGGCAGAGCGCAGGAAGTCCAGACACCAGAGGGGCCCCAAAAGAAGGTCTGGGTGGAGCCTGCCGCGGACCAGCACAGCAGTAGACGATGAGGCCGTCTCAGGGTTGAGAGAAACGTTCAGGGTGGTCAGGGCATCGGTTAAAGAAATTGTTGTAGAGCAACCCCGATACAAAACGGGGCCAAACAGACACACTTCAAGAGAGAGTGTAAATCTGAGTGTAATTTTCTTTGAGTTTGTGACCAGTATATATATGTTTTCCAAAAGCACAGGAACAATGAATATCAATGAAATCAGCTTGCTCATGGGCTCAGCCTATCACCGACAGGGCAGTGATCTACATCTGGACCCAGCCTCATTCCTAAGTAGATAGACCATTAGTTTTGTTTTTAAACTATATAATCGCATTTTTTACTAACTGCTTTTTTACCTAAATTATATTTTAATTATTACAGGGTTTAGTAATGTTTCATTTGAGTCAGCCTTGTGTTAAGGATTTCATATGATTTTTTAATTAACAAGCAATGACCTTTATAGAAGAAAGAAAGAAGTTTAGAAAGACAATAAGGGATTAAAGTTTGTAGTTCTAGGAAGACGGGATAAGGTTTTTCAGCATTCTTGTAGTGGTTCCTGGTGGTCGTTATCTTTTGATAAGCTTCTGTCTTATCTATGTTTTCAGGGAACTTTGCTGTACTTCCCCTGCTTCAGGGAGTTTTGCTGTTCTCCCCCTGCATGCTGGTTCCTTGCCCAGCCAGACCTAGGGACCATGGCAAGCCATTAGCCCTAAGGGTCACTGCAGGGGGAGGTGCAGCAGAGGCGGCCCAGTGGCAATGGCAGAGAGGCCTGAGGCCCTGAACCTGGCTAATGTCTAGTCACCAGCATGGTCTGGGAGCCACTCCCGGCCTGTAATGGCATCTCCAAGGGGAGGTGCAGTGCCATCTCCTCAGGCATATTTGTGCTTGCCAACGGCTTCGAAAATGAAAGGGAAAAGCAAGATACTGGTTAGCAGTGACGTGCGCTCAGCCACGGGACAGATGGTGTTCCAGCGGCTCATCACCCCATTAAAAGTATGATATAGGGGCCTCCCTGGAGGCGCACGGGGTGAAGTACAGCACTATGAAGCAACCTGCAGCCTCTGCAGCACGAGTTCGATCCCTGGCCTGTCTTGCCCGCTGCTTCCCTCAGCAGTGTATTTCAGTAGATCTGTCTGTTCTGTTCCCCACTCTGTCTCTGGTGAATCTGTAACAGGGTGGTCCCCAGGAAAGGGGGAGGTTCCAGGTTCCCTGCCCCACCCAAGGAAGGGTGGAGCTGAGCAGGGAGAGGAGAAGCTGGAGAAGAGACTGAGGAAGGAAGCAGGATGGAGCCAGGAGACCTGGAGGAGGCGCATGGAGCCTAGAGACATGTGAAGAAACTGCGCTTGTCTTTTGGTCTTGGACTGGGTGACACAGAAGTGGGTGAGACCCATGGGGAGGTGACAATGGCAGCTTTTATCTTGATGTTGATTTTGCTCTTTTCCTTCCGGGCTTGTCTGGTTGTTTGTGACCCTTTTCTGTGGGTCCCCACTGGAAGATGCTTTAGACTTGTGGCAGGCCTTGGGGCCTTGCTCTGGGCCAATCCCATTTGGATGGAATTTTACCCACGAGGGGACGGGTAACTTTGGGTGCTTCATTTAGAAACTAGACTCTTTGCCTTACCTGTATTGTTTCCTAGTTTTTATTAAAGTTCCTTCCCATTAAAGTGTCATATGTTTTGTGTTGATGCGGCGGATGGCAGAACCCATTTAGAATGGGCAGGTTTGCGGGGTTTGGGCTGCCCCTCTCCCTGTCCTATAACAAATCCTCTCACCCCCCGCATCTCTGGCCTGTACCCCAGCTCTTGTATGCATAAATAAATAAATCTTTTTTTTTTTTTTAAAAGAATGATATAGGCCGATAGAGCTCTGGTAAGCATGGTGAATGTTCCTAAAACCCGCCGGACCTTCCGTAAGAAGTATGGCAAGCATCAGCCCCACAAAGTGACACAGTGCAAGAAGGGCAAGGATTCTCTCTATGCCCAGGGAAAATGGCGGTATGACAGGAAGCAGAGTGGCTTTGGTGGACAGACTCAGCCGATTATCCGGAAAAAGGCTAAAACTACAAAGATTGTGCTGAGACTTGAATGTATTGAGCCCAACTGCAGATCTAAGAGAATGTTGGCTATTAAGAGATGCAAGCATTTAGAACTGGGAGGAGATAATAAAAGAAAGGGCCAGGTGATCCAGATCTAAGCTTCATCTTTTATTATGAAGATAGTAAAATCTTGACAATTATGTTTACTTAAAAAAAAAAGTTATAGGCGTAAGCAGAGGGGCAAGAAGGAAGCTTCAGAGCAAAAGAAGGACAGAGGCAAAAAAAAGAGGATTTGGAAGAGCAGGGTAAGGGTGGAGATGAGGACATGATGAAGATAAGTAAAGACTGGAAGAGGAGAAACAGAACGAAGAGGAGGAAGTGGACAACTGAGTAGAGTGGAGAGAACCACACCTTGCAAGGTGCTGCCCTCAGATATGGCACAAGTTTAGGTAAAGCTTTTCCAAGTGCTGGGCGGAGTAGTCTTAGGCAGAGGATCCTGGAAAGACAGAAATAAAACCTAAACTAGAATTATCAAAACCAGGACTTTCCAGACTTAGATTATCTGCTTAGCAGAATGCTCTTTTGCCAAATTGGCCTGCAAGTTAGGACTTTTGGCAAGAAAGATTCTTTTTTTTTTTTTTTAAGAGATTTCTTTTTTTTTTTAATTTAAATTTTATTTTTATATTCCCCATACAATTAGAACCCCCTTATTTTGGCCCCAGTCCCTCCATTCCCCGCCCCCCCAGCCCCCATAGAGTGTCTCTGGTTCATAGTTGTTTGTTGATTTTGATATTTTCTTTCTTATAGTTATTCTTTTTCCTGGTCCCTTATTTAAGTTTTCTAGATTCCTGCTATGAGTGAGACCATCCGGTATTTTTCTTTTTCTTTCTGGCTTATTTCGCTGAGCATGATCCCTTCCAGCGCCATCCATGTTGCTGCAAATTGCATGTGTTTATCTTTTTTGAATGCTGAGTAATATTCCATGGTATATATGTACCACATCTTCTTGGCAAGAAAGATTCTGATCGATTCATTGGTCAGTGTGAAGTGTGATTACTCTTGTTTATATATATGGCTAGGTAGTTTTTGGCTCTCAGGACCTCCCCTGCTCCCTCTTCCCCCAAAGTAGTTACTTTCATACTGCCTGCAGTGTTCCAGAAATAAAACCTGAACTATCTGGTAGGGTAAGGAAAAATGTCAGCCTTTTCTGCCCTCCCGCCATCAGGATAAATGGTGGATCCTTGCGGTCCTGAATGCATGCCTGATGGCGGGCACCTGAAATGGGTACACCTGGGCTGAGAGACTGGACTTTTAAGGGCGGCATCACAGGGATGCCAGCAGCAGCAGAAGCCGAAGAGCAGCCGAGAGAGAGAAGCAAAGAAGCAGAAGCAGAGATCACCAGAGAACCCAGAAAGAGTGAGGATTTGCTGGGGGCTGGGAGGACTGCCAGCCTCCCGGCCCCCCAGCACCCTTGCCTGCTGTGTACCGGGTAAATCCCAATAAAAGACTTGCAAAAACCACTGAGGACTCCGATTCCTCCTTTACCCGGTCTGCATGGGATCAGAAAACCTGCACCGTGTCTACTCCTGCCCTTTACATATCTCCACCCAGTTCCAGATCATTGCTGCCCCAGACCACAGAGGCAGTCACTCTTCAGGAAAAACTGGGGCTTTGATATGGCTGGGGCTGTTGTATTGATAGTATTAGAACAAATGGCAGCTTATCACAAGGGATCAGAATGGTTTAGCTTTAGGAAACTGCTAAAAACACTGCTTTTCTTCCCTTGACAGTAACATTAATTGACTTGGAGTCGTATATTGCCTGGAGGCATATCCCCTGCCAGGCTGACTACATTGTGGGGCCCACATGCTTTGGAATCAGCAGTTTGGAGTGGAATTAGTCAAGCCAAGGTGCTGATGTTTTAGTTTTACAAAACTAAAGTTTAGTTTTAGAGACACTGTACTGCCTGCCACACAGTACAGCTTTAGGATTTATTGTCACCTCCGGGCAGGTATAAACTTCCTGACTCTCTCTCCTTATAGTCCATCTCTTATACCTGTGACTGGCTTTCCATTTTGCGATTCATCACATGTTCCAAACTTTATTCCTGCTAGGCTGAGCTTTCTCCCCCTGTGCTTCTCACTTCGGTCTCTGCCTCTTCTCTGCTCCCCAGTCCTGCTTTCTCTCTTCCTCCTTTTCTCACTTCCAATCCAGGAACTTTGACAAGCTGCTTAATATCCTGAAGGGTGGGTCCCTTTGATTCCTCAGTTCTTATCTTGTCTTTTAAAAGTGATTTTAAATCTTCTCTGAACTTTAAGGAAAATGTGATGGTATTCAGTAATCTAATCTTTCCTCTCGCCCATCTCCTCCTACTCATCCCTTTTAACTGCTTCTCAGTATCTCTGCTCACATTTGGGGGGATCTTTCTCTTTTCAGTAAAGTGCTCCAAGCACTTTATTATTTGTCTCTAAGTTGAGTGCTTGGAGGTTGGCAGGCAGTGAAATGTAGTTTGACACTTAATTTGTTAAGTGAGTGCAGAGAAAGGTCTGTTGATAAATGAGTGAAGAATGTTGAGAAAATTATAATACTTTGTTAAAAGTGAAAACAAAAAGAGGTTGCAGAAGCCTCTAGTTCTGCCTATTTCTCCCCTTCCCTTGGAGTTTTTTGTTTTTTTTTTTTTAAAGATTTATTTATTTATGCATACAAGAGCCAGGGTACAGGCCAGAGATGCGGGAGGGGGAGGTGAGAGGATCACTAGAAACAGAATGGGGAACAGACAAGCAGACTGACTGAAATACACTGCTGAGGGAAGCAACGAACTCAAACTCGTGCTGCAGAGGCTGCAGATTGCTTCATAGGGCGGTGCTTAACCCCTTGTGCCACCAGAGAGGCCACCCTTGGTGTTTTTGATCCCACTGCAAAAGACCAGCAGGTGTTCTCCCCAGGCCTAACTTGAGGAAGTTACAAAGAGTTTTCTAGCTTCTTTATACCCTAGATCTTCCTCCTCAAGCTGAGAAAGATTTCAGGATTTTTAACAAGAACCAAACCAACGGTGACTCCACAGTGCCCACCCTTGATGAAATCTGAAAGGAAAGTGGGGTAAGGCTCTTAGGATTGGGTTCCCTGGACAGGGTGTCTTCATGAGCCCAGAGCGGACTCCTCTCCCCAGACCTCTCAGCAATGAAGCAGCAGTTGCTCTTGACAAAAGAAACCTGGAAATAAGGGGAGCCTCACTCACAATCTCCCTACTGCCTCTACCTACAAATAAAGAGGAAAGCCTGGGGAATGTGCTTCTAAGCGAGCTAATCCCCTCCCAGAGCCCCTGCTGACCCAGATCCCCCAAAGGACTCAAGAATGATTCAGGCTGCAGGTATTGGAGGTTAGGACTGGAGATATCTGTTTAGTTCCTGGATTCGGAGTCACTGTTCATTTCAGACATATTATTTCCCTTCAGTTCTGTGTCCTGATTACTGATTCAGAAAATTTGGGTAGGGCTCAGTAGTATCTGTAGGAGTGTGTGGATTTGAGATTTTAGCCTTTAATTTAACTCTCTGGGGTCTGATTGATTTCTGTTTAATATCAGCTCAGCACGGACCAATTTACTGCTCTATTTTCCTTGTGCCTTCTCTCTCCTTGTGTTGCCCAGTTTTAGCTACCACCAAAGGGAAGCTACTCTCTCTTCCTGCTTCCAACCAATTTTTAAATTTCAAGGTCAGGTTTTACCCATTTGGACAAACTACGCAGACTGATTGGTGAAGTGTCTGTCTTAGACAATATTTGAAAAAGGGAATCTAGCTAAGAATGTTTTCAAATTATCATTTCCCTTGACTAACCTGGGGTCATAAAAGAATTTCTCCTCCTAAATTTTTTTAAATTATTAAGAAATCCCCCCCCTTGATCTTGTTTGCAAAATTCATTTGTCCTATCTTAAAAGGATCTCTGCCAAAATGAGTGAGATTTCTCTGAGTACAGACTGTTACCTGGGGGCTTTCCTATGCAAAATTGTCCTGGTTTATAAGTGCCCCCTGAAAATAAATTGGAAAAGAAGCAGAAGTTGTCACAACCTTGTGTCACACTCCAGGAAACTCAGGTACCATGAGACTCTCAGGGACAATGACTCCCCCACTCCTACACACACACACACACACACACACACAGAGCTTCCCTCTCCTGGAGATCTGAAAGCCACTTTAAAAATGAAACAAATATGAAATTTATTTTTGGATTCTTACTCATTTCAATAGAAGATGCTGTGATTGCTTTTGGTACAAATAGCAACTCATCCTTAATGAAGTCCAGTTGAAGAAAAGATCCTTAGCACATTATCCCCTGTCCACTTCTGAAGATAAATATGGTGCATGCGGGGTCACCTTTGCAAGGCATCAGAGAGTGGGAGGAATTTTTTTTTAATTTGCATTTTATTTATTTATTTTTTAAAATAATAAATTTTATTTTTATATTCCCCATACAATTGCAGCCCCCCCATTCTGACCCCAATCCCTCCCCTCCCACCCCTCACCCCCCAAAGAGTGTCTCTGGTTCATAGTTTTTTGTTGATTTTGATTTTCACTTTCTTATAGTTCATTTTCCTGGTCCCTTATTTAAGTTTTCTAGATTCCTGCTATGAGTGAGACCATCCGGTATTTTTCTTTTTCTTTCTGGCTTATTTCGCTGAGCATGATCCCTTCCAGCGCCATCCATGTTGCTGCAAATTGCATGTGTTTATCTTTTTTGAATGCTGAGTAATATTCCATGGTATATATGTACCACATCTTCTTGGTCCAGTCATCTATTTTTGGGCATTTGGGTTGTTTCCAAAGCTTAGCTATTGTAAATAGTGCTGCTATAAACATAGGGGTGCAGGTGCTCTTTGGAATGGATGTTTCTGTGTCCTTTGGGTAAAGACCTAGGAGTGGAATTGCTGGATCATATGGAAGCTCTATGTTTAGTAGGTCCAGAAATCTCCACACAGCTCTCCATAGTGGTTGGACCAGTTTGCACTCGAGTGGGAGGAATTTTTTAATATCCTCTGTCATATTCCTGAGTAATGATTAAAGCCAACCCAGGAAGCTTCTTTGGAATAAAACACAGTTTAGCAGTAGTAGTGTTTCTTGGGCTGGTGGGCTGATGATGAGATATGACAGTTTGAGAGTTACACCATTTCTTCCCGTATGCATTTCTTAATAATTCACTGGAAAGCCGTTAAACGAATACTTTCTGTTCCTGTTGGCGTTTAATAAAAATAGACAAAGGAGCATCTATGGGTTATGAGGGGAAAAAAAGGTCAGATAGCAAGTTCTGTTCTATTCTACCCAGTGTTCACGGTAGAGTCCTCCCAGAGCCTCCTTGCTTTTGACCTTATGTGCTTCCTGTGCTTGGCTGCGGTGCCAGGCAGCTGTCCAGGCAGGGCCAGTCTCCACCTAGGTGCTGCCCTGGGATGAATGGCAACAGCCTTTTACCAGCTGTCCACTGTCCATGTGTGAGGAACCTCTGCAGTTCGCTGCTGACACAGCGGTGGCTGAGAACAGCTGTTCCTACCTGCACCTCACAGCTGAGCAAAAGAGCCTCAGAGGGTCTCAGCAAACTGCCCCTGTCAGGAGGCTCTAAGGGACAAAGTGGGGCTCATGATGCAGGCCTGTCTGATCCCAGAGCCTGTACTCCTGCGGCCCTACTGCCCCCTCGATGCCTTTGCCTCTGCTTGTTTTTCTCAGCAGAATATTTTAGCAGAACAGGCATGAAAAAGTCTGATGTCAGAAGATCACAATCTAGTTAAGGACAAAAGGTAGTTTAAAAAGCATTCAGGGGTGGGCCTCCCTGGTGGCACAGCGGTTGAGCGCTGGGTTGCGAAGCTACCTGCAGCCTCTACAGCGCCAGTTCAATCCCCGGCCACCGGGCGAGGGTCCCACATGGTGTGCAGACCTCTCCTGCCGCCCGCTGCTCCCCTCAGCAGTGTACTTCATCACTCTGCCTGTTCTGCTCCCCGCTCTGGCTCTGGTGAATTCTCTCACCCTCCCGCGCCTCTGACTCTACCCAGTGCTTGTATAAATAAATCTTTTAAAATAAATAAATAAATAAAACATATCTATGAAAAAAAAAAAAAAAAAGCATTCAGGGGTTCTAACTGGAGTATCAGACCAGACAAGCTGACTGCAGCTATTTGGAACAGAGCACTGTGGGAATTCTGGGGAATTCCAATTGGTCAGAGCTGTCTGTATGGGGCCATGGTAAGAACATGCAGGGGAAACGTGGAGGGACCAGGATTCACACTCTTGCCTGACAGGTAAGGTGTAGCCAGCGTAACAGCAGCCTCAGCAGCCTGTAACTATTTGGGGCTTACCAGTACTGGGTTTTAAGTGCTTTATGGATTTCGGTGCACTGAATCCACATTACAGCCCTTGAAGAGGTACCATTACTCTCCCCATTTCCACATGAGACATGGATCCAGGATAGGGGAATAGGGTTAGACAAAGTGCCCATGTCCTCTACTTACTATGTGGGGAGTAGGAATTTGAAACTGGACAGGCTGGCTCCCATTCCAAGCGCTTCCACACTAAGGACACCTTAAGTTTAGGTATGCCCTCTTGTAGGTTTCACCATTACACTTGCCAAATTTGTAATAATTTGCTTGCTGTCTGTTTTCCCCACTCGACTATGTCTCTGAGCAGGCAGGGATTATGCCTGTTGGCTCTCAGAGGTAATTCAGCACCTAGACTAGTGCCTGGCACGTGGAAGGTATGCAGAGCTTTGGAGAATGGAAGGAGACAGAGGATTCCTTTCCATGAGTAGCCCTATCCATCCCTCTTCATCTGCAGTTGTCAACATGAGGTGATTTCACCTCACAGAAATAAATCAACTGAGGTGGGTAGGCCCATGTCAGTTCCACCTCAGTAAAATAAAAATGAAAACAGAAGTGGAACGTTTGAAAAACAAGGTTAGAAGTTAAAAAGTTAAACATAGAATTACCAAATGACACAGCAATTCCACTGGGCACGTACACAAAAGTAACCGAGTACTGACACTGCTACAGCATAGGTAAGCCTCAAAAACATTACGCTAAGTAAAGAAGCCTGTCACAAAGGCCATGTGCTGTGTGACTCCATTTATACAAGAATCCAGATAGACAAGTCCATGGAGGCAGGACGTAGATTAGTGGCTGCCAGGAGCTGGTTAAAAGGAGGAACTGGGAGTGAGTGCCAGTGGATACAGGGTTTCTTTGTGGTGTGATGCAATGGTTCTGAAATTCAGTATTTTTTAAAAAGTTTTTTAAAAAGATTTATTTATTTATGCATACAAGAACTGGGGTGCAGGCCAGAGGTGCAGGGGCCGAGAGGATTCACCAGAGACAGAGTGGGGAACAGAACAGGCAGACCGACTGAAATACACTGCTGAGGGGAGCAGTGGGCCAGACAAGAGAGGTCTGCTGCGCCATGAGGGTTGCTCCCTGGCAGGGGATCGAACTTGTGCTGCAGTGGCTGTGGACAGCATCATAGGTTGCATCTTAACCCCTTGTGCCACCAGGGAGGCCCTGAAATTCAGTATTGATGAGAGTTGTGACTATTCTAAAAACCACTGAATTGCCCATGTTCAAGGGGTGTATATTATGTGAGTTACAGCACAAAAGCACAATGGAGGGGAACACATACTAAGTTCAGTGTATGTTTAGTTGCCACTTGGTTACATTTTGTGGGAATCAGGATTCTGGCAGGTTCTGGCCATAGTCTCATAAATGAATGTTTTTTTAACCTCTGATCCAGTTCAGGTATTGCAAAATAGAAAGGCAACACAGAGGAGGAGAAGGATAGCTTTGAGTTGAGCCTGGAATTCCAACATTCGTGGCTCCACAAACCTGGTATGTGTGGGGTGGTGAAAAGAGCAGTTGGACTGATTGGGGACCAGCCACTTCTGGGCTGACTTAGCCTAACATTCCAGAATTTTTGCTGCACTTTGCCCCCATCTCCTCTGCCACCATTCTTTCATAAACCACCATCCTCTGTATCTGAATTAGTACATATGTGCTTCATTCATTCCAGAAATATTTACTGAATACCTACCAGTGTGCACCACTGTTATAAGTACTATGGATAAGTAGTGAAGAAAACAGGGGAAAAAGTCTGCCCTCATGGAGCTGGCATTCCAGTAGAGAGACAGACAATAAATAAATGAAGATACAAATTAGTTGGTGTGTTACAAAATGATAAGTACACTGAACACAAAGCAGAAGAGGGAGGTGGGGAGTACTGGCTTGAAGAGTTGCCATTTGAAATTTTAGAGGTAGGGGAGGTCTCACTGAGAGGATATCATCTGAGCAGACTGACAGAGGTGAGGGGGCAAGCCAAGTGGGTGTCTGGGAGGCAAGTTTTCTAGATATAGGGAATAACCAGTGCAAAGGATTCAAGGTAAGAGTACCCTGGAGTGAGTGGCCCTGTCTGTAGAGTAATAAGGAGGCCAGTGTGTCTGGTGGGAGGGGGAGAAGCAATGAGGTCAAGGAGATAAGAGGAGAGGAGTCTACTAGGGTCCTAAAGGCATCCATTTTTTTCCTCTGCAAAACCTTCCCGTAACTTCCTTCTAGCCTACAAGGCTCCCCAGGGTTTAAGTCTACTGCCTCTCAGATCGCAGTGCCTCCCCTCCACCCTTTACCAATCCCCTTGTCAGTCTGCCTGTTCTGTTCCTCACTCTGTCTCTGATGGATCCTCTTACCACCACCACCCCCCGCCCCCCCCCTTATCTCTGGCCTGTACCCCAGCTCTTATATGCATACATAAATAAATCTTAAAAAAAAAAAAAGACTCAGTAAATAGTGGCCTCAAAAGAGAAAGAATGGGAGGAAGAGAGTGAGGCAGGAGAAGTACCAAAGACTGGGGAGGAGAGGTTCCTCAGAATAACATTTCCCTTTCCCATAGCAGAGCACACAGCCGGAAGCTTCAACATTAAACAAGGGAAAAGGGCCTGATGGAGCCAGGAACAAACAAGAGCATCTCCCACTATTTACTAGGAGAAGCATGGTCACATGACATCCCAATTCACTTATAATTTTCTCAAAGGAGTCTCTTCAAAGTCTACTCAATTCCTAAGGCTATTTCAGAACCCCCTTAAGACACTTATGAAAGGATAGTAACCATAAAGTGATTCAAGTAATTTTAGGAGTTTTAAGGAAACTCCAGAGTTAAACCTACCATGCTATTGACTCCTACATGGGATCTTCCACCACATTCTTCCCCCATGCTAAGCCTCACACTTCCCTCTATAACATGCATTCTCTAGACTGCTTAGCTAGATGATCTTAGAGGTCTTTTCAAGTCTCAGTAATCAGTGGTTTTGGCATCCCCTCCAGTTCACAGAGGGCAGGCCAGCTGAAGTGAGATGAGGAAGAAGAAAGCATGGATGACTTGGGAGTACTTACAGGAGAATGGAAGGTAGAGGGCACAAAATATGTCCTTAAAAGAGACAAAAGGAAGAAATGCTGGTTCCCAGTATCCCACCCCAAAGTAAATCTATCTTCACCTAGACAAAGGTTGTCTGTTTAGGGCAAAAATAAGCTCCTCTGGAAAGTTTGGGCACTGTGGTGACACCCCCAAACTACCCCCCTTAGTGAGGGGAATTCTAGGAAGATGAGGTCAGAGAGTCTCTCACACATTCAACAAATAATTATTGAGAAAATCTCCAGGGAATCCAGAGGTGAACAGGCCAAAGGGGACCCCTGTCCTCACGGGCCTTTCTGGAGGAGCAGACCACTCAAATATAAAATGAAAGTATTTTAGGTAGTTATAAAACAAAAAGAGAATAAAACAAAAAGAGTAATGGGATAATATGGGGTGGGGATTGGAGGGTTTACTTTACAGAGAGTAGGAAGGAATTCCTCAGGTTTTCATTCCAAAGTATGGACAAACTAACTCTGACTAGCATGTGCTGGAATTACTGGATGGTGTTTGTTAAACATCGATTGTTGGATCCCACCCCAGAGTTTCTGATTCCATAGATCTGGATGGGGTCCCCAGAATTTGCATGTCTAACAAGTTCCCAGATGATGGCTATGATGCTGGTCTGGATCACACTCAGTCCTTGACAGAGCAAGGGGCACTTAACCATGGTTGGGAGTAGAATCATACTGTAGCTCTGGAAACTCTCAGTGCACAGACTGCATAGTTAAATTGACCTCTGTGGCAGAATTAGGCCCCAAGATTTTCTTTCCAACATTTCATTAGGAAAGTGTTCAGATATGTAGCAAAATTGAAAGAATTTGATAGTGAACAGCCATATACCCACCACGTAGCTCTTGCGTTGGCCATTTGACTATTGCTTGCTTTATCACACATCTATCTACCCCTCCACCCATTCCCCTAATATCAAGAGTTCTTCAAGTAACTAGTTGCCCAATGTCCAGCCATGTTTGAGAACCAGGTGCTAAGGTTTCTGGGCTCCTCCTTTACAAAGCTCTTTCTGGCTACAATTCAAGGTTCTCTGGAAATTCCTCCATTCCCCTGGGATTTGTCAAGAAAAAAAGACATTTATTCAGTAGCTACTGTCACTGGGAATTCCCTTTCTTTGAGCTGAGTCTAGAAGGGAAATTTTACTTTCTTAAAGCCAGAGAAATTTATAGCCAGACCAACAGCATGGTGTACTTAGTGTGTGCAACCCTGTGCAGAGGAAGGGTGGGGTGGGTTCCACTGTCCTCCTATCATCATGCTCTGACTGGATCTGGGTGTGACTTACCCTGGATCCCTTCTATCCAATAAAGATCATGAGGGAATGCAGCATCCAGAAAGTGTTCTTACTCACTTATTCCAGGGTGCTGACTAAGCTGTCTTTGTGATATCTGTGCCTGCCCTCAGAGCTCGAGGTTTTGTAGGGGCAAGTAAACTGACCTTTACAATACAAAATTATCATATGTGATAGGTGCTCTGCTAACCTCCTCCCTTCAAGGTTTACCAAGCACTGGAGATAGTCTTTGGAGCCCCACCTGCATGTAAGAACCATAGAGTTCTGACCAATAACTGTGCCTCCCTCTCCCTACACTACTGAGCACATAGCTGGCCCTGTGGGTCCTCAGAGTCTAGAGACACATAGACTTGCCCTAGGTTGCTTGAGGCCTGGAGAGTCCAGTCAGGCTATGTACCTTTGGTTTTTCTTCTACATCAGTGTTTTCTGGTTTGTTTTTGCATTTGTTTCTGATAGCTGGGATTGGGAGCCAGAGGATTCAATTTTATGAGGGAAGCCATGTTGGTGGGCTAGATTAAGTGAATATATGCTCTTTTTTTTTCCCTAAGGAAACAGTGAAAAGGACTGTTAAGAAGGAAATGTAAGCCATGGTTCTCCTTGGAGGGATCCTGTCCCACCCTCTGTTTGGAGTGAGAAGTAGAGAAGAGAGAGAAAGGACAGAAAGAGGTCAGCCTATGCAGTCTCTCCACCAGGCTGGACACAGGCCTGAACTTGCTCTTCCATGGGTAGGAGAGGAGTCTGGGATTTCCTGGTTGGTCAGTATGGGTAGGGAGTTCACTGTGAGGTAAAGGCGAGTATTTCCTCAGTCACCAATGAATTTAAAAGAATTGCCTTTTAGAACTACAACTTGTGTGAAGTTAGTTTCAACTCAGCTGGTGACTGAAACTTGGGCACTGGGACTTTCTCAAGTACTTTACTTCAGTCATTTTGAAAGTGTGTAGTTCCTTTGGGCCCCTTAACCTTAAGTCCCTTTTGCTGGGGCTTTTTAGGATATTTACTTTGTGTATCTTCCAAGGTGTCTTCACATTTTATTGAAAAGATTTGCTGTGTTCCTTGGCCATTAAGGGTCCGATGGGAACTTGAATTCTGTGAGAATGTGGCTGGGCCCTGATATTAGTGCAGGATGCCGCTGGAGTAGGAACTCTCCAGACCCTGCTGCTCTCCACCCCCGCAGAAAATGTTGTGCAAATCCAACATATAGGAATTGTTTTGTAATTCTGGCACAGGAACTAAAAGAACATAGCATGTAGCCTTTTGAAAAAGCTAATTATGCCAGGCAGGAATCTATAAAGATATAAATAGTGGGAAAATCCTTGGTAAGTATGTGGTGATTGCTATTTGCTGCTGCTAAAAAGTGTAATGTGTGTGTTGTAGTTAGAAAATGGGAGGTGAAGGCAAATGGAAACAGTTGAGCTAAGGCAGAGACTGTTAAAGACTTTTCTTAAATTTTAACTGTTGCACCATCATTATAATATAAAATACCATCATCAATATAAAAGTCAAACCTCTGTGACGTTACTCCTGGAGAGACACAACCAGGACTTAGGTGGTGAAGTCCTTTCTTTGTCCTGGTTACACAGAGCTCCTGGAGGTAGGGTTCGTTTTCTTCACTCCTGACCTCCCTCTTGATCCAAGTATGGGCATCTGTGGGGTTGAGACCATATTTCCCTTCCGAGGGGTTCTGGCGTATAGGTCCACAACTCTGCCAGACCTACATGGGCCTTGTGATGTGGGAGAACCAGCTCTAGGGGGGAAACAGCAGGGCGTTTTTGTTTTGGTTTGGCATTTGCTAAGGGCTAAAGGTCCGAGAATATTCCCTCGCCAACCACCTTGTATCTGAAACATCACCATTAGTTCCTCCTTGAGGGTAGGATTCTTGCTCAGACAAAGATCTGGAAAGGGAAACTCTCTGAGCTATTTCTCCAATGGACAGAGAACCATGAAGTGACTCAACTCTGGGGGAAGTTAACCACCAAGTCAAATTGGGGAATACTGTATCTGGAATCCATTCATTATGTGACCTTAGGGATGCAGAACCAGAGCATTTCTGCCTTTTCTAGAAAGTCTAATTGGATTACTAATATTAATTAATATATTTGGACAATAGGTTGCTCAACTAGCGTGTCCTTGAAAGAATGGAACACAGCACAGTTAGTGGTTGACTTCTTATCCGGTGTTTTCCAGGCAGTACACTACACCCTCGTTCAATCTTCTCAACAATCTTCTAAGTAGATAGTGTCTCTACTTTACAGGAATAAAAACCAAGACTCAGTAATGTGATTTTTTCCAGTATCATGAAGCTAAATATAGTAATGCTCGGTGATAGCTAACTACCATTGAGCTGTCACCAGAGAGGGCTTCCTGTTTCAACTTACTTATTCCGCATAACCTCTTTGTAAAGGAGGTAGTATTACCACCATTTAACCAATGCAGAAGCCGAAATCCAGAAAGGTTAAAGACTCCCCAAGACATTCAGCTAGCAGATGTCAGAGCACACAAGAGGGTAATACAGGCAGCTTGGCTCAGCTCTGCACCCCACCCCCATGCTGTGTACTCTAAGTGCTGGACCTGCTGTGTGTGGTCCACAAAAATGTGCTGAAAGCCTGCTGTGTGCCTGGCACATACGGCTACCCTGGTGATCACACTCTGCCCCTGCCCTCTTGGAGCCTCCCAGCTGCTGTCATTTTACCAGGATGCAGTGGAGATGGACTGAAGTGGAGAAAAGCCTGGCCCTGCCAAGACTAGCATATTCAGAAGACACTGGGCTCAGACAGTACATGGCTCTGCCTCCTGTCCTGTCTGGGGAGGACATGTGGGGTGACTTTAACCTCATCCTTTGTGGCTACCCTGAGGTAACGATTATCCTCTTTGGGGCACGGAAGCAAGAGGTTGAGTATCTCCAGGGCCTGCTTATCTCTAGGATTTGGGCCTCCCTGGGTCTTGCCTCACACGCTCTTTGTAGGGCTCTTCCTATCTCTGTTTCACATACACACCACAGAATGGGAGATGCTGCCGATGGATCCTATCAAAGAGGATGCTGCTATCAAGAGATTTTGAAGTTAGGATGAAGAGGCCTTATTCAAAATTTTGGCTAGGGAGAAATTTTGCTTCACTAGTTGGCTCTGCCTTTGGAGTGATCTGGAGAGGTGTGATCTTATTTGTGTTACAACAGGCTGGCTCAGGCCTTTGGTGGGATGGGGGCAGCGGGTGTGATAGGATGGACAAAGCCTAAGTCCAGATTTTCTCCTCTATAGTATCAACCCCACAGGAACCTGCCTCAGCCAGAGGTCTGAATGTTTGTCTTGGGCTGGAGAGGTCCCCTCTGTTCTGTACCTCTGGAGCTCAGTCTTGGCTGTTCAGATTCTGCCTCAGCTTCCTCATCAGTACCATCCTCAGTGGAGAGGATGAAATGTGTTAAGAAGGGCAAGTGTTTAGAGCAGCATCACATGTGACTGTTAATAATTACATCTGGCCTCATCCACAAAGATGGACAGGAACTTGGTTCTTGTCCTGGCTCCTGCTCCTGTTTCCATCAACCTTGAGTATAGATTCTCACCAGTGGGCTGACTCATGTGAGGTCTCACAGATCTAACAGCCACAGCCTACTTGGCAGTTAGCAGGCCCCTTCTCACCTTCTTAAAGAACATCAAAGTAAAAGAGGTTTAAGATTTCTCAGGAAGGTTTTGCTCTGTTGTTTTTCTGTCCTGATCTCCCAATTGTCCTCTCACTCACCTCCTCCTACCCCTACGCTTCCCACTCTTCAGTTCCCGGATCGAGAGTGTCTCCTGGAAGCTCTTGTCTCAACTAAGGATTGCCCCTTCAGCGCCTCTTCCTGCCCTCCACCTTGGGAAATGACATCTGTTTCATGGACTGTGACTTCACTGGACTCGAACAGAGGCCCAGCCTACTTTGTCCTTTCCCACCGTGTGCCAGGACTTCACACAGGTACGCTCGCTTGATATTCTGCAAAGGCTGGTTCAATAATCATCCCCATTTAAAAGATAGAAAAGCTGAGGCACATGCTCGATTTTATCTCTAGGACTTGGGCCTCTGTGGGGTCTTGTACCTGAGGCCACAGCTAGGAAGCGGCAGGGTTGATCCAAGCAGCCTGAGCCCGGCTGTAAGCACTCGGCTTGCTTGCCACTGTGTGGCTCTAAGTTTAGAATCCATGGAAAGGGGGGGAAAACAACGTGGTCATTTCCTATGAATGTCAGGGCTTTGTTTGTTTTTAATCAAAAGATATTTTACTCCAGAGTTGGCAATTTCAATTTTCCCTGGATATGTTCTCTTGGTATCTCACCTTCTCCTGAGGAAGGCATTCTTTCTAAAGCTCACTGAACTCTCTTGTGCTCAAAAAGAAACATATTTTCTCCTGCTCTGTCACCTGTAGAGATGGAAAACGGCCAATCAGCATGTTTTTTCACATGATTGAAAAGATCAAATCTCAAAATCTCACTGAGTCTTTCTTCTCTAAAGCAAGACTGGCCCCTTTCCATTAGGCTGGCTTCCTGTCCCAGGCCCTGAGCAGGGGTCAGCATTTTCCAGGCTCTCTTGTTCCACCGGTTATGCTCTGGGCAGTGAGGGGTGCACCTAGGGTGGACTTGGAGCGGATGCAAGTCATACACGGGTCCTGCTCAGACTATTAGTTTGCCTTATTACTTTAATCTTCCAGACATTTGGAAATGAAATAAAAGTGTTCCTCTTTCCCTGACATTTTTATGCAGGCTAGCACTTACTTTGAGCCCCGGGGTCTGTCTATGTGCTGGGTGCTGTGAGGACCCTGGCAGGATACTGGCCTTGCCTGAGAGTCTTGTGGTCTGAGCTGGTGAGCATCAAGAATTTCCATCTCAATCAGCATTTATTTGTTTACTTTTTTTTTTCAAATTATGTTTATTGAGGTAAAATTGGTTTTCATCATTGTAGCTTTCAGAGATTATAGGTGTAAATGCAGAGAAAAATAACAAAGGGTCAGTCAAACCCAAATAGTAATAAACTCAATATCTGACTGCAAAATGGAAGCAACCAGAAGGGAAATGTGGTAGGGTGGGAGTGGGGTTTCAGTGAACTATTGTTCAGGCACCAGCAGTGGGCAGGGGGCGACAATACACATTTTAGACGTTCAGTCTGTATTTATTGACCATCTGCGTGACCAGGAAATTCTTTTGTGCACTTGGGGTACATCAACAAACTAAAACTGCCTGTCCTCATGGAGCTTTCATTCTAGGGGGAAGACAGACAATTTGTCTGTTGATGTACACAATGGAAAAAAGCAAAGAAAGAGGGCTGAGAGCCAGAATGTGTGGGCAGAGGAGGAGGTAAGGTCTTAAAGTTGGTCTCCTTAAAAAGGTCAGATTTCAATCAAGAAAGGTGATTGAAAAGGTGAGAGATTTATGATGGTTTCACTTATAGGAGGAATATAGGGGAACCAAATAAGACATTAGGGGAAAAAAATAACAATAATACAAAACATCATAAAACAAAAACAAACAGACAATTATAAATCAGAGACATCCTGCAGGGGAGGAGGAGGGAGAGGGATCCGAGGGAGGGAGGGAGGAGCCCAGGGGACTGAGGTGATGGTGCACGGGTGCATTGGTGAAGGAAACTCTATGGGGACTCCACCTGAGGGGGTGGGGGGAAGTAAATATTGTTTAAAAATGAACAATGATGTAAAAGATATATGTTTAAAAAAAGGGGAGGGCTTTACCATGTGGGTATCTGGGAGTATTTCAGGCAGCAGGAATAGCTGAAGACATAAAAGAACAAAATCCAACACAAACATCAGGAAGGGGATATCTGAAAGATAAGGAGTCTGTCTGAGAAAGGGCTGAGGAAGAGGGAGGCGGACAGGCGTGCCTATGCTGATCTCATTGTGGCTGCCTGTTGGGTGGGGTGATTTACCCGGCCCTGGAGACCAGGCTCTGTCCAAACCTCTGGGTCAACGGAAATCAGTTCTGATCCAGGCCTTTCACAACTAGGACATGGCCTTGAGTAAGCTGCATGCTCCTTGGGCCTCAGGGTCAGGAGACAGCCACCATCTGACTACTCTGTGGTCTTGTGCCCACCAGACCCCTCCCCAAATAGGCTTTGTAATAATGGTAGCAGCAGCATTAGCAGTACTATTAATAATGTTACTAATAAGATGACCATTGCAGCACGTTTTCAGAGTGAATAAACTTATTACTCATATTACTGAGACTTTTAAAAGCAAAAGCAAAACTACCTAACTTCTGTGGTTTCTGAGGAAAATAAAGGCAAGAGCATGGCCTTTGGTTAGGGAGAAGTATGAGGTGAAGGAGGCAAAAGACTCCCACCAACATTTAACGGCCCTCGCTTTGTGGGGACCATATTCTGAGGGCCCGCCCATATAGCTCCTGAAGAGTATTTCCTTAGCTGAGCTTCAGCACATCCGCAAACAGCCAACTGACAGTTTGGGAAAGTTTGGAAAGTATTATGCAAAAGGTCAAAAAACGGTTTTTGACAAATTGAAAAAAAAAGCTAAAACCTGGCAAAGTCTCCTAGCCTCGAGCGGTCAGGAAGGCAACATTGAGGCTCTCACAATCCACCCAGTTGCTAAAAGGAGGAATTTGAGAGCTTCATAATATCAGACACTTGATTTTCCCCAAGCTCCAGGATTCAGGGCCCTGGGATTCCAGGGAGGGACTCTCCTTACCAAGACAGACAGGAGTGTTTGGTTTTTGAATGCTGGGGCAGAAGTGGGGTGGGCAGAAGTGGGGATACAGGACTAACAGAAAAAGACACCCTGAAAGTTCATCCAAGCAGAACTCACGTGATGAGATCACAGAACAGCTAAGAGGCAGGGGTTTGACGTCAGGTTACCAAAAGTCAAATCCCACCTGCATTTAAAGCACTCTGTGCCTCAGTTTCCTCATTTGTGTAGTAGGTATGAAAACGATGTCTATTTCACAGGGCTCTTGCGATGCTTAAGTGAATTCATACATGTGAAGTCCCTAGAATGCTACCTAAATGTTAGTAAAGTAGCTGAATGAAAGTGTTTTTGTCTTTGGGTTACATGGGTTCTTTTTTTTCCTTTTTAAAAAGATTTTGTTTATTTATTTTTGAGTAGAAGACCTGGGGTGTAGGCCAGCAGCGCGGGGGGGTGTGTGTGTGAAAGGATTCGCCAGAGACAGAGTGGGGAGCAGAACAGGCAGATCTACTGAAATGCAGTGGGTGAGGTAGGAGAGGTCTGCTGCGCCTTGTGGGTTAGCTCCCTGGCCTGGGATCAGACTCAGACCTACTGAGGCTAGAACTCCGCCCACCACAGTGGGCACTCTCGGTGATAGCACTGAGACTTAAGCCCTAGGCCACATGGGTTCTTTATAATCAATGTCTGAATATTTTTTTCCCCACACACTTCCAGGTCATATAGCTCTCTTTCTTCTAACCAAGATTTTCCTTAATCTTAAATGAGCCCCTTTTTTTGAAACCAACACTGTGCAATAGGAGTAGAATGTAGTTTGCTTTTTTAAGTAGGATGTACCTTGGGTAAAGCTGGCTTGATTGTGGCAATAAGAGCTTTCCCCATCTCTCCCTTGCCCCATTCTAGGATGAATTTGAACATCTTTCCTCCACTTCATTATTGTAAGTTTGTTTGAAGGGAGCCTCATTTCACCATTTCCAGATTCTTGGGAAGAGTGGAAGGCACCTCACTTTCATATCCATGAGCTAGCAGTACTATGATCTCTGTAAATACTCTAAAATCTGAGAAGAAATTCTATTCTAGTTTCAATAGTGATGAGAATGGACCATCTACTTACTCCATAAGTGTTCTTTCCCCTGACGCTTCCTGACTACAACTTCTTTCCAGTCCACAGTGTTCCCAGCACACTGCCTTGAGGAAAACTACTTTAATCAGATGGTTCCTGAGTACTGATCTCTGAGCCAACTTCTTCAGTCTCATTGTGCTCCAAGAGACGGTATCCAAAGATGCTCTCCACTAATAGATTTTTCAAGTTCAAGTTTTGTCAATAATCCAAATATTTTTCAATGTGCTTTTTTCTTCATTGCTATATAGTACATTATTTTGCTCTACAAATTTTAGAATAGTCTGGAAAGAATGAGGAAGAAACATTTGTCATCCTACTGTTTAGAAAACACCACCATTAACTTTTTTTGCAGTCAACATCTATTTGAGCCCATTATATACTAGAACAGTCAAAATTATATCCCTGGTATAATATAGATTTGCCATACCAAAAATAGAAGTATATTCAAACAGAATTCAATATTCATTAATTTATTCAATGTTCATTAATTTATTTGGTGCCTTGAGGGGATAATCACATTAAACTCATCTAGAAGATTAGTCTATTTGGGATCTCAGCAAATAAAAGTCATCAAATGTTCAGTATATTACTGAAGTACTGAGTAATAGGTACTGGGGGACCCCAAAAGTTGGTATTATCTTTTTGGCTGGAATGTGTGCTGTATCATGTCATTCTTTGGGGGCAGTGGGAATTTTAAAAGTTAAGGTTTGTCACAAGAAAAATTTTGCCTATTACAATAATTGTAACCAAGCTGTAAAGTTTCTAAACCACATTTCACTCAACGATCCTTGTCATTTTTCATGTTTGCGACCAAGGCCAAAGGAAAGAACCAGAATTGGCAAAATATAACAAACTAAAGAGTAGTAACATAATTGGTAAATGTGATCAGGCTCAGAGGATTGAAATCAAAAGGCTGTTGATGTTCTGGCTGATGTTCCCTGGTTACAAATTAAAGGGGGATTTCCCTCTTCCTCAATGACTCATGAATACAGCTGCAGGTAGGTGAGTGGAATTGAGGCACATGTGTTTTGGGGAATATGAGTGAGGTTGGCTTGTGAAGCTTAGGAACTCATCCTTGAGTTGGAGGTGCTCGGAGTTTGCTTATTTGTAGAGGGAGCTCAGAGACTTGAGGTGGTAGATTAATGGAAGGGTTACAGGGCTGTTTGGACTCCATAACCAGGTTACTTCTGGGGACATGTGGTAGCAGTACCATAGGGCAGGGTGTATAATAAAGGCAATAAGGTGACATAAGAGGGACCCTCCCTTTCATATCCATGAGCTAGTAGTAGTATTAGATTGGCGAGTGGTCTGTGCCTCTTTGAATTGCCAGTCAGAACATGACAGTGGTAATCTCTGGCTAGACAGTGACAAGGAATTTGTCCTTTTGTTCTTTTTTAAAAATTTCTCTCACTGTGGTGTGGTGGGAGAGGGGGTGACTTGTCTTTTTTTTTTTTTTAGGGGCCTCTCACCACACTCCAATCACCTACTTTTTCTATAACAAGCATCCGTTAATTTTTCAGTTAGAAAACACAACTTACTAAAGATAATAATTTTGAATAGTATTGATAGACTGTCTTGGGAAAGAAACAAGTTAAATAAAGACCTCCTTTCTTGATTTATTTTCAAAGGGTCTGGTTCCACTTAATCCACACGTATATCTATTCCCTTCTGCCTGAATATTTTCCTAAGATATTTGCTTCTGATATTTCTGATGCCTGTGAAAACATTCTCAAGAGAAGTAGCATCCCCTGCTCTCAGTTATTTATATCAATAATATTCAGCCTGTGGCTCTTCCAGTGCCACTGTTGGTTCTTCAACGCCCTGTAATTTTGGAATTGGAATGTCATAGTCTCCTAGATTCAAGTTACATCTCACAAGTTCTTTTATAACTTAAAAAACCTATTTTTTAGAACAGTTTTAAGTTCATAGCAACACTGAGTGAAAGGTACTGGAGTTTCCCACATAACTCCTGCCTCTTCATTTTTCTCCTTCCCGTCTCCTGTTCCCTGTCCAAACCTTTTGTACTGGGCAACATCACAGGAGGCTTCTGAGCTAGGGCCCTGGAGACCTTTAACAAGAGGGAATCCTTGGTCCTCCCTGGTGGCCCAGGGGTTAAGCTAAGCCCTGAGTTTGATCCCACTCAGGGAGCTACCCACCTCTCCTGTCTTGCCCACTGCTCCCCTCAGCAGTGTATTTCAGTCGATCTGCCTGGTCTGTTCCCCGCTCTGTCTCTGGTGAATCCTCTCACCTCCGACACCTCTGGCCTGTACCCCAGTTCTTGTATGCATAAATAAATAAATCTTAAAGAAAAAAAAAGATTTGTAAATCGGGGCCCCTCTGGTGGTGAAAGGGGTTAAGTCTCAGCACTATCAAGCTATTGCCAGCCACTGCAGCATGAGTTTGATTCCCCGGCCAGGGAGCTAACCCACATGGCACAGCAGACCCTTCCTGTCTTGCCTGCTGCTCCTCTCAGCAGTGTATTCCAGTAGATCTGCCCATTGTGCTCCCTACTCTGTCTCTGGACCCCCTGCACCTCTGGCCTACACCCCAGTTCTGGTATGCATTTAAAAAATTGTAAATCATCACAAGTCTTCCTTTTAGTCTTTTTTTCCTAGAAGTATATAGGAAGTGTTTTTGTTTGGAGTGAAAATAATCCCAGTCATTTTATCATTGCAAACAAAAATACTTCCTTTGTACCTCTTTTTTTTTTTTTAAAGGAAAGACTTAAAGGAAGGCTTTCTGATGATTTGCAAATCTTGATCTTGTTTCCTTGCCATTCTTTATCTGTCCCTGGACTTTGAATTAGAAAACTTGAGTTCTAGACCTGGTTTTGCCACTAACTAGCTGCATGACAAGTAGCAAGTCATGCAGCCTTTTGGGAATTGTACTTTTCCCACCTGAGTGGGCAAAGTGGATGATTTTGAACATCTCTTCCAGTTCTAGAAATAAACTATTGTTGGGGTCATCCTGTAAGACTCCAGAGACATATAGATTTGGTACAGGATCCATTTGCTGTGTTTTCTGGGTTCAGCGCCCAGTTCAAAGTCAAGACCTTCTCAGTGAAGAGACAAAAAGTCCCAGAAGCTACTGAGTGGCAGTAT
The DNA here is from genome assembly GCF_964194135.1 of Talpa europaea. Taxonomy (NCBI): domain Eukaryota; kingdom Metazoa; phylum Chordata; class Mammalia; order Eulipotyphla; family Talpidae; genus Talpa; species Talpa europaea. Next base: position 44,852,372 of record NC_140077.1, on the reverse strand, counting down.
CCCTAACTCTGAGCTTTAAAAAAGAAATGAATCTTGGAGCCACTTTGAGCTGCCCTCAGTATATCTTCTGAAAACCTCAATTCATTTTAAGTGTTCTGAGGTTGTAATGCTGGGAAAGTTCAGGTATACCCAACATGTCACCCCTTCAAAAAAAATCACCCTGAAACCAATACTTAGTGAAAAGCCATGTTTATATTGTGTGTGTTCTGGGTGGGGGGCGGGGCAGTAGGGCACTGCTTATATTCTTAAGCAAAAAGGACCTGATTTCTGTGCTCCAGAGTGATTGTTAAAGAATAAGGATACCCATTTTACAGGTAAAACAATTAAATGTACAGTTAAGTAAATGTATTTAAGGTATCTGGTTAGTGAATGATAACTCTGGAAATTAATTTGTCTCTTAAAATTATGGCAAATAGGGCCTCTCTGGTGGTGCAAGCTATCAGCAGCTTCTGCAGCACAAGTTCGATCCCTGGCCAGGGAGCTGACCCACATGGCACTGCAGACCTCTCCTGTCTCACCCACTGCTCCCCTCAGCAGTGTATTTCAGTAGCTCTGTCTGTTCTGCTCCCCACTCTGTCTCTGGTGAATCCTCTCACCTCCCACACCTCTGGCCTACACCCCAGTTCTTGTATGGATAAATAAATAAAAATAAACCTTTTTAAAAAGAAAAAATTATGGAAAATGTGTATTATAGAGGTCGAGGTTTTGGGAAAGGCAGGGGATCCCCAGGGGTCATGGAGGAAACTTTGAGCAAAAAGATGGTTCCCAGTCCAAAGGAGTGTTGCCAACACCACCTTCCCAGAGGGCACCGAGTGCTTTTATGGGCATTTTCTCATTGCTTTCCCACATCATCCTTACGTGGAGTAGGTGAGCCAGCTCTCTTGGCTGGTAGATGTGGGAGACAGGCTAGCACCCTGGCTCCTGGTTGCACATACCGTGTCCTGATCCTCTACCTCTTGAAGAGGACTAGAAAAATGAAACTGGAGAGGGGTCATTTGGAACAAGAAACTACCGCTTGTCAATGTTCTGGGAGAAGAGTGAATGCTTATGAGTGCTGGGATTTTTTTTTTAATTGCCATGACCCAGAGGAGGAAAAAAATGAATTACCCAAGTGGAAACAGCCTCCAAAATTACTGTTTAAGGCACAAGCTCTAATCAGCTTTGAGGGTTTGCAGAAAACTTATTGAAGCTATTGGCAGTGACTATTGTTTTGGTGCCAGGGTTTTTAATTGGGGGAGATGGTTAAAAGAGACTGAAGAGGAGGGCTGTTATTTCAAGCTGAAACCAATATTGCTTAGTGGGGAATTTGCTGGGTTTGTGAGTTTGGGGGTTGGTTACTGCCTAGAAGAGTTCCCAGACACACTCCCAGCTGATTCTGAGGGGCTCAGAGGAGGGTCAACATGCGTATTCTTGGTAATCTTTGTGGACTTGCACCACAACTACTCAGCGTTTAAATTCTGAGGCCTGTCTTTAGCCGGAAATGGTAAAGGAATCAGCAGGAAACCGAAAACAAGGGAAGGGAAACTCCTCCCTCCTGTCAAAGGACAGCAAGAACAAGGATGAAAATGGAAAGTGGGCCCTGTAGAAACAGTGGTGAAATAGAGAGTGAGTAAATCTTGAAAGGAAGTGAGGAAAAAACACAGGTCTCAAGGGCAAGGATGTGCAGTAAGTGGTCTTTAAGGTGTGACTTTCTATGGAAGCAGTGCCTGGTGTTCCGCAGTGGCCAGGAGTCTGCGCCCTGACCCAGGACCAGGGAAAATGCTGTTCCTTTATTTACAGGGGACAGTGGCTTGTGTGTTTTCTGAGCCCCACAAGCCTACTGAGAGGACAACTTCCCCTTGTTCTTGATTTCTGGCTTATTGAAGGCCAGAGGATTAAAAAATCAAGTTGAAAAATTTCACCAGGAGAAATCTAATCATAAGAAATACAGAGTGTGATGCAGAGGGATGCAAAATCATGTTTCTGTCTCACTCAAGAGGAGGAGGGGGAACCAAAAATCCTTAGTCTAGTCTTAAGGTAGAGGGAGAGCCAGCGAACCAATAGGAGAAACTGAGTCAGAAAGAGGAAACCATTTATCTGAAATCCAGCAACTCCGTCTTGTAGAGTAGAAGTCAGCTTTGAAGTTTCACTTCTTGAGCTTGGCTCAGTGACTTCTCTTACTCCGAGGAAAAAGAAAATGAAGACATTTTTACATTGAGGGGATAAGAAGGCAACACCTAGCTTCCTTTTCTCTTCAAGTGCAGTGGGCTCAGCATGAGCAATCTTGTGTTCAACCAGCTAACTGAAGAAAGGAAAAACAAACTGTATCAAGTGCTGACTCTACTGTTTTAGTGGGAAATTTTTCTAACAGACAAGTGGCAAACAACAAAACTTTTGAAAATTCAGGCCTGGGGAGAGTCCAGTACAGTTTCATAATGGGTATGAATAGTTATTTTGCTGCCTTTCCCCCACCTCCTAATCTTTCTGGGTTTTGATGTAGATCTCTTTCTATTTGTTCAGGAAACTGTGACGTGTGTTGTAGGCAGGGTTTGAGGTTTTGGAACTTTTTCTAAAAGGGACAGACAACACGCTGCTACATTTCCTAACCGTGAGGTTGGTGTGCGAGGCAGTGGAGCTGAAGTGAGCAGTCACCATGCAGGTCCTCCACCGAGGCGGGCGGCTCATCCTGGCCCTGGCCCTCATCCTGGTTTTGGGTTTTTCTGTTCAAGGTAAGACGCAGGAATCGAATCCCCCCATAATCTTTTTTGTAGGCCCTAGGGTCCACACAAATTATTAGATTCAATTTAAGCTACAGGATGTATAATACTGTGGGAAAATAGGCCAAGAGAAAAGGAGTTGGGGTGGCGGAACTGCTTAGTGTGAGTTTGGTTTAGTTTGGTAGCAAGAAAAATTTAACCTGAGGCAGGTGTGGCCTTGTAGACTGTTACATTGATTGAAATGGGCTATTTTATAAAATTTATAAGCCACACATGGAAGAAATGTGTGGCTTATACATTTTAAAAAGCTCAAGAAAGGAATACTAAAATGAGATAGGTGCCTGTTGCGTGGAGATGGCATCCCGAGTATTTCGGAGCATCTATTCCCCTGAGCCTTTGCTCAACCCCAAGTTTTAATGTATTATAGTGGCTTTGTAATTACTGTGGCACCAGGAAATGTTATCTTTAAAATCGGCGTAAATTTAACTGTGTGTACTTTTTCTTCTTTTTAAAATGTGGTTCTAGTGAGAATTCAGTTGTGGTTAAACATGTTTAAATACAAAACCCTCTCCAATTTCAGAAAGAGGCAAAGGATTTTAGGATTTGTCCTTTTGCTTGGAGAAATATCACATTTGGAAATTTCTTGTTAACTTTCTCTGCCATTAGGGTTGTTTACTCAGACTGAAACAATTTAAAACCTTTAATGAGTAAGAAAAACATTCAGTTTGCAAGAAAAACACAATTCTTCTCCTTTGGTAAATTAGGGATCATGTCTAAATAAGACAAAAGGTCATGGCCTGATAAGTAGATAGGAGAATTTATACTGAAATATACTAAGTTGCCCCAAATCATAAAGGAAATACTGAGTCAGAGTGACACATATTGTCCTGGATTTGTTTCTTCTGAGTGACTTCTGATTGTCCTATTATAGTGATAAAGTGAAATGGTATAGGTGATCACAGATATATTCATTGTCTTGGAAATTTATAAGGTCATTTTCTTCTTGTTCTGCTAATATTAAAAATAAAGAGCAACTATGTTGCTGAAACTTTCCCACTAACCTATTTATTTTTTAAAATGTGAAACCTTGTTGACTGTAGGGAACAAGTTTTACTTTGACAGGGTCTTGAGCAACGAAGTCCATATTTATAGCTGAGATTTGAATGACCAGTTGGAGGTGGGTCTATGAAGGCCAGAATTATATAAGTCTTTATATCTTCAAAATTTCCCAGAAAGGTCAAATTCCCCTCTGAGTCAATATGCTATGCTAGCATTAAAATAAAGACATCTTTCATGTGTTTATTACATCTTTTGTGTAATATCTATTCAATAGAAAGAAGTGAAGAAACCCTCATGAAATCGTATAAAGTACTAGAATTTATGTCACCACCTGGTAGATTTAACTCTGTGTTGGAAAAGGAAAACAAAAAAGAGAGAATGAATGAACTGAAAAACTAGGATGTTTCCAAAGAAAAAGAGCACTTGGTGTTGAAATTAAGGACTTGTGCCAAAATCTGAATAAAAAGGGAAATAGCTGTGTGAGTGAGTGTGTTGGCAGTTCAAGGCTGCAATGCAGAGAGCCACGCCCCACGGTGCATCCATGTAGTGCCAGAAATGACTGGATAACTCCCTTCTCCACTTTAAAATTTTTATTTAACCCATTGTTTTGCCTGAACTGATCAAATTAACTAGCCTTTTGGCCTGCTTTTCTGAGCATATTCAAAACACCTTAAGTTTCTGCATTAGTTTTTGCTAGGGCTGTCATAAAAAGTAGCACAGACTGGGAAATTTTGAGTTAAGCAACAGAACAGAGTTAAACAACAGAAGTTCATTTGCTCACAGTTCTGGGAGCTAGACGCCCGAGGTGTCGGCAGCTGTCATTGAGGCCTCTCATTTTGGCATATATATGACTTCGTCTTCCTGTGTCTTCACAAGCTCCTTTCTCTTTTTGTGTCTGTCCCAATTGCCTCTTCTCCAAGGAGATCAGTCATAGTAGATCAGAGCTCATCCCTATAGACCTCAGTTTATCTCAATAACCTCTTTTATGGCTGTATGTCCAAAATACAGTCCCATTCTGAGGTACTGGGAATTAGGACTTCAACATATGAATAGCAGATGTAATTTAGCACACATAGGTTACTTTAAGTCAAACCCTAATAAAGATATGGCGTGAAACCATTTTAACCAAATGCAAAGAAATTGAAATTTGTCAATGTGTGAGACCCTGGAGAGCATAGAGGGCTAATCAATTTGTTTATTTATTTATTTATTTTTTTAAAAAAGATTTATTTATTTATTTATACAAGCACTGGGTACAGTCAGAAGTGCGGGAGGGTGAGAGAATTCACCAGAGCCAGAGCAGGGAGCAGAACAGGCAGACTGACGAAGTACACTGCTGAGGGGAGCGTGGCAGGAGAGGTCTGCGTCATGTGGGACCCTTGCTGGAGGCCGGGGATCGAACCGTGCTGCAGAGGCTGCGGGCAGCTTCGCAACCCAGCACTCAACCGCTGCACCACCAGGGAAGACCCAGCTAATCGATTTAATGTAAAGTTCAGGGGGGTTATTGATAAGGCCTGTGAATCCTGGACTCTTATTACTTCTATTTTTCCAAGGAGACAATGGAAAATCTACAAGCAGTGTGGCCAAGGGGTCCAGAGCCTTGCCGTGTGTCTGTTCACACTGCCTCCTAGACCACAGAAATGACACCTTGCACACCCGCTGTTCACCTCCCTAAGACTTGCCCAGGGTTCGTTAAAACTAATTGACCAAATTGGTCTTCTGATTTTAAGGTCAGAGTCAACTTTCTACTGCAACTCAGAGGTCTAGTAGGTGAATTAGAGATTTTCTTTATTTAAAACAAAACAAAAAAAAGGCCTTCTCTCTATAGCTTAGCCCTGGCTATAAAGTTTATCATTCAGTTGAGGAGCAGAGAGAGAAATTGAAAGTAAACCTGGAACTTTTTGTAGCTTTTTCTCAAACCCGGCAAGAACTTTGTCCATCTTGTGGAGTTGATTGCCCACTAGGAAGTAAAGCCGAAAGTAAAGCAACTGTGGTAAATTGGTATAAAAAGTCTAAAACTTATCCCAGAGTTCTCAACTTTTAAAATTTATAGAAAAGTGTTTCTCTTTAGGTAATGCAAGTGTTCTAAAACTGACTATGGTGACAGAGTTTGCATGTTACCAAACAATGAATCAAAATGGTCCCCTCCACCCTCACCATGGAAATTTCTGCTTAAGTTTCTCTAACTCACCTACAAGTTTCCAGTATGAAACTTAACTTCTTAACTTCTTAAATTCTAGGAAGTTAATAATTTGTAATGATGTTGGGGAAAATTTATATTAAAATGTTATAAAAGACAGGTTACTGGGGTAAGTTTTTTGCTCTGGTAATGTCTGGCCTGTACCCCAGCTCTTGTATGCATAAATAAATATATCTTTAAAAAAATAAAAAAATATTTATTTATAGAAAGTGTTTGGGTGAAGCAGAACTAGTTATTATGTATGTGTGGGGGCAGGTGGGTGGGCAGTAAGGAAAGGGATTCTAAGTAAAAGCCACCCTCTTCTCTAAAACCCACCACAAAATTAACTAGCACATCCAGTGAGAGGGGACTTTTAAGAAGATAACCTTTCTGTACATGAAGTTCTATTTTTTTTTTTAATTTTCTAGAGGCATGTCTTATTTATTTATTTATTTATTTATTTGTTTGTTTGTTTGGTTTATACATGCACTGGGTACAGTCAGAAGCGTGGGAGGGTGAGAGAATTCACCAGAGCCAGAGCGGGGAGCAGAGCAGGCAGAAGGACCGAAGTACACTGCTGAGGGGAGCAGCGGGCGGCAGGAGAGGTCTGCGCGCCATGTGGGACCCTCCTCAGGTGGCCGGGGAGCAGCCGGGGATCGAACCGGCATCGCAGTGGCCGCGGGCAGCTTCGCAACCCAGCGCTCAACCGCTGCGCCACCGGGGAGGCCTGAAGTTCTATTTTTTAATTCCTCCTTTTCTTTCTTCCTTTTGTTAGAAATGGAAGAAAGAAAAAGGGGAATAATTTTTGATATTTAAAAATTAGTTTATAACACTACCTTTTATTGTTTTAATTATGATAATTATGACATTTCTCTTAAGCCAAGATAATGGTAGGGTACTCCCACAAGTTCAGGGGCTAGGACTGTTGAATTTTCATATTCTTCCAATATCCTTAAATAGATATGTCAGGAATTTTGTGTCTGTAATTTATATTCTTGTTTTTTAAAGTAGATTGAAAGTCATCAGTCCCCTATTAAATAGACTTTTGAAGTGGAGGAGTGGAGAATGTCTACCTTCGATTTATAAAATTTTAGACAGCTTTACTAATAGAGTTCAGATACCATATAGTTCACTGATTTGAAGTATATAATTCAGTGTTTTTTAAAGTACATTTACTGATATACACAACACACACACACACACACCCCTCTGTCACCATAGTCAGTTTTAGAACACTTGCATTACCTAAAGAGAAACACTTCTCTATAAATTTTAAAAGTTGAGAACTCTAGGATAAGTTTTAGACTTTTTATACCAATTTACCACAGTTGTGTTTGGTACACCAGTGAAAAGATGTGTCTTTCACATGCAGACTTCCTCAGAAAGTATTGGTTTTACTTATCTGTTTAACTTCCAATCTATGCAAACATTTCCTCAGTTTGTTCTTCAGCACATCAGCCCCATTTAGAGAATACCTAGACCTGCTCTGTCCAAACTGGTAGCCACGAGCCACCTCTAGCCACTGAACACTTGAAATGTGTGAAATGTGGTGAGTCCAAACTGAGACATGCTGTGGGCGTGAAAGAGTCCAGTTGCAAAGTCTTAGAATGAAAAAAGAATGTACAATATTAACTAATTTCTTTTTTTAAAAAAGTATTTATTTATTTATGCATACAAGAACTGGGGTGTAGACCAGAGGTGCGAGGGGTGAGAGGCTTCACCAGATACAGGGTGGGGAAAAGAACAGGCAGACTGACTGAACTATACTGCTGAGGGGAGCAGTGGGCGAGTCGGGAGAGGTCTGTTGCGCCATGTGGATAGCTCCCTGGCTGGCTGGGGATCGCTTCATAGTGCTGTGCTTAACCCCTTGCACCACCAGGGAGGCCCCAATATTCACTAATTTCTTTTTTTTTAAAGATTTATTTATTTATGCATATAAGAACTGGGGTACAGGCCAGAGGTGTGGGGGGTGAGAAGATTCACCAGAGACTGAGTGGGAAGCAGATCAGGCAGACTGACTGAAATACACTTCTGAGGGGAGCAGCAGGCAAGACAGAAGAGGTCTGCTTCACCATGTGGGTTTCTCCCTGGCAGGCCAGGGATTGAACTTGTGCTGCAGTGGCTGCGGATAGCTTCATAGGTTGCATCTTAACCCCTTGCACCACTAGGAAGGCCCAATATTCACTAATTTCTATATTGATTGTTACATGACTATATGTGAACATACTGGTTTGAGTGAAATGTATTAAAATTATTTTTACTTGTCTATTTTTACTTTTAAGACAATGGCTGCCATAATAATGAAAATTCCACACGAGGTTCATCATGTCCCTATTGGACAGCACTGGTCTAGGGGGTATAGGATGTGAAGACATTGCCCTCTGCTGGAGCAGATGCTGGATTAGTAGCAGCTAGTAGATGCTACTGAGCAGATGCTGCTAAGTAGCAATTAAATGCCAAACTTAGGCTGCTTTAGGAAATATTCAGAAAAGGAGAAAAAAGGAGCTCAAATATATTATATACGTACCATGTGCATATGTTCACATACTTTCATCTGACTTGAACAGGAACTCTTTGGGTTACTATTTTTTATGTGTTTTATTTTATACATTTTTACGTCATTTTTCATTTTTATACAATGTTTGTATTTTCATCTTAGTTATAGTTCCCATACAATTCGCATCCCCCTTGTTTTGACCCTACTCCCTCCTCCACCACCACCCCATAGTGGCAGAAACCCCTTTCTCCTAGCCCCTAAGTTAAAAGTCAAGAAACCTCTGGTAGGTTGCTAATGGGTCCATTTACATAAAATTCTAAAAAAATGCAGACTAATGGAAAGCAGATTAATGGTTGTATGGTTGTTTTGGGGGCGGGGGTAGTTGGGAGTCAGAAGGAAGAAAGGCAGGAGTACCCAGGGGCACAGGGAAACTTCAGGGGGTACTGAATATGTTCATTTTCTCAGTTGTCATGATAGTTCCATGGGTGTATACATATGCCAAAACATATTGTACACTTTCAATAAATACAGTTAATAGTATATGTCGATTCTACCTTAATGAAGTTATTAAAAAATAAAAGTAATTTTAAATAGGCAGTGCATACCATATGACTTAAAAATCAAAAGGATATGCCATGACAAGTCAGTGTCCTGTCCACTACCTTCCATCAATGCACTTCACAAAGACAGTTTGTTTTATATATTTCAGAGGTGTTCCAGGCATGTAAGCATATATAGGAATGCATTCTTATACATACATACAGTAACACATAATGCATGATATCCCTTACCTTTTGGGACTAAATAATATACGTTAGAGATTATTCTATATCAGTACCCAGAAAGTTGCCATTCTTTTTTTTTTCTGTGTAGAGTTGCCATTCTTTTAATAACTGTATAGTATTGTAGGCTATATCTTAATTTACTTAACCAGTTTGTGACTGATGGACATTTAGTTTTCCAGTCTTTTGCTGTTGCAAAATAATGCCATAGTGTTTGTCCATAGCACTATTTTTTCTTAGTTTTTATCATTCCCAATCTGATTTGTACAGTGCAACAATGTGCTGGACTTTGGAATCACCTTTCCTGACTTTCAAGATATAGACATGCCACTTGCTGGGTGATTTTTTTCCCTTTTTTTTATATTTTATTCCATTTTATATATTCTCCACATAATTTTTCATTTCTGCATAATGCACGCACCTTCATCCCAGCTACACTCCCCATATAATTCCTACCCCCCGACCCTGACCCCAATCCCTCCTGCCCCCCCAGCACTATTGCTTGTTGATTTTTATTTTTACTTTATTATAATAAGTCTTTTTCCTGGCCTCTTATTTAGGTTTTCTAAGTTCCTGCTATGAGTGAGACCATCCGGTATTTTTCTTTTTTTTTTCTGGCTTATTTCACTGAGCATGATCCCTTCCAGCTCCATTCACGTTGCTGCAAATTGCATGAGTCTTTTTTGATTGCTGAGTAGTATTCCGTTGTGTATATGTACCACATCTTCTTGATCCAGTCATCTATTTTTGGGCATTTGGGTTGTTTCCACAGCTTTTGATGAGTGACTTTTTTTCTTTTTCTTTTTTTATAACTTTATTTTTTTTTTTTAAAGATTTATTTATTTATTTAAGCACTGGGTACAGTCAGAAGCATGGAAGAGTGAGAGAATTCACCAGAGCAGGGAGCAGAACAGGCAGACTGATGAACCGGCACTGCAGAGGCTGCGGGCAGCTTCGCAACCCAGCGCTCAACCGCTGCGCCACCGGGGAGGCCCTTGCTGAGTGATTTTTTAGCAACGTTTCTGTGAACAAAGCTTGTGTTTGGTATGGGATAGAGATGAACTTTTCGAGGGGGGGAATTACATTTCACCACCAGCCTCCTACTTTGCTGCACTGAGGAATGAAGAATTGACTTCATGAACTAATGAATTTAGTATAACACAACAACAGATTTGAAGCCATTTCCTTAGAAATTAAACTCAAAGAAGTTGTTACAGACTAGGATATTCCAACTTATCTGGCCCTTTATGAATAAAGGGGTCGTGTTCTTTTGAAATATTCAAAATGTGAATGTAAAGATGTGAATGTAAAGAAAGAGACAGCTATCTACTTCTCATTCCTAGGTACTCCATTTAACCCTAAAGAATGAATTTTGTAATAGCTCAGGTAATGCTGGTGTATTTCTTAATCTTTCTGAACATGATTGGGCTCGTCTTTATAAGAGGCAGGGTTTGTGGTCAGATACAGGTTTGAATCCTGGGCCCTCTACCTTGCAATGTACCATGTTAGTTTTCCTTTGTATAAGTTACAGATAATAGCACCAAAAAAATAGATAAGTGTATCAAGTGTATACTGTGCCTGCCTGTATGTTAAGATCTTGACATGTATTTTCCTACTTAATTTTTGTGACTAGTTTATGAAAAATAGTTGCTATTAGTAACTTTGTTTTATAGTGGGGACTCAGGGGAATCAGGTTTCACAGTTAACCAGTAATTGAGCTGGGACTTTACCCCAGGCAGCTGATTATTATATAGTCTATTTTATTATTTTATTTTTTATTTTATTTTTTTTTGGTACTTGTCTAAATTTTATTTTATTTTTTTCCCCAAGGAGAAAATAACTTTAATTTCTTTCAATCCATATACCTCTATCTATTCACATTTCTTTTTTTCCCTTTTTTTTCTTTTTTTTTTATATTCCCCATACAATTGCAACCCCCTTATTTTGACTCCAATCCCTCCCCTCCCCGCCCCCCACCCCCTATAGTCTATTTTAATCTTAGACTCTGGGCTATCATACAGGGGTATCATGAGAAGGAGGAACAAGGTTGGCATAGTGAATGCTCCTGTTATATTAATGACCATAAAATCTGTCCATGCCTTACTGTCTACCAAATTTAGAATCTGTTAAATTAAAAATTTCTTAGCCACTGAAAAATGAGAAACCATGTGTGTTCCTTCTTTGGGCAGGTTTTCCTGTGCGGAGAGCCAGATACCAGTGGGTACGCTGCAGCCCTGACAGTAATTCTGCAAACTGCATAGATGAAAAGGGACCAAGTTTTGAACTACCAGGCGAATCCAACAGGATCCTCCCTCTGAGGATTGACCCTTTCACGTATGTGAACTTTCTCTGATATTAAACCTCTTGGTATGGAGGTAGGAGAGTTACTGGAGTGTTGTTTTGCAAGTTCTTGCTTTGGGGGTTTGGTTTTTCTGCACGGTAAATTGGTAAAACTGTATTGTATTTACTAGCATATGAGCTGTGCAAGGATAAACATTTCATCTACATTTTTGTAAGATCTTCTAGTGACTCATAGAGACAAAAATTGAGTACTTTTTAGTAACAGTTATTGAAAATGATTGAATATTGTTTTATTTCTATAAATAGAGCATACTGAATATTAAACTCCATAGGAATTCAAAAACTGAATGAATAAACAAAATGTGGTATATCCATACAATGAAATATTATGTAGCCATTACAAAGGAACAAAGGAACTGATACATACTATAAAATGAATGAAACTTGAAAACATTATACAAAGTTGAAAGACACCAAACACAAAAGTCACATATTGTATTTATATACAATAAAATGAAAGTCCATTTATGTGAAATGTCCAGAACAGGCAAATTCAGAGAACTCTGTGATCTGCATCTCTTAGGCTTTCAGATTTGTGACTGAGTGTTGGCCAATGGGAGGCAGAGAAAGGATATGACACGTATCTGAGGAAGGGAGAGACCTGGGTGTTTCTTTCTCACTCTCTGCCTTCATGGCACCTCTGGCAGGACTGTGCCTCATCCATGCTTTCAGCTCCCACCAGATGCCTCTGGTCCCTGGGCACCCCCTTCCATTGTTCCCTGAGCCCAGAATGGAAGCATTTTCTTGTTGTTGCTAACCTCTGGGTTATCTCACTTTCCCCTACTGGCTTGGCTCTCTTCCATCACATGTGTAAACAGTTAAAAATATTTAGATGACTTTCCTGATTCAGGTCTGACTATGGCAGCTGCTAAGCCCACATCTTCATCTGCTGGGTATCCAATTCCCACTCATCTCCGTGCCATGAGTTCTACAGTTATCCCTCTGAAACTCAGCATTTTCTTCTCATTAGTACCAGACATACTGCAGTAGCTCCTACATTTAGGTAAAACCCCTCTTTGATTTCATTCTCTCCCTTTATTGCCATATTCTGTTCCTCTTCATAGTAATACTTCCTGAAAGGATTGTCAGTGCATGCTATCTCCAACTTCTTCAACACCTTTTTGTGGACTTTGTTTCCTACCTTCCTCCCAGAGTGCTTGTTAAAGTCACAATTACTTCTGATGGACACATCCACTACTTACCACTCTAAACTTCTAAAATGCCTTAAAAACAGTAGACCAGGGCCTCCCTGGTGGTGCAGGGACTTAAGTCTTAGCATATGACGCTATCTGCAGACACTGCAGCATGCGTTCGATCCCCGGACTAACCCACATGGCAGAGAAGACCTCTCCTGTCTCTCCTACTGCTCCTCTCAGCATTGTATTTCAGTCAATCTGCCTGTTCTGCTCCCCACTCTGTCTCTGGTGAATCTCTCACCCTCCATACCTCTGGCCTACACCCCAACTCTTTTTTTTTTAAAGATTTATTTATTTATCTATACAAGCACTGGGTACAGTCAGAAGCACGGGAGGGTGAGAGAACTCACCAGAGCCAAAGCAGGGAGCAGAACAGGCAGACCGACGAAATATACTGCTGAGGGGAGCAGCAGGCGGCAGGAGAGGTCTGCGCGCCATGTGAGACCCTCACAGGTGGCCGGGGATTGAACCAGCACTGCAGAGGCTGCGGGCAGCTTTGCAGACCAGCGCTCAACCGCTGTGCCACCAGGGGAGGCCATATACCCCAACTCTTGAATGCATAAATAAATCTTTAAAAAAAAAAACAAAAAACAGTAGACCACCCTTGCTTTGAAATGCTTTCTTCTCTAGGCTTTCATGGCCCCACCTTATCGTGGGTTTTCTTTTACTTCGCCTCTGCTCAATATTTAACATGTCGTTGCTGCGCTGGCTCTGTTCCGGGCCCCTTCTCTTTCTGCATGCTTTGTTTGACCTCATTGTGTTAAATGCTTTTGATACTCTCCCTGTCCCTTTCTCATTCACTGCCAAATCTGTTAACAACTCTGATTTCCTTTTCCTGATCCCACAATCTAAGCTAGCCACCTGTTTGCCCTCAATTACGTTAGATTATTTCATTTCTCTGCATAGTGCTTAGCATTACTTTATATTTTCTTGACTTATTCACTTTTTATTGGCCCTCTTCCCACTAAATTATGAACTTCTTCTATGAGCAGGGATGTCATCTATCTACCTCCTCTCTATCAGGCACTTGGAACAGGGATCAGGTGTTCAACAAATATTTGTTGATTGCATGCGTGGATGAAAACCCTTACCTGTTGTATGGCCTGTGGCTTATTGTTTGCATGGAGAAAATGACCCACAGACTCTGAAATTAAATTTTTGTTTCTGATATTTTGTTGCCTTGTTCTGCCACTTAGGAGTGTCACCATTGCTCTGTCTTCTGCTGCTGAGTGGACTTGTAGCTACCTCACTCAAATCAGACACAGCAGCCTATCCTTTTAGCAGGTTTTAGCTGAATTAACACATTATCTGAATGAATACATTTGAAAGCAGCATAATTTTGGGATATATTTTTGTGGGAGAAAATTGAATGTTACTAGGTTGGCAAATATAATGCTTAAATTATTTTGTTATAAAAAAGGGGAGAGAAAAGCACAAGGGACTATGGATGATTCATGGGTGAATTGGTGGTGGGAATTTTTGGGGAAATACACAATGATACAAAAGATATAAATAAAAATAAATTTAAAAAATGAAAATAAAAAATGGAAACAACCTGAATGTCCTATAATAAGGCATGATTAAGTACATATAGTACATACATGTACAATGTACAGGTATAATACAGTACTATTTTTTAACATGGCAGGTCTATATATTCTAACATGAAAAAGCTCTAAATTGTATTTCATAAAAAAACAAAAAGTCCCAAGTAAAAAAAATTGTTTTGTTGTAAAGAATTTCTTAAGAGTGAGTTTTGTGGAAGCACTGAAATTATTAGACTTTTGCACAAAGTTTAAGAAAAATGTCATCTATCAATGCTATCTTGTTTGTCCTTTCTTTAGTGGGAGAAAATAGACAAAATATCACAGAGGATAGAACTTTCCTCCCCAATGAATTACTCCATAAGTAAATTCTAATTGCTATGGGATTGCCATAGGATTGCTATGCTTGTGATGAGAAAATTAGCACAGTTACAGGAGTCTGCATTGGGTTGGAGTGTAGCTGATACATGCAATGAGTTAGGCAAACAGGTGGGAGAGGTGACTTGTTTTTAGTTTTAAAGCATTGAATAACTAGGAAACTTTTAAGACTTGAGCAGCTGGGTAGCTGCTTTTATTTTTTATTAAAAATTTATTATGATTATCTTCTTGTGGCTCAAACTTTACTGTGGTTGTTTTCATTTTTCTCTCATACTTTAGATTGACGAGATCCCAGAACTTGAATGATGACTTTCCTCTTTCTGAAGACGTTTCTGGATCAGGCTCTGGCTCTGGCAGCAGCTCTGAAAATGTCTTCCTCACTGATATTGAACAGGAATACCAACCAATAGATGAAAACCAAGCTTATCATGATCGTGCCGGGCAGGATTTTATTATATAAAAAAGAGAATTTCCCCACTTTGACACCAGGCAATGCATTCAGTATATTGTTTACGTGGTTAAATGATCTATTATGGAATAAAACCTTTTATAGAAACTTAAAAACACCTGAGAAGAAGCTTAAGGATTGTCATCTTGTTTCCCCATGATTTCTTAAAGACTCCTTCATCTGTTCTATTGTTCCAGAAACTACCAGCATTTCTTTTATATCACATTCAACAAACATCACTATAAATTAAATAAACTTCCCATGTCTATAAAATTGCTGAGGAATACATTATACTTTTTTAAAGCTGAGAAGAAAATCGACAGGTATTTCATACCTAATTCCTTAGAACCCCTGATTGTTAATTATTGATATGCCCCTTTTCTTACGGAAAGATCAAGATGAGACACACAGTGAATTTATAGAGTGGGTATATAACATGTTTGACAGTGTGACATGTACTGCTCTAAAATTAACGCTGGGTGTGTTTGCAGAGCTAGTGGACGTCGTTTGTTTAGAAGGATGACTGCTTACTTAAGAGCCAAATTAAAGCACAGTTGTGTTCTCCACACCTCATACTGCTTTACTTTCCCCCCTGGATGTCAGTGTATTTTGCATTTTCAAATGTACCTCTATTAAAGCAGAAATAAACCAAAGGGATGGGTTGCATGGGATTTCTTATTCTAAACTCAAGAAATAATTATTTTTGTTCAGATGGTTCTATATGTCTTAGCAACAAAATAATTATACATTTATTTTACAGTGAGAATAAATTTTATAACTAGCAGCAAATCATATTCACCAGCAGATGAAGGAACAATTAGGCCAGGGCAAGAGGGTTTTGTCAAAGCACTTCTTCTTAAAGAATATTCTCCTCTCTGCTCCCCTTTGTTCTGAAAAGCTGTGAGTATCATTGTCATGGATGCTGCACTGTCCAGATCTCCTCTTCAGAACCAAGGACTTTCTCAAACTAATATTTGCTGAAGAAAGCCACCTTGTCTGGGGTCACACCTCCTCCCAGGGCAGCCTGTCCTCAATGAATTATTGATTGCTGTGGGCATATCAGTGCCTCTGCCTAGAACTTGGGGCAATTCAGAAGGGCTACCACAGATTCAGAGCTCCCTAAGGGTTCACCTGAGGCTTTGTTGGGATTGCTTTGTGGTTCAATTTCTTTATTTAGTTTTGCTTCCTTCTTTTCCCGTCATAGATGTCACAGATGTCTATTCTGAGAGTGTGCCCTTTAGAAACTTGCTACATGTTAGTTTTCATCTCCAAATTTGCTCCATGGAGAATCTGACCTGTGATATTTGCCAGGATGATAGAAAGCAGATGCTCTAATGGGATTTTGGAGCTAGTTCACCTGCTGCCTGACTGGCAATGGGAACCCTTGGTGGTAGATGCAGTATAGGTACAAGACAGCATTGCAATTGTTAAAATTTTCACTGGTGATGAGGTGGAATGAAGTATACACCTGGGCACAATATCAGACATTTTAAAGATAATGGTATTGGGTGGCTATTGTTGGAGGTAATTAATGCTTTTGAAAGAGATAATAAAAAGCCATGGATAATCAATTAAGGGATAAATGCAAAAGCCAATGGGTCTCCTTGGCAGCATGTTAAGAAACACCTTCCTGCTGTGGAAGGGCAGAGAACCAGGCCCAGGATGTAATCGTGAGAATAGCAGAATTCAAGAAGGTTATATTGTCAACCTAACCCAAGTCTGTTATGCAAGGTCAGGGGAACAATAGGAAACAAGGGGACCCTGAGAAGTGGGGACATCTGGATTAATACTTTCGGGTCTTCAATTCTGAGACTCCCTTGAAATATCTGAGCTTATAGAAAAGGCCCACTCCTTAAGAACTAATGCTTCTCTTGGGCTTGAAGGTGATGATTCTCTTTCCTTTAAGACCGCATGCACCCACCCTCTGGGCCTGTCCCCACCCTCCCTCCTGGCCACCAGATCAACAACTAAGTTTACAATGTAAACCAACAGAGAAGTGCTGCCTTTACTAAAGAAATAAGGTAACAGACACTGAGGGACTGAAGGTCCCTCACAAGGTGAGAAATATCTATGAGACTTAATGCTAAGGGATGGAGGTAAAACTTAAAGTTGGAGAAGGGAGTACTTAGCACTCTCCTGAGATGCAAGTTTCAACATCTTTGCAAGAATCCTGGAAGAAGGTATTGGCATGTTGCTAGAACAGCTCTTAGAAACTCAGAGAAAGTGACAATCCCTTTTAAGTAAAAATGCTAGAACTGCAATGGCAGGCAGTGGAAGACAAGGTCAGATGGTTAAAGGGAGAGAGAAAACATGCTCAATTGAACAGACAGGGTAAGTCTTGAAAACCCACCAGAAGACTTTGCTCTGCAGGAAGGCCAAACAGTGAAGAATATACTGACAGTACATCTGAGCTGTCAGTGGAGACTTCCCTCTGAAAGGCAGGTTGATGGTAGCGAGATTTATAGAACTGGGCTCACTAATAGCAATGACATGTCTGGTAATAGCAGAGGTCAAGAGGTAGTGCTCAGCCATTAGAGGCAGATTGTGCAATTATCACAGTGAGCACTAGTGTCTGACTGGAAGAGATGCCTAATGAGCAAAGAGTGAGGGAGATGGCATCCCTAGAAGTAATATGCATCAATAAAAAAAGACAAAGTTCTGGCTTGAATACTAATTTCACTGTAACAAGGCAAGTTACTTAATTTTTCTTTTTCTTTTCTTTTTTTTTTTTTTTTTGTGGCTGACTCTGAAGCGGTTTAAATATATAGAACGCTTCACGAATTTGTGTGTCATTTGCAGGGGCTATGCTAATCTTCTCTGTATTGTTCCAATTTTAGTATATGTGCTGCCGAAGCGAGCACAAGTTACTTAACTTTTCTAAGTTTGTGTCGGGAAGGCAATGTAGTGCAGGGGTTAATTGTAGACTCTCTGGAACAAAAGTAAAGTTCTGTCACTTATCCAAGGGATGACCTTGGATGGGTTGCTTAACTGCTCTGTACCTCAGTTTCTTCCTTTTTAAAATAAGGATAATGATAGTGTCTATAGATTTATTAAAAATTATATGAAATAATATATGTAAAATGTAACAATGTCATTGAGTGATCAGTAAACATGAGCTATTATCATTATCTATACTATAAGTAAGCACTTAATGCCCTACCGTAGGGTTGTAGTGAAGATTAAATAAGGCAATGTTTGAGATACAATTAGTTCAGTGCCTGGAATATTAAGTAAGCCCCTAAAAAATCATGATCGTGAAAACATGTGTAAGAGTTGCTTCATAAGATTATTTTATATTTTAAAAATTTTTATTTATTTTTTAAAAAGATTTATTTATTTATTTATACAAGCACTGGGTACAGTCAGAAGCGTGGGAGGGTGAGAGAATTCACCAGAGCCAGCGTGGGGAACAGAACAGGCAGACTGACAAAATACACTGCTGAGGGGAGCAGCGGGAGCAACAGGAGAGGTCTGTGAACCATGTGGGACACTCACCCGTAGCCGGGGATTGAACCGGTGCTGCAAAGGCTGCGGGCAGCTTTGCAGCCCAGCACTCAACTGCCTGCGCCACCAGGGGAGACCCATAAGATTATTTTAAAGATTTATCTGTGTTCCAGGCACTGTACTAAGTGCTAGGGATACAGAGATGGAAGTACCAGATGACCTTTTTCCTTGCGTTTAGAGTCTAACAGGGATTGAATGGCAGTGGGTATTTTCTGTGGCCTGAAGGAAGGTAGACAGAGGTAAATATTTTCAGGCAACTAGGGAAATAGTACATAATTTAAGTAGGTTCTTTCTAATTCTTACTTTTACCTTTTGAGTTCTATTTGTCAACCAATTATTTATCACAGTTTATAGGGAGTTGTGGGAGGTGAGGAGTTGGGGCTTCTTACAATTTGTATTTTTGAGTAACTTTCTAATTCATAGTCACTTTTTCTTACATTATGCAATCAACCAACACCTACAAAGGGCCAAGACCTCAGGAATAAACACAATTTTAAGACTGCTCACAATCTAGTGGAAGAAACATATAAATAACTGTGATACATTTTACATTGTAGTATTTTCCCATCGAATGCTATAATAATTATAGACAAAATGCTAAATTAGCAAAGGAAAGGCAATGATTGATTTTTGCAGAAGCTTTTTATCTCCATTCCTCAGCATGTGGACTGTTTTACCATTCAGCTTAAAATATTAATACAATTTATCAATCAGAACTCTTATTTGTCTTAATAGGTTTATACTAAACAAGGGTTGTTCAGTATTGGCATTTTTGACATATTAGACAGGACATTTCTTTGCCATAGAGGGTGTGTCCTATGCATTGTAGGATGCCTAACAGCGTTCTGAGCTCTACCGAATAGATACCCAGCAGCACTTCCCCAGACCTAACTATTGAATATATCCCCACTGTTGCCAAATACCCACTGGGAAGAAAAAGCCTTCCCTCTTGAGAACCACTACACTAAAGTATTATGTATTTCTAGATAAAGTTTTATCAGTTATATTTACACTTTGTAATGCTATAGGATGATTTATCATTTATCATTGGTCCTTAGGAACTAGGAACTTTCCTATCACATTTATCCAGGTACTTGATAAGGCTATTTGTTACAGAGTAAATTACACCAGTGGTTTATGCACAAATCTACACTTTTAGATGTTTACATTTTGAATACTGACTATTTTATCTTTGCAATGATAAAGTGCAATGAGACTTTCAGAGAATAAAAAAACACTTAGAAATTAAAAAAACAATAGCATCTGTTAGTTATCTTTTGCCATTTTATAAATCATCTCCAAACATAGTGACTTAAAGCAACAATCAACATTTATTATTTCATAGTTTCAGTGGATCAGAAATTAGGGAGTAGATTACATAGGTGGTTCTAACTAGGGGGGTTCTCTCATGAGATTGCACTTAGGATGTTAGCTGGGGGTACAGTCATCTGAAGACTTGACTGGGGTAGAAGGATAAATTTCAAGGTGGTTGACTCACATGGCTGGCAAGTTAGTGTTACTGATAGTCACAGGAAGCTTCAGTTTGAACCTCTCTGCACAATAACATTACATGGCTGCTGATTTTGTTGTAGAGCAACCCCGATACAAAACGGGGTGCCTGACTGTGGGTCCTCACCCGCGCGCTTAAAAGGACTTATCAATGCTCTACTGCAGGCACACGTGAAAGGTTAATAAAAGGTTTATTTACAAGGGAAGGGGAAATGAGGAAATATACAGCTCTGGGAGAAAAGCGGGAGACAAAGTTTTAAATGAGTCCTACCCGATCCGCCGATCTGGAACCCCAAAATGGCGCTCTGAGAGCTGGCCGCCAGCCAGGAGCGGTGAAGCCGGGAGGCGAGTGATCGCGAGCCAGAGAGAGCCCTAGGCCCACGTGTTTGGTTTTTTATATCCAACCTGGCTGCCCAACTCCACCCTCCGGTCCCAGCCACCCTCCCCTTGGTGGTGATGGGATTTGTCTTCCCCAATGTCCTGATGGTTTTAGTCTGGAGTGGGGGTGGAGTCCACAAAGCCTGTATGGGATTAACTCAGGACATCACTTCCCCCTAACAATTCTCCCCTTTCACTTTTTGCCACCATTTCCATGGTGATGAAGATCAAACATATGGATGCTGGGATACAGTCTCAGATGAAAGTTTTCCAGGGTTCCAGTCTGAAAGAAAACGAATCCCTCCAGGTATTGTCCATTGTGGAAAGCAAAAGTCCTCCATTCCTGGAAAAACAGTTCATCAGTCCCAGCCGAAAGAAAACATCTGGAGGCATTAGCCAGAACAAGACAGCAGATATGTCAAGATCACAGGAAAAAAAATGTTAAAATGGTTCAACTTATGCAAAAATGAATTCTCTCAACCTTGATCCCAAACTTTAACAGCATAGCAAAAGTTTGCAATTAAGTCTACTTTTAAACCATTTTGCCTATTTTTGCATAAAATCACAGGGCAGAATAACTAAGCAGCAATTTTAGCTGGCTTTGTTGAAATACTCCATATAGGATCAGAGCGAACCATTGGCATCCGGTCGATGTAGGCTTCAGGTACAAAGTTAGTCTCATCAGACTCCACCTGGGCTTTCCTCTTCTCGAGGGTACCAGGGCATTTTCGTTGGCCGGGTTGTCCAGTCCTGCCAATGGAGGCAAGCTTCCTCACCTTCTTTGGAGGTCTCTGGAACCCTACAAACAAGGCAAACAGGTTCTCCTCTTCTTGGTTCAGCTCTGTTTCAACTTTCTGGAAGAACTCCACACAAAGCCACACAATGAAACTTATGTCCAATTTTTTTCAGTTTAAACAAAATCCCTATGGAAGTTATACAAAAACAGACTCTGAGATAAGTAGTAAAAGATTACTACCACTATTTTTATGCTGTGTTTGTATCAAGGGGAGAGAAAATGCAAATACAAGTTAGCTTTGTTGGAAAAAAAAAATTACAACCTTGCTGCAGATCCTGGTCACCAAAACAAGAAAACTTTGTGGATTTAGAGCAAAATGCAAAAAAAATCATCAGTATTATTATGTCAAGGAAAACTTAGTAAATATGAGGCGTATGTCCAAGTCTATTCAGTCCTTAGTAGAAAAGTTTTACTCTCAACAGTTCCATCAATAGGAATCTGTTGAGACCTTTTCTCCCTATATTTTCAGAAACAATTTCTGTAGATGTGAAACAATTGAATTATATAATATTACAAGGTGACAATCACCATTGACAATTTACATACATACCAGATACTGCTGTTAACATTTTGTACATACCAAAGTTTTACCATTTTCCCAAGTGACAATGCTTCCCTTCCAGTTTTACTTCATTAGGTAAAATCCAAATAGAAAAAAATTCATCTAATGCCTTTCCCAGGAGGAAAGGGAGAAACTTTGTGGAGTGTCTCAGGAGCTCTACTGAGGTTCCACAAAATTTCCTTGCATCAGCCAAATGACAGGCTACCAAATTTGTACTTGAATTTAGATTTCTGGGAAGCTTTGCCATAAATATCAGAAAAATAACAGAAACAACAATGTTCAATCTCTATGAAGGCACCGGCTTAGTTCAGTAGCACAATGTTGACAATCAAACCATAACCTTTAGTTTTTTTCTCATAACTGGAGACTCTCTTTTTTTTTTTTTTTTTTTTTTTTTTTCAACGTCTATGGGCACCATGTATACCAATTAGTCAATCACTTGAGGTCAAGACAAGGACACAAGGAAAGGACATACAGACATACAACATATAGACACAAAGAGCTCATTAGTTACCATTTATCACGCGTGGGATATCTCATGCAACTGCAGTTTCACTCATTGGCCAAAGTAACAAAAAGAAAACAGAGAAAAAAATCTCAAAGGTAAAAAAAAAGCAGAAAGTTAAAAAAAATAACAAAATCAAAATCAAGATTGAAAACCTTTCTGTGTAAAAAAAAAATAGTGGCACCATATGCATGATCCTAGATGTTATTTCACGTCTCCTAAACTTTGAAAAGAAGAAGATTGGTTAGAGCATGTTAGTTTTCTCAGGGTTTCTTCAGGAAAAAAAAATGAGTCCTTGGGTATCCTGTAACAATAACTGGAAAAGAAGTCAGTAACATTCAAGTTTTTGTCTGTTTCTTAAACAAATACCTCAAGTCCTCAATGGGTTCACAAGACCAGTGGGACTTCGTCTCTGGGTCAGTTCCTCCTGGGGCTTTCTTAACTCTGGAATGATGTACCCAGGGTTTTATGCCTGCAAGTTTCAGAGAAGTATGTGTGCTCAACAAGACATCATAGGGACCAGTCCATTTTTCTGACAGCTGGTTTTGAGCATCCCCGCTCTGCCAAGTCTTCAGTAAGACCTGATCTCCAGGTTTGAAGGGATGCAATGGTTGATCAGGAGGCATAGAGATCCTTGAGGTTGCAAAGTTATGAATCACTGCCAGAACCTCCTGGATGTGTTTCACATATTGCGTGATCCGGCAATCTTGTGTTATTTCCGGACTGGCTTTCAGAACTGAGGCCTGAAAAGGTCTTCCAAACACAATCTCAAAGGGGCTTAATTGTAGCCCACTTCTAGGTGCCACTCTTATGCGGAGGAGGGCAAGGGATAGTACCTGGTCCCAACGAAGTTGTGTTTCTTGGCACAGTTTTGCCAAGGTTTTCTTCAAGGTGTGGTTCATCTTTTCTGTTTGCCCGGAAGACTGCGGTCTCCAAGCAGCATGCAATTTCCAGTTTATCTGTAACGCACTGCTTACTGCATGGGTGACGTCAGAGACAAATGCCGGCCCATTATCACTCTGGATAGAGTCCGGCAACCCAAAGCGAGGAATTATCTCTTTCAGTAGCTGTTTGGCAACCTCGGAAGCTTTTTCCGTCTTTGTGGGAAATGCTTCCACCCATCCCGAGAACGTGTCGACAAAAACCAAGAGATATTTGAAATTGCCTGTTGTTCTAGGCATTTGTGTGAAGTCCACCTGCCAGTCCTCAAAAGGACACTTGCCCCGATATTGAACCCCAATGGCTTTAGGGTGGGAGTTAGTCTTGGGGTTATTCCTGGCACATAATTCACAACCTCTGCTGATCCGTTGTGCTATTTTGTGTAAATATGGGCCCTTCAAATATGGGCGCACTGTTTCTAATAAGGCATCTCTCCCATAGTGAGATCCCTCGTGAAGATGTTTTAGCACCGGATATACCAGGGCCTCCGGGAGGAGTATCATCCCATGAGAGTTTACTCTCCAAGTAGAGCTGGGATCAAACTCAGTAAATCCCCATGCACGAGCTCTCTCCTCATCCCGCTCGGTGTATTCAGGAGCATACCGAGTCAGGTCCACAAGAGGGATGAGTGCACCCTGGAGGGCAGAATGGGCAGAACGGGCAGCGGCCTTAGCCACCCGATCGGCTGCCCTGTTGCCCTTTGCCATGTCAGACCCACCCTTTTGGTGGCCAGGACAATGCATCACGGCAACAGCTGATGGTAAAGCTACTGCCTTTAACAGGGCCAGGATTTCTAATGGATGTTTGACATCCTTGTTACTGGCAGTAAGAAGTCCCCGCTCCTTCCAAATGGCCCCATGCATGTGGAGAATCATAAAAGAGTACTTGGAGTCGGTAAATATATTGACTCTTTTACCTTTCGAGAGTTCCAATGCACGGGTCAGGGCTATTAATTCAGCTTTTTGCGCTGATGTACCTGCCGGAAGAGCCTTGGCCTCCACGGTGTTCTGGAGCGTCACCACTGCATATCCAGCACATCGACGGCCTTGGTCCATGAAGCTGCTGCCATCTGTAAATAGCTCCCACTCTGGGTCTGGCAGAGGCTGGTCAGTTAGATCTGGTCGGCTGGCATACACTGTGTCTATGGTTTCTAAACAATTGTGGATTAAAGTGTCATCCTCAGGTCCATCTGCATTGCTTGGAAGCAGTGTGGCGGGATTCAGGGAGTTAGAAACCTGCAGCTTCACATTAGGATTGTCTAACAGAGCTGCTTGATATTTTCCCATTCGCCCGGCAGTCAACCAAAGTCCACCCTTCTGCTCCAGCAATGTCAAGACCTGATGTGGCACACACACAGTGATGGGCTGACCCAATGTAAACTTCTCTGCCTCATGTAGGAGGTCACAAGTGGCAGCCACAGCACGCAAACATGGAGGCCATCCCTTAGTGGTGTGGTCCAATTGTTTGGACAGATATGCAACGGGCTGCATTTCTGGTCCCAACAATTGGATTAGTACTCCAAGGCCAACACCCTGTCTCTCATGTACATAAAGTTTGAATGGCTTCCTAAGATCTGGAAGCCCTAATGCTGGTGCTGAAATCAACTTTACTTTTATTTCTTCAAAGGCCTTTTGACATTCTGAGGTCCAAGACAAAGGTTCAGAGTCCAGGCCTTTGAGAGCATCGTACAAGGGTTTTGCTATTAATCCAAAGTTAGGAATCCAAATCCTGCAAAACCCAGCCATACCCAAAAATCCACGCAACTGTCGCCGGTTGCTGGGGACTTTAAGGGCTGAAATTACTTGTTTCCTTTCTGTCATCAAGCTCCGTCTGCCTTTCCTAATTTCAAACCCCAAATACGTCACCGTTTGTTTACAGATCTGTGCCTTTTGGGGTGACACCTTATAGCCACATTCTGCCAGGTGGTTCAGTACCACTATGGTATTTTCCAGACAAGATTTGTAGTCTGGACTTGCAATCAATAAATCATCTACGTATTGCAACAAGACGCCCTGGTTTAATTGAACCTTCCTGAGATCCCTGGCCAGTATTTCCCCAAAAATAGTTGGGGAGTTCTTAAACCCCTGTGGAAGCACAGTCCAGCAATACTGGAGAGTGCTCTTGGACTTAGGGTCTTGCCACTCGAAGGCAAAAAGCGGTTGATCCTGGACATCTATTGGGATACAGAAAAAGGCATCCTTCAGGTCTAATACCGAAAACCACCCAAAATCACCAGGTATGGCAGTTAATAAGGTGTAGGGATTAGGCACAGTGGGATGTAAATCCCGAACAATGTCATTAATGGCCCTTAAGTCTTGGACAAAACGGTACTCGCCTGTATGGGGTTTCTTCACTGGCAGAATCGGAGTGTTATACGGTGAGCGACAGGGCCGAATGAGTCCAGATTGAAGGAACCTTTTCAATACTGGCTCAATTCCCCTCAAGGCTTCCTCCTTTAAGGGGTATTGCTTCCTCCTCGGGGTTCTACTCCCCTCTATCACTTCTATCTTTACAGGCTCAGCATTTTTCGCACGTCCTGGGGTTCCATCAGCCCATACCCATTTACTTACTCTTTCAACAATTTCTGGAGGTAAAATTTCACCTTTCGGTGGAACATCTTGAGTAAGCAACATCTGGAACCGCAGAGCATGCTCTGGAGGCACCTGTAGGTGAAGCCTCTGATGTTTTGGTGAGAATATAATTCGTGCGTTGAGCTTACTTAAAAGGTCACGACCAAGGAGAGGGATTGGACACTCTTCCATGTATAGGAAGCTGTGCTGGAGCTGTGTGGTGCCTAGCCGGCACTCCAAAGGTTGCAGGAAGGGTGTCTGTTGTGACTTCCCTGTAACCCCAATGACTGCTGCAGTCTTTTTGCTCATTTTAGTTAATTTCGAATTCAAAACTGAGTATGTTGCTCCAGTGTCCACCAAGAAATCAATCAGACGATCCCCCACAGCGAGGGTTACCCGGGGCTCTGAGGGGGTTATTCTAATGGGCTTCTCTAGATCTAGTGGAGCCCCCGGGCACCCCTATTCTGCATCTGAACTTTCTCCATGAACTATCATTTGTCTCCTTTCCTCTGCACTCGACTCTAGATTCCTTCTACTCTGTCTGTATTCCCTCCTATCTTCACCTGAGGCTCTACCCTGTGCTGTCATTTGTCTCCTGTCCTCTGTACTGGGCTCTCGATTCCTTCTCTGTCTGTATTCCCTGTCATCATCTGAGCCTCCACTCTGTGCTAACATTTGTCTTCTTTCCTCTCTCCTTGGTTCCTGGTTCTGTGTGCTCCTTCTATATTCCCTCCTGTAACCCCTACGTGAATCATCATGTCTTGGGGTTCTCTGTCTTCTATCCTGCCTTCTATAATTATTGCGTCTGCCGCTTCCCTGTAACCTGGGACAACTGTACTTCCAATGTCCCTCTTCCCTACAGAAAGCACACTGATTTCTTCCTAGGGGTTCACGTCTCTGTCCATTATTGTTTCCCTGAAACCCTGTTCTGTGTTCTCTTTGTAAAAAAACAGTCGCAGGTTTCGGTCTCCTGTGCTCTCTATTATTATAAACCCTGAATGCCAGGTCCACTACCTGGGACGGACTCATCTCAGTGACGCCGTCCACCTTAGCTAACTTTTTCTTTATGTCTGGGGCACTATGGGTAATGAAAGCCGTAGTGATCAGACGAGCATTTTCTGGGGCATCTGGGTTTATGTCCGTGTGGTTAGTGTAAGTTTGAATAATCCTCTCAAGGAACTCTGACGGATCCTCATTAGCTCCTTGCTCGAGTTCCAATATTTTGTTAAAGTTTTTTTGTTTGGGGATCCCCTGCTGCAGTCCTACCAATAAGCATTTTTTATAGAGATCCAACATCGCCGTTCCTCCATTGTTAGGGTCCCATCCAGGATCTCTCTCTGGGACAACAACCTCCGGCTCTGGGGACTGCCTATCCTGTTGGTGGAGACGGTCAGCCTCCTCCCTGGCTTTCCTGAATACCATCCTCTGCTCATCCAGCGTTAATAAAGTATGCAGCATGGACTGTATATCTGCCCAGTTAGGGCGGTGGGAGACAAAGATAGAGGCAAACAAGTTCGCCATCCTCTGAGGAGCCTGCCGGTACGAGGGAACAGAGCTCCTCCAATTTAGGAGGTCCGCAGTACTGAACGGATGGTGCGACCAAAAGTACCCAGCAGGTCTCCCATGTTCATTTAAGCCACCCATTGGCATCTGGCGAAGGGGAAACTGCCCTGCCTCAGGTTGATCCTTCCTGCCAAAATGGGTGCCGAGTCTAGTGTGGGGAGGGGACGCCATTTTAGTGTCCTCCCCAGAGGGCAGTGGAGGCTGTGCAGCCTCAGGGGTCTGTACGGGAGGGGCTTTGTCACGTGGAAGAGGATTTTGTCCTCGTGTATTTAAAGTATTTAAAATATGATGCTCCTCCTCTTCTAACTCTGCTCGCTGGCTGTCCTCATGGAAAGGGGAAGGTCTATCCTTTCTCTGCACCATTAGCCTAGCCTTCGCCTCCGCCATATCTAATTTATGGAGGGCGGCCTGCATCTGGTCCTGCATACCTTTAAAAGCTGACTCAAAAGTCCGATTTTGTTGTTGCACTTGAGACAGCATGCTTTGATAAGCTGACTCAAAAACGTTACGATTTTCATCCCTTATACTCTTAATAGTTAAATCAAAAACCTGATTTAGTTGTTGTATGGCCACGTTAAAAGCCTGAATTTGTTGTTGCACATTCTCAGTATGTGAAGTAGAACTTCTACCTCTCACAGAAACAAGAATGTAGCAAACTGCGCTTACACATATTACCAAAAAACCACCCAGAAGCACAGTCTGTAAAGGGATGGCTTGTAAACCACCCATGTATGTATACAATAGTAAAATCACGTGCCATACACCAGGCTTCATCAAATTATTTATATTAATGAAACTGGTGGTGATATTTAATGGAAGAAGGCTGCTCAAATTCAAGGCCGGAAGGAAACTGAAAGAACTCAGGCTAGGGATGAAACTGTATAGGCTCATGGTTGAGGCCATATTTGAGTCAAAACACACCCACAAGGGCTGTACGCACAGGGAAAAAAAAAAAACAGACTTTTCAGGACTAGAGACAAATATTATACTGCTAGTCCTGCAGAACTAGTGCGCTTATGGTGACCAACGCAAGGAATGTTACTTTGGGCTGGTCAACCGCGGGTGTAACTTGGAAACCACGCTGGGCGCCAAACTGTTGTAGAGCAACCCCGATACAAAACGGGGTGCCTGACTGTGGGTCCTCACCCGCGCGCTTAAAAGGACTTATCAATGCTCTACTGCAGGCACACGTGAAAGGTTAATAAAAGGTTTATTTACAAGGGAAGGGGAAATGAGGAAATATACAGCTCTGGGAGAAAAGCGGGAGACAAAGTTTTAAATGAGTCCTACCCGATCCGCCGATCTGGAACCCCAAAATGGCGCTCTGAGAGCTGGCCGCCAGCCAGGAGCGGTGAAGCCGGGAGGCGAGTGATCGCGAGCCAGAGAGAGCCCTAGGCCCACGTGTTTGGTTTTTTATATCCAACCTGGCTGCCCAACTCCACCCTCCGGTCCCAGCCACCCTCCCCTTGGTGGTGATGGGATTTGTCTTCCCCAATGTCCTGATGGTTTTAGTCTGGAGTGGGGGTGGAGTCCACAAAGCCTGTATGGGATTAACTCAGGACATCACTTCCCCCTAACAATTTCTTGCAGAGTAAGTGAGCCAAGTTAGAAGTGCCATTGGAAGTCACACATGATCACTTCTACCTTACTCTGTTAATCACACAAACCAACATTCACAGAATTTGAGAAGGAATTACACAGAGGTGTAGCTCATTGGGAATCATCTTAGAAGCTGGCTACCATAACATAATAAATGAAATTACATGTTAGGACATAAATTTGGGGAAAATCATTTGAAAAGAACATGAAAAGACAAATGGATGGAAAATAGGAACAAAAAGTAAGAATATTATGCAATAAATCCAGGAAGCCCAATAAATAACTAATAGAAGATCCAGGAAGAGAGAGGAGAGAAAAGAGATGGGAGAAAATTCGTAAAGAAATTTAGCAAGTTTGCAAAGCACAAATTCAATGTAGAAAAATCATATACACATAGACACTACAAGCATTAAACAATTAAAAATTTAATGAAAACATTTCATTTTAGTATAAAAATATAAATGCATAGAGATAAATTTAACAAAAGATGTGTAAGACTGTTACACATAAAACATCACTGAGAATAACTAGAGAAGGGCTAAATAATAGAAAAATATACTATGTTCATGAGTTGGAAGTTTCAATGTTGTTAAGAAGGCAATTTTCTCAAATTGAACTACAGGCTCAACTCAATCCCAATAAAAATCATGGTATTTTTTTTTTAAATAATAAATTTTATTTTTATATTCCCCCATACAATTGCAAATGCCCCATTCTGACCCCAATCCTTCCCCTCCCGCCCCCCCCCCCAAAAAAAACTGTCTCTGGTTCATAGTTTTCTGTTGATTTTGATTTTCACTTTCTTATATTCATTTTCCTGGTCCCTTATTTAAGTTCTCTAGATTCCTGCTATGAGTGAGACCATCATGGTATATTTTTTAAAGAAGGGATTAACAATTTAAAATGTGAGAATACACAGAACTTAGAAAAACCAAAGCATTCTTGAAAAATAACTTAATTTGGAAAAACTACACTACTTTATTTTAAAGGCTCATTATAAAGATATAGTAATGAGGACAATATAGTATTGCATAAAGATAGATCAATGATATAGAATAAAAAGTCCAGAAAGAAATCTATATTACATAGTCAATAGATTTTTTTTAAAGATTTATTTATTATTTATACAAGCACTGGGTACAGTCAGAAGCGCGGGAGGGTAGGAGAATTCACCAGAGCCAGAGAGGGGAGCAGAACAGACAGACTGACAAAATACACTGCTGAGGGGAGCAGCAGGCTTGGCAGGAGAGGTCTGCGTGCCATGTGGGACCCTCCCCAGTGGCCAGGGATGGAACTGGTGCTGCAGAGGCTGCGGGCAGCTTTGCAGCCCAGCGCTCAACCGCTGTGCCACCAGGGAGGCCCTAAAGTCAATAGATTTTTGATGAAAATACCACAGCCATTTAATGGTGAAAGGAAATTATTTTTAGTAAATGATGTTGGAATCTGTGGATACAAAGAAGTCCCCAAATTCTACTTCAAATTATTTACAAAATTTAATTTGAGATTGACTACATACTTAAATATAAAAGGCAGGATTTTCATGTCATCAAAAATATTAAAGAAATAAATAGGCAAGCTACAGAAAGGAAGAAAATACTTGCAATTAATACCAGACACAGCATTTGTTTCTGAAATATTTAATAAACTATAACTCAACAATAAGAAGACAAACATCCCAATAAAAGGCTGGCAACTATCTTGGTAGATTCTTCAAAGGGAGATATACTAATGGTCCACAAGCACATGAAAAAGTACTTGACATCCTTAATCATTAGGGAAATGCAAATTAAAACCGTAGTG
This sequence comes from Talpa europaea, assembly GCF_964194135.1. NCBI lineage: Eukaryota > Metazoa > Chordata > Mammalia > Eulipotyphla > Talpidae > Talpa > Talpa europaea. Next base: position 44,821,507 of record NC_140077.1, on the reverse strand, counting down.
AGATAATCACACACTCATAAAAACTGCTGATATAAAAAATATTGACAATCCTGTACTTGGAGTCAGGACATCAGCCTTCTGCACTAACAAGTTGTATGGTCTTGATCCTAATAAAATAAAAATTGGACTACTTGAACTACAAGTAGATCTACGGCTCTACAAATAAAAATATTTACTGTGGGTTTTGGGAGTGTTAGGTATTGCAGTGTAGGGTGTTGTTGTAGTTTTTAGTCCCTTCCCTAAATTGGGTAGGGAAAACAGATTACAGTCAAAGGGAATAAAGAGTGCTTGTTGGAATGAGGATGGAAGAAGACAGTTCTCAAGGTTGTAAAGAGATACATAGGCAAAATCAGAACATACTGTTTTTTAAATTCGGAATTTCTGAACCAACAATCCTGGTTCTGGAGTTAAGAGAGTAACCTATGGATCTTATGTTCAACTGTTGTCTAAAATAACTGTAGCTCTTCATCCTGTATTATAGTCCCAATCATCGTCTAGGCATCAGCTACGTGGTCTTTCAATTGCTGGGAAAACTAGAGCATTTTCCTAGTTCAGTACCTTTGTACTTGCTATTTTTTATGCCTGAAATGAACATCTTTCTTCAGTTCTTCCAATAGGTCTTTTCAACGCATCATGTCACCATGTTAATTTCTTTTTAGTGTTTTTTTCTAACTTGAAGTATATTATTTCTTATCTATTGCTAATTTCCTATACTAGATGTAAGCTCAATGGCATCAAGGACTTTCAATATTATTATTATTGTGGTTATGGTTATTGCTAACTGGCTCTATCCTACAACCTAGAGCAATATCTAGCATTTAGTGAGCACTGAATAAATATATGTAAATGAATGAATGTCTGGATCTCAGAATCCATATATCTGCTCCAGCAAATACCTAAGTTATTTGAGAGAGACTCCTACAGGAAAACAACAGAAGGAGAAAACATGAACATAGTTTTTCCTTTGATTCTTGCTTTCTTTACAATTTTAGACAAAAGGTTCTGTTCTTGTTTCATTTCACATTCATCTACATATTATAGTGCAGACTTTAGCACAATAAAAACAGAGACAACTTTAAAACACGTGTAAGGATGTTGTCCCATCCTACAGATAGGAATTTTACAGGTACAAAGAAGATTCTAAAAAGTACATTTAACCTCAGTGTAGGGCCACAGACCACTGTTTTCATAGAAATTTTTGCTTTATAAACTTGGTTTGGGATTTTTGCAGCTAAGTTTCTGAGTGCTATTATGAGCGAACATGAATGTTCATATGTGCTGTGAACACAGGGGTACAAATACATTTTTGAGACCCACTTTCAATTCTTTTGGCTATATATTGAGAAATGGGATTGCTGGATCCTTGGTAATTCTATTTTCATTTTTTTGAAGAATGTCCATTCTGATTTCTTTAGACACTGCACCAATTTTCAACCCCACCCTACATGCACAAGGTTTCAGATTTCTCCACAGCTTTGTCAACACTTGTTATATTCTGTTTTTCTGACACTAACCTAACTAACGGGTGTGAGGCAATATCCTATGGTTTTGATTTACATTTTTCTGATGATTAATAATGTTAAGAATCTTTTTACATGCTTGTTCAAGTCTATTCAAGTCCGTCATGCGTGGTTTAATCAAGTTTTCTGATTTTTTCTGAAGTTGTAGGAGTACTTATATATTCTAAATATTACTCCCACATCAGATATATGATTTGTAAATATTTCTTCCCATTCCATATGCTAGCTTTTTAATCTGTGTGTCTTTTGATGCACAAAAATTTTAAAGTTTGTTGTGGTCCCAGTGCAAAACCATATCTATCTTTTGTGCCCTTTGTTTTTGGTGTCATAGCCAAGAAAACATTGCCAACTTCAATGTTGTCAATATTTTCTGTAGGAGTATTCTATTTTTTCAGAACTCTAATAAGATGTTTTAGGTCTTACAGTTAGGTCTTTTGAATTAACTTTTATATATGGTATAAGATAAAGGTCCAACTTCATTCTTTTGCATGTGCATATTCAGTTTTCCCAGCACCATTGGAAAAGACTTTTTCCCACTGAGTCATCATGGAAGCCTTGTCAAAGATCATTTGACTACATTGCGAGGAATTTACATTTTTTTAAAGAGGACTTTTAGGTTCACAGCAAAATTGAGGAGGAAGTACAGAGTTTCTGTATATCCCCTACTTCCTTCCTCAAGTTAATCTTTTTTGAGCTTCCTAATGCGAAAGCATGTGCAGACACAAATCTCCCTGCAAGCACTATTACAACTGCATCCCAAAAATTGTTATGCTGTATTTTCATTCTCTTTTAGTTCAAAGAATTTAAAAATCTCTGTTCGTTGACACAGAAATTTAGAATTACGTTGCTTTAGTTTTCAAATATTCCAAATATTTGTGGATTTTCCGGCTACCTTTTATTGATTTATAATTATGTTGTGATTAGGGACAATACACTAAACTCCTTTAAATTTGAGACTGGCTTTATGCCCTTGCCTTACAAACTTGATTTTATTTTGTTATGATAGGACATATATACGTGTGTGTGTGTGTGTACACTAGTGTGTTCTGACATCCGTCATTTTTCTGCGTTGGTTGTGTAGGGAGTGCACTGTGATGGCTCAACACTAAGTTTTGAAACCCTCCAACAGCATTCTGGAGGTTCCCTAGGCTCACACGACAATAAGTAACCAGGATGCGGTGAAAGCCAGCCTACACTTGGCAGTGTAATCGGACTGTTTTTAGCAAGGTTTTTCCCTCGTGGAACGGCAGGGCCCTAACAATGATCTGCTCAGGAGGTGTCCATGTACTTGAGAAATCAACTCTTAGGAGCACCATAACATTTTTTCCTGATCGTCTCTTCAGGGGCGACAAAAGTAACAAGTTCTCAAAACCTAGAAGCTCTAAGAGGAGGAAGGAGCTGGGTAGCGCTCGAGGGAGACGGAAGAACGCCTCATCCCCACAGTGAGGCCGGGTCTTTGGCGAAGCCGAGGGAAGCCAGGGCCTGGGGGGCTGGCAAACACCCGGCGGGGAGCGCCTAGCGAAAAAACCCTCCGCCCCTCCCCAGACTCGCCAACTTGCACAGCCAAGCGCAACTGGGTGTGGCGAAGGAGCCCGTCAGCGCACCGCCCGTCACGTGAGGGGAGGCCCCGCCCACTTCACGGCGTCGCATTGGCCTCACCCCCCCACCAAAGGGTGGAGCGCGAGGCTCCGCCTCCAGACGGCCTCCCCTACGAGAGCCGGGCCGGCCGGCGGGGCGGGGCGAGAGGCCGGGCGGGGCTGAGCCGGGGGAGGGGAGGCTGCGAAGGGAGGGGTCACGTGCGGCCAGCGGCCCGAGGTCACGTGACTGGGCGCCGGGGCGTAGGGAGCCGGGCCGGGAGTTCTCCAGAGGGAAGAGGAGTGAAGTGGAGGGACGCGGCGGCGGCGCTGACAATGGTGAGTGCGCGGCGGCCCGCGCGCTCGCCTCCTGCCTCGGCTCCGGAGCGCGCGGCGGGCCGGCCAACGGCGGGCCGGGCGTCGCGGGAGGGGCGGCGGGGGCGACTGGAGGGGGCGGGCCGAGCGGGTGGGGAGTCGGGTTAGGCCTGTGGGGCCCCGGCCCGTCGGGGAGAGCGGGCGGCGCCGCCTCCTGTCCGTCTCGGCGAGGCCCGAGCACCTGCCCGCGGCGGCGCACTCGCCTGGCCTGTCCGAACCGCTGCCGGCTTTCCTGGACCGGCCGCGGAGCGCCCTGGCGGGGTTCACGGGCCCCGCCTCTGCGGGGGCTCGCCGCTTCCAGTTCCCAGATCGCCGGCCGCCCTCCGCTCCGAGCCTCCTCGCGTGTCCCGGATGGGGGAGACCGCGCGACCCCAGTTCCGAACTTGGTCGCCAGCTTCCAGTGTGTCACGAGCTCGGGAAACTCCGTGATTCTTTAACCTGGATGGGGTGACATTCAGCCAATTCCGGATCCCCGTTCAGATTTGATGTTGACACTTGTAGAATGGGAGAGAGAAAGGACGTGGGCTGGGGCTGGGTGGGGGGGCGCATATTTAACTCTAAAGAGTCTAGTTTCCTGCCCGCGAATGTAAGCAGTGCTCTCATTTCCTTCCCCAAGTCATTGCTAGAAACTTAATGCTTTGGGATGTTGTGGAAATGGCCTGGGGAGCAGAGTGTAGGAAATCAAGAGTCCTGACTACAGTTAGTGAAAGCATAAGCGTGGGCACGATGGTGCTTGACTTTGTGATGACAATTTCCTCTTTATTGGACTTCATTGGCTCGTTATATGGTGGTAGTCGTTTTTTCATTTTGCAAGCATATATTGAGCGCCTACTGTGTGCCCTCCTTATACTGTCTGCTTTCCCACACCGGTTCAGTTAAACTGCCTGAGACTTTTGGCAAAAGATCAAGCTGGGTTGGTTTTTAAAAAGTTGTTTTGAATAAATGAAATTTAAAGTCAGGAATCATATTACCTTGATATTAAAAACAAAACAAAACAAAACCAAAAACTAAAGGCAGACCTGTTCTTAAACCTGGAGCCTTTTTTTCTTTCATTCAATAAATACTTAGTTGTGTCCAGGGGTCATGAGCAAGACTTGAAACTGTTCTCTTGTAGTTTAGAATCTGGAGGGAGATAAACATTTATTTGTGTAAAGTGGAAATTACAGCTGTTGTAACATGTAAGAAGAAAGTATTGTGGGACCTTGCCTAGTCAGGGGGTTAGGGAGGGCTTCTTTAATTCAGTGTACTTTGCAGAAAGACTTAAAAGCCCCCTTCCCCCATTTTTGCTCACATTTAAAATGATTGCTTTTATTAAGCTTTTGAATTATGTTCAAGACCAATTTATTTCTATTTTCAGGTTACTCAGACTAAATTGTAAGCACAAAATGGCACAAATGTAATATAGGCATGAAAATATGCTGTTTCATTGCTTGTGTATAGGCTAAGTGAATAAATATTGAGAGCTTCCCTTGAGTTGCATTTCTTTGTGCTTCCGTTGGACATAGTGAAATTTCTTCAGGGAGGACTAAAAACTTTGTTATTTTAAATGTATCCACATGATGGTAATGCTCAAACTTGTGTTCACAAATTACATGAAATAACCTAAAGTCAGTGATAGGAGGTTTAGGCCACAATTTAAAAATGAAAAACAAGTCCCATAATGTTTTAACAGTCATATATGTTTGTAATCTAGTTGTTTAAAGGCTCCCTAAGCCTTTTACATCATATATTGCCTGTTATTGCTCCTGAAAATCTCATATTCTAAATGCTCAAAGATAACTTTTCCAGAGCTGATAGTTGTTTTACGCTTAAAACACCTGAAAATTCCTTCTGCAATTTCAACACAAGTTTGTCAGTGTATCCTAATCCTCTCTTCTATTTTTATTTCCTTACCCTGCTAGTCGTCATCCTGACAATTCTGTATTTTACTTCCTCTTTACATATGGGAAATATTATTTAGTTGTGAATGATTAAACAACTATTTTATGACTTTTTTGTTTGAAGTGACAGAAGATGGACATCTTCAAATAAAAACAAAAGCAAGACTTTGAGTACAGTGTTTTTCTTTCATCTCCTTTTAGAAGGAAAACAAAACAAAGCTTATATCTCTATCAAGTACTTGCTAAATGTAAGACTGCCACAATTTCTGAAGGCTTTAGTAGTATTAGTTCATTTTGGATGTGTCATAGTAAAAAAAACTGAATGTTCAAACATTGCTAAATTCTCTTGACATCATTAACCAACCTTGTTAAACTGCTGTAGTTATTACTCAACCTATTCATTTGCATGTGTATACTGGGCATTTAAAAAAATTCCTTCTGAGTTCTTCCAGTCTTGATGTTTTGATTGAGTTGAAAAGTAAGTCTAGTTTTAATTTTTAGTTATGAGAAACTTCATGCATCCAGAAAATAAGAGGATAACATATAGTTTTCACGTATTTTAAATTTTACATTTACATTTTAAATTTTACATTTAAAATTTTACATTTCATATCAAAATTAGACACTGTTTAATTATAATTATGTTAAACATAGATATGTGTGTGGTGGGGGGGTAAAGTTACCCTAATATTTCCTTTTGATTATTGGCACATGGGAGTTGGGCGTAGTGTGGAAATATACACATTGGTAGTGGCTTGAACCTGTAGTCCCCAAAGCAGATACAATGATGTAAATGAATTGTACCTCAATAAACATTTAATTGGAAAAACAAAAAATCTCCTTTCATCTATAAAACAATTTTGATAGTTTTAAAATTTGAGTTTTCCTGGAAGTTGCTCTGGGCAGTGTTAAGGGGAAATGAGAAAATTAATTTTTATTTTCCTGTTTATATTTTATAATTCAAATGAGGCAGTTGTCTTCTACCTTTTCATAATTACTCTCTCACAGCAGTCCCCCATCCATCCTTTTGCTGGCTCAGTGCTTTGCACATAGTTGATAATTAGCAAATATCAGCTGATTTTGAATTGCTATACATTTTCACGAAAATCTGTAGTCATTGGGAGAAAATTTACTATTTTTGAGCAAGTTTTGAGTCTAAAACATGAGTTGTGAAAGCTAAGTAGGAAGGGACAGTGCATGTAACCTATGACTGATATTTTTCTGACTATGTTCAGAATAGTTTTCTGCTTAAAATTTAACATTTTATTCATAATATTTCCTGGAAAGATTAAAATAGCCTGTCAAAAGAAATTTGCTGTTTTTGTCTTTGGAGTATATCAAAAGTACTAATCTCACAATTCTTTTCATTATTTCTTGAAATTACAATCATTTTGTTAATATAAAGTTAATAAAAAACAAACTTGGAATGTAGGAAAACACTATCTCCTTTGTGTATTACCCTGTATCACTCTGTGGACCTATACTGCCTTAGGAGGATCATTAACATGCTTGCTCTTATCCTGCCACCGGAGGATGGATCTGAGACCATGCAAGTTCCCTGCTCTAGACTTTGCTTCTGCATCTGTGCTAACTTCCTAGAGGAGGGCTAGTCTTCCCAAGTATTCCAGATGTTAGCTCATTTCTTTCATGTATCCATTTATTTTCTGTTATTCGGACAGTTAGTTTTATTCAAAATTTAGTATTCAGCAGGTGTTTGGATGCCTTCTAAATGCCACACACTGCTCCTTTAGTCACTGGGTCTTCAGTAATGATCAATGGATTAAGTTCTCTGTCTTCATGAAGTTCATGGCTCAGTTAGGGAGCCAGGTACTAAATAAGCACACAAATTATCTAAAACATGAAGTAAGACTATGCAGTGTTGTGAGACCTACTAAATTTGGAGTACCCAATTTTGACTAGGAAATGCAAACTTCAAAGCACAGTTAGATTAAGGATGCTTATTCTTGGACAAGAATGAGACTGACATATTTGATAAACAGGATCATTTGAGGCTGATGTGGCTGAAGAGATGGAAAGAGTCAGATATGTGCAGGCCCCATTAAATGCAGTGTATATTTATTTGAAGTAACAATAAAACAAACATTAGCTATAGGAAAGTTTACACATAAGTATACAACTTGATTGAATTTTTATGAAATGATCATACCTGTGTATCAAATACCCATATTAAAAAAAATTACTAGTACTTCAGAAGTACTCTTTATACATTGTTCCAACCACTTCCTGACTTTCTACTACTGTAATGTACATTACATGTTTGCTACTTTTTATAAATGGAATCATACCATGTGTATGGCCTCTTTCAACATTATGTGAGATTCATCCTTTTATGTATCTCATTCTGTTGCTCATTATGAATATAAACTAAAATGTATATGGTCCATTCTCTTGTTGATAGGCATTTGGACTGTTTCTTATTTACAGAACAAAGCTTATAAACTTTTTTTGTAAAAATTCACAGAAATTTAGTCTTTGTTCTAAGGATTTATATAGTTTGTCATTCTCTGTTCAGACCTATCATAGCAGTAGATTTTATAAAGTAGAACATAATTCATTTGGATTTGTATGGGTAATTTGGATTTTATGATTTCTGCTATAGTAAAGGAAACGCATAGAAGTGCAACTAAATGTAACTTTTCAAATGCTGAGTTGAGAATTTTTTTAATTTCTGGTATTTGTTAGTATTATACATAGTGGTTACCTTGCAGTGACTGAAGTTCAATCATGTTTCAATTTTAGTTTTCTTTATGTCTTTTACTGTGATAAAAATACAACATAATTCATCCTCATCAAATTTTTAAGTGTACATACAGTACAGTATTAACTATATGCACATTTTGTTATGTTTAGTTTTGACATAAAATTTGATTTAATTTCGTATCAAATATAAACTCACAGATTCGTATTATGTTTAATTGTAGGTTACAAGTAATATAATTTACAAATGTAGTAGCTGACAAAACATAATTATGTCTGTTTTGCTTTTATTTCAGAGTTTTCTTGGAGGTTTTTTTGGTTCCATTTGTGAAATTGATGTTATCCTTAATGATGGGGAAACCAGGAAAATGGCAGAAATGAAAACTGAAGATGGCAAAGTAGAAAAACACTATCTTTTCTATGATGGGGAATCTGTTTCAGGAAAGGTAAGTCTTTTTTGGGGGGAGAATTAATCTAGTTATAGGATATTAGAATTAGTGGTCTGTGTTGTTTCTATATTGTTTGCTTTTATAAGAGATGGAAATTTTTTTCTGAAGGTCAAATCTTTGATTCATTAGAATTTTATAAAGGAAATATCTTAACCTGGAAGGGTGACAGGGTACAGTCTAAATTAAATTGCATGCAAAATTTTGTGACTTTGTAGCTGTGCGCATGTTTCTAGCTTCAGACACTTTCTCCAATGATGCCACAACACACTCAAAGTTTGTGTTTCTCTTTTAACATAAAAAGTTCAGTTAGAGAGTTTGGGAATAATTTCTCTAGTATAGCTTTTTTTTTTTTTTTTAAAGTTTCTTTCTCATTCTTTGTAACAGCTTTCTGTACTTTTACCATTGTGTCTACTGATCTCATTTGTTGGTATTAATTCCCTTACTAGAGGAATTAAGTATGTTTTTAATGTATGCATGATCAGATACATTTGTGATACTTTTTCTAAGATTTCACCTTAATTCCTTTTCCTCATTAAAAGATGTATAAGAATATTCTTATATGTTAGGAAATACCAATACTTATTAGTTTGTAATACTCCTCAGTATCTCAAGTATTGGTAATGTAGACAAAACCAAGTCATGAAGGATTTGATTTTATATTTTTAAATATTAAGATTTTCCTCCCCTGCTTTTTAAAATAATATATACATGTGCTAGACAGCTTGGGAAATAAGATAGTTATCTATAGTCCAATCATATAGAAATAATTCTCTGTTAAATTTGGGTGTATTTCCTCCTATTTCCCTCTGCATTGACTAATATTTATATGTATCTAACATATTAAATATACTTTTTCCCTATGGATATTTAAGATCCTTCTGTTTTTTAGATGACTTGTGTATTACCATATCTTTAGTAATACAGATTTCAATGTACATAAAATTTTTTCCAAATTTTTGTAGGGTAAGATTATTTCTGTAGAATTAATTCCTGGAAATGAGTTGCTGGACTAAAAGACATGCCTATTTGAAGGGTTGATACATGTTAATCTGGAAAATTTCTGTTAAATCTCATGTCTACTTATAATGTCTTATTTCTTTCAAGGTACCATTGAATATGATTACTTTTTTTTTCCCCCTAATGTTTTTTAAAGATTTATTTATTTATTTATACAAGCACTGGGTACAGTCAGAAGTGTGGAAGGGTGAGAATTCACCAGAGCCAGAGCAGGGAACAGAATAGGCAGACTGATGAAATACACTGCTGAGGGGAGCAGCGGGCACTGCAGGAGAGGTCTGCCGAGCCATGTGGGACCCTCGCTGGCAGCCGGGGATCGAACCAGCAGGGGCTGTGGGCAGCTTCGCAGCCCAGCGCTCAGCCACAGCGCCAACCAGGGGAGGCCCTGAATATAATTACTTTTAAATCTATTTTGGTAGGCTAAAATGAGGTTATTCTTATAATTAACATTTTTGTGGTTACCAGATAAGTTGAATTTAGGCTTATTAGCCACTTTACTGTGTTGTGTATTTTGGTCCTTTCACAAATTACTTCTATTGCTGTCTTGATTTTGTATCTGAAATAAATTTTCAGGTTTTCAACTTTACTTTCCTCATACTTTTCCTCTACAAAGAGAGAAAGAGAAGGGGAAATAGCAATAAAAGAGATTAGGCAAAATCATCAAAAAGAGGAACATGTCAAGTGAAAGAAGAGTAAGGGAAAGAGTGTTGGTTCATGTAAAAGAAGATATGTTATGGTATATGTTAATTAAAGATACAGCAAGGAAGTAAATACCTGTTCTGCTAGATTGTAAACCTTTTAAGATTCAGGGGGGGTCAAAGTATCTTTCTGTACTCCCCATAAAATACATCACAGTGTTGGTTATATAGTAGTTGCCCATTAAATATTTATTTGATTTATTTACTGTTCTTAAGTCCAAATAGGGAATATTCCCTGTCTGGTTTAAAGTTCCATATCTGGGCCAATTAGGAGTTCTTGACTGACATTTAGGGGGTAAATAAAGGAAAGGGGGATGTTCAAGTAAATATAGTTACTTCAGTGTAATTTAGAAAAATAGTTGGCATTAAAATTACATTTTTGGAATTGTTGGAGGTCCTGTGTGGACGTATTAACTGGAGAGTATATTTTTTAAAAAATGATAAATCTCTTAGAGTTAAATATTTTATCTTGCTCAAAGGATATTACATCTGGAATTTGACTAGTAACCAAAAGTGATTTTTTTTTTCACTTTTAGCCTCTTTATTATAAAACAAAACATAGAACACCACAGAGAGCACAAATAAATCATTATATAAGGCATGTTTTCTTGTAATCACCATTCAAGAAGTAGAACTTTGCCATTCGCTTCATAAGTCCTATCCTGTCCCAATTATATAGCTCCTTCAGCTCAGAGTAAGCACAGTGTTACTTTTATAATAATATGTGAATACATAAGAACTTGTGATTCTTAATTGTTTAATCTTGTTCCTTTAAAAAAATTGATAGAACTTTTAAATATTTTAATCTCGGGTTTCCACTTCATGCCTTTCTTTTCATTGTTATTAATCTGTTGAAGAACCTGGGCCTTTTGAACCTGTAGAGTTCTGTGGTTGCACACTCATCATAGAGTTATTATTTCTAAATTGTTAGCTCATCTAGAGGCTTGATCAGATTCAAGTTCAGTTCTTTTGGCAAGAATGTTGGTGATGGGGGCCTCCCCAGTGGTGCGGCGGGTTGAGCGCAGGGCTGTGAAGCTGTCCGCAGCCTCCGCAGCGCCGGTTCGATTCCCGGCTGGCCAGGGAGAATCCCACATGGTGAGGCAGACCTCTCCTGTCTCGCCCGCTGCTCCCTTCAGCAGTGCTTTTTGTCCATCTGCCTGTTCTGCTCCCTGCTCTGTCTCTGGTGAATCCTTTCACCCTCCCACGACTCTGGCCTGTACCCCAGCTCTTGTATAAATAAAAAATAAATAAAAAATCTTTAAAAAAAAAAAGAATGTTGGTGATGATTTATTTTTTATTTTTTCATCAGGTGGTACATGATGTCTGGTCCCCCGCCCTTTTTTTTTTCCCTTTTGTAACTATTGTAACTATTGATTCCTTGCCTCTAGAACAGGTTATTTGGAGATCTAGGAAGTTTTGGGTTTTTTTTTTTTAAGATTTTTAAATTTTATTTATTTATACAAGCACTAGGTACAGTCAGAAGTGCGGGAGGGTGAGAGAATTCACCAGAGCCAGAACAGAGAGCAAAGCAGAGCAGGCAAAATGACGAAGTACACTGCTGAGGGGAGCAGCGGGCGGCAGGAGAGGTCTGCGTGCCATGTGGGACCCTCGCTTAGTGGCTGGGGACATGTGGGACCCTCGCCTGGTGGCCAGGAATCAAACCTATGTTGCAGAGGCTGCTGGCAGCTTCGCAACTCAGCGCTCAACCGCTGCGCCACTGGGGAGGCCTGATCTAGGAAGTTTGACATCTTACCCAAAGCAGTAATAGATTTATTTTATTTTGGATGTGAGCTTCTGTATACATGCTTTCTTGACTAGGTTTTTAAAAGCTTTATTTTTTTTAAAGCAGTTTTATATTTGTTACAAAATTGAGAGGGAAGTACAGAGATTTCCCCAATACCCTCCATCCCCACACAGATATAAACTCTCCCACTGTCAATATCATTCCCCAGAATGGTACACTCCTTTTTTTCCATGGGTGAATCTACATTGACACATTGTGATCACCTAAAATCTAGGGTTTACCTTGGTTTGGTTCACTATTGGTCTTGTATAGCCTGTGAGTTTGAACAAACATAAAATACTGAAATGTATTCATCATTATATCATGCAGAGTAATTCCATTGCCCTAAAAATCCTGTTTGCACAGCCTATTCATCTCCTTCCCAGCTCTCCCCAACCACTGATATTTGTATTGTCTCCATAGTTGTGCCAATATGACATTTCCAGAGTGTCAGTATAGTTGGAATCATGCAGCATGTAGTTGTGTGACCATCACCACTATTTACTTTCATAACATTATCACCTCAAAAGAAACATCATGCAGTTAACAGTTTGTGTTCTCTTACAATTCATGTGTTGACACCTAATTCCCAATGTGATGGTATTTGGAGGTAGGAGCCTTTGGAAAGTGATTAGGTATTAAAGATAGAGCCGGCATGAATGGGATTAGTGCCTTTATAGAAGAGACCCCAGAGAAATCCCTGACCATCTACCATGTGGAAAGTCAGCTATCTTTGAACTAGAAAGTGTACTCTCACCAGATACCAAATTTGTATGAGCCTTGATCACAGATTCAAGAACTGTGAGCAATAAATTACTGTTGTTTATGCTACCCAGTCTGTTTTTTTTTTTTTTTTAAATCACTGATGTGACTTAAGTTTACAGCACTATATATGATGTAGGGGAACAGGTTCACACCTTCTCAGATGTACATCACCATGCCATAGCCACCATGAGAGCACTCATTCCCTTATGGTGTAGCATTGGCCTCGCTCCCGCTTGAGCCCTATCCTCACCTTCCTGCTCCAGCAGCCTCATTTCTGCAGCCATAGTTCTAGGCTTTGTTTTATTTAGTTTTGTCAGTCCTTTGATTTCTCTATAACCCACATAGGAGTAAAATCATCAGGTATTTCTGTCTTCCTCTGGCTTATTTCATTTAGCATAATCCCCTGCAGTTCCATTCTATAGTATTTTGTTACAGCAGCCTAAATGGATACCCATCAGCCACTAATTTCTAAATCTTTCCTTATGGATTTGCCTTTTCTAGCCATTTCATATAAATGGAATCATAAATTATGTGGTCTTTTATGTCTGGTTCCTTTCATTTAGCATGATATTTTCAAGGTTCATTCTTAAAAACAAATTATTTTTGTTAAAGTGTATATATACATATTTAATATATCAAAATTAAATTTGCCTTTTTAGCGATCTTAAAGTGTACAATTTAGTGATCTTAAAGTGTACAATTTAGTACATTCATGGTGTTGTGCCACCATTACCACTATTTCCAAAATTTGTTCATCATCCCAAATAAAAACCTTTTACCCATTAAATAATAGCTCCCCATATCTTTCTTTTTTTCCTCAGTTCCTGTATATCTCTAGACTACTTTGTGTTTTTATAAATTTGCCTGTTCTGGCTTTTTCATAGATTTCATATAAAGACAAATACAAGATTTGTCTTCTTGCATCTGCCTTATTTCATTTAGCATAATGTTTTCAATGCTCATTCATGTTGCAGAATGTATCAAAATGTCATTCTTTTTTATAGTCAATTAATATTCTAGTATGTATCTATGTGGTACATGAATATACCACATTTCCTTTATCCATTTATCAATTGAGGAATTGGGTTTCTACTTTTTGGCCATTATAAATAATGCCTATAGATTTGTGTACAAGTTTTTGTCTGAATATATGTTTGCATTTATCTTGGATATGTACCTAGGAGTGGAATTGCTGAATCATAGGTTAACTCTGTATTTAACTTTTAGAGCAATGGCCAAAGCAGCTATACCATTTCACATTCTCTCAAAAAAGTACAAGCGTTCCATATTTCTTCACATCTTAGCAGTACTTAACTATTGGTTTTAATATAGTAATAGTACCTACTATTTATTGTTGAAATGGTATCTCATTATGGTTTTCTTTTACATTTCCTTAATGACAAATAATATTGAGCATCTTTCCATGTGCTTGTTGCCATTTGTAAATTTTCTTTGGAGATAAGCTTTTTATTGGGCTGCTTTGCAGTGGTAAGAGTTCTTTATGTATTCTGGATACAAGTCCTTTATCAGTTGTGTTTTGCAGATATTTTCTCCTGTGAGTTGTTTTTCCTTGATGGTGTCTTTTGAAGCATCAAAGTTTAACATTTTGAAGTCCAGTTAATTTTTTTCTTTTATTGCTTGTGTCTTTGGTGTCATCCAAGAAACCATTGCCTATCCAGGGTCATGAATATTTACACTGTTGTTTTCTCTAAGATTTTTGTAATTGTAGCTCTTGCATTTGGTCTTTGATCCATTTTGAGTGAATATTTGTATGCGGTGTGAGGTAGGAATCCAACTAAATTCTTTTTTTCATGTTGGTAATCAGTTGTTCCAGCACTGTGTTGAAAGAAATTTTCTTTCCCCATGCAATTGTCTTGGGACTTTTGTAACATACACTTTTTAAAGTTAAAATCAATTGCTCTCAAATTTTTAGAGTTTCTGGAGCATTCCTTAAGACTCTCAGAAATAGGGGCCTTCCTCGTGCCTCAAGGGGTTAATAATCTGCTCTATGAAGGTATTCACAGTCATTGCAGCCCAAGTCTGATCCTCGGCCAGGGAGCTAACCCACATGATGCAGCAGACCTCTCCTGTCTTGCCCACTGTTGCCCTCAGCAGTGTATTTCAGTCCATCTGCCTCTTCTGCTCTCCACTCTGTCTCTGGTGAATTCTCTCACCCCCTGCATCTATGATCTGCACCTTAGCTCTTATATGAATAAACAAATAAATAAATCTTTTAAAAAAAGACTCTCTAAAATAGATTATCACAGATTAATAGGGAAATTCTTAAAAACTACTTACCCATGTTCTTTTTATCCTTAGAATATTTCCTCCATTTCAAAGTAGACCTAACAAATGTTAAGTCTATAAAAGTTGGATCATATCCTAAATTTTTCATGTATGTATGTTTCTGTTTTAATATATTTAACCTCTTTACAATACAGTTTGTATCACTATGCCTTCTGAATGATTTTGAGTCTTGCTGAATGTATGTTTAACCTGTATTGAGGTATAGTTTTTGAATTATGAAAAATATGACTGTACCTTAGCTGGAAGCTTTTTTTTGGAGGGGATGGAAGGTGTGGGTTCACAAGTAATAAGTTCTTACTCAGGACATTCTTTTAGATTGGTTGGTGATAAGTAAATTGTTTTGAAGTGTTGATATCAGTACCAAAGCACCTATAGTGAATTCTGCATCTGTCCTTGTCTAAAAGTGAACAAAGGCATGTGTCTATTTTGAGATTATAGGAGTTTATAGTTTAGTTCTTTAAGCAAGAAATATTATATCTCTCATCAACATGGGTAGGGACCAAACTCTTTTGGCAGCAGGTAGAGACTAGTCTTGGGTAATCACAATATCCAACAACAGTAATCTTGGTGCCTCACTATAAATGACCCTATATAATGCATGTAGTACATTGATATATGTTTGTCTTAAACATAATGTAGATGAATTTCACTCTATAAATAGATCCTGAAGGCAGCAATATTCAAGATATCTATAGAATATTATATGCTGAGGAATGAGCTTTGAGGGGTTTTTTTTAGATCAGTGAATGATTTATATATTGTTTACCTACATTCTGTTTTTACATATCCATAGTCTCAAGTTTCTCCTCTCAATTTACTTAATAGCCAACAAGAAAATAGTAACTTTAAATTGAAGAAGCCTGATGGATCACTTCTTTTAGGTGATCAAAGTTAATATCACCATTATTGGGAAAAACTGGCATCTTGTGCTTCTAATAAGATATACAGAGAAACACAATTTCACTTCTGTGGTGGTTTTGCCCAAAATACATAACTTGAATAAGGCTACTTGTGATAAAACATTAAGCAAACCCAAATTAAGGAACATTCTATTCACAATGGAGAGTACTAACCTCTATGTGCTCAGTCACCGGGAACAGCCTATTCAATACAAAGTAACTGACCTATACTCTTATAAAATATCGAAGTCAAGAAAGGCAATGATTTAGGAATGTTCTCAATTAAAGGAGACTATAGAGACATCACACCTATATTATGTGATCCTGGATTGGAGCCTGTATAGGAGGAAGAAATGCTACAAATTATAGTATATTACAGTTTATAGAATTTAAATATAGACTTTGGAATGTTGACTTTCTTGATTTTAAAGATTGCACTGTGCTTATGTAAGAGCAAGTTCATTTTTTTGTTGTTTTTTTCCCTGTTTTTGAGAAGGCTCATTTTCTCAGGGAAGCTACACATGTAGTGTTTAGAAGTACAGGGTTATAATGTCTCTAACATTCTTGGTTGTGAAAAAAAGTATGTGTGTATGCTTGCACATGTGTATATAGAGTGAAGATGGCCAATTGTATGGGACAAGATAAACATGATGAATCTGACTAAAGGTTAGGTGGGATTTCCTTTGCTGTTACAGAAAAGTTTTTTTTTGTAACTTTGAGTTACATGATGTAACTGAGTTGGTAAAAAACTCTTTAACCCAATTCAGTCATACTACCATTTACTTTTTTATGCTATCTTGCAGAATAGCTTTTAAAACAACATGCTTAATTTTGCCTTTCAATTTTGGGATCCTTCAGATTCCAGACAAACTGTGTTAACAATGGGAGGATAAGGAAAATACCCAGTTTGCTCTGAAAACAGAATAGTTTTGCATTTTACCTTTAATCCTGTGGTTTCAAAATGATTTTTTTTTTTTGTAAAAAAAGCTCTGTTCAACAAAGACTTTCTCAAAAACTGTTGCCAAATAGACTTTTTAAAAAGTATACTTTAAATATACTATGTTCTTTTGCTTTATTAGCACAAATTGGAGAATAGCTCTACTTATTGCCTGGCTTATGAACCCAGCTTGGAGTCATGCTTTAGTTGTTGCTCAAATGGAAAATTTACTTTCTGACTTTGAATGTATTATTTACCTATTGTAAAAAGCAAAACACACTGGAAAACTACAAAGGATAAATAGAATGATCCATAATCATATATTCTACAAGTAACTACTGTTGAGTAATTTCTGTACTTTTCAGAAATGTAGTTAGCATTATACTTGTATACAATTTGACCATGTTTCCCTCATGTAACATATCATGCACATTATCCCACATCATTAAAAATTCTTTGACAATCTTATTTTTAAATCTTGATACTATTCCATCTTCTGATGTACAGTTATTTCTTTTTCTGCGACATTAGTATTGAAGGCAAGTAACCTTGGTTGTAGATAGGCAGCATATATTTGAATATCTTAATTTATATAGCAAACAAGTGATTGGATCTGTGTTTTTATTGGTGCTTGATTTTTATTATCTTTTTTAAAAAGATTTATTTATTTATGCATACAAGAACGGGGGTGCAGGCCAGAGGTGCGGGTGGCAAGAGGATCCACCAGAGACAGAGTGGGAAACAGAACCGGCAGACTGACTGAAATAGACTGCTGAGGGGAGCAGTGGGCACGTCAGGAGAGGTCTGCTGCCCCATGTGGGTTGTTCCCTGGCTAGGGATCAAACTCGCGCTGTGGTGGCTGCGGTTAACTACATAGGTGCATCTTAACCCCTTGCGCCACCAGGGAGGCCCTGATTTTTATTATCTTTTGAGAAACATTGTTTGGAAGAAAAGTTTTTAGAAGTCATGTCACCCAATATTTTTTATAATGAGGAAGGAATAAACTTAGAATATGCTTTTTTTTTTGGTATGTTAATCCTTAAACATTGGGAATTTCATTTTTAATAATGAGTACAGATATTTTGTTCAACGCATACAAAATAAGGTTTCCATTTGGCAGATATGAGTTTAGGGATTTTTGAGATTATGTATTTTACTTCAAAACTAGGTAAGATAAATCATACTCAAATTTTAAATCTTTAGACATTGTACTTTTCAGATGAGTAGCAGACTGGGCAATAAGCATTGTTTTTAAGGTTAGAAATTAAAACAATATATCCTTAGTTACAAAAAGTTCAGTGATCTATGAGGTCATATCTTGGTCTTAGGTTACTTTACATTAAAGTGCTGTTGTTAGTTGTATCATTAACTATTTGACTAGAAAACATATTTGAATAAAGTTTTTCCCCTTTTTTCAAAGAGTCTTTATAGTTTTCCAGCTCTAAAGAATTCCTTCTTCATAAAGCAGATGCTTAAAATTTATGTATAAGTGATAGGCTCACTAGTGAGTATGTTTGTGTGATTTATACCTTCTTTGGTATATAGTGGTATCTAAATACCACTAGGTATATAGTGGTATCTAGGTATATAGTGGTATCTCAAACTTCAGAAATGAATACCTGAAATACTTGTATATTGCGTTCATTTGGAAGGAATCTACTAGTAGACCCATTCAAAGGATTGTTAACATTTCTCACAATTTCATGTTTTGGCAGGTAAACCTAGCCTTTAAGCAACCTGGAAAGAGGCTAGAGCACCAAGGAATTAGAATTGAATTTGTAGGTCAAATTGGTGAGTTTTAAAATAGTACTACTTTTTCTTTTGTTTGGTAACTGAGTTTGAAAAGGGTTGGATGTAACACTTAAATAATTGAATTATAGATTAGCTTTGTGGAAGGAAGGAATTAATTTTGTAATAAAAGTGGATTTATTTTGTAAACCTTAAATCATGTTTCTTTTAGTTGCATTAAAGATATTTGACTTATCTTGCCTTTATTTGCTGTTAAACTTAATTACTAAAAATGAAAGGTGCTATGTAAACTACCAGCCTTGACAAATAATTTGAGTGTTGACTTACTGAAATTTCCATCTACTTACATTTCTTTGGCCTTACTTACAATTACCAGTTTCAACTTCATTCTTCACTTTCTAATACCCATGTCATTTGTCTTCCTGATCTAGTGTGTAACTGTAGCCACTTACCAGTCAACAGAAAATTTCATATGAAAAGGAAATTTTTCTTTTTGACTTAAAGTGTTATTTCCATGCTTGTATGTCAAAGACATCCTGGACTTAGCAGGAATTAAACAATGTAAATTCGTTGATACTGCAGATTCAGAAAAGAGAAAAGAAAAATAGGACTTTATAATACTGTCTACATAGCTAAGTTTTAAATCTTTGTATTTTACTATATTTTTAAAGTATCAAAGTTGGAGTAGGTAGATATTTACTTACATATCTACTCTAGATGAAATTATGCTTGGGGTGGAGTTATTATAATTAATTTAAAGTTGATTTTAGTCTTTTGTGTATTAGAGTTTTGTCAAGGTAATATCTTTGCCTGACTAAAGCAAAACAAAATGCTTTTTCTCTTGAATTTAAAGTAACTGCTGGAAATATGTTAAGACAGCTTCATATTGAGCAAAGCCTTAACTACATTAAAAGAATGAATTCACTTTTTTATAAATAGAAGTTTTCATTTTGCTATGATACTTGAATTTTTTCATGCCTGGGTGGAACATAATAATGAGAAGAATATTAGAATTCAGATCCTAGCTCTAATATATTAAAGAAGAGAAAATTTAACTAATTCTTTTGATACATATTACTTTCTTTGGAGGTAGAAGTTTGAGTTTTAATGAAATGGATATAAATATAATTGGTGTTTTGCTTTTTAAAATTTCTTAGAACTTTTCAACGACAAGAGTAATACTCATGAATTTGTAAACCTTGTGAAAGAACTAGCCTTACCTGGAGAACTGACTCAGAGCAGAAGTTATGATTTTGAATTTATGCAAGTTGAAAAGCCATATGAATCTTACATTGGTGCCAATGTCCGCTTAAGGTATGTGCATAGGTGTTAAAATATGTAAACAACATCAAAACCAGAAGTAACAACTACTTTTGAATGTCATGCTCAAACTGCTAATTATAATTCTGGACTGGAAGACTTAGGTTTTTTAAAATTCTGTCAAAAATGTTTTATCTTGCTAAGCTTATCTGAGGCAAGAAATTATTTTTATTACAGATTTAGCAAATCCTATTAGGAGAAGTTTTAGTCATATATTTGCCTGTTGAATCGCTGCTCAGATACTTCATTTGTTGTATAAACATGATTGATTGCCCTCTAAGTTCATTAGTTTCCCAATGAATCTCATTTAATACATGCTTAAGAAGTGATCTAGAGAATTTCCTTAAGTAGGCTTGGTGATAACTCTCCAAATTCACTTAAAAAGTATGTACCATCCTCCCCAGCCTCCATTCTACTGCCTGTGAACTCTTGTGTTATTTTCATGGTGGGGACATTTATTTAAAAATTAGAACAACTTCATGAAGTAAGTTGATGTAAAGGAGTTCCAACAAGGAGAAGTCCGAGTTGCTGTTATTATTTGCCTATTTAAAACACTGAAATTTATCATGGAAGATTTAATTTGTTTTCTCCATTCATTTCATAGGTATTTTCTTAAAGTGACAATAGTAAAAAGACTGACAGACTTGGTAAAAGAATATGATCTTATTGTTCACCAGCTTGCAACCTATCCTGATGTTAACAACTCTATTAAGATGGAAGTGGGCATTGAAGATTGCCTGCACATAGAATTTGAATATAATAAATCAAAGTAAGTACCTTTCATGGGTAACTTAAATGTTCAGGGAAAATTAAGAAATAGGCTTTTCAGGTTTTTATAAATTGATCAAAGTAAGGAAAAAGTTGACATTATTCTGGTGCCAACAAACCAATAAAATATCTGAACTGAAAGGAACTCAGGAGTTTGATCTGGTTTCCAGCTCAGTGTAAGTGTTTCTTGTAATTTTTCCTGCTAAGTCTGCTTGGACATTTTTTGTAGAAGATCTCACCACCTCAGGGCAGCTAGTCCTTGTGTCTGTAAAAGTTTATCTTACTGACTTGACATCACTTTAGCCTATACACTTAAAAATGAAATAAAAATACTTTCCTCTGACTAATTATTGAAAATTATGACATAGACAAAGAAAATAAAAATGCCATATTGTCACCTTTCTCATTTAACCACAATTAATATACTCCTGTAATCTTTCCATGAATGAGGGGGTGTCATATATGTTTATATACACTGTATTTTTATAGAAATGGGCTCTTTATTGTTCAATGACTTTTTAAACTTTATTATGGAAAATGTCAAACACATACCAAAGTATAGAAACAGTGTAATAAATTCTCATAATTATTGCCCACCTCTAGCAGCTGTCAACACAAGCGTGGGAAGAGCTATATTCAGTCTCCACGCTCCCCAAAGTTTATATTAAAGTAAATTTAGGCATAATCTTATCCATAAAATTTATACAACTTACATCTAACTACAATACTCTATATCTAAAAATGTTAGTAATTCCTTTATATCCTCATATATTCAGTCAGTGTTCCTATTTCCTAAATTGTGTCAGAAATGTCCTTTTTTCTTCCACGTGGTATGTACATACCAGTAGCCAAAGAAGATTTAGATTTATCAGTTCAATAAATCCAAATAGGATTTATTCAAATCCAGTACATCCAAGCACATTGCATTTAATTGTTTGACTCTTTTAATTGATAGGTTCCCCCTCAGTTTTTTCATTAATGTTTGTTGATTAATGCACCCTCATTCCTGTCTTGTGCACTCTTCTGTCACTTTTTATTGGTTGTCACTCCCCTGGTTAATGTCACTGAATATATGATACACATACCTTTAGAGTCTTAAATTATGTTGTGGATAAAATTATCAGATAGTTTGGGACCTAAAAACTTGTTAAAGCCTTCAGACTGACATAATTGCGTTAATCAACTCTTCAGATATTTTGAGATTCAAACCTGAGAGAAGGCTCTATGGGTATTGTTGAAATTCTCAGATCATCATTTCAAGGTACCTGATAAAAGTCCTTAAATTATGACATACAGAGCAACAAACTCAACCTGTGGAGCCCCTCTTTGTGGCCAGGTCTGATAGCTGCACTTTTCTAGCACTTAGATAGGTAATAATGACACTAAACTCTTGGTAGAGTTTTTAATGTTTAAAAAGATTTCATATGCCAAATAAATATATCAAGCATGAAAATCTTAGTTTTCCATTCAGTTAAAGTTCTTTTAAAACTAATTTATCTTCTAAGTAAGGACCAGCAATCAGGCCAGTTCTTCCTGCTGAGTCATAGTGATAGTGTTTGTTTTTTTAAATAGTAAGATGATAAACACTTTTTTTTTGAAAAAAGGAACATTAAACAATATGAATAGTCAAAATGCTATTCTTAAATACATATTATCCTACAGATGTCTAATAAAGCCTTTCAGAACTTGTTTCACTCTTTGTTTTTTTAACCGATAATAAGTGTATTCTTTCCCCGAAGGTATCATTTAAAGGATGTGATTGTTGGAAAAATTTACTTCTTATTAGTAAGAATAAAAATCCAACATATGGAGTTACAACTGATCAAAAAAGAGATCACGGGAATTGGTAAGTTGAAAGAGTGAAGTAAAATTCCTATTTTAGTTGCAATTTTAAAATCTCAAAATTTTTGAAAAATTAACTTTTGAGTAGGTAATAAATTCACATGGTTCAAAAATAAAGTATAAGACTATATAGTAAAAACTATCCTGTTTCAAATTATTCACAGGTAATATGTTTATAAATACTAAATTCCTTCTAGAGTAAATACCTTGATATAACCACACCTCTTATGGTGTTTAATTATTGTCAGGGTATCATTACTAAGGTTAAAAGCTAAGCCCCTATTTCTTGCCCAACAGGCAGTTTAGGAGGCTTGAATGGATAAGAGTAGTGACTGGGACTTCCCTGGAAACTGAGCAGTTAAGCCCATGATCCTGATCAGGAGTCAGGACATGCCTAGGGCTGGATATCCTAGCCAGTCCCTGATGCCTGGAGTATAAATAGAGCCTCAGGACCCTCTCCAGTCTCACCTGCTACTCTTTTCAGCAGTGTATTTCAATAAATCTTCTTTTTCTGTTCTTTATCTCTGAATTCTTTCACCCCCATGCTTCTGGCCTACACCCCAATTTCCTGATTCTTCCCCACAACAGTTATTACATGCAGTATCTGCTTTTTCACTTAATATAGCCTAGACTGCACTCCATATCAATACTTGGGGCACTTCCTCATCTTTTTTATAGTATTCTATGGATGTATTAGACTTTAAACATGCTCTTGGGGCCTCCCTGGTGGCAAAGGGGTTAACGTCTCAGCACTATCAAGCACTCACCAGCTACTGTAGCACAAGTTCAATCCTTGGCCAGGGAGGTGACCCACATGGTGCAGCACACCTGTCCTGTCTCGCCCACTGCTCCTCTCAGCAGTGTATTTCAGTCAGTCCACCTGTTCTGCTCCCCATTCTGTCTCTGGTGAATCCTCTCAAACCGCCCCCCGCCCCCGCCACCTCTGGCCAACACCCCAGCTCTTGTATGCATAAATAAATAAATCTTTAAAAATATGAAATTCTACCATTTACAACAACATGGATGGACTTAGTGGGAATTATGCTTTGTGAAATAAGTCAGCGGAGAAAGACAGATACCATATGATATTACTCTTGTGGTACATAAAACAAGAAACAAATTAAACAAAATAAATTTTTAGACTTTAATATCACTTACTGGTTACCAGCAGGGAAGGGGAAAGAAGGAGAGGTAAATTGGTATAAGGAGTCAATTTTATTGTAAAAGATAGAATTTGACTTTTTGTGGTGAACTTAATGAACTGTATATATACATTGATTTTTAATGGTGCACATCTGAAACATACAGTTATAATGCAATATAAATTCAATAAAATAAAAATTAAAAAATTCCATTATACACACACACATTATGTTTTCTTTATCTGTGCATCCACTGGGGACTAAAACTTGGCTATTGTAAATAAGCTGCAGTGAACATGGGGATAGCTTCTCCAATTAGTTATGCTTTTCATTTTCTTGACATAAATACCTAGAAGTGAGTTGCTGGATCATGTGGTCATTCTCAGTTTTTGAGAAACCTCCATACTGTCCATGGCAACTGTACCAGCTTACATTCCCAGACAACAATACGCAAGTGTTCCCTTTCTCCACATCCTTGCCAACACTTGTATTTCTTGTCTTTTTGATAATAACCATCTGTACAAGTATGAGGTGATACTTAGTGCTTTTGATTGGTATTTCTCTATTAGTGATGATAACTGTCTCTTTTCATGTACCTTTTGGCCATCTGTCTGCCTTTCTTTGGAAAAAATGTCTACTCAGATCTTTTGCTGTTGCATGAATTCTTTATATACTTTGGATATTAACCCCTTATCAAACATGATTTGCAAATACTTTATCCTGTTCAGTTGACTATCTTCATTTTATTAGTGGTTTCATTTGCTGTGCTAAAGCTTTTTAGTTTGATGTAATCCCACATATTTGTTTTTGTTACTTTTGCTGTTAGTATCTGATTCAAAAAGTCACTGCTAAGAATGTTAAGGAGCTTACTACCTATTTAGTTTTTTTTTTTAAGAGTTTCATGTCTTAAGTTTTTAATCTGTTTTGAATTAACTTTTGTATATGATGTAAGATACTGATTTGGTATCGTTCTTTTGCATGTGTCTGTCCACTTTATTGAAGACTATTCTTTCCCCATTATATATTCTTTATTAATTATAAATTAATTGACCATATATATATGTGTGGGATGATGTCTGTGTTCTGTTCTACTAGTCTATATATCACAGTTTTGATTATTATAATTTTTTTTTTTTTAAGATTTATTTATTTATACAAGCATTGGGTATAGTCAGAAGCGCGGGAGGGTGAGAGAATTCACCAGAGGCAGAGCGGGGAGCAGAGCAGGCAGAAGGACCTAAGGACACTGCTGAGGGGAGCAGTGGGCGGCAGGAGAGGTCTGCGCGCCATGTGGGACCCTCTTCTGGTGGCCGGGGAGCAGCTGGGGATCGAACCGGCGCTGCAGAGGCTGCGGGCAGCTTCGCAACCCAGCGCTAAACCGCTGTGCCACCGGGGAGGCCCGATTATTATAATATTGTAATACAGTTTGAAATCAGGGAGCCTGATCGCTACGATGTTAAAGTGCTTCAGTTAATAGTTATCACTTAGCAGATTATGTGTGTGTGTGTAGAAGATAAAGTCTGAGAAGTGGTATGTATGTTCATTTGTGATTTTGATATACATTATCAGTTTGTCTTCTTTAGGGGTTGTACCAGTTTGCTTTACTGCCATCTATGAATATAGACGAATGCCTCCTTTTCCTTATATTCTCACCAGAACAATGTTATAAAACTTTTAACTAATATATGATGGGTAAGGGAAAAGTTCCCCATTTTATTTTATTTTATTTTTTTTAAAGATTTATTGATTGATTGATTTATACATACATATATACAAGCACTAGGTACAGTCAGAAGCGCGGGAGGGTGAGAGAATTCACCAGAGCCAGAGCGGGGAGCAGAGCAGGCAGAAGGACTGAAGTACACTGCTGAGGGGAGAAGCGGGCGGCAGGAGAGGTCTGCACGCCATGTGGGACCCTCCTCCGGTGGCAGGGGAGCAGCCGGGGATCGAACCAGCTCAGCAGAGGTTGCGGGCAGCTTCGAAACCCAGCGCTCAACCGCTGCGCCACCGGGGAGGCCCTCCCCATTTTATTTTAAATTTAGTTTTCCCATTCTAAGCAATGATGAACATATTCTCATGTTCATAAAAACTATTTGTATTTCTGTTCTGTAAGCTGCCCACCCAAATCCTTTGTCCTATTAGCCTTATTAATCGTGGAAAGTCTTCCCTTTTTTTTATATTAAGAGCAGTCACAACGACACTAGTTTGTTCTAATTATGTTGGTTTATGCTGTGTAGATGTTCGTGATGGCTGTGTAGTCAGATTTATCTTCTTTTTTTTTTTAATGGATCCTGGGCTTTGTGCCAGTTAGAAAGCCTTTGTTTTTTTTTAAACCAGGGTTATAAAAATAAATTTCTGGGCTTGATTCTACTAAAATAATATATGATAGTTTGGGGAGTTGGTTTAACTTTTTAATTCATTTGGAATTTGTCCTGATGTAAGATATGAAGGTATGTAAGATATATGTAAGATATGAAGGTATGGATTCAATTTTACTTCTTCCCAAATGGCTGACCAGTTATCTCAAAATCACATACTCTTTCATTATAACTTTATTTTTAATTAGTGTAGAGACTTGTTCCTTTAGTTTTGTTGATTTTTTGCTGAAAATAATTTTTAGGCAGCACTTTATTAGATTGGGGAAAAGTTCCCCAATTTTTAACAACATCGTGATAATTATAAACTTCTGTGCTTTCTTAATCTCTATTTTATACCTGTTAATAAAAGCTTAAGTGATTTAAAGATATTGAAACCAAACTTTAGGTTCCTGTTTGTTATTTAAAAATAGTTTATTTAAACATTTTTTCTGATTATAAAATTTATATTCAATTCTAGAAACATTTGAATAAAAATAACCTGTACTTATCATATAGAATGGACTTTAGTATTTGCATATTGTATAAAACACCGGGATCCTTACTATGAATTTTGGTGGTTTTTTTTTTTACTTTTTTTTACTCAGAATATCATTGATTTTTGAAACTGCTTGGGTTCAAATTATTTCTTTAGAGGTGTGAATTCTAAATTTAAAAGAACTGTATGCCAATCAAATATTCAGTTGATATTTTGTCTTAAAGTTTACTTCAAGAGAAGACAGTTTCATAGTATTGCAGAGAAAACTAGCATGCCATTGGTTAGTTCTGATGTGTATTGCTAGTTTCCATTTTAGCAAGATATTAGCAATGATAGAACTGTGAAAAAATTCTCATTTAACTATATATTATAGTCTTTGGGACGAAAGGAATGAAATATTTTTTTGAGTGACTGTGTTAAGTATAGATCTTACCAGATGGGAATATAAATTAGTACTAAAATAATATAGTTGGAAAATAGGAAGAAGGTGTAAGGCTGGCAGTTATATTCTGGAAATATTTAATGCTGTTTACATTATTTCACCTAGGACCCAGTACCACAACAGAAACAGAAACAATTGCTAAATATGAAATAATGGATGGTGCACCAGTAAAAGGTAATACACTTTTCATTTGCTTCTCTTCTTTTGTGTTATAGGTAGGGTAAGCAGCCATATTAATGGTAATTTAGCCTAAAAATATTTATTCAATATGAAAATATTTTGAATTCTTAAAAATTCTTACAATGATGCTTTTAAAGATCATCTTTACATAGATTATATAAAGCATAACAATACTTTCTAGTTTGAAATAAGATTTTTTTTACTTGGCTTAAATTTAGTATTTATGAGACATTTATATATATCTGTTCTCTAGTCTGAATTTGTATTTTGATTGTTTTCTGTTATAATAGTTCATCTTTTTAAATCTTTTTTTTTTTTTTAACTCACTGAACAGTGGGAGAAATATAGCTAGCTGACTATTAATTCCTCTTTGATTTTGGACTCTTTGTAGCCCCCAGAATAGAAGCAGTTCTGATAATCTTCCATAAGACAATGAGGCCAGTATTTATGATTTTAAATGTCTTTGGCCTTTTCTCACTCTGTTAAAAAGTAGCTACCATTTATTGATTGACAGCTGTAGATTAGGCATTGTATTCTCACATGCTCTAAATTACCCTACCACTCTTTTGGTTAGGTGGTGATGTCCCTTACATTACAGGTGAATCTGAGATGCAGAAAGGTTAAATACTTATTAAAGATGATGTAGTGTAGGGGGCAAATTTTACCTCACTCCTCTTAAAAATTTTCAGCCGGGGCTCTAGCAAAAAGACCAATAAATAAGAAAAAAACAATGTGCAGTACACATCAGGTGGAAGAAACCTCAACAAAAAAAGTAACTCAAAAGTGGTAGCTTATAATTTCAACTTACCTAGCATCTTCAAAGAACAATAAATTTGGAGAGAAGTGATTGCACAAGGAAAGCAATTTTAGACTCCCAAGGGTAGCACACTGGTTCATACATGGGAGGAAATTAATGGCGTAGTAAGGTTTACTTGCAAATTCCTGTTTTCCTACCCCAGGGCTGATATGAGTCTGTCCTCAGTAAAATAACTTATTACACTGCCTTTAGGTAGAACAGGAGGAGCTTTTCCTCCTTTTTGCTGCTGCTTATTTGCCTTTGGCTCAAAATAATTTTATTTCAGGGGAATATTTTGTAGCAACATGCTGGTTTTGTTCAATATCACTAATCATTGCAGAATTGAGGTTTGAGCCCAGACCTTTCTAAACTCAAGACCCATGTTTCTATACTCTTATATTATGCAACATTACTTTGTAAAATTCCAGCAGCCACAAGTTTTTATGTAAAATGATGGATCACATTTTTCAGGAAATAGATATGCACAAGAAAATGTTATATAAAAAAGATTCAAAAGAGAATATGCAAATAGCCACACTTAGCAATAGAGAAGCCATGAGAATCTGAATAGCAGTCTTTTTGGTAATGAAGGAAGGTTATCATTCCAAATGTTTGTTGGTTTTAGATGAGTTAGTTTTAAGTATTTAAGAATTAATACAGGATTAGAAATTATGGTCAACTTCATGAAAACAGAAAATAACAAAACTACTAAAATAGCACTTAAAACAGCACAAAACTACTAAAATAGCACTTTTTCAAGTTTTTAATATGTATTAACCCATATAACGTGACAAATTCTTTACAAGATGGATATTATTGATAGTCCCCATTTTATAGATGAGGAACTTGGAACAAAATGGTTAAGTGACTTGCCTAAGATGACATAGCCAGTAAAAGTTGTAGAGCTGGATATGAGTCCAGGAATTCTGATATGTAGAGCAGTGTCTCACATAGGGGTAATTTTGCCCCTGCTCTATTCCAGGGGACATTGGCAATGCCTGAAGATGTTTTCGGTTGTCACACTTGGGAAATGCTACTGACATCTAATGGGTAGAGGGCAAGGATGCTGCTAACTCCAATAGTCCTTAGGCCCTTCCCCACAACAGAAAGTTGTCTGGCCCAAAATGTCAGTAGTGCTGAGGCTAAGAAACCTTGGTGTATAGTTTTTTGTTATGCTACTGTCTCATGATTAGTTCTAAATATTATGTGACCATATGTAATACTTTTAGAATTTAATGGAAATTGCTTTTCTTTCAGGTGAATCAATTCCAATAAGATTATTTTTAGCAGGATATGATCCAACTCCAACAATGAGAGATGTGAACAAAAAGTTTTCAGTAAGGTACTTTTTGAATCTAGTCCTTGTTGATGAGGAAGACAGAAGGTACTTCAAACAGCAGGTATGGTGCCACCTAGGCGGATGTTTTATTCTAAGGCAGTTCTGAAAGCACTGACTTTTCTAAGCTTGATTGTACTGAGCAAGTGGGGGTTTCTAAGTAAGTAAATTCACTGAGTATGATAAGGAAGTAGATGTGAATGTGATCGTGTGGTGATCTCTCTCCAGTCATTATGTAGGACTCAGAATGGTCTATAATTGGGTAGGGCTTTTATTTATTTTTATTTGAAAGGTTCTTTTTTCTGTCTCTTTAATACCTGATGTTTGCTTTTTGTTTAATCAGGCAGTAAAGAACAGAATGAAGTTAGGATCAATAGAAATTCCACCATTATGTTTAATTTTCCAGAAAAATCTGTATATTTGTGTTTAGATAACATTATGCATATTAAATTGTTCTTTGCTTTTTCACCCGAAAGTGTCTTGAATATTTTACCCTTATCAACAAATACAGACCTTAACTTTTCATGACTATTAATTTGATGGTGGCAGAAGGGGCAGTCCAAGATTAGAACTGGAAATGGGTCCATCAGCAAAGAGGGCTTTTGTCGGGAAGAATTTTATTATGGTTAAAATTGAAGAGGCAGTGTTTCTATGGTGAAAAGTTAAGGCATAGTGAGAGAACATTAATCTGTTTGTTTTATTAGGAGATCATTTTGTGGAGAAAGGCTCCTGAAAAACTGAGGAAACAGAGAACAAACTTTCACCAACGATTTGAATCGCCAGAATCACAGGCATCTGCTGAACAGCCTGAAATGTGAACTGAATAGGAGAAAAAAAAGAAAAAGAAAAAAACTGTATTAAGTTCAGCAGGTTAAAGATGATTGCAGCATGTAGAAGCGGGGGAAAGGCCAAAACTCCATTTATAAGTCTTCCTTTATCTTACAGTGCTGCATTTATTTTATGATATAACTAAACATTCTTCATGTATATACATTCAAAAAAGTGCTTTCTTTGAAACACTGGAACTTTCTTAAGCTGCCAGTTTTTTTACTGCACACTTTGATTTGATAAGCACTCAGAAGAATGCGTCAGCAAAAAACATTTAAGATTTTCATGTGAATAGGCTGGTATTTGTAATTTTGCTTTCTTTCTGCATAATGTTGATTATAAATACTTTTCTTTTTTCATGCTAATGATTACCTCTTGTCTACATGCAAAAAATTAAATATTTTGTGTTCAAATAAAATTAGAAAACCTTAGTGGCCCTTAAATCCTGCAGAGATTTAAAACATAGCATCTCAATATTTTTGAGAACTGTATGTATGTTTATACATATGTGCTTGAGAAATGTATATGGAATGTTTCACTGTAGGTGCTTCCATGGCTTCCTGAATTTTATCATCTTTGAATTCTTCTGCACTATGAATATTAAAATTTTTTCTCCATGGGATTATGTGACATGTCATTATAGCCTTCTTCTCCTCCCTCTCCCCATATTGTTATTATTTCGCGACTACCATCCAAGCAACTATCATTGTTTTCTGCAATATGGAGTTGACGCTATATTGGCATTTTAGAATTTGTTAAAACTGTGATTTTTTTTCCCGTAAATATTTCAAAAAAATTTTTTATTTAAGGAATCTTTTTACCACATATATGCAAATATAATTTTCTTGACTTCACAAATACTCTCTTCTCTTTACAGGGGGAAATTTGGGGCTAGGGGCTCTCACAAGGTCCTGGCAAGCATGTAGTTATCAGGATCCAGACTGTTTCATGTTAAACTGGAACTTTGGCTTGTTCAAATTTAAATTGAAACTTTACCCACTGTGTTAATTTTTTAACACTAAATTCAAGTCATTTGTTCAAAATATCTAAAAAAGGAAGATTGGAGTCATCTGTTCAGATGCATGGGGTCTGATCTCAAAATACACTAAATGTGGGGTGTAGGAACTAAAATGAAGCCTGCTATGTGAAACTCTCATTTATGGTTCACTGATTTTTGTACCAATATTTTTTTATACACAGCACAAGTATTGTCAGTTAACCTTACTTTATGAGTAAGTTAAGCAACCCAAATTAATTTCTTTAAAACTGTTTTACTACTATGGCACTTTGGTAAATGGTCAATAACCAACCTCTTTACTGGCAAAAGGTTCCATGTACTATGTACTGGAGCATCTAATTTCAATGTGGTTATCTGTGAATGGTAATGTTTTTCTTCATGTAAGTGCCTGTTCAGAGTTTCAGAATTTAAAAATGCCAAATATTTTCATGGTCACTTGCATGTAGTAATCTAGAAAATATAAAGAAATTTTGAAAACCAGTTGCATTTAACCAGCCTCAAATTGTGCAACCATGATGTATAATAAAGAATTTGAAACAAATACTGAGCTTGCTATTTGAATGATTAAAATAGTTCTATTCTCAAATCTCATCAGATTTATTGTTAAGGACAGGATTGCTCAATAGTTCAGAAGTAATAATTGTGGCAATTAGAAGCTTTTATAAATCGAGTCATTTATGATTTTAAATAGCTGTTTAATTAGGTGGCTTAAAACACTGTCATAAACAGGATGCTTTTTCACTTTGCTTCAGACTGTTGCATAACCAATTTGAAACATTTAAATTTTGTATTTGGTGAATTGAGTAAAAGGTTGGCCAGTTAATTAGAATAAACTGAAAATAAAATTTTGTGTTTTTAATAAAGAGTACAATATCTAACCCAGTGGTTTTCAACCTTGGCTGCATGTTCAAATCACTTAAGGAGTTTAAAAAAACATGCCAAGGTTCCTGTCCAGACCAATAAAATAAAAATCTCAGGGGCTCAGATACCAGCATTTAAAAAGGCTGCCTAGGGTTAAGACCCACTGTTTAAACCACTTATATATAGTTATTTCACCAGTGAAAAAGTTTCATTTTTTAATCTTTAGGATAGGAAAAACCTACCTCTTAGGTGTTTGGGAACCTGCTATTTAACAAAAAGGGCCTCCCAGGTGGTGCAAGGGGTTAAGACACAACCTATGAAGCTGTCCACAGCCTCTGCAGCATGAGTTCAATTCCCGGCCTTCCAGGAGCTACCCACATGCAGCAGACCTCTTCTGACGTGCCCACTGCTCCCCTCAGCAGTGTACTTTGGTCAATCTGCCTGTTCTGCTCCCCAGTCTGTCTCTGGTGAATCCTCTCACCCCCCGCCCCACACCTCTGGCATCTACCCCAGCTCTTGTATGAATAAATAAATCGTTAAAAAATAGACTAACAAAAAACATTAGCAAGAGAAAAAATTAATAGAGGAGGCAGTTCACAAAAATGGCATAAAACATGGTTAGAATTTAGGGTTTATATACCTTCTTGACAGGAGAGGGGTTGAAGGATACTAAAAATTGGCATTTTAATAGGGGAAGTTGCTGGGAGAAAGGGCATATGTGTGAAGGCGAATTACCTTTAGGAAAGATACATCGGTCGTAAGGAGAAGAGTATTGTGACACAGTCTGCTTGGGTGTGGTGCTTCTTGTATAGGGTTATAAGAGAATCTTCCCTGTATGCACCCTAAGAAGGGATTTATGACAATTGAGTTCTTTGGGAGGTTCAGGAACTCAAATACTTTCAACTGGAAATAAATCTTATGCCAAAGTGGGATATTCTGGGCTTCCTTTAACTCATCAATGGAGAAACAGTGACAAATCTGCATACAGTCATACTTGTTTATTGTGCTTTTCTTGGTGACTTCCCCTGAATGAGCACCCCACCAACATCCTTTGTCTGTAGCTGATTATTTAAGGAGGTGACTTCAGCTATTTTTGGGAATTAGTTTATACTGGGTCTCCTATGTACACAGGATTTATAAATGTTATTAAACTTCCATGGTTTTTTCCCTCTTGTTTAATGTTAATTTGATTATTTGTCAGCCTAGAAAAATGAAGAAAAGGGGTAATATCCCTCTCCCCTGCCACCACAGTACTCTACAGGGGTTTATACTAGCTTGGAATGAAGGTAACATGCTTTAAGAATAAAATCAGATAAAGGCATAATGAGGAAAATGTGTACCCTTAAATACATCTTTTAATGACGATTCCATGATGAAGTTTAAATTCCACATTAAAAAAACACAACTTCAGGGCCTCCCCGGTGGCGCAGCGGTTGAGCGCTGGGTTGCGAAGCTGCCCGCAGCCTCAGCGGCACCGGTTCAATCCCCGGCTGCTCCCCGGCCACCGAAGGAGGGTCCCACATGGCGCGCAGACCTCTCCTGCCGCCCGCTGCTCCCCTCAGCAGTGTACTTCGGTTCTTCTGCCTGCTCTGCTCCCCCCTCTGGCTCTGGTGAATTCTCTCACCCTCCCGCGCTTCTGACTGTACCCAGTGCTTGTATGTATAAATAAATAAATAAAATCTTTAAAAAAAAAAAAAAAACACAACTTCAGTTCTGTTAGGACAGACTTGTAGAACTCTAACCCTTCAGCTAATTTCTATTATAGTAATGCTCTTTCACCAACCTTGCTTGACCTTGCCATCTCTCAGTCAGTCAGATGCTCCTTTGCTGTGCTGTCAAGGCATACTGTGCACATTTCCATGACTGCTCACCACTTTCAAAAAATACTTTGCTCCCTTTAATTGAAACAATATTGCATTATACATTGTCTAAGTTTCATTTTGTAGATTTTAAGAGCTCAGCCTATTTTGTTTTGGTATATACTCGGTCATTTACACAATATCTGAATTAAAAAACCTTATTTTCATAGTGATTATAAAATTAAAAGTGTCCTTTAGAAAAATATATGGGTCCAGGGCCTCACTGGTGGTCTAGGGGTTAAGTCTCAGCGCTATCTCTGGTGTGGCCTGAGTTCCATCCATGGCCAGGTACCTAATCCACAGGGTCTAGCAGACCTCTCGGTATTGCCCACTGCTCCCCTTAGCAGTGTATTTCAGTAAATCTTCCTGTTCTGTACTGTCTCTGGTGAAGCCTCTCACCCCCTGCACCTCTGGCCTACATCCCAGTTCTTCTATAAAAAAAAAAAAAAATGCAGTTACATATGTGCATTATTTAACACGTACTGGTCTTTTTTTTTTTTTTTAAAGCTTTATTTATTTAAGCATACAAGAACTGGGGTACAGGCCAGATGTGTGGGGTGCGAGAAGATTCACCAGAGACAGAGCGGAGAAAAGAACAGGCACACTGACGAAATACACTGCTGAGGGGAGTGGCGGGTGAGACAGGAGAGGCCGCACCATGTGGGTAGCTCCCAGGCCCACCCGGATGGAACCCGCACTGCAGAGACTGCGGACAGTCTCACATCGCTGCGCTCAACTGCCTGCGCCACCAGGGAGGCCCCTGTACTGATCGTAATACCTAAACCAGATCAGAATATGAGGGCGAGGGTTAGTCCACACGTATCTGGGATGTTTAATAAAAGTATCTGTGGGGGCCTCCCCGGTGGCGCAGCGGTTGAGCGCTGGGTTGCGAAGCTGCCCGCAGCCTCTGCAGCGCCAGTTCGATCCCCGGCTGCTCCCCGGCCATCAGAGGAGGGTCCTGCATGGCGCGCAGACCTCTCCTGCCGCCCGCTGCCCCCCTCAGTAGTGTACCTCGGTCCTTCTGCCTGCTCGGCTTCCCGCTCTGGCTCTGGTGAATTCTCTCACCCTCCCGCGCTTCTGACTGTACCCAGAATAAATCTTTTTAAAAAAAAAAGTATCTGTGAATCAAAGGCACAAATAAAATTGTTAAAGGAGTCCTATTTGACACACAGTATTACTTATTACACGGTATGTTCTTAAGAGTTGCAAGATCTCAGTATTTTAAGTACAATGAGATATGGAAATCTAATAGCACATGTTAAAATAAATGTTGCAACCTCACAGGACACAGTAGCCAACTAAAGCAAAAGAAATTACATTTTGGCTAGGGTACAGAGGGCATATTTTTGCCATGGGGTTGTGACATTTTTGCCATGTCGGTTGGACACGAACTGCTCACATTAGAGTGCACGTACTTACACACACGCCATCAAGGGGATCACCTAATAAACCTGTACAACAAAATTCCTTAACCAACTTCTCTAACGTTACTGTATCAGCAGACGAAGTTAACAGCCAAAAAAGGTTTGGGAAATGTTCTTCAGTGTTTCACTCCGCAAGCCACGGTGGTGCCCGTAGAACAAGCAGTCGCTTCTCTGGGTGTCGCGCGCTCAGCTCACAGCTTTGCACAGGGACTTCTCACCACGCGCTTACTGACCGGGCTGGTTCATGTCACGTGACAGAGCTCGAAGGCCCCCTCATGGCATCCAGAAAGATGCCTGATTATTTAAATTTGTTTGGCGAATTGTGGCCTCTCTCTCCAATGAAAGATAGATAGAACAAGAACTTATATTTATATGTGTTTATTTGCATATTTTAAACCCCCTTTATGAGCACTCTTAAGGTACCACTTTTCCCCTACTGGTCAGGCGTTCTCGTGGGCGCCCTTGCTGGCTTTGGGTCTTTCCAGACTGCAGGCGCTGGCGGTGTGCCTCATCTTCTACCGCCGAGTCTCGGGGCTGCTGCGGGCCGCCTTCTGGGCCTGTGGCCTCAATGTCCTTCCCACGGTGTACCCTGCTGTGGGCTGGGCTCCCCGCGGGGCGCCAGGCTGCCTACCGGGCAGTCATCCGCGATTTCCTTCGCATTCGCGCTGGGCCCTTTCCCGGGACTCTGGGGCGTGTTCCTGCCGTTGCCGCCGCCGCCTCTTCCTCCTCGTCCTCCTCGTCCTCCTCCTCCTCTGCCTCTGGAGGCTCCAAAGCCCCGAACACGTCCTTGTTCGTGCCGCTGACTGTGAAACCTCAGGGCCCCAGCGCCGATGGCGACGTCGGGGCCGAACTAACTCGCCCTCTGGACAAGAGTGAGTGCAGGACCTAAGGGGGGCTTCTGCAGAGCGTAAGCGCTGTGGCGGGGAAGCTGCACGCCCTAGCGGTGGAGATCCGAGGTCCCTCTTCCCCCGCCGCCCCCCGGCATTGTCATCGTGCCTCGAGTACCTGTCTCTCTAGTTTGTGAGTCCCTCAAAGCTTGGGACTGTGTTTGACTGATCCTGTCATGTACTGCCCTACAGGTGACCTTTCCCCTTTCATCTGCTCTCCTCTGAAAGGCTCAGGTTATCTTGTGATGAGACGAGTCATTTTTCTGAGGTGTTAGGTTGGGCGATCGCTTTTATAGCATCTTAGTTTTGCGTTGGTTGCCAGAAACTTTCGCTCTCGAAAAGGGGCGAGAGTGAGTCGGGCAGTGAGAAGCCAGGCAGAAGAGGACTTTTTTTAGTGAGTCTTTTTCATTGGCTAGGCAAACCAAACTCTTGGGCTGTATGGTGGTTCCCAAGAGGATCCAGATCTATTTTCCTCCAGAAACTTAGTCTCACTGGGGAGATAGGACAGTGGATAGCCAACTGTAGTATAAAGTAGAACCTGATAAAAATATCTTTGCCAAAAGTAGGTACCCTGATCATCCGGAGCCCCAGAGAAAGGAATCACTTAGCATGAGCAAGTGGCAGGGGATTTTGTCCCCAAATCAACTTTGGATGGATTTGACAGGGAGCCAGACAGTAGTGTTTTCAAGGGGAGTTTCAGGTTATATGGCTGCACCTCTATAGTTACTGGATGATAAAGAGGGGATGGTGTTTCCTTTGACCAAAGGAAGCTCTTGGTGACTGACGGAATGCTATAACATCCCAGATACTTGCTCTCCAGGAACTATCTTCTGGCAGTTCACTTGAGCAAAGATTATTGTGCCTCCTATTGTAACTTTAAAATATAGAGGATAACTTGCTGTGGGTCAACTCTTGTTTTTCAGGGCAGAAGTATAATACTTCCACTAAAAGTGTTATTTTGTTGTACTTATTCTTGCCAAAAGGCTGAGAAGCAATGAAAAATGTTTTTTTTTTTTTTTAAGATTTATTTATTTATTTATTTTTACAAGTACTGGGTGCAGTCAGAAGTGCGGGAGGGTGAGAGAATTCACCAGAGCCAGAGGGGAGAGCAGAGCAGGCAGATTGACGAAGTGACGAAGTACACTGCTGAGGGTAGCAGCCGGTGGCAGGAGAGGTCTGCGCGCCATGTGGGACCCTCGCAGGCCAGCCAGGATCAAACCAGCACTGCAGAGTCTATGGACAGCTTCACAGCACAGCGCTCAACTGCTTGTGCCACCAGGGGAGGCCCTTGATTAAAATATTTTCACCCATGAAATTGTTGATTCATAGTGGCATGTTAGGTTAGCAAACATCTAATTATCCTCTCTATATAGCACAGTAATTTCTCCGCCATCACCCTTGAATTACAGTCATCTAGATCCTGCTGGAGTACTTATGTTAAGGAACTGACCCTTAAGAGAAAACTGTTTTCACTCCTCTAATTGTTAGGTAGTTAACTTCCACTGAGATTTGCTTCCCTCACTCACCACCAACCTTAGTTATGCTGTCCAGAACAAAATAAATGTACTCTGTTCTCCCTAAAGTTATCTTGAAACTAAATATCATCCCGACTCCTTCAGTCATTCATGTAAAAACATGATGATTTGGTCCTTGTAGTATTGGACACCTTTAGCTATTTATGAATAAACATGTTCAGAATGGTTGTAAATAAGTGAAACAGAACATGATTACCTAAAAGTGGGCTGATGGGAGTTACTCAGTCTTATTGGGTCTCTCCCATGTATACTTGAAGTATACATGTTATTAAAATTATTTTTGGCTTTTTTCTCTTAAAAAAATAAAATGTGACCTGATGGAGGCTAGGGGTCCTATAGCACCTTGCTTATTCTGTAGCATCATAGGAATATTGCATTATTTGACTTTACTATTTTTCTAGGCCCTCTGTCACACCATTAACCCATGAAGGGTTTGTGATCAACTAAAACCTTCAAATTCTTGCAACACTCAGTATATAGTTGCTTGAGGGATATAATTTCAAATGTCTTGCTTTTTGGACATTGTCTTGAAAACAAATCTTAAAACAAATGTTAAATTTTTATATATGTTCTAGATGAAGTAAAGAAGATCTTAGACAAGTTTTACAAGAGGAAAGAAATTCAGAAACTGGGTGCTGATTATGGACTTGATGGTAAGACTTTATAGATATTTTAGTACTTCTTAGAGTACAGCTTTATCATTATTATGTGAAACCTTGACATATGTACACAGTTACAGTCTGGTGAGTGTCCCTGTCTTTCCTTCTGTTTGGTTTGGAGACTGGCAAGATGCAGCTGGTGAGCTGCACACACAGCAAGGGAAATGTGTATTTAGCTTTCCTTCATAGGTTTTAGCCCAGATGATAATAAACCAGGTGTAATGCAAAAAAATAAAAGGACACTGTTAAATTAGGTGTGATGTGTATTTGTACATTTAAAAATGAGAAATGAAATGAAACTAAGCCCTGCCTATTTTGATTTTGTGTTTCTTACAGCTCGTCTCTTCCACCAAGCTTTCATAAGCTTTAGAAATTACATCATGCAGTCTCATTCTCTGGATGTGGACATTCACATTATTTTGAATGATATATGCTTTAATGCAGGCAAGTATTTAGAGACTTTAAAAATCCTATTGAACAGACTTTCCATCTGTTCCCATGCTTCATGTTTATTTCTGTAGGCAGGACTTCCTTATTTTAGAACAGGTTCTATTAACACCCTATGTTAACAATTCATTGCTTTCATAGGAGGCCTTTTAGGTCCTTTTGTTTTTATATTAGGTCCCTTATTTTGTTGCCACAGACAGTTTAAATTTGGTTTCATTTTAAGATGTATATGATTAATTAGAATATCACCTTGTGCCAGGTAGAGAGATAGGAGGTGGATAGAAAACAGAATGCTAAATGGCTGCACCCTCCGATTCTTTCTCAGAAAGCAATTCACTTTGATGTTATCTCTATGATCTTTGCAGTTTAAAAAAAGTTTACACCTCCATTTCTCTTCATGTAACCACAAGACTTCCCTCTAATGTATATTTCCAGGTTCTTTATTTTTAGCTTTCATCATTGCTGATTTTTACCTCTTTGCACTGGAGGAGAACAAGGCAGTTGGCATCCAATTTTGTTTTCCTAGAAAGTATAAGTGGAATTAAAAGGAAAATAGAATAGGGCCTCCCCGGTGGCGCAGTGGTTGAGCGCTGGGTTGCGAAGCTGCCCGCGGCCTCTGCGGAGCCGGTTCGATCCCCGGCTGCTCCCCTGCCACCGGAGGAGGGTCCCACATGGCGCGCAGACCTCTCCTGCCGCCCGCTGCTCCCCTCAGCAGTGTACTTCGGTCCTTCTGCCTGCTCTGCTCCCCGCTCTGGCTCTGGTGAATTCTCTCACCCTCCCGCACTTCTGACTGTACCCAGTGCATGTATAAACAAAACAAACAAACAAACAAACAAATAAATAAATAAAAACATGCCTCTATAAAAAAAAAAAAAAAGGAAAATAGAATACAAAACAGGATCTCAGAAATACTAAACAGGATCTCCTTGCTCCAGAACTCTTCATTTTACCTTGGCAATGTCTTTCTAAATAAGCTCACTAAAAAAGGTTTCACTGCATTCAGTTATGGATAACATGTATATTGTACTTGTTAACACAGTGTTTTATTTTCCAGCTCATGTGGATGATTTATTTCCATTTTTCTTGAGACATGCAAAACAGATATTTCCTGTATTGGAATGTAAGGATGATCTGCGTAAAATCAGTGATTTAAGAATACCACCTAACTGGTCAGTTTCTTCACTTTTGGATTTGAATTATTTTGTTTTCTAATCTTGGGGAAATATTGGGGTGTCAGGAAAGTCATGATGTAGTTTTGCTTGAAAAACAAAAAACACAATCGTGACTTTTCTGACAATCCAATAGTAACCATTGGTTTTTTGTTTTTTTGTTTTTAGTGTATGCTGGAACTCCAGCATCTAGTACTTTGTTACCTCTTTGAAACTTTCTGCTTAATTCCTTAGCAAACTGCTCTCTGCCAAGTCTTATCTTGCACATATTCAGTCAAACCCTTGACCAAGGACCCATGGGGACATCCCTTCTTACCAGACCTAAAGCTTCTCTTCCCTGCTCCCTTTCTTTTCTTCCACACTATACCCTTTAAATTTCAGTTGATTCAGCAACTTAAAATTTGATCTATGCTACTCAGCTCAGTGGGGCTATCATGCTCTCTTGGGTTCCATCTCCCAGGGTCCTGCTGGAGGATAGTAGGGCTTACCTCAAGTGTTCCCTTCTTTCAGGGCTTACTGTCCTCGCCTGCCTGTGTGGTCCTTACTCCCAAGCAATTACTGCTGTTGTGTCAAGTTTTGTACTTGATTATCGAGATGTTGGTGTCAGTCCCAGTTATTCCATCATGTCCAGAAGCAGAAGTCATTATATTGCATACATTGAGATCCAGAAGCTTGGTAGTATTTGATTATAGGGATATGTGTTTAGAGCTATGGAAATGATTTAAACCTATCAGTGGAGCTGTTTAAACTCATTTTAAGTAACTCCCAAGAAAAAGATTTGTACAATGACAGAAATATCCAAGAAATTAATTTGCATTTGAATTTTTCTGTATTTCTAGTAAATGCCATTCTTGGAAAACAGTCATTATGTTAATGTGTTGACAGAGCTGCTGTTTTAGTTTTTCAAAGATGCTATCTTGTGAATATTAAGAGGATATTTAATTTGGAATTTTCTTCAGTTGATACCTTGCTAGGATAGATTCTGAGGTTAATGGGATTAAGCTATTTACCTACTTATGTTTTAGGTACCCAGAAGCCAGAGCCTTTAAGCGGAAGATAATATTCCATTCGGGTCCCACCAACAGTGGAAAGACTTACCATGCAATCCAGAAATACTTTTCAGCTAAATCTGGAGTCTATTGTGGCCCTTTAAAATTATTGGCACATGAGATCTTCGAAAAGAGTAATGCTGCTGTCAGTATATTATTGAATATTTGCTCTTTTTCTTGTTAATTTTTTTTGGTGAAGCATCTGTAGTAATACACTGTTAACAAGAAAATGCACTATTTCATTGTTCTGGAGAAGTCAGCAATTGTAAGATGTACCATTATGTATAACTAAGAAAGAAAAAGATGCTCTGATATGCCATCACTTCTTCAGATTATATTTTGATTTTAGAGATACTAAGATGTGAAAAAATGTATTAGAGTGAATGAACTATAGCATTTCAATATTTGTCACATATACTGAGAAATGCAGAGAATAACTTACAAATAACTGGACCCTGCTAGCCACCTCCATTGGATTTGAACATTTTGCCATACATAATTGTATTTACTCTAGAAATAAAATAACAATTAGTTGAAACTCCCCCTCTACTGTTCCTTTGCCTTTTCAGAGTTTACCAATACTGTTTAATTTGCTTTTAATTTAAATTAGACCTCTGAATCTATCACATAAAACTAATGATAAGGACTGAACGTATGTTTTGATATGAAAAGGACTGCTTTCCCTGTGGTCTGAGGCATCATTTCACTAAATGATCCACATTTTTGTTAATTGTTTTATTATAACTTTATCATGTTAGATTAACTAATTTTGGTAGGTAATTTGCAGTCTGTATTTTTTTGCTCTGCATAATTTGTAATTTGCATACGTAATGCCTCTATGCATAGATATTTAAAGTATTTCCTCAGAACATAGACTTTTGTTTATATAGCCACATGATATTTATCTAAATCAAAACATATTTAATGTTGATAGAGTACTATTTAATCCATAGCTCATATTGAGATTTTGCCATTTGTCCAGTAATAACTACAGCAGTTTCCCCCCATGCCCTCCAAGATTCTGTCCAGGGTTTTGTAATTTGCAGTCATCTATTTCAGTTTCTTTTTGTATTTTTCATAACCTTTACATTTTGGAAAACTGCAGATCAGTTGTGTTGTATTTGTATTGTAAACTGAATCAGTTTGTGTATTTCTATTTCTTCTTGATTATATTCAGAACTTTAGGGAGACCAGCTGTCCCAGTTTGCTGGACTTCCCCAGATATAGCACCAAAAAAGTCCTTGTCTGGAGAATCCCCCAGACTTGGGAAAAATAGGATGGTTGATTACTCTAATATACTATAACATTGACATTGGTCTATCTTAAATAATTATATTACGAAGTCTTTGTTTTTAAATTTTATTGTAATCTTCTTGAATATAGAGGTAATGTCCATTTTTATTTTAATAAACTGAAATAGTACAGAAATGTGCAAAGTTAAAAAGTAAGACTACTGTGATTTCTCATGTTTTTCTTACTCAAGGATTTAGCTGATTTAAGGTATTTCCAAGTTCATGTAGGTAGTGTAAGAAAGTGGATTTTAAAAAAGCTTTTTTTTTTTATGAAAAATGTTTGAAAAACATTGGGAAATACTTTGTTTCAGCTGTTAAGACAAATAAATCTGTTGGTAATGGAGAGAATAATCTATTAAACATCCTTTTTACTATTATTTTCAAGGGCAAAATAATGCCAGGATTCTTTTTTATCATCCTAGGGTGTGCCATGTGACTTGGTAACAGGTGAAGAGCGTGTGACAGTAGAGCCAAGTGGGAAACAGGCTGCCCATGTTGCTTGTACCGTTGAGATGTGCAGTGTTACAACTCCTTGTATGTAAACATGTTTTTAAAAATTTATAGTTTAATATTTTTTATTTAAAAATGCAGAACGTATGAAATATGTTATGGTGAAAAAATATTTAAGTAAAAGAAGAGAATAACAAATACTTTGTCCTACCATCACTAATAAGTGCTGAATACTGTTGTGTTTGCTTCTGAATGTTTTTTCCCTTTTTCTCTTAACAGAAGTAATATGTTAACCAATGTACATATTTATACATATTGTACAGATATTGAAGGGGTTATTTAGTTGTCTTTTGAGGGCCTGCCTCCCAGCTTTTATCCATAGTCAACTAAGTCACACCTTTAGCGTCCTCAGAAGGAAGTCTTTCCACTGGCCCCATGTGGGCATCTGGTGGGTCAGGGCCTCTCTCCCCTCTTTTGATTGAACTGCTATCAAATATTTGGTGTATATCTCTCCTGTCTTCTTTTAGAATGCTGATATATATAAATATAGTAGCTGTCAAATACTATTATGTGTTTTAAAACATTTACATGATTATTACATTGTTTTCCACAACTCACTTTTTATGCTATACAAGGTGCTTTTAGGTAGTTCTAGTCTTGTTTTATATTACATAATTTACATTTTTTATATATGTATAAAGTTTATTCATTTAAACTGCTATGCAGTGTTCCATTTTATAACTAAAATCATGCATTGCCTTATAATGTTTAGATTGTCTACAGTTTTTCATTACTGGCAAAGCAGACCTTTTCTGTCTTACTCGGTTATTTCAATAAATCCACCTTTTCTGTTCTTAAAAAAGAAACATTTTTCATTATGATATATAACATTGCAGTTAACTTTTTTTTTTTTAATTTATTTATTATCTATACAAGCACTGGGTACAGTCAGAAGCGCGGGAGGGTGAGAGAATTCACCAGAGCCAGAGAGGGGAGCAGAGCAGGCAGAAGGACCAAAGTACACTGCTGAGGGGTGCAGCGGGCGGCAGGAGAGGTCTATGCGCCATGTGGGACCCTCCTCCAGTGGCCGGGGAGCAGCCGGGGATCGAACCGGCGCTGCAGAGGCTGCGGGCAGCTTCGCAAGCCAGCGCTCAACCGCTGCGCCACCAGGGAGGCCTGCAGTTAACTTTTATTTGGTAGTTTTAAATAAAAAAAATTTTCCTTATGATATAAGCAATAATAACTTTTAGAAAATATAAAAATAAATGCAAACAGAGAAAAAAATAAAAACATAATCTCCTAATCCTATCCACCCAGAATTAACAAGTGTTAACTCTGTGGTGAATATTTTCCATACTTCTGTTTATATTCATCTATGCATTGTGGGTGTGCCTATTAAATAACATGGGGATTATATATTTTCTCTGGTGGCTTACAGTTTTCATTTAAATAATTTTAATTTTCTAAGTAACTGGATAGTTTTAAAAGATTTTTATAAA
This sequence comes from Talpa europaea, assembly GCF_964194135.1. Taxonomy (NCBI): domain Eukaryota; kingdom Metazoa; phylum Chordata; class Mammalia; order Eulipotyphla; family Talpidae; genus Talpa; species Talpa europaea. Next base: position 44,777,180 of record NC_140077.1, on the reverse strand, counting down.
AGTAACATGTAAAAATTCATATAAGTTTATAAATCAAAATTCTCTCATCTGCCCCTTCTTTTCTAACCTTATTTGCATATACCAGACTGGTAAATAATGGTCAGTCTGATGGTTTTTCAGTATAGAATTAGTTTTCTTTTGTTTTCAAATGTCATTGTAAACCTATTAAACACAAAACCTATATTTTGTGTCCTCTTCACAAATCTTTGGTGTCTGGGGAAGAAAATTAAAACATAATTTATATGACTTAAAAATTTTAAAATAATATAGTTGGAAAATAATAATATTTTGACATTAGAAAATAAATTGAGGCACTAAGTTTTGCTTAAAATCCGTAAGACTGGGCAAAGCTGGAGCTCACCTTCTGCTCATGTGTCCCATCTGGGTTCCTCCCATGGAGATGCTTTATTTACTGTGGGATTATCCTCTTGTTCCTGGAAGCATGGATATTTACTTTTTTCTTTTACTACTGTGTAGGTTTGTTAATTCTTTTTAGATAGTTCTCCAGGTTGCTTCTGAATGTTTTTTTTTTTCTCCTTTTCTCTTAACAAAAATAAGATAAATGAACCTCTGAGGTTGGAGATGGTATAGTAAAGTAGTTAAGAGTATGGGCTTTGGAGCTAGAAATCTTGGGTTTGAATTCATTATTTTTAGGTGTTATGTTTACTAACTGCATATACAGTATAACCTTGGGCAAGTGATATAAATTCTCTGAAATTCAGTTTATTCTGTAAAATGGAGATAATAGTTACCTTATAGTGAGTGTTAAGTGAGTATTGTGAGGATTCAGTGTGCTATAATTCTAAAGCATTTTAGAACATATTTACTAGAAAAGAAATGCTCTGTAAGTGATGATGATGATTATGGTGGTGATGAAAGTTTAAATTTTGGTGCTGTATTGTGTTTATAGTTCTGTTTAAGTAGATCATATTGCTCATGGTAACTTTTTTGTAAATTTTAAGATGAAGTGGCTGTGATTGATGAAATTCAAATGATTAAAGATCCAGCTAGAGGATGGGCCTGGACCAGAGCACTTCTAGGTTAGTGGTTTTTAGTGCTGTAAAACCTTTGCTGTGTGACATTTGCACTGAGATGTAGTTTATCTGTTTCACACTGTCAGATAGAGCCAGCTGATCAAACAACCAGCTAAGTGTGAGTTTTTATTTTCCAAATAATATTTTAATAATGGGATTTCATTTTTCCTATCACAAAATTAGCATAATTGTATAACTAAAGTTAAAATGTTTAAATCTCACAGTATTTATACAAATACTATTAACATTTTGGTGTGTTTTATTTCTTGTGTATAAGGTATTTTGTGAACATGCAATTTTTTATTTTGGTTTTCTTTTTCAGTTCTATTGTTTCATAGACTTTTTTTCATAGTGTTCATTATGATTGCATATTCTTTATTGAAGAGGTGTACTATAATTTCTTCCATAGATTTGAACATTTTTTCTATTGGTAATACTTCAGTAAAAATTAAAAAAGCTTTTTGGCTTTTTGCTAGTCAAAACAAATATAATAAAATTAATTTTGCTAATTAAAATTTTTAAAAACTCATTAATTATTTAATTAGGATAGGCTCTTATAAGTAGAGTTCTTGAGTTCTTGGATTCATGTCCATGAACATGAATGCATATCTCTACTCTTTGATATTGGAGTGAATTTTTGACCAGTATGTTGCAGGGCAGTTGTATTCAAATTTAAAAACAAATAGTTGAACTCTTTGTTCAAATACTTAGTATATGTATGTTGAAGCCTATAATGGGAAGTAGATGAACATGGAACTGCTCTGAGTAAGGAGATTGGAGTTTCTTCTACCCTTCATATCCCCTACCTCTGAGGCATTGCTGTGATTACATGGAGTCTAATTTGAAAAAACACAAGTATAGGATTCATGTTCTATATTAAGCACCAGAATGCTAGGTTCTAGTTAGGGCTTGACTTCACCCTCTAATAAACTTTAAACTTTGGCAAAGAGATTAAGACATGTTGAGATTTGTAAGAATGGAGATAATCTTGACCCACTAGAAAGTTGTTGTTTTGCGTTGACCCACTTGAAAGCTGTTGTTTTGTTGTTTTCATGCTTTTTCTTTCACACCTAGTGGGAGCATAATAATCCGCTCACAATGAAAATGTTTTAAAATATAATGGATAATGTATGTACGTTTTAAACGCATAGTATGCATTTATGGTTTAGAAGTAATCTTAAACATTTTTAAGCCGTAAAATATACAGAATAGTTAGAAATGGAAATATTAGCAAAGTGCTCTGTGTTTTTATACCAGAAACACTCCATAAATCTCAGGTTATTAAGAAATTTTTGAAAAAAGGATGTTTTATATGCATAAGAATGTTTTGGAAAGTCAGGAGAGAATAGCAGCTTTCACTTTGACTTAAAATACTTAGTAGTCTGCAGTCGTTAAACTTAAAATGTAGGAAGCATAGAGGATGTGAAGGGGCTCTGAGTCCAGTATCAATGGCAATATGGAGTTGACTAGTCATCTTTTTATCATTACCTAATCACAGCTGTACCCTTTTCCCTTTGGAAGCTTTTCATCAATATCCTATTCCTTTCGACACATTGGGGGCACAACATGTTCTCTTCCAGGTGTGGGGTGGAAAATTGCAGGCAGGGAGGAGGAAGAGAGCACATCCTTGCCCTTGTTTCCCAGGTACCCTGGCTTTTCCACGCATAAACCTGCAACAAACACCACCCTATCTGTCTTCAGGGAGACTTCATCCACAGACCACATACTCCCTGATATCATCTCACTCTTGTGGTGACTATATATCTACTTCCTCTGTCTATCCGGCCATGGTTGCAATTCTGATCCAGGGGGCAAACACAGCATTGGGGTAGAAATGGCCACTACCACTGTATTAGCTCCCTCAAGAGCAGTAGACCCTTCAAGGACAGGCTTAGACACCCCACTCCTCAAGAGAAGCAGCCTCACTACAGGAGGATTTGTTCCCTTAGAGCTTTCCAGATCTGTTTTCCCTTGGCTCTTCTTTGCTTTTCTTTGTGACTACTTTAGGATGCTGTTCTTTGCAGTGTCGAGAATGTCCTTTTGATTCAGATAAGCATTTTCACAGATTCTCTGAAAAACTTGTAATTTCTGCTCTTTTGCGCTCAGCTGTAATTCACTGCACCAGATCCGCACAACGTCCTAATAAAGCAGGTTGACTGGTGGCATTTTTGAGGGCAGTGGAGCATTTGTATCTTCTGAGATTTACCTGTCATCATCTTTGTTTTGTAGGAAGCTTTGTCCTCTTTCACATTTCCTTTTCATTTTGGTCCCCTTTGCTGAGGTTCTTTGTGTAGTTGATGTATTTTTACTGGAAGCCCTCTGTTCCTCTACTGACATAGATTTGCATGGGAAAGTAAGATTTTCTTCCCCCAACCTCTTTGTGAATTCCAGTCCAAGGCACCAAGACAGTCATTGAACTGGTGGTGGTGTGGATTCTTCTCTGGGGGCCATTTCCTTGCCTTTTGAATTTCCCATACTCAGAAAAGAAGTTGAGGTTGATGTAAACTTCTCTTTGTTTTGAGATTTGAATCAAAGAGATAATATTTCTGAAAATACTTGGTCAAGTTATAATTGAGAAGATATAAAGTATTTTTGCTACATAAAGCATTAGATATTTAAAATCTTTAATCTAAAAAAATACTGATTTTGTGTTTAATAGGACTCTGTGCTGAAGAAGTTCATTTGTGTGGAGAATCTGCTGCTATAGATCTGGTTACTGAACTTATGTACACGACTGGGGAAGAAGTGGAGGTACTAGACTATATGCTTCGTTCTCAAGGAGGCATAGAAAATAGCCCAGACATTGGCTTCACAGGCCCCAGATAGTGGCAAAAATCAGAACTTAACTAAAAAGGAAGTATTTCCTCTTAGTTGGCTAGATCATACATGCTTGGTTGTATCATCATGTTGGTTGAACAAAGGTATATGAGATTCTCTGTCTTCTCTTGATAAAACTTAAGCAGATCTCTAGAATTAAATAAATCAGGCTGATAGAGTTTGAGATTCAGCAAAAGTTTGTAGTTTTCAGTTTCATAAGTCAGTTATTGGGGCCTTTGATATACTCCTAATTGCTAGAGATAGTTTGGATCCCTTTCTCCAGCACCTTTCAGTAACTGGCTTCCTTTTTGTCCTACTTTTCATTTTCTTTATCACTCCTATGAAAGCATTTATAATATAAAAATAATGTTTTTCTGTATTTTCCCTTGAAAAACATTGGTAACTGTCAGTTTTTAGCTACTTTTGATTCCTTTGCCAGTTTTTCACTTATTCACAAGAAATTGAATTAATTATTTTACAATATCATTTCTTTATTGTAGGTTCAAAACTATAAGAGACTTACTCCCATATCTGTGCTGGATAATGCACTAGAATCACTAGACAACCTCCGGCCTGGGGACTGCATTGTCTGTTTTAGCAAGAATGATATTTATTCTGTGAGTCGGCAGATTGAAATCCGGGGATTGGAATCAGCTGTTATATATGGCAGTCTCCCACCTGGTAATTATTGGCTTTCATCATGACAGGATATGAATATTTCTTATTTTTGCCATTTATGTTGAGGTATGCATAGAAACAGTAAAAGATAGTTAATTTCATTGATTTGTTATACATAGTGTAAATATTTTTCTAGTTAATCCTTATGGGGATAGAAGTATATTATTTATAATTCTTGTTATGTGTTACTATTGGACTGTATTTTATTTGTTTATTTTTAAAGATTTATTCATTTATGTATACAAGAGCTCGGGTACAGGCCATAAGTGCAGGGGGTAAGAGGATTCACCAGAGACAGAGTGGGGAACAGAACAGGCAGACTGACAGAAATACACTGCTGAGGGGGGCAGTGAGCAAGACAGGAGAGGTCTGCTGCACCATGTGGATAGCTCCCTGGCCAACCAGGGGATTGAACTCGTGCTGCAGAGGCTGCGGATAGCTTCACAGTGGTATGCTTAACCTCTTGAGCCACCAGGGAACACCTGGATTATATTTTAAATGTTTATGCTTTAAATATTGACCTTAAGATTTTCTTATTGAAATGTTATTAAACTATGAACTCTCTGAGTTGTAGTCCTGATACCTGTTTAATAAGAATCCTTGGAAATGGTAAGACTAATATGGTGGGGGAATTGTGTTGCTATGTGAGGGAATTTTAAAGTAAAGTAAAGGAAGTAAAGGAAAAATGACTCTTTGAGGATATAAAGAAATAAGTTTGAAACAATAAGAGTTTTAGCCATAAAAATACAAAGAGTAGGAGGTGAGGGTTTCAAAGATAGACTTAACGTGATGCACTGAAAGTCTGTCACTGATTTAACTGAAAGTGTTCTTATTTTAGGGACCAAACTTGCCCAAGCAAAAAAGTTTAATGATCCAGATGATCCATGCAAAATCCTGGTTGCTACAGATGCAATTGGCATGGGACTTAATTTGTAAGTTATTTGTTTTTGATAATTATAAATATTCAGTTGGTTATATAGCAATTAAAAATTCTTTTTTTTCTACTTGACATTAGAATGACCACACATTCTGATGTAGGAGAGTGGGTGTTATAGTATAGATCTGAGATTTCTCTTGTTAAGGGAATTAAAAAAAATCACATAGCACTAGGACTTTCGAGTACTGCTTCCTACCATTATTACCCTGTTCTGTCATCTTATTTTATTCTCAGTTTCCTATCAGCATTGTGTACTGAGTGCCCATTATGAATGTGGTGCTAGCTATTGTCTTTAGGGGTAACAGTATTAAGCTTAAACTATTCCTCTCTGGGGAATGAAGCCAATTTTATCTTTATGAATCAAAGAACTCTTTAAAGCCATTAATAGCAACCAACTTTTAAAAAGTCAAGACTTTTGGTCATTTGTGGAAAAAAAAAAGGAAAGTTATTTTCTATAGCTATATTGAGGTATAACTAACATATAAATTGATCATTATAAAAGGGAAATTTGGTGGTTTTTGGTAAGTTTACATTGTTTAAAATGCTATTTGAAGGGAAGAAAAAATAATTACCAGCAAACCTTTTTCTTATTTTGTCAACAGTGAAAAAATTGCAAGTGGGCCTAAAGTAGAATCAAGTGAACATTGACCCAAATAATGCATTGACCCAAATAATGGAAGGTTTTTCGTAAAGCTTTTGTGAGATCACTTTTGTTTCTATTTCAGGAGCATAAGAAGAATTATTTTTTACTCACTTATAAAGCCTACCCTTAATGAAAAGGGAGAGAAAGAAATTGAACCAATCACTACTTCTCAAGCTTTACAGATTGCGGGCAGAGCTGGTAGATTCAGTTCAAAATTTAAAGAGGGAGAAGTTACCACAATGAATCGAGAAGACCTCAAATTATTAAAGGAAATTTTGAGTAGGCCTGTGGATCCCATAAGGGTATGGTATGACATGTTAATTCATTTTTTTCTACGGAGCATAGTCAATCATTCACCTACCTTCTAGACTTTTGCCTCAGACATCTGGATACAAATAAGCAAAAGAAAATTTTGTGCCTTGAAAATCGTGTCAAGAAAGTCTCATGTTGTTACTTTGGAGGGGCATAGTGAATCCTTGGTTAGAGAATGGTGTGTAAGTGAAAGATCCAAGTTGAACCAGTTTAATTAACTTGATTTCTTTCACTTTTTCCTAAAATCCAGCAGTGGGTGGGACTAAAGGAACAGTTGCTTCAGGTAGGCACACAGTTCTCTGTCAGCAGACTGAAAAATTACCAGAAACTTGATTGTAAACGAAACCTTTGAGGGTGGGGGAGAAATAGCACAAACACATAAGTAAGGACAAGGTTAAATTTCGGTTTGTATAGTTAACGGCTGAGATGTTTATTTATTTTATACAAACTAACTCTGCACTTTAAAGTTGCCTGGGAAATTCACTTATGGCTCATTGTTTTTTCAGTGATACTAAGTAAAGGTAATACTAGGGTAATTCAAGGATAATTCAAGGAAAAGTTCTGGAGGAAAGCTGTGGTTAAAATTATTTTTGTAGCTTTTGTTAAGATTTATAGTTGATAACAGCAGACCCTGTTTCTCTTACTTACAGTCTTCCTCTTGTGACTCCTCTGTCTTTTCTCTTTCTCTTTCCTCTTCCCTTTCTCATTTTTTCTTGCTTGTGTATATTTCTTTTTAGCACTGCAATTATATAGTTAAAAAGATAACTGACCTCTAGTTTAGAAATTTTTCATGTATTTATGTATCTTTCATTGTTTTGGTAATAGTGTTTGCGTTATTCTTGTTCATGTTGTTCAGTGGAGAGCATTGAGACTTGGAAAATTATACCAGGGAAGGCATTTTTAGTACTCTATCAGACCATTGTAAGTTTTAGGAATATAACTAAAATGTAAGTGAAAGACTGTTCAGTGGATTTAATTTGTTTTACTAAATCATCTCATCAACTTTTCAATTGATTAATTTCCAGTTGATAATAAACGGCAAGATGATGTTTTTTTCTATTTTACTTTATAAGTTTTTGTCATTTAAAATATTTGATGAAAGTTTAGCCTGGATATAGGACTTTATCTTGAAATAACTAAAGAAAGCATATCCTTTAAAAGAAAAAAAGCTTATGTTTGTTTTTTCTTTTACTAAAGGCTGCTGGTCTTCACCCAACTGCTGAACAAATTGAAATGTTTGCCTATCATCTCCCTGATACAACACTTTCTAATCTTATTGTAAGTAGAAACTCACTTTTAAATCTCTTTTCTAAAAATCTGTTATGTGGTGATTTGTTACCTTGAATTAACATGAGTGGATAGTCTGATTTTGTGAAGCTGCTGTTTATGAAATTTATCTTGTAAGGGAAAACTCGTTCAAAATCTCCTGGGACTTTTGTTATAAGGAATTTTCTCTAAATATTTCAGGTTGGGAAGGCTAAGGGAAGTTTATTAGGTTTGAGAAAGCTGTGACTAACACAGGCCTTTCTAGAAGCCTGTTGTGGATTATAGAGACTGTCTTTTGTAGACTTCAGTATTTTATTCATGCCTAGCTAGGTAGTCCAGTAATTTAATATATCTTTCCCCCCTCCCTCAGGATATTTTTGTAGACTTTTCACAAGTTGATGGGCAGTATTTTGTCTGCAATATGGATGATTTTAAATTTTCTGCAGAGTTGATCCAGCATATTCCATTAAGTCTGAGAGTGAGGTATGTTTTCTGCACAGCACCTATCAACAAGAAGCAGCCTTTTGTCTGCTCTTCATTGTTACAGGTAAGCCTTTTCTTTAAGTATTTTGAGTTATTTCTGGTTGATGCATTTTCCCCAAACAATACTTTGTTATTCAAAATAAATCAATGAGAGAGTACCCTTTTTAAATATGAGATATAATGTAAGCACTTAAATACAAAATGTGTCTCTCTTACAGATAATTTTTTGAGCAAGTGAAATCCTTTTTTTGTATTTGATAGTCATTGTGAAAATGCTAAAGTGAAAATTTATTTTTTCAAGGAAAAGGGGGTCTTTGCTTGATGATATCCTTATTAGTGTTGGGTAATAATTTTTAGAAAGAAAGGGATTAGGACTTAGTGGTAGCAATAGTATTCTGTATTCTTAACTGTCAGTCACTGAACCAGGGATATGATTATGGTGTCAAAGTTCCAGCCTGTTTTAACTCATTTGGTAGGGATATAAATCTCTGTCTTCTGAGAACAAAAGATTCACCCAAACCAGGGAACCAGGAAAGGGCAGTAGAAGCTGACTTTCCAGACCCCTGCTGTGTCCTCCACCTCTCTGTGCCCTTGTGTGTTCAGTTGCTTCTGTTTGGAATGTCATCCCCACCTCACAAGCTCCAAAGGTCCCCTCATTTTTTTTTTTAAAGATTTATTTATTTATTTGTACAAGCACTGGGTACAGTCAGAAGCGCGGGAGGATGAGAGAATTCACCAGAGCCAGAGCGGGGTAAAGAACAGGCAGACCGATGAAATACACTGCTGAGGGGAGCAGCGAGTGTGGCAGAAGAGGTCTGCGCGCCATGTGGGACCCTCACCCGGTGGCCGGGGATCAAACTGGCGCTGCAGAGGCTGCGGGCAGCTTTGCATCCCAGCGCTCAACCGCTGCGCCACCAGGGGAGGCCCGGTGCCCTCATTTTTGATTCTTTTCCTGACTTGTAGTTTTGTTGCCATCTCCTCTATAGCTCTTAGCGTACTAATTAAGTGTTTTTATAGAATTTATTTCTAAATTTATTTTTTACATATTTTTAAATTGCATAAATAACACATACTTTTCTCTTTGCACAAATTTAAAACATAACAGATCGATAGTTTGGACTACCACACCCAGCCTTAGCCCTCTGATGTATCTACTATTATCAGTTTGTGTGTATCCTGGCAGACATTTATAGTTGCATCTGCCTACATACATGTATGTGTATATGTACATATTCTAGTTTGGTTATGTTTTATCATAAATGTTATAATGAATTCCTGTGCATCTTGCCTTTTTCCCCCCCTTAACAAGTATAGAGAAGAAAGGAAACTAGTCTGTCTATCAATCTCAGTTAACATTTTGTTGTGCTTTCTTTTTTCCCTAATCATAGGCTTATATGAACAATAATTCTTTTATCAAACTTTTTTCTTCTGTTTCTCTCAGTTTGCCAGGCAGTTCAGCAGAAATGAGCCCCTGACCTTTGCATGGTTACGCCGATATATTAAGTGGCCATTACTTCCACCTAAGAATATTAAAGATCTCATCGATCTTGAAGCTATCCATGATGTCTTGGATCTTTACTTGTGGTTAAGGTACCAAGTTTTTCATTTGTACGCTTTCATTATTTCTAAGTAGTATTAGGGCAAATCAGAGGTTTTATGAATGGTCTTTTGCTGGGTATACTGCATTATGTTTATTGCCTATAAAGACAGTTGAATCTTTCTGAAAATGGCATTCCAAAATGGCTAAGGGAGTTTTTATGATCCTAGTTAAGATAGATGAGAAGGTGCTCAAGATCTTTACTACTCAAAGGGGGAAAAACCTGCAGCAAAAGCATTGGTAACATCTACGAGCTTGTTAGAAATGCAGAATATCTGACTTAAGCCAGACTTAGCCAAATTCTTCATTTTTACACTATCCCTAACTGATTCATTTGTACATTACCATTTGAGAGGTACTGCTCTTTATCATTGGTTCTCAAAGGAGTGGCATGTCCCATTAGGGGGACATACTGGAATCATTTTAGATAAAAAGGGTGAGCTACCCTCATAATGACGATTTGGAATAGATATAAAGGTTGAACAATGCATCGGACAGTATTTACCAAAATAACATTTGGAATTAGTCAAGGTGTAGTTAGGTAATTGAGACTAGTCCAACAACTAGTCTTTTTTTTTTTTTTTTTTTTTTAAATAAAAGCTGTTGCTATAACATAATATGTCATTTCCCCAGCTACCGGTTTATAGATATGTTTCCAGATGCCAGCCTTATTCGAGACCTCCAGAAAGAGCTAGATGGCATTATCCAGGAAGGTGTACACAACATCACCAAACTGATTAAAATTTCAGAGTCACGTAAGATGTTGCATTTGGAGAACTTGTCAGCAGAGAACCAGTCACGTTTGTCAGGAACATTAAGGGGCCAAGCTAGAAGGATACGTGGCACCAAAATGTTGGGGAATAAAGTTGCTGAGCCACCCCACCCAGATGCAAGAGAGAAAACCCTTGCTTCCAGATTGGTACAGCAAGGACTCCTCACAGCAGACATGCTGAGACAGCTAGAAAAAGAGTGGATGACACAACGAACTGAGCATGGCAAAGAAAGAACAGAATCGCAGACTTACTTAAAAGGAGCCAGAAGAAAGAAGAAGGAACCAGACTCAGATTAGTTTTGTTTTTATTTTTGCAAATAAACATCTGTTTTAAAAAATCTCTTTTTCTCATATGCATTTATTGTCTGCTGTAGTAGTGTTGTGGCTATCTTTTACTGATTTTCTTTACCCCAGAAAAATTAACTCTTAAAGATGACTGAAATGTTTCAATGTTTTAAAAATGCAGAATGTCATAAAGGTTTTTTTTTTTTTAAACTTCATACAATGACCTTTTGTAGATGGCACAAAGACAATGGACTGTAAGGATTTCTGCAGGGGAATACAATCAGTTTAGTGAGTTGTTTGACCTTTTTCCTACACCATTGCTGATGATATCATGGATGGAGTCTTTGGCAAACATTGCTGTCTATTGTACCCAGGTACCAGAGGCTATTATAGGTGCGGGAAATATGCAGTAAGCAAGACAGGTAATGCTCCTGCCTCAGAGAGATTATTGTTTGATATGGAGACAGATAGGAACAAGTTAACAAATAATGTCTACTCTGTGAGGATAGGGATTATTGATCTAGTTCACTGCTATCATCTACAGTGGAATATAGTAGAAACACAGTCTTGTGAAATGAGTGGATATAATTTCAGAGGTAAATACTAGAAGTAGAATAAAGGAGGAGAGTGACTGGTGGTAGCAGTGAGTGGTAGAGTGAGTGGTTGTCCTGTGTCCAAAGACCAGTGTAATGAATAGTGGTCTCTTTTTGTCCAGCTTAGCTTTTAACCATGGTTAGAGACATAGCTAAAAGAAGTTTAGGGCATAGCCCTTGGTGTTGGGCAGATCTGGATTCAGCTTTTGTCACTACCAGCTCAGTTGACCTTGCCCTCTTTGGAGCTTGGCCTCTACACCTGAAGAAGGTGGACAGTAATGCCTGCTTGTGTTGTGTTAAGTTTATGTGTCATTTGGCATAAGAGTTGTTTTTATAAAGTGTCTTATAAATGAGCCTGAAGGTATGGGTTCATGGTGGGCTATGAATTGAACTGATAAGTCATTCTGAGAATTGTACTAATTTCTTGAGCAACTGCTAAATTGAGGCTGACATCAGACTAGGGATAAACCTGGTTTGGTTGAAATTGGGTCAAAGAACAGCCAGATTTACTGAGCTAGTAATCTCTGCCTTCAGTAGTTCAGAGTTCAAAAGATATTTAATTGAGATGGCAATCTTTATTCTTTTAACCTTTGCCTTCATGGAATTAAGGACGTACAGGTGGCACTGACCTGATTACTCTTGCTTATGGGTAAACTAGTGAAGGGCATTTTAAAATAATGCATGTTTTGCATTTGGACATCCTGCTTTCAGAATTTGCTTTCTCTGTAACTTATACCACAGCAGACATAGTCCAGTTCTTGCTCATATGGTCTCAAGACGTATTCATGAAATGAACTCGATATTGGATTTGGTCTTTGTGTGCTTAAATGATACGATATGTCATCTAGAGTGTTTTTAATTCTCTCACTTCGTCCAGTTTGGGGTCAGAGTCGGTAACTCAGAGAAGATAGGCAAGATACTTGCAGATTTAGGCAAAGTCAGTGGGCATTGAGCTAAAGAATATTTTAAATAGTGAGTTTACCCTTTCACCTTTCTCTTCTTTGTTGGGGAGGGAGAGCTTTGGTTAGGCAGAAGAGACTGATGCTGTCTTTCTAAGAAAGATGAAATCAGGTGAAACGGGAAAAAAATAGAGTGGCCATGAAGAATTCTCTGCAGTGTACTTAAAATTGTCACCATGAAAGCAGCCTTGTTTTCCTCTTCTTTAATAAGCTTGATAGATCACTTGTCTTTCATTGTGGGCTTCTAGACAGTTAAGTTTCAAAACTATTATTTCTTAAAATTTCCAGTTTTCTAGCAGGTTTCTAAGAACTTTCTGAAAGTCTTCCATGGATTATTGTGGACTCAGCTGAACATCACATGGGGCATGGACTGAAGCTTGGATGCTGCTCAGTTCCATCAGTACGGATCTGGGTAATTTAATAAAATTTAGTAAGTACTGCTTAGGAAAAATAACATGACGTGCAATACTTTGTACATTGTTTTTGTGGATGAGTAAGTCTATAAAACAAATGGATCTTATGAAAATGACTTACTTTAAATGAGAAACATACTGTCATCTCATACAAGCAACTCAGACAAGCTATCATCACAAAGCACCAAAAATCTTACAACTTAGAATTGGGAATCCAATTCTGATGCAGTAATTCTATGTATGTCAAATTCAAAAGAAACCAATTGGGAGGTGATGAAGACTTGTGGTTTGCTAAGAGATGGGCAAATGGATAAATGATTCAGGCTATTTATTTCTCTTTTCTGTTTCAAAGCTATAAAATATGTAAATTCAGAGCAATGTTTATAAACATGCTTCTGTGTTGTCACAATCTAAAAGCCTGTCACTTAACATGGTAGGACTATGCCACATAAAGGTGATAAATGGAAGTTGTTTTTATGCACAGCACTAGAGGAAAAAAAAATATTTGGGAGTATGATTGGGCTTTGAAGACTGAACTTAAGAAACTACTTTGGCAAATTTGGCTAGAGGAGGTAATTTTGAATCTGGTTCTTTAACATTATATTCTGAGACCCTGCCACTAGATTTGAATGTGCTCCCTACCCATTCCATGCCCTTGTGCCTAAAGAGAGTTGGGAAAGGCTTGAACTGCCATCTGACACACCTGTAAAATGTATGATCCCGATGGAAAAATTTCTCAAATGCTTGTCATCCTGAAGTTTCTGATCATAGATTGCATTATTTTCTTTCAACAGCTGTATTTTCATCTTCTTAACATATTTATCACTCATTATCCCTTTAAGACTGATAAATGGGGCCTCTCTGGTGGCGCAGCGGTTGAGCACTGGGCTGCGAAGCTGCCTGCAGCCTCTGCAGCACTGGTTCGATTCCTGGCCTCCGGGCGAGGGTCCCACATGGCACACAGACCTCTCCTGTCGAGCTTGCTGCTCCCCTCAGCAGTGTCCTCTGTCTGTCTGGCTGTTCTCCTCCCCGCTCTGGCTCTGGTGAGTTCTCTCACCCTCCTGCGCTTCTGACTGTACCCAGTGCTTGTATAAATAAATAAATCTTTAAAAAAAAAAAAAGACTGATAAATGCATGTTGGTTCCTTTCTATTTATAAAATTCCCCCTACATATTAATGAATGTGTAATATAAATTGAAAACAAGGTAGAAGTAACAACTTTCTCTTCATCCATACAAAAGGAGTATACACATAGCTTTAAAAACCAGAAACAAGCACTTTCAACTGTATTTAAATTTATTTCTTCTAGTATTTACCTCATTGACTACCTAATATATATCTCTCGTGTCTTCCAAGTCATCATTTCAAGATATTAGCTACTAATTCCTGTTATATCAGGTAAGAAATTAACTTTCTTAAATCCTTCATTTTCCTTGATATAATAACTGTTTCCTTTGATATAATAACTTACGCTCATGTCCTCTTGTTAAATCAGTGGTTAGAAATTATACTCATGACTTTTTACAATTTTCTAGGCAATTTCTCCAACTTTGTCTTTGAAATCCCCGAACTTTTTTTTTCTCATAGTTTTATTATCTTAGAGCTCTTTATTATTTGATGGTTTCTCTTTTCATTTTGAAAGTATGAGGGGTAACAAAAAATGTAATCTCTGCATCTGAGAAGAGATTCAGTTACATGTTTGAAAAGAATGGGTATCACAGAATTCATAAGACTAAAGGTGAGTATGGTTGAGGGAGGAAGAAGGTAGCGATGTATTGCCACTTGTGAGAATGTTGACATTCTACTGGTTGACACCCAGAGTTCTTACACAGTAGAAGCTTTCAGTGCTTGGAGACTTTTAGCTGTTAGAATCCGAGTCTCTTGGAGATGATGGAAGAAAACCTCCCATGATTTAGTCTTCAAAATTCAGGCTCCCTGGTGGCCTAGGGTGTTAAGTCTCAGCGCTATCATCGCCATGACCTGAGTTTGATCCCAGGCCAGGGAGCTAACCCATATATGGTGCAGCAGACCTCTCCTATCTTGCCCACTCTCCTCTTGGCAGTGTATTTCAGTAAATCCACCTGTTCTGCTTCCCATTCTGTCGCTGGTGAATCCTCTTTCCCTTGTACTTCTGGCCTGCACCCCAGTTCTTATACACAAAAACAAAGTTTTTAAAAACTCATGTATTTTTACATATTCTTTTAATTCTAAATCTTGCCATAATCTTAAAACCTGAACTTAACTTGCTTGTTTTCCTAGGCTAACGGTGTTCTTATCAATTTAGTACATTATATCTTGTATTTTTATGGCAAAGTTTACAATGTATGTGTGTATTATCTTTACCTCAATTACAGACAATCCTAATACAGTATTTTTTAGAGTCAGTGAATTTATTTGTTGAATTTAAACTGCTGTAAGCTAAGAATGCTTTCAAATATAACTGGGAAATATAAATGATTAATACTATCAAAATGAAATATAGTGGGAAATGTCAGAGTATACCTTTAAATCATTCCCAGAAGGTTTTATTAAGAAATTCTCTACAGGGGCCTCCCTGGGGGTGCAAGAGGTTAAGTCTCAGCACTATCAAGCTATCTCCAGCCACTGCAGCGTAAGTTCAATCCCTAGCTAGGGGCGTTAACCCACATGGCGAAGCAGACCTCTCCTGTCTCACCCGTTCCTCCCCACCCTGTCTCTGGTGAATCCTCTCACCACCACCACCACCATTCTGCTCCATACCTCTGACCTATACCTCAGTTCTTGTATGCATAAATAAATAGAAATAAATCTTAAAAAATTCTCTACAGATTCAATAAAGTTTTTTATTTATATCAATATTAATTCTCTCACTCACTCTTTCATATTTTGGAGCAAGTGGAATACCAGCAGATCAGACTGATTTATGTATGGACAACAAAATTTTGAACTTAACATGGAGAATACAGGGTAGAATTCAGGATTATTTTCTTTAGTTACAGGAATAGGCTATTATACAATTTTTTTTTTATAATTTCAGTAGATCTGGGGTCATCTCAATGTTTACAGTTGTTTTACTGAATGTACTGAAAGAGATTCATTCATTTTCTTATCCTAAAGGACCAAATGTGATGAGATAAAATACCAGTTTTAAGAAGGGATCCTTCCCCCACATGGTTTGGGGAACTGAATAGTTTCAATAACTGAAGGTTATCCTTTGTTTGCTTGTATAATAGACAAAGTAAAGGAGCAAAAACAGAGTTCATAGTCTGAGGGGTAAAGGACTAAAAGGAAAGTTTTTCAATCTGGGAGACAGTTTTATATCAATTTGAGAAAAATAACTGGAGTAATTTTAACTACGTACTGTAGGCTTAAGCTAGACTTCCAATAAAGAGTACTAATTGGACAATCAGTGACTCCTGAAAAGGCAGCTCTTACCAGGTTATTAACTGGTAATCAATTTTGATTAATGATATTGTATGGTAGAAAAGCAAAGCTGAGGCTGCTAAACTGACCAGGAAAGCACATTTCCCCCCCTTGTATTGAAGAGCAGCTGCCCTTTAGGAGCAAGAAGTAATGGGGTGCCAAGGCAACCTTCACTAACATCTGGTTGATTGCTAATTTTAGGAAATATTTCAGAAATTAGAGTCAAGAATTTCTTCATTTACCTTTTTCCTCCAATGGGAAGACCCTATTGAAGTGATACATCTATGTTTAGCTTTTCAAGTAGTTAAATTCTTGACAATCCAACAGAATACTGATATTAATATTTATCAGTTGAGTATCTATGGCATGGAGGCAATATTATGTATTGATTAAGAGCTAAGCTCTGTAATTGAACTCTTGGGTTTGGTCCTCACTGTATCATTTACAAATTTTGTGATTTTGAGTAAGTCATATAACCTTTCAGGGCCTCAGTTTTCTTATCTATAAAATGGGAATAGTAAGTGCTCCATCCATGTTAGCTGCTGTTAACATCATTGTTATTGATTTCATTGGCTGATCAATGACTGTAGGAAGAATATGAGGTCTATTGCACCCATCATTAGCCCATTTTGGGATCCTTCTCACATCAAATATGATGAGTGAGATAAATGAGCAAACCACATAACCTAGTGGCAGGAAGTATTTCCCATCAGTTTAATTTTTTTATTTCAAAGTAAAATTGCTTTACAAAGCTGTTTAGGATTTAGAGGTATGGGTTAACATCTCTTCAGACGTATATCACTACGCTATGCCCACCACCACAGTACTCTCCAGCAGTTTCCCAGTGAATATTAGTGACCTTAGCTCATTCTTTCTCATGCATTTTTTTTTTCCTAGATCATTACCTATGAAATCAAGGTCTTCCAGCTTACAGTTGTGATTCCTTTCCATTGTCTTAGGCATTTAGCTTGGCGACCTGGTCTGTGACAAATTGAGGGATTTGCTCCAACATTCTTGGAATGTTCCTGAGCAGGCAATATTTATTCTTAATTAAGACAGTGCTACAAAGGAGCAGGGAGTCATGGAGTTATATCACTGCGTTGGAGAGAAAAGAACTAAAAAGAAAAGCCAGAGGCTGGACATCTACAAAACAGTGCAGCTGGCTTTGTTGGCTTTGTTAATTAAGTTGGCTTTGTTTAATTCAAACTTCTCAGAAGATTTTCCTTGCCTGAGTTAGGTTTGGTAGACCCTCTGCTTAAGGGTGTCACTTAGCAATGAGATTTTGTGGCACCCAGTTCTCAAAGAGTCAAGCAACCCATCAATTTCCTGTCTCCTTCTCCACCAACCCCGAGCCACCATCCAGAAACTCCTATTAAACAATTGTGTGCTGGAGGGAGGGACCAAAGACAGGGGACAAAGTTTAATCATTGAACTAAACAAGCTGAAAGTATTTTATCTGTAGCACCTACTTTCCGGGAGGTCTCCAGCCTCAAGTGGAAGTGGGCAGTACTCAGAGACGTGAGGAAACACTGTTCAGGAATCTCTGACCAGCTCAGAAGAAGCCGAACTTGGAGAAAATGTTTGCTGTACACTTGGGAGCATTTTATTTTGCCAAGCTGAAGGAGGATCAGCTCAAGAAGGTAAGGACTCACAAAGCTTCAGAGATGCCTAATTCATTCTTCACTGACAGAACTGATACCTTCCTACTTCTGAAAGAATTTAAGAGAACTCATTAGTAAAGATACAGGGAGCAAAGAACCAGTAAAAACACTCAGAGGCTGGGTATTGCATATTATCCTGAGTTTTGATTTACTCAGAACTTCTGATAGATTTGGCATGGGAAGGGGATGAAGAGAAACTCTAGAAATCTGGAAGACAGTTGTGTTTGTTGTAAGGGACATTTGCGGGGTGGGGGGAGACTACAAAGGAAAAGAGTCATTTTGAAAGAAATGTTGAGAACTCTAAAGTAATTTGCATGATTCTTAATGTGTTTGAAAGAATATAGACACCACAAGGAATGTGAGCTTTTAATGTGCAATAATTGAAATATTTACTGTTAGCATGTACTTCTTGCCAAGAGTGTGGTGTTCATTATTTTTCCACTTTGCCCAAGAAACCCATCAATAAAATTCATTCCAGAGTGGGCAAGTGAAGAGATATCAAGGTTCAACTAGGGACCATAAGCATTCTTTTCTGCATACTGGTATGACCCCAGCTGTGGCTGTGTTCACAGCATCTCTCAATTTATAGATAACAGAAGTCCTCCCAGCAGGCTCACTTAGCCAAGGCCACCCAGGTTTTAAGGTGACTGGAGGATGAAATTGAAGTCACTGATTCCTCCAGCATTGATAGAGCCACTATGCCTCTTGGCTTTGTAAACAGAGAAAAGCCTGGTCCCTTACAGCCCTCAGGGGTTGGCTGGGATAAAATTACACTAAATTTTGTCCATTATAGTTGAGTCAGAGGTTATAACAAATATTAAAACACCGTAATTCAAGGAGATTTAACCTGTGCTAATTTTCACTTGTTGATTAGATTCACAGACCCCTCTATTCACTTGACAAGGAGGTAGAAAAGTCCTATACAGCACTATGTAGGAATTCACTTCCTGATACTACCTCCTCAGTAAAGTTGCTACCTGCATGGTGTTTCTCTAAACCCCAAGGGAAGCACTTTGGAACCTTCACATCTTTGGTTCTGCAAATTAGTTTTATTTCCTTTGGTCTCTGTGGTGGTTAACCTTTTGTTATACTCTACAGCCAGAGTAGGCATGTTTGTCCATCAGCCCAGATGCAAACTCAGGAGGCCCCTTTGACTTGAAATGCATCCTTTATCGATCTGTTCCAGATACTTCTGCTTCCAAGGTAGCCTTTGTGAAAGCCTAGAGTTGGCTCTTCCCTCTCTCTATAGTAGGTAAGAAAACATCAGAGAGTGAGTGGAACAGATATAGTCAGAAGCACTTTGTAGCTACGTTAGGGAGAGGTGTCACCAACAGGTGGCAGGAAGTGTATGGAGGCCAGTTTATGGGTTGCTGGGTGAGTCACAGATTCTGAGAACACTAGCTCAGTCACTCCTCCACATGGTCAAAGGCATAGGCTCCTCTCTCCAGGGTCAGGCAGCCAGTTCTCAGTTTCTATGCTTCCTGCCTCTACAGCTGTTAGGATCCTGGGCTACATACTTTGAAGGTTACTATTCAAGACTCTGAAACAATTTTGGAAAATCTCTCCATACCAACATTAAAACGAAAAAAAAAAAAAAAAGAAAAAAGAAAAGGAATTAGGAAAGGAAACCTCTCTGACAGCTTCTCTTCCAATTCAATATATTGACATTATTTGACCTATTGATAACATTGCACTGGGCTGGTCAGTGACCTGCAGATTGTTCTCATAAGAGAAGGTCTGGTTAGATTTTCAATGTGTACCTTTTACAGTTTGGTGAGTCAACATTACAAAAAGTGGAAATGTTACCTTTCATCCTTCCCTTCTCACAAACACTGTATTTGCTGTGTGGAAACCCTTGTAGCCTTTTTTTTTTAAATGATGTATGCTTTTACAATTATACATACAACTCTGATCTTGTGTCCTTCACTTATAGTTATATTGAAACCACATTTCTCTATCATTTCTGTAATTATCATTTTAATGTCTTTCTACTTTTAAATCAAATTGGATATGCTAAAATTGAAACTTTGCCCTCTTGTTGGACATTTGCTACTTTCAGAAACATTTTTTAACAATGAAGATACTGCTATAATGGTGTGGTAACATATATTGGAAGAGGGGTGACCCTCTCCCCCTCTAAATCATATACAGTGTTGTGTGCTAATATCTCAATAAAAAAATTATGCAATAAGTAATAAGATTGCAAGATAGAGATACTGATATGTATTTAATGTTCTCCATCTTTGGGATTATTTCCCAAAGACAGATTCCCTGAAATGAAATGACTATGTCAAGGAGTTGAACCTTTTTATGACTCTGAAGTCATAGGGAACCTTTGGACCAGTGATTTCCAAAGTCCCTTCCACCTCCCACATTCTGTGATTCACCAGCTCTGAGCTTATATTTTTTTACTTTGCTCTTTCTGAATTAAATGTGCAGCTTGTTGGCTCTTTTTGGGTTGAGAAGATAACCATGTTATGAGTTGTCACTCCAAAAATGGGCTTGAGTTTTTGCAAATCAAGTGCCCTCATTTACCTTTGTTTAGAGCCTACAACATGTGTGCCTGGTTACACAGGCCCCAGATCGCCTGGATTTAAACTATCTTTCCCATCTCAATACATTTTTCTTCCTTTCTAGCTACTGTACCAGGTGCTGTGGAAGATACAAAGAAAACAAGACATTGTTGCTAAGTTCTTTGTCATCACTTCAATTCAGTGAAATAGCAGTAGCAGTCATCCAAAGTTCTAAACTGCAGCTCCTGATGACCCCAGTGGGGCCTCAAACCATTACTTACATAGAAGGGATGACACTAGGGGGACGCCCAGAGAAACTCTTTATACTCTCAGGCTGAGCGAAAATGAGCAATAAATTCAGGGGTATTGTTTGAGGGGCTTTGAGATGACTGAGTAGTATAGCTGTGTAGTATAGCTCACCCCTTACCCACAGTAGTATATTCTGTGTAGTATATCTCACCCCTTACCCAAGTCCCAATTACTTGGATCACATCCCTTCTATTGCTTTTCTCAAGGCATGGGTGGCTGTGCCAACCAATTAGTCATAAATAGACTCAGGATGAAGCATGACCTGGTTCCATCTTATCTTTTCAAATATGCTGAAAGCCCAATTGTCCTTATTTGTTAATGGCTCTGTAATGGTTTTCTGGCCTCTCGCTGGCCCCCCAAATCCTTGCAGCCTTAGGCTATTTCACTGTTTTTGTATCAGTCCAGGGTTGAGCTGGGAACCCTGCCCTTTAGCCCTGGCTGAGGGCTGGGAACCTGTCCTATCATAAAGATCATGTGTCATCTGCACTTTGGGTGTAATGTGTTGGACTTATGGATCCCACACAAAGCTGTGAACCAAACCAGGTTTTGGGCCAAAGAGTGTGGAGTCTGCATTGTAGTGTCAGTGTTGCCTTTTACCAATGGCTCTTCTAAAGCTGCTGAATCACCTTGAGCATTGGATCCCTCATCTCTCAATTAGAGATAGTAATTTTGGTCTTACCTGGTTGCCTCAAGGGAATTTATGGAGTGAAGGTGAGGTGACACACATGAAAGCCTTTCAGAGATTGCAGTGCATGTTCTTAGCCTTAGATAAAAGAGTAGGAGAACACTTCCTCCTGGAACAGGCCAGGATCAATTCTCCTTTGACCTGGATGGCAGAGAAGCCACTCAGTGTAAAAGTATGTGTGTGGGGGGTTAGATTCAAGGTGCCTTTGCTTCTAGCCCTCCTACTCCATAGATAATCCATCCCAGTGAACTCTGGAAATCCAGGCTCCACCACTGATTGACATTAACTTGGGGAAGAAAGCTTTTCTGCTATTCCTGATGTGACATATTACCTTCAAATAGGCTGAGTACAGTTATAGTGACTTTTATAACTTTTTACCCCTCTCCCTCACCTCCTACCCCACCACCACACACACACACGCACTGGGCCAGGGGTCCTATGTCCCGATTTCCTGGTAAGTTGAGTGATGGCCACTCATTTCCAATAGCAAATTTAACTGACTTTCAAATTAAATGTCATCTTAATTAGAACAATGTCAGTTAAAACACAATGAAAATTTAAAGGACTAGATTTTAGCGATTGCAATGGGTACCAGGATTTTAGCTCTCAGCTTCCTAACAGCCAATAAACAAAGGGAAACATTTAGCTATATAGTCATCATTGGACAACAGAAAGTTTCCATGTTTGGGAATTGAAGTTTCAAGCTATAGCTTGTCTCCAGTGGAGAGATCCTGAATGGGGAATTACAATTTCTGAATCCTTCTTAGTTCTTGTCTCTCCATTGTCCCATGAGGAAAAGCGGGGAATTATTTCTCAGAGTTTGCCCTTTAGAGAAATAAATCCTCACCTCCCCAATCTTCTATTCCATTTTGTTCTTCCAACACCTTGCCTTGTCCCCAGCTAGATGAAGAGTCAGGCAAGGGACTTTTGGGCATCCACATCACAAAGCTGTCTACATGGTCAGAAATGCAGCTTTGTGGAAATTTGTAGACTTGACTGGAGTGCAAGTGCAGCCAACCATGGTCACCCCGGTGTTTGTTCCAGGTCGACAGGTTCCTGTACCATATGCGGCTCTCGGATGAGACCCTGCTGGACATTATGGCCCGGTTCCAGGCTGAAATGAAGAAGGGCCTGAGGAAGGACACCAACCCCACAGCTTCAGTGAAGATGCTGCCCAGCTTTGTCCGAGCCATTCCAGATGGCTCAGGTGAGTGAGGCTAGGGGGTGCCAAGGATCCTGATCTCCTAAGTTCCTTTTTAGCTAATGGAAGACTGAAGTTTGCTCTGTACCCTGGTTTCTCTCTCCAGCCCTCTCTCTTTATGTACCCCCTCCCAACTTTCCTGACAGTATTTCAGTCATACTCAACACCAAAATTCATGGACAAATACCTCCTTTCTCTCTGCCTGCCTTGGCCTCACACACTCTATTCCATTTCCTGCTGGAACATTCCAACATTCTTTCCCTGGGGAGCACCAACTTGCTCTCTGTCTCACTGTCTTCATCTGGGAAATATGCCCATGCTGGGTTAGGTGCTTGCCAGTGTTTGTATCACTGCTGGGCAGGAGAGCCTCTCCATGGGATCAGCACCCCATGAGGGAGGGTCTGTGTCTTCTTCAGTGTTCTTGTATCTGGCATAGTGCCTGAAACTTACTAGGCCATAAAGTATTTGTTGAATAATACCTGGTATTTTGCTTATAGGTATCCAGATTCTAGACTACAGATAGTAAATAATGAAAAGAAGCATGATGGAATGGAAGGAATATTAAATAACTCAAGAAACCTGGGCTCTAGGCCCAGCTCTGTCATTCCTCAGTGACCTTGCCAAATGCTTTGCCTTAGTTTCTCCATCTGGAAAATGAATTGACATATATATTAGTTTTCTATAGCTGCTATTGAAAGCTCCTATAGACTTATCAGCTTAAAACAACACAACTTGGGCCTCCCCGGTGGCGCAGCGGTTGAGCACTGGGTTGCGAAGCTGCCCGCAGCTTCTGCAGTGCCGGTTCGATCCCCGGCTGCTCCCCGGCTGCTCCCCAGCTGCTCCGCAGCCACTCCCCGGCCACTGGAGGAGGGTCCCACATGGCGCGCAGACCTCTCCTGCCACCCGCTGCTCTCCTCAGCAGTGTACTTCGGTCCTTCTGCCTGCTCTGCTCCCCGCTCTGCCTCTGGTGAATTCTCTCACCCTCCCGCATTTCTGACTGTACCCAGTGCTTGCATAAATAAATAAATAAATAAATCTTTAAAAAAAAAATCCTGAAACTCCACTTTAAAAAAAAAAAACCCACAACTTTATTTATATAAATTTATAATATTAATACAATTTATAATTTATATGAATTTATAAATTTATAATGCAGGGTAATTTCCCAACCCAGAATCAGCTGATAGGCAATTTTTATTTAGTCTATAACCTTCATTCAGTCCCCCTGCCATGCAACCTAACTCACAGAATCTGGAGCTTGGCATGTGGACATCTTGGGGAGTGGGTATTTTGTTTCCCATTGCCTAGAGGGAATCTATGAGGTTTCATCTATTTCCTCCATTCCTAGTCTTATGGGAGAGAAAGGAACTGGTACATATCAGTCATGGGGTGCTAGGTACTCACTGTCTCACACAACCCCTTTAAGAACCCTGTGGTATAACTTATCATCATGTCAGAGATTACTGAGAACCAAGTGACTTCCCCAATGTCAGGCTCGTGGTACTCCACCCAAATTCTAATAGAGGATTTGGAACTATTGAAGGAGCAGTAACTGAAATCTGGGGAGCTCTCAGGGGAGTTTTTATTGGATTAGCTGTGTTCTAGGTCCCTCTAGGACAATGCCTAGGTTAGAGGAGCTTGGCTCTGCCCTTTGAGAGGCCCTGGCAACTGTGATGGGAAAGGCTTGTTCCTTCACTGGTAGGTGGGTACTCGGGTGGACAGTGTACCACCCTGGCATAGGCTTTGGAGAGAGACAGTCCTGCTTTGAAACCCCTGCCCAGTTCCTAACACTGCTCCATGAGAGTGGTGAGTCGTCCTTGATGGGTCATCTGGGGCCATTCACAGGAAATGCCTGACTCATGGGGTATGGAAGTGTCTATCAGGGCAATCAGGACAAAGTCCTCTTGGCTCCTTCTGCTGCTTCTCCTGCAAAGGTGTGTCCCCAGAGACAAGAGGAAGTAGTCTTTGATAGTCTGGAGGCTGCCAGGCCAGGTGTGCCTTTCTCCCCCTGGCTGCTTCAGGAAGGTTTGGAAGTGAAATTGAAACTCCTCCTCAGGCCAGGAGATGACATCTCCTTTCTCCACTGTCTTCTCAGAACCTCTCATCACACAACAAATCTCACCAGTAGTGTTGTTTCAGTGAGCTTCTTGGGCCCAGTGTCCCTATAGAGTCAGGTGGCCTTGGGCAGTCCCAGGAACACAGCACTCCTTTCACTGTCCTCATAGATGAAAGAACTTTGACCAGTGTGTCCCGCCAACTTGCGGGCTTATTAGGATGAAGTGAGGTCATGCAGTAGGAATGCTTTAAAATCTCTGAAATGTTTCAAGTCACCCCTTGCTCCTGTGAGCTGGTGGTACAATTTCATTATTACTAATAAAACCAAACAAAGCTCTCTTAATTTCTTGGGGCCTCCATTACCAATGCATGCAATTTTCAGAGAACTCCATCTGAGTTTGCCTACTGTCTATAAATTCCCCTCTTGTGGGGACCTAGCTGAGAGGGGGTAATGTGTTTGAACTGTAATTGCCTCCAGTCTTCCAGACAGGAGCTACCACATATTATTCTTACAAGTTACCTTAAAGGTATTGTGTCTTCTCTACTAGTCCTGAGGGAAGGACATAGGAAGTGGTGTCTTGTGATTGTGAGGGCCCTGCCCAGCTGCCTCCCTTCTTGGCCTTTGTCTCCAGACACTCCTGGGCCCCAGGAGGTTGAGCCTTGGGGCTGAGCCCAGGGATCCCTGAGGTAGTTGACTGATGGGCCAGGGGTGGACACTAGGACAGGGTTGCCATACTTGCCTGAGCATAAGATTCACCTGGGGCAATTCCTATTCATATGGCTTCCCAGCCACCCCCCATCCCAAAAACACGTAGAGATTTTGAATTTTAGGGAATCTGCACATTCAGTCATTGTACATCTCTGGGGAGCTGCACGAGGAATGGAGAAGGAGCAGAGGGACAAGGCCTAGCTGTGGCTTAGGAGAAGGAAAGCCCAGTGGCCAAGGCCTCCTGGAGCCCTGAAAGGTCACAGAAGGTCACCCACAGCAGGGGTTGTCAAGGAACTCACCCTCTGGGGAGGCCATATTATTATTGTTGTAAAGTCCCTGTTGCCTTTATAACTGCCTCTGTTGCCCTCTTCTGGGCACATTCTTCCTCCCTGCAGTGGTCTAGCCCGTCCTTTTCCTGGGATCAGTCATAGAAGGGAAATTGTGACGTGGTTTCCATGAAATCATGTCTTAAGTCCCTGAGTACGCAGTGAGGGGGACATTGGCTGCCAGATGTTATGCCAGGTCTCAGCGCCACTTCCTATCTAGATTATTGAACAGGAACCTCCTTTTTAATTAAAACCCTCCGATCCATCCTTGTCAGTGTCAGAGGTATTTTTCCAAAATCTCAATCAGATCTCTGCACTTCGTTGCTAAAATTATCTTTCAATGGTTCCTCCCTACCTTTTGGATAAAGCCTAAGCTCCTTGGGGTGGGGCTGACTTTCTGACTTCTTCCTGATTAATGGGAGACTACCTGCCAGCCTCACTTGTGTCACACCTCCCCCCTTCCTCAAAAGGGCAGACTCCCACGCACACCACATTTTTTTTTCCCCCCATGGTTTCCTCTCCCTGGGACCCTGGCTGTCTGATCACTGGCTCCTTCCCATCCTTCAGTATTCAAGTCTGTATCTTCTCCTCTGGGGTGTTGACTCCTGCTCTGATTTTGGTGCCCCAATGGGTGTGCTCCCCACGATTGGAGGGCTTGTCCAACTGGATGGAAATGCCTTATTTATTTGTCTAGTTCTGATGAACTCTCCAGGGATGCCTCACTTTTTTTTTTTTGTATTCCTTGTGCCTGGCAAATTACTTGGCACAGAACTGGTACTCAGCCAATGTTCCTACATGAATCATGTGGTCTATCCTTACTTCCTATGTGACAAGATAGCATATGTGGAAGCACCCTGATACATGATGAGTGCTAGTCTAAACTGCATAGAATTAGGTCCCTGGCCCCCTCCCCCAATGACAAACAGCTTCATCAGGCTCTTTTCAGAGTTGATCTGGGGAGATAAGAATCTCCCTTTCTAGTTATTGCCACAAAAAACAAAAGATGCAGCTAATTGGGTCTGCAAATGAGTGCTCTATAAACCTTTGCAACTCTAACTGTGGTCCACAGACCCACAGCAAGAGCAGTTCCTTGGAGCTTATTTAGAAATGCAAAATCTCAGGGCCTCCCCTGTGGAGCAGTGGTTAAATGCTGGGCTGCGAAGCTGCCCGCAGCCTCTGCAGCGCTGGTTTGATCCCTGACTGCCAGGCGAGGGTCCCACATGGCGTGACAGACCTCTCCTGCTGCGCCCGCTGCTCCCCTCAACAGTGTACTTTGTCACTGTTCTGTTCCCCGCTCTGGCTCTGGTGAATTCTCTCACTCTCCTGTGACTGTACCCAGTGCTTGTATAAATAAATAACTAAATCTTTAAAAAAAAAAAAAAGAAATGCAAACTCTCAGCCCCACCTCCACTGAATCACAATTTGCACATTAAGAGAATTCTCAGAGCTTCACATAAACACAACCCAAGTGCCCCAATGAATAAAGATGTGGTATATGCACAATGGAATACCACTCAGTTATAGAAAAAGATAAACTCTTTCCATTTGTAATAAATGGATGGAACTGGAGGGGATTATGCTCAATGAGATAAGTCGGAAGGAGAAAGACAAATATTAGATGATTTCACTCATATGAGGAACATAAAGAAATAAAACAAAAGACAGAAAAAACTAAACTAAAACAAACTCTAGAAATCAGGATTATCAGAAGCGGAGGGTGGGCACTGAGGACCCAGTGTACCAGGAGGAGGATTATGGGTGCTAGAGTAGGAGGAAGGTATCATAACATACATGTGAAGAGGTGTGAGCCCATAAACCATAAACCTTAAATCATATAGAATGTTGTAAACAGACATTACCTCAATAATAAAATAATATAATTGAAAACATTTTGAGGGAACTGCTCTACACCAATGCTGTCATGGGGGCCTTACTGTAGCGCTTTGGTTGCCAGGAACAGACAAATTTAGTATAGCCAGGTCAGGAAAGGAGATTTGTTGTATGAGGACTTATAGACCAAAAGAGCCCTCCAGGTGCTCATGGGAATCTGAGAGCAGGAACTGTGGCACACTCAGGCTGCTGGGGACCTGGGAGTCAAGAATTCTCTTCCGTATGGCTTTGGACTATATGCATGTGGCCACCTTGGCTACCCAGCTGATCTCTGGTTTGGGGGACACTTTCATTTCAATTTTTACCACCTACTAGCAACTTCCCACTGTGTTTTATTTCACATTTCACCAGGAAGGAATCTGGATGGTCAACCTGGCACCCTATATCCACGCACCTGTGTCTAGGGTCACATGTACAAAACAAGGCCACTTGAGTGCTGGATTTGTGGGCATGGCATTTCACTTACATATGTTTTGGGCATATATTATGAAGCAATCCTGGTCATGCAGTCATTTTCCAGACACATAATTCTATACAAAGAATTATTGTTTCAATCTGAGTTCCCCACCCCAATCTGTGACTGACTCTGAAGACACTGACAGGGCTCCTGGGCAGGAATTCTGGCTGGACCTTGAGTAGACTCCAGGATCCTCAGTGGTGGGCTGCCTCAGCCCAACACATGTGTCATTTCTACCTTTTTATCAATAGCATCAGTCTTGAACTGGGTGGGGTCGTATTCCATTTCTTCCTTTTGGAGTGACTCTTGCCCAAAATATTGAGCATCCTTGTCTCCTAAGGGCCATCATTTGGTCCCTGTCTCCCTTCCCTCCTAGAGTATTTCCTCTCTGCCAGGAGACTGAGACTTGTGTGGGCCTGGTTTCCCTTCCCTGCCTAGCCTTGTCCCTTTTCCTTCATGCTGTATCTGCATTCCCTCCCTCCATCTCTCCCCCACCTCATACAGTTACTCCTCATTGTAGTATCCGCTTTCTCTTCCCAGGTGTGGCATGTTAGAATTGGCTTCACCCTAAAAGCCCATTTAATCCACCTTCTTGAAGTCAAATCACATTTCTCCAGATGAACACATTTTTTCCCCCACAGCATAGCCTTGTGGGAAGGGCTCATGTTGCAGAGTCAGACAGACTTGGTCACATCCCAGCTGTTCCCCTTAATATGAGGGCTCAGATCTATGGCTTCACTTTCTGAACCTCAGCAAGTCGGCCTAATGATACCTAGCTGTGGGGTGGCTGTGAGAATTAATACATTTTTGTGTATTCATTTATGTTTATGTCCAACTTCTAATGCAGAGCTCACTATACAGTAGACTCTCAGTAAATCACAACATTTGGTTTATTTTAATAGAAAATGGGGAATTTCTTTCCCTGGATCTTGGAGGATCCAAATTTCGAGTCTTGAAGGTAAAAGTCTCTGAAGAGGGGAAACCAAATGTCCAGATGGAGAGTCAGTTCTACCCGACACCCACTGAAATTATCCGAGGGAATGGCTTGGAGGTACCTGGGCAGGGGCCTGTGTGGGTTGGGGGAGGCGTTGGCATCACGCTTGAGTGACCGTGCCTTAGCCCAATGTCCTGTGCTTGCTTTTTTCCTGCAGCTGTTTGACTACGTGGCTGACTGTCTGGCAGATTTCATGAAGAACAAAGGGTTAGAAAATAAGAAGCTGCCCCTTGGCCTAACTTTTTCTTTTCCTTGCAGACAGACTAAGTTGGAAGAGGTAAGGTCAGTGTCGGGGAGGGGAGAAGCAGTGCAGGATTTGGGGCTTGGGGCTGGAGAAAGTGGGCATGTGTAGGAGTCAGACTGGGCACAGGAGGGAATCAGTAGGAGTTTTCTTGCTTGTTTTTGTCTTTTTCTTTTTTTTTTAAACAATGAGGTGGAAATATGAGACAGAAAACTTGTTAATGCAACTGCCTCATTTTACATTAATATGGGCATGGCAAAGGGAAACAGAATGGCTTTTACCTTCAGCTCAGTGTCTCCAGGGAACTCCAGGAGAGCTTGTTAGCTGTACTTTTCTGGACCCCACCTGGAGTTTCTTCATCAGTAGGGCCCTAGATTTGCATTTCTAACAGGTTGCCAGGTAATGCTGCTGCTGGTCTTGTAACCACTGACTAGCAGGTAGAATAAGGGTGGGAAGACTCAGGAATCTCATCTACTAAATTACAGTGAGGCCTTAGGAGGAGGGTTGAGGTGTGATCATTGGAATGACAGTGTTGTTGAGCAGACATAGCACCCAGGACTCACAGTCTCAGCTGTGTCACTGGCCAGCTGAGGGTCAGTCAATGCATCTTTGTGTGCTTCAGTTTTTCCATTTGTAAACTGGGAGAAGTCAAACCCAATCTCTGGTGAATCTTTGAAAATAAATAAGTTGCCACATAAGAGGACAATGAGATTTCTGGAGTCAGGGGATTATGATCAAGAGTTAATATAAAGGAAGGAAGGGAAAAAAGCCTTTCTCATTAAAGTCTAATTGAATTACTCGTATTTTATAAAATTTCCTTCCAAGTAGCCTTTCAATGAAGTCTAAAGTTAAGCCACAAGAAAATGCCTTAGAAATCATCTCTGAGTGTGGATTTGTACAGCATAGCTATTTATCCGTGGTTCTGCTATAGATATAGACTTTGTGACACTAAGACAAGAATGGGTCTAATCAGTCATGTAAGCGCAGAAGAAGGTGGGAAGAAGAGCCTTCATGAAGAGTAAATGTGGCTCGGGGATTTCTTTGTAAAATTAAAAATGATTGACGAAGCTATGACATGGGGATAAAAGCAGGAAGTCACTTTGTTGTATTTAAATGAGGGAACAGAAAAGTTTTAGCTAAAGAGAAATTTCTTTGTGTCTGTGTGTATTTCGACAATAAAGTGGTAATATTTCAAAACAGGAAAAAAAAGAGAGAAAAGAGGTTAGGATTTGAAAGTTTTAAAGAATAAAATAGAAATCATTTTAACTTCAATCTTCACAGATACCCAAACTAGAATTGTTGGGTTTCCCTTCTAGTCATATCTATATTGAAGATTGATGTTAAGCTATATATGTGCAGTTTTAAAAAATAGTTTTATATATTGATATGTTTTTAGTTAGCATTATATAAAGACCCTTTCCCCGACAGACCTCATGTACCGTTTTTAGGAGTGGGTTATCACCCTGCAATCTCTCAATCAGGTGAAGCAGGGATGTAACCATAGCCAGTGAAGGTCGAAGTTACAGGGATATGCCACTAGGTGGCAGTGTGGTCCAGGGGGAGAACCAGGTGGCCTGTGGGGAGTCCGAGGTCAGCCATCTCGTGGGGCAATCTTCTCACAGTGACACCATGGGAATTTCCTTCCTTTTAAAATCTGTATCTTTTTCTGTGAACTGAAGGGTTTTGGGAGGTGTGGCCAGGGAATTCGTGCATTTGGGTTCAAATGATCTTGGCTGTGTGGCCTTGGCAAGTCTTTCAACCTCCCAGTTCTCTTCCACTCCAGAAAATTCTGATTGCTTGTTACTTCAGACATGGAATTATTGGGAAATACTATTTTAAAATAAATAATTGATAATTTAAGTCGAAAACCACTTTTTTTAAAGTTGAAATTAAATTCCTGGGGGTGTCCTACAAGGTAACAGCATGTTAGTTCTGTTTTATGGACAAACTGTATTCTGCACACATAACTTGTATCTACTTCATGCCTTTATTCTCATCAAGGCAATCCTGTAACAAAGACAGCGGAGTGATATC
Source organism: Talpa europaea (assembly GCF_964194135.1). Taxonomy (NCBI): domain Eukaryota; kingdom Metazoa; phylum Chordata; class Mammalia; order Eulipotyphla; family Talpidae; genus Talpa; species Talpa europaea. Next base: position 44,745,914 of record NC_140077.1, on the reverse strand, counting down.
TCCATTTAACAGATGAATGAGGTGAGGCTGAAATGAGAGGTTAGATGATTTGTCCAACATCTTGTGAATCCAAGTGTTCTAACTCTTTAGCAATTAGTTTTTCTGCTTTAAACTGCTCAGATGAGAATAGTAAAGATGTTCACATGATTAGAAATGGCCTCTGAAGAAATATCGAAAAGACTGGAGTGATTCTGCTTAGAAAAGAGAAGGCCAATAGCAATACGTTCTAAGCATGCCATTTCTGCAGCTCATTCTCAGTGCTGAGTGTCTTCTTCATTTGACTGGATCTGAACTTTCCCCCCAGGGTGTCCTGCTTTCCTGGACGAAGAAGTTTAAGGCTCGGGGCGTTCAGGACACAGATGTAGTGAGTCATCTGCAAAAAGCCATGAAAAAACACAAGGTGAGGAATTCTCATGGGGGCTCACCTAGTCCCAACCCTTCCCTCTTGTGTGTGGACTGTCTTTTCCTGTATGTGTGTTGGAAGGAGAATCAGAAGGAGTTGACTTGAGGGAAGGTCTCGCTATAGTCCTGATGTGGCCAATTTAGATAGACCAACAGGAGAGGCGTGGTATGGGGCTCTCCACACACTGTTGAAAGGTGGCCCTGGGATCTTCCCCAATTGACTCAAGGGGTCATGGTTAGATCTCATGCTGTGTGTTCGACTGCCACCCCCACTTTTCCTCCCTGAAGCTTAAAAGATTTCTTTCTTTCCATTCAGGTTCTCAATTTCACTCTCCATTTTCTATTCATTGAATATCTCTTTGTTGAATAAATTATATAACAATCTAAATAACTGCAAAAATAAGACATGCTACTTGCTGAGTTGAAAAGTACACAAATAAATCCAAATTACTTGTTACCCTGATAGCAAGAGGAATATTTTGATATATATTCTCCCAGTATCTTTTCTCATTTAAATTGTGACAGTATTTTGAATGTGGCCTATGTTTTTCTCTTATTGTTTCACTTACTTTAAAGTGCTCCCCAGGGGCCTTCCTGGTGGTACAAGGGATTAAGATGCAGCACTATGAAGATATCCACAGCCTCTGCAGCATGAGTTCGATCCCTGGCCAGGGAGCTAACCCACATGGCGCAGCAGACCTCTCCTGTCTCACCTGCTGCTCCTTTCAGCAGTGTATTTCAGTATATCCACCTGTTCTGCTCCCCACTCAGTCTCTGCTGAATCCTCTCACCCCCTGCATCTCTGGCCTGCACCCCAGCTCTTGTATGCATAAATAAATAAATCTTAAAAAAAAATAAAGTACTCCCAAACCTTAAGAAATCATGGTACAATAACTTAAGTCAACTTGACAGCATGGGAAACCCTTCCTGCTGCCCATGGAGAGGATTTGGCTGAGGTGGTGAAGATGTCCTAATCGACAAGGAATTTGGTGTTTTCTCCTGGAAATGTTATTGCTGCAGAATAAATATGCTTTCCTCAGACAAGAGCTGTAGTCCTGGTGGTCTGCTCTTCATATTTCTATTGCACAGAGGCCTTCACCTGTAAAGCAGGCACATGTACTTCTCTCTTCACTTCCTGACTGCTTTTTGTCTCCCCCAGAGCTCAGAACCTCAACAAAATTCTTTTTTCTTCTAGGCAGACCTAGCAGGCAGGATAGAATGATTGTCTCAACTGGTCACCTTCATTGCATTTGTATCTACTTGTGGGGAAAGGTAAAAGGATAATTCCTCCTTCCCACCCACTCACCCTCTGGGACTTGTATTCCAGCAAGACATAGATGTGGACATCCTGGCCTTGGTCAATGACACTGTGGGGACCATGATGACATGCGCCTATGACGATCCCTACTGTGAAGTTGGTGTCATCATTGGTAACTCATCTGACTTATTTTTTGGGGATGGGGATATGGCAAGTTGGGGCTTCTTTTCAGCAAATTCTGAGTAAATTCTGTTGATGGATATTGGCTTTTCCATTTAGGAGAAGCCACATAGGGAGGTAGAAAAATAACACAGGTATCCATGTATTCAACAAATATTTACTGAGTGCTTATTGTGTGCCAGGCCCACCATCCTATTAGACCCCAAACAGATTTTGCCTGTGTATGGGCCATTCTCCAGTACTCCAGGGTCTGAGGCATTTCCTTGGAGTGATTTTGTATTTGAATAGTGGAATACTGCTTTACGTTGTGATAGCTAATCACATAGGATGTAGCTTATGCTAGGAATCATTTGTGGCTGGCCATGAATAAAGGCTATTTTTAGTATTAAATAAAGAGAAATATAAGTAGCTTAATGAAAGGATTTTAAGAATGACTAATGGGTTAGTTAATTTATATATTATATATTCATATAATTACTAATTTATATATAACACATAAAATATATGTCATATAATTTTAAATATATATAATATATGAATATAAATTTATAGAATTTATGAATATAATTATATATAAAAATATAAATATGATTTATATATATACACATATATACATTTACAAGATGAGGCTAACTCATCCTCCTCTTTGTAAATGTGCTTTGTCAACTTTCATACATATTCATCAGGAACTTCATCACAATTGACTCCATTCAGAAAGCAAACCATTAACACCCTGGGAAGTGTAGATTTGACATGTCAGCCTTATTCCTTACTAACTCCCAGGCTTGCCAGAGCTGTTTTCTTCAATGAGAACTAGCCTCGGGAGTGGATCAAAAGCACTTTGTGGTACATTCAGAGGACTCTCAGGCAGCTAAGAGTTCCCTGACTTTGCCCAGCTGGAGCCTCTGTCTTTGCATATTCTCTCTGATCCCTCATTCAGGCACTGGCACCAACGCTTGTTACATGGAAGATATGAGCAACATCGACCTGGTGGAAGGTGACGAGGGGAGAATGTGCATCAACACTGAGTGGGGGGCCTTTGGGGACGATGGGGCCCTGGAAGACATCCGCACTGAGTTTGACCGGGAGATCGATCTTGGCTCTCTCAACCCTGGGAAGCAACTGTGAGTCCTCTTGAGCTGTAATTGGGCATCAACATCAGAAAGTACCCAATCACTCAGGTACACTTTATACCTGGGAGGCCTTTTAGTTGTGACTAGTTATCTACCATCTGAAGTTTATGAGGCAAGGTGTGCATTTTCAGTTTCACTGGATGATGAGGAAAGTGAAGCCAAGGAAATTGAGTTATTTTCCCTAGGCCATCATCCTAATTCTTATCAACACTTCTGGAGCACATCTGTGCAGGGGCAGAGTTTGAGAAGATTGACACCAATTTTAAAAGAACTTCTACTCTGGGTACAATGTATCACACAGCATCACTTGCTACCGAGCAATCTTGCTTGAAAGGAAGAGTCAACCCATGCAGCAAACTTCATTGTCTAAAGGAACCACCACAGCCACCCCAGCGGCCTTCAGCAGCTGCTGCCCAGTCAGTCAGCAGCCATTGACATGGAGGCAAGACCCTCCACCAAAATGATTAGTAGATGAAGGTTAGCATTCTTTTTAGCAAGAAAGTATTTTTTAATTAAAGCATGTATGTTTATTTTTAAGGCAAAATGCTATTGTATACTTAATAGATGGCAATAGTATAGCCATAACTTTTAAATGGCAACTAAAAAATTCATGTGATTCACTTTATTGCATTATTAGCTTTATTGTGGTGATCTGGAAACCACTTACAATATTTCCAAGGTGTGTCTGTGTACACTTGCATTTACAACATACATACACGGGGGCCTCCCTGGTGGTGCAAGGGGTTAAGCACAGCACTGTGCAGCTACCCCTAGCCTCTGCAGCATAAGTTCAATCCCCAGCCAGCCAGGGAGCTACCCACATGGTGCAGCAGACCTCTCCTATCTCATCCGCTTCTCTCAGCAGTGCATTTCAATCAATCTGCCAGTTCTGTTCCCCACTCTGTCTCTGGTGAGTCCTTTCACACCCCGCACCTCTGGCCTGAACCCCATTTCCTGTATGCATAAATAAATAAATCTTAAAAAAAAACCACATACACATAAAATACACATATGTATATATAAAGTTTTTTTTTTCTGCACCATTCGAGACTGTTACAAACAGAATATTTCTTTACTCATAAATACTTCAGAATATATTATCTGAAAACAAATACATTTTCTTATATAACTACAGCATAATTATCAAAATTAGGAAATTAACAATCAGTTCTAATATCTAATTTACAGAGCTTATTCAAAATTCACCAGCTGTGCCACGAATGTCCTTCATAAAAGAAAAAAACAAATGTCCCGATCTAGGCTTCAATCCAAGATCATACATTGCGTTTTGCTGTCTTTTAGCCTTCTTTAATATGGAACTTGAATACTTAGTATACCTGTTTTTCATGACCTTGCAGCATAGAGGCCAAATATCTTACAGAATGTCCCTCAATAGGGATTCATCTGATGTTTTCTAATGAGTAGAGGCAGATAATGCATTTTTCCAGGGCATCATGTCAGAGGCACATGATGTTTGTTCCATTACTGGTGATACCAACTTGAATCACTCGGTTAAGGGAATATCCCGGTGTCTCCACATAATGTTTTTATCATCCCTATAATGAATAAATATATGGTGAAAAGATACTTTAAGACTATGTAAATATCCTACTTCTCATTCAATGTTCACTCCAGTTTTAGCATCTATTGGTGAATTTCTAAATCCCTTATTCCTTCTATGCATATTACTTGTTATTCTACTGTAAGGAAGCACTTTCTTTTTTTAAAATATTTTTTAAAATTGAGGTAATGTTGGTTTTCATTATCATTTATAATTTGGGAATAGAGGATATCCACCTTCATGTGTTGTTATTATAGTTCCTCCTCCACCAAAGCACCCATAGTCCACCACCGTATTTCGTTTGCTGCCTTCCCACTTTGTTCTTGCCCCTCCCCTTCTTCTCTGGATTCCTCAGGTCTACAATAAGCTTTCAAGGGTTAGTTTTCAAGTTAGGTTTTATCTGGCCGGTTGTTTGTTTTCTCTATGTTCCACTTATAAGTGACCCCACCCAGTATTTGTCTTTCTCCTTCTGACTTATCCTGCTTAGCATAATCCCTCTAGCTCCATCCATGTTGCTGCAAAGTAGTACTCCATTGTGTGTAAATAACACATCTTTTTGAGCCACTTCTCCATTTTGGGCATTTTTTTAGATTTTTTTCCATATCTTAGCTATTGTAAATAGTGCTGCTATGAACTTGGGTGTGAGGTTTCCCTTTGAATTAGTGTTTTTTTGTGTTCTTTGGGATACCCCCATAGTGTCTTCCAAAGGTACTGAACTGGTCTGCGTTCCACCAACAATGTATTGGGTTATTTTTTTCTCCATATCCTCACTGGCCATTGTTGTTTCTGGTCTTTTTGATGTAGGTTATTCTTATAGAAGTGATGTGGTATCTTGTGGTTTTGATTTGCATTTCCCTAATGATAAGTGAGGAGGAACAGTTTTTCATGTGCGTCTTGGCCATCTGTATTTCTTCTTTGGAGAAGTGCTCTTCTGCCCACTTTTTGATTGGGTTGTTTGTTTTTTTGTTGAGTTGTATGAATTCTTTGTAGATCTTTGATATCAGCCCCTTGTTGAATGTATGATATGCACATTTTTCTCCCACCCAGTAGAGCACCTCTGGAAGAGCTTTTTATATCCTCCATTTATCTGTTTATATTATTATAGACTCATGGATTATTTTTTATTTAATGAGTTATTATTTCTTCCTATCATTATTTATTTTAGCACTCACACTTTTTCAGATTTGACCATTGGAATCCTCTTCAAGCTGTCCCTCTCTAAAATACTTCCTATTTTCTGGCATTGTAAGATGCTACAGGTTCATTATACACTTCCAGACACAGCCCTGGAAACAACCATTTGTCCAGAAAGCTCTGGTGAACAAAGATTTTACATCCATCCAAATACTAGCACTGCATACCCAGAAAGTAAAGCTCTGCTCTGGTTATACCTGCTCTTTTGAGTAGTAGTTATGGGTCAAGGAAGTGATACCCATTTTTTGGACTTTATTATTTTCACTCTCTCTGTTTCACTAGAAATAAATCCCATTTCTCCAAAAGTCGAGCTGGACTTTTTAAAATTATTGGTATTCTGTTTCTATAATGTTCTAAGACTTTTAATAATAAAATAGATAAAGCTGATTATGAAATAGGTTGTTCTTGATTTTGTGTCATATTGTATTTGGAGAATAAAAATTATATTTAATATTTTACCTGGGAAACAATTAGTAATTGCCTGTTGTTTGCAGACTCAAAGTTAAGGTCAGGTAACCTTGTGCAATATTCCATTTATATCATTGTAGAAACTTGCTGGGACCATCCAAGCCCATCTCATAAACAAAGTATTTTTCTCTTTTGAAGTATGATGTAGGAGTTGAAACCATCAGAGTCTGAAATTTGGATTTGTCATGCCATGGTTAGGTGATCTTGAGACTGTATCTGATGTCTCTGAAGTTGAAGTTCCTTATGCCCAAGATGAGAATGGCAGGAGAGATTCGAGATAAAGCTCCTTGGAATCAAGTTCTTTGTGAGCAGGAAGGAATCTTAAATCTCCTTTGTTTAACCCTCTCCTTTGATCATGTTGTTAGTGCTGTGCAGAGAGGATGGGGGGCTGCCAAAGGCACACCATGCTGTGACAGTACTGAGGCCTCCTGACCTGTGAAACACCTTCCACTGCCCATGGGCTTTGGGAAAGCATGCTGCATAATCAAAGGCATTGCTTCTAATCATCTGTTCACCAAATTGTAGGTTTGAGAAGATGATCAGCGGCCTATACATGGGTGAACTCGTCAGGCTCATCTTGCTGAAAATGGCCAAGACTGGCCTCCTGTTTGGTGGCAAGATATCCCCCGCTCTCCACACCAAGGGCAAGATTGAAACGCAACATGTAGCTGCTATGGAGAAGTAAGCTGTTGCCTCGACTCTGCAGAGGGTGTGGGTGGGTGGTCATGGCAAGGTATGCTCGTGGTAGTGAAATAGCAGATAGGACCAGTTCTTCCATCTTTGCCATGACAATTTCAGACCTGGACATGGCTGCAGGTGGGTTAGCCATGTCTGCTTTGACTCAGACGTGGTGTTCTTATTGTTTTTATCAGCCAGGGTTGCTGCTATCAAAGACACATCACCTCCTCATACTTTGCTGCATTCTTATTCCCTGTCACTTTTCAGGGTGACAGACTCTTTTGAGAATCATTTTCAAGTTATTCTGGACCCTTTACCCCCAAAATGCATGTTTTCACACCATTTGGCTTACTGTACCAGAGCATCCTTGGACCTATTAAGGCAGTGCCTGGACTCCAAGTTAAGATGTCCTGTAAGAGCTTTCTCTCTCTGGTGCTGTTGGGACTGTCTTTAACTTTGATGATTTAAGGCCACTCAGACAGGTCCCTGCAATGGGGAGCTGGGAGATAAAGGGAGCTGGCCCCAGTCAAATCAGGGTCATGCGTCTAAGGCTTATAAATCCTGGCATTGCCCTGAGCTTCATAATCAGTTTAGATTCTGAGCTCAGCAGACTGACTTCTGCCTCTGAGAATCTGTGTTTGTGTGGCACCTGCAGTAACTGAATCTCTGTGAAAGGTAATATGGGACAGGCTACGTTGATCATCTAACTGCCAGAGTTCAAATGCTTACCCTCGCTTTTACTAGTTGTGTGACTGTGGACAAGTTACTCACCTTCTCTGTGCCTCATGTCTCTCTTCTGTATAATAGAGATGGTGCTCTGTACAGCACTGTTGGAAGAATTGAGTTAATACATGTCAAATTCTTAGTCAAGCTCCTGGCACATAGTGAGTGCTGAATAAATGGTGATTGCTATAAACATTGCTAACATTGTTATTATATTTTGCTATGTGCCAGCCTATTCATTTTCACAACCTTGAGAGTAAGGAAAGTTGGTTCTCCATGGGAGAATACCAAATACCACTTCTCCAAAGTGGTATTCCATGGGATGGAGAAGTGTGGTCATCTCATTTCTGTCTCATGGTCAGGTATAAAGAAGGCCTTGCCAATACAAAAGAAATCCTGATTGATCTGGGCCTGGAACCTTCTGAGGATGATTGCATTGCGGTCCAGCATGTCTGCACCATCGTTTCCTTCCGCTCGGCCAATCTCTGTGCAGCAGCTCTGGCAGCCATCCTGACACGCCTCCGGGAGAACAAGAAGCTAGTTCGGCTCCGGACCACTGTGGGCGTGGATGGCACAGTCTATAAGATACACCCTCAGTGAGTGCTTGCAGCTGACCCATGCTCCCCACAAACTAGTGTCCCCTGGGACAGAGTTCCAAGGTTGTTTCTGGAGTATGTTACTTCTCTGAGCTGCTGGAACCAACCATCTCCTATTGGTTTTGAGATTATAGGGAAAGGGTAAATTCAGAGCTAGCTAGGTTGCTGTTGAGGCTCATTCTTAAAGAAATATTCTGCTGAAGTCTATTTCCTGACTTAGAAAGTCGTTCTCTAGATATCTATGCATCTATTTATCCATTATTATTGAATACTTACTACATGATAAGATTGGTAAGTAAGATACAACTAGTGATAAACGGGGAAAATAGGGATGGCAGAGGTTGCCAAGTTCACATGAAGGATCCTGTTAGAAAACATGAGAATGAGAATTTCCGAGAAGGAGGAAAAGCAAAAGCCCTTCTGGCTAACAGAGTTGGTATTGGAAGTCAGTGGGTACACCCTAGAAAGAACTGTGGGAAGGAAACCCTCCCCTTCTGGATAAAGATGATGTTTAGTCAAAACATTATTTGTGGACATGCCCTACTGGTTGAAGTATAGGTGATATAATAGCTACTTCTTTGAGACTCCTGAGTGGCCCCTACAACTGCCCCAGCTGCCCAAGTCCCTCCTGCAAGCCACTCCTCTCCCCTCCACCCATATCTAGTACCTGAAGCTCCTAAAGACCTCCCTTTCATAACAATGCGTGTTTGTTCCCATTTTGGGGCCTGGGCTTTTGTGACCGTTACATTTTTTGGCATCACCCCTCTTTCAGATACCCAAAACGCCTGCATAAGGTGGTGAGGAGACTGGTCCCGAACTGCGACGTCCGCTTCCTCCTATCAGAGAGTGGCAGCACCAAGGGGGCCGCCATGGTGACAGCGGTGGCCTGTCGCCTGCAGGCCCAGCGGAAACAGATTGACAAGGTGCTGGCTTTGTTCCAGCTGACCCGTGAGCAACTGGTGGGAGTGCGGGACAAGATGCGGGCTGAGCTTGAGTATGGACTGAAGAAGGAAACCCACCCACTGGCCACAGTCAAGATGTTGCCCACCTTTGTCTATGGAGTGCCGGATGGCACCGGTAGGTCTGTCACAGCTCCCTTTCCTGAAGGCCACTAGAGCTCCCATCTAAACTCCTTAAGTCCAGGTGTTTTGGTTTCAGAACTTCATTCATGTCTGTGATGGCGGGATGGGGAGTTGGTAGGACAGTGCTATGAAATTTTTTGCCTTGGTTGATCCAAGGCATTTGCCGTGAAAGTACCTAAGTTAGGCTTCATGTCTGTACCTAATTAGCAGAGAACACAGAGCTCACCTCATGCTGCTGGCAAAACAGAAAACCCAGATACTATCCTAAGGAGCTTCCATCTGGACTCTTGGAGTAGTCTGACTTGAAGGGCAGCAGGAATCTGCCCTTTCTTTTCTAAAACTCTTCTCTTCTGGCTCTTTACTGCCTACCTCTCCCCTCTCATTTTTTTAGAGACTTTTTTAAAGACTTATTTATTTATTTATTTATTTATTTATTTATTTATTTATTTATTTATACAAGCACTGGGTACATACAGTCAGAAGTGCGGGAGGGTGAGAGAATTCACCAGAGCCAGAGCGGGGAGCAGAGCAGGCAGAAGGACCGAAGTACACTGCTGAGGGGAGCAGCGGGCGGCAGGAGAGGTCTGCGCGCCATGTGGGACCCTCCTCTGGTGCCCGGGGAGCAGCCGGGGATTGAACCGGCACTGCAGAGGCTGCGGGCAGCTTCACAACCCAGCGCTCAACAGCTGCGCCACCGGGGAGGCCCTCTCATTGCTTTCTACCCCTGACCTTTCCAATCCTCGATCCTTCTGTGCTCAGCTGAGAGGAACCCATAAACAGTATAGTGAGTTCTTTAGACAAGTTAGTTCACTTCTTTGAACCTTGTGAGCCTTACCCAGAAATAATGACCTTTGTGAAATGTTTTACATCTTGTAATTTGCTTTTAAACCTTTAATTTCATTTCATCCTCACAACCACTTTGTATGTTACATAAATGATTTCCATTTTATGGATGCCACAAATGAGACTCAGAGAGATTAGATGACACACACAAGGTAACACAGCTGTACTTTGGATCTCTTAACCATAGAAACAATATCCTTTGAATCTGCATGGGAAAAAACTGAGCATAGTAAAGACACTGTTCACTTATACATTCTTTCACTCTCTTGTGCTTCTGCCTTCGTAATACAGCTTGGAGGAAAACATAGTGGAGCACATGGCCTCTTGGACAGGCAGACAATAAACAATCAGACATTTGTAGGTAGCTACGTAATGGCAGGTGCTATGAAGAAAAACAGAATATGATGAAGGTAGGAGAGCTAGCTGGAGTAATATCTTTGGCAAATTCAAACAAGAGCAAAATGAGCTGTATGGCTTGAACAGAATGAGTGAGTCAGAGGGCAAAGGGAAAAATTACAATGAACAAACAAGGATGTTCTGTGACATTGGCAAAGTGAGAGATATTGCACTGGGGTGGCCCTGGATGGCATTGGGGGTTGTACTTACTACATTTTCTTACCAGTCAGGTAAAGTATGGGAATCCAGAAAAGGGGAAAGCGGGGACAGAAAGAATCATCCCATGTTCATGACAGTTTCTGTAAGTCATATAAAGAATGGACATACCCTCCAAAGTTTGTTGTAGTCAGGGTAGCAAGGCCTGGATTCACCCTCAGAGGTTCTGTGCATACAAGTTCCACCTATGGCCTTCACCAGATACCCCATATCTAGGCAGAGACAGTTGAGGCTCCCTTGAATGCCATCAGTCAATGGAATTAGAGCCAGAAGAGCCATCATGGCCAGCCTCTTTATAGGGTGTATCATAATGCTCAAGATAAAAAGTCATTCTCAGAAGTGCCAGGGTCCTTGACTCCAGTTAAGGGGTCTCTGTCTGGTGCCTTATTGTTGGTAGTTCAGGTGGTGCTACTGCCATGTCCCTTTGGCTCTGAGTCCCAGGAGGCAGGGTGTGGGTCTGCTCTGTTTCAGCATCTCCTCTTCCTCTCAAAGCCTCCAGGCAGTGCTGCTCTCTATATATTGGTTGAGTGTAGCCCCCACTTTCTCCACCACAGAAAATGGAAAGTTCCTTGCCCTGGACCTGGGGGGAACTAACTTCCGGGTCCTCTTGGTGAAAATCAGAAGCGGACGGAGGTCAGTGCGAATGTACAACAAGATCTTCGCCATCCCCCTAGAGATCATGCAGGGCACCGGCGAGGAGGTAAATGCTAGGCTGGGTTTTCTGATGGCCAGCCCCCCACCCCATATCACTGCAAGCTGGGCCTGACTGCTACCCTTTCCTGCAGCTATTTGACCACATTGTGCAGTGCATTGCTGACTTTCTGGACTACATGGGCCTCAAGGGAGCACAGCTGCCTTTGGGCTTCACATTCTCATTCCCCTGCAGACAGACGAGCATTGACAAGGTAAGGCACCCAGCCAGGCTCACCATTAGGCTGGCAGGCTTTCCTTTTCCACCAGAAAATCTCAAGGTACCTGTGAGTCACTGCTCATTGACTTATTTTCTTGGGTTCAGGGCAGTTGGAACTACTTACTTAATTTACGTATTATATTCCATTTTCATTATTATTTTTTTGATTGAAGTTCACAAAAGAATTTAGGGTAGTATGCAATAAAGGAACACTTGCATAAGAGTACTTTAAAAGAGAGATCAAAGCACATTACAGAGAGAGAGACAGTGGTTACAAGCAATACTTTGGCAGAAATATTATCTGTCCTTTCGCACAGTCAGTGTAAACAAGGACACACAAGAAGTGGCAGGGTTTTTATTGTCTGATAAATGAAAGCTTACCAGTGCAGCAGAAGAAATGTATTTCTTTTTTTAAGGATTTATTTATTTATACAAGGACTGGGGTACAGGCCAGATGCATGGGAGGGTGAGAGGATTCACCAAAGACAGAGTGGGGAACAGAACAGGCAGACTGAGGAAACACACTGCTGAGGGGAGCAGTGGATGAGACAGGAGAGGTCCACTGAGCCATGTGGGATTCTCCCCGGCCAGTCAGGATTGAACCCACGCTGCAGAGGCTGTGGACAGCTTCACGGTACAGCGCTCAACCACCTGCGCCACAAGAGAGGCCCTATTTCTTTCTTGATATTAGACTCTCAGGAGGAATTTATCATATGAACACTAATTGAGTTGAAACTGAGGAACATGAAGGATAAAATTTTAATAAATTATTCATAATGATGCAGAAACTTACATCACAAGGTCTTTCTTAGAATTCTTAGATAAAAGCACCATTCAGCACCTCATGGAGAGCAGAACTCTTTTTCTCTGATAGACTCACATCAACCAGCCGCCCAGGATTGGCATTAACACAGAGCACCACTCATGAGTGACAGGGAGGGCTCTGCTCAGCACAGCAGCTAACCAGAAAACTCATGACAGCAAGAATAGCACCCAGTCACACACAGTAAGAATTTATTTATTTAAAAATATATGTAAATGTAAACAGAAAAGGTCTATAAGGATTGTTCCTCAGATTGGAAGGATAGGGAGTTAAATGGCACTTTATTGTTATCAGTAACGCTTTAATAAAAAAAAAATGTGATACATTCCTGTGTTACTGTTGCCATTAAAATTAGTGCACAAGGAAGGGAAGCTACATGCAGCTGTCTATGGTACTGAATGATCTATGGCTACCAGGACACAGCAGCTCCACTTGAGCCAGGCCATGGGCTACTCTCCATCCAGGACACATAACTTCTCTCCAGTAGTTATAAAGACACAGTTAAGGTGGGGGGGAGGTGTTTGGAGACCATTGGACAGCTGAGAAAAAAGACACCAATGGCTGGGGAGGAAAAAAGAGACCTTTAAAGCATATTATCATGTACTTGCAACTAATAACAGAGATTTTTCAATTGGGAGATCTCTCTCATGTTTTCCATATACCCACCAGGAAAGGATCAAGAAAACCCAGCTTCCAAGGGATGTGGAGAAAAGGAGGGAGACAAGGACTGTAGGCCTTCAGGGGAGGTGGCCATCCAGCCTCATGCTTGAAGGCAATGTCATCAGAGTTGCTGGCAGCCTCTCTGATTCCAGGTGCCTGACCTAGATGCCTTTCCTCTGCCTGCACTCACCCCATCCCCAGTACTAGGTTGCAGAGCCAGGCTAGACTCATTCCTGCCTCTGGCTAATATTGCTAATATTGTAACGGTGCCTACCTTTTAAAAATTAAAATTTTCTCCCCAATATTATAAAAATTTTACATGCTAATTTTAAGAAAACTAGAAAATACAAAGACACAACAAGGAGAGAACAAAAGGCAGCCACATTCTTTTACCCAGAAAGAATCACTCTAAGCCTTTATCCCCTTGTATATACATTGTTCCAAGCTTTTTTTCCAGATGTTGGGGGTGGGGGGAGAGAGACAGAGACAGAGATGGAGAGAGGAGTTTCCCTTTTTAAAAAATGAAAGGAAAATTCATCATCTGTATTTGTTTAATGTGTGCTCAATTAATAGTGTATGGCGACTATCTTTCTCTAACATTCAGTGTTCTCTTACGGCAGTGATTTTTTTATGACTAGATTTACATTTCCTGTATTAATGCACAAGGTGATAGATGCTTATGGTTGCATTGAAGGCATGCCTCTGTGTTTTTACTATGGAACAATGCTTTGATGTATATCTTATATCTTTATCTTTAAGCACATCTTAATCTGTCTTGGCTAAATTAGTAGTAGGATCACTATGATCCAGGCCTTTCCTGTCTCCAATCATGGCAAATTGACCCTGGGTGAATGAGAGTGGCTGCAGTTATTCCACTTGGCAGGAGACCTTGTCTGAACATCATGTTCTGTGATGCCTCTAGGCCAGTGTTAGGGCAGAGAGGCAAGCATTGTCAAGATCACATGCATTTGACTAGCAGCCAACTACAGTGTCCTGTATCTATTTGATGTTAAGGTTATTATCCTCCAGTGGTCCCAAAAAGCTATTGTTCAAATAGTTTCTTCTCCTTTCTTTCAGGGAATACTCGTTGGGTGGACCAAAGGCTTTAAGGCCACTGACTGTGAAGGGGAAGACGTGGTGGACCTGCTCAGGGAAGCCATCAAGAGGAGAAATGTATGTTGATGTTGAGACTCATGTCCTGGGGGGTCCTTTCTCCTGGACCCCTCAGCTCTGCCTTCACATGCCCACTCCCTATGACTCTGGCTTTTCCCCTTTGGGAAAATTCCTCCTGAACCTTTTTGGCTCACACATTCTACTTACAGTAGAGCTGTTCCCTTGGCAGGAGTTTGATCTGGACATAGTTGCTGTGGTGAATGACACAGTGGGGACCATGATGACCTGTGGCTATGAAGATCCTAATTGTGAGATTGGCCTGATTGCAGGTAAGTGGTCAAGCATGTCCCACTGGCCTACTCCCTTCTGGTCTTTTGGAGGTTCTCTTTTAACATAGATGCTCTGAAGCCAGCTTTCTCTAAGGCAGAGATGAAGTTGGATTTGGATTCAGGTCCCTGATTACTGAAACTTTGCTAATGATATTTCTCCACTAAGGGTCCTAATCCAAGGTTGTCCTTTCTGTTGAGGAAGGTGAATGGCTTAGTAGGGATTTTCAAATTAGGGCTGGGGCTTAAGGGAGTTAAGAGTTTCGCTCTTCTCCAATATATAACTTCTCTGTTCTCAGCCTCTCTGGCTGTTGGGGTGCATAGTATGGAGAAAAACTGCAGAGAAACGAGGAGAGAAGAGACTGGCCTGAAGTATCACAAACACTTTAGGGGTCTTTGGGAGAAGTCTGCCAGTGATTGTGGGCAAGGGTGGGTGGCTGGAAGATGACTTTTCTCAGAGGTGAGAGGACAGGTAGAATTTGTTTTTTTTTTATTAAGATTTATTTATGTATGCATACAAGAGCTGGAGTACAGGTCAAAGGTGCAGGGGGTAAGAGGATTCACCAGCAACAGAGTGGGGAAAAGAACAGGCAGATTGACTGAAATATACAGCTGAGGGGAGCAGTGGGTAAGACAGGAGAGGTCTGTTGTGCCATGTGGGTTTCTCCCTGGCTGGCTGGGGATCGAACTCATGCTGCAGACTCTGCAGATAGCTTCACAGTGCTATGCTTAACCCCTTGTGCCATCAGGAAGGCCCCAACAGGTAGAATTTGAACTAGTGAATTTGGGATGAAGGGCATTCAAAGTGACAAGCTGAGGTAGTATTGACCGAATCTGGGGAAGCTGAACCAGTTGGTTGGACTTCCTGGAAGTGGAGCAAGGATATGGGCATATACTGAAAGGTCCTCAGTGCCAGGTATGAGATTTCATCTTATTCAACATTAAACTACTTTGTGACCTTGAGAGGCTACTTATTCTCATCTTGAGTTTTCTCATCTATGGGAAGAGGGTGGGCTATATCTAGAAAGGGAAAGAGGTCAGACTTATTTGATTAAATATAATAGTTGCCTGGACTATTATGCTGAGAATAGTTCTGAGGCCAGGTCATGGGCAAAGAGGGTGACTTCCAGTTGTCAGGATTTCCTTATCCAAGACTAAGTGATTCCCTGGGGTTCCTTCCAGCTCTGACTGTTAGCTGTGCGATGACTTGAAAGTTCACCTTGTGTACCTAGAGTTTAACAAAACTGATGATGATGGTGGGGAGGAGGAGGATATCACCTGCACTGTTCATTGAGTATTTACCACATAGGGGAAGCTCAGGAATGTCTTTCCTTTTTTTTCTTTATAGCTAACTTATAATAAATCTTTATAGTGAATCTTTATTTCTTTCTTAAAGATGAAGGAACTGAACCTTTAAAAGATGAGATACTTGTCTAAGGTCACACAGCTATGAATGTAAAGCTGGAAAACACATGCTTTTGTATCTGACTCCAAGTCTAAGTTCCTATCCACGGCACTCCACTGCCTGGTGATGTCATCTGCAGTCTTAAATCCCTTTATAATTCCTCCTAGGAACTGGCAGCAACTTGTGCTATATGGAAGAGATGAAGAACATTGAGCTGGTGGAAGGGGATGAAGGGAAGATGTGTATTAACACTGAGTGGGGAGGGTTTGGAGACAATGGCTGCATAGATGATATCCGAACACAATATGACAAGGAGGTGGATGAGGGGTCCTTGAATTCTGGCAAACAGAGGTGAGGAGTGTGGGTGTGTACATTTATGCATTTGTTTAATAGTTTATGCCTTTACCATATCTAGGGGGGTGATACCATTTTCATATCATAGACACTACAGCGTAATGTATTTATTATAACTCTCCATTCATGTCAGTGAAGTGTATTATTTGAACAGAAGCAAAATATTATGACAAGTTTCCAATAAGTAGAAGGATAGGGTCCCTTTTCTGATTACCACAAGGTACCATAAGGGTGACTGTGGAAGCAAGACAAAGGCCATGGGCATGTCCACTCACTGTGCACCAGCTGTCACAGAGTAGGTGTGTGGTGACTTAGTGAGTTCTCTAGGAATGGGCTTTTAGTAGATCCATTTTAGAGGTCAAGAGTTGGCTGCCAGGTTGCTGACCTCTGTTTTTCTGGGGGGTAGGGAAGTGGCCACTGGTGATAGATGACAATCATGGTTTTCAACTAAGATGTCATGTTCCACATGGGTCACAATCATTTGTAAGGTGCATTCCAATTACTAACCACACTGAAGTATTTTCATTTGCAGCCTCAAATACTTTCTTAAATAGGAGAGTATGGGGCTTAGATAGGGATAGAGATACCATGCTGTGAATTGATCACTAACCTGGGATCATCCACTATAGCAGGGGGTTGCAAACTTTTTCTGTAAATCACCAGATAGTAAATGTTTTATTGTCAGGCCATATCATCTTTGTCACAATTAAGCTCAGTGTCTTAGTATATAAAATGAGGTGAGAATATAGATTTATTGTGATGGGTGACATCCAAGTGGAGAAGCGGAGCAGATAGGAAATATAATGGGATGCCTGAGCCAGAGATAGCTTGGTCACTGTTGAATTGAGGACACTGTATTGGAAGAAGCTTGGACAAGGCCATGCGCAGCCCTGGTGGTTCCTTGTCTTCCTTTGGTACTTTTCTTTTCAGTTGGTAGACAGGTGTGGTAAGCCTAGCTGAGCCGGGGGTTGCTCCAAAAAAGGGAACTTATCTATGAATTCCAAGCTAGGACATCCAAATATCAGGGCTCTTCTCAATGGATAAGTTCCTCCTGACTTAGTTTTGTGTCTGAATCCACTGGAGGCTGACATTTTTGGAGAGAGAGTTTAAGAGCGCAGCACTTTTTAATTTGCCTTGTAGTCTCAATAATATGTCTGTTTCAGTGTTAGTTCCTTAGACCAGTGGGGTCCTGAACACTTGAGAAAACACAGATCCAGTCCCTAGGCTCAGCCACACTCAGATTTCCACTTAACTGCAGGCAGTGGCAGTACAGTGTCCCTCATTGTTATAACGGTCACCTGTGCAGGTCCTGGTCAGTGCCTGTCCTGGTCAGTGACCCTTGTCCTCTTGCTCCTTTCTTATGGAACTCACAGCCTGGTGTGTGAAGACAGTTTAGTGTATTATTTCGTGGAGCAAAATCTTAAGTGGAACAAATTTCTTCAACTACCACAAGCCAGTAAGAATCTTCAGTAGAACAGGGTTATAATACAGAATAAGGAGAAATGGTTTGGGGCTAAGAGAAGGACTCAGTTTGGCTCAGTACCTACTGTGCACCAGATGCCTACCTCCCAACTCTCGGGTAGGACCAGTACTCTGCCCTCTGTAGCATAGGCGATGGCTTACAGCGCTTGCCCAGGTCTCGCAGCTCAGGTCTTGGCAGAGCTGACACCTGGCTCTGGTCAGCATGGATCCAACCCCTAGCTTTCCCATACCACGTTGTCTTCTGCATTGTGTTTTCTTCTGCATTGTGTGGGTCTGCTGCCCACTATGAACCTTTCTGAACCAGGCAGCTGGTAAGTACCTGTTCCTTTCAGGAACCACACACCAGCACCAATCTTCCTGCTCTCACCACCATCATCACTCTTCCCCCACCAGATACGAGAAGATGACCAGTGGGATGTACCTTGGCGAGATTGTGCGGCAGATCCTGATTGACCTGACTAAACAGGGTCTTCTCTTCCGTGGGCAGATTTCAGAGCGTCTCCGGACCAGGGGAATCTTTGAAACCAAGTTCCTGTCCCAGATTGAGAGGTGATGTGCGATCAAGTTTGCCTGCTCAGTGTGAAAGGCCCTGATTGGGATGTACTGCTGTCACACCAGGTTGTGCAAATTTGAGGTTTAAAAACGAAAGCAGTAAGGTCCAGGTCAAGCAGAGGTTGCTTCCTGGAATGTTGCCTCTGTCCAGCTACATCAGGATGACAAACTGAAGATGTACACAGGGCTGAAAGGCCGGCAGGCCTAACTGGGCCTCGAGGTTCCTAAGCTATTGCACAGGAGTTAGATTAGGCTGAAAAGGGATCTTCTTTGGTTCCTGAAAAGGTGATGTGTACATAATATGAAGGAAAAGTCTTAAAAAAAATTATTCACATGCTCATTACTAAATACAGCTGTTTTGGTTTTTGCATATTTCATTTCAAGTTTTTGAATGTGTGTAAACATATTTTTGCTAGCAAGTCAATCATATTGCACATATTCTGTATATTGTTTATTCAATGTTTGTGGAAATTTCCAATTGTAATTCTGGTTGTTGTTTGATTTTTATTACTGAAAGTTTTAAATATATACAGAAGTAGTAGAGGGAATAGTAAAATGAACCTACGGTTTTCATCACCACCCTGATCAACTCATGACTAAATTGGGTCCCTCTACATGTTCCCTGCTTTCCCCATCCCCAAGCTGAAACAAATACCATGCTTTATATCAATTAGTCTATACATATTCCCAAATGTATTTCTCAAATATAAGTTCTTAAAAAAAAAGAGAAAACATCACCATAGTACCATCATCACACCTGAAATAGCTGATGATAAACCTCAGTCATGTGAAAGATCCTGTCAGTGTTCTTATTTCCCAAATTGTTGAAAAATAATGGTTTTCACGTGTATTTGTTTGTATTAGTATCCAAACAAGGCCCACACGTTGCATTAGGTTGTTATGTTTTTTAAATCTCCTTTAATCTATAGGCTCCCCCTCGTATTTTCCCTCATCGTGTATTTGATGAACAGATCATGCTATAAATTTTCTGTATTCCAGATTTTGCTAATTACAGCATTGAAATTTTTCTGCTGACCCTTCTGCTTCCCGCAAATTCAGAGTTAGACTCAGATAGATGGTTAAGATCACTGTTGAAATTTAAACATTATGTCATCCACAGCATTGAGCTGTCTGTCTGACTTTTATGTTAGTGGCCGTCGATGCTCATTGCCTAGATCCATGATTTCACTAGCTCTTGTAAAATGATGGTAATTTAATGCTATCACCTCTGCATTTACTAGATGGACTATTTCTAAGAAGGAGAAACTCCCCCATATCAACTCTGGTGTAACTGTCATTTTATATGACTGCATAATGTTAATTGCTGCTATACTATAATTTACTAAACTTTCCCCTTAATATAGAATGTCTAACTTATAATTTATGAATTTCTACAATTTTGAATAATAGAATATTACTATATTATATATAAAACTCATAATTATTCTTTTTGTACACATAGTCATTTGTATCTCATGTATTGTTTCCTTAGGAGTATAAGCATTTTGTTCAAAGAAACATTTCCCCAGGGACACCCTATTTATTTAAAAAGGTCCATTTTCCACCACCCCCAGTTATGTCCAAATGTGTGCATTATATCGCTTTTCATATTAACATTAGATGTTATCAGAGGTTTCATGTTTGGAATTTCTCTCAATTTTCATTCATTCATTCGTTCAATTTAATACTCCTGTTCTTTATGGGCTGATTCCAGCAAGCCAAAAATCATGTTGGGGAAAAAAGAAAATGAAAGTTTCCTTAATGAGGAAATTTAGCTGAAGTACTGCCAAGGAGTTCTTGCTTATCAGGGGGTAGAATCAGCAGCAGCAAGAGCAGCAGCAGCAGCAATTTTGTGGTTTTAAAGTGTTGATTAGTGGATGTTGGGCATCCTTTTGTTGGTCTGGTCTTCAACCCATCAGATCCAAAAATACAAGTTAAAAGTCATCACCTTTGCTAACCAAGGGGTTCTCTTTTGCTGTAGGGGGAAATAGTTTCTCTCTTGCATGCAATAGATAAGACAGATTGGCTAATCTTTGCCTGCTTTTATTTTGGCCTGAATACCAAGTCATACCTGGACAAGTGCAAGTTGTCAGCACGTAGTTGCCTCCAGAAATATTTGCTTTTGTCATACAAGAGGTATTTACTTGGATACTTTGCCTTCTACTGGTGTTTTTTTCTTTTTAAACCTTCATGGAATAAAAAGATCGTAGCCATATTGTGCCATTTGGAAGATGGAAGATGCCTTGCTGACGGTGGCTCATTCAAAGCATTTGTTGAATGCGTAGGACAGTGATTCTCAGGGAGAAGAACCCTTAGTTTGTAGTCAGAGCCTGAGTTTAAAATTCATCTTTACTGCTTAACCTGTTTATGCTGGGTGACCTGAGGCAGGTTGCTTCACCTCTCTAGGCACCAGTTTCCTTCTTCATAAGATTAAATCATTGCTCTGCTGTTTAACCCCAAGGATTACTCTGAGGATCAAATAAGGGGATATATAAAAGATATATATATATATCACTTTATATATGTATATCTATATATGTATATATATAAACTAGATAAATGGGAAAGACTATATTGTGAATGGAACGTCAGCTTTTCTTTATATACAGATCAAAAAAAAAAAAACCAACCCACTTTTCTTTCCTTCCTTTACAAATATCACTCCTTTATAAACAGAGGGTGGGGGGAAATAATTTCTTATAATCCCACCAGCATCTGAATAGATTTCTTTCTTTTCTTTTTTTCTTTTGTGCAAGAAGAAGCATTAAAAACAAAGCCAAAAACAACTAAAATCATATGGCACATAGTATTTTATAATCTCTTCTTTCATTTGATATGTCATGAACATTTCCCATAGTACTGTTTTCTCATGCAAACTCATCTTTAGATTCTACAAAGAATTCTATGTGTGGATACACCATCATTTATCCCGTATCCCCTATGTGGCCACACAGCTTGTTTCTTAATTGTTCTCCCTTGATAACACTCTTCTCTAAGTATTACTTTAGACAAGCAAGAATATAACCTCTCATTGTTCAGCTTGCAAGTCAGAGCTCTGTTTAAATTCACTGGGATAATCAGGGTCTAGACACAAGTTAGTCTGTGCCCTGCAATGAATACTTATCTGCATGTGCTTATGAATTTAATGAGCTTGCATTAGCTAAAATGCTGATTGTACATTCATTTCTTTTCTTGCCCATGAAATACACATAGCCCAGCCTTTTGCTGGCCATTATTAAGAATATACTCTGAGCCTCCATCTAGTTGGAAGGAGAAAGTAAAGAATGAGAAAAAGTTAAAGGGAAAGAAAGTTGGCCTCCAATTGAAGGAGACCAGAGCATCAGACCCTGCCATGATCAATGGGAGAGACCAGACCTGGTGTGAGAAAATGTGTGTTTGATTTCCAACTCCTACTGACTATGGGCAAGTCTTTAATACTCTGAACCTCAGATTTATCTTCTGAAAAATGGGTCCCTGGTATGTTGGTTACTGAATCTAATAATTGTGCCTAATAAGATAATACACTTGAATACGCTTAACACAGAGGTGATCACATTTTGTTTTCAAGGTGATGAGACTTCCTAGAGTGGCAGAACCTTCTGGAGTCTCAGCTTCTGAGGCATCCTCTTCCTACCTAGCCATCACCTGGATCATTTTCTCCTTCTTCCTGCTAAGACATCTAGGATTGGAGGCCTGTATGCTATGTGGAGCAGGTGCCAAGGCCCCAAGAAGCCGGTCCTGACATCTCTCTCTCTTGCCTGCAGTGATCGGCTGGCCCTCCTCCAGGTCAGGGGGATCTTGCAGCAGCTTGGCCTGGACAGCACATGTGAGGACAGCATTGTGGTGAAGGAGGTGTGTGGAGCTGTGTCCCGGCGGGCGGCCCAGCTCTGTGGCGCTGGCCTGGCTGCCATTGTGGAAAAAAGGAGGGAAAACCAGGGGCTTGAGCACCTGAAGATCACTGTAGGCGTGGATGGCACCCTATACAAGCTGCACCCACAGTGAGTGCCTGAGAGGGGCAGGGTGGGCGGGTACTGAGGCTGAGTGGGTGCTCAGTTGAATCTGACAGTAAAGGTGTGTTGAGCTCTGGTGGCTTCCTAGTGGCATGGTATAGGCTCATCAGGCTTCTGCATGGAACCCCAGCTTCCTCATTTGTAAAAGGCTACAGTAATAATCTCTACCTCAGAGGGCTGCATAAGGATTTAATGAGTTTATGATATAAAGTGCTTTACACATTGCTCAAAAAATATAAGTGACTATTAGTATATTCCCACCCAACCTCACAGTGAAGTAATGAGAACTGGACTTTTTGTACAGGAGAGGGCATTTATCGAGTATAGTTATAATTTTCTTAGCTCAGAATTAGTGGACAGAAGAATTAAGAGTCCTTTTAGGCAACATGAGTTTGAATCCTGGCTCCACCTTAAAAGCTGGGAGGCTGAGGGGCAGTACTTTATCTGTAAAATGAACATAAAAATTGTAGCCACTTTATAGGTTATTGTTGTGATTAAGTTAAATAGTGCCTGCAGAACATGGAACATCACAAAGCAGCAATGAAGCAAACTGTT
Source organism: Talpa europaea (assembly GCF_964194135.1). Taxonomy (NCBI): domain Eukaryota; kingdom Metazoa; phylum Chordata; class Mammalia; order Eulipotyphla; family Talpidae; genus Talpa; species Talpa europaea. Next base: position 44,722,994 of record NC_140077.1, on the reverse strand, counting down.
ATTTTTATTTAATGGTGTATATTTCATTTTGGTGAAAAGTATTAACAAGTTTATAAAAACTTCTAGTCATGCTGAAAGGTATACCTGAATAGTATTACTGTAATCTTTGATCCTTTGTCCTCTTGTGAATAATTATCCAAAATTACTGATAAGAAAGTGAAAAGACAGAATGGGAGAAAATATTTGCAAACCATGTATTTGATGAGAGACTTATATCTAGAATATATAAAGAATACTTACAACTTAACAATAAAAAGGCAAGTAACCCAATTCACAGACGGGGAAATGATTTCAATAAATATCTCTCCAAAGAATGCCTACAAATAGCCAATAGCACAGGAAGAGATGCTCAAAGACTGACAAAAGCTAGTATTTATGAGGTTGTGATGAAATTGGAGTCCTCATACAATGCTGGTGGGAAACAGTTTGGTGAGTCCTAAAAAAAGATAAACATGAGTTACCGTATGATCCAGAATTCCTTTCTTAGGTGTACCCAAGCAAACTGGAAACATGTTCACACAAAAATTTGCTGGTGATGTTCATAACAGCATGATAGCCAAAAGGGAAAACAATCCAAATTTCCACGACCTGATGAATAGAAAAACAAAATGTGGTACATCCATATAAGGGAATAGTCCTCATAAAAAGGAATGAAGTAGTGAACTTTGATGTACCGTGAAAAGCATCATGTTGAGTGAAAGAAGCTAGACACACAGGTCACATAGATGATTCTGCTATGTGAAAAATCCAGATTAGGCAGAGCTATAGCGATAGAAAGTACATCAGTTATTGGGGGTTCCTAAGGGCTGGCGCATATGGGGAGTGATGATGAATGCAGTTTCTTTCCTTCTGTCTTTATAAAAATTTATTATTTTTAATTGAGGTAATATTAGGATACCCCCATTGGGTGTCACCACTGTAGTGCACCCACCATCAAATCACCCGTAGTCTACTACCATAGTCTATTACCTTCCTTCCCCCTTTTTTTAGGGTGATAAAAATGTGCTGGGGTTAGATAGTAGTGATGGTTGCACACCTTTTTGAATATACTAAAAAACCACTGAATGTAAAAATTTTTAAAACCTTAAAAAGAGAAAAGACTTGATTGAGCAGTGATTGCCAAGCCATTTCCTTCTTTCTCCCAGGTAGTTTGGGGATAATCACCCTACTCTGCCTCCAATAAGACCTCAGACCTTTCCCTCCCATGTTACTGGTAGAGCCCCAAGGAGCTCCAGTGCTGTCCATGGCTGTGTGCTGGAGTCAGGTTCAGAACATGTTCTGGTGTGTTCACCTCAGAGATGACCACTGTCTGTACCATTCATGGTGACTCAAGATCCCAAGACCTGAGGACTAGATGCCCAGGCCTCTGGTAAATACATTTAGACCTCATAGACTAAGCCTGGTAACTACTCCCAAGATGCCCATTCAAATATTTTTAATATCTTAAAAGATAATTGAGAGAGACCCAGTGTCATAGTAAGACTGTGCTTTTTGCAAGGGAGATTAACGCAGAGAGAGAGGGATGGATGAATGAGTGGACAGATAATGTCAACAGTACAAAATTTCAACTTTGTAAAATGTATACATATATTCACTACACTAATCTTTCAACTTTTTGCAAGTTTGAAAATTTCCAAAATAAAAATTTTGGGGGCCTCCCCAGTGGTGAAGTGGTTGAATGCTGGGTTGCTAATCTGCCTGCAGCCTCTGCAGCACTGGTTCGATGCCCGGCCACAAGGCGAGGGGCCCACATGGTGCGCAGACCTCTTCTGCCGCCCGCTGCTCCCCTCAGCAGTGTACTTCCTTGTTCTGTTCCCTGCTCTGGCTCTGGTGAAATCTCTCACCCTCCCGTGCTTCTGACTGTACCCAGTGCTTGTATACATAAATAAATAAATAAATCTTTGAAAATAAACAAATAAATAAATAAAAATTTTGGGGAAATTTGAACAAAAAGGGAAGACTTTGGGGGAAAAACAGACTTTGTTTGAATACTAATAAGCTTACTAGTTATGTAAACTTGGACAAATTTCTTAACTTTTGAGCATTAATTTATTTTTGTAGTGAAGATAATAAAATTTTCAACTATTATTTGTTATACTTTGATGATAATCCAGGATAAAACCCCTAGAATAGTCTCTAACATTAGTAGTTACCCAATAAAAGGTACAATTAAAAACTGTTTAAATAGTTGTTTAAGAAACTGTTCCAGAACCGTGAGAAGCAAATTGGAAGGAACAAGCTAGATTGGAATCATTTATAAATATGCTGATCCCGTATGTTAATGCTGATGATGTTTCTCTTTTTCTTAGCTTCTCTCGGATATTGCAGGAAACTGTGAAAGAATTAGCCCCTCAATGTGACGTGACGTTCATGCTGTCAGAAGATGGGAGCGGGAAGGGAGCAGCTCTGATCACTGCTGTGGCCAAGAGGTTGCAGCAGGCACAGAAGGAGAACTAGGAACCCTCGGGGTTGGGCCGGCTGGGCCTTGGATACTGACCAGCCTTTCCTCTGGTGGCTGAGTTGGTCAGGGACAAACAGGCAGGCTTCTGGCTGACTTCTTCTGGAAGGTTGAAAGAGAAACCCAGGTTCTGTGGATACTCTCAGCATTTTGTTATTTTTTTCCCAAGGGCATTAAATTATGTCTCTATTTGGCATATTTGGGTCAAAAATGGGCCAACTTGTAAAAGCAAAGCATGTGGCCTGAGAAATCACATGTTTCAGATGAGACCTGAACTGTCCATTCTGTATGACTTTGGGTTCCGTGGCGGCTGGACTTGAAACATACATGTAATTTGCTCCTGTGGCTTGACTGGCTGAGCTCCCCACTAATATGCTTCAGCCACTTCCATTCCTTGATATTTTCCCCCAGCTCACAATCCTCTCTTACTGGTTCTGCTGGTGTTACAGACACATCTCCCTTACAGGGTGAGGGATCATGTTCCCTGCCCCACTTGGGTGGAGCCAAGTGGCCAGGTGAAGTTACATAACATGGAAGGCAGGTGGGCTCTGGGGAAGAAGATGGAGACTTGCTTCTGTGGCCAGACTTGCACCCTGGTACCACTGGGAAGGCGTCTGTACTGATTCAGGGTGTTTCACATGAAACAAGTGCAGCCCACCACTCTTTGTTTTAAAAACTTCTTAACAGTTTGCAATTATTTAGTGATAAATGAATAGTGTTTCCCTCAGTACATAACACCCTCATATCTTCTCCACATGTCTATGAAGGAGACACGTGGAAGAGAGACCTGTAGAGACACTTGAAAGAGACATGGGTGAGGGACTTGTGGGGAGGCTGACATTGGCTGCCTTTATCTTGATGTGGTATCTCTTTTTTGTCCCAGCTTTCTGGGACCTGCTTCAGAACCCCTGTCCTATGGTTCCCTGCTGGAAGATGTCTTAGACTCGTGGCAAGCCTTCAGACCTAACGACCCTGCTTCAGGCCACTGACCCTGTTTGGCTGGGCAAATTTGCCCATGAAGAGATGGATAATCTTGGGTATTTTATTGGGAAACTATTATCCTTTCTTCTCTCTTTATGCACATTAATTCTACTAAAGTTCTTTTACAATATGAATCTTTCGTGTACACAGATGGCCCAATCCCTTCAGAACAGACGAGTTTGGGAATCCTAGGGTACACTTCTCTCATACACTGCCACTGGGGGTCTCTTCCTTTGTCACCCTGCCTTGAGAGAGGATCTGGCTCAGAGATTCAGGTAGCTATGCCACCGATTTCTCCCAGACTTGTTCTCCCAGCATGTTTGGCAAGTTTAAGGAGGTTACCCAGCCTACATGTCTTACGACTCTGGTTTCTTAAAAAAGAAAGAAGCCCCAAGGTATCTAGGCAACATTGCTCATTGTGACTAACTGATAGCATCATAGAATCCTTGAACCAGAATGGAACTGTAGAGAGGGCAGACAGCCATCTTGTCTTTGGACAAGCAAGCCTCTGAAACACCTAGGACAATGGAGGGCTAACTTCTTGATGTTTACTGGGCAAGACCAGCCACAAGGTAAAGTCCTCCTGCAACGACTGCAGACTTTTCCTCTTAGGAAAAGCATGTCCTACCCCTGTGGTTACTTTTACCCAGTGAGCTTTCCACTAGAAAGAATTGATGAATATGGATTAAAAAGTAGATTTCCCCCATGACTCAGTAAATTTAAATAATCAGCGTATACTGTAATCAGGAAAATATTTATTTGAGAATAGGAATCACAATTTGGGTCCACAACCCAGGGTCAGTACCAAGGTGTGTTGCACCAGAGACTAGAATAGGGGAGTTGTAAAGGCTCAAGCAGGGGAGTGGCCCTGCTAGGCTTAGGTGATTTGTTTGAAATTTGGGCTCGGTTGACAAGTCTTCAGACAGAATGTTGTACTGTGGGGTCTTTGTAACAATTAGCCAATGGTCTTCCTGTTTCTTTCCTAATCATTGATAAGGAGGCAATAGTGTGTTGTTATTTGTAGTCATCAGTTATGAGAAATCAGTGGGTGGACCTTCCTACATAGTCACCAATAGGTGACTATGGGCATTGTGTCAAGTGATGGAGTCAGGCTGCTTCCTTTTCACTCAGACGTCTTACCATGGCAACTTAGTGACAAGATGGAGTTTGTTTGACTCAAAATAGGTTCTGTTCCTAGAACCCAGCCGCCTCAGTGGGGGGAACGGTCAGGAGCCGTGGTGTCTTCGCACCCTGCTGCTCACCACAAGGCAGTGTGGCGATTGCTCCTCAGGTCAGTAACTACTGTTTGTAATGGACCAATTAGTTGTGAGCTGTGAGCTGATAGATGCTAAATGGTCCAATCAGACTTGTGGGTGAAAGAGGATACAAGGCAGGATTGGAGGGAGCCCCCAAAGAAAAGGAGATGACCCCCACGCCCTGAAAGAAGAGGACAGGGGACCCTCAAACAAGGAGAGACTATGCCAGCCCCTGAGGAAAAGAAGATAGTTCCAGCCTCCGAAGAAAGAAGACAAGAAGCTACCAGCAGCCGCCCTCCGAGGAGGGAAGAGAAGCCGAAGGACTCTGTCACGGACTGGCCTTGGGCCTATCTCTGAAGTTGCCTGAAAGGAGCACCAAAGGCCCTGGGCCTGGTGCCTCTAAGAGCTGTTTGTTTTTGGGATAACCCAGCAACTCACAAAGAGCTGTTAACACTGGGGATCTCTGACACTGCCTCTGCGGGACCAGTCGTGGTCCTGCACTCTTGTCCAGCCCCTGGTGACCAGTGGTGACCATCACTGATGTTACCTGGGTGAGACAGCTGCCACTTGTAGATACAGTGAGCTCTTTATTTCCCCTGTTTGTACAATAAGCCCTTTGGTGGTTCCTGGAGTCTGTGGTCTCTTGCAATTGTGCGTGGGTGAGAACCCACAGACAGCGACCTGTCCTCTTATCAGGCACTGTTCTTTGTTAGTCTATAGCTTTTGGTTTTGATTTTTGGCCTTTTGAGGCTTTTTGGTGGCTCTCCGGTCTCAGAGCCTGGGCAGGTGGGTGCCTGTGCCTTCCATCCGGCCTCCTGCCCTGTGGCCTCTCTCGTGGCCCTCTCCACCCGTTTCAGTTCCACGACTTTGACTCTCCTATCTTTCGAAATCTTGTTTTCTGTTCTTCACATTAGCCGAATGGTGCTCCATGAACGTAAGGACTTGGGTCTATTTTTCCTATTGGCCCCAGAACATGTACGAGCGATCGGCATTGAGTAAACATTGGACAATTCTCAAAATTAATAAATGAATGAATGCTCAAACAGCTATGTGAATGACTTATTGCTTTCCTTTGAATCTCTCCATTCCTTTGCCCCACCCAATGGGACTTAAGCCTTATACATAGTACTCTATAAATGATGGTTCAATGCATGTCAAACCCACTGGCAGACACTTCTAAGACCCAAAGAAATATAAGATACCATTTCTGCTTGTAAGAATTCATAGACTGGCAGGAAAGAAAAGACCTAGAAATATATGAAATACAATATGGTAAACAGGAACAAAATGGAGATACAAATCCTGACCATGTCCTGCAACTTTTAAATAGGGGAATCCCAACCTGCGTATGTGAGCTTGTATGCATATGCACCATATGCTCCTTGGGTAATTATGTGAAACCTCTGAGGCCCTTCTTAGAATACACTGTTTTACCTCAGAATATTTTTAAATGCTTAAAATACATAGAATTACTAAGGGCACCAATGTTATAAAATTGTTATTAAAATATTAACATGGTGTATATATAGTAAATATGTGTATATTTCTTATTGATTAATGCATTATATCACAAGATCCAGAGGAAACCTAATAAACCATTATTGTTTTGAGACACTTGCAACAACACAGTATGTGATTTCTTCTAGAGACAGTCATGGGTGTTGCTAACACTGCTGTGGTTTGTTGCTTACATTTGTAATGGAAAGAAATGCTACATCTCAATTAGAAGTGATCAAAAATGAAGTTGAGCCTTTTCCCCAAAGAAGTTTATACACTTCCTCTTTGGGGAGTTCCCCGTATGTCCCCCGTTAAGAACTGGCACTTATTTAAGGACAGCATCTTAGAGGCCAGAGAGGCAGTGTGGTTTCAACTCAACAAAATTGGGTGTGCTATGTAACCCTGCTGAGCTTTATTTTCCTTATGTGACAAAGGAGAGTAGTATCCAATGACAAGTCTACATGAACTACACAGATAAGTATGTGGACTTGTGAATAAGCAAGAAGCCACTTGTATACATGTGAGATAGTTGGTATTGATTGTTGTCATTGTTGGGGGGTGCATGGGTATGATCAACTTGAACATCAACATTATGATCCTTCAAAGTCTATTGTCCAGACATGCGCATGGCTACTAAGTGACAATGTGGAGGGGACACATTTTTCACATCTCTCTCCCTCCACCACTATTATTTTGATATTCCCCTCTTTTGCTTTTTCATAGTTGAGACTCCTGGTGACTTATACTTTATTAAAGGAAGAGGTAACTTGGGAAAAATTGGATCTAGTTGCTTATATTTGGGATGAACAAGGGGGTGCAGACAGCTGGATTATTTTCTGGCTCAGTCAAAGAAAGACTGAAGCTGGGGAGAAAATGAAATTACTAAAAATCTTCCAGGTTTTTTGAAAATAAACTTGTATTGGGCCTCCCCGGTGGCACAGCGGTTGAGCGCTGGGTTGCGAAGCTGCCCGCAGCCTCTGCAGTGCCGGTTCGATCCCCGGCTGCTCCCCGGCCACCAGAGGAGGGTCCCACATGGCGTGCAGACCTCTCCTGCCGCCCGCTGCTCCCCTCAGCAGTGTATTTCGGTCCTTCTGCCTGCTCCTCTCCCTGCTCTGGCTCTGGTGAATTCTCTCACCCTCCCGTGCTTCTGACTGTACCCAGTGCTTGTATAAATAAATAAATAAAAATAAATCTTAAAAAAAAAAAAAAGAAATAATATCTAAAAAAAAAAATAAATAAACTTGTATTGAAGTAATATTGGTTTAGAAAATTATATAAATTTCAAGCATAGAGCCTTCTAATTTCATATCTGTATACACTTCATCTTCCTCTTTTGAAGTCTAGTTTACAGCCATCACCGTACAATTAACCCCCTTTATCTGTTTCAGCCACCCACAAACCCTTTCGCTTCTGTTCTCTATATCTAAGAGTTTGTTCTTATTTTGTTTATTTTTCTTCCAGATATGAGTGAAGTCATGTATTTGTCTTCCTCTGACTTATTTCTCTTAGTATTAGTTCTCACAAGGTCCATCTATCTTATCAAAAATGCTAAGATTTATCTTTCTTCCTCTTTGTCTTCTCCCACCCCTCCCTCCTCCTCCTCTTTCTCAGTCTGTCTCTCTTAGAAGGAAGAAGAGATACAAGAAAAGTAGATAGATCATGGGCAAGTTAGGGGAATCAAGATGTTTTGGGGATTGACCGGAAGGTCAAGGTTGTGCTACCTTACAAGGGACAATTCCAGGAGGTGTCATTCTCAACATAGTCTATGTGGTCCTGCTCCTATGGTGTCACCTCTGTGGTAACTAGCATGGCTGAGTGATCTTTCCCAATATTCTAGATTTAACTGTAAGTTCCCAAGTCTGCCAGTCTCTGGAGCCACCCTTTCCTTTAATATTCAAATAAAATGGCTTATTTTTCCATCCCACATACTACAAATGTCTATCTTTCACCCTAATAATTTCAAAAATTCATGAAGGTAATGCTTATATTTTCCAGATATCCCCCGCCCCCATTCCTGCCTCTCGTTTGCTTCCCACTCATCTCAGTTGCTCATACAATTCTGCAATTACAGCCTCTCTGTTTTGCACAGAATTGTTCCTTCCCCTGAGTTTCCAAAACACCATTAACTCAAAGTCAGTGACTGGAACACAAAATAGAAACAATTTAAACATAAATACTACATATCAAGTTTTATGACCATCTCCAACCCATAGAATTTCTCACTGACCATCTTTCTCCATAGGCTCTGATGGCTACCATGTTTTAGGGATTCTTTCTACCTCTTCTGGAGACTTCTCTGTCATAGTCTTCTCTGAATTCTTTACAACACCCTTAAAATGAAAAATTCCTATTGTTTTACTTCACAGAAGAAATGGACTCTTCTATGGTCTCAATCTACTCCTTGGTCAGGACAGGGATGTCATTTTTCCCAACCGAAAAGACCCATTGAAATGTTTGAATAAAAAGAGGAATTTTCTCTCTAAAAGGAGCCATTCTGTTCTCACAGAGTCAAACTACAGTAACCTTTCCTTTGATATAACAGTAAGCTGCACATTTTGACATGTTTTGATAATGTCACAACAATCAAGATAATATTTCTTAAAGATGTATTTATTTATGCATACAAGAACTGGGGTACAGGCCAGAGGTGTGGGGTGGGAGAGGATTCACCAGAGACAGAGTGGGGAGCAGAACAGGCAGACAGACTGAAGTACACTGCTGAGGGGAGCAGCGGACGAGACTTGAGAGGTCTGCCCTGACACGGGGGTCACCTCCCTGGCTGGGGATCGAACTTGTGCTACAGTGGCTGCAGACAGCTTCATAGTGCTGCGTCTTAACCCCTTGCTCCACCAGGGAGGCCCCAAATTTGTTGTTCAACCAAAAACCCTATAGGTAACTATATTGATATAACATTGCATTTGAAAATCAATTTGGAGAGGGTATCTCTTTCAGGTGTTAATTCTTTGGGCTTTTTTCTTAGGTAGTATATAACTTTATTGTGATTGTAAATTAAGTCATTTTTTAAAAATTGTAGTTCGTAATTGTTTGGTTGTTGATACAAGAAATACAATCAACTTTTATTATTTATCTTATATCCAATGATCTTACTAAACTTTTCTACTACCTTTATTAATCTTTTACTTTAACAAAATTTGAAATATATGGAAAACTTTTGAGAATATTACAATGAATTTCCACTCATCCTTTACCTAATTCACTCATTGATAAGATATATCATGTTTTTTTTCCTCCCTCGGTCTGTGCATATAATATAACAATACAGAGATTACTGTTCAATTTTGTAGAATCATTTAAGAGTAAATTGCAGAGATCAAGAAATTTCACCCCTAAATAATTCATCACATAACTGTTGAGGACAAAGACAATCTCTCACACAACAAAATTGCAATTATCAAGTTTAGGAATCTATTATTTATATTATTTTGGATTTTGTGTATAGATAATCATATTATCCACAAATAATTTCAGATTTCTTTCTACTCCTTTGCTTTTAATTTTTTTCTTAAACTGTTGTAGAGCAACCCCAATACAAAACGGGGTGCCTGACTGTGGGTCCTCACCCGTGCGCTTAAAAGGACTTATCAATGCTCTACTGCAGGCACACGTGAAAGGTTAATAAAAGGTTTATTTACAAGGGAAGGGGAAATGAGGAAATGTACAGCTCTGGGAGAAAAGTGGGAGACAAAGTTTTAAATGAGTCCTACCCGATCCGCCGATCAGGAATCCCAAAATGGCGCTCTCAGAGTTGGCCGCCAGCCAGGAGCTGCGAAGCCAGGAGGCGAGCGATCGCGAGCCAGAGAGACCCCAAGGCCCACGTGTTTGGTTTTTATATCCAACCTGGCTGCCCAACTCCACCCTCAGGTCCCAGCCACCCTCCCCTTGGTGGTGATGGGATTTGTCTTTCCCAATGTCCTGATGGCTTTAGTCTGGAGTGGGGGTGGGGTCCACAAAGCCTGTATGGGATTAACTCAGGACATCATTTCCCCCTAACAATTCCATCTTAGTCACTGAGTGCAATATTGAAGTGGTGATAGTGAACATCTTTGTATTATTTTTTATTTTAAAGGGTATAACCAAGCATTTAAATAATTTTTGTTTTTTAGGATTCCCTTTTATCAGAGTAAGTAAGTTAGCTTTCTTCTAGTCCTAGTTTTTGAAGACTTTTTGATCTACCATGAATGGGTTTTGATGTTTACCAGTATTACTACATCTGTTCATATCTAATTTACTTAAGATAACAAATGATATAATATAATATGGTATGATATATGATATGATGTGATGTGATATGATATGATAAAATACAACACAATACAATACAATACCACCCCTGTGACCCTGGGATAGGATCATTTTTTACCAATAAAGACACAGTCTTTGGTGCCATTGATACATGTAGATATGGTTGTTTCTGTTTGTATCAGTGGTAATACAAACGGTATTCTACACCACATATTTCTTTGTATTTAGTTTTTTTGGCTTGACAGTACATCTTGAAAACCATTGTAATTTATATAATCTTTTGTCTTTTTATAGCTTCTTGTAAACTCAAATAAAATAATATTCATTAGGTATCCCAATCCTGATTTTAATGAAAATGAAGTTTGTCTTACAATGAACTGTGGAAAGACAGGGGACAGAGCTCAGCATGAAAACAAATCTGATTGTGGGATTGGGATGGAGAAGGTTAGAGAAAAAGAGATTGACATTTCCCAGGGAAACTGACAAGTTACCCAGCATTCAAGCCAAATTCATATTCTTGGAGAGGCTCTACATTTCTTCTGACTCCTAAAAGCAGGTATTGCTCGTATTGTGACTGCCTGCCTCAATGCCTGCCTCACTTTCCTCACCACTATCTGGAGATGACTATCAACCCTTGAATGATAGTCATCAACTTTTGTCTATCAACTCTTTGAGAGCTTCATAGTTTTATTCTGGCTCCTCCTTCCCCCAATTACCCACACCCTTCCCTTCCAGTGCCTGCTTTGTAGAAAGCAACACTTACTGGATCCAGTTGGAAATATACTTCTCCCCTCAAAGACAGCTAACACTATGTGGTCAGTCTCTGGGCCACAATTATATGCCTAGGTTTCTAAATTTGCCTATAAGAGTAGGGGATGCTTCCGTGATGACAACAGGGTGAACTCTCCTGGAATTCAAGCTTGGCTCTGAACTGCTGGCTAGCATCTGGAGTTTTGCACAAAAGAAAATTGAATTGTAGATCAGCTGGGAGGTTATTGTGATAGCCCTGTTGCCCCACGCCTCCAGGGCACTGGAACCCTGTGGGAGCACATAGCTGGCATTTTTGCTTGACACTAGGAAGTCTTTTGCTTCCTCTGTAAAGAAGCTTGAATTCAATAGACTGTTGTGGTAGGATGGAGTCCTTTTTTTTTTTTTTTTTTTTTTGGTAAAAATGAAACAGAGGAGGTTTGGCTCAAATCATTACAAGATGGTGGGCAGATGAGCTCTCCTGCATTTGGTGGAAAGCCAGTTTAAGAACATGTGGTCACATTCTTGTCTGACCACAAATGCATAGAGAAGCTGTGCTTCCAGCCTCAGAGGAGTGAGCTTTTATCTCGATGTGACTCTCCAAAGACCATCTTTATGAAGTGTCAGAGCCCCATTTCATAGTAAGTTTCTTTTGACGTTTTGTTTTGGTTGATGTTTAGTTCCCCTAACATCATTCAAGGGTTGATAGTCATCTCCAGATAGTGGTGTCCTTAAGAGCCTTCCCAGGCCTGGGGCCATCCTGACTGCTGGTGGGATGGCCAGGCTCACAGGCATGTCTCTGTATTGTATTTCTTTCTGAACTTCAGTCTGGTTTTCTCTGATTTTGCCTGATCACCTCTCTACCCTCAACACCATATTGCTAAGATTTTGGGAGAACATGAAAATATGAATTCAAAGAAGGAGTTAAACTGCTCTTTTTTTTTTATTCTGCCACATTTTTCCCTGAATTGGATCTTTTGTTAGCATATTCTTTGTTGTAGAATTGGTCCAGTGTTGGCTTCTGTTTCTCCATTGGAAGACATTGGAGAGTGCCCAATTGCAGGCAGACTGAAGAGGGTGGATTGGGATTGATGTGCAGGATGGCTGTATTAATACCTGAACAAACATATACTTGGTTGGATATGATGAGGAACCTTGGAATGGCACAAGAAACATGTTTTGAAGACTGTTTTCTCTAGAAACTAAGTAGGTCCTGGGCTGTGGAATATTTAATCCCATAAAAAAAATTGATAGTTTAAATACATGGTTCTAAAATTTCTCTGTAATTAGGCAGGTCATGAATGAAGAGATGTCAATGAGTTAGGGAGCCTAGAGACTTGGGCACAATTAGGAATCAGGTCCTTGGGACCTCTGCCTAATATTCTTCAGAATATGGGCCTCCCTGGTGGCTTAAGTGTTAAATCTCAGTGCTATCACCACTACGGCCTGATTTCAATCCCTGGCTAGGGAGCTGACCCATAGATTGTACAGCAGATCTCTGCTGTCTTGCCCACTGCTCCCCTCAGCAGTGTATTTCAGTAGATCTGCCTGTTCTGTTTCCCCCTCTTCTCTGGTAAATCCTCCCACACCCTGCACCTCTGACCTGCACCCAGGTTCTTCTGTGCAAGAAAACAAAAAAATAAATGGATATTCTTCAGAATATGGCTCAGTTTCAGGGGCCTCCCTGTTAGGGGAAAATGATGTCCTGAGGGTTGCTCTACAACATCCCTAGTGGTGCAAGGGATTAAGGTTTAGCACTATGTAGCTATCTGCAGCCACTGCAGCACCAATTTGATCCCGGCCAGGGAGCTAATCCACATGGTGCAGCAGACCTCTCCTTACTCGCCCGCTGCTTCCCTCAGCAGTGTACTTCAGTCAATCTGCCTGTTTTGCTCTCCATTCTGTCTCTGGTGAATCCTCCAACCACCCCCCACACCTCTGGCCTACATCCCAGCTCTTGTATGCATAAATAATAAAAAAAAAAGAATATGGTTCAGTTTTCAAGGTCACCCTCAGGTATCTGACTCAGCTAAAAGGCATGTGTACTTGAAGTTCTTTTCACCTTTACTTTTGCATTAATAAAATCATTTAAAAGGCCATGGTGTCCCCTCATCCCTTGGTTGGTCAGTGATTGTATCTTCGCTAAGAACTACGGCTGGGCATGATTGTCATCCTCGGGAAATCAGAGGGGAAGGTGGGGAGGAGAGGGTTCTTTTAAGAATCCAGAAAACTAACACAAATGGAAGGAGTCAGAGGCAGACCAATTTCATTTCAGATCTAACCAGCCAATAAAGGAAAAGACTGCATTGGAAGGTAAGACATCATCTGCCCAAAACTTGGCTTGGATGGAGGTAGAAGGAGACCATGTGCTGGGTTCTTCCTTGTGCTCAGAGTATGCTTGTAGCTTCTGGAGTTACATACTTTGACTAATCTCTGAATTAATAAAACCCTTGTATTTTATCTCCCACCTCATCAAACAGCTCATCCTATATCTCTCTGAGGCTGCAGACTCCTATCAGGACTTAGAGTATCATCTATGAATTTTTTTCCATGTGGAAACCATGAGAGGATGAGAGAGAACCAGAATCTATGTACTTTTTTTTTATAGTTTTTTTTGTTTTTGTTTTTAAGATTTATTTATTCATTTATACAAGCACTGGGTACAGTCAAAAGCACGGGAGGGCGAGAGAATTCACCAGAGCCAGAGCTGGGAACAGAACAGGCAGAGTGATGAAATACACTGCTGAGGGGAGCAGCGGGCATGGCAGGAGAGGTCTGTTGTGCCATGTGGGACCCTCGCTGGTGGCCGGGGATCGAACCGGCGCTGCAGAGCCTACAGGCAGCTTCGCAGCCCAGTGCTCAACCGGGGAGGCCCAGAATCTATATACTTTTTTTTTTTTTAATAGAGGCATGTTTTATTTATTTATTTGTTTGTTTGTTTGTTTTTAGTGAATACATGCACTGGGTACAGTCAGAAGCGCGGGAGTGTGAGAGAATTCACCAGAGCCAGAGCGGGGAGCAGAGCAGGCAGAAGGACCCAAGTACACTGCTGAGGGGAGCAGCGGGCGGCAGGAGAGGTCTGCGCGCCATGTGGGACTGTTAGGGGGAAAAGGATGTCCCAAAGCAAATTCCATATAGGCTTTGTGGACTCCACCCCCACCCGAGGTCAAAGCCAAAGACACTGGGAACTCCAAATCCCATCACCACCAAAGGGAAGGTGGCTGGGACCTGAGGGTGGGGTTAAGCAGCCAGGTGAATACAAAAGGCAGACATGTGGGCTTTGGGGTCTCTCCATTTTTGGGCTCTCAGCCAGCTTGGAGCGTCCGGCCAGCTCTGAGAGTGCCTTTGGGTTTCCAGGTCGTCGGATCGGGTAGGACGCATTAAAGACTTTATTTCCCTATTTTCTCCCTGAGTTGTACATTTTCCTTATTTCTTTTTCTCTTGTAAATAAACCTTTTATTAACCCTTTTGTGTGTGTCTGTAGTAGAGTATTCATAAGTGCCTTTAAAGCGCGCGGGTGAGGACCCACAGCCAGGAACCCGTTTAATATCGGGGTTGCTCTATAACAGGACCAGCCTCCGGTGGCCGGGGAGCAGCTGGGGATCGAACCGGTGTCACAGAGGCCGCGGGCAGCTTCGAAACCCAGTGCTCAACCGCTGCGCCACCGGGGAGGCCCAGAATCTATATACTTTTAATGTGAATCCTCTTGACAGTAGGCATCTAGGACATGGCTCTCAACTTCAATGGCTTATGGAATGACCAGGTCGCTTATAAAACACAGATAGCTTGTTCACACTGTCCCCCAAACATTCAGTTTAATGGATCTCAAGAGAGGCCTGAGAATATGCATATTTAATAAGTTCTCAGGAAATGCTCCTGCCACTGGTCCAGGGACCACACATTGACAAACACTGCCCTCAGGGACAGGCACACAAGCCCACACACTCTGTGAAGACCCAAATCTGGAGGGAGCAGATTATATGCATTAGAGCACGTCATCTTCTCCGCTGCTTTCTCTTCTTTTATCAAGGCACGTTGGCCCCTGCTTCAGGGGCTTCCAAAGACCAGCCTGTCCCAGATCCAAAGTCACTGCCTCTAGGAAGCGTTCCACAAACGCAGGATTAGATGTCTTGGCTCCTTGTACTTCCTCCTGGTAGTTACCACACGCAATTCACTTTGTAATTGTAATTCATGTGATCTCTTAGTTACTATCTATTTCAGAGACCATAAGCTCTGTAAGGACAGAAATTAAGAACAGTAGAAAGGAGGGGAGGCGGCTGGGTTAGGCAACAGTGGTGGGTCGTCCCCAGGATTGTGGAGGAATGGGATTTTGTCTCCAAAGAGGCCCCTCATGGAAAGAGGTGGAAATGGCTTGGGCGTTCGCTAGCACCTTTGGCTTAGATGTGTCCTAGCTCTGCCCGGCCCCAATCAGGGGTTTGCCTTCCTTTTCCCAGTGACCTGAGTACTTCATTTCTCCACATTTAAAAACCTCAGGGTTTTTTTTTTTTGTTTTGTTTTGTTTTTTTAAGATTTCTTTATTTATTCATACAGGAACTGGGGTACAGGTCCGAGGTGTGGAGGGTGAGAGGATGCAGAACAGGCAGATTAACTGAAATACACTGCTGAGGGGAGCAGTGGGTGAGACAGGAGAGGTCTGCTGCTCCACGTGGGTTACCTCCCTGGCCAGAGGCGGTGTGTAGTGGGGGCAATCGAACTAGTGCTGCAGTGGCTGGCTGGCGATAGTTTGATAGTGCTGTCGTTAACTCCTGCACCACCAGGGAGGCCCCAGTTGGTTTTACTTAACTCTGACCTACTTGCTAAGTCTAAGCCTCAGATACTACACCCAGAAATGAAGAGTTAAAGCCCCAGGATGGGAGAGACCCAAACCCAGACTCTGACTCTGCTGCTGCTGCTGCTGCTGCTGCTGCTGTTTCCACAAGCACGTGACTGAGCTTTCCTCAGCTTTCCTCAGCGCAGCCTCCCCAGGCACAAGCAAATACTCTCTCCTGGGAGTTGGGAGTTCCTGAGTCAACACAGGGGAAGGAAGTCTTTAGCAGAGAGCCTGGCACACAGGAGGACTTCACTGAGCTACAATTATCATCACCTTCTTCACCAGCCTCTTCTGTTTTGTCCTCATTCCTGTCTCCCACAGGCAAGGTTTCCATAAGGCCCCAGGGAGGTCAAAATCTTCATAACATAAAGCACTGCCTGAATGTCAAGGGCATTCAAGTTCCCCAGTCCCTGCCCACAAGGCTGCAGTGACATCCTCTTTGTTGGAAACAAGGCCATGCCCTTCCTTAGGACACAGAGTAGGTGACCTTCCAGTCATTTGGGCACTCTTGATTTTATGACAAATGCATCTTTTGTCTCCTGTTCTCAGGATTCCAACTAACCAAGTAAAGAACTGTGATCCAGAGTATTGTTCCCAAGGAAGAAGAGAGTCAAAATACCCACCCACACCTGGTTTGTGCCAAGAATCTACAGCTGAGTTACAAGCACAGCATATGTTGTCCTTCTGGAAAAATGAGAGTGAGACCAAGTGAAGAGCCAGAGAGGTGTCTCACGCCATCCCAAGGCAAGTGAGTAGATGACAGACTTGCTGGTCTCCTCCCGAATCAGGCCCTCCCCTGGCCTTTTGTAGTCACTTCCTATCCTCTGTAAAACAAGATGAATAAAGAGGCACCCAAGACCCATAATCTCAAAGGGTAGATCCTACAGTTTAACCCATTTACTTTATCGATGAGGCCCAGAAAGGGACAAACACTTTCCCAAGGACGCACAGTAAATTGTAACTGTACTAAACTTAGCTATAGTTCTATTCGTTTGAAGTAACTGACTTAATGCCAGCTACGGTGTGCTTTTTGAAAAGATAAATGCTGTGTTGGTATTTGTCAGAGCTTGATCAGTTGCAAAAGGCTTCTCTCCCCTGAATACTCCTTTGTCCTTCTTACTAATACCAGTGTTTGAATTGATGCTATGCTGTTGAGGGAGAGTGTAGTATAGTGGTTAAGTGCAGGAGCTGGCCCAGCCTGATGTCAAACCTCAGTTTTGCTACTTAACAGCTGTATGGCTTTGATGAATCATTTGACCTCTTTGAGCCTCAGTTTTCTCATCTGTAAAATGGGAAGAGATTTCTTCTGAGGTATTCTTGTGAAATGCCTTTAGCTTATGGGTAGCAGAGCCTGACAGGTAATGAACACTCAATAAATGCTGGTTATAATTACCCCAAGTGAGTTGCTTAAGTCAAATTGGCAAGTAGTTGAATAGCGAGTGCAGGTTCCCTGAAAGGCTGAAGTGATACAAAGAAAGCATAGCTGGAGATGAGCAAGGAATCCAACCATCAGCAGATGCAAGTGAAATGTGGATATTTTTGTTATTAAGATGCTGGGATGGGGCCTCCCTGGTGGCGTAGCAGTTGAGCAGTGGGCTGCGAAGCTGCCCGCAGCCTCTGCAGCACCGGTTCAATCCCCAGCTGCTCCCCGGCCACCGGAGGAGGGTCCCACATGGCGCACAGACCTCTCCTGCCGCCCGCTGCTCCCCTCAGCAGTGTACTTGGGTCCTTCTGCCTGCTCTGCTCCCTGCTCTGGCTCTGGTGAATTCTCTCACCCTCCCGCGCTTCTGACAGTACCCAGTGCTTGTATAAATAAATACATAAATAAATCTTTAAAAAAAAAAGATGCTGGGATGGCAGCATCTCTAAATTCAGAAAAATAGAAGAAATGGAGCATCTATTTTGAAATTGTGTTATGATGGTGCCTGTGCCATCCTTTTTGGGAAGAGCAACGACTTGGTTTACACAGATGCTTTGGATTTTGAGGAGGGCGTTCAGAGAGATTTGTGCAGGACCAGTGGGCACCCAGGGTGACCGAGGGATGGGAACGCCGGCTTCTGGCGCGGATAGGGTGTACCTGCAGGAGGGACCCCGGGTGACTGGCTGATGGGAACGCGGGTTTCTAGTGTGCATAGGGTGTGCCTGCATACCTTGGATAGGGACCCAGCGCGGCTGGGCCTGTGGAAATGTGACCAATTTCTACTTGAACTCCAGAAAAAAACGGCTTGATAAAAAGCAATGCTGCTTTGAATGAGTTTCAATTGAGTGCCTGGACCAGTCTAGAAGGTTCCTTTCTCTCCTCTACTCCTGGCTCCTGGTAACTGCAGACACCAAGCCAAAGGAGAAGGAGATGAGAGCATCATCTCTGTTATGTGACAGACCCAGGGGGACTTTAAGAAAGAAATACCAATGGGAAATACGTAACACTTATTCTCTGTAAGGTTGCTTTGGTGATTCAGAGCAGCGTTTGAACTAGACTTGGAAAACTGCCCGGGTATCAGAAAGGAAGGAAGAATGCGTGTGGAATGAGTTGATGAACTGCTTTGAATGCTAGTGGGCAGCCTGGCTCCTGCGGCTCTCCTTGTGGAGGGCCTGGATCTGAGGAGCCTGCAATTTACCGGCTCTTGCATTCAGGAGGCTGTGGGGGGAGGCAGGCGAGGAGGAGACACAGACCCTGAAGGAGAGGCAGCGCGTGGAATGGGAAGACAGCGGGTTCTGGAGACTGCAGAGCCACCCGGTGCTGTCTCCCCTGCCGAGTGGCCCTGGGCAAGTGGCAGCATTACCGGGATCAAATAAGAACGTGCATAAGCAGTGTGATGTGGTCAGTCTCTGTGAGTGCAACGTTTAATTTAACTTACTAATATCAGTGTCTGAATTGATGCTATACTGTTGAGGGATTATGGGCAATGATGCTTCTTGACTGCCGGCTTCCATTCAGGCCAGGCTGGTAGCTTGCCTGGGGACCCAGGTAGCTGTCTATCATCTTCTCAACGGCCCTATGGGGTAGACAGGAGAGTGACTGTTACCAGGTGACACTGAGGCTCAGCGAGGTTCAGGATCTTCCTGGGAACCGGCTGGGTAACTGGTGGGAGACGCAGGGCGAGAGGCAGCTCCCTGACTCCTGTTTCAGGGCTCTCCCACTCAGCTGCTCCGAGAGGGCAGGGACAAATTCCTGGTGTCACTGGGCATGGGGCATAACAACTGTCTTTAGCTCAGAATCTCTCACCAGCTCTGGTCTGGCCCCCTGCTGCCACCAATGAAAATAAAAGAGACTTTGGTGCTGTAATTTTTTTTTTTTTTAATTTTAACCAACAGGATAAAGAGAGGGGGAACTAGCAGGGCAGAGGGAGGTCTGGTTATCACGGTGCGAAGTGGAGCTGTAACTACAGCAGCCTGCAGGGAACAGGCAAGCTTTGCTGCATTTGGAACCGGGGTCTGTGACTGACACCCCAGGGCAGAATCTTACCAAGTTCTGCCCCCACTGGGAAACCCCTCCCCACCCCCCTGACTCCCATGGGAAGGCATGCCGCTGGGCAGGCCAGTGGGATGGTCATTGTCCACAGTAGCTTCCATGACAAAGAGCAAGCCCGCCTGCATGGACCCCTGTTAAATGTTCCCCAAATGGTAGCTCAGCTCCACCTACTTCACAACAGCCCCTTTGCTCTGGACATCAGGGGCAGAGTTCACAGGCGTTTCTCCTCCAGCCTGGGCGTTTCCCCAGTCAGGGGCAGAGTGTGGTCCCTCATCCCAGCAGGCCATGGTTTGCACCCAGCCCTGGAGGCCACATGGGGTCCCTGAGGGCCAGAGCTTAGTGGCCCTGGGGCCTCTCCAATAATGGGATTCAGTTATCGATTACAAAACCTCCCCAAAATATAGTGGCTTAAAAAAAATAAGACCATGGTTCTGCTTTGCCAATTTGAGTTGGGTTCAGCTGGGTGATTGTAAAGGAAGAAACATTCCACCCACGTGTCTCCTCACTTCTCTCACTGAACCTTTTTAATGACCATATAGGTGGGGTTTCTTCACCCCACAAGCAATTCGGCGACACCAGCTAGGTGTCCTATAATTCTGAAACAGTCTACCTGGAGATGGCAGCGCATCCCACAGGTTAACTACTCTAGCTCTACAAGACTGACCTCTCACCCCACTACTTCAGGCACCACCCTTTAATCCAGGTGGTAACCTGTGCTTCTGACTGGTTCCCATGATCTCTTAGGGTTTGGTTATTTGCTAAAATGGCTCATAAAACTCAGGAAAAACAGTTTACTTGTCAAATTACCAGTTTATTATAAGTGTCAGCATACAGAACTGAGGGAAATTCCAGGACCCCAAACCTATACACTTTAAATGGGTTCTGCCTTCCGCCACACGAAGACAAAGCATAATCGTAGCATATAAGACCTTACTAGAAAAGAAGTTTAGGGCATCCCTGGTGGCATAAGGGGTTAAGCACGGTACTATGAAGCTATCTGCAGCCTCTGTAACATGAGTTGACGCCCCAGCCAGGGAGATACCCACATGGTGCAGCAGACCTCTCCTGTCTTGCCTGCTGCTCCCCTCAGCAGTATATTTCAGTCAGTCTGCCTCTTCTGTTCCCCTCTGTCTCTGGTGAATCCTCTCACCGCCTGTACCTCTGGCCTGTACCCCAGTTCTTATATTCATAAATAAATAAATCTTTGAAAAAAAAGAAAAGAAGTTTAATAGAATTAATGTACATAGAGAGAAAATAGAATTGAGAAAACATAATAGTTTCCCAGTGAAACACCCAGTTACCCATGCCCTCTTGGGTAAATACCCAGACAAGAAGAGTTGGCTCAAAGCAGGGCCATGGAAGCCCAGAAGCCCGCCACAAGTCTAAGGCATCTCCTGATGGGGAACCATAAGAAAGGAGTGGAAGGGGCCAGGCAAGTCTGGGATGAAAGGAACAAAATTAAAGTACAAATCAAGTTAAAGGCTGCCATTGTCACCTTCCTCATGTGTCTCTCACTTCCAAGCATCTCTCCATGTCTCAACTCCACTTGCCTTCTTTCGTGTCCCCCAAGTCCCAGGTGCAAGTCCAAAGCTGAGAAGCAAGTGACCTCTCCTTCACTTGTCTCAGCCCCTTAGCCCTCCTCCAGGTCTCCTCACCGCTCAACTCCACCCTTCATTAGCTGGGGCAGGGAACGTGGAACCTCCCCTCTTTATGGAAATTACACTCTGTAACAACAGGACATAACTCAGGAACAGCCCGATGGATGGAATGCATAGGACAAGGGATGGGGAAAGGAGCATGTTACAAAGCAAAATGTATATTATATTTAGACCATGATCTGTTTTGAACTGTGTCAGCGACTCAAGTGCCATTAGCACAGGTTGATGGAGCCTGTCAGTCACCTCCTGCCAATGTCTGTAGAGCAAGCTTATAGGGCAACAGGGACAAAGCAAGATGCCTTCACACTGTCCTTCAGGACCCTCCATGCACATCATCAGGAAAGTATTTTTGTAGACACATTTGTAGACACATCCTCCATTTCCAAGCTATTGATATTTAGGCCCTCACTAAAAGTCCTGTTTGCTTTCACAGTTGTTTTAAGTTCAGTAAAATTGCTAATCAAGCAGCAGTAGTAATAGTAATGCAAGAATTTTGATTATTTTGAGATTATAAATACATATGATTCTATATGTGTAAAATATCCAGAATAGACACATGCATAATTGGATTACTAGTTGTCAGGAGCTATGGGGAGGAGAGAGTAGAGAGTGATTTGGTATAGGATTTCTCTTGGGGTGACAAAAATGTTCTGGAATTAGATAGTGGTGATGGATGTACAACCTTGTCAATATGCTAAAAAAACCACTGAATTGTATACATACTTTAAAAGGGGAATCTTTTGGTATATGAATTATATCTCAATTAAAATACATGTACATTTATGTATATACATATGTACTTTTATCAATGTGCTAAAATAATGTGCACATTATAAGTAATACCCTAAAAATGTTACAGGGTAAGATTTTAAAAGTCATAAATAAAAATGCTGATATTGACTTCCCTCTCCCCAATGATTTGTCTTCTTTCCCTGCAAGTCCATAGCCTGAAGCCATGTCTGAATAGGCAGTGCCTCTAATTCTGTAACTGATGTTTAGGCCCTCAGTAAAAGTCCTATTTGCATTCACAATTGTTTTATTTTAGTAAAATTGCTAATCAAGCAGCAGTAGTAATAGTTAACTAGCATATATTAAGTACTTACTATACTAGATGCCAAACACTATTCTAAGTGCTGTTTCCATACACAGACCTCATATTTCTGTGACTCTATTATTATTATTATTATCCCCATTGTACAGCTGAGGAGACTGAGGTTCAGATAGGTCAGCTTTTCCAGAATTAAAACTACTATGTAGCTGAGTAGGCTTCACACCAAGCAGCCTGATCTCAAGGTTGCATCCAACACCTACTATGTGCTCTTCTGGGGACAAAGTTCCTGAATCCTGGGAATTTACTCTCCGATGAAAGTGGGGGCAGTGACCAAGTGGCTCTAATACCAGTACCGATATTTGTAAGTTCTCTGAAGTGTATGTAACAGCCAGGTCTCTGTGTCCTCTCTTTCAGAAACCCTAGAGATGAAGGGATTTGGGAATGAATTTTATTTCTAATTCTGTTTATGTAACCCCTCCCCCCCCCCCAATATTGTGTATCCCTCCTTGAACTGGTCTGGGGAGAACTTGGGATGGTCCAACAGACAGGTATCTTGCCAAGACCAACACTGGTGGAATTCACCAGTGCTGGAGCTATTGGGATTCAGTGGCCTGGGACCTGGTATTATGCCAGTTTGGAAGTCAGGACTCTTGGCTTACCCTCTTAGAGTTGAAAAGACCTTAAATTGTAGTCATGCTTTTGAATTTGTTGACACATGCTAATTGTTAGGCAAATCACATAATATCTGTAAACTGTTCAGGATATCGTAGAGACTTATTAAAAACTATGAATTTTAGCTTACACGATCAAACAATTATTGGATATTCTTGAGTTAGGCTTTTTGCATAGTGAATTATAAACTCTCTACCCAGGGCAACTAGTAAAAATTGATGAGGTCATATTTATTAGCATACAAAGATTTTTATAATGTATCATTCCATGGAAAAAGTAGATTTAAAGAGAGTATTATAGCATGGCTCCATTTTTGTGATTATTGGTATGTAATTTTCTAGAGAAAAATTTAAGGGCATATATATACCAAAATGTGTGTGTGTGTGTGTGTGTGTGTGTGTATATATATATATAAAATAACAAAATCTTAATAGAACTTATTTTCATAGGAGTAAAGGTGATTTTTATTTTTTAAACAACTTGTCTATATTTTCTAACCATTTTTGTAATGCTTTTATAATTAGAAAAGTAATTTTTACCAATACTCCCTACCTTGTTTGAATTAGAAGAAAAGAATGAGACTATGATAAAGATCACACTTCTGAAATTTGAGACTTTTAAAGTGACCCTGGCTAATTTCCATTTCTATTTGAGTTCCTCCCCAAAGCCTGACCCTCTTTTCAGACCTGTTATAAGTAGAGGTGGCAGAAATCAGGTGATGAGGCACCACCTGCAGACAAGGATCCAAGAATTTCTTCCAGAATAATATGCTACCAGAAATCTTATGTCATTTTACTTGGGACTGTGGATTCTTCTGGAAACAAGGTCTTGAATTCAGCATGTGGTCCTCAGTGTCAGGGTGTTTAGCTTCCTGGCTGGTGAGGACAGAACCAAAGCTGACGCACCCCTTCCCTACCTCCTCTGGACTTTGCTTTTTTTCCAGGCATTCCAGACCCCTCTGCTGAGAGCAGCTGAGAGGACAAGCCCCAATCACAGGCGGGGCCCTCCCCATCATGGGACAGAACTGCCATCGAGGAGTGGTAAGATCATACCTTTTCTGTCTTCACATGGTCACATGTGCCACTCCTTATATGCTGGGATCCGTTTTAAAGGTCGGGAAGCCCCAAATCAAAAGCCTACCAGGGGTTGGTTATGCGACCTGGCAGGAGCCCATTAGGTCCAACTTTTAACTCTTTGTGCAGGTTAATTCCCACCTGGGCCATGTAGGTCCTGACCAAGCGGAGCCCAGAGGCTCATTCATCACCCATCTGCTTAGTCTCTTCCTAGACGCTTATGCTGGGAAGTCACAAATATGTGCTCAAACAGGAGTGTAGCTTTTCATCCCTAAGAGAAGCCTTCCTCCAGCAGAGTGGATGGCAAATTAATTTCCAATTAGCATCCGAAAGTGGGGAGCATGCAAGCCTGAGGAGTTGCTTTCACTTCGAGGTGAAGGGCCTGGGGGAAAGTTGACAATTTTTCCCTCAGTCAAGACCGACTTAAAAATGTCCCCCTCATTATCTCCAGTGGAGGTTTTGCAAAGTCTAGCCTACACGCTTCCTTCTGAACTAATAGAATTTTGAGAGAATTGAATTTGACCCCATGTCCAACTCACAATTGGGAACTTGATCTCAGACTCTTTTGCAAAATCTGAGGCACCTGTTTGGTGTCTAATGAGGAGCAGAGGCTACTAAACTTATAAAGTTGAAGACTCCCTTGGCTCCTGGACCCTCTGTGCACCTTTTCTTTTGCTTTTCCTCCTTCGCTTCCCAACCAGCGAGGGAAAAAAAGAATGTTTTTTTCCCCTGGGAAAGGAGCACCACCTCCAAAGCAGAAGGTTTGTTTGGGATGTCATTGCCACCTCTCGTGGTCCCCACTGTCCCCTTCCTGTGTCCCTGCCCGGCTTTGCCAGTCCCAGGCACAGTGCCACTGAGAGTTTAAAGCAGGCCAGCCAGGCTTGGAGAGGTGGCACAAAGCAGCCAGTGTCATAGGCGCCACGCGGCAGTCAGCAGGCTTGGGCACTGGCACTTGGAGTTCAGGGTCAGTCTGGGTCTAGGCTGGCACTTTGGGGTCCAGAGAGCGGAACACAGACCCTTGGGTCTCAAATACAAAAGGCAAACCCAGGAGTTGGCGGTTGGTTTGATCTCTCAAATAGCCTGGGTAAAATACTGGAGCAATTACTCTGTATCAGCCACTCACCTTAACATTTTAGTATTAGTAAACATGAATTATTATGTGAAATTATGTATAAAATGTACAAAGCAATTTTATAAAGCTTCAACAAAGTAGCGATCATTCCTATTACACAGATGGGGAAACTGAGGCGTAGAGAAGTTAAATTCCTCTCCCAAGTTTGCCTAACTGGTTAGTGGCAGATCCAGAACATAAACCCTTAAAATCTCTTTGACTTAAGCCTGTATTCTTTCTACCTTCACATCAGACTCCAGACTGAAGTGTGTGTGCTATTCCAACCACTAACTTCTTGAGGATAGTTTTATTTGGAGCTATTCCAAGCTTGGAAATGTTTTGCTCTGGATATTGAATTCCCACTCTTAATCTAAGGAAGGGGCCTCCCTGGTAGCACAAGGAGTTAAGTCTCTTCACTATGAAGCTATCAGCAGACATTGCAGCACGAGTTCAATCCTCGGCCAGGGAGCTACCCACATGGCACAGCAGACCTCTCTTGTCTCGCCCGCTGCTCCCCTCAGCAGTGTATTTCAGTCAATCTGCCAGTTCTGCTCCCCACTCTGTCTCTGCTGAATCTTCTCTCTCACACACACACCTCTGGCCTGTACCCCAGTTCTTATATGCATAAATAAATAAATCTTAAAAAAAAAAATCTAAGGAAGGACCAAAAATTATATGGTCCATTCAGTTTCTTTCTCCTTGGCTCCCTGGCCATTCTGAGACCCAGATGGTATTTTTCACTGTTGTCTTACTCTTAATTCATGCAAGTGTCTGCAAGGCCTCATGACTTCTCTTTAGCAGGAAGTTGCTCTCATGCTGGTATTGCTCTAAGGCCTAGACTCTGGGCCCTGGGTATGTGGGAAAGTTGCCTAAATTGTCCTGGTCACTGGGACTGTTTATGGGATGCCTTTTCTTGCTTACTAGGGCCATGATTTTTTTTTAAGATTTATTTATTTATGCATACAAGAATTGGGGTTCAGGCCAGAGTTGAGCACGTATGTGTGTGTGTGTGTGTGTGTGTGTGTGTGTGTGTGTGTGTTTGTGAGAAAGAGAGAGAGAGAGGGAGAGGACTCACCAGAGATAGATTGGGGAGCAGAACAGGCAGATCTACTGAAATACACACTGCTGAGGGGAGCAGCAGGCGAGACAGGAGAGGTCTGCCATGCCATGTGGGTAGCTCCCTGGTTGGGGGGTGAACTCATGCTTCAATGGCTGGCAATAGCTTGTTAGCACTGAGACTTTAACTCCTACACCACCAGGGAGGCCCTCAGCCTCCTTTCTTACCCTTTGTGCTCTATATCACTATGGGTCCACCCCTATTCGCCCACCAAGAGTGTTGGTTGCAAGAGCAGCAAGAGAAGATGAGCCCCCAAACACAGCTGTTTCCAAGCCTCTGCTCACATTACGCTGATCTTGTCCCACCAGCCAAAGCAAGCCGCACTCCCAATCCCAGAGTTGCTACAGGAGACAACGTAAGAGCGTGCATACAGGGAGGAGAACTGCTGGAAACAGTTCACTGCAGCCTCCTTACCCCTCTGCTCCATCAGGAGAAATCTATCCGGGCCTCTCTCATGACTGGTAGCAGCTTGCAGAGTCTGTGAGGCAGTGGACATTAGGAAGGGCCATGAAGGGTGGGATGCTAACTTGTTAACTCACCAAAGATGCTGGGTCCTCAAGTGGGTCACTGCATATCTTGCTTCCATGCTCAACTGGGAAGCGTTGCATCCTGCAATTGTGGGGACACGTGGGGCCATTGGCTGAGCAGAGATAGACCCCTGTGTTCCCATGGCTCCCCCACAGGCCTCTCTAGCAACTCAGCCGGTGCCACGCTTTCACTATCAATGGATGAGTCTGCTGTCTGGAGGGCAGAGATCATCTCTGGATTGACACCTCCTAGCACAGTGCCTGGCACATTTATAGGCACCTAATAAATGTTTAGGTGAATAAATTTGTGAATAGAATATTCCTGACCTCTGCTGCATTTTGTCCAGAGAATTGTTAATCACGTTAGAATGTGCTTAGGTCTTTTCAATTTATTATAATTTCTTTCACTTTCTGAGCATGATTGATTCATTATTAGCATCACTATATTGTGAGTGCAAGTTGCTAAAATGTCATTGGTAACATCTTGTCTTGTCCTGTCTTTTCTTTAAGGATTTATCCTCTAAAAATGTAATCCATCCCCCTCTTGATCGAAATAAGGTAAGAAACCTAAATGTTCTTTTTATTTCCTTCTGTAACATTTTCTGTAAAGAGTGATATTGTGTGGCAATTCCCTGTGAGAATTCTGAACCTGGTTGCAGAGCCAAGCAGACCTGCAGGGGAGTCCCCAGGGTCAGGAAGAGCGTTTCCCTCTAACCTGTGCAGAGGGCCCAGATCACCCCCATAGGGTGCTTTCTGTAGGGGGTCCTTTGTTATGAGGCTCCCTTCTTGGCCCTCTCTTGGAAACAAAACACTGAGAGTCAGGGCTAAACATAAGCCCTCCTGCTTTGGAGCTATGGGGCGCACTGACTGAGGAAGGACTCTGGGAGGGGGATTGGCAGGGTCCTGCCCTCTCCTGTCCTTTCCAATGTACAGAATTAAACAGGCCGGGAACTCGGCACCCGACCCCTCTGCACTTACACATGGTCAAGCCTCAGATCTTTCCTATTCACATATCCTGTACGGTCTCTAATTAGAGACTTCTGTGCTATCTGTGATGCCCCCCACCTTCCATTCCCCAAGCATGTACCTTACCTAGTGCTTTAAAATTGCCATCGATGGCTCTGAGATGGGTTGCTTCATGTGAAGGTGGCTGGCAAGATGGAGTCTTTAAGAGTCAATTTGCTGGGAAAAGAACCGTAACTCACCATTACTCCTGCATCCGGGCCCATTACCTGATCTCAGGTGAGGCCCAAGCCTGGGTCTGGACTCACAGACATCTCTATGCTGCCTCTATAACACCGATTGAACAGCTACATTCTTGTTCTTTTGAAAATGACTAGGAAGCAGTTTCCCACCTCAGAAAATTTATGGTGAGGCTCAGCAGGTAAAAAAGAAAAAAGTTACATTAGGTAACATGTGCCTTAAGAGCCAGATGAAGGCGAGAGAGACCCTGTCTTGGGGAAATAAGGAAGGTTGGATAGAGCTGGTGAGATTTGCGGAGGGTCTTGAAGCAGACGGAGGAATTTGCAAGCCCCGGAAGAACATTCCTAGCAGAGACTGTGAAGTATCAAAAAAAAAATAGGAGAGGCTGACATCTAGAGTGCTGGTGGCAAAGGCAGGAGGGGAGGCTGATGACATTAAGTGGGGCTGCCACTAACCATCCAGTGAAGGGGGGCTCTGTCTGTGGAGCTCAGAGTATCTTTGAGTCTGAGGAGCTGTGTGATTAAATATTGGACTGTCTGGCAGGGGCAAGATTGTCCTGAGGTTATTGTTGTTCTGATGTCTATCACCATAGATTAGTTATTCAATTTTTAAAAGATTTTATTTATTTATTTACGCATACAAGAACTGGAGTGTAGGCAGAGGTTTGGGGGATGAGAGGATTCACCAGAGACAGAATGGGGAGCAGAACAGGTGGATCTACTGAAATACACTGCTGAGGGGAGCAGCAGGTGAGACAGGAGAGGTCTGCTGCACCATACATGGATTAGCTCCCTGGCTGGGGATCGATTCAGGCTGTAGTGGTGTTAGCGCTGTGACTTAATCTCTAGGCCACCAGGGAGGCCCCAGTTATTCTATTCTTAAACCTCATGTAAATGTAATAATAGGAAGTTACTCTCTTTTACCTAGTTTCAATGTTTTTATATTGCTGCATTGATTAAGGAAGTGCATAGAAAATTTATATAGAAAAGTATATAGGAAATCCTAAGGTATACACACACACACAAACACACCCACACACACATATACCCATACCCCCCAAAAACAACTCTTAGAACTAATATATTCAGCAAAATTGTGGGATACCAGATTAATATACAAAAGTCAACTATACTTCTATACACTTGCAAAAATCAATCCAAAAATGAAATTAAAACAGAATTATATTTACAATAGCATCAAAAAGAACAAAATACTTAGGAATAAGCTTAAAGGAAGTGTAAGACTTATACCCTTAAAACTATAAAACATTGCTGAAAGAAATTAGAGATCTAATAAATGGAAAGATTTCACGTTAATGGATTAGAAACTTCATATTTTTAAGATGGCAATGCTCTAAACGATCTATAGGTTCAACACAATCCCTATCAAAATTCCAGCTGACTTCTTGGCAGATATTGACACATTCACCCTAAAATTCATATGGAAATGGAAGGGACTTAAAAGAGATAAAACAATCTTGAATAAGAAGAAAGAGGTTGGAGAACTCACATTTCCTTGGTAATGACACAAGAATAGACATAGAAATTGATGGAATAGAATTGAGAGTCCAGAAATAAACCTTTACTTTCACAGTAATTTGATCTAGACAGGAGTGTGAAAACATCTCAATGGAGTAAGAAAAGCCAATGTTGGGATGATTGGCTATCCAACTTTAAAAGAATGAAGTTCTCACACCTCATACCATATAGAAAAATTAATTCTAAATGGGCTAAAAATATTCAATAAGTAAAAAATCATAAAACTCTTAGAGGAAAACATAGGCATGAATCTTTGTGAACTTGGATTGGCAATGGTTTCTCTTAATAGGACACCTGTTATTGGCTGAATAAAGGGGATGGAGGGGATGGCGTCAAGGCAGTTCTGAGGTCCAGATTGTTTAGTTCTTAGTTCTTGAGACACATTCCTTTTGTTTGTTGTTGATAGCATTTGGTAATGTGTTATATGTTGGGCAAGGGAGAGAAAGCAGCTCAAGGTTGCCTAGTTTGGGTGACAGCGAGATGGTTCTGGAACACTCTTTTCCCAGACACTGGTCCAATATATTCCCTCCTTTTATTCTGGTTTCTGCCCAAGTGTCACTTCCTCAGAGAGCCCTTTCTTATCCAGCCTATCTTTTTTTTTTTTTCCTTTTAAAGATTTGTTTATACAAGCACTGGGGTACAGTCAGAAGCAGGGGAGGCTGAGAGAATTCACCAGAGCCAGAGCGGAGAGCAGAGCAGGAAGACGAAGTACAATGCTGCGCAGCAGGGGGCAGGAGACGTCTGGGAGCCCTGTGGGACCCTCGCCCTGTGGGACCCTTCCAGGGCGCTACAGAGGCTGTGGGCAGCTTTGCAAGCCAGCGCTCAACCACTGAGCCACCAGGGCGGCCCATATCCAGCCTATCTTAAATGATACTCTTATCCTCTTATTTGTCCAACTTGTATATCAGTTAGGATTAGATCTGACAAGTAGGAATTTAATCCCCCCCCAAATAGCAGTTGTGTTAATGCACTGTAATTAAATTTCTCTCTCAAGTTTTAGAAATCTAGAAATCTAGTCAGGGTGGGGCTGATATGTGGCACCTTGGTGTCAGGGACACAAGCTTCTATTTTGTTGTTGTTGTTGTTGTTGCTTTGTTTTGTGTGGCTGCCATTCCCAGGGTTACCTCATAATCCAAGGTGGTTGCTGGATCTCCAGCCAGTTTGTCTGTACTTCAGCCAGCAGGAAGGAGGAAGGAGGAATGACAAGGAGGCGGGAAAGGTGCAGCAACCTCTGAAAGGTTGATTCAGAGGAAGCCCTGGAAGCTACCATGAGCCGCTTTAACTTTCATCTCTTTGGCCAGAACTTCATTGTGGGAGAGGCTAGAAATGTAGTCTTTATTAAGGGGGCCTGAATTCACCTAAAAATTGAAACATTTATTAGTTATTACATTGGGGAAACAAGAATTGTAAGATAAAACTGTGTCAGCTACACTCTGCTTTATTTTTCCTCCAAGCACCTGACCTACCATATGTTGCATCATGTATTATTTCTTTCCTGTCTGTCTCTTCCCCCCGGAATGTGGGCAGGGACTCTGCTTTGGTCACCAGCACATTGCTAGTGACTTCTGAAGGGCAGGGAAGATTAAGTGCTTCACAAATATTTGTTGAATGAATAAATGACCAGGGAGGGAATTGAGAAGGAAGAATAAATTTCATAAGAAAATGACTGTGATGGAGACATACTGAGTTGCAGATGCCTGTGGGTATCTAAGAGTCGTGAGCACAGGCAGTCGGGAAAATGGGTCTGGAGCTGGGGAGAGAGGAGAGGGCTGGAGCGCCTGAGAGAGTAGTTCTTTGGGAAGGGCACATTGGGACTGACCCGCAGAAGGCAGTGAAGAAGGAAGGCACAATCAGCCAGCTTGGCTGAATTGACAGAAGTCATGAAAACTGCTTCCAGTTCACCTGAACTGGACACTGAATGAATATTTATTTCCCTCTATATTTCTAATAGATGCTAATTCTAAGGAGCAGAACTGAAGAGCTTTAGTTGGCCCCAAAAAGGCAGTTGTTCATGGACTCTGGGGAGAACTATCCCAGGAAACTCAGGGTAACTAGCAGGGTGATTTGAGATTGCTCTGTTCCAACGAGATACAGGTTTCCTTTGGGGAAGGAGCCAGCCCTAGATAAGGAGTAGATCTGAAGCCTCCTCTGGTAGGATGGATCTACCCCACCACTAGGTTCAAGAACGCCCTTTATACGAGGTTCTACAGAGCAGGATCCACGCACCATGCCTTAAAAACAAAACCAAACATCACTGGTACCTTAGCAAAGAGGCTGCCCAATACAATACAATAGCACGATGTCAGTGGGCCCTGGTGGATAAGAGAAAAAGGGACATTATATAAAATGAATATTACACCTTGTTACAACAGTGGGTGGTCTGGAATGAGATGGCACAGGCTCAGATCCCAGCTCTTCCACTCAGTAGCTGTGTGACCTTGGAGAGTCATTTAACCTTCCTGAGACTCATTATTCTCATGTATAAAATGGGGATATTACTAGAATTTACCTATATAGATTATTTTGAGGGTCAAACAAGTTATTATAAGAATTTAGAATATGTGGTATAAAGTTCTACTTAAGCACTTGCTATTATTATAGTCAAATGTATTTAGTTTTAAGAAGGACTATTATTTTTACTTCTCTGAGTTAAAATAGTTTTTCCTATAGGAAATTATGCTAGCAGGGGGAGATGGAAATTATAACTTTAAAACATATCCTTTCTTAGCAAAATAAAAATCAGTACCTAGTTTTTGTTTGTTTCATTCGTTGGCCTGTGAAACCCACAGCCCAGGAATCCTGCCTTTGTGTTCACCTGGACTGGGCACTGCATGAGTATTTATTTCCCTCTATATTTCTAATAGACGCTAATTCTAAGGAACAGGACTGAGGAGCTTTAGTTGGCCCCAAAAAGGCAGTTGTTCGTGGACTCTGGGGAAAACTATCCCAGGAAACTCAGGGTAACTAGCAGGGTGATTTGAGATTGCTCTGTTCCAACAAGATACTGGTTTCCTTTGGGGAAGGAGCCAGCCCTAGATAAGGAGCAGATCTGAAGCCAGGCAGGCCTCTGCAGGCTGGTTAACCCTTCTCCCTCCAGGCCAGCATACTTATGCGGAGGGGGCTTGTCAGAGTCAGAGATCAAGAGGATGGGGTTGGGCTTTCCTTGGCTCCCCCTGAGAAACTGTCGCCCCCAAAGGGGAGTGCCAGCCTTCTTGGGACAGAAGCCCACAAACATGTCTCTGGGGGTTGGGTCCTTTCTGAGCAGGGGTGAAAAGGTCAGTGTTGAGCAAGGGGCAGGGGCCTTGATGACACTAATAGAGTTGGGATTTAGTTGCTGCAAGAGAAGTACCTAGGGCACAAGATTAAAATCTTGTTTCCTCCTAATGCAGGTCCTAAATCCCAAGGCCTTCTTCCTGTAAACTCCAGTGATCGGGAGTTGAACATTTAAATGCCTGCAGTGGGTAGAGAAGTGGGTGGATGGGGCTCAGAGTGAGCTGCAGTCTCCCTGCTCTGTCAGTTCCAATGGGTGGTTGCCCCGTAATGTGAGCCGGCACCTGGATTTTTACAGGGAAATTTAATTTTTAAGTGTTGGCTCACATTTATAAAATATTAGTTGGACCCAGTAAGACAGACTGCAGGCCATGTTTCAGACTGCTGGTTGCCAGTTTATAATCACTTTTATTATGCTTTGGAGGCAGAACTTGGGGCAAATGAAAAAAGGGAAACAGGTTGAGAATATAATTTTACAGTCTAGCCACTCCCTCAGGACTGGCAGTGGTGCCTCCTTACCAGGTTTCTCGGGCAGGAAGCAGAACTGTGCAAAGTTGATGAGATAGTCACACGAACTTTCCCGTCACTGTGTACTGGGTGGGCAGGGCCATGGAGACCCTGGAGGGACTGCCCTCAGCATCTGCAAAAAATATTACTGGCCGATTCATTTTGGAAATTTCCTCCAGATGTTCCTGTGGAAACCTCCAGTCTAAATCTGTTTTCCTCATTCCTGGCAGCACCTAAGATTCACCTGGGGGACTTTTAAAAGGGGCTGTTCAGACTTCACTGGATTAACTAAGCCATCATTGCTGGGCCTGGGGTCTGGGCACCAGTATTACTTTTTTTTTTTTAAAAAAAGATTTATTTATTTATGCATACAAGAACTGGGATGTAGGCCAGAGGTGCAGAGGTGAGAGGATTCGCCAGAGACAGAGTGGGGAGTAGAACAGGCAGATTGACTGAACTACACTGCTGAAGGAAACAGTGGGCAAGACAGGAGAGGTCTGCTGTGCCATGTGGGTCAGCACCCTGGCTGGGGATCAAACTCATGCTGCAGTGGCTGTGGACAGCTTTATAGTGCTGTGTCTTAACCCGTTGCACTACCAGGGAGGCCTTGGGCACCAGGATTTCTAAAAGTTCTTGGGTGATTTTTTTTTGCAGCCAGGTTGAAAACCACACATCCAATATAATCGCTAAATGGGGGGACTCTTTCTCTGCACTTATTTTCAGAATTTGCAGTGTCCTTCTCCTGGCCCCCCCTCACTGTGTCAGGATTTCAAAGTGACAAAGTGGTTTGGGTCCTGATCCTCATTTTCCTTTTTTCACTTCACTTTATCATTGAGATCTTAAACAAACCCTATTACCCCCTTCCTCCTCATTTACTGATTAAGTGGGAGTAATGATATTTGCTCTTCTAATCTCATCAGCCTGTTATCAGGAGAAACAAGGCAATAAATGTGAAACTCCCCTATAAGCTGTCAACATAAAAAAAAAAACAACACTGTTGGTACAAGTGTGCTTGTACGGGGTACAGTTTTGATCCACTGGACAGAAAACTCTGGAGTGACATTCCTAGTGCTGTGGGTCCTACTGCACGTTACCTCATAACTGAGCTGCAGCCTGCACTCCCACCAGCAAGTGTGATTTGTGCTGCGGCAGCCCCAGACTATCCGACACTCACCCTCTCAACTTGTACAAGAGAGTATACACTAAATGACCAGAAAGAACTCAGGGGCTTCGAGCCAGCTGGAGAGTGAGAGAAGGAGACTTGTGGAACTAGGCTTTCTAACTAGGTCTTTGCTGCTCTTCCTGGGGCTCTGGGGTGTAATCAGCAAGGGGCTTAGCTGGGGCCTAAGAGTTATTTGATGGCAAAAAGAGGCAGAATAAGAAATGCAGGAGCTGATGAATGGCATGACAGATGGGCACAGGCCTGGCTTCGAGCCATTTGGGGCTGTGCAGCGTAGGTTCTGCCTGCAGGAAACTGTCTGATCAAGGCAGATAAGGTCACTCCCCCCAGAAGCCAGAAACAATATCAGGCAGACTGTCATGACTCAGTGTTACTTATCTGAGGCCCAGCTGCCGTGAGGTGCTAGTGAAGGATGGACAGAATACCCGTTGGGCATCAGAACTGGGTCTGAGTCCCAGCTCCAAACTCTACCACAAACTGGTACTGGGCAAGATGGCCCACCTGCTGCTTCTCAGGTTCCTCATTTGTAAAGAAGAGTCTTGTTCTAGTGCTAGATGGACTCTGAGCACAGCCAGAGTTTGCTCTGTGGAGGTGCTGAGGACTGGGAGTCTGTGGTGAGTAGCCAGGCCTCGGAAGTTTTTATGGGGAGGCTGGCCATAGGGAGAGGGATGCTTGGTCAGGTGGAGGTGAGCAGGGAAGACAGGACAAGGAGGAAGAAATGAGCAGGGGCTCAGAATGAAAGCACTTGATGGGGCAGTGGGATGTGGCCAAGGACAGAGGGAGAGAAAGGCGAGGAAATATGGAGTCAGGATCTAGAAGGCCTTGGACACCAGGCAGAGATGTTTAAATTGGCTCTGCCAGAAAGGTGGGGACCATTGAGGATTTGAGCAGGGTTATGATGCGATTAGGCTGCTTTTTAGTAGGAATAATGTGGCCTGGACCTTACAATGACTTGCATGGCGGGAAGCCAGGGACCAGGGAGGGCAGCTAGAGTCTTCTGTAATATTTATAGCATGAGATGGTGAGGCCTGTGGGTTGGGAAGGGATAATGTGGCAGGCCTGGAGATATTTCTCAAGAAATATTGATGGGTCTTATGGCCTGGCAGCCTTCGAGTGGTGGAGAGCTGTGAGCTTCCTTGAGAAGCAGTTTCTCTCAAAGACTAGGGAAGAGAAAGCCTTGGGAACCTCCCTGCCAGGGTAGTCTGGCCATTGGGAGGTTCAGTTTCTTCTTGGCTCCAGCTGAGATAAAAGATCTTGGTTGTAGTTGGGGCAGTGATAGAGATGGTATCCCATGGCAGTGTTAAGGGATTTGCTCCTGATCACTGCACTGGGCTCATTTCCATTTTGAGTGCTAGCCCTGTGCTAAGTGTGGGAGACAGAGAGAACACATAGCCCAATTTGGGATGCACAGAAGTTTCCAGCCTGGTTGGGTCTAGCAGAACCACATTTGCAGGACGGCTCTTGAGAGCAATCATCTTGTTCTCTTCACCCAATTTGCTTTATGGCATGCAGTGTGTGTGATGAATGCTGGAAAAACTCTGGTTTATAATGATTTTATATCCTGGTTTTGTGGGGTTTGAAACTTGAACAGTTTTGGGGAGCCTCTTTGGAAAATAATTCAAAATTACAAATTTAACCTTGCTAGAGCCTCTCAGGGGCTACTGTGGGGAAATGCAAGAGAGAAGCCCTGAAGCTTAAACCCTCTTGGCATTCTAGGCAATCTTATGATAGTTAATACCTACCATTTGTTAAGTTTATTATAAGCAAATATTTTATTTCCAGTATTTCACAACAATCAAGGGGGGTGGGGTGAATTGAGGGTTAGTATCTCCATGTTGTGGATGAGGAAGTCTCCAAGAAGCACCTCTGGCTGCCACAGCCATAAAGCCTGGGGTGTGAGGCTGTGCTCTGGACTGGGGGCTCGGCCTCAAAAGGTCACGAGTTCCTCTTCTAAGTCATCTCCTCAATTCCACTGTACCTGTACTAGGACAGGGGCCCACAGGATCCCGGGCTGGGGTAAGGTAAGACTCTGGACATCTGACTGTGGCTTATTTGGGGGGAGAGGGGGAGACTTCACACAGGAAGGCAGCAAACCCCAGGGATGAGCACCGACTTTGTAAACACACTGACCCAGGATCTAATTCTGGATCTACAACTTCCTGGTTGTATAAAGTCCAGCAAGATGGGCTCTCAGAGCCTCAACTTCCTTACCTGTAGAATCGGAATAGTAACTTCTTTGTATTTTGCGCTTATTACATGTCATCTTGTAAGGCAGAAAAGCTCCTGGTGGTGTTGGCACCCAGAGCAATTAATGTAAGAATCCTATGGTTGCTTTCAGTCCTAGTAGTAGCACAAAAATCTCAGATCCAGCACCCTCCCCGCTCTCCCCCCCCCCCCTTTCCCTCTGAAGCTGAACGGTTTTCCAGGGATTTCTCCCAGCCCAGCTAACTTCCTGGGGAAGTGAAAAGATGGCACCTAGAAAAGGTGCCTAAACTGTCCCCCACACTCCAGCGAGCCTGAAGAAAAAGAGGAAGCGGGGGTGGGGGGGATGGTGGTGGTGGCGGCAAGCCAGGGCATTGGCCTCAGTCCGGCACCACCGGCGTGCGCCCTCCGGGAGAACCCCAAGACCGAGCTGCCCAAGGGCGAGCGCTGTGCGGCGTCCCTCTTGCTTTGGCAATCGAAATCCGCCAGCAGATTGGGCCGAGCGGGCTGGGATAGGGTGAGGTGACGCACTGCCGACGAGGACCGAGGTGGGGTGCGGCGTCCCTGGAGCCGGAGACCGCGGGCAGGCGCGCAGAGCCGGGTCCAGGACCGCGCCGCCTGCGCTTCCGCCCGCTCCGGCCCGGCTCGCTTTCCACGCCCACCCCTGCAAGCCCCCTCCCAGCGTCTCCCGCCCCCCAACACCCGCGGGCGAGCCTTCATCTCCGAAAAAGGGGGCCGGCCCCTCCGCCGCAGCCAGCCCGCCCGGGCGCGTCGCCGGCGCTTCCTCCCGCACCCGCCGCCGCCTCGCCGGAGCCGGGCGCCCCCACGCGCGACTGTGAGCGCGGGGAGCGCGCCTCCCGCCCGCCGCCGCCTCCCTACGTGGGGGACGTGCAGGGAGGCGCCGGGCCTCGTAGGATTTCGCGGCGTCGCCCGCCCCCTTTCCGGCGCGGGAGGGAGCGGCCGCCGGACCCCCGCCCCTCCCCGGCCCGACGCCGCCGCCCGGCTGCAGAGGCGCGCGCCAGCCAATGGGCGCCGAGGAGGGGGGCCGCGGCGCTGTCACCGCCCGGGGCCGGGCGCGCGGGGCCGGGAGCGCGCGAGCCGCCGCCGCGCCCCGGGCCGTGGGGGAGGAGCCGCGGGAGGAGGAGGAGCCGGGGAGCAGCCGCCCGGGGACCACGGCTAGTCCAGGCTGCGGAGAGTCGACGCCGGCCGCACGACTGCAGCCCCGCGCCCCGACCGCCAGCATGATCGCCGCGCAGCTCCTGGCCTACTACTTCACCGAGCTGAAGGATGACCAAGTCAAAAAGGTGAGACCCCCCCGCGCCGCCGCCGGGCGCCCTGGCCGCAGCTTTGCCTTCCCGCATCCGCTCGCCGCCGCCGGCTCCATCCTCCCGCGCCCAGACTCCCCGAGGCCGGCTGTGACTGCACTGCCGCTGCTGGGGAAAGGCTGCGCCCTTGGAGTCTCCCCGCATTGTCGGCGCGCGCGCGTGCGCGCGCGTGTGTCCGTGTGTGTGTCCGTGTGTGTGTCCGTGTGTGCGCGCGCGCGCGCGCGTGTGTGTGTGTGTGTGTGTGTGTGTGTTTGGAGGCGGTAGAAGACTCCCCGAGACTGGGCTGCCTGTTGTTGCAGTGTCCTTGAAACGGGTTGTGTATGTCAGATGGGTCCCTGGGTCAAGAGGGGAGGTGGTTGTGGGGGGACCGCAGGGCCATTTTGGAAGGGTCCGAGCGCGGTGGGCGGAGGAGCGATCGCAGAGATGCTGGGAGGTGAGCGCGCGGCCGGCGCGAGTGCTGGCTGGCGGCCAGGCATCCCATATTTGGGGTTCCCGGCGGAGGGCGTCTGCTGCCGGGAGAAACTGTCACCGGGCGCTCAGCTGTTGCGGCAGCTCGTTAATCTGAGGTCCTTAGTCTGAGGACGGGGTGACCCACTCGGTTTCCCGGAACGGGGAGGGGCCGAGAGGCCACCGGAAACTTTGCTCATAGGCCTCAGGTCTGGAGCGGCATGTCTAAATGGAATTTTTTATTTCTCTACGTGACCATCGCTTAAGCCGTCATTTCCAGTTAGCGCAGAAGCTCAGAGACTGGTCATTTGAGTCGGAGGGAGACCTTGACATGCATGCATGTAACATGTGTGTACTTGCACAGGGGTGCATCTCCCTACCCTGGGGTGCTGTTGCCTTTAACATCTGTCAGGTGGCAGATCTTAAAGGTGACTCTTTCCTGTAGGCCAACTGTGCCACCATATTCTTAAGAAACAGTGTAGGCCTAGGGAAAGATGCCCATTTTATCAGTGCCCCGCCTTGCATATGCTGTTGACCCACCCATACCCCAAAGGAGAGATGTTATTGCTCGAGTAAATTGGTTATTGTTGAGGTAACTGGAAGGAACTAGCAGTCAGCCTGACTTTGTAATTCAAACAAGGGAGTGCTACCTACAGGTGACAGGCAGGCGCCATGGACCTGGATTTTCTGCCCTTCAAGCCACAGGATGTTCCGTTCTCTACTTCCACCGGGTGTAGACCCCCCTTCTCTAGCACAATTGGAAACAGGTCTGCTGAGGGCAACAACCTCATCAAGGTCACCCCTGAGTTAGCACCAGAGCCAGGGCGGGACCCAGGTCTCCGCCCTCCACTGAGAACTTGATTGAGGCTTCTCTGGCTGAGGGGTTGGGGTGCTGAGACAGAGACCCTGGGGCTGCTGCTGGGGTCCTGGATCCTGTGCTAAGAGGGAAGCAGGAGACAGGCCTGGGAATCTGCCGTGGTGTCTCCAAGCTTTAAGTGGCAGTGACTCTGGCCTTGTCAACCATGCTCCTGTGGAACATCCTGGAGCTTGCTTTTGGCCACTGAGCTCAGGGAGCTGTGCATGCCACACATGCATTTCATGAGTTTTCCTTGCTGGTGTACATCACTGATGTTCTTCCCATTTCACAGTGGCGAAGTTAAGGTGTGGATGAGTTCTCTGCTCTCCTCCTGCATGTGGTACCCTCTTGTTGCTCCAGACAGCAGACTACTGGGGTGGGGACCCTGTAGCCGCCAGGGCTGAGTTGAGCTGAGGTTTGGACTGCACGCAATGGGACGTGTTTTCTCAGGCATGCTGTGTCTAGTGTGGCCCCAGAGCCCTCCACTTGCCTTGGCTGTCTGACTTACACCTGTCTGTTCACATTCTATCTGTCAAGTTCCTGTTACTACCTGAGTATGTGACTTTCGAATCAATTGATCCTCTTGTCCCTCACTCCTCCTCTGAGACTGGCATTCTGACGTTTCCTCCCCATCCTCCTCTGGCCCTTAAAACCTTGCTGGAGGAGTCTTGAGGTCAGATCTTCCATCAGATAATATGGCCCGTCAAGCAGTTTCTTTAAAACAATATGACTTTCTTGCAACTTACTGGGAACTTCTTTTGTTGCTTCCCTATGGGAGGGAATACCTGGATTTCTGCCAGGGGATCCCTTTGGGCTGCACGATGGACCAGTGCCACTGCCATCCATGGGTGTGGTTCCTTGGAAGCTTCCTGGGCCTCCTGAGTGCATGGAGGGTGCTTGTTCCCATGACCTGTGAGCTTTCCCTGACCTCACCAGTACAGGCTACATCTGTTCTCTTGGGACACAGGAGTTATTCGAGGTCAGCCCTTTCAACCCACCACTAGCTTTGGAAAGGTTCGATGGGGATGCAGGACTCTAAATCCTGCTTTTCCTCTGGGAGTGGGGCCCTACCTGCCACCTGGCTGGGACCCAGTTGTGAGGACAGCGCACCCCTGGCCCTTCCTGCATGGACAGCCATGATGATTCAGCCCTCCAGCCCTAGGCAGCCTCTAGGGTTCTCTGTACAGCCCTAGTATCCTGCCACTGTCTCTCATCCATCCTCTGACCTGGGGGTAAGAAGAGAGAAGGGGGCGGGTGGTGCCTGGGAAGTTTTTCAGGCTTGCTCAGGATGTAAAAGTGATCATGAAGAAGGTATAGTTTCTCTCCTCATTGCCTATGAGACATATTGGTAATTCAACCTCATAAATATATTCTAAGTTGAAGTAGGCCAAGTGTCTAGATTTCTGGCATGAAACTCTGTTTTCCCGACTGTGTCTGCATAATTTTGATTAATAGGGCACTGTTGATTTAAAAGGGTGCCCTGGCATCAGACTGAACTAAGGATAACATATATATTTTCCTTTGGTTCTTCTAGCGCTTTTGGGAGGAAAGGGAAGCACATGTGCGCTTGTGAAAGATCCCATTCATGAGAATCCCAGATATCTGTTAACTCTGCAGCTACAGGCTAGGTCCTTTGACCTCCAAGTAACTTTTTTTTTTTAAAGATTTATTTATTTATGCATACAAGAGCTGGGGCACAGGCCAGATTTGTGGGGGGTGAGAGGATCCACCAGAGACAGGGTGGGGAGCAGAACAGGCAGACGGATGGAAATACACTGCTGAGGGGAGCAGAAGGTGAGACAGAGAGGTCTGCTGCGCCATGTGGGTTGCTCCCTGGCCGGCTGGGGATTCAACACATGCTGCAGAGGCTGCAAGTTGCTTCACAGTGCGGTGCTTAACCCCTTGCGCCACCAGGGAGGCCCTCTAAGTAACTATTAACTTGCCTGTTGCCAGCTCAGTCTAGCCACTCAGAGCCTGCAGGAGGGTGAAGGGCTGCACAGTGTGTTGTTTCCTTGGGAAAGGAAGATAATAGGTCCAGCAGGGTCAGAACTTGCCTCCAGGAAAGACGGGACTTCCTTTCCTCCAGGGTTGTCAAGATGGATTTCAGAGTGCATTTTCAGGGTTGTCAGAAATGCCAGTGCATTTACCTTGGGTGGCAATGCAGGTGACTCCATGTAATCCCCTTTAGCAGGCGAGCAG
Source organism: Talpa europaea (assembly GCF_964194135.1). Taxonomy (NCBI): domain Eukaryota; kingdom Metazoa; phylum Chordata; class Mammalia; order Eulipotyphla; family Talpidae; genus Talpa; species Talpa europaea. Next base: position 44,681,553 of record NC_140077.1, on the reverse strand, counting down.
ACAGGTGTGACCTGTCCAGCGGCCTCGTTCCTCGTGAATCATCATTTCATTATCCCGGTCCCTTTTGCTTTGGGTGTTCCTAGGCGTTCTCCTCCAGGAGAAGCCCTGCACTTCTGTTGGTTTGATAATTTGGGACTGTCGTGAGGGAATAAACTTGGAAAGTGGGTGGGTGTGGCGAATTTCACATCTGGCCCCCTGCGACGTCCTCCCACCATCCTGCTGTTTTCTGGAGAAGGCTCGTGCAGCTTTATCCTGAAGACTGATTCGGCGTGACTGGGACTGTCTCCGTATGTGTCTGCAGTCGTGGATTCCTGCCTGATGGAATTAGCCCCTGGAGTCAGCTCTGAGCAGGCCTGCTGAGGCTGAGCTGCAAGAGACGCTGGACAGGGGGCAGCCACCTGCCCTACTTCCTGGGAAAAGTGGTGGCAAGACTTCTGGCACCTGCTTACTCATTTGAGGACCTTTAGAATCAATCCCATCATGGAGCTCAGTGGTTTCTTCAGAAACTGCTTGAGTCCTTTATGTGCAAGGTACATCACTGTGCTTTATTATGTGCTAGACTGGGGTGACAACTACAAATGAGAAACAAGGCAGAAATAGTCTCTCTTCTCATGGAACATAATTTGCCATTTTATGGTAAGTGCAAAGCATAGATGCTATGAGAGCATGCAGTGCTTGGGGCTCTGGTGGGAAATCACTTGCTTGGGGATTGCTTCAGACCAGGCTCTAGATGTACAAATGGAAACCTGCTTAGAAACCTGGTCAGGAAGAGTTGAATGGAGAGTTACCAAGATGAAGTTTGACTTTTCTCTTTTTATTTTAATTAATTAATTTTTAATTTTTTTTCTCTTTTTACTTTATTTATTTAACTTAGTTTTGGACTTTCTCTTTTTAATGATTGTTCTCTTTTTTATCCCCAAACACATAATGGATAGCCTATCAATTTTATTTGTGTCCGTATAGATCTACCCAGCTATCTATTCACTATCAATCTAACAGTATACACAGATATACTACGGTGTGTGTGCATGTGCGTGTATGTGAGTGTGTGTGGGAGTGTGTGCTGTCGCATGATCTTTCCTAAGCCTCAGTGAGGCCATCAGGGCTGGCAGTATTATTCCTGGACCTCCCAGAGCAGCTTCTCCCCAGGGCATCCCACTGCCCACTGCCTAGCTGGTGTGCTTAGACAGAGGTTTCATTCCCCATTTGGAAACAGGGGCTGGAGGCCCAGAGGACATCTGTGACTTTCCTAAGGTCTTAAGAAAATCTGGCATGTTTCTTTCCTCTAGAAGAAAAACCCATCTTTGTTGGTTTTTTTTTTTTTTTTTAAAGATTTATTTATTTATTCATACAAGCACTGGGTATAGTCAGAACCGCGGGAGGGTGAGAGAATCCACCAGAGCCAGAGCGGGGAGCAGAGCAGCCAGAAGGACCGAAGTACACTGCTGAGGGGAGCAGCAGGCGGCAGGGGAGGTCTGCGCGTCATGTGGGACCCTCCTCCAGTGGCCGGGGAGCAGCCGGGGATCGAACCGGCGCTTCAGAGGCCGCGGGCAGCTTCGCAACCCAGTGCTCAACCACTGTGCCACCAGGGAGGCCCATCTTTGTTGGTTTTAATGATTTACCTTGGAATCTGTCTTTTTAACTCTCCTCCCCCCTCCCAAATCAATACACATGAGTTAATTTTTTATTATGAGCTAATTTGAGGTGCATAAAAAGTATTGAGGTGGACATCACAAACGCTTGTGTATCCAAGACTGGACTTGAGAAATAACAGACACAATTGCTACCCCTTCTGTGCTAGACTTCATTCCTAACCTCTGTCCTGAATTTGGTGTTTATCATTTCCATGCATGATTTTATACTTTCATTACATATCATGCATTGTAAACGATAGATGGTGTTACTTTATATGGCTTTAACCTTTTATACATGGTGCTGTCCGGGATGCATTCTTCAGCAACTTGTTCTTTTTAGTGCACTATTCTATGTCAAGGATTTTCTCTAGTTGATGCACTTACCTGTTTCATTTTAACGGCTTTTACATTGTATAAATATACCACAGTTAATTTATTTATCCCTTTGATGAGTATTTGGGTTTCTGATTTTTCAAATTATAAGCAGTGCAGCACTGAACCTTCTCATATGTCTTCTGGGCTTTTAGGCTGTATATCTAGGGCTGCCATCACTGGGTGGATTCCCCTTTTCCGTATTGCCAAACGGCCACCCTCCCTGGTCTTGGTGGCTCACAGTCCCATCAGAAGGTTGTGTAGGTTCCTATTTTTGATGCCAGCCTTTGGTACAGTCAAACCTTGAAAAATTTTAAGTAATTTTTAAAGAATCTGTTTCTTCTCAGTCATTTCCATTTGTGTTTAGTTTTAAATGAGGCATTTCCTGGTTTACCTCACCTAGCGCCCTCCTTGCCAAGTATCACTGAGCAGTGGGGGCCCCATTGGCTGCTGCTGCTACAACATTTGCACTGTAGGGGTGAGGGGCAGATCAGAGACAGGGTTATGAGGATTCTCTGTGGCCTCTTGTGCTGGAGAGGAAATTTGTTAACCTTTTCTGGGAATTAAGACACGCACGTGTTCTGTCCATACACCCTCTCTCTTCCTGGGTGGATCTGACCCTGGCAGGGCTGGCTTATCAGTCCCCTAACCGTGCCCCGCTCTGTTAGAGAAAACTCAAGCTAGCAGCCTCTCTCAGACTATCTTCCGTAAAAGGAGAGTGTGGCTGTGCCCCCATGGCAGGAGGGTGAAATGTGAAATCTGCAGCCCAGCCCTTTGCAAGCAGAGCTGAGCCAGCGGTCCCTGTGCCAAGCAAAAAATGGCTCACGTTCATCTGATTCTATGCTTGATAACTTGCTTGCAGACCTGAGACCCAGAGGGTACTAACAGGGGAGGGGCTGTGAATGCCCACTAGGGGCCTGTCTTTTTCCTAATGCAGGTCTAGAAGCAGTAATGTTAGTTGAAGCCCGCGTGTATCGCCTGTCACATTTGCAGCCAGGTACAGTGTTGAAGGCATCACGTTAGCGCTTGTTTAACCCGCACAGACCCCTGTGAGGTGGGCACTATCAGGGCCTTCACTGCCAGATGAGGACCCTGAGGCTCAGACAGTGAACAGAAGAGCCGGCATTCAGACTGATCATGTCGAAGACAGAGTTCCTGTTTGTTTGTTTTTTAAATTGAGATATAATTTATGTACCATAAAACTCACCACCTTAAAGTGTATACAGTTAAGTGGATTTCTAGTATATTCACAGAGCTGTTCAAGCATCAATATCACCTTAATTCTAGAACATTTGCATCATCCCAGAAAAGAAACAAACCCATATCCAAAAAACAGTCACTGCTCACTCTTCCCTCCACCCAGCCCCTGGCATCCACGAATCTCTTTTTTTCACGTCTTTCATGCAAATGGAATCATAGGTTATGGGCTTTTGTGTCTGATTTCTTTATACTTAGTATAATGTTTTGAAGGTTCATTCAGGCTGTAGCATGTTTCAGTATGTTACTCCTTTCTGTTGTTGAATAGCATTCTGTTATATCTATTGCTTTTTTTTTTTTTTTTTTGTGCATTCAGTTGATGATCATTTTGGTTGTTCCACTTTGGGGTTGTCATGAAAAATGATGGTACCAATACTTGTGTACACATTTTCCCTTTGTGGATATATGCTTGGTTTCTCTTGGCTGTATGCGTAAGAGTGGAATTTTGGGGAGAACCCCGCCCTTATTCACCTGAGAAAGGCATGATCTCCATTTAGAAATGAGGAAATTGAGGCCCCCAAGCAATGGTGTCACTTGCCAAGGACCGCAAAGACTTTTAGTGATGGGGAGAGAAGCACTACCACATTCCTTGACTCAGACACCTGTCATCTTTCCACCACACCACATCCAACTCTCATTTTGCTGTTTAGGGAAACATCCAAGAAGGGAAAGAATTGGGGGAAGGGCAGAGTTGGGTGCAGAACCTTCCATTTTCCCCATCCTGCTCAACACCAGCTCCCTGGCTTTTGTCTGCCCCTCCCCCGCTTTTCCCCCCACCACTGCCCCCAAATAGCCAGTGTTGACCAAGTCCTTCCAGTGAAATTTTAGGCATTTCCCCTGCTTTTCAGATTTCTATTTGTATCCTTTCCCTTTGTCCTCTTTCCCCTATTCTTTGCATCTAAAAGAGAATGGGGGGACAGATTTTGTTGATTATACACTTAAGATTTGCCTTCAGCATGCTGTTCCATCTGATCTCACTTCTCTGACATCCCTGGACCTTCCAGGACCCGCTCTGTGTGGTCTGGGTGAGTGGAGTGGAGACCCCAGGCCACTGCTGTGGTAGAGGCACCGCCTCTCCTTCGCAAAGTTCTGTTCCATTTGCCAAATACTTTCACGTGGCTGATTTAGTTGAGCCCTTCCAGAAGCTTGGATGGAGGTATTTCTTCCTGTATCTTACATATGTGGCAAGCAGGATTCAGGAGAGTGGATTTGATGTGATATTGGTGGCCAGAAGCAGTAGGACCTGGGCAGGGAGGTAGGTCTGCTTGATGAGAGCAGGCAGTTCTCTCTACATGCAGAACCAGGACCATGGTCCGGGGCTTCAGACTTCCAAAGCAGAGTGTTGCCACGGCCTCCCACACCCCAGGTTCCCATCATGGGGGTCTGACTGGAGTACTAGGGCTATGCTGCCCAGAACAGGAGCCTCCAGTCCTGTGTGGCTGTGATGAGTCTGATTTGAGATGCACCGTTAAGCATAAAATACACACAGGATTTCAATGACTTTGTATGACAAAAAGATATTTATATTTATACTTTATTATTTAAAATACTTATAATTTTAAAATATTGATGATGTGTGGGAATAATAATTTGGCTATGGGTTAAATAAAATGTTATAAGATGAAAATGGCCAATAGAAAATTTAACATTGTATGTGTGTGGCTTACATTGTGTTTCTGTTGGACAGCACTCTGCTGGGCAGTGGATTTTATGGCTCAGAAGTTTGGACAGAGGCACTTTTACATTTACAGCAGTGGGTGCCTGTGGGTCCGTGGGTCTCAGTTGCCACATCTGTTGATATAAGACCAGGAGGCTGGGATCTTTTATCTCTAAAGAAACCCTCCAATGTGAGCAGGGTGGCTGTTAAGTTCCCTGGGCCTCAGTTTCCTTATCTGTCAGGTGGATAAATGAATGCTACCTTACTACCTGCCCATTTATCCATTGAGAGACTGGATGTGGAGACACTCGGGAAGTACACACCTGTGTGGATTCCAGGTGTTGGCATTGTTGTTTACCCAGAACACATCTGTAGGTACCTGGAGAGGTCTGGTGAGTGGAGTGCAGTTTTCTGGATCGGGCAGATGACCACAGCCCTGAGCAGGGATGGGGGTCCTAGCACCATTCTGCAGTTGTAGCCATGAATTTCTGTGAAGCCTATGTTCTGAGGGATCCCTGAAGCAAGAGGGTAGTTTTCATTATTGCTGCTTTACTGATAGAAAAACATAAGATGGGGACCTCCCCGGTGGTGCAGTGGTTGAGCGCTGGGCTGCGAAGCTGCCTGCAGCCTCTGCAGCGCCGATTTGATCCCCGGCCGCCAGGTGAGGGTCCTACATGGCGCGCAGACCTCTCCTGGGCCCGCTGCTCCCCTCAGCAGTGTACTTTGGTCCTTCTACCTGTTCTGTTCCCCGCTCTGCCTCTAGTGAATTCTCTCACCCTCCTGCACTTTTAACTGTACCCAGTGCTTGTATAAATGAGATTTATTTATTTATTTATACAAGCACTGGGTACAGTCAGAAGCGCGGGAGGGTGAGAGAATTCACTAGAGGCAGAGCGGGGAACAGAACAGGTAGAAGGACCAAAGTACACTGCTGAGGGGAGCAGCGGGCGGCAGGAGAGGTCTGCGTGTTATAGAGCAACCCCGATATTAAACGGGTTCCTGGCTGTGGGTCCTCACCCGCGCACTTTAAAGGGACTTATGAATACTCTACTACAGACACGCAAAAGGGTTAATAAAAGGTTTATTTACAAGAGAAAAAGAAATAAGGAAAATGTACAACTCAGGGAGAAAATAGGGAAATAAAGTCTTTAATGCGTCCTACCCGATCCGACGACCTGGAAACCCAAAGTCACCCTCAGAGCTGGCCGGATCGCTGTGAGCTGGCTGAGAGCCAAAATGGAGAGCGCCCCCAAAGCCCACGTGTCTGCCTTTTGTATCCACCTGGCTGCTTAACCCCACCCTCAGGTCCCAGCCACCTTCCCTTTGGTGGTGATGGGATTTGGAGTTCCCAGTGTCTTTGGCTTTGACCTGGGGTGGGGGTGGAGTCCACAAAGCCTATATGGAATTTGCTTTGGGACATCCTTTTCCCCCTAATATGCGCACCATGTGGGACCCTCCTCTGGTGGCCGGGGAGCAGCTGGGGATCGAACCGGCGCTGCAGAGGCTGCGGGGAGCTTCGCAACCCAGCGCTCAACCGCTGCGCCACCGGGGAGGCCCCTAAATAAATCTTTTTTAAAAAAACAAAAACAAAAACGTAGAGATGAAAGTGACTGGCCAAAGGCCATAGAGAGAGTTGGTGTAGCTGGAGGAGGGGCCAAGGGTCTTTCGATTTTCAGCCAGGTCTACACACAATGCTGCTGCATTTGTAAGGCAGGGCCTGGGTTCTGGGTGGCTCAGCGGGAAAGCAAAACTGCCTGTACTTTGGATCCTTTCTTCCCTCTTGTCTGGAGGATCCAGGGACATTCTGAATGTTAGGGTGAAGGCTGGCCTGGCCCAAGCCATCCACCATGAGGCCGAAGGAGACTGAGCATTAAGCCTGTTGTTCTTGCCCTGCCACATTCCAGGCCTGTTCTGTTTCCTTTGAGGGACTGATGCCTCTTTTATTTTTAGCTGGTTCAGTGTGACAGCTTTGTTCTCATCCTTGCAAGGGTTTGGTCTCTCCCACCAGCCCGGAAACAGCTATGAGTGGGTGCCAAGGACACCAGGAGGTCCTTAGTCAGCCCTTAAAACCTTACACCATCCTCCTAGCAGGAGGAGTCTGGGGTGAAGGAGGCGGGCTCAGTTTGGAGCCTTAAACTAGAGCAGCCCTGGTAGTTGGGGGCCTGAGGCCTTTCACTTGACTGTGGTGGCCTGGGTACCTCATGTGTAAAATGGGGTTGATAGTGTGCATGCACACACACACATGCTATACACACACCTGTGCATATTGGATCAGGACTGACTGAAGTGCACACATTTAATCTTGTATCCCCATTCCTGGAGCCTCAGTTTCCTCATCAGGAAGGGCGTTCCTTTTTTTTCTCCTAATTTGTTGTGAGTAAACAAGATGTGGCATGACTAATCCATGGTGCTTAGTAGGTGTTTGTTCCATGCTCATTGGAATGGAACCAACAGTTTACAAACATAAAAAAATGACAGACAAGGCACCGACAGCTATGTCTGAGCCTTGAAAAAGCCTGGGGAAGGGAGCACCTCCTCTCACAGTGTTTTAACATGCAGAAGGGATGCTTTTTGCTTTTGAGATGTTTGCACACACATCCTTCTCTAAGGAGCCTCTAAAGTGGAATTTATTGTCCCAAACACACTTTTCTGGTAGTTTCCAGGTATTCAGCAGTCTCTGGGAGGCTTGGATAGCAGAGGGAGAATAATGATTATCTACAGTGCTCTTGAGTTGATGCAGATGTTGTGAGTGGAAGGGGGGCTTAGAGAGCATTTAGAACATTCTGTACCTCAGGGAGACCGTTGGCCCCATACAGGCCACCGTGAGGCTCCAGTGAGGGGCTGGTGCTGCAAAAGAAGGGCTGGGCCTTTCAGGGAAGAGGAGTCTCCAGGGCTTATCTGAGCCAGCAAACCCTTCTGAGACCTTTCAGCTTAGGCGTCACCAGAGACCTTCCCGCCCAGCAGAACAGCCACCAAGTCCGGCCAGGAAGCCACCCCAAGGACTTTGGGGGACACACAAAGGGTCTGGAAGGCATGGCCTCTGTACCCCTGGCACTGATGGTCTAGCTGGAGGCTCAGACCATGCACATGTGGCTACAGCGCCAGGGAAGGACTCTCGACTGTGACATAGCCACCAGGGCAAATTAATTCCTTCTTAGTGCTCACTGACGGCTGAGGGAATGCTGAGGAGGGGAGCAGCGAGTGTGGGGCGGGCCGGATCATGGCATGCGCCGTGGAGAAGGTGAGTTTGGGAGAAAGAAGGAGCAGGGCACCATGAGTCCTTTTGTAGGCCAAGCAAGCAGAACAGATGGTGGATCTGGGAGGAGAACCACTGCCAGGCCCTGGGCTGTCTGAGGGAAGGCAAACGGGTGCTGGGAGTAGGTGGTTCCTGTAGGGAACCCACAAGGTCAAAATGTCTCTCCTTGTGGCCAACTCCCTTCCTGCTTAGGGGCCAGCTGCCAAGAGCAGAACAGAAGCATAGGTTCTCAGACTGCCACCTGCAGCATCGAGGTGGGGCCGGGCAGCCCGAGGAGGGGCCAGGCAGGAAGAGGGTTGGGACACTGCCGAGGGACAGAAGAGTCAGGCTGGCACGTGCCACGGTGGAGGGTCTTGTTGCCCCCAGACCTTTGGCTTAGCTATGGCTTTTTTTTTTTTTTTTTTTTTTTTTGTATTTTTCTTTTTTTTTAAATATTTATTTATTTATTTGTTTATTTTTTATTTATACAAGCACTGGGGGTACTTGACAGAGCGCAGGAGGGTCAGAAGCGCAGGAGGGTGAGAGAATTCACCAGAGCCAGAGCAGGGAGCAGAGCAGGCAGAAGGACCGAAGTACACTGCTGAGGGGAGCAGCGGGCGGCAGGAGAGGTCTGCGCGCCATGTGGGATCCTCCTCCTGTGGCCGGGGAGCAGCCGGGATTCGAACCGGTGCCGCAGAGGCTGCGGGCAGCTTCGCAACCCAGCGCTCAACCACTGCGCCACCAAGGAGGCCCTTAGCTATGGCTTTTATTTCCTTCCTGGGATTGCGTGAAAGGGGACATGAGCAGATCAGACAGATTGTAGTGATAGAGGGAGAATGAGGCACTTAGCAGTTGACTGGTTTGCTTCTGCAAGGCAAGAGCGCTGTGCTGCTTCTGGAGCTGTTGGAGCTGTGACAGCTGTGCCATTAATGCTGCCCCCATTCCCACATCTGCCTGCTCTAGGGAGCCCTGACCTGGGTTCTCCCTGGGTTGAGCAAGAAAAGTTCAGAGGAAGGAGCTCAGGACCAGGAATCGAGGAACTGGCATCCAACTCCCTTCTCTTGCTGACCAGTGGGTCACCTTGGCCATTCGAGGAACCCCTGTAAACTCTGGTTTTTCCTCAGGGCATTGGAAGTGGAGACACTGGCCCTGCTTCTCCAGATAGGCTAGCTTAAGGACCAGCGTATGAAAGTGCTGTGCAAAGTAAGAGCCTTTTAGATCAGTCGTGTGCGCATACCCACATGACAGATGCAAAGACTCAGGTGTCTGCGGGAGGCAGAGCTAGGCAGCTGTGGAAGTAGGGGCCACTGACTTTGACCAAACCCCCAAAGACCCCCCACAGCTGTCTACACCGGCCCATCCGTTCTAGGCAGGATCCTCAGGAAATCTGAAGTGTGGTCGTTGGTGTGAAATTTATAGGCCATTGCCAGAGGAAATAGGAGGGGGGGTGGCTAAGATTACAGACGAGAAAGTATTTATGCTATGAGTTCACTTCTGTAAAATGAGTTTAAAATCAGCCTGTAGGTATGAGAGTTAGTAAAGGTGGGAAGGCCACCTAGAACATAAAGCTCTAACAGCAGCTTTTATTCTGGGAAGCTTGGAGAAAGAACTTGGACTTTTACTTTTATGCGTGTATGGGTTGTTGGGATTTTTTAAAATAATAAGTATGTATTACTAATTGTTACTGTAACTTACTGTTAGTTTTTTTTTCCCCCCTAGAGGACCTTTGCCAGAATTGTTCACTTGTCATGATTTCGGGCGCATTGCCACCTACCTTTATTTTTCTCTTCTATAAAATGGGTCAGTCACATTTGGCAATCAATGCATTTTTATGATTTATTTATTTATTTATTTTTGGTCATAGGAATTAGGGACTTGAGATTATGAGACGGGGAGTGAGGGAGATGGTAAAGTGTCTCCTTTGACCATGTAGATGGGAGGGTGGGAGATGGTATTTGATGTTTCCTTTGTTCTTGGCATGTTATTGAAATGCTGCCAATAGCTCTGTGCGGTGAAAGTCATACCCATCTTACTAGGGAGGGAAGCAAGACTCAGAGAGGTTAAGTAACTTGCCCAACAGCTAATAAATAGTACATCGTATATTTGAACCCAGTTCTCTCTAGTCAGCCCCCTGTGTTCTTCCCACCACATGAGGATGAATGAAAATTCTCAAGGAGAAACCCAAAATGAGGGGTTAGAAGACATGGACTCTGGAACTAGTTGCCACTTACAAACAGTGTGACTTTGCATGAGTCATGGGTTTCAGTTTCCTGTGCCATGAAATGGCGAATAATGATCTCTTTCCTGCCTCCTTTGCTGTGTCGATGTGTCTGGAGAAAGGGAACTAACATATGAAGCATCCATTGCAAGTTCTGCACGAGCTCATTTCATCTTTCTGTGACATGCACATGGGAAGATGCATGCGAAGTGCCTCTGCAGAAGCCCTCTGCAAGAATGAGCTATTCTTAAAAAATATTAATCATCATCCAGGACCCGTTCTTTCCTGAGTCAGTCTTGTTAAGAAAGACAAGTGAATCTGGTGTTGAAATCTCTTCTCTGCCCTTGAGCAAGAGTCATCTCTAACTTTAAGCTCACTGCCAGCTCCCCGGTTTCCTTTGCAAGTGAAGTATCTCACTTGAAAAGTTCCTTTGAAAGGCCTACACCAAGCAGCTTCGGTCACACTTGTTGCCCTGCTTTCGTCTTGATCCTCACGGGACAGTGGCCGAGAGGGAGTGAAAATTTTCCATGCTGTGCCCCTTCCACAGCGGGTCAAAATGCCAGGGTCACCAGTGGTTACGGTGTCTCTTGCCACGACCGGCCTGGTCACTTGGGCATGTCCAGTCTTGAATTGGTTTTTGTGTGTGTTTTGTTGGGAGCAGGAGGTGGAGCTGAGGTTGGCACAGAATCCTCTGAGTTTAACCCCGTGCCAGGCCGCTGGCTTCTTTCATTAGCTGAACGGCTTTGGGCCAGGGGGTTTGGCGAGGCAGTGTCTCTTCTGACGTCTCCTGCCTCTCCTGCTTTCCAACTTCTGGAGCTGCTGAGGGTTCCAGACCCTCTGGGCCTGCCAGTGGGACACTCCAGGACAAGAATTTGAGCAGTTTTAGGGCACCAGCACTTGCAGCTGACTGGCTCCCCATCCTCTTGAGAAGTGCTCTTCCCTTTGGGGATGATAAAGGTACCCCAGAGACTGGACATGGGGCCTCATCAGCCTCTGCCAGGAGTCTGCAGGACCCAGCTTGGTGTGTGGTCTCCCCATTTCCTTTCCAGCCCTACCAGAGTCCTACATGCTCAGGTCAGACACCAAGTGCAAGAATGAGCAGTCGGGATTACTGTCACTGTTCCTGAGAGCCTGCATCCTATGACAGACATTCCAGAAGTTGAGACCAGCAACTTGAAGCTGCCAGAAGGGGTGCAGTGCTGTATTATGCCCCCTGTTACCAAAAAGGCTAGAGGGACAGGAAGGATTCTTTGGGCACCAGCAACAGACCGGAGCAGTGAAGCAGCCTTAGCTGGGAGGCAGCGTCCTAAGAGAAGGGTTATGGAATGGGAGAGTGAGAGGGGAGGTGGGAGGAGAGGAAGAGACATGGAGATATTGTGGAGAGGAGGGCAGAAACAGAAAAGTTGAAAGGGCCACTGACTTTGACAAAACCCCCAAAGACCAAGAGCTGGCCTTTTCCAGGTCCGCAGCAGTCTGCCAGCTTTCCCCAGAGCTCTGGCACCACCTTCTTGCAGAGTGAAGCCACCCTGAGATCTGGAGCAAGTGGGCGGGAACGATTTTCCTGCTATTCTTTCCTAGCTCCATCCACCCACTGACCATCCTCAGGCTTTCTCCCAAGTGGACAGGGGCAGCCCAGCTAGCAGGACTTGTCTGAACGAGGGGAACGAGGCACCCACCCCAGAGCTGGGTGCTCTGGGCTGCTGGGCATAACCTGCGATTGTCTGCTTCTCCAGCCAGTTAAAGGGCCACAGTCTACATGGTGTGGACCTGCTGAGCCCTGCACTGGGTGCCTTACTGGCCAGGTTATATTCTGGGTTCCAGAGGAGGCAACTTCTCTCTGGCCAGTGTAGCCCCACGGGCCCCTTCTGAGTGCCCGAGGACTGGTGGGAAGGGCTTCCCTTGGCGTATCCTCATTCAAATGAGATCTAGGTGGCCTTAGTTTCCGCTCTAGCTCTGTTCTAAGTTGTATCTTCTTTTTGGCCCCAGTTTCCACATCTCTTTTGAGAGTTGTACCATGTGTGAATTGTGAACCTGAACCAAAGGGGGAAAGCCTGCCCTTCCTAGAAATTTGGGGACCAGGTTGTCTCTGATGTCCCAGCCTACTCTCTCCTGTGAACTTCAAGGCTTTATTTGGGTTTGACTTAACTATCCTGAAATGTCAGGATTCTTGTATCAGTGTCCCTATGCTGAGCTGCACCATGTATTAGGATGCTGTAGAGCTATGGACAGGCCCTGTCTTTTCTAGAAGCTTCTCCCTGTCTAGCGGCACAACAGCTTTACTTGGTCCTGCCCTCCACCCTTGGTCCTTCATCCAAGCACCCTTGGGCTTAGAACAAAGTGTGTCTCCTCCTAGGGCCACAATTCAGGCAATTTCTGTTTCAGCTTTTGGTGGTTTCTGTATGCAGGTCTTTACATTGTGTTATCCCCGGGGAAGAGGAAAATGTGGTGGTCATAGAGGAGATTGGGATTGGGGACAGGATTGTTTCAATTGCAGAGGATGTTGAGGACTCCTTCCAGTGCCCTGATTCTCTCTGAAGCAGGCAGGGCTGCAGGGCACATGAGGCATGAGATCAAAATACGCAGAAGTGACCTCTGTGTTCCCGACTCAGGACACTTCCAGCCATCCTGAAAGTGAGCATCCTCAGAGGCTGATCAGTGTCCAGCCCCCTTCAGCCTCATTGGGCCATGCATCTGTCTGCCTGTCCTGTGTGCAAGGCTGTGTGGGAGGCATAGGGAGGTCTAGGTGAGTGTAGCAGGACCTGTCCAGGTGACAGGTGCAGAAAGCTGGGACGTGGGCTGTGCTGTGCTGAGAGGTCAGTGTGGAGGGAGGGGTTTTCTCCAGTCTGAGAGGGCAGTGGAGGAGGAGGTGCCATCTGATCAGGATCTTGAAGGCTAGGTGATTTGGATAGCTGGGGAGAGAAGGAAGGGATTTTCTGAAGGTGAGCCACACAACTGCCAGGAACAGTAACAGTGCTTTGGCAGGAGTTGAGAGAGCGTGGAGCCACACTCTACCTTGCACATGGTGGTGGGGTGGGGGTGGGGGTTGCCAGGCTTTGAGCAGAGGATGAATGATCAGGGTCCCAGTTTCAGAAGGTGCATGTGGAAGTCATGTAGAGGATGAATTGGAAGGGAGAGAGATTGAAGATGGAAAATTGGGCACTTTGTGGATTGGGACTGTCTGGGCCGACGAGTGATGGAAAGAATGAATGGGGAGAAAGACCCCTGGGGAATTCCAGAAAGACAGGTGCCATTAGGATGGGTGTCTAGTCCAGAGCCAGGTGCCCAGGAAGTACTACTTCTTTTTTAATTAATCAATTAATTAATTAATTAATTAATTTATACAAGCACTGGGTATAGTCGGAGGTGCGGGAGGGTGAGAGAATCCACCAGAGCCAGAGCGGGGAGCAGAACAGGCAGACTGACGAAATACACTGCTGAGGGGAGCAGCGGGTGTGGCAGGAGAGGTCTGTCGCACCATGTGGGACCCTCGCCAGTGGCCGGGGATCGAACCGGCACTGCAGAGGCTGTGGGCAGCTTTGCAGCCCAGCGCTCAACTGCTGCACCACCAGGGAGGCCCCCAGCAAATACTTCTTGAGTGAATAAATAGAAAGATGCCATGAAGGAAGAACAGTGGGTTCAGAGAACAGTGGGTGGCAACCCACAAACCATGAGGCTGTGTGGATTGTGCTTCTTCTTCAGAACAGAGGGTTCAGAGCCTGGGATCTTGAGAAATGGGAATCCTGAAAGAGGAGCAGGCTAGGCAGGTGGGTTGCATGTGAGAGCGCTCTGATTTGGAAGTGTGGACACTGGCACATGAGCATGGCAATCCACAGGTGTCTGTACCTCCAGGGGCTGCGGGGTTATGGCTTGTGCACGGAGCTTCTGCTCATGTTCTCTGAAGGGTTCCAGCCTTACAGCCACCTTTTCCATCTGCCCTGAAGTCATGTCCAAGGAACTCACCAGCATCATGTTAATAATACTACCTGACCTTTACTGAGTGACTTCTTTGTTCTCAGTGCTTCTCCATTTCATTTGATCTTATGACGTCCTGTGCGTTAGGTCCTATTCATTGTCTCAGCTTCTCACTTGAGGAAAATAAAATTCACACAACTGTTAAATAATGAACTCAGGTGACTGGTTCTGGAAGCCTTGTTCTTTTTTTTTAAAATTTATTTTAATTTATTTATGCATACAAGAACTGGGGTTTAGGCCAGTGGTGTGGGGGGGGGGGCAGTGAGAGGATCCACCAGAGACTGAGTGGGGAGCAGAAAACAGGCAGATCTACTGAAATAAGCTGCTGAGGGGAGCAGCAGGCAAGACAGGAGAGGTCTGTTGTGCTATGTGGGTTAGCTCCCTGGTTGGGGATCAAACTCATGCTGCAGTGGCTGCGGATAGCTTCATAGTGCTGAGACTTTAGCCCCTGTGGCACCGGTGTGGGGTGGGGGTGGGGCTGAAAGCCTTGTTCTTAACCTCTGTGGGACTGCCAACCATGTGAAGATGAGCCAGCCACCTGTCACTGGGAAGGATTGTGTGGAGGTGTCATTTGCTCTGGTGGGCACTTAGGGATCTCAGGGGTAACACTCCAGGGTTGGAGGAGAACTTGGAGATGTCTGGTTAATTTTATAGGTGACAAAATGGGACTCAAAGCATTTAAAAGCCTGTTCCAGGAGAGAAGGTTGACTGTCACTGAATGATCTTTCATCATAGGAGGTGCCATATTTGTGTTCCAGTGCCCGAGGGGGTGGATTGTTTCAGGCAGGTGGGCATCTCCCACTGCTCCTAGCGACTGAGCTGAAATCACTATCCTCAGCCTTGACCTTGCTTTCCTTCTCATCCTTCCCCAGATTGACAAGTATCTCTATGCCATGCGGCTCTCTGATGAGACTCTGTTAGATATCATGGCTCGTTTCAAGAAGGAGATGAAGAATGGCCTCTCCCGGGATTATAATCCAACAGCTGCAGTCAAGATGTTGCCAACGTTTGTAAGGTCCATTCCTGATGGTTCAGGTGAGTCTCACACCCAGAGGACTGAATACTCTGTAACCATCCTTCCAACTTTCACTTGTTCATTCATTCTTTTAGGATGTCATCTATCTATTATTCCACCCAGCCTTGTATCCTCCCTCCCTCGGCTCCATTCATCCATCATCTACCCATCTGTCCATCTACACACTATCCATCTCTCCTCCCTCCCTTTATCCATCCATCCTACATATGTCTCCTACATATGTATCATGTGGCAGACATTGGAGATACTGTGGTTGGACAAGGTTGACCTGCCCTCATCGGCCTATCTCATGGCATGTGATGAGAAAGAGTAGTAGTGTTTATGGATCTTGCAGATGCTGTGTGGATTGTGCTTATGTCTCAGAATATGAAAGAACAAATGAAGAGTTCATTTTGGGAGAATCGCTTCATCAGTACCCCAGATAAGTAGCAAATCTGATTGGCTAGGTGATTCTCAGACACAGAAGAGAGATTCCCATTTGGACAGATTTCTTGGATGCTGAACCAAGGTAAACCCCAAAGCAGAGAAATAACTAGAGGAAGTAGAACTGCAAAGAACAAATCATCATGTAGGTGTGCATCTGCATAGCTGGGCAACCCCTGAGGATTTTAGAGCCCTCTCTGCAGAGAGTGGTTTCAGCTCCAGCACTTGGCAAAGCAAAGGCTGAGAGGTGACAGCCTGGCCTGACAATGGGGGCTGTTCTGTGCAGCTGATCCACAGTTAGTAGTTTGCAGGGCTGGGTGCTGTGTCTGCCGTAGGTGGCACTTCACAGGAACCCCACTCTGAGCTGTCTTCTGCGTCTGGGACTGGGGCTTACCTGCTGTTGAGAAGGGAGAGAGATGATGAGACAGTCTTTCTCTTGGTGGTATGAGAACGTGCCCTCCCACTATTTCTTCCCTGTCCTGGAGGCTCCCTGAAAGTAGCAGTGAGGGCATCTGTGTGAGACCTAGAGGCCAGACATTGGGAAACTGCACAGTGGCAGCTAATGTTCCTGAAAGAGGGGCTTAGGTTGTTGGGGCAGACTGGCCACAGCAGGGAAGTCCTGAATGAGGCACAGACACTAAGGAGGCTTGAGCTCTGTTTCTGTGGCCGTGGTGGGGTTGCTTTATGCACACGCAGTGGTATTCACATCTCAGATTATACCTCCTTGACTATTTAAAATCTGCTCCATCTCCACCCTTTTGTTTTCCTTGAGGTCTAAGTTACTAGCAGTTGGGCTTTTTAATAACAACCAAAGAGATTCTGGCTGCAGAGTGACCGGGCTGTGGTGTGCCTGGGTTTTGTTCTGATGTCTCTGGTTTTGTAATTTACTTCTGCTTTTCCTCAGCCCTGGATAGCACATACCTTCAGGAGCATTTGGGCCTCTCCGGAGGTCTGTAGGAGAGGTGTGTCAGTGCATGCCTCCCACTAAGGGAAGGAGACCTGATCCTGGGGTTGGGGCCCACACATACTGGTAGGAGAGGCCTTCTCTTCCTTCCTGCAGCCTGCCCTCAAGCTAGCTCCCCTAACCTGGACCATGTGTCAGGGGCTCTCTCCACTCTTTCACAAGCCATTTCCTGGGCTGAGGGACTCACATGCAATCAGAGTACACCAGTAATCTAGCCTTTTGTCCCCGTCAGCTGTTCTTCAATCAGGGTCCAGAATTCACCCTCATTTGGGAAAAGCAATCCCCTTAGGGAGTCTCCACAGATGCCAACCTACTAGCGTTGAGCAGCCCTGCAGCCAAGAAGCTGTTGAACCCAACCTATCAACCTTTCCCCCAAGCCTTTTTGATCTTTCCCGCTGATACCTGTTACCATATTTCATCCTTTTGAGACATTCTTTTTTTTATTTGAATAGATCTAGAATCAGCAGTGCCTTGCGCCATAATCTCATTTTTCATTCTTCGTGGTGCATAAAATAATGACGTATCTCCCCATCCGCAGTGTCCTGCCAGTGATGACGTATGTGGTGATACGCCATGTGGCAAACCTGACCAAGGTCTGTGGAATTGGAGCCAGCAGCCCCGGTCCCTTCTCCCTCTTGAGCGTCTCTCTTCTCTAGTGCAGATGGGCCAAGTGCTTAGGGTCTCTCAGGAGCACAGACCGGGGCTGAGAACAGGAGGAGGAGGAGGAGGTGTGCCCAAGTCCTGAAGTACTACCCCCCCCACCCCCTCCCCGCCCAGCACAAGGCCTGGATCTGCCCTGCCTTGCCGGGGGGCCGTTCCCGCCCCCTCCCCTACCCTCCTTCCTGGCCCCTCCTCCCAGACTGTATCTTCCATCCTGTATTAGTTTTCAAGGCTGCTGTAACAAAGTACCAAAAATCGGGTGACTTTAAACGACAAGGATATACTGTCTCACAGTTCTGGAAGCTGGAAATCCAAAGTCAAGGTGTCAGCAGGACATGCTCCCTCTGGGACTCTGGGTCGAATCCTTCCGTCCTAGTCCAGCTTCTGGTGGGGGCTGCCAGTCCTTGGCACTCCTTGACTGCAGCTGTGCCTATCCAGTCTTGGCCTCTGTCACCCCATGGTGACACCTCTGTCACCCCTTTTCCCCATGTTTCTGTGCCTTCATGTGGCATTTTCCTCGTATAAGGACACCCATCAGATTAGGACCCACATTAATGGCCTCATCTTAACTTGATGACTTCTACAAAGATGCTTTCCAAATAAGGTCATATTCTTGGATATCAAGGATTAGGACTTGAGCATATCAAGGGTTAAAACTTTTAGGGGGGGGCCTCCCCGGTGGCGCAGCGGTAGAGCGCTGGGTTGCGAAGCTGCCCGCGGCCTCTGCGGCGCCGGTTCGATCCCCGGCTGCTCCCCGGCCACCAGAGGAGGGTCCCACATGGCGCGCAGACCTCTCCTGCCGCCCGCTGCTCCCCTCAGCAGTGTACTTCGGTCCTTCTGCCTGCTCTGCTCCCCGCTCTGGCTCTGGTGAATTCTCTCACCCTCCCGTGCTTCTGACTGTACCCAGTGCATGTATAAACCAAACAAACAAACAAATAATAAATAAATAAATAAATAAGACATGCCTCTAGAAAATTTAAAAAAAAAAAAAAAAACTTTTAGGGGGACACAGTACAACCCATAATGCATGCTATAGCCATTCTCCCTTCACTGTTGCTAATATTTTGGTTTGGTTCATATGCCCAAGGTCCACACTCCCCTTGGGATGGTCCCTGCAGTCACGCATATAGACATAGATATTGAGGTCAAGGCTGTGGATACCTGCCCCTGGCCGCCCGCTGCTCTCTATGCTGTGTCTCCAACCATCACCTCCCTTGCATACCTTTATCAGTCAAGAAACAGGAGGCCCCCTGGAGCCATCAGAATGCAGATCTCCTTTGTAATAAACCATGGTGCTGTTCCCTTTTTGAAATGTTAATCACTGCTTCAACTGTATAATTAGTCAGTGACAGAATTGATGGTAATCCCAAACCACCAAAGGATAAATTGGACTCACTGTGGTGAAGAGATGTCCCTGCCCTTAAGTGGTTATGTGACTTCCAAGTCAAAGGGAAAACAAACCTTTCCTTTTCTGTTTGACCTTGGCCCTGGTGGACTGGATTTTTGAAACTACTGGTTTTTGAGAAATGTATTAGCCCATTAAAATTAATTTTTCCCCTTTGGACATTTTATATTGCTCTTCTGCAAAATCTATACATTAACTTGGAAAAAACAAAACAAAACAATCCTGGGGTTGGGTGGGGACCCCTAATGTGGCTTTTAGTTTTGGAGGAGGAAAGGTATGAGTAATAAATAAAAGAAGGAAAATATTGAAGAATTTTTGCTCTGGTGACTTGGCTAAGCAGAAGTCCACTCCCTTCTGGGTTGCCTAGTTTCTGGGCATAGCTGCTTCTCTGCATCCAGCCTCCCTGAGAAAACCCCATTCACCACAAAAAAAGAGAAAAAAATCTGTTTTTTCCTGCTTTTCTCATGCATCACTAAGGATATTATAAGATTCAAGTAGATTATAAATCTTTCTAGGATATATTGAGTTGAATATTTCCTTGTTTCTGCTTCATGGATCCTAGCACACTCTTTACCCAAGAGATGAGTTAAAAAATGTTTGATTTGTGGTGTGGTCACAGCTAATTTTGGGGTTTCCCTATATATATATATATATATATATATATATAGAGAGAGAGAGAGAGAGAGAGAGAGAGAGAGAGAGTACTGCTTTCCAGCCAAAGCAAGGAAACTATTTCTTTTCCCATGGCATTTAGGTGGGTCACTTGTTGGAGACCCCCTAAGGCATAAAGTGCTGAGACAAGGAAAACATTAGGGTCATGGCTGAAAGACTGGTCATGGCTAAAAGACTGATCTGCACAGGTCACAAGACTGGCCCGTGTACAGAAACGGTGTTTTAGCCATGACCAGTCTTCCAGGCCTGACCCTGATGTTTTCCTTGTCTCAGCACTTTATGCCTTCGGGGTCTCCAACAGTCAATTGCCCTCTCTGTCTTGGCTCCCCTTATCTGGAAAAATGGTAGGATTATCTCAAAAGTGTGCTCTTATCTATGAAATCTCCTGAATATCTAGTGCTCTGGCTGGGTTTTTGAGGGTGTAGAGCTCTCATCAAATGGGAGGATTGCAGACAGGAGGGAATGCTTTTGTTTCTCATGTAGAAAATTAATTTCTAGAGCAGGGCAAAGATAGGCATTTCCTGAAGGCGGAGTTCTTATTTGCCCTGTATTCCAGTGCAGGTCTAGACTTGAGAGAGACATCTGTCCCTGTGTTTGTTTTCCATTATTTGCTGGTAATAATGACTGTCATTAGAAAGTGGAGAGTTGCTAGGCCCTTCATAGGTTTTGTGTAATGAGCCTTCTCTAGAAGAGTGGTTCTCCTGGCTTTGCTGGAAATGGGAAATGTGGGAATAAGTCGCAAGTAGTTGGTGCCAGTGGAAGGAAGGTGGAGACCAGACTTGAAAAGGAAGTTGGAGGGAAGCCCACTGCTGCCCAAGAAGGCTGAACTTGAAATTAAACATAAATAAATAAAAACCCAGAATATTGAATGACTCTGACAGCCTTTAATCAGCCCTCTGGTTCTGACTCAAATAGGTATAAGTAAAAAAGGGAAAAAAAGATTTGTGTAACTGGAAAGTCTAGTTGTAGGTTGGCTTCTGTATCTGACAACGCACCTGTCTCTTATTCTTTCAGTCTTTCATACTGGCTTCCTTCATAAGCTACTTCTCCCTTATGGTGGTAGAGATAGTCCTGGCAGGCCTGGCTAACTCCTGACCATAGAGTTAATTGTGTCAGTGATAGTCTTGGAGAGAGTGATGACTGGCTGATTTGGTCCTATGCTCATCCTGAACCAATCATGATGGCTAAGATGGATGACTCTGGATGTCCCAGAATCACATGTCTGGATCACACCTTGGTTCCCCTAGGCCTGGAGCAGGGGGGTCAAGCTACCCCAGCCTCATGGATGAAAAATGGGGAGGGTGGTTATACAAAAGAGTTACCAGACAGTCAATAGTTAACCGGAAATCTTGTTCCCCTTACTAGAGGTCATTCCTTGGTGTCCTTTGCTTGCAGAGAATAGGACCAAATGGGCCATGCATTTGAGCCAGGCAGGTATTACTGAACTAGTAGCAAGCATTTCCTGATTGCCTGCTGTGTAGGATGCAGTACTAGGGCAGGGCAGGGAACATGTTAAATTGCCCTTGCCCTCAACTTGCTTATCCTACAGCTGATGAAGATAAGTCCTATACACAGAAAGAAAAATGAGCACCCCAGAATTTGCAGTATAAGAGTGACAAGGAAAAGGGAGGCGCCCTGGCCTCACCACAGGTGTGTCCATGAGTGAACTATTCAGCTGGTCTGGTTCGAGCTTCCTTATCCATAAACCCAGAATGTGAGTTAATATTTGTCCCATGTTTCCTGAGCTGCAAATGTGATTGTCAGAAGAGGTGCCAACTGCCATTTCTTTTAGCAATTACAAATGCACCTTGGAACCAGAATCTCTGCGCAGGGAAGGATTAGGAGCTGCACTGGGCTTGACAGTGAACCCTTGTAAGCTTCTTTAGGCAAGAAACCCCTCAAATCCATGAACTCCACACTTGCATTTGTGTGGAGTGCTCTGTATTTAATGTTGTCCTGACAGTCAAAGACACCTTTCATGCTCACCTTCTCTGCTCCTAACTTCCTGGGACTCCTTGACCTGTGTTTGTTAAACAAAGGAGCTGTAGAGAGTGGGAGGGGCAGGGTGTCTGCCTTTCAGGCATCTAGAACTATAGGTAATCTTCAGGTGCAGGCCCTGTGAAGGTGCTACCTGACCCCTTCCTGTGAGAGGGGCTGAGAACTCTTACCTGTTCTGTGTTGACATCAACACCAATAAGCCGGAGTTCCCAGCTGCTGTGTCCCTGGAACTTAAGCTTAAACCACTTATATTTTATTTTATTAATTTTCATTTATGAAGTACCATTGTTTTACATCTTTGTTAATATTTTGACAATGTAAGATTCCTCCCCTAAGGCTGTATACCTGAAATCTATATAGAGTGTTATATGTCAATGATCCTTCAATTAAAAAACTTAATTAAAAAACTTATTTTAGGTCATCAATTCAACTGACAATGAGACTTTTGACCAGAGTGACTGAAAAATTTCCCTTTTTTAAAAAAATTATGATGAAAAACTAACATAAAACAACATGAAATAAGTCAGTGTTAATTGAAACTTTATAACAGTGACTAAATTAAAACAAATGTTGAAACAAAATTAAAAGTGCCCATAATTTCATCTTAATACAATATTCACTTTTGTGCCTATTACTTACATGCACAAATGATTTATAGTTGTTTACCAGGTTCAGCTTTCTCTATCTTCACTATAGAACAAAGCAAAACCAACCCCAAAGCTACAAGGAATCACAGGTGTTGAAGAGCTCCCCTAAAGAATTAGCAATTCCAGACATTCTGGAGTCTCCCTCAGATGCCATCCTCCCTCGGATGCATTGAAGTCTCCCTCGGATGCCAAAAATCCTTGGGGATTTTTGTTCCTGAGGCAGTTTTCTACACTGGTTATGAATTTGGGCTTTACCTTCAAATTCTATCTCTGTTGCTTACTGGTTGTTGGCTGGCTCGGAAAGCCACCTCCCACCTCTTGCTCATCTGTAGAATGGGGACCTTGACAGAACCTACCTCATGGGGTTAAAATGGAACAACTTAGGAGCCTCCCTGGTGGTGCAAGAGTTAAAGTCTCAGGGCTATCAAGCAATCAACAGCCACTGCCACATGAGTTCAATCCCCAGCCAGGGAGCTAACCCACAAGGCACAACAGACCTCTGCTGTCTTCTGGCTGCTCCCCTCAGCAGTGTATTTCAGTAGATCCACCTGTTCTGCTCCTGTTCCCCACCCTGTCTCTGGTGAATCCTCTCACCCCCCGCACTTCTGGCCTACACCCCAGTTCTTGTATGGATAAATAAATAAATAAATCCTACAAAAAAAAAAAAAAAAAAAAGGCAGACTTAGCAACCTGAGTCCAGAGGGGCTCAACAATTGTTTGCTGAGGGGTAAAATAAAGTGCTTTTGAAATTCTGGGAACTCATTCTCCTGAGAGGAGCCAGCTGTGGCACATTCAGTTTTCTTTACCTGGTAATTGTGTCAGTACAATGGGGGGATAGAAGACCTAACCGATTTGAACAACCAACGAAGTCAGGGTTAGAATTTCCCACGAATCTGTGATAACGTGCTTCCCAGCATTCCCTGTTCACATTTTTCCTGTGGACGATAGAAATGATTTAAAACTAGCTGGGCTTCTTGTGTTTCAGCCACGCAAGGGAATTTGGCAGTTGAATCTTAGATATAACACCAAAAAATACACCCAGCAAAAGAAAAAAAATAGTTAATGGTACTTCATTAAACTTAAAAACTTTTATGTTTCAAAAGTTGCCATCAAGAAAGTGAAAAGACAACACACAGGATAAGAGAAAATATTGACTAATTATGGATCTGATAGGTACTTATATCTAGAATATGAAGAACTCTTACAATTCAACGAAAAAGGCAAATAGCTGAATTTTAAAAATGAACCAGGGATCATATACTTGCAAATAATGGGGTGTTCATTATTTTTTATGTGTATATATGACTTATCTTCCTCTGTTGGAGGAGAAGTAACTTGAAGGCAAGGGCAATTTAACATGCTTCTCGGCCCCCAACCCCCAATGATTTCTGTACAGCATAGAAGTTATGCAAAAGGCCAATAAGCACATGAAAAGGTGCTCATTGCTGTTAGTCAACTTCAGGTAAAAATGATGGATGATAACAATTATAGAGGACATTAAAAAATAGGAGCCCTCATAGATTACTGGTGGGAATGTAAAATGGTGTAGCTGCTTTGGAAAATTGACTGTTCCTCAAAAAATTAAACATGGGTCACTGTTCGGTATAGCATATTATATTATAAATGGAAGGGAGATAGAAACACATGTCCACGCAAAGCTTTGTGCACAAATCTTCATTGCAGCATCATAAACATGCCTATGAAGTTGTCTGTTTTAGATTTCATGCAATATTTGTCTTTTTGCATCTTGCCTATTTCACTTTGCCCATTTCATAAAATCTTTGAAGTTTGTTCTTGTTGTAGCACGTGTCTGCATTTCCCTCCTTTTTAAGGCTGACATTCCATTGCACATGTATATCGCGTGTAACACTACGTGTCAGGCCACTTTACTCTTTTTTAAAAAAGATTTATTTATGTATACATATAAGAGCCGTGGTGTAGACCAGAGGTTGGGGAGGGTGAGAGGATTCACCAGAAACAGAGTGGGGAGCAGAACAGGCAGATCCACTAAAATACACTGCTGAGGGGAGCAGCAGGCGAGACAGGAGAGGTCTGCTGTGCCATGTGGGTAGCACCCTGGCCCTAGCTGCAGATAGCTTCATAGTGCTGAGATTTAACCCCTTGCACCACCAGGGAGGCCCAGGACTATTTACTCTTATGGCCAGGAGAAACTTTCCCTGGGTAGAACTTTCCCTGGGTGGAAACAACACCAGACCAGTGTCCATTAGTAGACATGAATGTTTAATAAAATGTGGTACCAACAGTTACATGAAATTCAGAACAAGCAAATTCATAGGGACAGAAAGAATAGTGGCTCCCAGGGACCGGGGGAGGGGAAAAAGGGAGTTATTGCTTAATGGTTGTATATATATATTTATTTTATTTTATTTTATTTTTATTTTTATTTTTTTTATAGAGGCATGTTTTATTTCTTTCTTTATTTTATTTGTTTGTGTTTGTTTATACATGCACTGGGTACAGTCAGAAGCGCGGGAGGGTGAGAGAATTCACCAGAGCCAGAGCAGGGAGCAGAGCAGGCAGAAGGACCCAAGTACACTGCTGAGGGGAGCAGCGGGCGGCAGGAGAGGTCTGCGCGCCATGTGGGACCCTCCTCCGGTGGCCGGGGAGCAGCCAGCCAGGGAACAGCCGGGGATCGAACCGGCGCTGCAGAGGCAGCGGGCAGCTTCGCAACCCAGCGTTCAACCGCTGCGCCACCGGGGAGGCCCTACTTGCACTATATTCTATGTGTATTTAATGCCCCTAAATTGTACACTTAAAAATGTTCACAGCAGCACATTTTATGTTATGTGCATTTTATCACAATTTAAAAAAGAACCTGGAAATTAAGTGGAGCTCTGGCCTAGCTGTAACTGGTATCTGAAACTGGCATAGGATGAACCCAAGGTATGGGATCACCTCAGAGGTACAGTTTTCTCTGACTTGAAATGCTATTTTTATTGGTTAATTTTTATTTTATGACTAACAGTGCTATTTTTGAATCAGGGCAAGGATTTGGAGAAAGATGGGTTGGGCTTTGTATCTGAGCCCGCACTGCATTCCCCTGTGGTTGGGACTGCGCTAAGGACTGCCTGAAGCTGTCTGCCTGCAGGCTCCAAGGTGGGAGAGGGTGGCCCTTACCTTCTCCTCAGGGCAGTGGCCAGCGGAAGTTCCATGGCTCCTGCTTTCCTGTGAACATGAAAGTGCCACGCAGCTGGGGTCAGAGGCAGGACCCTGCGGAGAAGCAGGCAAGGCAGGGGCCTCCTCATAACACTTAAGTCTGATGTGTTACCTGTTGTTTCCCCTGACAGAAAAGGGAGATTTCATCGCCCTGGACCTTGGTGGGTCTTTCTTTCGAATTCTGCGAGTGCAAGTGAATCATGAGCAAAGCCAGAATGTTTTTATGGAGTCTGAGATTTATCCCACGCCGGAGAGCATCGTGCATGGCAGTGGAAGCCAGGTGGGTCCTCTCTCCCTTCCAAGCTGCCCCAGTGCGCCTGGCCTCAGGCTTACTGGTGTCCTGGCCCCTTGAGAAAGGTTACTGGAAAAGTCTGTCGTGGATATGTGTGGGGAGGGACTCCTGGGCAGAAGGTTGTGTGACAGCTGGAAGAGACCCCACCATCTGGGTGATGTGGTGGCTAGGAGTGGACTGCTTGGATTCTCACAGAGTGAAGGGTGTGAGAAGGAGGCCAAGCAGCCCTGTTAGGTAAGTGCATTCATTCCATGTTGGTTCCTCAGCACAGGCTTCGCAGAGCTGGTGGGTGAAAACATCCTTCTTCCAAGTCATTAGCCTCCTGGCGGGGTGTGGCCATGACCTTGTCAGGCAGCAGGAATTTGAGTTTACAGAGCTAACCAGGGGCTCCCTGCTACCTGACTTAATAGCCTTTTATGAGTCCTTGGCACAGAAAGCAGAGGGCAGAGCCTTGCTTGGGAAATCACCATCACTTCCATTCACACTCTGTACCTGAGGCCAACCCTGTCTCCCTCACCCCACCCCCAAGGACTGCCGTCCTGTGATGGCCGAGGGGCCTTGGGTGTGCTCAAAAGGGCTGGCTGCCTCTCGCCTGCCTGTCTGGTTGCAGTGAGTGGCCCCCTAGTTCACTGAAGACCCTGTGATAAGGGCTTAGACCCCACCCTGTGAGGTTTTCAGTCATTTCTGGCCCTGTAAGCCCATCATCTATGGAGTATCTCTGCACCTCTCCCATGTTCTGGCTTCCCGAGTCTGTAGCTGGTTACTCTCTAGCAGATGTATTCAAGCTCATATTCAGACCTCGCCAAGTGTTTGCTTTAGGGAGGGTGTGTTCACAGCAAGGTTCATGACTAAGTTCTCCTGAAAACCCATTTGTTCTGGGCTGGACTTTGAGAAGTAGGAGCCTTCTCTTGACTCCACTTATTCCTAAATTAACATGGGTGGGACCTGGAACAAAGCCTTTTCTTTGTCTGAGGGAAAGAGCTAATTCTGACTTTTAACTGGCTACCAGCGCTCAGAGCTTTTCAGACCTTGTCACAGTGAGCTTCAAAGGTGACACTCATTAGCACAGTTGGCCACTTTTTAGTCATTACCGAAATGGGTACATCACTTATTAAATGGCTCTGCCTGGAGGTTCCCTTGTTTACTTCTCCATTACTGGGCTACAGAAACTGGCCTGTTCATCTACTGTGCATGAAGGGTGCCAGCTGATAGGTCCCCTAATCCTGCCCTGTGGGCTACCGTGTTGCTCTTTTTTGCAGGGTGGTCAGGGGTTGGTATCCTGCTCTACCCATTTGGCAACTCTCCTGTTACACCCTGTTCCTTTGGTCCTGGGGTTGAGCCATTTCTGCCTGCTGTCTTCACTGTCAGGGCTGTCCCTCTGCACTGTGGACAGCCCCATGTGTTTTGGCTTGGCTTTTTAGGAACAGGACATGTAAATTAAGGGGTGTACCCCAACACGAAGGGGCATGTTCCCTATGTTTGTTTCCATGGAGACTTCCCTCTGACTGCTGCCCTCAGTATCTCCTCTCTCCCAGATTCTGTCCCATCTTCTCAGCTCCAGATTCACCTCACATTAAACCTCTGGAGGAGAGGTTCCCATTCACCCCTTTTTTTCAATTGCCAAGCTTTTGCCAACCAATTTGTTTCCTGCTGTTTCTCTCTCTGCCCCCTGCAAAGAAATGATGATGATAACGTATGTAGATAATATACATACTTATATAGCACTTGTTATATACAAGTCACTGATCTAAGTATTTTATGTAGATTAATTCATTTAAATCATCACAAGAACCCTTTTGGGTAGGTATTATTATTCCCATTTTACAGATGAGAATATTGAGGCTCAGATATCAAGTAACCAGTCCCGTGGGTCACACAGTTCGTAAGTGATAGCACTGGGATTTGAACCCAGGCAGCCCGGCTCCAGATGCTACAGCTTCAGCAACATGGAACACTCTTAGGCCAGGTTTTATCTTTATTCATTTTATTTATTTCAGCTTTTTTGATGAGGAAATGTGAGGGTTGTGGGCAAAGAGGAAGAACCAGGGGATGAGGAGAGGGTTGGCAATTGAAAAATAGGGCTGAAATGGAAACCTCTCCTCCAGAAGTTTGATGTGAGGTTAGAAATAAGTATCTGATGATCCATTTTTCTGATATAGTCATCAATCTATAGAATATTCTGGTAAGCCAAGGTATCCATTTTATCCATGAAGTAATTCAGACTCAAGAATTATGAACAGTGCTGAATTCTTGGGGTTGTATGAGCTCTTCTTCTGAAACCCATGGGCTTTCTTAATAGATTTTGAAACATTTTCTTTGAAATAGTATTAAACTTACAGAAAAGTTTTAAGATAAACACAAAGAGCTCTTTGATATACCCTTCATCTGGATTCCCCAGTTGTTAACTCTGTTTAGCTTTATCTCATTCCCCCCCCCCACACACACACACGCACGCACACCCGCGTGCGCATGTGCATGTGCACATATACACACATACACACACAGTATCCCAAAACAGTCAGTGCAATTTTGAGCCTTTTTTTTTTTTAAGATTTATTTATTTATTTACACAAGCACTGGGTATAGTCAGAAGCGCGGGAGGGTGAGAGAATTCACCAGAGCCAGAGTGGGGAGCAGAACAGGCAGACCAATGAGGTACACTGCTGAGGGGAGCAGTGGGAGCAGCAGGAGAGGTCTGCGCGCCATGTGGGACCCTTCCTGGCGGCCGGGGATCGAACTGGCGCTGCAGAGGTTGCGGGCAGCTTCGCAGTCCAGCGCTCATCCACTGTGCCACCGGGGAGGCCCTCAATTTTAAGCTTTAATAATTTTGGAGGCATAAGTATAGCATTCTTAAAACATCCTTTTTTAGTTTGGAAAATTTTGAGTAATAAATGTTTAGGTCTTCATTTTAGACTTTGCTACCTTTAGTCAAGAGGGACCAAAACTGTGTGTGTGTGTGCATGTGTGCACGTGTATGTGTGTGTGTGTGTGTTTAAAATAATGAGCATGTTGTCAGGAAAGAAACTATTTTAATGTTTTTCAGACAGTAATATTTTGAGTCCAGAGAGACTGGGTAACTTCCCTCTCTGGTTGGTCATAGAGACGGGTTATTCTGGGGGGGTAGCTTCCTGTCTCCTTGTGCAGGCTTGTAGCCCCTGGATTGTGGGCATTCCATAAAAACTGCATTTCCTTCTTAAGAAAGTACTTTGGGATGATTGTGTTGGGCTTGGATCCAGGAGCTGGTTACAACATTGCCTCCATAGGAAGCCACTTTTGTAGTCACAGATCTCCTTGCCACTTCTTGTTGACTGTGCCTTCCACCCAGGCCTTCTCTCTGAGGGCTGCAGGGCAACGAGGAACCTCTCAGCACAGGTGACGTAGGATGTGCTGATGGACTTAGTAATGTGTTTATATCACTAGGAATTACAGGTCGCAGGCAGCCTACCTTAGCTTCTCCTGGGCACGTGATGATGTATCTTTGGCTGTAGCTGTCGTCTGAGTAATCATAACTCAGGAACAAAGTCTCCTAAAGAAAGTTGGCCAAACAGGCATATGAAAAAATGTTCAACATCACTTGCCATCAGGGAAATGCAAATCAAAACTACCATGAGATACCATCTTCCACCAGTGAGAATGGCACATATTAAAAAAACTAGCAACAACAAATGCTGGCGAGGGTGTGGAGAAAAAGGAACTCTTCTGCACTGTTGGTGGGAGTGCAAACTGGTCCAACCACTGTGGAGAGCTGTGTGGAGATTTCTGGACCTACTAAACATAGAGCTTCCATATGATCCAGCAATTCCACTCCTAGGTATTTACCCAAAGGACACAGAAACATCAATTCCAAAGAACACCTGCACCCCTATGTTTATAGCAGCACTGTTTACAATAGCTAAGCTTTGGAAACAACCCAAATGCCCAAAAATAGATGACTGGATCAAGAAGATGTGGTCCATATATACCATGGAATATTACTCAGCATTCAAAAAAGATAAACACATGCAATTTGCAGCAACATGGATGGCGCTGGAAGGGATCATGCTCAGCGAAATAAGCCAAAAAGAAAAAGAAAAATACCGGATGGTCTCACTCATAGCAGGAATCTAGAAAACTTAAATAAGGGACCAGGAAAATGAATAACTATAAGAAAGTGAAAATCAAAATCAACAAAAAACTATGAACCAGAGACACTTTTAGGGGGGCGGGGGCGGGAGGGGAGGGATTGGGGTCAGAATGGGGGGGCTGCAATTGTATGGGGAATATAACAATAAAATTTATTATTAAAAAAAAAAAAAAAGAAAAAAGAAAGTTGGCCAGTTTTTCCTTTACCCTGGCAGCAAAGTCAGACTTGAGAGCTGGACCAGATACATCTGGGGAATGACGGAGATGGAAATAATGGCTTTTGAACCCCCTCTCCAGGTTGTCCTGCATGGGAAGCCTCAGGAGGATGGCCTTGTTTGGGAGCACAGGCCAGGGCTGCAGTGACTATGTACTTTGGCCTTATAACACTGACTTCTTCTGAGCCCTAGAAGATCAATTGCTTTGTCAGTGTGTCAATAAGGGAGGTCTAGTGTTATAATTTCCATGTGAAAAATATAAGGGGATGTGATAGAATGTGGTCAGGTTGCTAAGAGAGCATTTATGTCTTGGTTGTATTAATAGAGGTATAAAGCTAAGGAAAAGAGAGGTTCTTAGATCAACTGAGTCTGCCTCTGGTAGGAACACGTATGAAACATTGTATTCGGCTGGATGCGTATTAGAGATCAGTGTTCTGGGTTGTTTCAAGTGGGTCCTGAGATGTGTGTGCACGTCCTAGGCAGTGTCGTGTGGAGCAGGAAAGCTTCAGATGCAATCCCCTAAATAAATTGTGGGGTATTCACAACATAGCAAACTATGCAGCAGTGAGAATGAACAGTCTACAAAGACACAACAGCGTGTTGGCGTTCATACACACAACAGAAAGAAGGTGCTGGAGAGAGCATACTGTCATTCATTGGGCTGACAGTAGACAGACAGGCCAAACTGGTTGAGAGTGTTGGAAGTGAGGGTGGCTGATGACTGCCCTTATGGGGTCAGGTGGCAGCAGTAGTGACCGCAGGGGGTACGACGGGGTATTAGGTGCTGCTAATGTTGTGTTTGTTGACCTAATAACACGGGAGCAGCTTGTCAGAATCCAGTGAACAGTTGCAGTAACTAAGGAAAGCAGGGATCCGATGCTTCCAAAATACAAAAATAATGTAAGCCAATGTTACATAATCATCAATTAAAAAAAAAGAGTGGGACCTCCTTGGTGGCACAGGGATTAAAGTCTCAGCGCTATCACGCTATCACCAGCCACTGCAGCATGAGTTTGATCTCCGGCTGGCCAGGGAGCTGACCTACATGGCGCAGCAGACCTCTCCTGTCTCTCCCGCTGCTCCCCTCAGCAGTGTGTTTCAGTACATCTGCCCATTCTGCTCCCCACTCTATCTCTGGTGAATCCTCTTACTGCCCTCACCTCTGGCCTGCACCCCAGTTCTTGTATGCATAAATAGTTAAATGAAAATAAATCTTTAAAAAAATAATAGAGAGAGAATCCAGTGAATCTACACTTAGGATGTGTGCACTTTTTATTTTTGGTATGCATGTTATGCATCAGTAAAAAGTAAAAAAAAAATGATAGTCTGAAGAGTATTAAAACACTGAAGCGGGCCCAAGGCTACAGAGTTGCCCATGGAGCTTCTGGAATTTAGAGAGATACAGGAAGATAGAAACAGAGAAGGGGTCAATGAGCCAACTACTCCGCCAGGGTGGCTGATGGGGGACCACAGTCTATGTGTTATGGAGGGAGGCACTGACTTTCTATTATTTTGTACATGATAAAAATATGCTGGTGACCACTGAGAGACCAGTTCTGTTTGGAGGTTTTGGAATGCCTTTGCTGACTAGTCACACATGCTGTGATTTTGCTGTGATTTTGTGTGTGTGGAGGCTCCACTCAGGAATTATTTGCATTTTCCCCTGAAATGCTAATCCCCTTCCTCGGCCTGACCCCCTCCTGTGCTCCTCCAGCTTTTTGATCATGTTGCTGAGTGCCTGGGAGACTTCATGGAGAAGAAGAGGATCAAGGACAAGAACTTACCTGTGGGATTCACATTCTCTTTCCCTTGTCGGCAGTCCAAAATAGACGAGGTAAGGACCTTCTGAGATCACTGGGTTCCGCTGAAACCTCAGAGTGGAAAAGCTAATGAGCTCTTGCTCCTCCACTTTTCCCTTTTGCTTATAGGCAGGCCTGTGTGTCTTGTATTATTTTTAGAAGCATTTGTAGAAACTAATGGGAGGTCATGATTTTTTCAGTTACTTGAGGTATTTTGGTATTTTTGTAGACAAATTGTGGTGCTGTTGGCCATCAGGTAGAGAGATCCATTTATGAAACTCACGCAAGTGAAGGGAAACAGTAAGGAGACCATTGTCAGAGTGCACGGTGTGGCTTTATCCGGGAGCCCTCCTGGCTATGGGGAGTCTCGTGAGAATGCTGCCCTTCAGGGGCCGGGCCCGCCCCTCCAGAGCATCTCCCATGACTGGCTCCAGCCCCAGAGAGGCCCTAGTTTCCCTTTTTGATCTCCAGGTGATTCCTTGTACCCAACTTGCTTGTCATTTGCTCATTCATTCATCTCTTCAGCAAGAATGAATTCAGCTGTACCATGTGACGGCATCATACCTCACAGCGCTGTAGGATGACAAAATAAGTAGCTTGACCTTGCCGCTTTTCTGCATGGAGAGAGAAGCCCCCGCAACCTACATATAAACTCCTCATAATAGGGACGCCAATTGTTGCTATTATTGAGGATCCATCCGGTGCCCAGCTCTGTTCTAATGTGTTCTTACTTCACAGTTAACACACATGGTCTTGGAACACCCCTTTCAGTGATGTGCGTCACAGATGAGGAAATTGTAAAGCTGCTGGAGGGGTTAAGAACCTGTCCAAGGCCACCTAGCTAGGAAGCAGCAGAGCCTGGGTTTGCCTGGGTTTCTGCATGATAGCAACATTTGGGCACACACACACAGAGCATCTCCACACTTCTGGGCAGCATCCCTGTACCCCTTTATTGGTAGGGTAGGCACCTTTTCCTGGGTACCACCTCATGCTGCTGTATCTGTATAATTTGTGTGGTCAGTCAGGAAAGGGTTTTGAGAGCTCAGGCAGCCACCCCCCTCACTTCACAGATGGGAAATAAGGTTATCCAGGGTTAGGTGCCTTATTAATATGAGGCCCAGGACCAGAACCCAAGGTTTCACGCCCCCCCACCCCCAAACACATGCACACACACATCTGAAGGCCTCTGAGATGTTGCCATCTCAACTTTTCTCCATGCAGGCCTGATGTGGCCAGTTCAGACTATCTCCCCGCTCTCTGGCATTGTTGCACCTCAGGTTATAAAGATCACTTTGACCTCTAGGATGTCTTCCCAAAACCTCAGATTATAAAGATCACTTTGACCTCTAGGATGTCTTCCCAAACCTTTTGCAACACCTGTTGTTGGTGCTCAGTTTCCCTTGACTTTTGAGAACAGACTTGCAGTCACAGCCCCTAGGCGGGCAGTCTGGGATGCTCCCCTTCCCGCTGTGAGAGGTGGGAGATGGCCTGGGACTGAAACGACTGTGCTCAGTAGCCACGAACTATTTCAGCATTCTGATTCTTCTCCCGGCTTGGCTCCGGCTTTCTTCCCTGGGGGCTGTGGAGGTGGAGGTGTGGTTTAAAAACAGGCAAGTGTGATCAGGTAACAACAAGATTTCTTGGTTCTCTTTTTAAATGGGGTCTGGCTGTGCAGTTGCCTTCAGAGAGCTTTGCGTGTGCTAGCGCTACCACTGACAGGGACATGCTGCGTTTTGGGTGATCTACAGGTTTGCCCGCATGGCACTTCTCAGGGAAATCCGTTCTGTGGATGGATGGCCAGGGGACAGGGTCTGACTCTGCTGCCCAGTGTGATCTGGAGAAAGGCATTGTCCTTGTCCTCGCTGGGCCTCTGCTCTGTCACTCTCCTTGAGCAGCTTCCTCAGGGAACTGGGGACCCTGGAGCCCCCCATACTTTGTCCAACCCCATCTATTCTTCTTTGAAGGCCATCCTGATCACCTGGACAAAGAGATTTAAAGCAAGTGGAGTGGAAGGAGCAGATGTGGTGAAGCTGCTTAACAAAGCCATCAAGAAGCGAGGGGTAATTTTTCTCTGGGCCACCTGCCTTGGCCTCGTGGAGGTGGGGGAGGTGGGGAGCGGCCTGTGTTCTAAGGACTCTGCAAGGGAACGTGGGGACAGTGAGGCATCACATGGGAGGCCCTAGAGCCCTAGGCAGGTGAGAGGTGAGGGTCAAGTCCGGAAGGTCGCTGGGAGTGGTGCTTTGAAGCAGAGCCCTCGAAGTGCTGCCCGAAGAGCCAGGCTCCTGACCACGGAGGCCTGGGCTATGCAGGAGCCACAGGTGGGATGTAGCCTCCTGTGGTTACAGTAAGGGCAGTCAGCACTTGGGTGTTATGGGGCGATTTGTAGGGGATGGTGGCTCCACAAGTTAAATCCACTTGAACTGAATCTCAAGCCAGATAGGTAAGGGCGTGGTGTGGTTTCTATCATTTAATCACCGTGCTCTAACCTAGTTAAGTTGAATGAAAGCCACACCCTCTCAGGAGCAGCAGTGGTTATGAAGATAGGTGCTCACCAGTAGGGCTGGGGATCTCTGCTTCCACATGTCAGTGACACCCCGTTATCTCTGCCCAGGACTATGATGCCAACATTGTGGCCGTGGTGAATGACACCGTGGGGACCATGATGACCTGTGGCTATGATGACCATCAGTGTGAAGTTGGACTCATCATTGGTAATGTCCACCCCTCTCTGCACCCCTTTCTTTGGCCAGTGTTCCCAGAAGTTGGTGCCTCCTCTCTCCTGACTTGTGTGTTTACACCTTTGATCCCATCTCTCCCAGGCACTGGCACCAACGCCTGTTACATGGAGGAGCTGAGGCACATCGACCTGGTGGAAGGTGACGAGGGGAGGATGTGCATCAACACAGAGTGGGGGGCCTTTGGGGACGATGGGGCCCTGGAAGACATCCGCACTGAGTTTGACCGGGAGATTGACCGCGGGTCCCTCAACCCCGGGAAACAGCTGTGAGTCAAGCCTTTTCTTGCCACTCGTATATATGACTTAGGGGACACCTAATAACAGATGGGCATGGGAGGTAGAGGGGGCAGGGAGTCAGGAGATAACAAAGGAAAAAACCCATCATTTTTCACTCCTTGTCTCTCTTTGAATAGATGCACAACTATGGGATCTGCAATTTTAAAAGCGTGTTTTAGATGGTTTTCATTGTTTAATTATGCTGTGCTTGTGTCCCTGCAAAACATTTTGAAAACTGAAAGCCCAGAAATGTTAGTGTAAAGCTAAGGATGGGAAACATTTCTGTACTCTGTGGTCACTAACGTCACTGTCCTGGGTGAAAGGCTGCAGCTTTGGGGTGTCTGCTGAGCGACAGGGAGAGAGGGTCTGTCCATTCAACACCTGTCTCCGGAGCATTGAATGAGCTCCATGCCAGACTCCAAGGATAAAAGCAGCACCTGCCCGCTGGGACTGGGGGAGGTCAGTCACACACACAGACATCTGTCCTGCACCTCTCACTTGGGGGTGAGAGCCACATGAGTCCTGCTGACCTTAGGGAGGTGGGAGAATGGAGAGACTTCTTCTGTTTTAAGAATAGGCAGATGCGGGCCTCCCCGGTGGCGCAGCGGTTGAGCGCTGGGTTGCGAAACTGCGCACGGCCTCTGCGGCGCCGGTTCGATCCCCGGCTGCTCCCCGGCCACCGGAGGAGGGTCCCACATGGGGCGCGGACCTCTCCTGCTGCCCGCTGCTCCCCTCAGCAGTGTACTTCGGTCCTTCTGCCTGCTCTGCTCCCCGCTCTGGCTCTGGTGAATTCTCTCACCCTCCCGCGCTTCTGACTGTACCCAGTGCATGTATAAACAAAACAAACAAACCAGCAAACAAATAAATAAAGCATGCCTCTATTAAAAAAAAAAAATAATAAAGTTTAAAAAAAAAATAAGAATAGGCAGATGGGTCAGACTTACACAGAACACCGGACTTAGGGCCCAAGTTCTTTTTGGTCTTGGAGAGCTCCCTGCTGCAGTCCTATGAATGACATTATTCAGGTTAGCACGGCCTTTGCTTCATTCCAGCTACTTATTTCCTCAAGTGTATGCTCAAGTGCATGCTCCTGTTTCTCTGCACTCTAGCCTGCCGTTAGCTGTCTGTGACCCACACAGGCTCTCAGCAGTGGGATCCTGGACTTGGATGTTGCTGTCTGCCTGCTGAGAGATGTTCACTGAGCTTGTTGGCTTAACAGCCCATGTCTTTTTTTTTTTTTAATTTATTTATTTAATTTATTTATTTACAAGAACTGGATTATAGGCCAGAGATGTGTGTGGGGGCAGGGGGAGGGGAGGATTCACCAGAGACAGAGTGGGGAGCAGAACAGGCAGATTGATAGAAATACACTGCTGAGGGGAGCAGTGGGCGAGTCAGGAGAGGCCTGCTGTACCATGTGGGTTGCTCCCTGGCCAGGGATCGAACTCATGTTGCAGTGGCTGCAGATAGCTTCATAGATTGTGTCTCAACCCCTTACACCACCAGGGAGGCCCAACAGCCTGTGTCTTTATACCAGCAAGAAGTTGGAGTTTAGTCATTTTAAAACTTGTCACCCAAAAGAATCACAGTATCCCAGGGTGGATGATTGGGCTCTCCACCTGATTTACTGGATCACAGGAAAGGCCAGCCTCCTGCTCTGGAAGTGGTGGTGGTGAATAAATGAGGTTTCTCAGTGAAAGATTCCAAGTTCTTAGACTCAGTGCTGAACATGGACTCTGCATCCTGAGACTGAGGCAGTGGCTTGCTGACAAAGGGACCCAATTTCCAAGTTAGGACAGCCAAAAAAAGTTTTTTGTCTTTTTTTTTACCTTTACCCATTAACTTAACCCGTAATGCTAAAACCTGCTGTGGAGCTGTTTGCTGTGCCTACTTATACGTTTCACTTTAGATCTATAGATGTGCTCATCAGTGCTGCCTCGAGTACCCCTGGGTGTTCTGTAACATCTGGCATGTGCACCAAATTGGATCTCTAGATGCACCACATTCCCAAACACATGTGGCCCCAGGGATCTCATCTAAAAGATTATGTACCTGTAGTTTCTATCAATCACTTAATCAGAAGTCACTCTTCTCAGCAGAGCAGATGGGAGTTACCTATAGTAACTGAGCAGATATAGCTCAGCCCCTTGTCAGTATTCTTAGCCCCAGTGTGGGGACGCTGGCTTGAGTAGAAGAATGGATTTCTCTGCCATCCATTTGATATATTTCTGGATTTCTCTAAAGGACTGAACTGTACGTCCCTGGCTACACTGTGAACTGGACTCATAGCTGGCTTGCAATAAATATTTTTGGAGTGGGGATGGATGGATGTTTGGATGCTGTGGGTGGGAAGTTAGGAGGTGACTGGGTGGCTGGGAGTTGGGGTGAATCTGTCTTTTCCAGTGTGTGTCTCTGCTTCCTGGTCACCACACACCATCTCGTCTTAAGAACAATTCCAAAGAGATGACAAAATCTTGAGTTGTATCACATTTTCCTGGAAATAGGCTATTGTCAGAAAGGTCTTTTCCAAAGCAAATTTTTGCCACTCTCTCAGACTCCTATCTGAATTTTGGGGCCCTTCCTAATGCCTCCTTCTGTGGACTGCTAACTTCTTCATAGCCATTTTATTCTCCTTGTGCCAGGGAAAGATAGATGTTTGCTTCACTTGACCGATGGGGAAATTAAGGCCCTGGCATAGGATAAAAGTGACCCCAGATACTCTGTTGAGGTTTGATCTCGTTTAGGTTTGGGGTTTTCTACCCTGCTTGAAAGTTTGGGTTTTTCTTAGTGAGCTTCCACAATCTCTTCTCTCAATGCATGAAAACCAAGGATGGTATCAAGCAGTGATTTTTTTTATCCCTGACTGCACATTAGAATTACATGGAGGTGTTTTATTTTTAATTTAGTTTAATTTTTTAAAAAGATTTATTTATTTATGCATAAAAAAACTGGGGTACAGGCCAGAGATGCAGGGGGTGAGAGAATTCACTAGAGACAGTGGGGAGCAGAACAGGCAGATCGACTGAAATGCACTGCTGAGTGGAGCAGCGTGCGAGGCAGGAGAGGTCTGCTGCACCATGTGTGTTTCTCTCTGGCTGGGAATTAAACTCGTGCTGCAGAGGCTGTGGACAGCTTCATAGTGCTGTGTTTAACCCCTTGTGCCAGCAGGGAGGTCCTACATAAAAGTTTTTTAAACAATTCTGTTCCTCAGTCATTCTTACCTTCTACTCACTTCCCTGCCCAGTTCATCTGTCCTGGGCTGGGGCCTTGCTCAGAAGCCTAAAAGCTGCCTGGGTGATGGTGCGTTAGAGGGTGCAAAGGCTCTCTGTGCCCAGGTGGGCTCTATGCCTTTACACACCCACTAGTTATTCTGACTGAACTTTGTGTTTACTGAGTGCCCATTGCAGATGGTTGACAGGAAGGGTGTTGTCACAGTAGCTCAGTGGCTCCTGACCTCACTGGTGACTGCTGCTTTCTGAATGTGGATTGGGAGACTGCATTGAATGTTTGGGACGCCAGCTTTGCTCCAGAGTTCCAAGGGCTCTCAGACCATCTCTGTCTAAAAGGGAGAACATCATTTTGAGTGTCTCTAAAGGCAGAGTGAGAAGCATGGGTGGAGGATGCCAGGCAGCTAATTTTAAGATTCTTTTTTTTTTTCCAGCATAATATATTATTTATTTATTTTAACATTTATCTTTTTTTTTTTTTACATTTTTTTAGACAATATTTGCTTCTCCCCACCCTCTCAGATTGAGTCCCCATAGAATTTCCTTCCCCAAGGCACCTGTGCACCATCACCTCAGTCCCCTGTGCTCCTCCCTCCCTCTCACCCCTCTCCCTCCTCCTCCCCTGCAGGATGTCTCTGGTTTATAATTGTCTGTTTTTGCTTTGTTGTGGTTTGTACTGTTATTATATTTTTTACACTGATGTCTTATTTGGTTCCCCTATATTTCTGTTCTAAGTGAAACCGTTCGATTTTTATTTTTTTTTAAGATTTATTTATTTATTTATACATGCACTGGGTACAGTCAGAAGTGCGGGGAGGGTAAGAGAATTCACCAGAGCCAGAGAGGGGAGCAGAGCAGGCAGAAGGACCAAAGTACACTGCTGAGGGGAGCAGTGGGCGGCAGGAGAGGTCTGCGCGCCATGTAGGACCCTGGCTTGGTGGCCGGGGATCAAACCAGCGCTGCAGAGGCTGCGGGCAGCTTCGCAGCCCAGCACTCAACTGTTGCGCCACCAGGGAGGCCCCCATTCGATTTTTTTAAAAATAAATTTTATTTTTATATTCCCCATACAATTGCAACCCCCTTATTTTGACCCCAATCCCTTCCCTCCCGCCCACCCCCCATAGAGTGTCTCTGGTTCATAGTTTTTTGTTGATTTTGATTTTCACTTTTTCTTTTTTTTTTTTAATAGAGGCATGTTTTATTTATTTATTTATTTGTTTGTTTTGTTTTTGTTTATACATGCACTGGGTATAGTCAGAAGTGTGGGAGGGTGAGAGAATTCACCAGAGCCAGAGCAGGGAGCAGAGCAGGCAGAGGAACCGAAGTACACTGCTGAGGGGAGCAGCAAGTGGCAGGAGTGGTCTGCGCGCCATGTGGGAACCTTTTTCCGGTGGCCAGGGAGCAGCCGGGGATCGAACCGCGCCGCAGAGGCCGCGGGCAGCTTCGCAACCCAGCGCTCAACCGCTGCGCCACCAGGGAGGCCCGATTTTCACTTTCTTATAGTTATTCATTTTCCTCGTCCCTTAGTTAAGTTTTCTAGATTCCTGCTATGAGTGAGACCATCCGGTATTTTTCTTTCTCTTTCTGGCTTATTTCGCTGAGCATGATCCCTTCCAGCGCCATCCATGTTGCTGCAAATTGTATGTGTTTATCTTTTTTGAAGGCTGAGTAATATTTCGTGGTGTATATGTACCACATCTTCTTGATCCAGTCATCTATTTTTGGGCATTTGGGTTGTCTCCAAAGCTTAGCTATTGTAAATAGTGCTGCTATAAACATAGGGGTGCAGGTGCTCTTTGGAATTGATGTTTCTGTGTCCTTTGGGTAAATCCCTAGGAGTGGAATTGCTGGATCATATGGAAGCTCTATGTTTAGTAGGTCCAGAAATCTCCACACAGCTCTCCATAGTGGTTGGACCAGTTTGCACTCCCACCAACAGTGCAGAAGAGTTCCTTTTTCTCCACATCCTCGCCAACATTTGTTGTTGCTAGTTTTTTTAATATGTGCCATTCTCACTGGTGTAAGATGGTATCTCATGGTAGTTTTGATTTGCATTTCCCTGATTACAAGTGATGTTGAACATTTTTTCATATGCCTGTTGGCCATTTGCATTTCCTCTTCAGAAAAGTTTCTTTTTAGCTCTTACGGCATAGGGGTTAGTCTCAGCGCTACCACCATTCGATATTTTTAAGGAAGACTCTTCCCGGCTGTCACACCTGCCCAAAAGGGTGCAGGCTGCCTCAGAGGAAGTGAGCTGGAGGTAGAAAAGCAGAGGTTGGGTCAGGGATGGTCTAGGTGGTTGCTAGCTCAGCAGTAATAGTGAACATTTATCAACACTATTCATGAGAGAGGTGGGACAGCACAGTGGTTAGAGCCTCTGGTATGGAATTTAACTAGGTTCAAAACTTGGACTTATCTCTGGAGAGCTCTGTGATCACAGACAAGTTATGTAACCTTTCTATGTGTCAGTTTCCTCATCTGTGAAGTCAAGATAATGATGCTATCTACCTCATAGGGTTGTAATGAGGATGACATAATGCGTGACAAGTGCTTATTAGTAAATTGTGAGATGCATCAGAAGGGCCGTGACACTTGTTATTAGCAGGTACTGGAGATTTCTGCCTGCTAACTCATAGCCTCCATCCAGTCAGTCCTTATAGGTAGACCCTGTCATCCCCGTTAGGAAACCGAGGCCCAGGGAAGTGCGTAGCACAGCAAGTGACAGAGAGAAGGTTGAGCCTGGGCAGTCTTGCTCTTGCTTCTCTGGTTGCAGCTTAGGGCTGCACAGGGGCGGTTCCCATAGGAGCTGGAGGCTGCACTGGGCAGGTAGACTCAGAAATATGGTTTTCTGCCAGGGATCCTCCACGCAGCCGTGGCTGGGTCAGTCCTGTCTGGTCCTGTCAGGAACAGGAACAATGAGAACCGTGTTTCTCTGTACCCATGTTGGCAGGTGAGGGAGGCCAGGTGCTCAGGTGCCGGGGGCCTCCCTAGCGCCTGGGCCCGCTCTGACTGGAACAGATTGTTTTGCTGTGTCAAGGCCAGCTCTGCGGATGCCAGGTGGGCTCCTTTGGAGCAGCAGTGGGATGTCTGTGTCCTGATGTGGACCTGCCTCTCTGATCTGTCCTGCCCTGGGCTTCCTCCCGGCCCCAGTCAGCCAGAACTGGGCTGGAGCTGGCTCAGGTATAGCACAGAGTCCAGGCTTCACACGTCATCTCCCGGGCAAGGCAAGAGAGCCACTTAATCCAGAGATTGCCCTGCGCTGGACAGGGCAGTTTAGTGAGGTGAGCTGGTTGACTCTAAGCTACTCAGAGCCCTCAAATGGGGTGCTGGGTGAGGTCCCAAGCAAATTCTTGGAGAATGAGGAAAGGAATGCCAGGGAGGTGACCAGAAACAGAAGTTCCCCAAGGAGTGGCTTACCTTTCTGAGCTGGGAAATGAAGAG
This sequence comes from Talpa europaea, assembly GCF_964194135.1. Taxonomy (NCBI): domain Eukaryota; kingdom Metazoa; phylum Chordata; class Mammalia; order Eulipotyphla; family Talpidae; genus Talpa; species Talpa europaea. The sequence continues at coordinate 44,640,117 of NC_140077.1, read as the reverse complement.
GCTACTTCCTGGCCACCTTCTCTTAGGGCTCGGGGATCTCCCCAGTAGAGTAATGGAGTGAAAAACCCTTATGAAGTACAGCATAAAGTTTTGTAGGAGACTATCATATTCTGCTCATTTCTATCTGGCTGGCTTCTTGTCATTCCTAATCTAAATCCTAACATTTCCCCTACCTCCAGGCAGCCTTCCCTGCCTGCCCTTACCCCTGGGTCCTCCCATTGCCCACCCTGGCACTAGTGTGGTATCTGGGTAACCTCCTCCCCCCACACCTGTTGTTCAGTCACACCCACGTGAGGTCTCACCTACCAGTGAGACTGAGTTTGTGAGGGATGTGGTGGTTCTTTCCTCCCCTTTCCTGTCAGTCCTACTCCCCACAAATTGCCCCAGTGATGGGTACTGAGAAACCTTACGTGCACTTTTTCCCTGCAGGTTTGAGAAGATGGTCAGTGGCATGTACCTGGGGGAGCTGGTTCGCCTGATCCTGGTCAAGATGGCCAAGGAGGGCCTCTTATTTGAAGGGCGGATCACTCCAGAGCTGCTCACCAGAGGGAAGTTTAATACCAGTGATGTGTCAGCTATTGAAAAGTAGGTACCACGCCTTTTAGGGGGGTGGGGTGGGGGGCAGCACTGGTTCTCTCGAGTCCTGCTTTGGTGGGTTTCTTCCTCAAGAGTGGTAGGGCTTTCTGGGTCAATCTCCCCTCTGTCTTACTGACCCATTCTGGGCTGGTCTCTCTGCGGGCAGCTGGTGGCAGCTCATTAAGGAACAGTCTAGCCACAGATGCTCTGTGGATGATATGGTTACAAAAGCAGCCTCTTCTTCCCCTCTCCTGGTCCCCACCCCATGGGCCCCCCACTCCTCCCTCACACACAGGATGAAATTAGAGTCCAGGGAGTAGATGGTTCAAGTGGTGAACAAGTTGCTGGCCAAGCCTGGGATCTTGATATATCACAATCTTCTCTAGACTGTGTTCCGGGGAACCCTAGTGACCGCAACATAATTAGGTGTTCCCTGAAAAAAGGACTCTGAGCAATAGGATTGAGAAACACTGCATACGCATGTCCCATTTAGAGAGTTACAGTATTCATTAGCATATTAAAGAAAACCCAGTTTACCCTGGTTAACTGTCCTTTCCCAATTTTGTGCTGGAAGCACCCTCTCTAGCAACCCCCTCCCACCACACCCACAACCCCACATGCACATTCTCTGCTCTGTTAACAGCCAGAAGTGTCCCTGGCACAGGTTTGAGAAACAGTGGTTAACAGATGAGACAGGACAGACACACGTAGAAGCACAGAGTCCAGCCAGGAGCCGGCTGCCTTTTTGGCATTGACTTGAGAACCACAGACATCTCTGCCTCTGCTGTTATTTTCTGACTTTCACCCTGAGAGGGAAGAATGTAAACTTGATCCATGCAGTTTGATGTATTTGGGTGTCTTCAAGTCCAAGGGACTTGTGCGGCTGGCTTCTGGTGTGACCATGTTCTATTCTGGACCAGGGGATTCCATGTAGCCATGCCAGGTCCCGGCTTGAAGACCGCTAGCGCGGGCCCAGAAGTGTGCTTATCTCTGCACAGGACGGCCATTCCCACTGGCCACTGTGGTCCTGGAAACTCAGGCAGAGCGGGGCTTCAGAGTTCTGGCTCCCAGAGAAGATGTGCATCATCAGGGAAGCAGGCTGATGGCAGTGGCAAGGGCTTGAGCTGGAGTCTCTCTGCTCTTACACTGATGTGCTGGTGGTGCTCTAAGGTCACTCTCTTTTAGGGGCGAATGGTACAGAGTTATAGTAGGCAGGGAGCACACTGAGTGTCTGGCATCTTTCCTCCAGTCTCCTGGTCAGCTCCTGGTAAGGCAGGGGAGCAGGTGACTCATGGCTGATCTTCAGAGTCATTGACAAAGTGAGGCAGTGGGCTGCTTATTTCTAGTGCTGGCTTTTTGGTTGTCAAGAAAAAAAAGCCCCTTGAACTAGCTCAAGAAAGTATGTATATGATAATAAAAACTGTCTCAAAAAAACCTATAAAATACATCCTACCAGGGCAGATGTTGAAAGCACTTTCTTTAAAATGTACGGCAAGGCAGTATTACCCATTTCCATTCAGCATTGCCCTAGAGTCTTATCCAGTGTTTTTAAAAAGAAGAAAGAAAAAAGGAAAAAGTCAAGGTATAAGAATTATGAAAGAAAGTAATTGTGTGGAACACCAAAAAATATCTAGACAAGTGAATAAAATAACAGGAGAGGGTTAGGAGGAAGTCTGGAGAGAAGACACACAAATCAATATATTTCTATATATTTGTAATAATTAAAAAATATTTTTTAATAAAACTTTTAATTTAGAGTATTTCTAGATTACAAAAACATTGCAAAGATACTACAGCGTGTGTACATTTATCTCACCCAGTTTTTCCCATTGTTAACATCCTACTTTACCTGGATATATTCAAGGAAAAATAAAGAATATGAATATGGTTTATTTTAAAAAGACACCATCTCCCACAGTAACAAAACTGTGAAGTGCCTTAGAGTGACTCCAACAAAAGATATACAAGGCATGCATACAGGAAATTAAAGTTTGACTAGAAGACATCAAGGAAGGGTGAAGGATATGTGAGCATCTGGGGACAACTCGCAGACCCTAGGAGTCTTGGGGTGCCTGGCTGTGAGGGAGAGGGGGAGGTGGCTATCTTTCCAGCTGCTCAGCAACCACGTGGTCTCGCCTTTCCACTTCTCTTTCATGCCTAGCATGTCATAACCCAAACTAGTACAGTTAACCACATTGGGCGCCAAACTGTTACAGGGCAACCCTAATGTAAAATGGGTTGGCCTGACTCTGGGTTTTTACTTGCGTGCTTACAGGGGACTTACAATGAGATTTAACTGCAGGTACACACAAAGAGCTTAATAAAGTGTTTATTTACAAAAAGGGGAAATGAAGAAATGATTAACTTAGGGAGAAAGGGAGAGAGAGAAATTGGTGAATGTGTTCTATTAGTTTTGCTGCACAGGAACCCCAATAGCACGCTGAAAGCTGGTGGAAAAACCAAGGACCTTTAAGGCCCACATGCCTGATTATACATTAAACTTGGCTATTTAATTCTACTTTTAGATTTTAGCAATTTTCTTTTTAGTGGTGATGACATTATGGGATTTGTCGTTTTGGATCTTTTGGTTTGGATGGGGGTGGGGTTCATAAAATTTATTTGTGGCGTTTCTTCAGGACATCTTTTCCCCCAACACTACTACCCATCTAGTATTTCTTATATTATTTCTCAGGCATTTGATTCTTTTGCTCTCAGGCCATGCACACATGGTGAGGAGGGTTGCCTGGGCAGAACCTTCCCACCTCAAGAGCTTTATTTGCCTGATGTGGTCTGTAACTCATGCCCACTGACTTCTAACCTCACAGGAATAAGGAAGGCCTCCACAACGCCAAAGAAATCCTGACCCGCCTAGGAGTGGAGCCGTCCGATGACGACTGTGTTTCCGTTCAGCACGTGTGCACCATCGTCTCCTTTCGCTCTGCCAACCTGGTGGCTGCAACGCTGGGTGCCATCTTGAGCCGCCTTCGAGATAACAAGGGCACAGCCAGGCTGCGGACCACGGTTGGTGTCGACGGGTCTCTTTACAAGACGCACCCACAGTGAGTCTGTCCTTCACTATAATTGGCACTCAGTACCCGTCTGGGCTAAGGACCTTCTGCAGAGGTCAGGCGTTTGCACGCAGTGCAGACAAGGCGATACCAGTCCTGGCAGAAAGGTCAGATTTGCCCATGTGCGAAGGAGCAGGCCCTGAGCTGATTCTCCCTGGTGATGCTTCTGCGCCGCACTGTCATCTCATTTCATATGTCTTGTCAGAGATTTCTGTAGCTGCTAGGCGTGCTGGGTGCAGCGTGTCTGTATCTTACATCCTCTGCTTGTCCACATTTCATCAAGGACCTTCACACCTGGGCAGAACCTTCCCAGCTCAGAGCTTTCTTTGCCTGACACAGTCCATAACTCACACCCACTGACTTCTAACTACCCACATTCTTGTTTTAGAAGCTCCTCTGACAGCCCCCTAAGCCCTCAGACCTTACTCTTAAATGGGCAAGCTGTCAAGGATTTGCATCTGAAAGCCAGAGAGAGAGAGAGAGAGAGAGAGAGAGAGAGAGAGAGAGAGAGAGGGTGTAGAGTCCCCACGGGGGTGGGGGTGGGGCTCCCCGCTGGGCCCCCTCCTGGGGAGCTCTTTGGCAACAAAACTTTTAAAAAATAACTTTGATTAAATGTTTCTTATTTCAGAAGTAATATGTATTCTGTATAGAAACTTTAGCTAGTTCAAGAAATTAAGATGAGAATAGAAGTCATTTTTAATCCCCACCTCCCCACAGTTGACTTAATATCTTGAGGGTCTGGATTCCTTATCTCCTCTGGCAGGCAGCCTTCCATTTTTAGCACAGCCCACAAACTTTGAGAGGTTATGTGTCTCTGAGTCCTGTCCTAAAGTCCTCTTTTAACCACTAAAAAATGCCCAGACTCTTGGGGATTGGGGACAAAGGGCCAGATGTAAATAAAAAACAAGGGTAATTATTTATTGAGCCCTTCCTCAGCATTAGGTACTAATCTAAGCATTGACTGAATTCATTTAATTCTCACTGTTAACAGGAGACTGAATTTGGGCCACCTGTCACCACCAAATGCCAATAAAATAGAGACAGGAATTGAATCTCTAAGGTGTACTGTAATTAGACAGCCAGCAATCTGGACCATGGAGGGGATTAACACCCTAAAGAAACCACATTAATATTTCATTTTCAGCTGGCTTTTTATAGTGCGTTGGACAAAGATAGTTCAGCAGCAAGCAGGCCTTCGCTGCTGCCAGGAGCTTGTGACGTCCAGCCCTCCAGCTCCTTATCTCCCCTCTGGACACCTGACCTCACATGAGGCCCACTGTACTGAGGCTGATAGCCCTGCTCCCCTCACTCATCCAGACATGTCCTTAGGCTGGAAAATTAACTCAGAGCAGACAGGCCACAAACAAAATGTGGGTGTCGATGTCCTGTATACCATGCATAGTGTCTTCCCTGATCGCCCTTCCATCTCCCTAGCCCTCTCATCACCACATCACTGTTAGCCAGACACTTGTCCTCTTATACCCCAAGGTTGAGTGAAGGCCCAAGATACAGAAGTCCTGGGGCTCACCCTTGTGTCCTGATCTGTCTGATCTTCAAGCATTGGGCTTGGCCACTGTGCTGTGTCACCTTCTGGTTACAGTGGAGGACAGAATCGTTTTTTGGACCCTAAATTATCTGTAGCCAATGCTCATGTAGTGAGAATCTTCTCTTTTTGTGTGTAATTATGGGCGATTTTTCCTTTTTCTTTTTTACCTGTCTGCATTTGCTAACTTTCCTACAGTGGATATGTATGACTTGTGTAATAAGGGAAGCAAGTATAGAAAATGGAATTAAAGTGTGGTAAAAGGAAGGAGCCCCAGAGGTCCCCGACAGAGGGCTCAGTCCAACCACTGTGGCATGGCTATCTCCTCCCCTCACAGGTATTCCCGGCGTTTCCACAAGACTCTGAGGCGCTTGGTGCCCGACTCCGACGTGCGTTTCCTCGTCTCGGAGAGTGGCAGTGGCAAGGGGGCCGCCATGGTGACCGCGGTGGCCTACCGTCTGGCTGAGCAGCACCGGCAGATAGAGGAGACCCTGGCCCACTTCCGCCTCACCAAGGACATGCTGCTGGAGGTGAAGAAGAGGATGCGGGCCGAGATGGAGATGGGGCTGAATAAGAAGACGCATGATAACGCCGTAGTCAAGATGCTGCCCTCCTTTGTTCGGAGCACTCCGGATGGAACAGGTGAGGGCCTCTGCTGGGGGCCTGTGTGTCTCTTACCTCTCGTGGCTGAGTACAGTGGAGCTGCAGGTGGCTTCCTCAGTAGATGCATTCTCACTGGGGTTGCATGCTTTTATTTTCACCATTTTTGCATGAGTACAGGGAAGGGAATGATTGTGGCCATTTCTGCAAAAGCTCTGCACACTGATTTAAGTTCTTTTGTATGAGACTCCCTAAAATCAGGTCACCATTGGCAAGCATTTTAGTAACCCTGGTGAAGTTTGTTTATTATAATAGACAAGTGGTTCATTCATGATCTTTTGTCCTTCTAGTGTTGCTCAGAGTTTGTGGGGGTCAGTGAGTTAATGATGCCCACTCCTCTCTGTGCTGAAGGGAAAACTGATAGCTTCTCCCCTGTATTTAATTCTCCCCATTAATTTCCTTAAAAGTCTGCATTTGTGGGGTTACTGGCTGCCAAGAGGCACTTGGTTGTTTTTAACATTCTTTATGTGCTTAACTACAACAGAGCACGGTGACTTCTTGGCTCTGGATCTCGGAGGAACGAATTTCCGCGTCTTGCTGGTGAAAGTCCGTAGTGGGAAAAAGAGAACTGTAGAAATGCACAACAAGATCTATGCCATTCCCACTGAAATCATGCAGGGCACCGGGGAAGAGGTGAGGCTGTTTGGCTTTTGCTTCGCTGTGGCATGTGAGTGACACATATGACCAGTGGCATCGCTGGTCCCCGAAATCTGCCTTGTGATGCTGTCTGTCATAGTGGCCTGAAAGCGCAGGCATTTTTAGCCACACTGGGCTTGTGCTGCTCAGGGGGCCATGAGGATCCTGGAGGGGCTTGTTCTGCTTGTGTCAGGGTGAGGGTGTATGTGATGTGTGTGCACTTGTACGTGTGCACTGAAAATATGAAATCAGTATGGGTAACCCTTTCTTTTCTCCTAAAGCTGTTTGACCACATTGTCTCTTGCATCTCCGACTTCCTGGACTACATGGGGATCAAAGGCCCCAAAATGCCTTTGGGCTTCACCTTCTCATTCCCCTGCAAACAGACGAACTTGGATGAGGTGAGTCTCTTTCCATTGGGTGTCAGGCACTGGCAGCACTTACTGCCTCATGGCCAGGTGGGCTGGCTCTTGAGGTCTCCTCTAGCATCAGTGTCATCTGTCAATTGGCAGAGTGACTCAGGTGTCACGTGGGCTTGACCCCGGCTCTATGTCACACTCTCCATTACATCTCAGTTCTCTTTGCTTAAATATGCACCATTTTGGGGAAGCCTTCTGGTCCTCCAAGCAAAAAGAACCTCACCCTCTTCTGTGTTCTCCATTCCTTTGAGTGCTGCCTGGATCATGACACTTTTTACACAGTCATTGGTGACCTGTCTTGCTCTTCTGCTGTGCCATGTGTCCTTGAACAAGGTCCCGTGTTACCCATGGGCCCTAACACATGGTTCTGTCAGAGGTGATACTTAATAAGGGTTTAATAAATGGAATGAAATGGGCTAGCGTCAGGGTGAAGCACCTGCTGAGGACTAAGCTGTGTGCAGAGCTGAATTTTTGGTTCTTGTCCTCAGGGACCCACAGCCCCTGGAGGATCCTGGTCCACATACCAGCAGCTCCAGCACTGAGCTCTGGGCTGTAGGTGGGGGTGGGGTGCATTCAGTGCAGAGGAACTGATATACAGAGCCATGGAGGTGAGACCAAGCCTGTTGAGCTAGAAGAGCTGCAGAAGCCGCTGTGTCTCACAAGTGGAGGTGTGACGGGGTGGAGGCCCTAGAGGTGGCATCAGATCACATAGGGCCTTAGGCCAGGGTTAAAGGTGTATAATTGGCAGCACTAGGGAAGCTAGGTAGGGCTTCTTGCCTCTGGAAGCCAGTTAATCCAGTCATGGTGACTTGGTGCTTTTTTTTTTTTTTTCCCTCTTACATCCTTTTAGATGTCAGCAGTTGGATCCATATAAACTTGTTTTTTTGTGTATGTGTGGTTTTTAGAGGTCTTGCTTATACCATCACTTTGTGTGACTTCAGTCCAATCAAACCTAATTTACCTTAGGTAGTACCGGTGTTACTAAAATTTTCTGCTCTGTTGTTAGCACTCTGGTTGGTCTTTAGGGAACTAGTTGGTTGTACCAGGGATAATGTCAATAACCTTCTATGCCTCCTTTTCTCCATCTGTGAAAATGGGGTGTTTGCCAGACCACTGTGTGGACAGGGTGGGGATGGGCGCCTCTGGATGATTCTTCCCACCTTGCTGTTTTGTGCCTGAGACCTTCACATGCTATAACTTCTCAGCAGATGGTTACTGAGGAGGAGGGAATGAAACTTTGTATTCTGCCCACAAGGTAAATTAAACCTGACTTTCCCTGTGTCTTTCTTTTTTCAGGGTATCTTGATAACCTGGACAAAGGGTTTTAAGGCTACTGACTGTGTGGGCCATGATGTGGCAACCTTACTAAGGGATGCGGTAAAAAGGAGAGAGGTAACTATTACGAAATGTTTTGTAAAAAATCTTTGTTTCTTGAGGGAGTTATAAAAATTGTACTTGCTTGTAAAGAATTCAAACCATACAGCAACATGTGACCTGGGTAATAGCTATAAGCAATAAAATTGAGGTAGATGATTTTGTGTTGTTAAAGGATAGTTTTTATCAAGAACAGTGAAATCATGACTCACACATCAGGGAAGAGAAAAGCAGCCTGGCATGCCAGTTAGGTCTTAGTGCTTTCCTGTAAAGCATGATTTCACATAGCACAGGCTCATCACAGCCTCTCTGTGACTACGGTGAAGTTAGGAGGAAGACCTGGCTGTATTCATGTCAGAGCTCAGCGCATATGCAGAGAATTGCCCCTGCTTCCTTTTTTTTTTTTTTTTCTTTTTCTTTTTTTTTTTTTTTTTTTTTAGAGGCATGCTTTATTTATTTGTTTGCTGGTTTGTTTGTTTGTTTTGTTTATACATGCACTGGGTACAGTCAGAAGCGCGGGAGGGTGAGAGAATTCACCAGAGCCAGAGTGGGGAGCAGAGTAGGCAGAAGGACCGAAGTACACTGCTGAGGGGAGCAGCGGGCAGCAGGAGAGGTCTGCACGCCATGTGAGACCCTCCTCCAGTGGCCGGGGAGCAGCCGGGGATCGAACCGGCGCCGCAGAGGCCGCGCGCAGTTTCGCAACCCAGCGCTCAACCGCTGCGCCACAGGGGAGGCCCTGCCCCTGCTTCCTGACAGCGTTCAGGATCAAACAAAGCCTCCCATTTCTGAGCCCTCCCGAAAACCACCAACACAAGGTCAAATCCTACAAGTTCTATCTAGCACTTTCTTTTTTTTTTTTTTTTTTAAAGATTTTAATTTATTTTTATACAAGAACTGGGGTACAGGCCAGAGGCATGGGAGGGTGAGAGGATTCACCAGAGACAGAGCAGGCAGCAGAACAGGCAGATTTACTGTAATACACTGCTGAGGGGAGCAGTGGGCGAGACAGGAGAGGTCTCCTGCACCATGTGGGAATCTCCCTGGCCAGCTGGGAATCGAACCCGCACTGCGGAGGCTACGGACAGCTTCACAGCGCTGCGCTCAACCTGTGCGCCACCGGGGAGGCCCATCTTTCTAGCACTTTCTGAGCAGCCTCACCAGCTGTGTTCTATGTGGCAGCCATTCAGCCAGCCCAACTTTGTTCACCCACAGTATTTCTGGTAGTCTTCAGCTGGAGGACATTGGCCCAATATAAATTGAAAAGTTCCACAGACTTTATTTAATTCAGAAATGAATGAGGGGTCACTAAGAAGCAAAAGAAAATCAGTTCAAGTGTTTCCAGTTCAAAAAGGCACACAAAGATGTAGGCAGTTGTGGAAGCTGAAATGAATGTGTTGAACGAGGGATCTATTGTACCTGGGGGATGCTGCACAACAGCTAATAATTCATTGAAAAGAAAGCTGATGAACTATTTTTTTTTTCTCATTTCATAACTCTTAGTTTTAGTTTTCTTCCAGCTGTTTCCATACATATACCAACACACAGTTTTTAAAATCAGAATCATACCATATAACTATATTACAACTGCTTTTTTCATGTAACATGAAACAGGCATCTTTTCATGTCACTGAATATATAAACCAACTTTTCATTCTTTTTCTTGGTTGTATAGGACTCAAGTATTGGAGTCCTGTGAGTCATATATTGCCTCTTTGGATCTATATTTAGGTTGTTTCTCTTTCTGGCTAATGCATGTAGTAAATATAATTATGCATATACTTTTTGTACCTGTGTGACCAATTCTAAAGGACAGATTCTGAGAAATGGTTTTGATATTTCCATTTTGGCTTCTGTAAGGCTATAATATTTTAAACTCAAAAAAGAAAAAAGAGCTGTATGACCACAGTCTCTGTGGTCTTTTCTTCATTCACAAATTCCCTCTGGTTGCCTCTGTAGTACTCAGTGCCATCTGAAATGGGTAAAATACTTTTTTCTTTAGATCTCAGATTTCAGATATATCATTAGTAGTAGTATTTAGTCAGTGAAGAGGTCCTTAGGTTGATAGGACACTATTTCAGATGATGTACCAGTGGCTTTCTGACTATAGTATGTTAAGAGTGAGCCGGCAGAATTCAAGCCAGGCAGAGCTATCTGTCCCTAATACCATGTTCCTTTCTTTCCAAAGGAATTTGAAGTGGACGTGGTGGCTGTGGTCAATGACACCGTGGGCACCATGATGACCTGTGCTTATGAGGAGCCCAGCTGTGAGGTTGGACTCATCGTAGGTGGGTGTGCCAGGAGGTCTGTCTCCTTGGAGTGGGGAATGCTGGGTTTTCCTATTTCATGGGATTTTGTGGCAGCAGCTCAGTCCGGTGTGGGGTAGTATATCCGTCAGCACCATCCCTTTACCACCTCACAATTGTAGAGCTCTCCAGGGGGCTCTCCCCTCCACCCACCCAGACCCCCACAAGCTTTCACATTGATAGGGACCAGCCTGTCCAGAATAGAGCTTTCTAGGAATGTGACTCCAAGTGGCTCTCCCAGCCTGTGTGGACTGGTGTCTGTGTCCGGAGCTGGTCTGGCCAGCAGGGCAACTCTCTTGGGCTTGCGTGGAGGCGCCCCCAGCATATGTTGCAGGGTGGGAATCTGAGGCTGCGAAGGGAGAGAACTTTCCTCCTCTCCTGACCCAGGGTAAGAGCCAGAGTAGGCTTGGTGGCCATTGTGCTGTTAGCAGCCACTGCTTGTGAGCAGTCCTCATCACTCAAGTGGGTTGCAGAAGGTTCTGTTGGCTTTGCAGGTTATTCCTCTATAGTGCAAACATGTCAGGTGTTGGGATTCACGGAGTGGGGTTCTTGAGTTCCTCTGAGAATGATTTCAGCAGAGTTCCCATTTTTAGCAACACACAGCAAGTTTATTAAGGAAAAAAAAAAAAAAAAACACTTGCATAGACACAGAAGCAAACACTACATTTTTAAGAGTAGGTTTATTAAGAGAAAGAGATGCCTTCATAGATACAGGTGGGCAGCCTTAGGACAAGATCTGCATTTTGCCAGAGCAAGGGATATCTTTATATAGTGTTGTTTGTGGGGGGATTCATCCTTTGTGGAATTTTATTGCTTTAGGGTCCGGTTAGATTGGTGTTCTGTAATAATAGATAATCCTTTCTGATCCCAGCTCTGCTGCCTAGGAAGTTCCATAATGGGTTTTAACAACTCCCACCTCTGGTTTTTGGTTAATCATCCCTACTCCAACCTCTGCTTTTTTTTTTTTTTTTTTAAATAAATTTTATTTTTATATTCCCCCATACAATTGCAAACGCCCCATTCTGACCCCAATCCTTCCCCTCCCGCCCCCCACCCCCCCAACCTCTGCTTTTTGCCCTTATGAAAACTTCCACCCTAAATTTTCTTCTCTAAGCTTCCATTATTGGGTGTCTGGGCCTCGAGAGCATGCAATCCCTGAAGCATTTTGATTTTGACTGTGGACCATTTGTCCACTTGATTCAGCTTCTAGTGTCAGGGCTGCTGGGGAAAGGCCTTGTTTCTTAGCTTCTCTCTGCAAACCCTATTTGGACTGGGAGGGGCACGCTGCTGCCCAGCCCTTAACTGAGAGTCTCTGGGATTGGCATAAGGCCCCAGCAGGTCTTGGTCCTTGGTGCAGGAAAACCTTTTCATTGATTCAACCACTTTGGCCTCCTGTGGAAAAAGGTAAAAAGTTGTTTGTAGCCTGGATTTGTGCTCTTTGTCTCTTCCTTTATTTTTGCAAGGCTTCCTATCTCCGCCCAGCCCCTCCTTCCTGCTTATGAATGGGCTTAGGTATAAAATGCAAAGCTAGAGTGACACAGCACATTCTCCTCTGGTAGGCAGGAGGTCAGGCCTGCCCAAGGCAGGCTGATTAGCTGTTCCTGGTATTGGGTTGGGCCCCAACTGCATACAAAGCCACCCCCATCAGTTGATCTTTTTGCTTTGAACTCCCACGGGCAAGTGGTAGGGCTTACTTTCTTCACACCCCCTGTCACTTCAGTGGCTTCCTTTTCCCTTAGTGTTATATTTTGAATGAAAAGAAGATGGGAAAACAAAAACAATCCAGTTACATAGTTAGGTTAGCAAAAGTTAGTAACAGACACATCTGCAAATTCTAAGTTTCTTTAAAGGGGATGAAAATTTTGACTTCAAACAAAAAGCAATTGGTTATTTCACCAACAAAATGAATTTTTAAAGAAATAACAACCATAAAGCAATTCGTGGCGTATAATCTCATGGCGAGACACACATGTATGTCCCAAATCAAAAGCAGGTACCCCCTTATATAAGCTCTGGGGAATCTACTGCCAAGTAAGAGGACCTCCTCCTCCTTCCTGTTGGGGCAGGTCATCTTGTTAGGGGGAAAAGGATATCCCAAAGCAAATTCCATACAGGCTTTGTGGACTCCACCCCCACCCCAGGTCAAAGCCAAAGACACTGGGAACTCCAAATCCCATCACCACCAAAGGGAAGGTGGCTGGGACCTGAGGGTGGGGTTAAGCAGCCAGGTGGATACAAAAGGCAGACACGTGGGCTTTGGGGGCTCTCCATTTTTGGGCTCTCGGCCAGCTCGCAGGGTCCGGTCAGCTCTGAGAGTGCCTTTGGGTTTCCAGGTCGTCGGATCGGGTAGGACGCATTAAAGACTTTATTTCCCTATTTTCTCCCTGAGTTGTACATTTTCCTTATTTCTTTTTCTCTTGTAAATAAACCTTTTATTAACCCTTTTGTGTGTGTCTGTAGTAGAGTATTCATAAGTCCCTTTAAAGCGCGCGGGTGAGGACCCACAGCCAGGAACCCGTTTAATATCGGGGTGGCTCTATAACAATCTCAGAGATACAGGACATGTTAGAACCGGTGGTTTGCTGATTGTGCATCTGTGGGGACTCTCTTGTAGCCTCCTAACTTCATTTAAATAGGGTTTCTCTATTTGAATGCTCAAAATTTCCACTTTCAATCAAGATCTCTGAAACCCTTGTTGATCAAGAGTCAGGGTATCTAAGATTCAGTGACCTTTTTGTCCCTAAGTGCCTGGAAGTACCTTTCCTGGTGCCATGTGCCATTTTGAAATGAAAATGCCCAGGTCGGACACCAGGTTGCCAGATGGTGTGTGGTTCAGTAGGATTTGGTGTTTTCTTTATATACTCACGTATGGCGTGAGTCCAAGACATTTGCTTACAGAGGGTTTGTTAGCCATGCTTGATAGGTGCCTTTCTGATGATGCTTCAGTGTCTTTTTGAAGGTTTCTTCCAATAGATTAAAATCTCCACAGGTTGCAGTGTATGTTGCTTAAGGTCTTTATCTCCAGGAAGTATTCTGTTGAGAGATTGTTCACCAGAAACATGGTTATTTTTGATAGAAGCAATTAGACTTTTACAACACTGAAGTGTTGTCTCCTTCAATAAGTTGTGAATCCAAAGAGGCAAGGAAGGGCTAGGTACATCGAGCACCCTGTGACTGTCTCAAAGGGTAAGAGTTTTTGAGTTCCAAAAGGGGTAGAGCTGAGATTTAGAAGGATCAGTGGTAGTGCTTTTTTGGCCAAGGTGTTTGGAGGGTCTTTCCAAATTTGGCCACTTCAGTTTTAATAACATTGTTGGTGAGTTAGACTGAACCAGAGCATTGAGCTGTAAGCACAGTGAACACATTGTTGGAATACCTGACCAATAAAATGGGTTCCTTCAAAACTGAAATTCAAGAGGGATTTCCCAAATAGGGATAATCTCTTCCAGAAGGACTTAGGCTGAAGAAAGGCAATCGCCTGTTTATAGGGGAAGGCCTCAGTCCAGTGAGAAACATAACATAATTAAAACATGGTATGACTAAAACATATTCACACCCACGAGACAGGTGTAACTGTATGAATGTCCAATTGCCAAAACTTGAATGGCCTAATAGGCAATTAAAAATATCCAGGAACTGTGAGAATAGGCTTTCCTGAGTTGTATTTTGGTCAAGTGGAACAAGTAAGGGAGGCACTTTTTGTAGCTTTGCTGACATTTCCTACCAGTATTGATCTATGAATGCTATCGTTTTACTGGGGGACCAAGGGTTTAATGCATGTAGTATGGTTAAGAGTGGAAAATTGGAGCCTCTGGTAAGACTGGATTGTCATTTGGTTCAAGCCAGAGCTGCTTCTTGTCGTATGAATAATTCTAGACTTTCCAGTCTTGTTTCTTCTATTTGGGGGCCAATTGTTGAGTTTCTCTTGCCAGTTTTTCTGAGTTGTCATTTGGAGAAATGTCTCTGGACCATGATAGATCTTTGGCTTCTATCAGTTCCGTTAAGGGCAGCAAATCTTGTGACAATATCAGCAAGGTGATTCCCTTTAGAGTCAGTTTTAGAATGCCTTGGAATCATAATCATATCCAAGGTAGTAGGTGAAAGTATAGCATCCAACAGCTCCTGAACATAAGGCCCATTTTAGAATTTGTCTCCATTGGAAGTCAGGATGCGTCTGCTTCCACAGCATTCCAAACTCAGGAGCCATTTCAAAAGTATATCTACTGTCAATGTGAATGTTGACAGTTTTGTCTCTGGCTAGGGTGCAGGCTTGGGTAAGGATGTACATCTTGGCTTGTCAGGCTATGTAGCTAAAGGTAAAGGTGCCACTTCAATGACAAAAACGTGATCTAACATATTTGGCACAATATTTACCATTTCCACCTTTCAAATAGAAACCCTCAGTGAATCATGAGAAATCAGCATTACCCAAAGGAGTTTCTAGCAGATCATCTAGAGGGGTCACAGGAGGTGACCTGTGAAGGTCAAGTAGTCTGAGGGACTTTGTGGATAACAACAGTAGGGAGGAGAGTGGCAGGGTTAAGTTCTTCAAAAGCAAGCAAGAATGCTGTGGGGAGCAGTTAGCAACATGATTTCCTCAGTGTCCTTAAGCAAGAGGCTATTTTTTTTTTTCAAAAGATTTATTTATTTATACAAGAACCGGGGTACAGGCCAGGTGCACGGGAGGGTGAGAGGATTCACCAGAGACAGAGTGGGGAACAGAATAGGCAGACTGACGAAATACACTGCTGAGGGGAGCAGTGGGCGAGACAGGAGAGGCCTGCCGCGCCATGTGGGAATCTCCCTGGCCGGCCGGGAATTGAACCCGCGCTGCAGAGGCTGCAGACAGCTTCAAAGCTCTGCGCTCAACCGCCTGCACCACCAGGGAGGCCCAAGCAGAAGGCTTTAAGGCAAGGAGTTATCTTTGTATCACAGGGTGCCAGTTGTTGAACGTGCCCTCTGGGTCAATGGTGAACACCACATTTCTGGATGACTACTCCAAGGGCGTTCCCTTCCATATACAAAAAAGGAAGGAGTAAATGTGATCATTGGGGTGTCCAAGGGCTAGTGGTTTCATTAAATTCTCCTTAAGGACTTCAAGGCCTTCTAGACCTTTTCTTCCCATGGAATTTGGTTAGGGTTTTGTTTTTTGTTTTCTTTTAGATAACATACACAGAAGTTTGGCCATAAACAGTTGGAGAATTTGCCCAGAAGGAAGATGATACTGATTCAACAGGGACAAATGATCAGTGTCAGTACAGTCAGTACTAGGACTGTCAGAGGCTAGGCAGTGCAGATGTTAAAGTCATGTAATTCATTTGGTTGGCTTCTTTTTTTTTTTCCCCAATGGCTACCAAATTATGTTATTTGAAGGAGTGATGCAAAGGAAAGATTTAAGCAGATGTTTTTGTGCAATTTATAGAAAAGGTAATGGTAACCCCAACATTCATGCACAGCCTTGGTGACCAGAAAAGGCACACCCCTCACTATAGGAAGTCAGCCCAAGGCTTAGCTTAACTCTCCTCACTTTCTCCCAGTGTGTTCTTGTCAAAGAGAGAGAGAGACCACCATGCCAGGATTGGGGACCCCATCTTGTGCAAGTTGATTACATGGTCACCCAATTCTTTGATGCATTTCACCTGCTCATCCAGATAATGAGTCTTCAGGAAGTCACACAAGTGGGGTCATATTGTCAGTGCTATTTTGGGCTGTTCCAGTTGGTGCAGACTCAGGCTTTTCCCCAGTGCCACACACACCCCACTGCATTGGGCCCATCATCACAGTTGAGTTTCTTGGTATTCTGGAAGAAGATCTGGCTATCTTATTGGTTCTGCAGCTTCATCAGTTTCTCAGCACATTCCCTTTCCTCATGAGATTAGTGGAGAAAATATTTAGCAAAGTTCTTCAAAGCTACATTGTTGCAGTCAAGTAGTAAGACGTGGAAGGCAGACTCAGGAGGCTTAGAGCTCCTGGTTGACCTGGTGGTTGATGGCGGCCTTGGGGTCCTGGTGGTGGTTCTGGCCACCTGATGGGGACACAATCATCATGGTGGTTATTGAGGAGAAGTGGCAAGGGACTGGGAGCCATCCAAGGGCACCACGAGCAGGAGGCGACTGGCTGGCCAGCCCTTGTCTGTTGGCTGGGTGAGGGACAAGCTTCAGGTTCATCCAAGTCTGTAGAATTGGGAAACCGTGGGGACTAGACTGCTGGTTGATTATTATTTTTTTTAACATTTATTTATTTATTTATACAAGCACTGGGTACAGTCAGAAGCGCGGGAGGGTGAGAGAATTCACCAGAGCCAGAGCGGGGAGCAGAACATGCAGTTGGACGAAATGTACTGCTGAGGGGAGCAGCGGGTGGCAGGAGAGGTCTGCGCACCATGTGGGACCCTTGCCAGCGGCCGGGAATCGAACCGGCATTGCAGAGGCTGCGGGCAGCTTCACAACACAGTGCTCAACCACTGCGCCACCGGGGAGGCCCTGGTTGACCGTTTTGATTGCTGCTGTTAACTTAGAGTGACTCCCCCACTATGGGAGAATGTAATACTACCATGATACTTTTCAAGGAAGTTTCAACCTGGTAAATGAACAGGGGCAGAGGAACTAAGAAAAAAGAATACTTAAACAAAAGAGAATAGACTCGGTGACAAGAACCTTTTGAGGCTTATTAGAAATCCCTACAGTTTGAACCTGATTGCTTTATAATAGTGGTCAGGTGCTGACAGAGAGAAATTCATTCCCAAGCTGAGAGTTATCCCAAGTCAGTTAAGAGGGAGGGCTGGGAAAAGCCCCTATTGTTTCTCAGAGCCCTAACATGGTTGGAATTAAGAGGACACAGGAAATGCTGGTTGGAAGCTTCTTGGTGTTTGAAACACTTAAGTGTGTGACGGTCTTCTGCTGCTTTACAAGTGTCCCAGTGTCCAGCTGCTTTACAATAATGACAGGAATTAGGAGGCTGGTTTTTGTTCCATACAGGGACTTTCATTTGGTGGGATTGGAATTAAGGATTTTTGCCATCTTTTTTTTTTTTAGTTGCCTCTTCTGAGGTACAAGGTAGTTATTTTACCAAATTAACTAGATCTAGAGTAGACATACTTTCCTATTTTACTCTGTTACTTTTGAATAGTAGAGAAAGGTCTCACTTCAGCCAATTAACGCAGTTGAAAGCAACCAAAGATGTAGCCTCAGAAGGAAAACTTGAATTTTATTTGAAAACAGTTTGAAAACAATTTGAAATCAATTGTAGTGATTACTAACAGGTTCATCAGGTTTTTGTGGACAAATCTGAATTTTGTCCCAATCAATGGGCTTAGAAAAAGCTATGGAATTATTTGATAAAGAGAATTTCCTTGTCTCTAGCCAAAAGTTAGGGGTTTATCTAAATCCTTTTCAGGATTTTCCCATCTGGAAAATTCAATATTTAGCTTGACCCTCTCCAGCAAGCATGTGAGTGAACTGCTGTAAGTCCCCAAAACCGGTTGGTAAATTTGCACGGCTAGGTTAAATTTTTCAGCAAACCTGAAAAACTTCTGTTACTTTAGGAAGCTTTTTATTTATTTATTTTTAAAAGATTTATTTATTCATGCATACAAGAGCTGGAGTACAGGCCAGAGTTGTGGGGGGTGAGAGGATTCGCCAGAGACAGAGTGGGGAACAGAACAGGCAGATTGACCAAAGTACACTGCTGAGGGGAGCAGCGGGCGAGTCAGGAGAGGTCTGCTGTACTATGTGGGTTGCTCCCTGGCTGGCCGGGGATCGAACTCGTGCTGCAGAAGCTGTGGATTGCTTCATAGTGCTGTGCTTAACCCCTTGCGTCACCAGGGAGGCCCTAGGAAGCTTTTCAACTATGACTGAAAACTCAGCCTTAGTCTAGGGGAAATAAGAGATTTCAGGTTTATGTGGATCCTCAGAAGATTTAACTTGAAGAGGGCAGGTGGTCCTAAGTTCAGAGAAAGGGGGATCAGAGAGAGAAAGAGAGTGGCTAGGGGAAAGAGTTGGACAGCAGGAGAAGTAGAATGGGGAAAATGAGGGTACAAGGAAGGGTGGGCAGTTCAGATGGGAAAGGAGATGAGGGTGCCAGGGATCTCCATAAAATACCTCAGTACAGTGGGGCCTGAGCACAAACAGTGTGTCCAGAGGCAAAGCAAGTAGGAAAGGGGAAGGGGAGGCCTCCTGAAGCCACTTGGTCTTTTTTTTTTTTTTTTTTAAAGATTTATTTATTTATTTATACATGCACTGGGTACAGTCAGAAGCGCGGGAGGGTGAGAGAATCCACCAGAGCCAGAGCGGGGAGCAGAGCAGGCAGAAGGACCGAAGTACACTGCTGAGGGGAGCAGCGGGCGGCAGGAGAGGTCTGCGCGCCATGTGGGACCCTCCTCTGGTGGCCGGGGAGCAGCCGGGGATCGAACCGGCGCTGCAGAGGCCGCGGGCAGCTTCGCAACCCAGCGCTCAACCGCTGCACCACTGGGGAGGCCCCATTTGGTCTTTTCTTAATTGTTCATTTTAGTTAATTTTAACATTTCATTTTGCAAAGAGGCCATTTTAGACTCCTGATAATATTTGGAGGCCTCCAGGTACTAGCTGAAATAGGCTTTCCATTCAGTTTTAGCAGTTTCAGAGCTAAAACTGATTTAAGAAAAGTTTGGGGAGTTCAAAGTTTCCCTGTAATTGCCATTGGCATTCTGACTTACTTTTGGTTAATTTGATCCTTTTAGTAAGAAATATGTATGAGGAAGGACTGTGGTTCTGACACACTAAGCTAAGCTAATGGGGATCCCCATTTTCTTTTATAATTAGAGTCAGGAATTCCTAAACGGCTAGTTCCTTTTAGGAAACTCCCATTTCCAGAAGGAAATCAGGTCAAAGGCCATGGAGGACTTACACACAAACAGCAGTGTTTCCAATAGGGAAGCAGACTCTATTCAGAGCAGTGCATGCTAAGCCAAGCATTTTCAGTCCAGGGTAGAACCACTGTTTCCACCTGATGGGACCGAAGGCCAGCACTGCTGCCATGAGAGCATTTTGATTTCAAAGATTTGGCCAAAGGTTGACACATTCCTGGTCAGGGGTAGCCTGATTTCTGAATGAACAGGCTAAGTGCCGTGGATCCCCACAGAGAGAACAAGGCCTAACCATAACCGAGAAGAGTTCTGGAATACATAAGCCTCTGGACAGCTCAACACAAAAAGGGCAAAAGGAGACTGACTCTCAGACTCCAGGGTGGTAAGAAGCATTGTGCACAGGGATCAGTGGGCACCAACAACCTCTTTCCTACTAGCCATGTTGTCAAGGGTCATTCTTTGGATCCCATATTGGCCATCAAAGATGGCGACTTTAAACAAAAAGTAGTCGGTTATTTCACCAACAAAATGGGTTTATTTAGAAACAACCACCAAAAGGCAGGGTTTTTAATGTTTAATAAGATAACGATGATTTACAACACTGTCTGTGTATTAGGGGTGTGGGTTCATACCTCTGCAGATCTTATGTTATCACACCATGTCCACCACCAGAGTGCCACCAACCCTCCACTATAGTCCACTGAGCCCCCTCCCCCTGTTGCCAGCCCCTCCCCCTCGCCTCTGGTGTCCTCAGTTCTACAGTCAGATTTCCAGGGTTTGTTTTGGTTTAGTTTTGTAAATGCCTTTGCTTTATTTTTATGTTAAAAGTCCAGCTACATGCACATCCCACCTGGGAGGAGACGGTGGTGTTTTAGAGCCTTGACCCTGAAGTGTGTCTCATAGATCAGCAGCATCAGCATCACCCAGAAGCTTGTTGGGAATGCAGAGTCTCAGGCCCCAGGCCTCCTGAATCAAAATCTGGTTCTTAAGAGGCTCCCCATTTGATTTAGGTGCATAGAATAATATACATGGGAAAGGCACCTTGGTTGCTTGGTTTTAAATTTTCTGTCCATTCACTGAGACAGCCGGTGGCACAGGTGGTCATGGTGGCAATGGATGCTGCTTCCTCTCAATGTCTGAACTTAACTCCTTCTGGGTGAGAGCAACAAAGAGTCCCACCTCGGGGCCACAGTCTGAGTAACCTGCTCTGAGAGGTCAGGGATGGAAATCAGAGATTCCTGAGCCCTTGGAGGCCTCCTGCCAGGTTACTGTGTGCAGTGCGTGGGTGTACCCAGGAAAAGGCTCTGGTTTTCAGGAGAATCATCAGATTTTTCAGAAGTCTGTGATACCAAAGTGGCGATTTAGAGAAGCTCCCTTAAAATGCTTAGGACTAGCCTTCTTTGAATTGTGGACTTCATCCTGCAACACTAGGAAAGCTTACTGAGCAGACATCGTACACTGATGTCTTCGATAATAAAAGAGAAGTGAACATGTATAGTATGATAGTAAGCAACCCCATATGTAGAGAGAAAGAACCTTCCAATCTGAATATTGCCTAGACTCCCATTAAGGAATATACATTCTTTCTTGTAAGACCACCTTCTACCAGTTTTCTGCTAAATATGTCCCTGCCTGGTCAGTATTGATGGCTTAGTATTGGGTTATTGGAAAAGTCATGACATATTTTTTCTGTTTTTCAAGCAAAAATGCATCATGACTTTTCTGACAACCTAGTATAAATAAGTTAATCAGATGCTACCTGGTTTAATGCCAACTCTTCTTCAAATTTTTCCTGGAAAACATTGGGAAAGTGAAGCTATCACTGTATTCATCTCAAAAATGTACCATTTGTCTGTGGGATCCCAGGCCCAGCTGCAAGATGCTCCCTCTGGGCCCCCACCCCCACAAGCATGGTGGCCTGCCCTTCATTCTCTCCCCTGCCTCCTGTTTCAGGCACCGGCTCCAACGCCTGCTACATGGAAGAAATGAAGAACATCCAGATGCTGGATGGGGATGAGGGGCGAATGTGTATCAACATGGAGTGGGGTGCCTTTGGGGACAATGGGAGTCTGGATGATATCAGAACAACCTATGACAGGATGGTGGATGAGCATTCTCTAAATGCTGGGAAACAAAGGTAATTCTGCCTGGGGGAGGAGACACATAAGAGAGTCAGGGCAGCTGCTGTATGCTGCTGTTACAAAGGAAGAAGTTTCTAGTGGGAGTGGGGTTTGGTCAGAGGCTTGGTGACCGGTCCCTGAGATACACTCCTGACCTTGGCTTTTGGCCCAAGAAGCAGGAGAGGGATGGGCCCCCACATGGTACAAGAGGGTTCAGGGTTGAGGATTGATGTCCTGTCTAGGTGCATCCTCTGCCCAGGAATATGCCCAGACTGGGTGGCAATGGTCACACCACTTCCCTTAGTGACGATTTTCATTCTGGAGTATTTGGGCCTTTCTCCTTGCTCTGTTTCTTCCCTATCAGATTAATAGAAACCTCTTGGTCAACAAGTTTTTTTTTTTAGTGGAAGTAGTACACACTTGACCATAATTTGTCAAGGGCAAGGGAAATTCGTAAATGATTGGTGAAGGTAGGGGGGCTTGCCCTCAGGTTGAGGCCAGGGCCCAGCTCGAGTCATCCTTCCCACCAGGGGCCTCCTGCACCACCTAGTGGCTATTTGGAGCACTGCAGCTGAGGACTCAGGTACATAGACCTGAGACAAATCACCCTTTGTAACCCGGATGGGTTAGTCCAAGTATATACTCAGGAGCAAGTATATACTCAAGAAAGGCAAACATATGTTGATCTCTAGTCACTCTCACGATCTTTGTCTTTTTGGAATACCACCTATTTGTTATTTACTTAATGTTTTTCGTTAAATCAGCCTATCTCCTTAGATTTAATGAGGGGGGGAAAAAGAGGGAAAACCAAAAATGAGTATAGTGAAGAACAGTGTTACCTAGAGACTAGTAGATAGGTACCGTTGCCCATCAATGGCTCTAAAAAAAGACCCCCAGGGTTAAAAAGGAAGATCAGGTGTTGCAAAGTGCTAAAGACAGCATCACCCGATGATACTGGCTCCTTGGTGGAGTGAGGACTGGGTGGGAATTGGTAACTGCAGTGACCCTTTCTGGGAGTCAGTGCTATTTCATGTTTTTTTCCATGAACCACCTAATTCTCCTGAGTATCTCGATTCCAGTGGACTCTTCCCAGTGGGGGTGGGGTAGGGAGAGGTACATTGTGTGCTGTGGGAGCATTTAAATCCTTGTCATTTTTTTTGGCCCTTGAGTGTGGAGAGGACAGGAATTAAAAACCCCAAGAACAAGCTGACCTCGGATGTATGCTGGCCTCCTGAGTCCTCCAGCCTGTGTGGCTTTGCACTCTGATGGGTGTTTGGCCGGAACACTGTGCCTTTGTAGAGACTTCCAGAAATCTAGGAACTCTCCTTTTGTCCTCTTGACCTTTTAAGACTCAGCCATATTGTTTGCTTATTTTGCACATATATTATGCAAATATGGAACACTTGCCTGAGAGCCTGGTGCTATGCTGTGTAGGCCTGGGGTCTCAAAGCTGAGCCAGGCACACATCTCATCTTCTGGGGTTTTCACTGGAGGGGTGATGAGGGGTGAACACATGTGCCTTGTTAGAAGGGCAAGATGTGTGGGAGCTGGAATTGGGCAGAAGAAACCATCCTGGGCAAGGAGGACAGGTGTCTTGGGCTGACAACTAGAATGGGATTTTGCCAGGCAAAGGAAGGAGGTTAGGTGAAGAAGGCAGTCAGACATGAATGCTGGTGGTTTCGTGATCCCGGCGAGGCCTAGGATTCCTCAGTCCCTGGTCTCATGTTCTCCTTCTGGGCATGAGGTGAGAGACAGGGGTTACCGAGACTGAAGGTTTTATAGAGATTTCCCAGCCCTTTCCTTCTGTTTCAGGTTTGAGAAGATGATCAGTGGTATGTACCTCGGTGAAATTGTCCGCAACATCTTGATTGACTTCACCAAGAAGGGGTTCCTCTTCCGGGGGCAGATCTCTGAGTCGCTGAAGACCTGGGGCATCTTCCAGACCAAGTATCTCTCTCAGATTGAGAGGTGAGTGGGCAAAGGGCTTCCCTGCAGGGGCCTGTTAGCAGTGGACCTGGCCAGTGAGGGGGTGGTAGGCATCCTTAGGGGATGTTTTGACCATTTGTGAGGATTTTCTCTCTTCCAGGGTAATAGGACCTGAATGGATGCCTGTTGGAATCATATAATTTAATTTGACTACTTTCCTTTTATTATCTTTTATGTTGGATATGTTGATTTATTTGAGATGATGTTTGTTAAGCAGAGGGTCTAGACTTCATTTTAGGATAGTAAAGGTGTATTATAAATATTTGGGGTTTTGAGTCCAAAATTGCCAAGAACCACTGCTCTAGCTCCACTGTCTCCTCATCTTAAAGGCAGCGTGAGGTCCCTGGCTGCCCTGTTTGCACGCCCTACACCACTGGCTTCTGTCTCGCCTCTCCTCATTTAGAGGGGACATTCCACCTCTGCCTTTGCCTTTTTCCACCACGAGTTGTGAGAGAAAGAGGGAAAATGGTCTGTTAAAGCAAAAGCAGTTGTGCCAAAGCCACCTCATTTCCAGAAGGGTGGGAAGAGCAACACTAGGCTGGCTGGAGCTGGGCATTCCTTTTCCTGCTGCCCATATCTGTCACCTGTGTGTAAAACTCATTGCCTACCTGAGCCAAAGCCGAGCTCACCCCTGGAAGAGAAGAGCACAAATCAGGCCACAGTCTGGTGCCATCCATACCAGACTGCCAGACATTTAAAAGTGCTCCTTGCCACTAGGGACAAGTAGGGCCACACTTCCCAGAGAGAATAAATTGATACAACTTTCTGGAAAGCACTTGGCAATCTAGATCAAATGCCCTTTGAGCCAGAAATGTATCCTAGAGGAAAAAGTTGGAGCTACCATAGATTTATAAATAAACTTTATCAGCAAGTTACTTGATGATACCAGAAAACCACAAACAATTTAAATTTATATAAACTGCCTAAATCAAGGTGTTTCCCCACAATAGAATATTACGGCGGCGGTTTCCAATCCTGTTCTCAGGGGAGGAGGTGGCACAATGGTCAAATGTATAAATTAAGGGGAAAAAATCAAGAAAGAAAAACACATATAAAGGATGAGTCCATTTTGCATATCATAAGAACAAAGAGATTACTTAGCTTATTTAGGAAAAATTGACTGGAAGGAAATATATTAAAATGTCGAAGCATTTTCCCCAGTGATAGGATTGTGGACAGTTTTAATTTTCCAATTTTTTAAAATTAATTTTGAAGATTGATTTTATTTATTTATGCATACAAGAAGTGGGGTGTAGGCCAGAGGTGTGGAGAGGTGAGAAGGATCCACCAGAGACAGAGTAAGGAGTAGAACAGGCAGATCTACTGAAATACGCTGCTGAGGGGAGCAGCAGGCGAGGCAGGAGAGGTCTGCTTTGCCATGTGGGTTTCTCCCTGGCCAGAGATCAAACTCGCGCTACAGTGGCTGTGGATAGCTTCATAGTGCTATGACTTAACCCCTTGCGCCACCAGGGAGGCCCCTGATTTTCCAATTTTAATTTTTCTAGATTCACCCAATTTCCTACAATTTAATAGGCAGTACTCGGGGGCAAACATTCAAAAAAGCAAGTAAATGTTATTTTGAAGGTACCCCCACACGATAACCCTATTTATGAATAAGTTTTGGTGATTTGGGTTCAGTCCTTTGGGATTGGCTCCTGGATCACACTTGTGGGTCCTGCCTCACCCGGTCTCCTGGCTTTTGCCCACCACAGTGACCGGTTAGCGCTGCTGCAGGTCCGGGCCATCCTTCAGCAGCTGGGCCTGGACAGCACCTGCGACGACAGTATCCTCGTGAAGACAGTGTGTGGAGTGGTGTCCAGGAGGGCGGCACAGCTGTGTGGCGCTGGCATGGCTGCCGTGGTGGATAAGATACGAGAGAACAGAGGCCTGGACCATCTCAACGTGACTGTGGGGGTAGACGGAACACTTTACAAGCTGCATCCACAGTGAGTGGGGCTTCCGGTCGGAGTGGGCAGAGCTTCCAGGGCTGGCGAATCCCCTTTGTGGTTATGGGACATCAGGATGGGCTGCCTACCTGGAAAGTTCCTCATCAGGACACAGCCAAACGGAAGGTTGTGCATGCAGGAACTGGGGCCTCTCCAAGTAATAGAGCCGCTGTGAAGTTTCACTGGGGTCCTTGGGGAGGCAGAAAAGTGGCTTCTCTTGGCCAGCTCACGACGGCACTTTGGCATGTCCCTCCCCCTACGCCACTGGGCTCCTCTCAGGCCATGCAGAGCCTGGGTGGGCTGAGGAGCAGGGAAGGGGGCATCAGCCTGGTTATCTGCAGTCTGGCTGGAGGCAGGGAAGTGGGCAGAGGGGAGTAAAAGAAAGAGGAGCAGGGCCATTGTCTTGTTCACCTGCGAATCAGTTTGTGAGGAGACTTGGAGGGTGAGAGCAGTTTAGGTCCTGTGGTCTCCTTTTGGTCAAGCAGATGTCACCCATCTACTCTGATCCACATGTGTCTCATCACTTAGTTCCTTGTATAGAGTAATGATATTATTTATTGTCTAAACTATTTGCCAGTGAGGCCAGTGCTACTAATCATTGCGCTAGGTCCATCCATGTAAACTAGGCCATAATGTCAACCCACTTACAAGAATGTTACCCATCTCAGCGCAGGCTGTACCTGCTCACCTCATAGCCAGGGCTTGGGATGGAAACGCCTCTCTTGCTTCATCCCACCTCTGTCCCTCCACCTTTGTATCTGTCCTCCTCATCCCCTGAGGTGGCACACAGGTATGGTTTAGAGGTAGGCTGTGGAACTAGACAGATACTCTCGGATTTAATCCTGTCACTGTCATTTAGGAGCTGCACTCAATTGCTTAATCTCCGCAGTCTCATCTAGCTCTGCAGAGTCACTGGCAGCACTGCCAGTTATGTATGTAAATTGGGGGGCACGTATGTAAATCATAGTGTAATCGTATGGGGGGCACGTAGTGTAATCGTAAATTGGGGGGCACGTATGTAAATCGTAGGTGCTCAGCAAAGGGCAGTCACTTACCTGAAAGAGCCCCACGACCCAGCATCCTCACCTTCGCCTCAGGTGCCTGTGTTGGGCAGCAGATGGGCTGTGCTGTGGGTGCCAGAGGACTAGAGCTGAGACTGGATGCCGGTTCTCCCCATGTGGCTGCTGAACTGACCCAATGCCGGGTCAGCCTGGGCCGGCCTCCGTGGTCCCCGTCCAGGCCCCAGCGTTTCTGCTCTCAGTTCTCGGTCTCCTTTGTTTCCAGCTTTGAGGCTGAGCGTGGCTCGTGCCTGGCCCTTAGAAGCAGTACAACGTGGTTCATTTTTGGATTCTCAGTTTGCCTCTGTGCTGAGCTGTGAGGGTAGGATGGGCTATACCCCCTTTCCTCTCGGCTCCTTCCAGAACCTGCCTGGTTCTAAGCCATGCCCCCTTGATTCTTAGGGTATCTTAGTGTCTGCAGGTGGGTCCATTGTCTCAGCTTCCTCTGCCTCCCCCTGCATTTGTTTTTCTTTTATCTCTTTTAGCTTCTCCCGAATCATGCACCAAACCGTGTCGGAACTGTCACCAAAGTGTAACGTGTCCTTCCTCCTGTCCGAGGACGGCAGCGGCAAGGGTGCGGCCCTTATCACGGCAGTGGGCGTCCGGCTCCGAGAAGAGAGGAGCAGCTAAGAGCCCTGGGCCCCGCCCGCTGCCCTCCAGCACCTCTCTCTTCCAGCGGCCACCCCAGCCTCCCGGCAAGCTGTGCTGGGAGCCGCCTGCGCCCTGGCTGGCCACCGCCACAGCGGGGAGGAAACAAAATCCAACTAATGGCGTATAACGTAGGGTACAAAATAGAGTGTGTGCTGTTGATAATCTCTCTCACCTCCAGATCCCCCTCACCTGCCCTGACACTCTGCATGATTTGATTTCAGCCTGGTTATACGTTCCCCATGCGTGAAGTTTAGTGGCATCCATTCCTAATTTCTGCATTCATCCAGCAGAGTTATTTATTGGCTCAAGATGAAAAGTCACCATCTGACAGGCCTGCTGTGCCACTGCAGCCTGTCTTGGGGACACATCCTGTGTGAAATGTATCAACACCAGCAGACACTGCCGGGACCCCTCCCCTGGGGCACATTTGCTGCTCCCTCCTTCCCAGCAGCTGCTGCTGGCTGGCTTCGCGAGGGGCCCATGGGGATGTGTCAATGCCACTGAGTTGTGTGTCCATGGAACTGGTCATCGCCACATTGTGACAGTCTTGACAGTCTTGAATCTTGTCTGTCTTGTGGGGGGGAGGTGGGCAATCCTGCGGGGAAGTGTCTTGTCTCCATTTGGGTAAAAGGAACCAACCATCCATGCCCTCATCGGAATTTCCCATCGCTTTTGTGAGCCATGTTGTATGACCTAGTAAACTTTGTACCAATTCAAAGACCCGAGTGATGCTTAATGCTTAGGGAGGGGGAGGACATCTTGGGATGCAGCAAAACCCCACCCCAGAGGATTTTTGTGGCCTTCTTTGTCAGGGTGAGAGTTTGAAACAAAGATTGTGTCCCCCAGGTCCCAGCCTTCATTGGGCATGGCCTCCCTGCAAATTATCACAGCAGTAGCCTCTCCTCTTGTCTTCCAGCACCTGCACTCCTGTTTCCCTGATCCAGCCCCACGGCCCTACCCCAGGGAGGCTCCAGCAGCCCCACCCCAGCACGTTCAAGGTGAGGGAGGTAAGGCCCCTGTCCTCCTCACCGGTAGTTACAACAAAGAGAGAGTCAACCTGGCTTCCAGGGGGCTGTTTGGATTCAGTGAGAGGACAAGCAGCTCTGACCCTCCCCCTGCCCCTTCATCATCTTGTTTGTCAGATCCAAGATGACAAATGAAAGAGACCCCCAGCCTCACACAGAGGAAGCCTTGCAGCAGCCCAGGGTAGCAAGGCTGGCTGTGCTCACCCTCTTCCAATCTTAAATTGACCCCTTCCTAGGAAATTGGCCCCTTCAACCTTGAGGTTGCTCTTCCACTCCACAGCTGCCACTTGGGATTCTCCCCCCAGCCTGACATGGGTCCCCCGTCAGTCTGCAATCTGGTGCCATGATTGGGGTGGCATGTGAGTGTCCCATGCTGCGACTGCAGTTCCCCGAGGTGGCTCCCCCCCCACTAGGATTGACTACATGCCCATTCGGTTTGGTGAGACCTTTATTTGGCGCTGCGGGTGATCTTTGTGGAGAAGCAGGTAACATTAAACTCTTGATGTGCATTTACAGTGTCACGTGGTTCTTCTGAAGGGGCACCAGAGGGTGTGGAGGGTGAGTTGGAGGCAAGCAGACTGGGCCAGGACTGCCTGCAGCCCTTGGGATGGTTGATATTTTCAACTTGCTGCAGAAGCAGGGCGAAAAGCGGTACTAAGGGGGCATTCATAGAAGCGGGCTGCCCTGAGCCTCATATAAGTCATGGCTGCTTCTTACCCAACGCTTCATCTGTTTGGCCCACTCATTTATAGGCCTCCCTTCCCTCATCTTCGCAGTGTCCCTGTTAGTGGTCTTGCCTTTGGGACAGGAGGAGGTTGAAGGTGAAAAGACTTGCCTATGGCAACACAGCTGATGCTCCTTTGATGCTCCACCCCCTCTGTGTTGTACCCCCTCTGCACTGCTAGTTGAATTCTCAGGTGGTGGGCTTTGCAAAATCAGAAGCTCCCTCCCTTGTGTCTTTAGCCAGATAATGAATCAGTGTCACAGGCAGGTGCTGTCCACAGGTGTGTTTCAGTCACTTTACCCGCAGTTGATAGAAATGAGAGCCAAGTCTAACAAGGCTGAACACCTCACAAATTCAGGTTTCTGCCTTATCCTGGAAGGCACAGAAGATCTGGCTCCTGTGACATGGCAATATCTGTACAGAGCTGCCCATCTGCTGTCCTTTGTGTGCCCATTTCTCTGGCTTGCTAGTCCCCAACATGGGGAGTCAGTTGCCTTTATCACATGTTTGCAGCTTTTCTTTTAGACTGGATTCAATGCATTCGCTAAATTGCATGCCCCCCGAAAGGCATTTGAGGTTGCAGCTCCTGGATTAGATAGTCCTGGATTTTGACTTTACTGGATTCCCTGAAGCACTATCTGGGCTGGAGGGCTGAGGCCCATTAGAGTCAGT
This sequence comes from Talpa europaea, assembly GCF_964194135.1. NCBI lineage: Eukaryota > Metazoa > Chordata > Mammalia > Eulipotyphla > Talpidae > Talpa > Talpa europaea. Next base: position 44,610,517 of record NC_140077.1, on the reverse strand, counting down.
ATATGCTGTAGAGCTCCCAGCCCCATCTTATTTTTCCACTGGTGTAGTGAAGGGTGAGGCAGGGGCCAAACTTTCAGATTTGGTCTACTCAAAGGTTGCTAACCAGGCCCTGCAACCCGGCCCAAGGCTTTAGAGTTCGATAGGTACACCATCTGGGGGACCCCCAGCCTGCCCATTGACAGCTTCAGAGGGGGCCACATCCCCAACCATGAACAAAATCTCTTTAGTGTGACACCTGTTGACCCTCATGGAGATGGACGGAGTGTGAGTCAGCTCCATCTTATCCTCTTCGATGGGCGTGACCCATGGGCAGCAACGGAAAGCGAGCCGGAATCCAGAGCGAAACCTGGGGGAGAGGGTCACCTTGAGCAAGGCAGTAAGGGGGGCAGTTACAGGAGCTTCTGTGTGGGCCCCACAACCAGGAGCCCATCTCCCCTCCAGAGGACAGCCTCACTCCTAATAGCCTGCCGTTGCTCAATGTCTAGAGGGACATATTATTTAATGGATTTATCCATTAAAGCTCTGGACAAACAGCCAAAAGTAACCTAGAGCTAAGTCTAATGATGGAAATGGGTGATTAAGCTGTTAGTACTGACAGACAAAAAGAAATCAAATACAATGATAAGCAACAGATTTTTTTAGCTTGACTTGTTAAATGGCTCCTAAAGGAGTTTTTGAAGAGGAGTCTTAAAAAACTGGGCCTTTGGTGATGTAGGTGGAATAACGCTACTCCATGGGGACAGCTTTGAAAAAAATAATACATGTGGAATTACACAGCTGTGGTACTTTTGCTTAAAAAATAATGAACTGTCGGGCCTCCCCTGGTAGCGCAGTGGGTTTAGCGCCGTGCTGTGAAGCTGTCCGCAGCCTCTGCAGTCCGCAGCCTCTGCAGCGCCGGTTCGATCCCAGCCAGCAGGTGAGGGTTCCGCATGGCGCTGCAGACCTCTCCTGTTGCACCCGCTGTTCCCCTCAGCAGTGTATTTCATCTGTCTGCCTGTTCTGTTCCCTGCTCTGTCTCTGGTGAGTCCTCTCGCCCTCCCGCACATCTGGCCTGTACCCCAGTTCTTGTATAAATAAATAAAATAAATCTTTAAAAAAAAAATAATGAACTGTCCCCATGGCAGCACTGAGGACAACATGTAAACTGGAGCTAAGAAGCAGCAGACTGAGTGGGAGGAATGGGCTGGCAGAAAGAGAACACGTGGGCCATCAGGGAGCAGATATGTGACCCAAGTGGCAGCCACTAGGGCAAAGAGCTGTACAGATCTTCCTCAACTAACAGTGGGGTCAGGTCCCAGTAAACGCATTGTAAGTTGAAAGTATTTTGGAAATGTGTGTAGACACCTAAGCTCCCGAAGAGTCACAGTTCAGCTGAGTCAACCTTAAACACAGATACTTACTTTAGCCTACAGTTGGACGAAAACATCTAACGCAAAGCCTGTTTTATTGTAAAGCGCTGAATATCTTGTGTAATTTATTGCCTCCTGCAACTGAAGGTGAAAACGTCAGTAGAGTGTTGACGGTTTACCTGCAGGATCTTGTGACTGGCAGGAGCCGCGGCTTGCTGCCCTGCCCAGCATCACCAGGGGCTCAGGCCATACACTGCTAGCTGAGAAAGCAGACTTGAAAAGCGCTGTGTCTACTTAGAGCTTTTGTGCATCATAAATTGGAAAAATCATAAATTAAACCATGGTAAGCTGGGAACTGTGTGTACCAAGGAAACTTAGGATTCCATGTTCCGGAAGAGCAGGACTCTTTGTTGGCTCCTCCCCTTCCAGCTCTACAAGATTCCACACTGTGGCCTAACAAATGCCTTTGCTGTGGGAGCTTAATGTCCTCTACCCTTCAGCATGTCCCAGCCGAGTTCCTCCCCACAGCCCTCCTGTCCCGACTTCTCCATCTTTCCAGTTGCTCAGGCCAAGAGCCTTGGAGTTGTCCTCGACTTCCTCTTGGAGGCCAGACTCCCTCTGTGAAATTGTGTTGGTTCTAACTTAGCCATATCAGATTCAGACCACTTCTCTCACCAGGATTACTGCAGTTGCCTCCTAAACATCTCCCTGCTTCTCTGCAGTGGTCCAGTTCCAAGAGCTGCTGAACTGATTTCTTTCAACAGAGAAGTCAGCACATGTCTCCCCTGCTCAGAGTGTCCCAGAGCTCCCTATGTCAGAGGACTAGCCCTTACCTCGCTGTGCCCTCTGCCTGGAACTCTTCCCCAGAGTGCTAATAGGGCTGACCCCATCCTTAAGTCTTTGCTCAAAAGACTCCTGAAGGTCAAGGCTTACCCTGACCATCTTGTAAAACAGCAACCCCTGAGTCACTAGCCTCTGGCCTCCCTCAGCCGGCCCTGGCATTTCTTTTTCCATAGGACTTAACATCTAATGCACCATGTGGTTCACTTACTCACTGTCTCCCCCTCTAGAATGTCAGCTCCCTGTGGAAAGGGATCCATGTTTTTGCTCACTAATATCTCTCAAGTGCTTGGGGCAGTGCGGGGCACACCTAGTGAACATGCCTGCCAGGGGGACCCATCCTACGTTAGTGGGTGTCATCAAGCTGAGTGATTCGCAAGTATTTCAGAAATTTTGGCCCTGGGGGGGGGGGGTGTTCAGATACTCGGGGACTCTGCTGCCAGGTAGTGGTCCCTCCTAGATAGGACAGTCCCTTGTATCCAAGAGAAATGTGTCATCTGGGGATAAGATTACAGGCCTAGGAGATAGATGGAATCGGGCCCTATCACTTGCTGTGTGGCTTTAACAGAGTCTTCCTTTCCAAGGCTGTGTGTCCTCATCAGTAAAATGGGGATAACACCCATTTCCCTTCTGTTATCCATCTCTGCCCCTCAGGAGACAAAGGAGGGTTCTGGCACCATTAAATACTCAAAGGTATGGTTTTCCCACTTCCCTCTGTCCTACCCCAGATTGGTGGCCTGAGCAAAGATCCTGAGCAGCAAAGACCCTAATGGTATTACGGCCTGCACACGTGGGCAGAGGTGTGATAAAAGGCATGAAGAGCAAGGAGACCCAGGGCCAGCCTCCCCCACTAGCTACCTTGCCAAGGTCAGGGCTCTCCGTCCCCCTCTCATCTCCTCTCACCTGGAATCCCCGGCTGCGCTTTCTGAGGCTGAATGCGCTGCTTTGTAAGAGGACTCCTGGGTGCTGCCGTTCCAGCCTGGCCCATCCCAAGTGCCCCCGGGGCAAATGCCAGCCCCTCTCTGTGACGCCACCTTCCCATAAGTACAGGGCTGGAGAAGCAGACAGTGTCTGAGGGAGGAGTGATCTTGGCTGTCTCTGCCACGATTGCTTCCCAGCTGCTCTAAAAGTCCCTTCAGAGCAGTCCAGGGTGGGCCCTGACCCGGGAAAGTCCTCGGCTCTTCCTTATCGCAGGAAGTTCTTACAAATGTCTAGTCAGGGGGAGTCTCTCCCTCATTTCCTGACTCCTTTCTTCCTCTCTATCCTGCCTCTCTCACCCCATCTCTCTGCCCCTCCTTTCTCCAATGTAGCCCCCTGAAGAGAGCAGGAGCAGAGAGGGTGAGAGCAATGACTTGCGCAAGGGGGCAGGCTTTGGGCTGAGACCAGAGGGCCAGCCTGTCGGCCCCCGAAGGCTGAGGAGAGGGAGCGGGTGGGGGGCTCACCTGTGGTTGAGACAGCAGTAGATGATGGGGTTGTACATGGTGGAGCTCATGGCCAGCCAGAAGATGGCCAAGTAGACCTGCTGGATGAACTTGCAGTAGTAGATGTCCTTCTGGAAGTGGCCCAGGATGAAGTAGAGGTGGTAGGGCAGCCAGCAGATGGCAAACGTCACCACCACCAGCACCATGGTCTTCACGAACTAGTCCAGGAGACGCTCGGGTCACTCCTCAGCCTGGAGCACTGGGCCCCAATCCTCCCACAGGTGGGCTGGGGTATCCTCGTGCCAGCCTGGGAAGCCCTCCAGGAGCGCGCCCTATCTTCCTCTATGACCCCCGCGCCCTGTGGCATCTGCTCCTGCATGAGGCTCAGTGGAGTTGATGGCTCCTGCCCCCGATTCAGGGCATTTGCTCAGTATGAGCCCTCTGCCCACACTGCTGTTCTGTTGAAGTTCTCATTCCTCAAACCCCATTCAGTGGAAGGTGTTTTGATCCCATCACTCAGAGCAGCTCACCTCCCCTCTTGCTCCTAACCCCATCTTTAGGGGAGCCCCTAAGCCAGCTGCAGGTTCCCAGACCCCCTTCTCCTGGCTCTGTCTGCACAGCCCTTCTCTCTCTAGGTAATGAGGCTGTCACTTGACACCCCAGCCTCTGGCCAGGGTCCAGCTCCCTGAGCTTTCCCCCTTCATAGCCTGGCCTTTGCAAGGGCCCAGGACTCCATGAGGGATGGAGGGCAGGCCAGCAATGGCAAGTGGAGACCAGCTCTCCATGTGGAGGGACACCTGCATGGTGCCCCAAATCCAACCACCTCCCTGAAGGGCCCTGTGAAGAAAGCCCTGTAGCAGGTGCTAAAGCCCATGACAGGTGACGTGGCTAACCCATCACTTCCCAGTCAAACAGCAGGAAGGGACATGTCAAAGATAAGCTTGGATTAGAACATCAGGAACTCAGGGGCCCTGGAATGACAGGAGGAGGAGAGATGCTGACATTTCTGCCCGAGACTGAAGCAGACAGGATGTAGTTGGCCTCCAGTCGGAGTCCATGATCTCTGAGATCTGCACTCCAGAATCCTGAGACTATCTGTGAGTCTCTTATAGTCCTGTGGATACTTACATTCAACTTTCCAATTACTCAAAAAAACTCTAGGACTTTAAGATTCTATCATAATAAATTTCCTGGGGGGTACCTGAGGACCTGTGGGGCTTTAGGATTTTAGGATGCCCCAATTCTAAGATTCTGGGAAGTTCCTTGAACCTTGTATTCAGCCCAAGCCCAAAGACAAGTCAGGCCCCCGCTGAAGGAACGAACAGACTTGCCAGGGCCTTGGAACTAGGCCCCCTCGAGCGCGGACTTTGAGCCAAGAAGAGCAGCTCCCGGAAGCTGAGGCCGACCACAGCCCCGGCCCCGGCCCCGGCCCCGGCCCGCCCCGGGCAGCCCCAGCCGGCCCCGCCCCGCCCCGCCCCGCCCTTAGCGCCCACCTTCTTGGCCTGCAGGTGGCGCAAGTTGGCGCCGTGCGCCTGGTGCCCGGGGACCCCGCGCCTCCAAAGCGTGAAACCAATGACGCTGTAGGCGACGAACATCACCACGAGGGGCAGGAGATAGATGAGAACGATCAGCACGAGGTGGTACCTGGAGGGAGAAGCAAGCGCCTGGGCACAGCCTGCTCGGGCATGGGTCGGAGAGGAGGCGGCGAACCTGACATTCACCAGCACTGAGGATCGGGGACCCCGCGCTCCAGAGCCGCTTGCCCCCAGCTGCGGTGAGTCATTTAAAGAAAGTAAAAAACACCAACAAGGGGTACAGATGTGCCAACCTCGGTTTCCCCATTTGTAAAATGAGGTCATCTCTTAGACCCTTCCCAAATTCTAGAGGCATTTCTCCATCCCCTCCTTCTTGGTTCGGATCCCCCCTGGCCTGGGTTCCGACGCAAAGGGAGCACCGAGGAGCTTTGGGGACCATCTCGTAGGACAAAAGTCAGGAATGTCTCCCCTCACAGTCTGGATTGTTTTTGTTGGGTTTGGATGGGGTGGGGGGGTGTATGTGCACTTTTCTGCATAGAACATGTGCGATTTCAGCAGATTCTGAGACACACACAGGGCGCAAGCCTGAGAGGATGAAGCCCCCAGCTAAATCTCAGACCCTCTTACCTAAGAGCCAATAATAAGTTCTCATGCATAAAATGAGACCTCCCCCCGAATCCTGTCAGAATTATGAACAAAGCATGGCCACCCTAGCTCACCTCTGCCTTCCTGTTTGTCTCTGAGGCCTGAGCCAGGGCTGGAATTCACCTCAGAGAATCCCCTTGGTACCAAATGAGAAACCTCTGCCCCCGCAGTGGCCAATCATGAGATGTTCTGCTCTCCACCCTCCCGGCTCCCACCCCTTTCTAGAGTCAGAAAAGGGGCACTTCCCCAATGGACACGGCTTTTTGGTCAGTCAGTCCTTCTGAGAAGGATATAGGGTGGGGGCAGAGACCCCAGGCGGGGTGTGCCCTCACAGCTGAACAGACTTCGGGCACTGAAGGCATTGAAGACCAGAGAGCCGCCCTGGGCGGGCACTCAGGACGAGACCCGGTAGGGGCAGGGGTGGGGTGGGGTGCTGAAGGAGGCGGGGCGGAGCTGTGTGGTGCTAACCTGGCGGGCTCAGCTCAAGTGTTCACCTCTTCATGCTCAGGACAGTGGGAGCTTTGCTGGCCTAAATCTGCCCATCTCTAGTTTGTCTTCTTTTGTCCCCTATTTAAGCTACCACATATCCAGGGTCAGTTCTGGCCCAGGCACGGTGCTTAGGGCAGTCATGTACCTGTTCTCATATATGATCAAGATTCTCTTACTCATTTCCATTGGAGCAAGAGGGAGCCAAAGGATCAGAGAGGATCAGCCGTCAGGGACAGAACAGGACTCTGACCCTACTTTCTCCAAAACCTCAACCAGTTCTTCATCTGTCTTCACCAGCCATACTGCGCTTGGGGATCAGGAAGTCCCAGTGGGGAAACCACACAAACTGAGGCCCAGAATGGGGGAAAGACTTACCAGGGTCACAGAGTGTCTGGGCCATGCCCCTCTTAGCCTGCCCCCCAACTCATAGTGCACCCCTCCACCCCAGGCAGGCCCCAGGCATCCTCCCCAACACATCCCAGGCCCCACTGCTTTCTGCCTCAATACCCTGACCTGCTGTGATCTGAGCATTTACAGCACCTTCTCCTAAACACACACCTGCACACACATTCCCAACACGTACCTGTGTGCACATGCCTTCCCCAAACAGCTGCCTGCTTACAGACAGAGACATAGGTGGGTACATGCATGTCACGTGCACCTCACATGCACACATATCCTCACTGAAGGAGACACGGAATTCCTTGAAGTGGTAGCGTGGTGAGGAGCTTGGGCTCTGAAGCGGGACTGCCTGGATTTAAATCTTCACTCTCCCACTGACTAGCTATGTAGTCTTAGGCACAATGCTTAGTTTTTTAATGTCTCAGTTTCATCTGAGAAAAGGGAGTAATAATAATAAATGCCCAGGTGGTTAGAAGATTAAACGGGCTCATTATATAAAGTGCCTGATACTTAGCAAGCGCTAAGTGTTACTTTTAGTATATCTGTGAACGCACATAATCCCATACACATCCACAAACATGTGCACAGTGCTGGGCACAACCACTGTGCATGGTAACACCTTGTGTGTGCACATGATATAGCCACATTCTCAGGTATATACATGCATGCATACACACACACACACACACACACACACCCCTTCCCAGTCTTACAGGAGCTTCTTGCCCCCACTGTCTTCAGGCCAGTCCACTAAGCACTTGGTGGCACCTCTGTCCACGGTGATGGCTGAGTAGAAGCACTGGGGAAAGGCGAGGGCCAGAGCTACCAGCCAGATACCGGCGATGACGGCTTTGGTGCCAATGCCTGAGAGCCGGGGCTGGAAGGGGTGGACGATGGCCATGTATCTGTGAACAGAGGGCAGTGTGAGTGCTGAGTGCGTTCTGTCAGGTCAGGCCCCACCCCTTTTCCTCACCCCAGACCCAGGCCCATACCTTTGAGCCCAACCCCCACCCCCCCACAGCAGCTGGGGATCTGCAGGGAACTGGCTGGGCTGGTGACCCCCACATCTACACAATACACCAGTGCCCTCGAGCCCCAGGCCAGGCCCCCACCACGCGGCCCCCCACTTTGAGCAGGACAGTGCTCTCAGATCCCCACAGGTGAGCAGAGTCGCCACACTGAAGCCCATCTCGGCCAGCCCCTCAGCCCTACGCAGGTCCTTCTGTTCAGGAACCTTAGCAGAGCTTGCCCTCTTCTGAACGGAGCTCAAAGCAGCTGCTTTCTGGCTCTCTGCACGGGTGGAAATGTCCTTTACACGCCCTGTCCTACCTGTAGCCACCAACCTCATGTGGCCATGAGCACTAAATAGTAGCTTATATGACTGTAACTGAATTTTAAATTTTAACTAATTTGAACTTAAACAGGTATATGTGGCTATGGGTATCTCCTCAGACAGTGGAGCCCAAACCTTTAAACTTACATTCAAGGCCTTCTGCTCCTGGCCAATGCACTTTGCAGTTTCCTGTATCTTTCCCGGTTCACTCCTGGTCCATGGAACGCCCTCCCCTGCCCCACCCTCCACACACACACACACACACACACACACACTCAAAGGTCCTTCTTCCTCCTCAGCCTGGAATTCCTTTTTCCTCTTTGGATTCATTAAAGTCCAAGTGAAAGGCACCTCCTCTATGAAGGCAGCTGGGATTAGAATTGTTTCCGCAGGTTCTGCCTCTCTCTGGGGAAACCTGCAGGGATTGAACTGCCATTTAGCTCCCCTGTGCCTGGTAGCCAAGTTATCCCAGGCAGGGGCTGTTATCTCCATTTTTCACACAGGGAGATGGAGGTTTAGAGAGATGGAATGAGCAGCTTGGATGAGGCAGTGCCAGCTTAGAACCCAGATTTCTCAGCTCCCCTTGCTTCTGGGAACTGTACAGCCACTGTCAGAGTGTCCTGGGGCCTGGTGGGAAGAGGCCTCTTCTCGTCACTGGGGCCTTGACTATGGAGAGGATGGCTGCCGGTAGCTGCCTGCTTCCCTGAGGTCAAAGGGCACCATCCCCGAAGTCACAAATCTCCTCTGCCCCTGCCCTGCCTGTAAGGTGCTGCGCTATTTGGTTTCCTCCTCAGAAGGAAGTGGGTAGAGGGCCTGGACTCTTTGTGTCATGGACCCATTGACCAGCCAGTGAGGTCTGTGCACATCTCAAAACAAGATTATTTTATGAATAAATTATAATATACAAGATGACAAAGCCAATCAGTTATACTGAAATACAGTTATTAGGATGTAAAAACAAATTTGGATCACAGCAATGTCCACACTTTATCAGCCCACTAAGTGACGAGATCTAGGTCTGCAAAGTGCAGTCATTTTGAAGCAGCGCTGGGGTGGGTGCTTGGTACGTTGAGATTTCTGCACCACGGCCACCGCTGGGGCCCAGCAAACCACCCTGTGCTGCCCTCATTTGTGATGGTGATTCCTCCTCTGACCCCACCCCTCTGCCAAGTCCATGAACACTTGGAGCCACAGTCTATGAACAGGGGTTATGCACGTCTGGACCAGATGGCTGGTAACCTCCTCGCCCTGTGACAGTGACCTTTCCCGTAATGGTGCTGGGGACCCTGGGCCAGCTCTATCCTCGACAGGCGGGAACCAGGTTGAATGCGTCAGCAAGATGAGGTGTGGGCCACCTTTCTCAAGGTCCTTTCTCAAGGTCCCCACACCCGCAGATGAAGGGGACCAGAGTTGACTTAGGGGCTTAGGTTCCCTTGCTGTCCTAGGAGGCGGTGGGTAAGAGGAGAGCTTTTCTGAGTGAAAGGCAGGTCTGTGGATACAGGATGATAGGGATTCGAATCCTGTCAGCACTGATTCTTAGTGACAGGGTCTTGGGCAAAGAACCTTGGGCAAAGAGCTCTTTGTGCTTCCATTTCCTACATGTGAAATGGGATGATTGATAATAATGGCCATTAGGTGCTATTAGGTCATTATGCAGCGGAAATGTGATGCTTGAGAAGCCCCCGCAGGCAGCAAGCAAGAGCTTGGGATTTGAGAGCGTGATTGTTTCTATTTATTTATTTCCTTTAAATTCACCAGAAGTGACTTTGGTCCTTGATGAACCCTGGGTCTTCCTCCTGGAGATTAATTTGTACCTTGGGACAAGACCAGGACAATAGGATGTGGCCTTGCATTTTATTTAACCCTTGTCCTGAGCAGGAAAGTTCACACCTTGGGGTCTTGGGCATGAAGTGAGCACCACACTGCCCCTGTAAGCACTTCTTCTGCCCTGTGGACCGCCCTTGCTGCTCCTGCCACGAGCCTGCTGCCCCTGCACTTCTGCCTGGAATGTTCTTTCCCCAGAGTCTATGGGGCTCTCTCTCTCACCTCTTTCCATCTTTGCTCAAACTCCACCCTCACAATAAGGCCTATGAGACACCCTATCTAACTCTACAACTTGCCCCCACCCCAACATACACAGCCTAGTACCTTGGATCCCTATTCTTGCCCTTAAAATTTTTCCATGGCACGTATGAACTCAAAATATAACATTTAATTGATTTTACTCATGTGCTTATTATCAAATTCTTACCAGGACCATCATCTTTACCTGATTTTTCTCTCAATGCCCAGAAGAGCATAAAAGGTGAACATGTGAATGAAAAAAATAAATGTGGGGATGAAAGGGTGAGTCTCCACTAGCACCTCCCTGATCGGAGACGCCCTCCTCTCACCCGGCTTATTATTCAGTGGCTCCAGCCAGGTCTCCCGGCTCCCACCCTACAGTCCACCCTCCCCCACCATACCCACCCACCCACCCACGCACACACTCACATACACACACCACCAGTGGAAATTTCATGAGGCCCGGAGTTCATAATTGAATTTCCCCAGTGTGCATATTCTCTAGTATCTGAAACAGAGGGAGGGAGCGTGCAAATACTTGTTGAGTTAACGGAAAGAAAAACTTAGTTGAATTTTCAGAAATACCTAGGGGGGGACTAGGTTCTTTTAGTTGCAGGGCAGGGGTGGGGGTGTGGGGGTGGGCAAATGAGGTGGGGGGTGGGGAAGCCGTGACAGTTAGATACCCAGGGAGAGGCCCCTGTGCTGAAAGGAACGAGCACTTGGCCCTGCCCCTGACTTGCTGGCTGACCTCAGGCAAGCCTGTGGTTTCTAGGTGCAGAATGAGAAGTATGGCCTACGTAAATGGTTTTCAAACTTTTCTGTTCATTTTTAATTAGAAGAAATAAATTCCCCAACTGAAATCTTTAGGGAAACTCTAGGGTAAAATAAGCAAGAGCAAAGATATGAGCTGCTGTGGGTGAGAGGTGGCTGGTGCAGTTGGGTTGGGGTGGAGGCAGGGGTGGGGTGTGAACAATAAGGGTCAGAGAGGCTCACACCTTACAAAACCATCCTGTGGAGCAGTCTGTGTCTCTGAGCCCCCCATTTCCTTTCCCACCCCCTCCTCCCACACAGGCCCAGTATCTTTCTGTCCCAACCACCCTCTCCCAGGGACACACAGTCCTTTTGCAGCTCTAAGCCAGACACTGCTCCAGTCAACTTTAAAAGGACTCCAGATGGGCCCACCGATCACTCCTGCTTCCCTCCTCAGCCCCCTTCCACCAGCAAAGGGTCACAGACTGCAGCCCCCAAGGGCAGCTTTGGAAAAATAATTGGCCCCATTGTGATTATATGGTAACTGTATGGATATAATCTCAGCTCTCTCCCCTCATATAATCCAGCTAGGATTAGGAAAGCAATATGAGTGACTTTCTTATAGTAAAAGCAAGACGCCACAACAAAGATCAGCTCTAGAGAACACTCCAGAAAGTCTCTGGAATCCTGTCCCCTCTTTCTCTACAACTCTGAACCACCATCTAGTGCAAAGTTCATCCTTGTGTCTAACCTCAACCTTACCTGCTTCTGTTCCACCATCCCCTATCTTCCAAATGCACAGTTCTGGAACATGATCAGATTGGAGACAAGCCCCTGGATTCTACTCTAAGCATATCATGAGGCTGCAGGCAAGTCACCAGCCCAGTCTGAGCCTTACTAAACCAAGTCATCTCCCCACCACCCAGAGCTTCCCCACTGCCCCTTCTTGCCTGTCGGCGGCGATGGCAGTCATGGAATAGATGCTGACGAATATGGACATGATGGGAAAGAGGTTCAGGAAGTAGCAGAAGGCACGGCCAAAGTACCAGATGTTGTGGCTGGCATAGACGAAGTTGAAGGCCACGTTAAAGGTGGCCATGAAGAGGTCGGCCAGGGCCAGGTTGACGATGAAGTAGTTGGTGACTGTACGCATCCTCTGATGGGCTAGAATGATCCAGATTACTGTAGCATTGCCTATCACGGCCACCAGCACTAGGGCCAGGTAGGCTGTGGCCCACAGTGCCAACTGCCAGCCGGGCATGGAGAAGGCTGTGATGCCCGTGGTGTTGCTCTCAAGGCTGGATGAGGTATTGGTGTCTGTCACCTCTGCACAGGCTCCCATGGCTGCTTCTGAGTCTGGGACCAGGGACCTGGCTCCTTGGCTCCTCCTGGATGCCTATCCCTGGTGCCTTGTCTGGATATGCTAGGGAGGACAAATCCTTTTTGGCCCCTAAATATGTGGGAGAGCAGAGTCGGTGCCAGGCCAGGCACAGTAAAGGAGCCTGGGGTCACGCCCAAGTCTCAAGCAAAGATGAGTCCAGCTGAGCAGAAAACCAGCTCTAGAATCACTGGCATTTCAGATTCCCTTGTGCCGGTCGCACTTCTCAAATGTCACGTGGTGGTCTAGAATCCACGACTCTGTTAAAGAGCAGGAAACATCCTTGTAAATAATCAGTCCATCCTTTCACTGCAGAAATGGAAAAACAGATTCCAAGAAAAGATGGGACCAGCCCACGTCACTCAGCGAGTTGGTGACCAGCCAGGACTCAAACTCAGGTCCTTTCTAATGCTGTTTGGACAACATTCTGGATCAAGGGCGCGCACAGCAGGAGTCTCTGGATTCCGTAGGTCAGCTGTTCAGCCGGCTGTCTTTCCAGGATTTGGGGTGCAGGCCGGTCTGCCAGCCCACGGCTCTGCCAGCCCACAGCTCTGCCTTCCAAGCCGCTCTTTCTTGCAGGGCAGGCAAGGACCTTGGCAGAGATGCTGCCTGCTCAGGGGTGGGGCTTTGTCTCCCTCCCCTGACCCCGCCCCCTCCTGGATGGCCCAGCCTTGGGTTGGCTGTGGAGGCAGACAGAAATCAGGGGGAGACAGGAGGTGGCAGGGCTGGGGGTCAGCATGATGGGCACACTTCGGTGTGTGTCTACATTCAGCCCAGGCAAGAGTTACATCTGGAAAGTGATTAGGAGCTCACATTTGTGAGTCAATCTGGGTTCAGGTTGGCCTTGAAATCCAGGCCTGCCTGTTAACCTTTCTGAGCTTCAGTTTCCCTCTGTGGAAAAAAAAAATAAGGTGTATGTCTCACCAAACATTTGTAGGGTTTTTTTTTTTTTTAAGATTTATTTTATTTATACAAGAGCTGGGGTATAGGTCAGAGGCGTGGGAGGGTGAGAGGATTCACCAGAGACAGAGTAGGGAGCAGAACAGGCAGACAGACCAAAAGAACTGCTGAGGGAGCAGCAGGCGAGACTGGAGAGGTTTGCTGCGCCAGGTGGGTAGCTCCCTAACCGGCGGGGAATTGAACCCGCGCTGCAGAGGCTGCGGACAGCTTCACAGCACTGCACTCAACTTGCTACGCCACTGGGGAGGCCCCAACATTTATAGGTTTTTAATGAGATCATGTCCATAAAGTCTATTTAGTACAGGGCCAGCAGGGAGTCGTTGTCCCACAGGAGGCCCCCAAATGACTGTGGGTACTGCAGGGGGTAGAAGACAAGAGCTCAAAGCGCTTCTAACAACTTTGCAGGTGATGTTGCTGCAAAGGTGATGGTCCTGGCGCCTCACTCTGAGAACCACTGCCTGCGAATTAGGGCAGGATTCACTCTTCTTCCACGAGCCTCAGAATGGAGGGAATTTAAACCTTGAGGGGTGGCTCTTGGTTTGCCCACAGCAATCTGCTCTTGGTCATTGACTGTGCTGGGTGTCTGGCAGTGTGTGAGCCCTGTGCTGTTTGGAGTGATGGTGCATGACCGACGTGTGTGAGCGCACACGCCATCACTCTGTGGCCCCTGGAGGAGAGGCAGGCTCAGAGGGCAGGGCGTGTCCTCATAAAGCAGAGGAGGGCGATCTTCACCAGCACCAGTGGCCCTGCTGTGCAGAGCCTGTGCTTGGTTTCTGGGATACAGCCCTGCTTTTTGTGGGGGGCTGCTTGCCAGACCCCATCTTTCCTTGTGGGATGCCTGACCTCCCAGAGTGAGCTCCAGAACCTGGCCAGTGCTGGCCTGGCCACAGGGTGGGGCCTGTATGTTCTTTTTTTTATTATTTTATATTTAAGGAGCAGGTTTATTAGAGACAGGGACAGAAGAGTAAAAGACACTTGCATAGACACAAGCAGGCAGGAAGAGCTGCCCTGAAAGGGACAGGTTTGCTGAGCAAGGCCTGCATGGTTGCAGGGGGGTGGCCTTGAGGAGAGCGGCCTCTGCTGAGGGAGGTCAGTGAGGAGAAGCCCCAGCAGGTACAGGTCACGGGCAGGCAGGGAGGCTGCTGCCCTGCAGAGGAGAGAGTTGGTGAAAGGAAGCACCTGCATAGTCCCAGGTGGGCAGACGGAGTGCTGCCATGGGGCCTGTTGTTCTCTGGACCAAACCAGTGCCCTCTGTTCAGACACTGCCCCTGGTGGAAGGGGGTCTGCCTTTGATCGCTTTTGGCAGCCACTGTAGCATCCATTCCACTTTGGGGCCTTGTTGTCTCCTGCTCCTCTGGCAGGATTCTGGAGGTAGTGTGTGTGGACTTAAGGATGTCAGCATAAGGCAACCTTCTTTCAGCTGTTCTGCCTCCGCCTCCCTGGCAGCTGGAATCGTTGAGCTTCAGGAGCAAGCACAGTGCAGGGCTGGACCCCCTTGAGCGTGTCATGGAGGCACGGAAGGCCAGAATAGTAGGGGTTCCTCCTCCCCCACGGCATCCCTCTACCGCCACTGCATTTGTAATGAGGATGGCGTTTTGGGGCTAAGTCTGAGTTTTCATTGTCCCCTTACATCATGTGCTCTTGCCCTTCCCAGCAATGTGCTTGGAGACTGGGGAGGGAGCTCGCCTGCTGAGTCCATCCCCATGGTCTTGAAGGCTAATTTTTCCTCCCTTGAGGTGTAACATTTTATTGGCAGTTGAGGGGAAGAGCCTCCCCTCCCAGTCCTTATCCAGGGGACTCCCCTGCTAGAGGGAGGCCCTCCGTCCCTCAGAGGGTAGAGAGCAAGTCCAGCTGAGCACCATGTGTTCTGACTGAAGCTCTGACAGACCCTGTGTCTAAAATGATTCTTTCGGGGAGCCTTGTGGGGGCACAGGTGGCCTGGGCTTCACACTTCCTGGTACAGGTGTGCTGGTACAGGTGGCCAGAAGGGCGGAGACCTTGGACAAGGTAGCTCTCTGCTGCGAGGTGGTGGGTTGACGCCTGCGCGCTGGTAACTGCACTCACAGACACTTGAAAGGACTCTGGGGGGCATGGGGCTGAGCAGTCCCCTCCCTTCTTTCCATGGGGCCCCCAGAGCTCCCCTTGCTCTGTGTTCTAGTGACCCTTAGGTCAGAGGCTTGCAGACTAGAGTCAGGAGAACTGTTTTCCAGGGAGGAAAAGAAAGTGGGAGCAGCTGCAGGGGTGAGGGGAGTGGGTGGGAGAGAAAAGGGGGCTTTGCACCTGGCCGCATCTCTGACCTGGACTGTAGCAACGGGGCGGTGGCCTCAGCGGGTCGCCTGCAGCATCGTGAGACATAAGTGCTGGAAGCAGCCGGGTCATCTGGAGCCCGTGAAGGTCACCGGCGCTGGGCAAAGTGAGGACAACCGCAGCGCAGGGAATGTCTCATTTAGCTAAATGAGTCTGGTTTGAAGGATCAACTTTCCTTCTGAAACGATGCCCCTTCTGCTTTGGGGGTTAAAATGTCCCTTCTTTCATGAAACAATGTGATGGCAGATGATACTTGCTAGCCTGGCTTTCCTTTTTCTCTAAAATTCCATACTTGTAGAATAAAATATGTGGGTGCCTCAGTTAGGTTTTCGATGTTTTATCAATCTGTGCAATTCAAAGATCCAGGACCCCTAATCTCATTCTTCATTAGGACAAGAGGAGGTGGAGGTTCAAGAGGGGAAGCTTGGCCACAGGGCCCTGTGTCAGCAAGGTGGGCCCACACCCCCCATCATGTCCCTCTGTCCCACACGACCTCTACCAGCCTGACCACCTCTTCTCTCCGGAGACCCATCAAAGCCACCCCCCTGGTCACCTCCCTGTCTCATGGAGGGGGTTGGGTGTATCCTGTTTTTGGCCCTTGTCTGGGGGAGTGGCTAGCACTTCTTAACTACCTTATAAATGTTGATTGAATGAAAATGATGAATACAGGTTAAAATAAGACTCAGGATAAATGATGTTGACTCATAGGTCATCTCTAAATACGGCATTTCCGCATACATAGTTGACTCTTGAATAAGCGGGCGTTAGAGGTGCTGTTACCCTCTCTGCCTTGCAGTCAAAAATCTGTGTAACTTTTATTTTCCTCAAACCTAAGTGCTAATTGCCTGCTGTTGACCCGAGGTCTTGCCAACAACTTAAACATTCCATTACCACTGATTTTGTATAGATATTACATACTGTATTCTTAGAGTAAGCTAGAGAACAGCAAATGTTATTAAGAAAATCATAGGACTAGAGAATACATTCGCAGTGCTGTACTGTATTTACTGAGAGCATAAGTTGATGTCATCTTTTTACAAGATGAATCCAAATATAGTTGGATCTGCAGGATTTAAGCCCATGTTTTCAAGCGTCAATGGTACATAAACAAGAAAGACTGAAACTAAAGGGTAGCACTTGTGGTAGGATTTTAGGCCATTTTGAGTGGGCAGACAGTCTCAGTTCACAATGCCTGGCACATTGACACATAGTACATGCTCAGTAAGTATCAGATGAATAGATGAATAACAAACGGTAAAGTTTAGAATATTACTTTGCCAGGGTGAAAGGAGTAGTATCTTATTTTCACAGGATCTAAAGCTTAAACAAAAAGAACATGTCTGTGTAGGTTGGGCGTGGTTTCTAGAGAACATCAGGGTCTCTGTAGCATCCCAGGATTTATTCCTCATGGGTAACCTCTTTTGTCTATAACCAGAGGGTCCCAGACCAGTCCCTTTGAAGCTGAGCTCCATGGGTCCTGCCTGGCCTGGCCTATCAGTGGCTCAAGATCTGGGACTTCAGTGGAGACAGGGGAACTTGGCTTGCAGAGAGCATGGTCTGCAGCTGACACCTTTTTTAAACACTGTGTGGTGCCGCTCCCTGAAAGCCTGAAGTT
The DNA here is from genome assembly GCF_964194135.1 of Talpa europaea. Classification (NCBI taxonomy): domain Eukaryota; kingdom Metazoa; phylum Chordata; class Mammalia; order Eulipotyphla; family Talpidae; genus Talpa; species Talpa europaea. The sequence goes on along the minus strand of NC_140077.1, from coordinate 44,593,429 downwards.
TATCTAGCTGGAGAAGAGAGGCTGAGAATGTTTACATCTACCATAGTCCTGGTGTACACAGAGCTCAGAAGCTCTTAACAGAGCTGGTTCATTTCTCAGCATCGTACTCCAACAAAATCTGCCCATCTATGGCAGGCAGAGGAGGAAGTGGGCGAGGCTTGTGCTAGGAGGGGTATCCCTTGGCCCACTTGGGGGCCATCCCAGAGGCAGCCAGGGTGTTACAGACAGCAGACACTTAATGTCTGCCCAGGCTGTTGGCACAAGTGGCTGCAAGTGCTGTAGTGTGGCTGAGGTGAGGAAAGCGGCTTGGCAAAGTACTGGAGCCTCTGCTGAGCCCAGGCCCTGTGGTGGGTCTATCAACTGGGCAGCTTCCCCGATATTTAGCCCAGAAAACATCACATCTTTACCTTCATGAAACTCCCAGCCAAGTTACAGAGCCAAATCCCAGAGAACTCAGCGTACCCATCTATGAAATGAGTGACAGAAAGGTTGGACTAGTCTGGCTGGAGCTTTCTTCAGGAAAGGAATAGAGGGTGGAGCAATCACAAAGCTCAGTTCACAAACTGATGGGTGCAAGAAAGGGGTTATTTCCTTTTTCCCTAAAACTCAAACTTAATCTGAACTCTGAGCCCCCATCTTGTTGAATTGGCAGGGAAGTTCAGCTTTATTACTCCTAGGGCCCAATGCCTGTCCCCTTGGGCTGCCCATGTGCCAAAGCCTCTGGGATATACATTTATTGGTTGTGAATTCACACAGGTCACTTTGGATGCCTCTTCTCCTGTTTCTGCAGACTCCTTCAAGTCAGGGGACTATTGTTTCTGAAATGTGCCTGGAATCCGGGAATTGTGGGCTCAGAGATCTATCTTTCCAGAGCACTAACCCCCCCTCGCAGTATTCCTCCAGGAGGGCTGAATACTCACTTCTCCCCAGCCACTCCACTCTCTCCTCCCCACCTTCTTCAGGAAATCCTGCTTTTGTAAAAACTTAGTCACTTCTTCCAAATCCCAGCATCCTTTAGGCTCTTTCACGGTACCTTTGATAAGACCCATAAGACCCGGAACACGAACAAACCCAACAACAAGCCTTGCTCTGCTTTCCCCAAGGGCATGGGGACATTTACTCTTCAAATCTTCCTATGCAGTGAAAAAAATATTTGCATTCCATTCTTCAAATCTGGCAAAGAAGGGTAGGAATAGCTCAAGCAGTTTCCTTATGAAAATGATCAGACTATCCATCTCCTGCTGTAGAGATGAGGCTCGAAGAGAGAGTGGGGCCTTATCAGGAAAGTCTTGAACGTCCTTTCTGGGACCCTTGTCTGAAGTCACCCTACTGGTTTTTCAAGGACCCCTAAGGTGCACTTGCTGAAGAATGTACTGGCATGTGCTCTTTGGGTCAATGAAACCTTTAGGAGCTTTGATCTTGACTCTGAGAGGATCCATCTGCAGTCGTTTGCTAAATGTGTTTCCCCCACCTACTTTGTAGTGGGGAAGCAGAGCCCGATCCCCTACAAGTTTGATTCTATGGGGAGTCACAGATGATTGGCCTCAGAGTAACAGCTTGGATTACTCAAGTTTAGTCTCACTAAAATGACTGACAAATCTGGGGGATTCTGAAGGCTCCTTGACCAATGGAAACAAGTAAGACTAAATGTGTCATTTCATCTTAAGCATGACTGCCTTCAATTCATGTTGGAATCCCATCTAGTCCTTGTCAAATAATTTCACTCAATCAAAAATTTTCCTGGATGCCTATGCCCTCTGCCCACCTCGGCCAGATCTGAGCCACCATCATCATTAGATTTCCTGTCACAGCCTCCTTATGATCCCTCTATTATCTCTCCCCTCTCCACCTCTACCACACTGAAATTTTCTTTTTTTTTTTTCTTTCTTTTTCTCTTTTTTAAAGAAACATTTATTTATGTATACAAGCACTGGGGTACAGGCCAGAGGCGCGGGAAGGTGAGAGGATCCACCAGAGACAGAGCGGGGAGCAGAACAGGCAGACTGACTGAAATACACTGCTGAGGGGAGCAGCGGGCGAGATAGGAGAGGTCTGCCACGACATGTGTGTTGCTCTGCTGTGGCCAGGGATGGACAGCTTCACAGCGTGGTGCTCAACCTGCTGTGCCACGGGGGATGCCCACACACACACTGAAATTTTAGAAGCACAAATCTGATCATGTGCTTGCTGCTTGAAACCCCCCCCATGACTCGCCAGCACGCTCAGGGTTAGGTGGAAAACAGTCCTGTTCCTCTCCCAGCTGTGACAGCTGTCTCCAGGGCCACTGTCTCTTTTTCTTTTTAGTAATAGACCCTCCCTGAGTATTAAACGTCTCCTGACTACCCACCTAACTACATTTCCAAGTCTCCTTTCCAAGCAAGATGTGGTCACATGATTAAGATCTGGTCCATGGGATGTGTGCAGAGTGACGTATGTTTATGTGTACAACTTCCAGGTCTCATCTTTATTATTTTTTAAAGATTTATTTATGTATGCATACAAGAGCTGGGGTACAGGCCAGAGATGCGGGGGGTGAGAAGATTCACCAGAGACAGAGCAGGGAACAGAACAGGCGGACTGAACAAAATACACTGCTGAGGGGAGCAGCAGGCGAGACAGGAGAGGTCTTCTGCGCCATATGGGTTGCTCCCTGGCCGGCCGGGGATCAAACTCATGTTGCAGTGGCTGCAGTTTGCTTCCGAGTGCAGTGTTTAACCCCTTGCACCACCAGGGAGGCCCCAGGTCTTATCTTTAAAGAAGGAGCTGGTTGCCCTTTACTTCCGCTCCTCCCTCCCCTTCTTATTAGTTGAGAAATGACAACAGCAGGAACTTCTCTTGAATCCAGAGAGGGAAGCTACATGTTGCGGATGGCAGAAAACATCTTAACAAAAGAAAAAGAAGAAAGCAAAACTTCTTATATTCAAGACATTGTATTTTGGAGTCTTTATTATAGCACTTAACCCTAACTAATATGCTAGCCTTCAAGAGCTTCCTTACGCTCACCAGGTTTACCTGTCTCTGTTCCGTACTTCAGTAGCTTTCCTACCTGTTGACATCCTGATCCATCATACCTGTTCACGTGTGTTTTCTCTATTAAGCTAAGAAAGCCTTGAGGCCAGGAGTTATGTCTGTCTCGACGAGGGCCTTATCCTAACCCTTCCCTCCACTGTGACTGGTGGATAGCATATCCTCAGTGATATTTGCCGCTTCAACAAGGAATGGTGGGCAAGTGAATGAACACATGGAAACAACTTGCGTGTAATCCTAGGAATACTTTTTTTTTTCTGTAAATAATGGTGAATTAAACAAATAGGAGCTGATTTTTTCTCATATAACCAGAAGCCTGGAGGTAGGTGATTCCATGCTAATCAGCTCAACTAATTCAAAGTTCCTTGGAAATTTAGGTGGTTGGTTGGTTTGTTTCTTTTTGGCTTTTGCCTCGTTGCCATAGATGGTGGCAACAACTCCAAATCTTGCATCCTTACGTGACAGCATTCCCATCCTCCGAGGGTGCAATGGGAAAGAACTCTTCTTTCAGGCCTCCCATTCATGTCAGGGAGGAAAATTTTCCCAGGACCCACCTAGGTGTCAAAACCAGGTCACGTGGCCACTGCTCGCTGCATGGGAAGTTGGGAGAGGGAATGTCTCCCCTCTTCAGGAGCCAGTGGGCTTTGGCACGGTGGTACTTACTCTTAGAGCTCTTGCCCTTCCTTGCCTATTTGGTCCCTTTTGGGAAGCCCCAGAGACCACGGGGTATCATTGATGTAGTCACATGCGATCATGTGTTGTTCTTTATTTTTTAATTTTTAATTCTTTATTTTCTAACATTGTTGTTCATTTTTGTACAGTAATTGGCTTCTCCCCTCAGGTGCAGTCCCCATAATTCCATGTGTTACTCTTGGTGCTTGTGGGACAATGTCGCCTTTTATCTCTTGAAATCCTCTCCAGGTTGAGCTCTGATGATGAATGCACCTATTTCAGTACATTTCAGTCACTGTCATCTTTGTGTTCATAGCAGTTGTTTTGTGACCACCATGTGACTGGTGATTAAACAAGCTACATTTGTCTTGTATCTTCCTTATCCTCATAGGATGGCTGTAAGGATTAGATTAGATGATACAGGCAAAAGTGCTTAAAACAGTAACTGGCTAAGTACTTACTGTTTGTAATTTGTAAAACAGCCCCATTTCACGGATGGGAATATATGCTCAGAAATGCTCAACTGTCCAAGGACCCCGTGTGCCTGTAATACACAAGTGCTGACACTAGAGGGCAACCTCACAGCTTTAATCCTGTGGACACAAAGGCTTGAGGCAACCTTTCAGTCAGTAGAGGATGTTGATGATGATGACATTGACAACAATACCATGGCCTGGGCTATTATTTATTGAGCCAAACTCCTTTCTAACAAGCACACATCATCCCTATTCAGTTGGCTTTCCTGCACAGGTACCTTTCTCCTGCCTTGTTATGCATCTCAGTAAATGGACTATATCCTCTCAGTCACCACGCCTGAATCCTGGGAATTACCATCATGTTCTTCCTTCCTCGCTTTCTTCCCATTATCACTTATTTCTGTCCATTAAATCTTAACTCATCCAATTCTCTCCATTCCACCAGTTTCCCTTCACCTTCAGCTCCCCAATTAATTTACAAAAAGTCGTGGGCTTTTGCCTCAAGCCCCTGAACTTCTCTACACATTAGAATCACAGGTGGTTTGAAAACTCCTGATACTTACGTCATGTTTCAGGTCAATTCAGTCAGCATGTGCGGGGGCGGGTATCCTAATTCATTCAATTATTTATTTATTTATTTATTTATGCATCAAGAACTGTGGTGTAGACCAGAGGTGTGGGGTTGAAAGGATTCACCAGAGAGAGCAGGGAGAAAAACAGGTAGATCTACTGAAATACACTGCTGAAGGGAGCAGCGGGTGAGTCAGGAGAGGTCTGATGTACCATATGGGTAGCTCCCTGGCTGGCCAGGGATCGAACTCATGCTGCAGTGGCTGGCAAAAGCTTGATACCTTGATAGTGCTGTCTTTAACTCCGGTGCCACCAGGGTAGCCCTCATTCAATAATTTAATGACAAACCTTTGCATTGAGATCTGACTGAATAAATCACGGAGAGAGAGCCACTCTGTGACCTTTTTTTTTTGTTTTTTAAAGATTTATTTATTTTTATACAAGAACTGGGGTACAGGTCAGAGGTGCAGGAGGGTGAGAGCATTCACCAGAGACAGAGCAGGGAGCAGAACAGGCAGACCAGCCAGGAATCAAACCCGCGCTGCAGAGGCTGCAGACACCTTCACAGTGCTGAAGCTCAACCCACTGTGCCACCAGGGAGGCCCAGCTCTGTGACCTTTTAATCCAACTGTACTTTTTTAAAATTTAATATATTTTGTTTTATATAATTCTTACATCATTTTTCATTTTTGCACAATGTATGCATTTTCATTTTGGTTATATTCCCCATACACTTCCACCCCCCCTTATTTTGACCCTAATCCTTCCTATCCTCCCCTCCCCAAACAGTACTTCTTAAGGATCCCTAGGTGGTGCTAGTTTGCAGCCGAAGTTTAGGAAAAAGTCTTCCTTGTTCTGACACCCTCTTTCACACACTTCCACTTAAAATGGCAGCTGGCACTTTAAGTGTCACCACCTCCTGGAAGCCTTCCTGGAACACATACAGCCGAGCAACTGCTCTTCCTCCATCTCGACACTTACCACGCTACGTGATTGCCTTTTTACATGTCTGTCCCTACCCCGCCCCTCCAACCTTACATCTACCCCTTTCTCAAGTGAGAGAATAGACTGCTCCATGTTGTGCAAAACATGAATGGAACTACTTACAATAACAGGAGAGGAGATTTTATTCATAGGAAAGTCTCTCTCCCCCCCTTTTTTTCTAGAAGCATGAACCCATTCACACTTAGTGCTGTAACTGAAATACTTTCATTCCTCCCATCATATTTTATATTTACACTTTATTTTGTGCAGTGTGATACTTACCTCCTTATCGTTTTCTTCATGGTCAAATTTTAGAATCCCTGCTAAAGCATTTCTAGTAGCCATAACTAAACCTTTGTTACTCTAATTACATCTAACAATTAAATAATGCCACCCCCTCTAGGAAGACATTTTCCTACCTCTCTTTTGTGGGATAAATAAAATTTTTGAAAAGCTTTGTTTTCCCCATGTTCGTCTTGCCACCTAAACTTCTATGTTTTGCTGAGATCATTTAACATATTTAGTCCTGAGCTGTTTTTAAATGTAGATATTTAATATTTAAATATTTAATATTTAAAAAGAGTTTTCACTTAAAATTTTATTATAAAACATATCCAATCATGTTTTCATCATCCCTTTAGATCTCACTATCTATTCCTCACCACTGTCCTTTCCGCCATCTTGAGATTTTTGCTCTGATTTAAATTGCCATTTAGTTAGTGTCTTCTGAGGATTCTAGTCATGTATAATAATTACATTGAAAGTATTCTTTGAGACCTTACATATCCAAGGATATTTTTCTTTTGTCTTCTAAGTGAATGATATTGTGGCAGATTCTTAGATTATGGTTATTTCCTCCCAATAATCTATTGGCATGGTTTTCTTGTCTTCCAAACTCAGGAGCTAAAAATCCAATGTTTGTCTGATATTCCTTTAAGGAACTTGCTCTTTCTGTTGGAAGATTGTAGCTTTTCCTTTTTTTACTTTGGAATTCAGGAATTTGCCGGTGTGTACAAAATGTATAAAAGAGTATCAGTTTTGGGCCTCCCTGGTGGCACAAGGGGTTAAGACACAACCTATGAAGCTATCCACAGCCTCTGCAGCATGAGTTCGATCCCCAGCCAGGGAGTTACCCACATGGCGCAGCAGACCTCTCCTGATTCGCCCACTGCTCCCCTCAGCAGTGTATTTCAGTCGATCTGCCTATTCTTTTCCCCACTCTGTCTCTGGTGGATCCTCTCACCCCCCAACACCTCTAGTCTATACTCCAGCTCTTGTATGCATAAATAAATAAATCTAAAAAAAAAAAGAGTTATCAGTTTTAATATGGTACTAAATGAGACCTTCCAATTTGAAAGCTGCTTTTCTTCACCAAGGGTTTTTTTCTTTAACTCCTTTAATTTTTCATTCTCACATTACATAGGAATGTTTTCCGGTTCAAGTAACAGAAAACTTGAGTAAAGAATGGTTTGAATAAATAGGTACTTGTTTTTCTTGCTGAACACGATCACAAGCAGGCAGCACTGGCTTTGGTTCAGTTTTTGGACAACATCCAGGTTTGGACTGGCATCTCTTCAATCCTCTTAAACTTTCCTTGGGGTCACAGGATGGCTGCTGCAGCTCCAGGGACCAGGTTTGCATTCAAGGTAGGAAAAAGGAAGAAAAAAGTGCTGCACCAATTGCATATTCATTCAGTGCACCCCTCCCCAAAAAAAAAAATCTTTCTGGATGCTTATACCTCATGGTCCAGAACTGTGTCATGTAGCAGGAGAGCCAGTAATGAGTGGTACTTCACACCTGCAACCTCCTTAGTTAGTCAGAGAAGGGAGGAGGGTGCTCCCTCCAGGCTTCCTGATTGTGTTCTCCAGAGAGTGAGTGAACTGGTGAGATTGGGGGCGTGTGTATGTGTGTGCACACCACAGTATATGTTGACTCAAGGCACTTTTAGGATTCACTTGAGCTAAATCCAAAAAGGTTTTGCTTTTGTTTAATAGCTGGGTACTTTCCTTACAAACGAATGTTCATCCAGGTGTGACTAATCTGTTTGCTAAAACAGACCTAGTGGGACTTCTCTGGAAGCACTCAGCCTGTAGCTTGAATTAGATTTGTGGTTTCCAACAATGGGCTATGACTAGCATTACAACAAAAGAGTGTAGGAAATGTAAGATGCATCATGCTGCAAGGGTGAGCTTGCTCAGCAGCTTGAGCTTAGTTGTGTGTTTTGTATACTGTATTTTATTATTATGTATTTCAACATCTCTGGATAATGTTAAAAAAATCTATGAGCAATGTTGAATTAGAGGATATTTTGGGAGAGCTAATTTGTTTCAACAAGAGTGTTAAATCAGAGAATTAGATCATTTAAGGAATCCCATGACTTCTTCCACCCAGCTACTTTAATTACCAAATCACCTCACAGCATTTAAAAGTCTGGAATTAACTAAGGAGTAGCCTAAACTCAGTGGTCTTTCCCCAACTTTTCCCACTTGACCCTCCAGAAGTCCAGACCAGCCTGCTTTTCTGCAGTCATTTTGAAATACTCAAGGCTCTTTGCTGGGATCGAAAGTGAGAAAACCCCACTCCAGTATTTGGGGGGGTGAGGAGAGCAGAGCTTGAAGATGCAGAGGAGAAGGAGGTAGGAGGTAGAAACTAACTCCAGGTACTAGTTTCCACCCAGATCCCAAAAGGCTGTGTGACTTTGGGTAAAAACCCCGAGACAAAGTCTCCTCAAGTCTAAAACAGGAAGAATTCTCCCAGTCCTGTTTCCCACGCAAAGCTATTCTCGACCCATGGCGGGGGTGGGGGTGGGGGGAACCAGTTCTGTTGACACATGTTTGTAAACAGAAAATGGTCACTTTGCTGTTGGGAGGACTTCTGTTTTTCTGAACAGGGCAGAAAGGGGCTTGGGTTCGCAAGACAGAGCGCAGGTGCCCTGGCTGGGCTGAGCGCCTCAGCAAACAGAAAGAGGAAGTCGAAAGGCCTGAGGGAAAATACAGGAAGTAAGAGGAGTCAGAAAGTCCAGGAGAAGAGAACGGCCCCTCCCTGTGACCCAACAAATGTCTCATCAAATCCCCGGGTGAGTGGAGGCCTGAGAAAGGACAGACTCTTCAGCCTGAAATGGCCAAAGGGACAGCGGATTGTGACTTCCATGTGCCAGATGCCCTAGCAGTTAGCCACTCAGGTACCTGGTGGTCAAGATGTTTCTTCCTCATGGAGTCAACAATCCAGTGTGAGAAAGGGGTGATTTCCAAATTGATCAGGGGGTGGTAAGTGCTCTGAAATGTGGGAGAAAGCACTTTGCAAGATGTACACTGTCAAGTTCCACCCTTAAAAGGGGGTCCCATAGCAACCAGCACATGCCAGATGCTGTGGTTTGTTAATGTTCATGGCAGAGATGAGCAGATCCATGTATTTTCTGTAAAAGCCTTCCATCCCTTCCTCAATAGCTACAGGATCCTGACCAGACCTCACTTGTGTCCCTCAGACCCCTGTTCTTCATACCCTCAAACTGCCCTGGAAGCCCAGCAGGCTCCTTGAGGCTCCCCTTCCCCAGCAGCACCCAGTCTACTTTGAAGCAGCTACTCTGCCTTTGCGAGTAAGGGATGAGGCTCCTGCTGTGGCCATGAGGTCCAGGCACCCCACCGCTCCCAGTGCGTCGTGCAGGCCTGACCATTACCACATCCATCGGGGTGTCCCCAGGCTGTTTTCTCTAAATGCCTGGCTGAGCCCCTACCTGAGCCCCTACCTCAGCCCCTGGCTGAGCCCAGCCCTGCTCCGAGACCCTTCCTCTGTCAAAGCTCCGTGAGACAAGAATGGATTGTCCTCAGCTCGAAGGGCTCCTCCCTGTGGGGATGAGAGAGGGAAAGTCATTTCCTCAGCCTGTCAGCCCTTGGCCATCATCTGTTTAAATGAACTTATTACTTGATTGGAAAATGTGCAAAGGATAAAACCAAGAAATTTATAGAACCAGACATGGCTAATCGACATGTAAAAGTACACTAGACCTCAGTAATCACCAAGGACATGCAAAGTAAAATAAGAGAACATTTTTCTTTTGAAAACACTTTTTTGGGCAATAGAGCACACATGAAGAAAAGGACTCCAAGCACACACCCACCGGCGAGCTGCTGGCCTCCGGTAGCTGAGTTTCTGTCCATTCACAAGGGGCTTGGTCACAACGATGTCTAAGATTCAGCTTTGATACACCTTGAATCACCAAGTCTTGGTTTACTGCTAAGTCCTTCTGTGACCTGGGAGAGTGTTTTAACTTGTCTCCCTTCATTTTGGGGCATACGAACACCTACCAACCTGCCTCACAGCACTGGTGAGGGGGCTCCAAGAAGTTGTGAAGGAGAAAGCCAGCCAGAGCACAGGTGTCAAGCACAGACCTGTGCTTGTCAAGAAAGGGACATGCCCTGGTGGTCTCTGAGGCCTTGCCCTGCTCCACAGCCAGAGGAGCTTGGCGAGTCCCCTTTGGGCTGGACAGATGCGTGTCAGCTGCGGGCAGATTTGACTCAGTTATAAGGACCCGCTTTGTTTCCGGTACCATACTTGATGATTCCACTCGATTACCTTGAGGATTCCCATTTAGCTCTTGAAGGGTAGCCTTTCACAGATAGCATCTGTGCCCTGAGAGGGTAAGTAACGTTTCCCCACACTTCGCTGGCATGTGTAATCCCCCTCCTTCCTATGCTCTGATTCTGGATCAAACATTTTTCACAACCCTGCACTGCATTAGAGGGCTTAGCTCACCCTCAGTAGGTCCCATTGGTCCTGGGTCTATCCCAAGAACTCCCCTGGAATGAGCTTCTTCCTGTCCCCCGTGACACCCTCCCCATGGCTGTAGACACTGGTCCTTTCCCCTGAGTCTTCCCTTCCCACTTCTCTGGCTTTTTGTCAGAGGGCACAGGCGTGAGGCCCTCTCACCCCGGCTCCTCCCCTCTGAACACCTGTGTGAGCGGGAAGGCTGGCACGGAGGGTGACCTTATCTGGGGAAGATAAGGTTGTACAGTTAAATATAGTTGAGAAAGGCTGCACGACCTCCTTTCTCCTGAGACACACAATGTCCATTCTCATGGAAAAGGCTCTGAAGTTCTGCAACATTTCCTAAACTTATCTGACAAATCATTTTTGTATCAAAAGATTTAAAATTTCATGGAACTACTGTTTTTCAGTAACCTACAATAACTATGTAAAGTTTCAACTCTAACCAGTATGGAATTATTATTTGAAGTGAGACTGTTCTTCCTGTTTGCTTTTTTTTTTAATTGACCATTTTATTTATTTTTTTAAAGATTTGTTTATTTATGCATACAAGAACTGGGGTACTGGCCAGAGGTGTGGGGGTTGAGGGGATTCACCAGAGGCACAGAGGGGAACAGAACAGGCAGCCTGAAACACACTGCTGAGGGGAGCAGCGGGCAAGACAGGAGAGGTCTGCTGCGCCATGTGGGTAGCTCCCTGGCCGGGGATTGAACTCATGGTACAGAGGCTGCGGTTAGCTTCATAGGTTGTGTCTTAACCCATTTCAAAGCCCCCCTGTTTGCTTTTTTATTTTTAAGATTTATTATTATTTATACAAGAGCTGGGGTACAGGCCAGAGTCGCGGAAGGGTGAGAGGATTCACCAGAGACAGAGCAGGGAGCAGAACAGGCAGATGGACTGAAAGCACTGCTGAGGGGAGCAGCGGGTGAGACAGGAGAGGTCTGCCTCGCCATGTGGGTTTCTCCCATGCCGGTCGGGAATCGAACCGGTGCTGTGGAGGCTGCGGACAGCTTCACAGCACCATGTTCAACCTGCTGCGCCACCGGGGAGGCCCCCTGTTTGCTTTTAAGCCATGTGGTTAACTCACTTCATTCTAGTGTCTTGGGGGCAATGCTACATTCAAGGAGAAACACCTTGTATTTTCTGCTGGATCACACAGCGCTTTAACTTCCCAGTGGAGAAAATTTCACTTCCTTTGTTGAACTTCAGTTTCTTCATTTTGAAAGTGGGATTCATCACGTGAAAATTTAGAGGTGAAAGCGCACATTTCCGTGCCTGATGCTTAGTAAATAACTGGTAGAAAACAAGTAGAGATCTTTGGAGCCTAAAATGGAATTGGAAGAAGTGACCTCAAATATGAGCCAGAAGATGACCCCAAAGGAGCCATAGAAAGCTTGAAGGACAACTGAAGCCTCCTGTGAAGATAAATATATAGAATGAAAGCACTTGGAGGAAGAACTGGAGGAAGTGGAAAAAAGGGGGCGGGAATTTGTGTTCTTTGTGTTCATGCTTTTTTTTTTTTTAATAGAGGCATGCTTTATCCATTTATTTGTTTGTTTTGTTTGCTTGTTTGTTTATACATGCACTGGGTACAGTCAGAAGCACGGGAGGGTGAGAGAATTCACCAGAGCCAGAGCAGGGAGCAGAGCAGGCAGAAGGACCGAAGTACACTGCTGAGGGGAGCAGCGGGTGGCAGGAGAGGTCTGCGCGCCATGCGGGACCCTCCTCTGGTGGCCGGGGAGCAGCCGGGGATTGAACCGGTGCCCCAGAGGCCGCGGGCAGCTTCGCAACCCAGCGCTCAACCGCTGAGCCACCGGGGAGGCCCGCTTTTTTTTTTTTTCCCCATTTTCGACTCTATGAATGTACCAGTTAACTTTTACTGTATAACAAGCCACCCCAGAATTCAGTGCTTTAAAATAACAATCACCTATTCATGATTCTCCAAGTTGACACATTTGGGCTAGGCTCAGCTAGTCATGCTGGACTCGCTTGTGGGGTGATGGGCTGGGCGACCTCAGCAACTTTTACTCACTTGTTTTGTAGTTGGTGGCTGTCAGCCAGGAGTCTTGGTTGAACTTCATGTGGTCTTTCCAGTGGCTAGCTGGGGCTTGTTCTCATGGCTGCAGCATTCCAAAGGGGGATAAGGTGGGTTAGCTGCAGGGTCTCAGAAGCTGTGCACCATTCCTCCTCTCTTGCACCATATTCTGTTGGTGAAAAGCAAGTTAGAAGGCCAGTGTAGATTCAAGAGGTGGTGAAGGAGATTCTGCCTCTTGATGGAGAAGCTGCAAGGAGGTCATGACTGTTTCAGTTCCCCCACACAGAGGTTAACTCGGGTGTATGGCCTGGGAGCCTGTTTTGTGGGTTGGAAGGAATTCCACATATGTGCTCCCATAGGCACATGTTTCTGTACCTCCTGGGGAGTCCACACTTTCCTGTGTCTCTGCTCGCTGTCTCCACTTCTTCCCTTTCTTCTCTCTCCTGATCCACTGCAACTGGGCTTTTGTCCCCATCATGCCATTGAAAATACACCTATCAAAGTCATCGGTGAGCCCCATCTTGCAAAGCCCGTGGTCAAGTGTCTCTTCTGCCCCCCACCTGTCCTCTCAGGACACAGCTGAAGCCTCTGCTTTTTTTTTTAAACATTTTCTTTTTTTTTTTTCTCATAGAACTGGGGTCTAGACTAGAGGTGCAGGGGGTGAGAGACCAGAGAAAGAGTGGGGAGCAGAACAGGTAGACTGAGTGAACTACACTGCTGAGGGGAGGAGCAGGCGAGACAGGAGAGGTCTGCTGCGCCTTGTGGGTAGCTCCCTGGCCAGGATAGAACTCCATCATGGTGATAGAGCTGAGACTTAACCCCTAGGCCACCAGGGAGGCCCAATCCTAAGGTTCTTTTCCATAAAAAGTAGTAGTTACTAAAGGTGAAATTTACTTACTTCCCCTTAAATCCTCCTGGCAGGTTGTCATGAAAGCAGATCTCAGAATAAATTCTGCTGCCCTTACAAATATCAATAAAACAAAGATTTATTTGCAAACAGCCACAAAACCGGTTCATCGTTCTGTTTTGTAAAGTCAGGGAAGCGCAGCCCTCCCTCCTGTTAGGTGTTCACCTAACTTGTGTGAAGGGCCCTTGGAGGAAGACCCTTGAGGAAGACAAGCGTGGAGACGCAGGATTCAATGAGTGATGGCTACATCAGGCAAAGAGAACCCGGCGGGACATAAGGTTTTCAAGGACTGAGCCCAGTGCAGCATATCGAAGAGATATTCTTTTACTCTGAACAAGGAGTAGGGTTCTTCTTCTTTGCTTTAGCTAATCTACATATCCTGAATTCTACCAGTTTCGTCAGAAGAGATCTCCTTTCGAATATGTTATGCTAATTAATAAGCTGCCCTAATGCATCCATTTGTGAACTTCACGGATGCCTTCATTACAGTATTCTGTGTGCTAATCAGTAAAGCTTCAGGTGCATTGAGACGTGAGCTGCAGAGGCTTGCTGAGCTCCCTATGTGTGGAGCTCTTGTGTGCACCTCTTATTAACTCCCAGGCTCAGGTTGGTAACTTGACATCAGATAGGGGAGAAGTATTTAGATGACGTAGAGCTGTATCAGGGTCCTCCTTGCTTCCTTCCCAGCAGGAAGCCAGTTATTAAACATTCACTAGCAGCCAACTGGATAGTGACTGCTGGAGTGTGGTCACTCTGATAAAATGCTGCCTGACTGCTTTGCCCTCAGGACTGCTCTAGACCAGTCATGCTCAATACTGGCTGCGCTTTAGAAAGTACTTGGGTCCTCTAAAATAATACTGATTCCCAGGTTCCTGTTGGTGGAGATTCTGGCTTAACTGAGTCAGGGGCTACCATATGAGAACACTTAAAGCTAGGTGGTTCTAATCTGCAGCCAGGGTCACATTCACACCTGTATGTCACACTGTGCCATATAGTCAAACAGTTTTCCAAAAAGTTAATGGCAAAACGAGGATAGCATCAGGCCTGCTGACCCCCAGCCTAGAGCTCCTGGAACAAGTGGGGGTGGGGCGGGGGAATTGAAAATAGGTTGCTATTTATTTCTTGAGGTCTCAGGGTTTGCAGATGTGACTAAGGGACAGTCCTCAATGCTTGGGTCAAGTTGAAGTGGGGAGGGCCAATTAAGGCGCTCAGAAGCCTGCCCCAGGTTATGCCTGCCCACAGGGTCCAGACAGAACCTGACTCAGGGTGTCTCCCCCTAGTGCAGCAGGGCATCTTACAGGGACTCAAGGAGAGGTGAAAGGCACTGCTTGGGTGTCACTAGGGAAGACCGGAAAGAGGAGAGAATGCCTTGCTAGCTAGATAGTCCAGAAAAAGTGTCAACTAGAAAGAGAAGTAAATGGGAAAGGAGACTAGGGGCTAACCTCCAGAGACAGACAGACCAGCACCTCAGAGGGCAAATTGCTGAGCTAGCGCTGGGGGTGTGCCTGGGGACAGAGATCAGTACCTCAGAGTGGATGGAAAGCTAGTTCTGCAAGGCTGGTGAGGGATGCTAATTCCCCAAATAGGGGCCTGTCTCCTCAAAGACAGAAAGGACAACTTTAACCCTGTGGTAAGAGGTCTTGCAGCTCTAGGCTATTCTTGCAGCTGTCCCTGATTACAACTTTCTGCCCCAAATAAACACCCCTACAGGCCTTGTTCCATCTGTGCCAGGAAACTGGCTTCCCCTTTACCCCCCAGGGCAGTACACTGCTTCCCTTCCCTCCCCCAACCTTTCTTCCCTCTGGAAACCTGGCAGTCCAGGGCAGGGCACAGGACAGGGTGTCATTCTCGCAATCACCACCAGGGACCCCACCTAGCCCTGACTTAAAACACCAATTGCCTGGCTCCCTTGCCTGGGAGGCAAGAAGACAAACACGAATCAAGATGGAGACATTTAGCGCGGGAGAGAGACTGACCGCCACTTCTGGTCCCAGGAGGAGGAAGGGCGCTGTCAGACCTGCGCTGAGTGTGTGCAAGGGAGGGAGCCACAGACCTGGCCTGAGGACGGGCATGGGGGGAGGGCTTTCCAGGGGGAGAGGCCCCGGGGTTCAGGGTTCTGATTTCACTCGTCACAGAGAAGGGGCTTCTCGGAGTCCGGCTGGTGAAGTTCTCCTATAGAGATCTGCAACAAAAGGAAACTGGACCCCAGTTCCATGGAGGCCCTGTAGGCGCATGGGGTTCAGAGCACCTACAGTGAAGCAATACCCCGCCCCTTCAGGCTGAGCAACTCCATTTCCTTATTCCACGCACCTATTGCAAACTCATTTGCACACTTTTAATACCTTAGAGGTTAATTCCTGCCCCTTTGCCACAGTCTTCTCTCCTGATGAAAGCCGAAAGCCCGCATCCCTACGGATCCGCGTTGGGCACCCTGGCGCGCTCTGGGCGGCCAGCACCCGGGTTTCAGAGGCTCTGGCGACCTCCCTTGCCCCTTCCCCTTCCATCGCCCCGCGGGTCCCCCCTGGGCTGAGCCTCGCCCCGGCCCGCACCCTCTCAGATACTGCGCGCCGATTGGCTTCTATGGCCGCTGGGCGGTGCTTAAGGTTGCTGGCCCGGGGCTGTGGCCACGCGGCCGCAGGCACCAGGCGGGCGCCCCGGAGCCCCGCGCGGGGAGTGCGGGATGCCCCGCGGGGACTCAGAGCAGGTGCGCTACTGCGCGCGCTTCTCCTACCTCTGGCTCAAGTTCTCGCTCGTTATTTACTCTACAATATTTTGGGTGAGTGATCCCCATAGGGCTCGGTTTGAGATTTTCGGGGCGCTTGCGGTGGTGGGGGTCACAACCCCAGGCGGTCACAACCCCGCCTGCCCTGCCGGGTATTACCGAGTGTGGCCCCCCCTCAGCCTGTGGGAAAGTAGTCGACTTTGTGGTCTGGGCTGGGAGCCCAGGATCCTCAGTCCTGGCCCCACTGTTTACTGTTTACTTACCGATACCCCTGAGCAAGATGCTTCCCCCACTGCGCCTAGGCTTCCTCGTTGGTCAAAAGAGAATGTTCACGGCTTGTCTGTGGCTTGGTTGGGAGAATTCCACGTTGGGAAAGGTCGTTGGCTCCTCCTTGATGCTCAGTAACAATTTTCATAGCCACTGGATTTTAGCTCCTTTTGTGTCTTATTGGGATAGTACTGGCTGGAGTGAACCAGGCTTGAAATCGTGCTCCTATTGTTATAGGGCAGCCCCGATACAAAACGGGGTGCCTGACTGTGGGTCCTCACCCACGCGCTTAAAAGGACTTATCAATGCTCTACTGCAGGCACACGCGAAAGGTTAATAAAAGGTTTATTTACAAGGGAAGGGGAAATGAGGAAATGTACAGCTCAGGGAGAAAAATGGGAGACAAAGTTTTAAATGCATCCTACCCCATCCGCCCATCTGGAATCCCAAAGGGCACTCTGAGAGCTGGCCGCGAGCCAGGAGCCCTGAAGCCAGGAGGCGAGCGACAGAGCGGGAGACCCCAAGGCCCACGTGTTTGGTTTTTATACCCAACCTGGCTGCTTAACTCCACCCTCAGGTCCCAGCCACCTTTCCTTTGGTGGTGACGGGATTTGTCTTTCCCAATGTCTTGATGACTTTGGTCTTGATACCGGAATTGTCAGGCCTAGTCTCCCAGCCAGGAACAGATCCCAGGCTGCAGGGCAGCGCTGAGCCCCAGCCACTAGACCCCCACGGGTTGGTGTCTCACGAAGCCGCAACAGGAACTTCGCAGATGCTCAGGCAAGCAAGCGAGAAGAGGCAGGGTTGTTTAGAGAAAGAAAAAGTTTATTGAGGAGAAAAAGAACAGAAATAAAGTGGGACTCCCAGGCCAGGAAACCAGGCGAGGAAGCCAAAATGGAGTCGTGTCTCAGGGAATATGTACCTTCTTTCCCTGATTATGCTAAAGCTCCACCAGTCTCTTTGTGATTGGTTAATTCTTGGCTGTCTCACTTAATTTGCTACTGAGTGGGGGATCTTCACATTCCTTATCTAACAGCTTTCCCTTTCCCCATTTGTTGCATCTTTATCTTTATGGCCCAGTCCTCTGCATGGGCATCCCTGCATTGAAGTTAAACAGCTGCCCTTCTAAGTTGTCCATAAATTAAACCACTCTCCATTTCTCCAATCTCTACCTCCCTTTATCACCTGAAGAAAACCAAGGCCAGCGTTAACAATGTTGTTCTTGGTCCTGGGATGTTTGTTTTTCCAGGTGGAATTAGTTACACTCCTCTTGCTGCCCTTATCTCTGAAGCCTTCTTCAATTCTCCAAGGTATCCTCCTGCAGTGTCCCTAGAACTGCCTAATTCCTAGCTTGCCCTGTGTCTCAGTCTGGAGTGGGGATGGAGTCCACAAAGCCTGTATAGGATTAGCTCAGAACATCATTTCCCCCTAACAGTACCACTTTGCAAGCTCAGTGATCTTAGGGAAGTTACAATTCTCTAGACCACAGTTTCATCTGTAAATGGAGACGGTAATTATACTCAAAGTTTAGAACATCTGTGGAGATTATGAAATGTGCCAAGTTCAGTGCCTATCATGGGGAAAAAAATCCAGGAAGTATGAGCTATTATTTATTATCATTATCAGTATTATTATTACTAGCAGGGAAGCTAGACCCCCATGGTAAGGTGACCAAAGAGACTGGATTTCTTTATGGAAATTTCAGACTAAGCTGCATTTCTATCTAGAAATTGGGACAGCTTTCCACAGGTCTGCCCCAACCCTGCCACTCTAGAATAGTTCCCTGTTCTCAATATGCCTCAGAGCTGACTTGCCCAAGGGACCCCAGAGGGATCCCCTACATTATCCCTCTCAAACACAATGGTCTCCTCCTTAGCCTCTCGTGGGGTCTATTCTGCTAGCAGAGCTAGATGTGCCATCAGTCCTAGTTTTCCATGTGACTGCGCTGCAGATGTGACCTTCCCTATTGATCTCGTTCCAAGAGATCCAGACTCTAACCTTTTCTGTTACTGCTCAGGGAGCTTTTAGGCAAGTCACTTTCTTCTCAGAGGGCTGAAGGTCATTAACTGACTTATCCCTCTAGGAAATTAGGCTGAGCCCAATTTTGACTCTGTGCAGTGTTTTGACTCTGTGTGATGTGGACAAGTTATGAAGTATACTTGGGCCAGAGGATGAAGCCTGGACTATAGTGAAAACCCAGAGAGATTTGATGGGATGATTTGATTTGAGCTAACATTCTGAGAATCAACTAGAAAATTAAAAAAAAAATCTACAGATAGATGTCTGGTCTCTAGTATAGGGGTTTATTTAAACAGGCAATTCTAGTGTATCATTGGGGTTGAAAACTGCTGGGCAAGATGGTTTCAGAGTCCTGGATTCTAATTCGGGTATTTTTTGCCTGTCCAAATGCTTTCCCGGCCTCCAAAGGTCAGAGTTAAAAGAGTGAAGGGTAAGGGTAATGAGTGGTATGGAGAAGGTGGGAAAATAAGGGAAGACCAGGAGTCACAAGGTGAAGAATAGTCCCCACCTATTAGGTTTCTGGTTTTACCCTTTCTTCAATATGTAATTTTCTTAAAATGACATGACCTTTTTTTAAAACTCCATTTTCCTTCTGTGAAATGGACTGATATCTTGCCCCATATTGATTGATTGTTTTTAGGATTAGTGATTTGGGGACAGTGACAGGTGGACAAGCCAAGCACTATACAAAATAAAGTTATGCAGTTAAAACAAAATTTGAACTCTCAAGACCCTGTTCTGTTATTATCCCATTCTAGGGCTCCTCCTTTGCTTCTCTTAGGGCAGTGAGTCTCAGAATTTGAAACCCTTCCTCTTTAGTCATTTGAAATTGCCTTCTTAAACCCATGACTTCCTATTCCAGGAAGCATTTCTTCTCAAAAATTCCTCATCCATGCCAGGAACTGAACCACCTGCCAGGGCAGCTCCAGGTGCCAGAATTTGACTGTAGGGTGGAGGCCTGTGTGAATAAATAATTTGTCCTGGAACTCAATCACTGCTAATTGGAAATTATGACAGGAAAGCCCATTAACTCAGGTGCCACCACCTCTCAGGAGGAGAGTGAGGCCAAGGGTTACTTGCTTTATTAGCCCAAAGTACTAATATTCATCTCAGTCTTTAGCTCTGGAAGGGGCCAGAAGTTTTACCATTGCTGTATATCTTCCATAAAGTATTTTTGCTTTAACTAATATCAAATAGGATATACAAGAACATTGTACATTATTTAAAAGCACAGAAGAATAGTCATTGGTTTGAGCTTTTCTCCTGCCTCTCTGCCCTGTCCAGAAAGACCTCTTTTAGTAGCTTCTTGTAATTCTTTTTTGAGATACTATGTTAGGCAGAGGATGCCCTATGCACAAATGTAAATGCATTTTTAATTTTTTCACATAAGGAGCACACTTTTTGCAGTTCTGTTCTTATCTTTTCATTTAAGTTGAAATCCATGTAGATTTGGGTGTTCTGCTAGGAGCTGCCTCTTCTCTTCAGTGACTGCAGAGAATTCACTGGAGGCTATGCCAGCATTTCTCTGATCAGTCCCCAGCTGGGGAACTCAGGTTGTTTCCAGTGTTTAGTTACTGCAACCAGTGCTACACTGAGCATCTTTGAGTGTGTCTCTGCATGGTGATTTCTACAAGTGAAATTTGCTGGATTAAAGGGTATGTCAATGTATAATAGACATAGGAAATTTCACTATCACAAGTGTATATAGTCTGATGTTTTACAAAGTGAACACCGCTGTATAGTCAGTCCCTAGATCAACCAGCAGGATGGACAGCAGAAGCCAAAAGCCCCCATTGTGCCCTTTTCTAGTCACAACCCCTTCCAGCTGTGATTGCTGTTGGGACATCTGCTGGCATAGAGCAGCTTTGCCTGGTTTTGTATGTGCATTTAAAACTTGGATAGATTTTGGTAAATGGCCCTACATGGAAGTTATGCCAATTATGTTTCTTTTGATGGATTTTAAAAACATATTTATTTTAAAAAAGATTTTATGTCACTACCTTCGATGGGAAATCAGTATTTTCTCATCAAAAAAAAAAAAAAAAGCAGTTTACTTATTAAATCCTATTTAGACATTGTGATCCTGAAGGATCCTCCTTTGTTAAAAAGCTGGTTAACAAGTATTTGAGAAGCTTAAAGACAAACTGGCACCAAAACCAGATTTGTTTCTTGATGCATTGGAAGGATCAAGGGGAAATGAGCAGTGAAAACTCATTCCAGTCTTGTGAGTCAGTTTGAATATGACCTTGAACCACTTATGATGCTTTCCTCTCCCTCACTTGGGGGACCCTGGGTGGATGTGTTTCAGGGTCACCCAGCAGAGCTGGCATACCCCCCCCCCACCTCATTCCCAGCTCTAAGTTCCTTCCAGTAGGTCGCTGAAGCTGTTTCCAGGAGAAATGAGCTCACCCAGAGGCACCTGGAGTCTCCTCTTTCCACCAGGCAGGGTGAATCACTCTGACACATGTGCCCTCAGCCCATTGGGGACACACCTCTAATTTTAGCACTGACCACAGGGTATCCTAGAGATCCATTTACATGACTACTTTTCATTGCTGGGTTGTGGGCTCCTCTTACAAATGCTGGGGCTGGGGTTGCTGCACTGTGGTGGTCGAGCACCACTGGGTCTTACTAGCAAGGATCTGAGATGGAGGCTTCTGGCTCAGCACATGAGCTGGATATATAGCCTGCACTGGTCAGATTTGCCGAGGCCTTGAATTTACAAAGTGGGCTGTGCTGATCATGTGGCCACTGGCTCTTAGAAAGCAACAATCCTGTTGCCTTGACAACCAGATAGGTCTTCCAACTGAGTAAGGGTGTCAGAATAAGGTGGGGGGTTGTATTCACTAGTCAGTAAGAAAAGGATGGGGCTGTGCTGAGTGAAAAGGAGGTAGGTGGTGAAGGTAATGAATGCCAGAGGCAATTTTAACTCATCCTCACCTTCTCCACAGATACCTTGGCCTGAGATTCTTTATATTTCCCTATAGTTTAATGTGGTGAAGAGTGTAGACTCTGTACCAGGCTGCCCGGGTCCAAATCCCAATTCTGGCAACTTAAAGGTTGAGTGGCTTAGGTACTAACTTCTGTTTCTTTATCAGTAAAATGGGCCACCTACTCATTAGAACTCATGGGAGAGTTGCTGAGATAGGAAGGGCTTAGAAATGACTGTCACTACCTCTACCATGACATCCCTTGGCAAGTTAGTGACAGATCAAGATTAGGAACCAGATTGCCTGGCTTGGTTCTTCACTGGGTCATCTGACCTTTACCAATCACCCCAACCCCACCCCCTCCACACACCCCATGATCCCTCCCCAATGTTGGGGCTCAGGCTGTGGGTGGAGGACATTTTGGGAAGGAACCCGGTACCTGGCTGCTGGTTAAGCAATAGATGAAACCAGATAGAAAAGAAAGTAGGGACGCCTCCCTGGTGGTGCAAGCACAGCACTATGAAGCTGTCTGCAGCCTCTGCAGCATGAGTTTGATCCCCAGCCAGGGAGCTACCCACATGGTGCAGCAGACCTCTCCTGTCTCACCTGCTGCTCCCCTCAGCAGTGTATTTCAGTCAATCTGCCTGTTCTGTTCCCCACTCTGTCTCTGGCGATTCCTCTCACCTCCCACATCTCTGGCCTGCACCCCAGATCTTGTATGCATAAATAAATAAATCTTTAGAATAAATAAATAAATAAATGAATGAATAAAAGAAAGTTGCTTTGGTTCCCATCAGGAATTTCCAACTTCAGAAAAGAGCTTTATTGCCTTTGTGAAAACAATACATATGCATAGTTAAAAAGAAAAACTCAATAAATAAATATATATATATATTTATATATATGTACAGCAAACCAATAAAATTCACCTTCAATTCTGCCTAGGAGAGAACCACTGTTACCCCCTGGTAAGTACCTCTCCAGAGGTCTCCTTGTACACATATGTTCATACTTTATTTCCTTAATTTTATTTTTACTGTGCTTGATTCATTGTGCAGACCCATTTTCCTTTTGTTTGAGGCAAACATTTAAAAAAAAAAAAAGTAGTGAAACTTGAGCAGAACATGCTAGTGGCCTTCATACTAGAGAACAGGTCCCTGGGCCTCCTGGGCTGTCAGGAAAATCTGGAAGCAATGAGACAGCTCTGTCCATCGGCACAGAGAGGCATTCCCCCACCCCCCAGACATGGGGACTTTAACATCCCAGAGAATTAAGACTGTTGCCCTGGAAGGGGTTCAGAAAACCTTCCGAAACACTCACTTTACAGCTGAGCAAACTAAGACGCTGAGAAAGTGTCTTTACCCTTTGTCTAGACTTTTGTGCATGACCCCTTCTCCTCCTGTGAGGGGGGGTTATTGTAAGCTGTAGGCCTGGATTGGACCCTTGCTGCTGCTGCTGCTGCTGCCATTGGGAGTGTGTTCCTGAGAAGCAGGAGTCGTTGTGACCTGCCCTCCCTCCCTGCCCGCTGCCTCTTCTGTCCGGGTGACTCACAATGCCAACCTGGGGTGGGGCTCAGAGTAAACAAGTTAAGGAAATGATAATAAATTTCTGTACCAACTGGTTCCACACACAGGGGAAAGCTGTCTTCTGGGTAAGCCCAGGCACACAGGGGATTTCCTGGAGAACTTTTGGATGTAAGTAGGTTTGAGTTGACATCTTGGAATATAGGAAAGTCTAGTCTTGAGTTTGCTGTTTTCTCCAGGGTGGGGTTTTTTTTTTTTTTTTTTTTTTTGCTTATTTAGTTAACAAATATTTATTTGTTGGCTACCATGTTTGCTAGACACTATAATAGGTGCTGAGAAATGACAATGAACAATATTGACTTAGTCCTGAGCTAGGAAGACAGACAAATCAGTAAATAAACATAGAGTGATAGGTGCTACAGAAGAAATTAGGGAGCAATGAGACAAGGTAGGACTTCCTACTTTATATGATGTGGTTAAGGAAGTCTTTTATGAGGAATTCACATTTCATCTGAGACACAAAGAGTAAGAAGGAGCTAGCCATAAAAAGACATGCAGAGAACATCTCAGTGGTAGCAGTCAGTGCAAAGGCACTGTGGTAGGCAAGTATGACTGGAGCAGATGAGGATCTGCTGAGTTCCTAGACCCCTCACCTGTGGATACCCTAGAGTACAATCGGAAGGCCCTTACAAGATGAAATATACAAAGGCACTAAGTACACTGTAGTGCTTGTCTCAACCTCCCTTGCCCAGGTGCCAGGACTAGTCTTAGAACCACACAGGACTTTTCTATGATGACACATGTGCCTGTCATATGGTGCACAGACCAGGAACTAAGAGGTAGGAAGGAGCTACTAGTCCTTGGAATAGCCACGTGCACTCCCAAGGGATCAGACTTTTTGGCCCAAGGGTGTGGCCACAGCCATCTGCTCTAGACATGCAGAAAGCAGCTTCTTCTGACAAGACAGTTTCCAGAAGTTCTCATCACATCTTCTGTGCCTGCACCCCCTGAACTCTGCAAGTCTCCCCAGTAAATCTCCATCCTCCCATGGACACCAGGACCTACCAGGTGCTCGGTGCTTTTGCATCTTTCATCTTGCAGGGTCTTCCCACTGCATTCTAGGGTGCTGGCTTCTGAAGGTGGCACCAGATTCTGAGACTAGGTCACTTCCTGAGGTTAAATGACAGGACCTCCTGGGTCACTGGGCCTCCCCTATGGCTCTGGGTCTCAAAACCTCCAGGCTTAGGGGATTTTTCAAAGGGCATGTATCCAGGGCCATCCTCAGAGCTGAGTCAGGGGTCTTGGGTGGGATTTAACATGAAGCTTGAGTGGAAAAGAGTTACTGCTTGAGTGGCTGTAACTTTGAGGGTTCTTACCCAGTTTGCAAGCTGGCTTCCTCTTTAGCTGAATCCTGAGTGATGTGCTAAACCTATTCCCAACCCCTGACCATCTGCACTATCTGTGGGCCTGGAAAGTTACTGCACTGCTGTGTGAGTGGTCCCCAAAAGAGAAAGAATGCTCTAACCAGGGTCAGTCGGCAGGCTTCCATCTGGGAGAGGAAAGGCTGGGAGATGTGGGAAATCCCAGACTGGGCATGTGGGAGACTGTGTGGGAGCCTGGTCTTCAAGGAACCAGGATGTATTTCTGGGGAGAGGAAAGGGAGTTTCTGGTTCTAGAATTTTGTTTTCCTTTGCAAAATTCTTTTATATGCCCTACAGACTAATACTTCTCTGTGGTTATTGTTGAACCTGAAGTTTCACATTTTCCCCCTTTAAATTATGTGTCCAATTTGAGAACTGCTGATGTGTAGGCATCATGTTGGAAAACTGGTGTCATCTCTTGAATAGCAGCAACTCATGGAGTTCAACCCCATAGGGAAACAGCACCAGAGGTGAGGTGAACTTGCCCTGGGGTCAGGTGATGAGTTAGTGGTCAGATAGCAGGAGGATGACTTCTGACTGACCACTGAGCTCTGTAGCAGGTTGAATGGTGGATGTCACCCTGCCATCCTCTCTACTGCTGGACTCCCCACGAATAAGCAAAAAATATGTTTTTATGTCTTAGAACCTGTGACTGTGACCTCATTTATTTGTTAAAAGGGTCTTTGAAAATATAATTAAGCCCATACTCTTGAGATGAAATTATTCTTGATTACCTGATTGGGCCTAAATTTAAGTGTCTTTGTAAAAGAAAGGCAGAGGGGACTTTGTGATAGAAGAAGACAGACATCCAGAGGGGAAGGCCACCAGAAGCTAGAAGAGGCAAGGAGAGATTTTCTTTTAGAACTTCTGGAAGGAGTTTGGCAAGGAAGGCAGGGTTTCAGACTACGTTCTGCAGAATTGTGAGAAAATACATTTGTCTTTTTTTTTTTTTTAAGATTTATTTATTTATTTATACAAGCACTGGGTATAGTCAGAAGTGTGGGAGGGTGAAAGAATTCACCAGAGCCAGAGTGGGGAGCAGAGCAGGCAGAAGGACCGAAGTACACTGCTGAGGGGAGCAGCGGGCGGCAGGAGAGGTCTGCGCGCCATGTGGGACCCTCCTCCAGTGGCCGGGGAGCAGCCGGGGATCGAACCGGCACTGCAGAGGCTGCTGGCAGCTTCGCAACCCAGCACTCAACCGCTGCGCCACCGGGGAGGCCCCATTTCTCTTCTTTTAAGTTGCCCAGTTGGTGGCAATTTTTTTCTCCCTGCACACCAAGAGACAGCGATTAGGAATATAGTCTCTCCTGAAGTTAGACTGGCTGCATTAAACAGTAGCCTCTTTTAAGGGAGAGGTGGAAAGTGAGGGCCCAAACCCATAAGAATATCTGTAAAGGTAACCCCGGGTAACCAATGCAAGCCCTTCTGCTTTACCAGGTTGCCTCACAGAGGAGGGCCCCAACTGAGTGGGACCCTGAAAATCCATTTCCCTACTGTGGGCTGTAGTAAAACTGAGGAGAGAGTGGTTGGAGGCAGGAGTGGGCAAGGAGGGGACTGAAAGAGAGTGTGGCCCACTTCAGCTCCTCCCTCCATCAAGACCATCCCTTGAGAGGCCCCATATCCCTGTCCATCCAGGAGGTCGAAGGTTACTGTCTACAATGCTCCCTTAGGGGCTTCCCCTTTGCTAGGAAAGCCTGATGAAAAGAGGTTAAAACAGGGAAGGGAATGCAAATTAGCTTTCGAAGGAGTTCCTGGTTCTGAAAGCAGTTAAACTGCTTTAGGGTTTAACTAAGTAGGGCTATGTAGCATCTGGGACTCCCCTGCAATCCTTCAGAACCAGAGCATTACCCCCTCACTTGGGGCCAGTTAGGGTGCAGCTTGGACCTCCAGTTGGGCCTAACTTTGAAGGGATGTGGTGCGTATCTTGTGCAACCCCTTCCTTTCAGGGGGGAGACCAGACCCACAGCAAGTGCCTCTGGTTTAAAACTCTGTGGCCAGTGGTGTGACCTCCATCGTTCAGGGGGACAGTGGGCACTACTCAGGGATCTGCCCCAGTATCATCATCTCAGCTGGCATGTGGTGTTGCACATGGTAAATGGGACTGATATAAATCAGAGACATCCTGCAGGGGAGGGGAAGGGAGAGGGATCAGAGGGAGGGAGGGAGGAGCACAGGGGACTGGGGTGATGGTGCATGGGTGCGGTGCGTTGGTGAAGGAAACTCTATGGGGACTACACCTGAGGGCGTGGGGCGGGGGAAGCAAACATAATTTTAAAATGAACAATGATGTAAAATATATATAAATTTTAAAAATAAAAAAAGAGTTATTTAAGGCCCCATAGCCCCTGAAGCAAGAGGGTGCTTGCCTGTGTAGGTCTTCTCTATGGGTTCTTCCCTGGTGCTGGCCTTTACTTAGAAGGAAAATTTTCCTTCTGCCATCAGGAAACCCCCAGATGCTGCCCCCTATCTAGTCTGGTTTCGCCTTCTGCTTCCTCCTCTTTTGTGTTTTTAAAACTAACGACTGTCAAGCCCTTCCTGTGGTATGGGACTGAGTTTTCTAGGCGTTCTCTTAATTTTAACCCTCCAGCCCTAAGAGGCAGTGCTGTTGTTAGGGGGAAAGGAACCCGTTTTGTATCGGGGCTGCCCTATAACACTGTTACTGCCCATTTTCCAGTGAGATTCAGAGAGGTTAGGGAGCCCCTCATTGGGGACAGTTAGGGTGCGACTTGGACTTTCAGTTGGGGTCTAACTGGTTATTCCTGGTGGTTCCCCAAGATGATTTTAGGTGGTCTATGGGGGAATATTTTAAAATTTAATACCTGTACATTAAGTATAATATATATTAAAGAAAATAACTAGTATTTCAAATCTATGGCTTCATAGATGCCAGGAGGCTAAATGAGGACCATACTTACTTTAGTAAGAAAAGTCCGTCAATTTTAAGAAAAATAGCGCTTAGACATGTGAAATAGCGCTTAGATACAGTCTTTATAGCTGCTGATGTTTACAGATAGCCTGGGGGTTCTCACTTGCTGCAGCTGCAGGGTGTGGTTTGCCCATCTCAAGGGCTCCCCTGAGTGACCGCTGGGCTGGAGTTACTATTCCTGTTTAGCAGCAGGGAGGGAGTGACCTGTGCAAGGTCACCAGCTCCTCAGTGGGAGTTACTGCAGCTGGTGAGTGCCCTTTAACCCGGCACACCAACCCAGCCCCCCAGGGGAGTGGCCTAACAAGGTCACAGTCACTAGGCCTTTGCCTCCGCTCACTGCTGGCACTTTCAGCACCAGGATTTCATCACCACATTGCCTTGTAGTGTATGTGTTCCCTCGTCCTAACTTTTGTAAAGCAAAGGAGGGGATTTAGGTGAGAGTGACCCCTCTCGCCCTTTCTCCAGGCCCCTCCATCTGCTCAGCAGGGCCTGGTCCTGCTGCCTTGGGGCCGGTCTTCCTGCAGGCTCACTTGCCTGTGTCATAGGTAGCTTCCCATGACAGCCTATATTTAGCCCAACTTAGAAGTTAATGAAACATCTGGTTGGGACATTAATTCCAGAGGAGCCTATCCGCCCCCAGCATCTGGTGAGCGGGTTCCTGGCCATGGGTCACTGAGACTTCCTAGGCTAAAGGGAGACTCAGACCTGTAAACAGATCTCCTCTTGGAAAAACTGGAACCTGGATCTTGCTTGCTTTCTCCACTTTTTTAATTGCAGAAAACACCTGAACCAGAATCAATAATTTTAACATTTTAACATATCAGAGAAAGTTGCAGTTATGATGACAATTCATTCCTAATATCCCAGCTTGCATCTCCTAAAAAATGCTTGACTATAACCATGTTGGGGTCCAGATGATGGGGCTCAGAGAGTAGGGTCCTTGGGTCCTTCTGAGAAAGATTTTGGCAATGTTCCCCTTCAGTGACACATGGCGAGTTTAAGGAAAAAGATGTTTGTACAGACACAAGCAAGCAAAGCCTGCATTTTAATGGTTTATTAGGAAAAAGAAAGGCTGGAGGGGGTGGGGTGGGGTAGGGGGGTGGAGGAGAAAAGAAGTGGCTGCATAGACACAGGTGGGCAGACTTAGGGGCAAGAACTTCATTTTGCCAGAGCAAGGGGTGCCCTTATGTAGTGTTCTTTGGGGGTGATACATTCCTTTGGGGTCTGGATGGGTTGTTTTTCTGGAACAGATAATCCTTTCTGAATCACCCCACACACGCACTCAGATTCATGAAATTACTGTGGAATTCATTGCTCTGGGGTCAGGTTGTGTTGGTTTTCTGTAACTGATAATCCTTTCTGCCCTTACCCCAGATACCTGGAAACTTCCATCGCCAGTTTGGTTTAAGACTTGTTCATCATCCCTACCCCAAACTCTGGTTCAATTCCTTGTGAGACCTTCCATCTAAAATTTTCAACTCTAAACTTCCATCAAACACACCACTATCATTCCTGAGAACACCAAATCCATATTAGAACTTCTCCAATTTAAGATATTTCTCATAGTGCATTTAAAAAAATTAGCATCCAGCATCACAGTGTTAGGGGGAAGTGATGTCCTGAGTTAATCCCATACAGGCTTTGTGGACTCCACCCCCACTCCAGACTAAAAACCATCAGGACATTGGGGAAGACAAATCCCATCACCACCAAGGGGAGGGTGGCTGGGACCTGAGGGTGGAGTTGGGCAGCCAGGTTGGATATAAAAAACCAAACACGTGGGCCTAGGGCTCTCTGGCTCGCGATCGCTCGCCTCCCGGCTTCACCGCTCCTGGCTGGCGGCCAGCTCTCAGAGCGCCATTTTGGGGTTCCAGATCGGCGGATCGGGTAGGACTCATTTAAAACTTTGTCTCCCGCTTTTCTCCCAGAGCTGTATATTTCCTCATTTCCCCTTCCCTTGTAAATAAACCTTTTATTAACCTTTCACGTGTGCCTGCAGTAGAGCATTGATAAGTCCTTTTAAGCGCGCGGGTGAGGACCCACAGTCAGGCACCCCGTTTTGTATCGGGGTTGCTCTACAACAACAGCACATGCATTGCATTGGGTTCCTTTAACAAAAAAAGGCCCCAGTGCGTCTGAAACAATCTCCGAGGCCCTGCTGCTCTAGGTTCTGTTACGGAGCAACCCCGATATAAAATGGGTTCCTGGCTGTGGGTCCTCACCTGTGCGCTTAAAAGGGACTTATTAATACTCCACTATAGTCACACACAAAAGGTTAATAAAAGGTTTATTTACAAGGGAAAGGGAATTAAGGAAATGTACAACTCAGGGAGAAAATAGGGAAATAAAGTCTTAACGCGTCCTACCCGATCGCAGGCCTGGAAACCCAAAGGCACTCTCAGAGCTGGCGGAACTGGTGAGCTGGTGGAGAGCCAAAATGGGGGATCCTCTCCAAAGCCCATGTGTCTGGTTTTACCAAACCTGGCTGCTTAACCCCACCCTCAGGTTCCAGCCACCTTCCCTTTGGTGGTGATGGGATTTGTAATTCCCAGAGTCTTTTGGCTTTGGCCTGGGGTGGGGCTGGAGTCCACAAAGCCTGTATGGAATTAGCTTTAGGACATCATATTCCCCCTAACAGTTCAAGAGTTCTGGAAAAGACTTGCCTGTGCATCTGCCTGATTCACCAACACCTACTGGGGTCTTGCCCTCTCTTTGCTTAGAGGAAATCCAGAAAGTAGGGAGACAAAGACTTGCTGGGCCTGCAAAGTGGGGTGGAGCTGTGGGGATCCTGCAGGAATCCTCTTCCCCTTGGAAGGAGGTGACTAGAAACTGCCCCAGGGACTCCTGAGTGCCCCCTAACTACCAGCTGAGCTTTGTGAGGTGTTGGGGGAGGTGCTTTGGAGAGCTCAGAGCCCTGGGCTGGAGGCCCACAGTCCGCCTGGAGACCCCAGCCTGCCCTGGTGCTGCCTGATCGCAGACCCTCTGTAGACAGTGTGCACCAGTTTTGGGAAGTCAGCATGGCAGAGAGATGAGGGAGGCTCTCTGTGCTGTGTTCTGATGCCTGGGCTGTTGTTGAGGATGGGGACAGGAGAGGCCCCGTCTCTTAGGCTAGATAGAGAGGGCTAGTTGCTGGAGCAGTCCCAAATCACAGATTTTTAATTAAGGTGTGATCAGGGAAATTTTTAATTAAAAAAATTAAATCCACAGAAAAGTTTGAAAGAAGAGTTAAAAGATTGCCTGGGGCCTCCCCTAGTGGCGCAGCGGTTGAGCGCTGGGTTGCGAAGCTGCCCGCAGCCTCAGCAGCGCCAGTTCGATCCCCGGCTGCTCCCCGGCCACAGGAGGAGGGTCCCACATGGCGCGCAGACCTCTCCTGCCGCCCGCTGCTCCCCTCAGCAGTGTATTTGCGTCCTTCTGCCTGCTCTGCTCCCTGCTCTGGCTCTGGTGAATTCTCTCACCCTCCCGTGCTTCTGACTGTACCCAGTACTTGTATAAATAAACAAATAAATAAAATATAAATAAATAAATAAATAAATTTTTTAAAAAAATAAAAGATTGCCTGGATACTTTTGGATTACCAGTTATTAACATCTGAATCTCTCTCCTCCCTTTGCCCATCCCCCTACTCTCTCAATAAATACTTCTTTTTTACCAAGCCAGCTGAAAGGAAGCCGTAGCTATTTTGACCTCACCCTAGATACCCCAGAGTTCAACTTTCCCAAAAGGGCCTTCTCTACACCATCATCCATCTGAAAAACAAATCGCCACTAAATAAAATACCATTTTTAATAGCATTGTCTACATTCACATTTCCTCATTAGTTCCCCTGATGTCCTTTGCAGTGGATATTTTGCCCAATTCAGGATACACTCAAGCTTCACAGACTCACTGTTTTTGACCATACGGTCTCTGTAATCTCCCCCAATCTCGACTGTCCTCACTGTTTTGATTCCTTTGGAGCCTCCAGCCCCGTTGATCTGCACATCATCAGCCTTCTGGATTCGCTTTATGGTCTCCTTGTAATTAGGTTCAGGCCACCCACTTCCTGTGGGAGCGCTGCTGGGGGATGCAGTGGGAGCTACAGTCTCCCCCATTAGGAGGCACGTGATGTCGGGGCTTCCTGCTGCCGGCCATGCCCAGCTTGACTGCCAGCCCTCTCCATTAGAAGCCTGCCTCTCCCCAGGATGACAAATACAGATGCTGATGGGGGACAACTGGGGACCTTGTGGATTATTCAGTTTGGTGAAAGAGCTTTGAAAGCAAATATGAGCATGTGACACTCCCCAGCCCTTCAACTATTTCAGTGATTTCCCTGTTCCAATCTCAAAATAAATGACCTGTGAGAATCCAGCTGTCTTCTCATCATCCAGACATTATTATTTGCAGAAACGCAAATCTTCTGAAATCATTCCTTATAAAATATAGGCTATGTATGTTAACATGTAAATAGATTTGATTTAGTGTCTCCTTCTCTCTGGCCTCCTCTGTGTATTCAGTTACCTCTACTCTGACTTTTCCCTCACTCTGCTGCGTTGGTTAGTGTGCAGGTATGTCTCACCACACCGAACTCCTCAAGGGCAGGAACTAGGTCTTGACTTTTACTCCCAGTGCCTGATATATAGTAGGTGTTTAATGTTTGTTGAATCAGTGAGTGCTGTTTTGGATTTCAGACTAGGGTATCTCCTTCCCCTGAATCATCCTTGGTTCAAAGTGCCTCTAAGGGGAAGTGAGTTCTGGCATCTGATTTCAGTCTTGAAATGTCAGTGTTACAACACTACTATGTCTCGACTGGGGAAGGAGAAGTAACATTTATTGAACACCTCTGGGTACCAGGAACTTTTGCATGGTATCTTGTTTCAGAGATACTGTGGTTCAGCAAGGCTACTGTGAACTGAATTGGGCCCTAACCACTTTCCTTATGGCTTCTGTGGGAAGAGTGTGGTCTGGTAGCTAAGCCACCAAACTTCTATGAACTTCTGAGACATCCTCGTGAACCTGCATGTCATGTGCAGTCTGTGAAGTTGTCACGGGCAAAGATGACTGGATGCCTCAGGCTGTGGGGAAGGCACTTCTGGGCCAGAGGCAGAAGAGGGCGGGATGAGCGGGAGTTGTAGGCACAGGGTATACTCCTGAGCAGAACCTTGGCAGAAAGCACCTCCTAACCCACCTGCATAGCTCCAAATCCCTAGGGTGCCCAAGCCCTTACCCCAAGCCCCAGTTCCATGCCCCAGTACTCTCCTCTCAGCTAGATCCAGGCCACTGCCTGCAGTGGTGTGAGCTGCGGACTCCTGTCGCTAACACAAGGGCTAGACATCCAGGGTACATTCTGGGGAGCAGTGGCTTCTGTTCTGGTTGATCTCTGGCTCTAATGGGTCAGCCTGGCTTGGGGGCTGTCTTGGGATCACTTAGGGCTGAGATCTGGGAAGATAATCACCCAAACACTAGAGGAACACAGGGCTGAGAGGCAGGTTCTGACTTTGCTTCAGACTCAAGGAAGGGAGGAGAGGGAAGGAGGCCTGGGGAGGAAGGGGGAGAGAAAAGCAGAGAGAGGAATGTGTTGGGTGAAGGTGTTTGCTTTTGACTCTCCTTCCCTTGACTGTTTTCACAGATTAACCACGAGTCACTCTTATTCTTAAGCCCTGGAAGGCTCTATTCCAGAATGGGATCACCAGAGTTTCTTCTTTGGGATTATAGGAATTTAAAGTAATTTCATATCTTAGATTCAGTCCTCCACCTTGTACCTTGGACCATCCCTATGCTTGTGGAGGGGCTAGGGCTGTGAAGTCAAAGTCCATGCAGCCTTCAAGACTCAGCTCCATGGGCCTTCTCTCACTTTCAGGAAGAAGTAATTGCTCTACCAATTGTTTCAGAATATCCTGATAGTTATTTGCTACACTGCATACCCCGCCTGCCCCCCAAAACACTTCCCGAGGAGGGTCATGCTCAGTCACTCATACCCCAGTGCTATGTCTGTGGTTGTTCTTGATTAAAAATTCCACTCTCTGCCCTGATGGTTGAATAGCTGGGCCTTGCAAACCTCCCAGCTCAGCTCTTTCAAAGCCTGGAATGTGTTGTGTGGGTGTGGGAGTCTTTTAAGTCAAATTTCTGTAACCATTGGTGACAAGAAGGATGGTAACACAGATTGTGTGCACACGTTGCTTCCTGGAGGGATTTATTTTCCAAAGGCTGTGTTTTTCACTCCTTTATCTTGCTAGGGAGGTGGAAGAGGGTGCTCCCCGGGCAGGCCTGGGAAATATTTACAGAAGTCTCTTCAGAGCTCTGCTCTGGAGGCCATGAAAAGCTTGAGGGAGGAGGAGAGCACTGTTAGAAAAACCGTAAGTAGACAAAGAGAGGGTAAACCATGTGCAAGGGTGGGAAGATTGATAAAGATGTTATTTTTTTTCTCCAAAGGGATCCATCTATAGATTCCAGTCAAGCCTCAGTAGGTTTTTTCACGGCACTTGATAGGAGGATTCTAAAATATATATGGAAGATTCAAGAATGTCCAGGACACTTCTGAAGAAAAAAGAAAGGAAGGACTTGGCCTAGCAGGTGCCACAATGTGTTATAAAGCTGCAGTGATGGAATAAGGTTGTGTAGATAGATTGACTCCTGGAAGAGATTAGGGAACCAGAAGCAGGTGTAGGTATATGTGGCTCCTTAGTTGTGACATAGTGGGGCATAGCAGATTAGTGGGATGAGAGGACTAGCCAATGAACTGTGCTTGTTACATTACAGACCAACCAGGCTGTGTCACAGAACGTCATGGACCAAGGGTTATAATTAACCGAGTTCTCTGTATTTGATGTCCAAGTTCAAGTTTACTTATTTATTTTTCACATTTAATTGATTTTATTTTATTTTGAGATCTATTTGTTTGTGCATACAGGAACTTGGGTGTAGGCCAGAGGTAGGGGGTGAGAGGATTCACCAGAGACAGAGTGGGAAGCAGAACAGGGGGATCTACTGAAATACACTGCTGAGGGGAGCAGCGGACAAGACGGAGAGGTCTGCTGCGCCATGCAGGTTAACTCCCTGGCCGGGGATCAAACTCATGCTGCGGAGGCTACCAATAGCTTGATAGCACTGAGACTTTAACCCCTGCGCCACCAAGGAGGCCCTTTTTTTCACATTTTAAAAGGACAGGTTTATTTGGAAAATGAGAAAGAAAAAGAGAGGCACCTGCTTTGTCACAGGCGGACAGGAGAGCTGCCTAGTTTTGTTTTTAAGGAAATAAATCCTGCCCAGGGTCAAGGCAGAGTTGACAGCAAAGTACCAGTGATGAATAGCAGGGATCAGCTCCTTTCCTGGCAATTGGAGGCAGCTTCTGGCGCTTTCCAAAGCAAAGGGTTGCCTGGGTTTGGTGCTGAGATGAGCCCTTTTCCTCCTGCATGAGCTGAGCAGGATGGGGGCCAGCTTGGTGGCACCAGTATCCAGGCGTCAGAGCTCAGAGCATTGCCCGGTGGTCCTGGGGTCGGTCTGGTATGGTCTGGGGGAGCCAGAATGGGTCCTATGTCTGTGTAGGTGGGGGCACCATAAGGGCCTTGTGGATCTGGCCTGTCTTGCTGTCCCTACGGTCAAGATGAGGGGGACAACATGAACTGAGTTTCTTGAGGAGAGGAGAGGAGAGAGATTGTTTTCCACTGCGTAGTGAATATTCATTGAATCTTCTCTGGCTAGTGGCAGGATGTTAAAGGCATGTGAGTTTTAAATAAGGGTGGTTTCTCCCTCGTGAAAGGAACAATGTGAGAGTGATGACTGACACAAGACAACCGCTGGAGCTGTGCTGCCCAATGTGGTGGCCACTAGCTGCAGGTGGTTGGATTTGAATTTGAATTTAAAGTGAAATAAAGTTTTAAATGCATTTTCTCAGGCACACAAGCCACATTTTAAGAACCTGCCAGCCGCATATGTGGCTCGTGGCTGCTGCAAGGACTTCAGCATCATCACAGAACATTCTGTTGGCTGTGCTGCCCTATTGGCACCTTTGGTATTTTGCAAAGGCTGTTCACACCGGTGTCTCCCAGGTCTTTGCAAAAGTCCCATTTGGAACCTTCATGGCAGGCCAGACAGACAGGCTCTGGTTGTGTTACCTCACTCTGCCCCTCATGCCATTGAGCCTAAAGTTGAGTCTGGTCTGTCAGCTGAGACTGATTGTTTCTCGGTATGTGAGGGGGTGCGTGGTTAAAGGAGAGGACGCAGGTGTGCAGCACTCTGGCATGTTGTGCCAGCTCTATAATTGCTCTATAAGTGGCTGCAGGCTTTGCTGCCTTACAGGTGAAGAAGACAGAAAGGAAGGACTTTGAAATTAAATTTAAATTCAAGAGACAAGTGGCTCTTCACCCTCTTTGTACCAGGGATCCTCGTGGCTCAAAGGGGAAGCCTATCTCAGGGGGCTTCTGGTCCCCTAATCTCTTCCAGGAGTCAATCTATCTACACAACCTTATTCCCATCATTGCAGCTTTATAACACATTGTGGCACCTGCTAGGCCAAGTCCTTCCTTTCTGTCTTCTTCACCTGTAAGGCAGCAAAGCCTGCAGCCAGTTATAGAGCAATTATAGAGCTGGCACAACATGCCAGAGTGCTGCACACCTGCGTCCTCTCCTTTAACCACAGTTCCTCTTTGGGACCCAAAGAGGGGATGTGACAGGGCTAAGGGCACCGAGCTAAGAAATGGAGCCCAGAATGCCAGCTCCCATCGCACGCTCTCTCTTTTTTAATCTATTCTCTATAATTTTTATTTTTTACTTTTTTAGTTTTTTAAAATTTTATTTTATACATTTTTTACATCATTTTTCATTTTTGCACAATGTATAAATTTTCATCTTGGTTATAGTCCCCATGCAATTCCCACCCCCCTTGTTTTGATCCTACTCCCTCCTCCCCCCTCTGTAGTGTGTCTCTGGTTTATAGTTGCTTGTTGATTTTGATTTTTACTTTATTAGAATTAGGTTTTTTCCTGGGCCCTTATTTAGGGTTTCTAAATTCCTGCTAGCTGCAATTTGCATGAGTTTATCTTTTTGATTGCTGAGTCATGTTCCATTGTGTATATGTACCACACCTTCTTGATCCAGTCATCTATTTTTGGGCATTTGGGTTGTTTCCATTAGCTCGCATCTCTTGTCTCACCTTTACTGCTCCTTCCAGCACCAGGTTATATACAGGAGAGGGGAAGGGGGCTATGGACAAGAGGTCCCTGCAGCGTGGACCTAGAGCAGGAGGCCATGGACCTGTGGGCGTGAAGTTCAGCTCCATCTTATTTAAAGTCTCTCAATCCTTGGAGTTCAGCTACTTCCCACATCCTTTAAGCTAGAAACTCATCAAAGTGCTTAGATTGGGTCCAATACAAAGCTCTTCATCCTCCAGTGCCACGCAAGGTCGTTCTAGAATGAAGCAGTTCTGAGGCATTCTGGGAAACACTGGCTTCTTCAGGAAGCCCATCCTAATTTCTGTCATTCCCTTTCACCATCTCACTTTTGTTCTAATTCCTCCGGCCCCCTGCTCTGTCCATGACGGGGACCACAGCGCTCTTCCCGCAGACAAGTGGCTCTTCACCCTCTTTGTACCAGGGATCCTCGTGGCTCTCAGGGGAAGCAGATGGAATCCTCTTCAGAACACATGGTTTAAATGCATAAAATGACATACACAGGATTGCCAAGGAGATCAATTTTATTGAGATACAATTATTAAAATGTTACAAACTCAGCTCTGTGATAATGTCCTTTATCAATGCATTAAGTCACCAGATCTAACACTGAGTCTAATATGCTGTGATTTTGAACTGATGTGGAATATATGTGATATTTTAAGATATTCAGCAATCCAGGAATAACTGATTTGATGTCTGTTGGTGACAAAGTCACAGGTATTGTTAATAATGCTATGGGTTGCTGTCTGCATGTGAAATGGAAGGAACATTTCAGTTAGAGGTTAGTGAAAACAATGGTGTGACTAACTCAGTTCAAAGACTCCCTGCATCCATCCCCCGACCATAGATTTCCAGCTTCTCCTATTCTCTCCTTCCCCATTCTTACCCTGTATCTAGTTTTGTGACTAGATCTGTGTCCCCAAGATACAGGGCCTGGAACACAATCGGTGAAGTGTGTGTGCCTTTTGGGGTGGAAACAGGCTGTGCAGGTCCCATCTAAGGGCAGACTTGCCCCAGCTGAAGGTGAGTCAGTGGGGCCCAGTGACCAGATGCTTCCTGAAAGAGGAGACACAGGTGCTGGAGTGCCTGCCTGGGCCTCTTGCTTCCCAGCAGCTGAGTGGGTGGAGGAAGGGGAAGCTGGGGAGCCCAGGCTTATAAGCCGAGTTTATGCGGGGTGATGGAGCTCCTGTGCAGCCTGTTGAAGACACCATGTGACTTGAAAAGTCCAGGGCTTTGGGCCTAACTTGTGTCCTGGCAATAGCATATTTTTTCCCTCCTTGGCCCAAATTGGCATTGGCCTGCTGTGTGTCTCCACCCCTGTGCTGGTTAGCTGAAGCTGTCCTCCTTGATAAATAGGCCATTCATTTCCTGCACTGGAGCTGGAGTGGCTGGCCTCCTGGTGAAGGGCTATAATTAGCAGAGAAGAGTGGATGGGATTGCATGCTTAGCATTGACAGTTAATTTTCTATCCAGATAGAAACATAAACTGATGTCACTGTAGATGTAAATACCATTTAATTCATGGGAAGAGTATGCCAGCCTCTCCCCAAGCCCACTGCACTCAAACAATAGCTCAGCCTGCAGTATGTGGGGAGCTGCCTTGGGGAGTTGCCTACCAGGCCATTCCCGGGGCTGGGCTGACAGCCCCTTTGCTTGGAGCAGGAAAAACAAGACCTGCGAAAGCTCTGTGCATGGTGCTAGGGGTGTCAGGAGGCTTGGGTTTGTATTTGCCACAGGAGCTTTTCCCAGGGCCTTAGTGGTCTGGAAATGTTGCAAGACTCACTACTGAGGAAGAGGCAATACTTTGCAGTGGGAGAGAGATCAGACCAAAGGAAGTTTTGTTTCCTGCCAGCAAGGCTATTCTGGAATGGGTCCCAGGGCTCTGGGGAGCTTTTAAAAATAGAAGAAGCTACTGAGTGCCTTTAAGGAGAAGGCTGGAATCATTTCTGCTTGGAATTGGGGCCATCAACAACCCTGGTGTTTGGGAGATAGTTTCCAAAGCAGGTTCTTTAATCCAGAAGCATGGCCATGGGCAGGATGAGGAGTGGAGGTGCACAAGGGTGGTGAGAAGATGTCAGTGCCTAGGAAACTTAGAACTCGCATAAATCGATGGGATCAGCTCTGAAAATGTTAAAATGTTGTCTTGTTGGTTCAGCAACAGCATGTGAATTTCACTTTTCATCAAAATGGAAGATAAAACCTCATCTCTGCCCCCCACATGTGCACTGTGACCTTGCATACCCTGTCTAGGCTCTGAAGACTTCATTCTCAGTGAGGTTCTTTTTTACTATGATCCTCAGCTTTGGGATGGAGGGATGTCTGGGCTCTGTGTCTGGTTCACAGTTAGGGTTGAGTTAGTGATAAGTGGAATAATTTGGAAGGAAGGGATCTGACTTTTAAAGTTGCTTGTTCTTGGAAGACCCATGGGGTTAGGCTGGCCTTGAATATGTCTGAGTTTGGGATTAACAGATAGCTTCTAGGTATCTTTATCAAAGGCAGGTGTTACTTCTGGGATCACCATTTTCCTATAGAGGTCTGGGTGCATGAGTGTGTTCTGCATCTTGTCTTATGCATGGTTTTCTGATATGGCCAATTTGTTAATGAGTACCTGACAGCTGGGTTTGTTCAAGTCAGTGGCACTTTTTTTTTTTTTTAATGATTTATTTATTTATACAAGAGCTGAGGTACAGGCCAGAGGTGTGGGAGGGTGAGAGAATTCACCAGCGACAGAGAGGGGAGCAGAACAGGCAGACGGACCGAAGACATTGCTGAGGGAAGCAGCGAGCGAGATATGAGAGGTCTGTCGCGCCATGTGGGTATCTCCCTGGTCGGCCGGGAATTGAACCCGCACTGCAGAGGTTGCGGACAGCTTCACAGTGCTGTGCTCAACCTGCTGTGCCACTGCAGAGGCCCCAGGTCTGTAGCCCTTCTGGCGCGTCTTATTGGACAGGCATTCTTTTAGATTGGGGGAATGGATCTCAGTCACCATGGATGATTTTTCAGGTCAAGGCTCCGAGCCAGAAATACTGCAAAGTGCTGGACCGATGGGACATGGTGCCTGGTAATCCTCTGTCATCCGGTGTTACTTAAGCTTGGTCTGTTTGTTTAATTTTTGGCATCCCAGCTACTTGTCAAAGCTCAGGGGAAGCAGCCATTTCCCTTTACCCAGGACAGTCTTGGCACTCTTTAGGAGTAAGTCAAGGGGATCTACAGGGCACGTGACAGCCCATGTGAGGCCAGGTACAGACATGGATAACTGGAGGGGCGCTGACTCTAGTGGGTACTGCTCAGGCAGGGCTCCTCAATGTCTTGGAGTCTTATCCCTCCCCTCTTTCACTTGGATCTTGGCTGACAGCACCCGCACCTTCCAGCTGCTCTCCCATGCTGCATTCAACTCAGTGAGCAGTTCCATGTATCGGATGACTTATCTCTGCTCTTGGGAGTGTGAAATCAAGAAAGTAGGCATCTTGGGCAGACAAGGGACTGGTAGCCAGCATCACACTCCAGGCCAGGGGGTATTGCAAAGAGCTCTCATCCATTCGACAGACATGGGACTGTTCTGGCTGCTGGGGGTGCCTGGAACAGTAAAAAATATCCCTCTTGGCATGCAGGTCTGCAAAAACCTATGGGGTGAGTAGACAGAAACAAGTGTCTCCACCCCTGTTTTCCAGATGAGAACAGGCTTGGTGTGGTCAATACCTGTCCAAGGCCCAGGGCTGGTGAGCACAGATCTGGGGCTCCAGCCTGGTTCTCTGCGCCTCTAACCAGTGGCATGTTCCCCCACTCACCTGCACTTTCCTCTCAAGTAACGTTTCCAAAGGGTCTGTAAGTTTGTTAGGACTTCTGTAACAAAGTACCACAGACCTAAACAACAGAAATGTATTGTCTCAAATTCTGAAGACTAGAAGTCTGTGATCAAAGTGTGGGTAGAGTTGATTTCATTCTGAGGCCTCTCTCCCTGCCTTATCTCTCCCTGCTTTATCTCGCCCTGCCTTATCGGTGGCTGTCTCCTCCCTTTGTCTTCTCACAATCTTCGCTCTGTGTCCCTGTCCTCTGTGACCACAGTCACACTGGATTAAGACCCACCATGTGATCTCATTTTAACTTAATTACCCTCCTTTAAAAGTTCTACAAATACAGTCACATTCTGAGGCTCTGGGCATTAGGACTGCAGAATATGAATTTTGGGGGAACACAGCCTGTACTAGGTCCCCTTTTGTGTGGTCAACTGGGCTGAGCATCCTCCACTCTGCACCCTCCCACCCCACGCCGTGGCAAGTACCAGAGCCTTCAGCTGAGTTCCTTGTGGGACAATCAAATGACCTCCAGGCCTTCCCTCTCTCATTCCCTGCCTTCTTTGCAGCTGATCGGGGGCCTGGTGCTGTTGGTGGGGATCTATGCAGAGATCGAACGGCAGAAATACAAAACCCTTGAAAGTGCCTTCCTGGCCCCAGCCATCATCCTCATCCTCCTGGGGGCCATCATGTTCTTTGTCTCCTTCATCGGCGTGCTGGCTTCCCTCCGTGACAACCTGTGCCTTCTCCAGGCGGTGAGTCAGTCCTGCCCAGCCCTCAGCCAAGGTGTGTGGGTCCTTGGAGTTCCTGAGAGACTTGGGAGACCTGCCCTGGACTTCAGGCAGTCCAGTTTCTTCAGTCCTTGCCTCCAGCCAGCTCTTCAAAGGGTTTTGTGGAATCAGCCCATCTGTCCATGGTGCCCCAAGAGGGCCCAGACCACCTCTGAGTCTGTGTATGAAAGATGATTTGAATAATTTTACTTAAATCCCATGTTGGAACTGGGAGAAACCACATTCAAATGAGAGCAAATGAAAACAAAAAATGTTGTTATTGGATTCAGGAGTCTCAACGGCACCACTGAGCTCTTTCTCAGGCCACCTCCCATGGGCATGGGCAGCCTCAGGCCAAAAAGGGCTTATAG
This sequence comes from Talpa europaea, assembly GCF_964194135.1. NCBI lineage: Eukaryota > Metazoa > Chordata > Mammalia > Eulipotyphla > Talpidae > Talpa > Talpa europaea. Next base: position 44,552,105 of record NC_140077.1, on the reverse strand, counting down.
CCGAGAGCCCAGGGAACATTTCCTGGTAACTCTGACCAAAGTCCCAGGTGCTGATGGTCTACTATGGAGTCAGGGGGTGGAGCCAGCTCCACCTGCCCCTCTTATAATGGGGTGAGTGATAGCTCCCTAAAGCCAGGGCTACTGGGAAGGCAGATCCATTTACTCAGTACCCACATGGACCTCATTGTTTCTCATGGAAAGCCCCTAAAAGCCTGTATAAGCAGGGTCTTGGTGCTATTTGAGGCTGGAGGTTGCTGGCATCCATTTGAACAATGCCTATTTTCCCATAAAGGGCAGGGAGGGAGAGTATCCTGTAAGCCTCAAGCACCCCTCACCCCTTTTTTATGGGGCTCTTTAGCAGAATTGGGCCTTCACGTTGAGCCTGTGCTCTCTAGCTTAGCTGGTGAGAGGACCAGCTCTCCTCATGATGGTGTGGGGTGATGGAGGGAGGGGGTGTGCTTTTACACCAAGACCCCATGAAGCCCTGGGTCACATGTCAGTGACTACCTGGCTGGGCCATCTGAGTCCTCCTCCTGGCACTGGATCCAGAAAAGGGCTTTCCCTGGGATTGTCTGTTCACATCCCATATCCTCGTTGGAGGAAGGGGCAGAAGGCCCAGGAGCCAAGAAGAGTTGCTACAGACGATGTTCCTTTTTGCACTTGACCTGCTTCTGCTGGGCCTTCTAGGTGAAGCTCTGACTTTTGTTTTTCAGTTTCAGTATGTCCTTGGGCTTTGCCTCATAATGGAGCTCATTGGCGGCATGGTGGCCTTGATATTCCGGAACCAGGTGGGTCTGTGGCTCATTTATCAGCTACGTGTATGCTGAGCACCCGAGGTGTGTGTGTCCAGGGCTGTAAACTAGGGTGTGGCAGAGGGCAGGGCAGGTGATGGAACGACCATTTGCTGGGGGAGAGAGGCATTGAATAAGTAAATCAAAGAAAAGGAAATGAAACAAGGTGCTAGTGTGTCTGGGGGAGAACAACAATGAAATAATGAAAAGGACCAACCCAGTGAGGTCCAGGCAGAGGGAACTGCTGAGGCAGAAGAGAGCAGAACAGATTAGTGAAACAGCATGCAGGCTGCTTGGCCATAGGGGAGGGGTGATAGGGAGGAGTAGGAGGTGGAATTGAAGGACTCGATGATGTGGGTCCTCTCAGGCTATGGGTAGGAGCTTGGGATTTTTTCTAAAGGCAATAGGAAGCCTTAGTTCCATGTGGTGACGTGATTTGATTTGATAAGCATTTTGCCCTGCCCACCAAGTGGAAAATAGAGAGGAAGGAGGCAAGGGGGGTGTGGGGAGACCAGTGGGGAGGCAACGGTCATCCAGGGAAGAGGGGGTATTTCTTTGGACTGAAGTGGAAGCAGTGGGCTTGGGTGGAAATGGTATATCTTTTGGAGGCCGTGCTAACAGGACTCTTGTACTGGCTCCACAGGTGAGGACCAGAGAGGCTGATAGGGTAAAGCCTGAGTCTTGGCCCTGGAGGGGTTTGCAGAATCAGGGTTCCTGAAAGTGCAAAAGATACTCAGAACTCCTGGTCCCAGGTCCTTCCATTGTAGGCTGTGTGTGACTCACACTAGTTGTGTGACCTTGGGCAAGTCACTGAGCTACTCAGCTCCGCAGGCTCCTTACAGGTTAATGATTTCTAGCTCAAGAGTTTTGGGTGAGGATTTGATGAGAAGAAGCTGGCATGGTTCTGGTCCCTAGTGGATCCAAATTCCGCACTAACTCCTTTGCCCTGGAGAAGAGAAAGACATTTGTCTTCATTTGGCCATGGGATCTTAGGCAGGGCTCAAGAAGGAGGACCTGTTTCTAGAAGCTCTTAGTGCAGTCTCCTGCCTCTACCCCTTTCTGCCCCATTACCTTAGTTCTTGGAAGTCCTGGGCATTGCTATTGGGCAGGTACATCAGGGCTATGGCCAAATTGTTTTTCTTGCCAGAACTTGAGCCCAGTAGTATATCCCAGACACTGGGTTGTGCAGATGATTTAGTATCTGACTCCTGCCATACTCTTCATGGGTACATCTGGCATTCCAGCCCAGGTGGAAGCAGGGACCATACCTGCTCTGCACGGGCCTCCTGTGGATGGGCCTTAACCATGGGCATCTAAAGCCCTGGAATCTAGGCCTTGTCTTCCAGTTTTCTGAGCCCTGGAGAGGGGAGGGCAATTCCCGTTATGTCGATTGAGTATATAGGACATATTAAACTGTAATCACCATCCTACAGAATTTATTTATCTTATAATTGAAAGTATAATCTTGGACCAACATCTCCCTATTTCCCCCAGGCCCTAGCCTCTGGCAACCACTTTTTTACTTTCTGGTTCTGAGTTTGACAATTTTTCTTTTTTTTTTTTTTTAGTGATATACCATACAGTATTGACTTCACTCTGCCTGGCTCATTTCACTTAGCACAACGCCCTCCAGATTCATCCATGTTGTTGTAAATGCAGGATATCTTTTTTTTTTTAATGAATGAATAATGTTCCCTTATATAAATAATGGCTACACATACATCTATATATTTATAATACAATATGAACATGTGTTTCTCACATTTTCTTTATCCACTTGCTGACAGCAGTGGATACTCAGGGGAGTTTCCTATGTTATTCCCCAGCTATTGTGAATAACACTGAATAAGCAAGGGAATCTCATGGCAGATAGTTCTTTGAGATAGCGGTTTTATTTGCTTTGGGTCTATACCCAGAAGGGAAAGTGCTGGATCACATGGTAGTTCTATTTTTAATTTTTTTGAGGAAAATTCATACTTTTCCCTAATGGCTGTGCCAATGTATATTCCTATCAGGAGTGCACAAGGGTTCTCTTTTCTTCTCTCCAACATTTGTTCTTTTATATTTTTAATAATAGACTTTAAAAAAATTTTTTTTTAAAGATTTATTTATTTATTTCTACAAGCGCTGGGTACAGTCAGAAGCGCGGGAGGGTGAGAGAATTCACCAGAGCCAGAGCGGGGAACAGAACAGGCAGACTGATGAAATGCACTGCTGAGGGGAGCAGCGGGCTTGGCAGAGGTCTGTGCTCGGTGTGGGATCGAGCCGGCTGCAGAGGCTGCAGGCAGCTTCGCAGCCCAGCGCTCAACCACTGCGCCACCAGGGGAGGCCCTTATTAGTGATGTTGAACGTGTTTTCACATATTCATTGGTTATTTGTATGTCTTTTTTGGAAAAAAATCTGTTTGGCCCTGCCCATTTTAAAATCAGATTTGTGTTTTGCTATTGAATTGCAAAGTTTCCTTGTTTATTTTGGATATTTCCTTGTTTATTTTGCTATGTTTTCTTTCTTTTTTGATTGTTTCCTTTGGTGTGCAGAAACTCTCTAGTTTGATGTAATCCCACTTGTTTATTTTTGGTTCTGTTGCCTGTGAATTTGTGTCAGATCCAAAGAGATCATTGCCAAGACCCAAATCAAGGAGTTTGTTTTCTTCTAGGAGTTTTACAACATCAGATTTTACATTTAAGTTGATTTTGTATATGGTTTAAGATGAGGGTCCAATTTCATTCTTTTGCATGTGGCTATTCAGTTTTCCAGCATCATTTATTGTGTATTCTTGGCACCTTTGTTGCAAATTAGGTCATCTTCAGCAGCTCTCCTGCCCGCCTGTGACTATGCAGGCATTTTCTTTTCACAAGCCTATCCCTTTGCAAAGCAGCAGCGGATGCTCTCTACCCGCCTGTCTCTATGCAGGTCTTTTCCTTCCTCTTTTTCCTAATAAACCTGTCCTTTTAAAATGAAATAAATAAATAAATAAGAAATAAAATTAGGTCATTTTAAATGTTAACCATATCTGTGTGATTTTACTTTTCTGTTCTGTTTAGGTGTTTGTTCTTTTGTCACATTATTTTGATGACTGTAGTGTGGGAATATTGCTTGAAATCAGGAGGTGTGATGTCTCCAGTTTTGCAATTCTTCCTTGATTACTTTAATGAATTGGGGTCTGTTGTGGTTCCATGTGAATTTTTGGATGCTTTTTTGGCCCCATTTCTGTGAAAATTTCTTTGAAAATTCATTGAAATTTTGATAGGGATTGTATTGGATCTACAGATCACTTTGGGTATTATGGACATTTTAATATTGTTAATTCTTGAATGAATTAGAGGTATCTTCCATTTATTTGTGTTATCTTCAATTTCTTTCATCAGTATTTTATAGAGCTCTGGCTTCCTTGGTGAGATATATCTCTGAGTATTTTATTCTTTTTGATGCTATTGTAAATGGGATTGTTTTCTTAGTTTATTTTTGGATAGTTCATTGTTAGTCTATGTAGATGCAATTAATTTTTGTATCCTACAACTTTACTGAAATTGTTTGTTAGTTCTAACAGTTTTTTTCCTGAAGTCTTTAGAATGTTCTGTAGATAAGATCATGTCATCTGAAAACAGAAACTTTTGCTTCTTCCTTTATGACTGAAATGACTTTTAATTATCTGTGCAGATGTTGACCCATCCTTGCATCCCTGGAATAAATCCTTCTAGCCCATGGTATTTGATTCTCTTAATGTGTTGTTAAATTCTGTTTGTTAATATTTTGTTGAAGATTTTTGCACCTATATTCCACAGGGATATTGGCCTATAGTTTTTTTTTTTTTTTCTTGTAGTGTCCTTGTTTAACTGTGTTATGGAGTAATTCTGGCCTCATAAGTGAGTTTGGAAGTGTTCCCTCCTCAGCAGTGTTTTGAAAGAATTTGAGATGCACTGGCATTTATTTTTGTATGAATGTTTGGTAGCACTCACCAGTGACCCCATCTGGCTCTGGATTTGCCTTTGTTGGCAGAGTTTTGTTTACTGTTCAATCTCCTTACTCATTATTGGTCTGTTAAGATTTTCCATTTCTTTATGATTCCATCCTAGCAGGCTGTATATTTCTAGGCATTTATCTATTTCTTCTAGGTTATCTAGCACTGGTGTGCAATTGGCCATAGTGGTATCTTTTGAGCCTTTGTAGTTCTATGATATCAATTGTAATGTTTCAGCTTTCAATTCTTACTCTATTTGAAACATATCTTTTTTCTTAGTTTATCTAGGTAAAGGTTGTTAATTCTTTCCCCTTGGATGGGGTATACCCTCATTGGGCTTTGTTGGGAGGGTTTTATGCAGCTCAGGAAGCTACTTGCTGTCAGGGCTCTCAGCTCTTTGGAAGCTCACAGTGGGCAGTGCTATCATGTGCTTGTAATACACAAATCAAAATAATTTAAAAATGGGATACAAAACCCTATGAACTCTAAAAACTCAGAAGTCTTCAAGAGATCTTATACCTCTTGATACCTGCCATTCCAGGGCCTCTCTTGTAGGTATTGGGTGGGCAGAGCTGAGCAGGGATACCCAGAGAATACTGAACTGTAATTGGTACAAAATTTTACAAAATCATATTGTATGAGAGCTGAAGAGGCCATTATTATTTTTTCTTTATATGACATTTACCCCTTGATTATAAAACAAAAGGAAGAATATTTGGAAGCTAGGGAGCAGCCTACCTACTGATGTTGACAGGAAGAGTCAGTGTAACGTGGCTCTGAGCCACACTATAACAAGTTTAGTCTGCAGTCCCAGAGGCTACCTGTTCAGTCTAAGCATCCACTTGTAGTGACAACGGAGGACAAACAATCAGGCTAATGGCTTCACACTGGCTTCTCAGGAAGGTACACAGAGCATGGCCTCAGCCAGGCAACAAAAGATAAACAGACTTCTGAGTGTAAGGACAAAAATCTCTATCAACTCATGCCAATGGGCAAGGTTTCTGCTGACAGGCCTGACTGGATGGTCAGACTGAGGTGGCTTCTCTGCTTGTACAGGGTGGAATGGCCGGGTTTTAGGGAACCGAGAATACAGTCATTAGAAACAGCAGTGCAGTATCCTGATCCCAGTCAGTGGGAGGAGAACTTGACTGACTTCAACTATCTGGGTCTTACCCCTCTTGACACCTGCCATTCCATACCCAATACCTCTTTTGTAGGTATCGGATGGGCAGAGCTGAGCAGGAATACCCAGAGAATGCTGAACTGTAATTGGTACATCTGAACCCCCATCCCAGGCCTCTACCAACAGGGAAGAGCAACTGCCTCTTTCCTGACCTTGATGAAGGGGTCATACCTAGTGCCAGGCCAGGTAGGCCAGGATGGTAGGCAGCACCCAGCTGGCTTATTTTATCTTGATACTGGCACTTGTCAGCTCTGAGCATCGCACTGAGGTCAGGAGCAGAGAGAAAGGAGACAGTACTATGGTCCCCTTGACTGAGCACCTGGACATATGCTTCCTCTCCACCCAGAGCAAAGTACACTAATCTATGCTAATCTGGTCAGAACCCACAGCCGGTGCACCACACTGTGACCATTGGGAGTGAGGACTAGAACTCCAAATACCTGAGAAGCTGAAGCATAACCTTTCCCCATCATGGGCATTAAACCTGTGGCTTTCCACCAGGTCTGAGGAAGGCTCTGGAAAATATTCCAAAGTACCTGTAGTATTCTATCTTCTTCCTCTGTCACTCCCTGGGTCCTTCTCGACCTTCTGTTATCATGTAGGGCCCATCTCAGGTCTGGAGCAATAAGGATGAATCCCTCACCTTCTAGGGGTATGAGGGTCGCTCAGAGATGATGACCCAGTCCAGGCACAAAGGAAGGAAGGATAGAAGTCCCAGACTGGTGACCTCCCTACCCCCAAGTTATGGAACTGGACCAGCTTTGGTTCCAACTGGATGCCAGAGGCTGGGTCTCCCCAGCTGATATGGATGCCTTGGAAGTCAGCCAGTAACCTGTAGGCAACAAGGGCAGTACTATGCCTAGAGAGGCCTGACAGGAGACTCCTACTGTGCTCCTTCTTCACCCCAGGCCTCCCATCCTGAGGGAGCTGCTGCCATGTGCCTCCCACCCCTTGCTTGATTCCTCTTTCATTAAAAGCACTCAGAGTGCTCTACCTGAGGGGAGAGGGTTTATGCAGAGACTCCAGATATCTTCTAAACTAGATTTAAAGAAAGAACTAGAAAAGACAGTTTTTTGTAGCTTGAATCTGATGGCTCAAACAATATGCTCTGAACATCCTGTGGCCTTTGATGTTTGCTTAGTCTTTGCTTAATTTAGCCTGGGCCATGTGGCCTCCAAGGCAGCCGTGAAAGATGGTTTTCTAGTGCTGCTCCAGCTGCCCCCACCAGCATGACCTGGTTTTGAGCAGGGCGGGGTGGAACTGGGTATGTTTGGCCTCTGGAAGCAGCAGCTGAGCCAGAGTCCTCTCTGTCCTGCCGCATTCCCAGGGCTGTCTTCTGAGTGGCTCCCCTGACCCTTGGAACACAGCACAGCACTTTATAGCTCATGGGCTGCACCACTTGCCAGTCTCATGCGAGTGTCTCACCCACCCTTCCCACCATCGCAGCACAGGACCACCAGAGTGTCCTGCCTGTCTCTCTTGTGTGTGCACACACACATACTCCCACACTGTCTCACACACACACAACCACACACACACAGTGCCCGAGGCAGTGTGTGCTGGCAAGAACCTGCAGGACCCAGAGAGGTCCCTGATGGGAACTGGGGGCAGCTGCTGCCCGTGGAGTCCAGGGCCATCTGTTCCTCCTGCCCACTCTGAGAGGCCTCCAGCGGCTCCTCCTGTCCCTGCAGGGCCGGCCCAGCTTACCAGATGGAGGGCCTGATTTTCACAAAGAGGCTTCTTTTGGAGTCAGTGCCTTTGGAAAGTGCTTAGAAACTGAGATGGCTTGGGGAGTGGTCTGAGCAGCTCACCAAGAGGGAGGGAGAGTCTTTCCCCAGCAGATCCAAGCATTCCTCCTCACACCTTGTCAACAGCTCTGGGGGAGTCTAGTCAGCATGTAACCTGTGAGGAGGCTGAGAGGAGGCTGGTGGAGGCAATCGGAGGCTGACAGTGGACTGGAGTGGGTGCAGAGGACACGGTAGGCCAGGACTGTGTCTGCGGTGCCTCAAGAGTAGAAGGGAGTCACTCAGCACACACTTACGGGTGTGGCCTTAGTCATCCCTGACCCTGGCGTCACCTTCTGCAAAGCAGCTTGGCCTAAGGCCCCCTGCAGCGTGCAAGTCAGTGATGTGAGCTCATTCCTTTGCCCTACCCTGAGTAGCAGACTGACCCCACCCTGGTGTCCTGTTTCTTACCCCTAACCATGCCCCAGCTGGCTGCTCTGGCCTCATCTCCCAGAGGAGGAGGCACTCATGGTTGGAAAGGCGGCATGACGTGGGGTCTGGAGGGAGGGCCTGAGGTCAGCTGCATCCCTGTTCTGCCCCAGCCATGTGGCCAACACATTGCTATTCCTCCCAGTGTCTGGCCCTGGGCTCCAGGCTGGACCCAAGCAGGGCTGAGGACTGGGGAGGCTGGCGCTTTAACCTGGAAAGGGCTGGCCAGTGTCCACATCTCTTTCTCTTGAGGCTGCCTTCCCAACTCGCTCAGCTGCCAGGTCTGCTCCGGAGCAGCTATTTATCATCGGCAGAGGGTTTTCCTTCTGGTCACAGAGACTGTCTCCTTCCTGACCTTGACTCTGAGCAGTGCGAGTGTGGGGAAGGAGGCAGCTGTTGCATCCTTTGTTCTCCCCCTGAGACTGGAGATGGCTGGGGGTGCGGTCCCAAACAGAACCTTGAGTTTTCACCTTGACTAACTTACAGTGCATCAAGGTGGGAGTTTGACACCTCAGTTCCAACTCTTTCTGCCAGCAACAGTGGGGGTGACCTTGGACAAATCACATCCCTTTCTGGGTTTCAGGGTGCTTGTGTCTCAGATCAGGGCTTGCTCTTGCCCCCAGAGGCTGCCATTGTAGTTGGTCTTTTGGGCAAGAGTTAAGGCCTTGGGATTCATCTTTTTCCTCTGATGATGGGTATGAAATGGAACCATAGGGTACTTGTGTGTTCTAAAAGGAAAGATCTATAATAATGCTACAGGGACCTACTAGGTGCCTAGCATCCAACTAAACACTTTCGTACTTTTAGTTTATTTAAATTTCACAACATCCCTATGAGGCAGGGAAGATTACCCTCTGCATTCTGCATGTGAGAAATTAGAGGGTCAGAAATTAAATGAAGTGCTTGAGGCCTGACTGGCTGCAAGGACTGTTCTTAACCATGAGGCTTGACAGCCCCACTCAGTTCTAGTCTTTGATCCTCAGAACTGGATGGTAACTTAAAGATAGTACTGCAGGGTTGGTTTGTAAGTGGTAAACTGAGGCAGAGGGAGAAAGTAAGGGTGTCAGGGTCTGCAGTGGCAGGACACGGCCTGGACCTGGGGCCCTGTATACCCCTGTAGGCACCTCCCCCGGGGATCAGCTGGCTCCAGAGCTGAGAATGCCCCCTTTGTGCCAACACAATCTCTGATGATACTCGAGTCTCCTTGCTCTGAAAGCCCTCATTGTGGCTGTGAGTGTGGAGCTGAGCTGCCCACACTCCCACCCCCAGCCCTTCCCACTGTGGGGCCTTTTGTGCTCCCAGATCTCAGCACAACAGCAGAGCTGTTGATCCAGAAGGCCCAGCATGAGCAAGAGAGGGCGGCCTGCCAGGGTCTTCCCGGCGGGGATTGGCCCAGCCTGAGCTGGGAGGTGGGCTCTTTCGCCTGTGGGTCCCAGCACTTACAATGATGAAGAGTGGTCCATGTGGGAAGTCGGAGACCTGATTTCCAGTCCTGGCTGAGCCCCCCGACCAGCCTGCTCTGCGACCTGGGACAAGTCAGGCCACCTCTTTGGGCCTCTGTTTCCTTTTCTGTAACATAAGAGGTTGGATAGTAGAGATGAGTGGCGAGGAGTCTGGAGGGCATAGGGAAGATTCTACTGCAGGCCTGTCGTTGGGAGGTAGAAAGGACACACTAGGCAAACCTGCTTTGGGGCCATGTACCCAAGGTGGGTGCTCCACTGTTGGTGCCTGGGTTATCTGCTCGGTACTAGAAATGAGGTGAATCATCCTGCTCAGACATGGCAGAGCACCCAGGCATCAGAGGTGCACTGGAGGCACAGAGATGGTGTCTGGGCAGGGAAGTCCTGGGTATTCAGGGCGGGACTAGAGGGTGCTCCATGCAGGTGGGGGCCACCTGGGCACACGGACGGTATTTTAATCTGGGCCTCTGGGAAATCTTGGGTTGAACTCCAGTTGTTGGGCCTTTTCCTTTGTAATTTCTCCATCTAATAGACCATCGACTTTCTGAATGACAACATTCGAAGAGGAATCGTGAACTATTATGATGATCTGGACTTCAAAAACATCATGGACTTTGTTCAGAAGAAGGTGAGCCGGGTGGTCTGGGTGAGAGATGTGCCTACTGTGCCATTTGTCCACCCCTCCCCAACATCTTAGGACCTTGCTCAAGAGGATGAGGGTGAGAGTCACGGACTTACCCATTCCCAAGCAGGTGAGAGGCAGGGTGGGCTGTGGATGACCTGCCAAGGATGGGGAAGCTTGGGGCCCAGCCTTCCCAACCAGACCTCTTCCCACATGCCTGGGCCCAGAATGTCCTTGCCTGTGTGTCCCTCACCAGTACATGGACCCTGCCCCTCAAAAAAAAACCCCAAAAAACACAAGGTCAGGTATAGCTAAAGTCTACCTTGCAGGGTCCCGGGTGCCCCTATTCACTGGTCAGATATTCTTCTTCCTTGTGGTGGGAATGATGTCCAAGCTACTCAGTTAAATGTTCCTTCTGCCCAGTCCCTTCAGTGATGGGGTTCACTCCCTGACAAGTCTAGGACAACCCCCGTGGGCTGAGAGCGCTTCCTTAATTCCATTTCTCCTTGCAATGGGTCAGAACAAGCCTTACCCATTTACCTCCATGATGCTTCTTTGAATGTGATGATTGTCATTTCTGACACTGTCCCTCATCCCCTACGTCCACCCAAATCTGTTTCAGAGCCAGCCGCTGCCCTTGGTGGCTTCTACACAACAATGCCATTTAGGAACCTCAGGTTTCCTCCAGCATCAGGGGAAACTAGTAGTCCTTTCCACTGAGTGTCGACTGCTTGACTTAACTAAGAAGAGCTTCAAGCCATGCCAGCGTGTGATGAGAACCCCATAAGTGCCAGCTGCAGCACTAATCATGGTCGTGTTCTCCTGGATGAGGACCAGCAGAGTGTGAGGGCTGTGGGCCCTCTCAGTCTTGGCAGTGCTTCCAGGACAGTGCTGGGGGCTTCAGCCCCCCGGTCCTCAATCTGGCCCTCAGTGGGGCCAACATCTCACCACTCCTAGGGCCATGCACAGTGGCCACTCCCTTGGCTTAAGCCTTCGCTGTGGTCACAACAGGTGCAGCCTCTGGTAGGTCCTTTTCTGCCAAGGATGTGTCTGCCAGACTGCTGAGTCCTGCTTTGGGTGGAGCAAGATGTTTTCATTGGAACCAGCCTTCATCTGACTTGGCAATTTCATCTCTCGTGGGTGGGATAGAGGGTGACTCTTGCTCATTGGGCACCTGCTTGGTGCCAGGCCCTGTACCGAGTGCTTCATGCACAGCCTCTCTTTGTAATCCTCGGCTCAGATGCATAAAGCTGGTCTCACTCTTCCTGCTTTACAGATGAGGATCTGAGGCCCAGAGAGGCTGTTCAATTTCCTGAAGTCACACAGCTAAGAGTAGTGGTGTGAGGATTTGAACTCCAGTCTGATTGCGAAGCAAATGCCCTTTGCACTGCACCACAGGGAGGCACATCCAGGTCCTGAAATCTGATAGCCTAAGAGGCAGGGGTGGGAGGGGCTGTGGAAGGGGTTTCAACTAGGACCTCCAACAATCTCACTCCACTGATTAAACACTCCATGACTCCCCATCCCTCATAATACGCCCCCAGCTCCCTGCTTATTCTGGCTGACAAGGCTTTGCATAGTTCGGCCTGTGCCCCCTCTCAACCTCATGCCCTCCACTCTCGCTCATTGTGGACACACTGACCTCTGCCTGCTTCTGAAATACCACCAACTTGTGGTCTGCTTGTGGCTTTTTTCTGTTGTTTATGTTTAGATTAAATACCATCTCCTCAGAGGGACTTCCTGCGCTTCCAAGCTAAGGCTGCCCCTCCCCACTGCTTCCTCCTGTTTTCCTGTGTCCCTGGTACATAGCTCTGCCTCGCTGGCCTTATCCTGTAGTGGTTATGTCCTGTCTCTGTCCACTAGAATGTGTCCCAATGGGCAGGCAGTGCTGCTTCTGCTCACTCTCAGCGCCAGAGCCAGCACTGCAGCAGAGCAACTGCTTCCCTGGGCCTGCATGAGTGCTGGTATGGGGGGGGGGGGACAGGGAGGGTCTAAGCTAAGGAGCCTTTGTTAAGGCAAGCCAGGCAGAGCTGGGGTAAGTGGGGAGGTCAGTATGGTATGGGGGGCCACGGGGTTGTGGGGGTGTCCATAGACTCCGAGTCTCTGGGATCTTAAGGCCAACTTCTCAGTTCTGAAACCTGCACTGGGGACTCGACGATGGTGTCCAGTTGTCAAGGAAGGACTTGCAGTGTATGGTCACCATCCCCAAACCCCAGCAGAGGGCTTGGCCTCTGCAGTGCGGGGGTACTTGCAGCCTGCTGGCAGCCCTGCTGCTCTTGGAGAGTGCCAACCTGACCTGACGGGTATTCCCTGCAGCTCCCCCTGCCAGGGTGACCCACATAATAAATCCATCCTGTCTGGCAGGGCCCCTTCCTGCCACCTGCCTGCAGCCTCCCAGTCAGCCGGCTCCCTTCCTTACTTGCTTCCTTTCTCAGTTTAAGTGCTGTGGCGGGGAGGACTACCGAGATTGGAACAAAAACCAGTATCACGACTGCAGCGCCCCCGGACCCCTGGCCTGCGGGGTGCCCTATACTTGCTGCTTCAAAAACACGGTACGCCCACTGCTTCTGGAGCTGGGAATATGCTGGCTAAGCACCTCACCTGTTTCTGGCTGGGAGGGGGTGGTGTGCACTTACTGTGTGTTTGGGGTGGGCAGGCAGTCGGTGACAGTCCTTGCTAAGGCTTCCTGAGCCTCAAGGGCTACGAGAAGGGGGACAACTGGGGTCAGGCTGGGGTGGGAGACCTTGTCTTTACTAGGAGTGCAACTTAACCTCTATTGTACACTTCCTACATGCAGGCCTAGTCTAGGCTCTTAAGATGAAAGTCTAGCCTTTCATCAACCTTGCAAGGTCAGTATTGTTATTTTACTGCTGTCCAGATGAGGACATCGAGGTACCGAAAGGTTAGGGACCTTGTTCACAGTGGAGAGAGCTGGGTGAATGCAGGTGTTGTGCTGGCTCTGTGCTCTAGACTACAAGCCAGGCAAGGAGCTGGAGGGGGATCTGGGCCAGGGCCCTTAGAAGGGGCGGCCAGCCCTGCAGCATTAGCTGAAGACTGAGAACAGGGCCCACACTTTGGGCATCTCTGGGGGATTTGGGGCTTGAGGTCCTGGTGATCGTCAGGAACAGGGCTCTTGGAAGCGGAGGGCCTGGTGACCTCAATGCCAGTCTCCACCTATCCCCAGCAGGATAGAGCTGGCTGTCACTTCCCTGGCCACTGGAAGGCTGTGCTGTGCAGTCACGCTGACGGATGAGAGCCCTCCTCAGTCCTCTGTGTTTAGCTAATGTGTCCAGAAACTGCCTGGATTCTGGGTTGGAATGAGGCAGAAAGCTTTGCAATTACTCATGCCGTGACAGTCATGGAAAATTTCCTTCTGCCTTCTCCACCACCCTGTGCCCGTTGCTGGGTTCTGTAATTCAACAGCTGCTGTGGCGGTAGAGGCCTTACCCATGCATCAGGGAGCTAGTGCCCAGGGCACAAGCCCTAAAAAAGGCTCGTGGACCAGGAGGAGAGGCTTGTTCAGAAGCTTTAGCTGCCATTTTAGGGTAGCTCTGCAGGCAATGGGGAGGGGCACTGAGTTTTCAGAGAGGCCAGTGGGGGAATGGTCCTGAACTTTGTGGCCCATAGCAGTGACACCCAAAGTCCAAATTGAGACCTGGATGTCCAACGTGAATTCACTCACTCACTCATTCACTCACTCACTCACTCACTCACTCACTCACTCACTCACTCACTCACTCTCTCAACATGTATTGAGACCCTACTATGTGCCAGGTGCAGTTATAAGGTCTGGGGGTATATAACAAACACACAGAGAACTCTGCCTGCACAGAGCTGATTTTCTAGTGGGGAAAGCAGAACAAAATAAATAACTAAAAAAATAGTACCTTAGAAGGGGAGAAATGCTAAGGAGAACAGTAAGGCAGAAACATGGAAGATCGCAATTTTAGATACTGAGAATATGGGTTCTGAGTAAAAGTCTGAAGGAAACAGGGAGTCTCCCGAGTGTGTGTGTGTGGTGGGGGCATTCCTAGCAGAGGGCAGCAAGTGTCAGGGCTCTGAGGTGGGAACTGATCTTGGACAATTGTGTTTGGAAAATGGCAGAGAGACTGGTGTGACTGGAGCAGAGGGAGCAGGTGGGGAGGGGAAGGAGGTAGTAGCAGATGAAGTCAGGTGCCCAGAAGCCACTGCCAGGACTTTTATGTCCTGAGGGATGGGGATTCATGACAGGACTTCAGGGGCTCTGTGGCCCATCTTACTCGGGCTTTACCAGGATTGCCATGCCTGCTGCAGGGCAGAGGTAGACACGGAGAGGCCCAGCTGCAGCGGCCCAGGTGGCTTCAGTCCAGGCCAGGCTGTCTGGGAGGCTTAGCAGGAGGTGCTGTGGGGGCTGACACCTGTGAAGGAGGTGACAGAAGCAGGGGTGGGCAGAGGGGGAAGTAGAGTGGCAGCACTTGGAGGCCTTAGCTAAATCTGCAGGGGTGATCTGGGTGGTCCCAGTTGTCTCATACTGGGGTAAGAGGGCCAGGCCTTCATCCCCCACACTGACTGGGGGATTGCATGATTGCAGTGTTCTCCTCAGGAAGGGACATGCTGGCCCTGTTCAGAAGAAATGGATCAGTTGGGGTTACTAGAGAAACAGAATAAGTAGGGGTGTGTGTGTGTGTGTGTGTGTGTGTGTATCTGAATCAGAGAGAGAGAGAGAGAGAAAAGAGATTTACTGTAAGGAACTGGCTCTTGTTATGGAGGCAGGCAAATTCCAAGATCTGCAGGACAAGTCAGGGAGCTGGAGACCCAGAAGAACCAATGATTTTCTTCCAGTCCGAGTCTGAAGGCGTGGAAACCAGAGAGCTGATGTAGTTCTTGTCCAAAGACCTACAGGGCTGACACCCAGGAAGAATCAACATTTCAATTTGTGTCTGAAGGCAGTCAGACAGGAAAAGCTCTCTCTTACTTCGGGAAGAGACATCTGTTCTCTTCTATTCAGGCCTTCCACTGATTGGATAAGGCCCATATAGGGAGAACATCTGCTTTATTCAGATTGGGATGTATTTATATATTTTTTTCATACAAATGGGTTCTCCCTGGGCCTCCACATTTGGATGATTTTCACTAAATGTGAAAGGTGTTTCCTTCCTTGGTAGATGGTTCCATTTGCATACAAATGTATTTTACGCTATATCATTCAACAAAGAAGGGAGATACATAGAATACATAGAATAAAAAATGAAAATTTAAAAAAATCAGGACTATGGAAAATATAGTCAAAAATAGTAGATCTATGTCTACTACTGATACATAGGCCCAAAGAGTCTATGAAATCAGTGGAAATGAGTTGCATATTGGGAGCTTAGAGCTTCCTGGCAGACAAAGGAAAAAGGGAAATATGGTCTGTTTCACTATTACTGTTCAACAGAAGAAAACATACCAGTTCAGAGAAGAGTAATTGCCCCTCACCCCCTACCTCTAGATCTCAGCTTTAAAAGAAATTTCTTTACTAGACTTCCTATGAGAGGATTTGGGTGGGATATGTCCCTCCCCTGTGTAAGGGAGAATTCTACCTGATTGTCTTGGGGCTTGACCTGAAACATTAGGTCTTTCTGGGTCTCAAGCCTACTTGTCTTCGGACACGATTTACACCATCAACAGTGGAGCTTCACTTTGGCTTGTAAAATTTGCTTATACTGAGTGGTGCTCTGAGATTGTTGGTGTAGACGGCTTCTGCATGGCCTCAGACTGCTGCCTGGTAAACTCCTGTGTCCAGTTTTTATTGATACCCACCATCATTGTTGACTACCCTATGGGGGCCTGTCTTTGAAAACCTCTGTCCCCCTTCCCATTAGACCTCTGATAACCTAGTTCATCAGTCCTGGGCCAGCATGAGAGCAAACACATGTGGGTAAAGTGTATGAGCTTTACTGTGTCCCTGATTTGGCTGCCTGGAGTCCTTTTTCTGACTTCTTGTCTTGTGGCATGTGTATATGGAAGAGGCGACTGCACAGCTGAGCCCATTGTAGACTATTGGTTCTGTGGTCAAACCAGGCAAGTTTTACCTTTGGAAAGACCGTGGAGGCATCTCATCTCCTCCACTTTAGGGAGGGTCTTCCCTGGCAGGGGAAGCCAGTACCGGGGCCTAGAGAGTATTCTGGGCCCCAGGTGTGAGGGAGGCCTCTGCCATAGACATGACTGTTTCCCGAGAGCAGGGGCAATGGTTCTGCCTCCAGGGCTAGAACCACAGTGAAAAGGAAAGTCACTTGTCACCTTCTACCATATAGCTTACAATGTTAATTTCTATCTCCTTTCCTAGAATATAAGTCCCATGAAGGCAAGGTCTTTATTTTGTTCTTCTAGATTTCAAACACTTAGAACAGTAATTGGCACATAATAGGTGTTCAGTTAATTTTTGTTTGGTGAATGACTACATGAACAAACAACCAAAGCACTCGTTCCTATCATGCTCTCTGCCCCTGTTCCCAGGCAGTCCCTCTCCTGGGTGATGTTTGGGCCTCGAGGGCCCTCAAAAGCCAAGTAGGGCCTCCCCGGTGGTGCAGCAGTTGAGTGCTGGGTTGCGAAGCTGCCCGCAGCCTCTGCAGCGCTGGTTCCATCCCCAGCCACCAGGTGAGGGTCCCACATGGTGCGCAGACCTCCCCTGCCGCTACTGCTGCTCCCCTCAGCAGTGTGCTTTGGTCCTTCTGCCTGTTCTGCTCCCCGCTCTGGCTCTGTTGAATCCTCTCACCCTCCCTCACTTCTGACTACACCCAGTGCTTGTATAAATAAATAAATAAATAAATAAATCTTTTTAAAAATTAAAAAAATAATAATAATAAAAATAAAAGCCAACTAATGTAAGTGGGTGGTGGGTGTTGCTCAGTTTCAGGATAGTCTAGACTGAGGGAGGTTATTTTTCCAACACACCACGTCTTGACATTTAGACTGCTCTCGATGACATCTGAGGTCCAACCCACTCTTGTGGGAGGAGTGTAGACACCCTTCCTCGCCTTTCCAGAGGCTGGGAGTGTTAGGAATGCAGTTAGCATTCCTACCAGTCCTGAGGACCTGACCCCAGGATAAGCATTTCACACACATATCTCACTTTATGTTCAAAACAATCCATGAAGTGGGGTCACTGATCACGTGGCTTTATAGAAGAGACTAGGTAAACTACTCATTACTCACTCAACAAATATTCATTGAATGCTTCCTGGTGCTGGCCCACGACAGCATACCTAAGGTCACAGAGCTCAGGACCAGGTAACATGATGCCACTGGCCTCTCTGCTGTTCTTCTGAATCACTACTGCCAGAGGAGGGGTGGGAGCAGGTGTTTCCTTCCCCTTATAGAAGGAGACCACAGGGATGGGGGGCAGAGGGTGATGGAAGTACCTCTGCCAGGCAGAGACAGGCCTGCTCGGGAGGGGTCTGATGGGGCCTAGGGCTTTCCTTGCACCTAGTCAGCCACTACAAGTTCCTGAGAGCAACACTTCCCAGGAAAGAACTTGGGGCGGGGGGGGCAATTCTACTCATGGGTGGTGGTCTGCAGGGACAGGGCAGTACGGTCAGAGGCCTGGTCTTGTCCTCAGCTAAACCACAACTGGGCATGTTCCTGGCTATTGTCTGTGGTTTCCTTTACAAGAGCACCAAAGCTGAACCTCTGGGGCAGCTACTTTTCTCTGGGTCCCAAGGTTCCTGCAGGTAGAGGGGTGGGGCTCCCTCCTGCATGCTGGGGAAGTGGCCTTCCACCTTTCTCTCTGGGCATTTCTAGCAAGGAGGAGGTTAAGGTTCAGATAAGTCAGACTGCCTGGGTGGGAATGTCCCTCACCAATACTAGACAGTGCAGGCAGAGCCCTGTGCCTCAGTTCACTCATCCCTAAAATGGGGAGAAGAGTGTCTTCTACAATAAGTACCTGGTAAATGTCAGCTAATGTACATTTCTGTTTCAGACAGAAGTCGTCAACACCATGTGTGGTTATAGAACTATCGACAAGGAGGTAATGTCTTTGAAATCTCTCTTCTCTGCAAAGATTGCTTTTCCTGTCCTGCCCCCAGGATGATTAGAGGGCTTCCTGGGGTCAGGCTCCTGGCTGCTGGGATTTCCCAACATTCATGGCAGTGAGTAAGAGCCAGGGACTACTGGGGTTTTCCACCCCAATGCAGGCACAGATGAGCTCAGGGAGCCAGAGATCTGCCCAGGCTGGGAGAGACCACCTGCCAGGGTTTGCTGAGCAGACACTGTGCGCTTGTCTTGTGAGGTCACCATGCCCTTGCTGGTGTCCCCTTGCATCAGTGTTCCCAGCCATGCTCAGCAACAGCCTGCCTCTGCCCGTGGAGTGTCCTCAGCCTGCCTCTGGTTTGCTTCCTGGGCAATGACCCTGTACCAGGAAAGAAGCTGGGGTCGTTCTGAGAAGGGAGCTAAAATGACTTGAGATGCTTCTGGGGAGTGGTTCAAAGTGAGGTCCCTGGACCAGCAGCACCCCAGGTCCCTGACCTCGAAACTTGTCAGAAATGCACATTCCTGGAGTGGGGCCTGAGCGGTGATTCTGACCCATTTAAGTTGAGAGGCGCAGACACGTAGTTGTTCCCAAGCCATCAGACCCAATGGCCAGTTTTTATAACAAACATTTGGTGAGCCCTGAAATTCACCGCAATGCAGCTTGCTTACACACCTCATTTCAAAACAAGTAACATAATGATCTAGTGGAGACAAAAGGGGAAGTAAAATGAAACGGCGTACCTCCACATGCTGTATTTCAATGTGCGAATGGTCGGATGCTGATGCCCAATAGCAGGGGGCACAGTGAAACAGGCAGTGTTGGCATGAATTGGGCAGCGCTTACCTGGCCTGGGATGTTGTACTGGGAACCTGTGTACCAGGGACATCCTTTTCCCACTGACACATTTTTTGAAAATGATGAGCAATTTTTAATAAATTCAAACCAAGTATAATCTTTTCTTAATTTGCATAGGAGTATTTTTGCAAAATTCGGTGTACATTAAAACCACACAGAAAATACTGTGGTTTTTATATGTCTCTGGAGTGAGGCTTTTGCCTTACATATTAATGTACAAGCTTTCACCCACATGAAGGCCTGGGGGACATCTGAGAGGTAGGCAGGCCATTGTGGGGTAGGACTGCCCTGAGTGCCACAGGCCCCCAGCTGTAATACTTGTGACACCCAGAAGTTGCTCTGTTGTGTCCCCGGTGCTCTCCAGGAAACAGCACTGCCCACCGAGATGCAGTGATCTAGAGCCCAGTGGTCTAGAACCTGACATTGCATGTGAGAGGCTGAGGCCCAGCGCTGCCGAGAGGCCTGCCTGGCGAAGCTGGGCTGGACTCGGCAGGCTGGGGCCTCAGCACAGCTCCTCCCTGTGCAGCGCCTCAGCGTGCATGACATCATTTACGTGCGGGGCTGCACCAATGCTGTGCTCATCTGGTTCATGGACAACTACACCATCATGGCGGGCCTCCTGCTGGGCATCCTGCTCCCCCAGGTGGGCACCTCACCCAGGGAGGGAACTGGAGGTGGGGTGGTAGGCAGGCCTTGGGTTCAGGTAGGGTGGCTGGGAGATCTCAGAAGTACAGGGAAGGTACAAAGGGGCAGAGTGAAGGAGGCTCTTGTACCAGTGAGCTGGGCTCACCCATGGAGGGCTGGAAGAAGAAGCCGGCAGCAATAGCATGGCTTAAGCAGAAAGCTCTTCCAAGTGGTATATAGGTGCCGCCCCCTTCAAATTCTCTGATGTAGGTTACCATTGTCACTCCCACTTTACAAAAGAGGAAATTGAGGCTCAGCAAGCTCAGGTGGCTTGCCCAAGATTTCCCAGGTAGTGAGTGACATAGCTGGGGTGGAGATGGAAGCAAAAAATGGAGGGGCCTCTGCTGATGTGGCACAGAGCGAGTTTCTGGGCTGTCCTGGGTTGGGGGTGGGGGGTAAGTATGGATAGAAGAGGGCCAGACTGGGGCTGCTTGGGTAGCAGGGATTGCCCAGATCCCCAACAGACTCTCACCTGTCCTTCTCCTCAGTTCCTCGGGGTGCTGCTGACGTTACTGTACATCACCCGGGTGGAGGACATCATCAATGAGTACTCTGCCACCGATGGGTTACTCAGTTCCAGTGACAAGCCCAGTGTGGAGGCGGCAGGCACAGGATGCTGTATGTGCTACCCCACTTAGGGCCCCCGCCTGGGGAAGCGGCTCCAGCAGGCTATGTCAGCCAACCCCGCCCAGGCCACACCGTGGGGCCTGGACAGGGCTGTGGCCCATTGTCCCACACTTGGGCCTGACCAAAACCCAGGCTGGGTTTAGCATAGTGTCTGCTCAGGGGCCCCATAGCCTTGCCTCTCAGAGGGGTGGAGCCTACGACCCTCCGAAGCTCCAGGATTCTGGCCCACCATGAGCACCGCTGGGCGTGGGGAATAGGGAGGCCCTGCTGTGGGCCTGGGCCGCTGCAAGTCAGGGGCTCAGTGCTCAGCTCAGGGCCCATTTCATTTCTGGTAGTGCCTTGGCCTATAGCGGCTAAATCCCTGGAGGGCAGTTTTGTAGTGATTTGTGAGCGGGGAAAGACTACAGCATACGTGCCCCACAGTGATGGAAGGGTGGGGTGCAGCCCCTGGACCCCCATTCTCTCAGCCATGCTTCAGAGGCCCAACTGAGAGTCTCAGGTGCCTTGAACTTCCCAAGGGCTACTGCTTTGCAGACCCTATTTTTCAATGTGACTTTTATAACATTAATTTTGTGTATAGTTAACAGGATTAGTCAACACTAATTAGTTAACACTAATTAGTTAGCACTAATTTTGTGTAATAAAAGTTGGGTTTTTCCTCATGACACTATTCTTGCCTCTCCAAGTCAGTTTATTAATCAAACATTAAAGATGTGATTTTTTTTTTTTTTTTTTGTCTTCTGTTTGGTTTTTGGGATGGGGAGGGGATGAGGAAGCCCTCACTTGGGCTAAGAAACTCCTTCTTGGTGCAAGGATTGAAGGAGGATACCCTTGGGCCAAGATTTGGCACAGTTGGGGACACTGAGGCCTGAGAGGATTAGCAGCCTGGCCCGGCTGTGTACTCCTGGTTTAGAAAGGCCTCTCCCACTCTGGTGGTGTTGCTACTTAAGGAAATGATTTCCCAGCGGCGCTTGTGGGCTGGGCTTGGGGCCTCCTGTGCCTGCTCGTCCTGCTCAGAATTCACATGGGAAACCTCAGGAGAACAGGCAGAGATAGCACCATTTATTTTACAAACTGAGAAACTGAGGCCAAGCCAGCTATGGCATGAGGCATCTTCTCCAGGAAGTCAGACAGATGGAAACTAGGAAAATCAGGGGTCCAGGAAGGAGCAGTGCCCACAAATTGCCTGAGGCTTTAGAGCCTGAGTGACTCTTTAACAGCAAGGACCTTGTACCCAAGGCCTGGGAGTCCCAGAACAGTCGATGCTCAATGCAAAACTTGGTGCCGATCACCCTCTGCTGGAGATGACAGGATTTGCATGGATTTTCTGTAAGGTTCTTAGCAGATAGAGCAATAGCAATAAATTAGCAAGTGCTCTAAACATGAACTCAACATAGTATGTTAAGGGAATTTCCATAAGACCCAGAAGTTGAGTGGTTGGATGTTTGGTCTGCCAGAGTTGCTTGCCGTGGGGTAGGAAGGGGCTGGAGAAGGGTCTTCAGAGGGATAGAAAGGGCAACAAGAGCAAAATCATCAGTGGGCATCCATTAGGAACATGTCTAAACATAGGTTTTAACTCCTTTAATCCTCACAGCTGTGTGGTAAGTACTTTTTTTTTTTGACGGAGAAACTGATGCACAGAGTGATTAAATAACTTGCCCAAGGTACATAGTAAGTGATAAAGCCTCACGTGGACACATGGAACTTGGGGTGCAAAGCTGGTGCGGCTCTCCCCATGGATGGTCATGGAACCACCTTGGGCAGCATGATGCAGAGGCACCATGTGTGGTGGGTTGGGGCGGGGGAGGGGGGTGACTGCTGGGTTTCCTTACCCAAAGTCTCAAAGTCTCATTACTCTGGAACCCGGAAACCTGGTTACCTTCCCCTCCCCTCTTTCCACCACCACTCACAGAACTCTCTCCCTCACACTGCTGCTCACATGGAGCCAGGCTCATGGCTGGCACTCAACAGGGGCAGGGGTTTAGTGGATAATCAACTGTGCTTTTCCTTCTGAACCTCAGCCACTCACCTCTCCAGAAAGCAGAACAGAACATGAGGAGAGGACTTTTTCAGTCCTGTGGTTGGGGGTGCCTCTGCTACTGCAGCCCTTTGTGCTGCAAAGCCACCAACATCATCACACCTGACCCCTAGTCTCACAAGGATGGAAGGACCCTCAAAACCCATCCTTTGCCCACACCAGAGCACACGATGGAAATGATGAGTTAGTGCAGCTCACAGTATATTGTGAAACTAGAGATTTGTGGGCTTTGATTTTGGACTTTCATGTTACATAAGAAAACCAAGACAAAGTACATTAAGGAAGACTGGTTTTGTATAAAAATTATAAATACAATAGTTCCAAATTAATTTTTTAACAATATAGGAAATATACTTGACATAAAGTGCACATCAGTATATAAGTGAAACCATCACCACAATCAAGATATCAAACATCCATTATCCTAAAAAATGTCCTCCTGCCTCTTAATAATTTCCTCTTTATAGTCCTCCCTCCACCCCGTAGTGAGGCTTCGGTAGAAATTGCACTGAATCTGTACATTCGGGTAACATGGCCATCTTAACGATGTTAATTCTTCCAATCCATGAATAAGGAATATCTTTCTGTTTCTTTATATCTTCTATGTCTCTTAATAATGTCTTGTAATTAACTGAAAATTTTAATAATAGAGTTTGGATTTTGTCAAGTGCTTTTCCTGCCTTTAAAAATTTGTTAATATGATGAATTATGTTGGTTAACTTTCAAATGTTAGATCAATCTTTCATTCCCAGAATAAGCCCCACGTGGTCAAGCCATGTTACCTATTTAATACGCTGTTGGATTGGATCTGCTTAAATTTTGTTGGAATTTTCTGCACCTGTGTTCAGGCGGGAGCGCGGGATGTGGTTTCCTTGTAAGGCGACCACTGCTCACAGCCTGGACACTAGCAGGTGCTGGGACCATGCTGGGACCCCGAAATGGACATGAACTTTGGCCTCATGATCTTTGAAGGACCACCCCTTTGGGTGACCCCTCCCCACCTTCCCATAGAGTCAATCAAGGAAAGTTGCCCTTGTTTTCATGCTTTTTGTGCACTGGCTCTGGGATTATGCCTTTTTACCCATAAAGGTCCATAATAATGATGTTAGAGAAAAGAGAACTGGGCATCAGATGGGTCAAGGGGTGTGCTGGGGGGCCACCAGGATTGGAATATGTCAGATTCCAAGGCCCATGCTCCCCTGCACTGTGCCAGCCTGGCATTGGGGTCCTAGTTATCACTCTGGTTTCATACCTGGCTCCTCGCTGCAGTCAGCAGGTCCTTGAATTTGCCCAGTTCACTCTTAGCTGGCACAGTACACCAGCAGCTCATCAGAGAGCCACAGAAATCAACTCTTTCATGTTCCCCCATCCTCCTGGGTCTCACTATAATTCTGTGTGAAGGGACTTACTTTATGATCACCCATTTTTCAGATAAGGAAAACTGAGGCCGGAGTATTTTATAGGTTGTTTGCTAAGAGGTTATGCCAACAACCCAGGGCTGACTTCTTCCAATCCCCTGACCTGCCCACATCCCCCCTGAGGCCTGTGAAGTGAGCAAAAAATACTATGGGATGTTTGGCACTGGCAATGTGTCCTGCCTACCCCAGTCTGTGAGCCCTTGGAGGGAGACTGATTTGAAGTCCTGTGGAGTCCAGGAAGGCAGGAGGCACAGGTCTTCTGGCATGGCTATGTGTGGCCACTAGGTGGCGTAGCCAACCTGCCTGTAGGAGCCCAACTCTTAAACTTGGTCTTCAATACCCCAGGCCCTAAATGTGTGTTTTTGGGGGAGGGAGGAGATGAAGGGTAGGGGGGTGGAGGTATGGGGGTAGAATGGGCGTGAGAGGGTTAAAGGGGACACATAACTAGTTGTGCTTCCCACCCCCTCCCCAAAGGAGCAGGTCACAAGGGCAGGAAGCCTAAAATACTATAGCTACCTGCGCACAGTCGCTGCTCAATTAATAATCATTAAATGAAAGTCTGTATCTTATAAACTAGGAAACTGAGGCGATACTAACAATAGTAATAGGTTACTATTATCAAATATTGTTACGTCACCATGTGTGTCTTAGCACATTGTATTCATCCTGTTGAATCCTCACAGTAATGGGGCAGGGGCCTTATCATCCCTAATTTGCAGGCAAGAACATTAGAGCTTTTTGTTTTATTTTCTTTTTAAGTTATCTTAAAATTTACACTTCAGTTTCATTGAGCTATAGCTAGCATGCAGCACCGTATGAGGTCACAGTGTACAGCACAACGATTTGATGTGCATTTATAGGTTTTCCTTCTTGCAGTGTACCTATGAGAATGTCTGTGAAATGATGAAGGTGAAGAAGCAATTACTATTTATTTATATGGAAAAACTGTCAAGCATCAGACCCCCAAATCAACTACCAAAAATCACACCAACTAGCACATAAAACCTATACAATACTCACATATAGTAAGAGCAGAGATGATATGACAAATATGCAGCCTGTAGGAAGTGATTTCCAGGAAGGAGCTAGGGGGAGCCGCTTTCACTGCTCAGGGTGCCACTGTGTCCAGAAAGCCTGCTGTAAAACAAATGGCAAATGCTATTTTGCTTTTTGTCTTTTGTCCTAGAAGCAAAAATCCTCTTGAGGTTTCTTTCGGTTCAAGAAAACAGGTAGTCATGTACATCTTTTGTAAAAGCGAACTGACATAACATTGACTTTCCAAAAGCAGAGATACCTGTATTGTGAAATCACCACGATACATTTGGTTGATAGTCATCATCTTACAAAGATACGAAAAAAAGGGGCCTCCCTAGTTGCAAAGCTGCCCGCAGCCTCTGCAGTGCCGGTTTGATCCCCGGCTGCTCCCCGGCCACCGGAGGAGGGGCCCACATGGTGCGCAGACCTCTCCTGCCGCCCGCTGCTCCCCTCAGCAGTGTACTTCGGTCCTTCTGCCTGCTCTGCTCCCTGCTCTGACTCTGGTGAATTCTCTCACCCTTCCGCACTTCTGACAGTACCCAGTGCTTGCATAAATAAATAAATAAATAAATAGAAAAAGAAAAAGAAAAATGGTTTGTTTCCTCTTAGCAACAACAAATGTTGGCGAGGGTGTGGAGAAAAAGGAACTCTCCTGCACTGTTGGTGGGAGTGCAAACTGGTCCAATCACTATGGAGAGCTGTGTGGAGATTTCTGGACCTACTAAACATAGAGCTTCCATATGATCCAGCAATTCCACTCCTAGGTATTTACCCAAAGGACACAGAAACATCAATTCCAAAGAGCACCTGCACCCCTATGTTTATAGCAGCACTGTTTACAATAGCTAAGCTTTGGAAACAGCCCAAATGCCCAAAAATAGATGACTGGATCAAGAAGATGTGGTACATATACACCATGGAATATTACTCAGCATTCAAAAAAGATAAGCACATGCAAATTGTAGCAACATGGATGGCGCTGGAAGGGATCATGCTCAGCGAAATAAGCCAGAAAGAAAAAGAAAAATACCGGATGGTCTCACTCATAGCAGGAATCTAGAAAACTTAAATAAGGGACCAGGAAAA
Organism: Talpa europaea; assembly: GCF_964194135.1. NCBI lineage: Eukaryota > Metazoa > Chordata > Mammalia > Eulipotyphla > Talpidae > Talpa > Talpa europaea. The sequence goes on along the minus strand of NC_140077.1, from coordinate 44,526,142 downwards.
TGAATAACTATAAGAAAGTGAAAATCAAAATCAACAAAAATCTATGAACCAGAGACACTCTATGCGGGGTGGGGGGTGGGGAGGGGAGGGATTGGGGTCAAAATAAGGGGGTTGCAATTGTATGGGGGAATATAAAAATAAAATTTATTTTAAAATAAAAAAAAATGGTTTGTTTCCTTATGATGAGAACTCTTAGCGCCTACTCTCCTAATGTCTTTCAAATATGCTGCACAGCATGTTGGGGTGGTATGAAGAGAGTCCAGTTAGTGCAGAAAGGAAGGGCTGTGATTCCCAGCAGTGTCCATTGATCAGGGCCACCTGTTGGTCCCATGCTCCTTTCCACCTTCCTTCCCCCCAAATAAGACCCTAGGTGGAGTCCCCCCCGACAGCCAGCATAGCCTCTGTCCAGGCTTCATGCAACAAACCCCCAGAGGGAGCTCTTGGCCCTTACCCAGCTCAGAAGGACTGCGAATGAAGCTGGGGAGGGTGGCAGGGCCCAGAATGAGGCTGTGTAGGCACCTGGCCTCTGGAGGGCAGTGTCTTTGTCTGCAAAAGGAGGAAAATCATTCCTACCTGGCCAGGGGGGGCGGGGGGTTGCTGTGGGGTGACATGAGACCACACATGTCAAGTTGCTGCCCCATGCAGGCTCAGCACCCAACCCCTCCTCTCAGGCTGAGCAGACCACAGTAACCAGCAACAATCACCACAGGGCTCATTATTTGTTTCAGCCACTGTCAGACTCCCCCAGCCAGTGCTGGTAGGACTTAGCTCTGTTCCATACGCTGCTGTCTCCCCCAGTGCTCAGGCCACAGAGCCTGGGCTGGCGGGACACCCCCAGCGGTGCTGAGCGAGGGAGTGGCATATGAGGCAGCTCTGCTGGGCTGGGCCCTGGAACTCCGTGGGCTGAAGAATCTCACAGGCTGGCCCCACAGGCCACCTCGGCATGTTACGCTGCCTTACAGACTGTCAACCTGGTCAAAACTTTGTCCTCCTCCATACCCCTCTCACCTCCTCTTCAAAGAGAGCATCTAAGGATTTCCAGGTGTGATGGCCATGCCAGCTGTAAGGATGTCCCTTCATGCCACCTGTCACCCTGCATCTGGCCGTGCTGCCTCCCTCTCCCTGCGCCCATCTCCTTTTCTCTATCTGCCAAAGTCAACATGTCATGACTGCCCCACCCCTCCTACTAGTCAAGGAAAAATCCAGTGAGATCACTGCAAATAGAAAAATATCTGCATCAACTTAAGAAACTAAGTCAGTACTAGAGGCAGATCTTGCAGCAGCTTCTAGCAAGGACACTGCTAGCAAGAGGCTCGTGGAGGAGGCTTGGCTTCCAGGATGGGGTTTTGATGACTGGCCTTAACTGTCTTTGTGATGTTGACTTGGGTGACACTGTCAGCAAGACAGCGGAGGTCCCTTCAGAATCATTTGGACGCTGTTGGCAACCACAGTGGATCTCAGAACCAACCCCAATATAAAGAGCCCCCCAAAGAATGCACAGTGGACAGGAGACGGATCCTGTTCAGACCAGCAGAGCCACCTAGAGGCTCTGATTAGAGGATTAGAATGGGATGGGGGGATGGGGGTTTGCACTGAGAAAAGAGACCAGAAGGAGACTATTGATCAGAGTTTGGCAGGTTCCATATACCCCAACTTCTCCCACCTCCCCCCAGGGTATGAAGGTCCTAAGTAAGGACCCGGGCAATCCATGTAGCCAAAAACTGAGGAAGGAAGTCTTCATGGGAGAGGAGTGCCCAGGAGGAAAAAAAGGCCTATGGAGAGCAGTGCAGCAAAGGACACAAGGGTGTCCATGGCACTGGTGTTTGTAAGAGTGAAAAAAAGGGACAACCTCCTAAGTGTTTTCCAGAAGGGAGTGAGTAGATGGCCGTGGCATGTTGCTGCAATAGAATGTTATTTAGCACTTTAAATGAAGGAAGCAAGACTCTGTATCAGACCAAGAACACAATGCTGGGTAGAAAAGATAGTGGCACAGAGATACATAGAATAGGATGTCATTATAGCAATCTTAAATTACATATTGGGTAATTGCTCATGGGTATCTCTATAAGATGTGAGAAAAGTGGAGCCCTCTTACACTGCCCATGGAATATATAATGGCGAGTCACTTTGGAAAGTAGTTTGACAGTTTCTCAAATGATTAAACATAGAGTTACCATATGACCCAACAATTCTACTTCTAGGTATATACCCAAGCGAATGAGGATATATCTCCACTTGTGACCAAACAATTCTACTTCTAGGTATATACCCAAGAGAAAAGAGGATATATCTCCACTTGTACATGAAAACTTACAGCAGCATTATTCACAGTAGTTGACAAGAGCAAAGAACCGAAATACTGAATGTCCATCAATGGATAAATAGATAAGCAGAATATGTTATATCGGGCCTCCCCGGTGGCGCAGCGGTTGAGCGCTGGGTTGCGAAGCTGCCCGCAGCCTCTGCAGCCGGTTTGATCCCCGGCTGCTCCCAGGCCACCGGAGGAGGGTCCCATATGGCGTGCAGACCTCTCCTGCCGCCCGCTGCTCCCCTCAGCAGTGTACTTCGGTCCTTCTGCCTGCTCTGCTCCCCGCTCTGGCTCGGGTGAATTCTCTCACCCTCCCGCGCTTCTGACTGTACCCAGTGCATGTATAAACCAACCAAACAAACAAATAATAAATAAATAAATAAATAAGACATGCCTCTAGAAAATTAAAAAAAAAAAAAGAATATGTTATATCAATACATTGGAATATTGGTCAGTCACAAAACATACTGAAATTCTGATATAACTAAATGATACCATAAACTTCTAAAACATTATGTTGAATGCAAAAAAGCTAATCTCAGAAGACCACATAATTACATAATTCTATTATTATGGAATGTCTAGAATAGGAAAATCTATAGAATCAGAAAGTAAAGGAATGATTGACTGGGATTAGTGTTGGGGAATATGGGGACTAAGGGGTGATAGTCAAAGGCTATGGAGTTTCTTTTTGAAGTGATGAAAATGTTTTGCGTGTGATGATGGCGATACATACTTGTGGATTTACTAAAAGGCATTGATTTGTGCTCTTTAAATAGGTGACAATATATTTAAACAATCTATTACTTAGAAATGCAATATTTTACAGCTTGCAGTATTAATAAAGCAATGCCAGCTGCTGTAACTGCTTTTCTAAAATCTCAAGGGATTTAACACAATGGCAGTTTATCTTTTACTCAGATAAAGACCAAAACAGGAGTTCATTATTGAGTGGTGGTTGTCTCCCAGTTGTAATTCAAGAATCCTCCACCCTGTATGTCCAGCATCTTCAACAGATAGCGTTCAAGGTCACTGCCAATGAACATGCAAGAGGGATGGAAAATTGGAGGTTGTCATGGTCCAGGTCTAGAAGGGTTTCTGTGTTTGCCCCATGCCATTAGCCCGAACTGAGTCATGTGGTGCCCTAATAAGTGGGCCTAAATAATTTAGTCCAGTGTGGGCCCAGGAAAAAGAAATACTGAGTTCGAGTCAAATTTTAAAGAACTGAAATTCTTTATGTTATTCAAACTATTCCAGATTATTGAAAAAAAAGAAAAGCCCTCCAATCTATTTGGTTAGCAAGCATGATCTTAACAACAAAACATGATGAATAGAGTACCCAAAAACTACAGATCAGCATCACTTAAGAAAATAAATGCAAAAATTCTAAGTACACACAATTCAGTATTACAAAATCTGTCATTATAACTGCTAAAATACTACTAATATATTCCATATACATCCCTAATAACGACTGTAACACAGGAATACAAAGACTATGAAATAACCCTGGTAAAAATGGGCCAAGGAAAACAGAGCTGGGAAATCTGAGCAAGCCACCATATTTTTAATACTATATAAAAATGACAGAAGAGAGAGATTTATTTTATTGTAATAAAAAATATCTTTGAGAGTCTGGCAAGATGGAGGCAGAGCGAAGATGCAGGGGTTTGCGTCCCCTAGTCACGCACAAGGAAACATGCAAAATAAAGCCAAAAACGTCCACGGGAAATACGGATTGTCAGCGTACAAAACAGGAGCATCGCTTGACTGAAAAAGGTAGGAAAAACTCTAAGTAAACTTTATTTAAAGTAATAACAAGGCGGTACCTCCCACAAGAGGGAGGAGTGGTTGTGGTGCAGAAGCCCCTGCAGCCATTGACTTGGGCACTTGGCAATGTGGGGGCTCATGAGACCTGGCACTACACTGGATAAGGGGTGCACTAGCAGGTAGCGAGGATGGAGGCCACGTGACAGTAGAGCTACAGAAATGAGGGCACAGAGCAGGGGACTCTGGGCTTGAATCTGAGGCTCATAACAGTGAACAGCTGTAGCCTGAACCAGATCACCTGGACTTCCCTGTAGAGGCGACTACTACTGAAGTCCAGGCTGAAATAGCTAAAACACTTGCCACTGCCATAAAGAAAGTTTTTATAACAGTAGTTTCCCATTCCTGAGTCCACTCAAGGTGATCCTTGTATGAACGCTGCCCCAATTCTCTTAGACCCACTAACCTTGCCAGTAACAGTCCCTCGACTACTACAACAACTACAAAAATAAGAGTTAAAAATTTATCTGTAGGGCCTCCCCGGTGGTGCAGTGGTTGAGCGCTGGGTTGCGAAGCTGCCCACAGCCTCTGCAGCGCCGGTTCGATCCCCGGCTGCTCCCCGGCCACTGGAGGAGGGTCCCACATGGCGCGCAGACCTCTCCTGCCACCCGCTGCTCCCCTCAGCAGTGTACTTCGGTCCTTCTGCCTGCTCTGCTCCCCGCTCTGGCGAATTCTCTCGCCCTCCCGCGCTTCTGACTATACCCAGTGCTTGTATAAATAAATAATAATTAAAAAAATTATCTGTACTAAAACCCAGACAAAATTAAAAATGAGGAGACAGAACAACACAGTACAAATGCCAGAAGAGAAAAACCCTAAAAGGAACCCTGATTCAGCCGAGTTGCAGAGCATGACAGAGGTGGCGTTCAGGGCAATAGTCCTGGCAATATTGATGAAGGATAAAAAGCAGTGGAGAATCTAAAACAACAACAGAATAAAGATTATAAAAATATGTAGCAGCGACCGTCAGAAATAATGGAGTTAAGAAGCACTATAGCTAATTTTAAAAAATGCAGTGGAGGGCCTTAACAGCAGACAAAGAGAAGCAATGGGGAGAATTAATGAACTTGAAAACACAATACTGGAGAACACAGAGTAGAACTAGGTAGAGAAGAAAGAATTTAAGAAAATGAAAACAGTGTAAGAGCTTTCTGGGCAACTTAAAAAGAAATAATGTCTATATCATGGGGGATACCAGAAAGAGAAAAGAGAAAGGCATGAAAACCTATTTAAAGAAATAATCACTGAAAACCATTTCACTCTGCGAAATGAACCACAAGTTTGATCCAAGAGGTCCAAGGAGCTCCTCACAATCAACACCCGAGAGACACACACCAAAACACAATAATAAAGCTGTTGAGAACCAACAATAAGGACAGAATGCTAAAAATATCAAGAAAAAAAGGGGAACCTATAAGGTAACACCCATCAGATTCAGCAAAGTTTCCAACAGAAACATTACAAGTAGGAAGGGACTGGAGAGGGATATTCAAAAAGCTTAAGAAAAAGACCTCCAGTCCAGAATCCTCTACCTAGCAAGTTTAACAATCAAGGTAGAAGAAAGAATAAGGAGCATCACTGAAAGACGAAAACTAAAAGAATTAATCAACACCAAGCCACATGTGAAAGAAATCCTAAAGGGGTTATTATAAAGTGACAGAGCAATGACTATCAAGGTAAAAGACACCTGAATTACTTAATGTGAAGAAAGAGGAGGACATTAACTATGTGGCCGGTAGAACCAACCAGAGACCACACTGTCCATTGAGTCACATACATAGTTGTTGCGACAGGAATTTTGTTTGCCGCTTTGCAGCGGAAACGCAATCATAGAGCAGGTTTGCAAGTCTGGATTGGAATGGGGGACAAAATTTTACAAGGAACAAAGAAGGGGGCATTTGACCATACGTCAAGAGACATTTGCGTCAGCAAAATATTTGATGTTATCACAGGCAGAGCTATACAAGACCACCATGAAGATAATCACACAATCAGTTCAGCAGCGGCCTAGGCATCCCTGGGCCTGCCTCGTCATACGGGCTATATGCCTTAGGTAGTCAAGGAATGCTCTGCTGTGATTTGCAGATAGCAAATAGGTTACAGTTGCCCATGAGTGGCCAGCTCATTTCCAGCTTGTAGTTCAGCATATACTAAACTCAGTAGAAACTTCAAACCAAAAATGATAGAAGTAACATATAAAACAGGTGGGCAAGGCCCCAAGTGGAGGGACCCACTAGGGGAGGTGTAGGAAGAGACCATGCCACAGCCCTAAGGACTGTCGTGAATGAAGGTGCAGACATACTGTTGTTGGATGAGGAAAGTCTTGCTCTTTCACTCAGGACTGACATAGGCCGACAAGAAAGACTTTTTTGGATGAATAAGTGGTGTGGCCAGTGGGGATGGGGGTAGAGGCAAGAACGCTTCAGCCCTGCAGACACTGCATGAGGGACGCACCACCCATGTGCAGGACTTGGCTGGAGGCTGAGGCACAGGAGGTGAGGAAGGGCCAGGAGTGGATGGGCAGAAGCACTAAGCAGATTCCAAGTCATGCTGTGTGAAAGGTTCGGCGCGGTAAAGAAAAGGAGAGCCAGGCTACATTTCTCAAAGGGAGGGAAAGTTTATTGCGCCCCGAGCGGACCTCACGCACCCAAGGTGGGGGTCAGTGAAGCCACGCATGTTGTTAGGGGGATGCAGGGTTTTATAGGGTGAGGAGAGGTCAGGTGGGTAGTTGGGCTCCTACGGTGGCGGGAAAAGTTTGTAGGGCAGGTAGAGGTTCTTTGTCTGAGATGAGACTCTAGTGGGAGGGGGGAGGCTCATTGTCTGAGTCCTCCAGGCAGGTATCCCGCATTCCTGCCCCCCAGGTGGGCTTCCAGGTAGGCTTTTGCATTCTGGCCTGCTGCATGGACCTTTCACTGTGGAGTCTGGACTTGGGGGAGATTCCACCACTGGTGACTTTGTCAGCAGGAGGCTGACACGGTGGGCCTAGGCTGTTGGCTCCTGCTCCGGCAGCAGTGAGGAGATGATTGAGGGGAGCAACGGAACCAGCTAGAAAGCACATTAGTTTGCCAAAGCTGATGTGACAAAGCACCAAAAATGGGTGGCTTAGAACAGCTGAAGTGCATTGTCTCTCAATTCTGGAGCCCAAAAGTCTGAGATTAGCCGTCTTCAGGCTGTGCTCCCTCTTAAGGCCCTAGGGAAAGGATCTGTTCCAGGCCTCTCGCCCAGGTTCTGATAGTTTCTGGCTGTGGCACCTAACTCTAATCATAACATGGCCTCCCTCTGTGAACTTGTCCTTATTAGGACACCAATCATGTCGGATTAGGGACCCACCTTGCTCCAGCATGACCACATTTGAACTAATTACATACGCAATAACCTTATTTCCAAATAAAGCCACATCCTGAGGTGCTGGGGGGGTTAGGACTTCAACATATGAAGGGGTTTGAGGGGGTGGCTAATGCAACCTGTAACAGGAAGCTCTGGCAATTGTCCTTGCGTGTCCTGATGAGGGCCTGGACTAAAAATGTGGTGGTGTGGACCCAGTGGTAGGGGGAGGGAACTGTCTTAGCTTAGGGTACCATAACAAATGCCACGGGATGGGTGATTTAAAAAAGATATTTATTTCTCGTAGTTCTAGAGCTGCAGGCCTGAGATCAGAGTGCCAATATGGTCAGGGTTGGGGGAGAACCCTCCTCCTGGCTGGCAGATGTCTCCATATGGCTGAAAAGGAAGCTCTGGTCCCTTCCTCTTCTTCTCAGGGCACTGATCCCTCGTTAGGGCTCGTATGATATCTAAATCTAAGCACCCCCCCCCAAAGCCTTTGGAGGCTGGGACTTCAATATAAGAATTTAGATGGACAAGAAGAACATTCGGTCCAGAACAAGAATGGATTTGAGGGCCTCCCCTGTGGTGCAGTGGGTTGAGCGCAGCACGGGTTCGATTCCTGGCCAGCCAGGGAGCTTCCCTCATGGAGCGGCAGACCTCTCCTGTCTTGCCCACTGCTCCTCTCAGCAGTGTATTTCAGTCCTTCTGCCTATTCAGCTCCCCACTCTGTCTCTGGTGAATCCTCTCACCCTCCCGCACCTCTGGCTTGTACCCCAGTGCTCGTATAAATAAATATATCTTAAAAAAAAAAACTCTAAAAAAAAAAAAAAGAATGGATTTGAAAGGCACAGACAGGAGCATGATGGGCTTGCTGAGGGCCGGGAGCAGGAGGAGAAGGTGGGGAGTTAAGATGACTCCCAGGACCCTGGCTTGGCTGAGGGCTTGGCCCCTTTGACAGGCAAGGACTGGCAGAGGAACACGAGGTTTGTTGATGTGAGCGGTTTGGGGCACAGGCTGCCTGCCGTGAATCCCAACTCCCTTACTTACCAGCTCTGGGGATTTGGGGTGGGTCCCTTGGGGGAAGTGACAGTACCTCCATCACAGGAGGGTGATCCCTCTTGTAAGGCACCAGGACAGCGCGTCGTAAGCTCTGTCACGTTGGTCATCACTGTTATTGTTACATGACTAGAGAGGCTCCCTGGGCACACGGTCCTGGCAAGGATGGTCAGCCTGAGGTTAAAGCCGGAGCTGCAGATTAAGTCACTCAGGAGGAGAGGGTGGTGCAAGGAAAAGAGAAGCCTCCATGGTGAGCAGATTGAGGGACCACTAGTCCAGCAAAGCTGGAGAACAATGATGAGAGACGAGAGAGATGGGGATTGAAATTCTTGACAACGGGAAGCAGGACTGCCCTGAGACAATGAGGGGCTCACCAGTGGCTGGGCTGAGGCTGCCATCTGCGTCAGTAGGAGGTGGCACCTTGCTCCTTGGAGCTTCATCCCACAGCATTCACATGCCGAGGGCGGGGCTGGCCCAGGCAGGGACTCTCCCCATGGGTTGAGGGCAGAGGTATAGAGAGCTGGGCAAAGTGCTAGAGATGCCTAAGGGTGGATGATGGGATTGGGGCTCTGCAGGCAAAGCAGGGAGCCAGGGGGAGAGAGTGTCCTGGAGGAGGTGAGAGGAGGTCAACCAGGACATGTGCTCAGCTCCAGAGGGAACACAGGGAGGCTACAGGTGGTGAGGAAGATTCTGGCATCTGCAGCCATGGGGCTGGGCTCTGAGTGAAGTCAAACTCCAGGGGGGCAAAGTGAAGTGACAGGTGATTGTCCTGGGCCTGAGGATCAGAGGTTTTAGGTGAATTTCCAGGGAGTGCTGAAGTTCCCTAGAAGATGACAAAGCTCCAAGGGGTGGGCAGGGGGATTCAGGTGCCCATGTTGTTGTAAACATGGGGTTATCATGGGGCTCCATGATGGTGTCATGATTCAAAGGAAGACAAGATTTCATATGAGACAGAAGAGAGGTGATGACAGGGAGCACATGGCCTGTCAGAGGAGGCTCTATTTCCCCCTTCCACCCCAGCAGACCCCTGGGGTTCATGGTTCATGGTGGTAAAGGGTACCCAAGGTTTGGGGACAGAAGGAGGAGGGAGGTCAAGGGAGACGCCAAGTGCATGAAAAATCTCTGGTGATAGAGTGTTAGCATGTGACCAAGGGGTACCCTGGGACACCAAACTGTTAAGGGGTACATGATCTAAAAGGGGTCTATCATCTGCCACACAAAAGCAAAGGAAGCAGACTCAGTGTGAAAGAATTTTAATACAACTAGCGTGCATAAAGAGACAAGAAAGGACATCCCTAATAATAGTTTTCCAATCAAATTCCCCAACTTCCCCATCACCTGGTGGGCAAATGCTTAGCCAAACAGGATTCACCCAAAGTGGGGCCACTGAGGCCTGAAAGCTTGCCACAAATCTAAGGTACCTTCTGGTGGGGAAACACTCAAAGGGGCTAAGCAGGCCCCAGATTGCTGGTACAGAAGGAGAAACCACATTATGACAACTGCAGCCAGTGCCCCACCCGAGCGCAGCTTTCCCACATGTCTCTGACCCATGTGTCTCTCCTAAGTCTGTACATGTCTCTCCATGCGTCTCCTCCAAGCCTCCTTCCCAGCACTACCAGGGCACAAGTTGGGCCACAGAACCAAAGGGGGGCTGGCCTACCCTCTGTGCTCTGCAGTGGGCTCTGCTCCACCCCTGTTCCCAGCAGCTCCCCTGCTCAGGAAGCTGGGTTCATGGCACCCTGGGATTTGTGATCTAATGCGGTGCATTTGGGGTTAGGAGAAGTGGTGCCCATCCAGTGCTCTGAATGCTCCCTCCCTTTTCATGGAGATGCCTCTGTCACAAGAGAACCAAGAGGTGGGATTGGCTAGCTCCAGAGCTCCAAATGGTACTTTGGAGTAAAGTGGCAGCCTTCACGCACAGCCCCTACTTCCCACCAAACAGCACATTCCACATTTTCACAGAAAGTTCTTCCTTTGTGCTGAGGCCCCACCCACCTCTCAGTAATTTCCTGTTCTGTCTTCAGGGCCTCTTAGAAATGAACTCCAGTTGCCCTGTGTGGCCCCTCCATGTCCCTGGAGAGGGGGTTAGTTTCCTGGGTCCCTCAGTTTTGTAGGCAAGTGGATTTGCATCCTTGTTCCCCAGGACTTGGACAGTGACAAGAGCAAACAGGTGTTGGGTGATCATGGGTCTTGGTTGAATGTTAATGCCTTCCCAAATTACATTTGTTTTTTTTAAGTAGAGAGCAGAGCAATTAAGATATACAAGCTCTGGGGGAAGACAGATGTGTTTGAAACCCTCTTTGGCCACTTGTCAGTAGTGCAATTTTGAGCAAGTACTCAAGCAGTGTGGACCTTTCTTTCTGTATTTGAGTGAGGTTAGGGGTGAGGGTTTGTCTCAGTCCCTTTGGACTGTCCATTTTTCAAGATTTCAAAATCATGGAACTGCATTTCCATCTCAGTTCCATTCATTTTTCCACTTTGCTCGTAAGGGTGCGGGAAGGAATCTGGCAGATGTCTGAATACATTGTGAGCTGTGTCCCCCCATCTTCCTAACCAGGAACCCTGAGGGTGAGGGGCAAGTGTGCAAGTTGTTGCTTCCAGCTGAGTCTGGGTAACTTCAAGGAGGCTCCTGGCTTGGTTAGCATCTCCTGAGGAAAGTCAAGATTTCCACCCTTCTGTCCCAGCATTCACCCTTTGAAGTCTCATCTGCTTTATAAGTGCCCTAAAGTCCCAGAACTTAATAGAACTTCCCCCCCCCTGGGGGGGGGGGAACCTACTTCCTCTCTCCAGCCTTGCTCTGTGTGCCCACACTTGGGGGACCAGGAATGCTTTTAAGATTAACTTCTTCCAATGCCTACTTATGAGGGGTGGGTGGCCATAACCTGAAGCCTCAGAATCTAGCCCCACAGTCCAGCCCTGTTAGTGGTGCTCCTGGGCTGGGCACACTGGTCAGGTGGAGGAATGTGGGGCTTTGTCAGGGATGCTCAGTGGTGCTCTACTACTAGGAGTCTGGGAGGCTGAATGTCTTCTCACTTCTGGCACTGAATGGGAGTTTGGCCTCTCCCTGATGATGGCCCAGAGTAGGCGGCATTTTCATTGCAAACCAACAAGGGGAGAAATCCAATTACCTTAAAAAGGGGCTGCTAAGGGAGAGAAGCCTAGGAAGGGAAGGGGAGAGTGTGTGTGTGTGTGTGTGTGTGTGTGTGTGTGTGTGTGTGTGTGTGTGTGTAGAGGTGGAATTGGGCACTTTTAGTCCATTCCAATCAGCCAGAGGGTCTGCCTGCCAGAGGCTCTGGGCATCTAGGCCCCTGTTCTTTGAGCCATGTGGGTGGTACAGGAGAGGCCCCAGGTCCCTAAACTCCACTCTGCCCATCAGACCAGGGTGTCCCAGATTGGCATCATCAGGTGACTGCACACTTTTTTTTTTTTTTTTTTTTGGCCATATCCACCTAATGGATTAATCCATTTTCTTCAAATGTATTTAAAGTGCATTTTTTAAGCTTAATATTTTAGAAGAAAATTTCTATATTAACTGCAAATAGAAAAAATTGAGGGTAATTCTAAAAGGGAATATACTTCAAATAGCACAGGATTTCTAAATCCCGGTTGGGTATTGGGGTGCACAAGGGTTTTGAAGTTAGAAGTCTGGGGAGTGTGAGTGGTAAGAGGGACTGTTAGAAAGTGTTTGCTGAAAACCCAGACTTCTTGCGGGCCTAATCTAGGCAGAGAAGAAGGCATAAAAGCCATTCACACAGCTGCACCAAGCAAGCCCTGGCCAAGGAGTGTGAGGGCAGCTCCAAAGTCCTTCACCTTGGTTGCCCAAGTGCGCAGTGGGAATTGGAGCAAATTGAGTTTCTCCTGCATTATTAGACAGATGTGCTTTCTGTGCTTTGCCGGATAGATACAGGAGTTCCAGAAAGAGTGAGGGGCTTGGGAGACCTAGAAGATGATGGTGGTCCCAGAGCAATAAAAGTCCAGACTCTCTCTCTCCCTCCTTTTCAGATTTGGGGAGGAAGGGAAGCAGACTCCTTTTAGGAGGAAATTAGCATTTGCTTCCCCAAGCCCAGCCAGAGCAAATTAGCTACAAAAGCCAGCCAGCCTCAAGGCCACACAGCAGGCTCCTTTGTGATTCCCTTCCTAGCCCCAGTTCCCTCCCACCCCCAACCTCAACTTATGGAACTCTCTAGCTCAGAGGCCTGAGTAAGAGTCTCCACAGGCATAGGGACCCAGGGCTCGGGGGAATTCTGAATTTGAGAGATGCCCCTGCAATGTCCTGTCCAAGCGGGGACATTGTCTTCTTCTCCTGTGCCATGGAGGGTTTGGGGGGACCTTTGGCCCCAGAGATTTTAGGCCCCAAGGATGGGACAATATTAGCTGCCACCTTCTACCTCTGCTTAGGAAATTCAGGCAAACTGGGAAAACTGAGGTGGGATAGTGCCTTCTAGAGGTGCAGCTCAGATTAAGCCCTACCCACTCATCCCTGGACAAGAGGAGATCACTCTGGGCTTTGGGATTTCCCTTAACCCCCTGCTCCCTCCAGACATCGCTGCCCTCAGAATGGGATGGGGAGGAGATTAGGAAAGTGCATCTTGGAACCAGAGATCTAGGGACCCCCAAGTCTGCAGGGAGGTTTCCAGTCAGTCAGATGCTTGGGGAGGAAGGCAGATGGGGAGTCCAAGATAGGGGCAGACTTAGGCTGAAGCAGCCAAGGAAGCTTAGAAAAAGTGAAAGTGTTGGTGGGCAAAAAGAGGGCTACCTCGGGACTCCCAAACCAGCCTGTTCTCAAATGGGTTTTGCGATATGCTGCATAAAGACAAAACAGACTCTGTGCAAAAGACCTTCAGTACAAAAGAGCCTTAACACCGTTAGTGTGCAATAGAAAGAGAAGAGAAAGAATATAGTTAAAATAGTTTCCAATGAAGGTTTCCCTGGTGGCGCAAGGGATTGAGAAGCAACCTATGAAGCTATCCCGCAGCCACTGAGGAACTAGTTCTATTCCTGGCCAGGGAGCTGTCCACATGGCACAGCAGACTTCTCCTGCCATGCCCGCTGCTCCTCTCACCAGTGTATTTCAGTCAGTCTGCCTGTTCTGTTCCCCGCTCTATCTCTGGTGAATCACCCCTCCCCTCTGCACCTCTGGCCTGCACTCCGGTTCTTGTATGCAAAAATAAATAAGTAAAATCTTCAAAAAAATACATTATCTCTTCCTTGATGTCACCACAATTAATTTCCATCCCTGGCAAATATGATGGCCTACAGAACATAGCCACTTTGATGCTTCAACTCAAAATCTAAGAGACCATCAATTGGTCAATTGGAAATTTATGTTTCCTACAAATTTGCTTCTAACCATGAAAGTTTTCATCTTGAACTCCCAAGGTGGAGATCCCTGGGCCCCATTAACCCATCTCTGTCCTGTTCCCTCATCCCCCTTTCTGATCAAACCTACCCCTCAGGCGTTGTCACAATACCTCACCATCCACTGACCAGGGTGATTATGCCTCTGTTGTCTCTCTTGCAACAGCCCCCTTACTCATTCCTGGCTCCATCCTCTCCCACCTAATGACTGAAGAAGATGAACAAATATTGCTGCCCAGCCTTCTCCTGTAGTGAAAGAGAGTCCTCTAAATCCAAATCTTAGCTGAGATGTTTCCCTGCTTAAAGACTCCTGTGCCCTCCCCTCCCCAAACCTCACCTGATTTGCTTGTTATCTTTGATATCCACTCACCTATGTGCCCTGACCCCCACTATAAGCTCTTATCTAAACACTGCTTATCTTTTCATTTCTATTCAACACACATTGTGTTTATTACTTTTGAAAACTTCCTTTTCCATCAACTTTATGTGAAAAGCAGCTTAAGGTCACCCTGGTTGCTCCTGCTTGGTCAGTGACCTGAGTGGTGGGAGCTGTGGACCAGTCTTTAGGAGCACTGGGGTGCTCAGCCTGCTAAGTAGTCACAGATGGGCCTGAGACCACAGCTTGGGTAGCAGTAGGTCTGGGAAGCTGGAGAAGTCCATTGGATCTGCAATCCCTTCTGAGTCAGCAATGGCCTGCTTCTTTTCAATTTCTTCAGCATCTCTGTAGAAGTAAAGATCAGGCATGACCTTCCAGGGGCATTCACTGGAGATGATGTCATGCATGTGTAGAATGTTCCAGCATCCAGCATCCACCATGCTGGACCCACTGAATGATTTCTCTGTTACTATAGGGATGCCAGTGCCCACAAAGCACAAAGGAGAATGTGTGTTGTGCAGCACACAGCAGGCAGGTTGATATAAGAGCTTTTGTGAGAGGATGATGGCCAGGTCTGGGGTTTGTAACCATCAGATGTGGCTTTCAGAAGGCTGCTGGGATCTGGTTAGTGAAGGTCCCAGTGGTGAAGCAGATAGCAATAGGAGGGTTCCACTGGCAGCAGCAAGCTTCATCTCAGTATCCTGAGGATATGACACTGACATCGGTCAGGTTCCTGGCACAACATTGGCAAGAATTTGCATATCAGACGCTTCTCCCAAAACCTTTTCAGATTGACATGGATGCAATCACTTTTCCTTTTATACATGCACTCTGTCATTTGGAAATCACAGTGGATGCCACCTACATATGTTCCTGCTACAAAGAATTTGATGCCATCATGCCTTCATTTTTGGGACATAGTTATGATAGGGGATAGTTATGAAAGGACCCCAGAACAATGCTACAGGGATACTTCCTTGAGTATCGCAGAAAAGTCAACAAATATTTATTTGAAATCCTTTAGGAGAAGGAAAATGATACCAGATAGAAACTTGGATCCACATAAAGGAATGAAGACAGCAAGAATGATAAGCAAATGGGTTAAGTATAAACCATTTTAAAAGATCTTTTAAAAAATCTCTTAAAGCCAAAAAATAATTCTGCATTTGGAGGTTTATGACATATGTAGAAAAGTTATGACAAAAAGGATGGGGGGGAATGGAGGCACACTAGTAGAAGGTTTTTGCATTATGCATGACATGACGTTATATGATTTGATAACGGGCTGTGATAACTTACACAAGCACGTATGAAGTTTGAGTAACCAAGTCAAGAGCAGAGATAAAATGAAATCTTTTTTTTTAAAGATTTATTTATGTATGCATGCAAGAACCAGGGTACAGGCCAAATGTGTAGGAGAGTGAGAGGACCCACCAGAGACAGAGCGGGAACAGAATAGGCAAACTGACTGAAATACACCGCTGAGGGGAGCAGCAGGCAAGACAGGAGAGGTCTGCTGCGCCATGGGGGTAGCTCCCTGGCTGGGATCGAACTCAGCTTCAGTGCGGTGCTTAATCCCTTGTGCCACCAGGGAAGCCTGATAAAATGAAATCTTGATGTTTCCTTCTGTATAAAGGGAGCCTCTATTAGCAACATGCCTGACCTCCCTACATTCTCTGCTTCCTCCTTCTGCTCCAGAGAATATGGAGTGACTTGTCTGATAGGCAAGCCAGGCTCAGGTGGCCCAATCCCTCTCTGCGGTACCAGCTAACTGCAGGGAGCACACATTTATGCTGCGCCCTGTGAGTGGGGAGGCTGGTGATGGCACTGGGTTGCCTGTGTCTTGGTGGTGAGTGTGACGCTAGATTTCCGTGTAAGGCAGCCCACTTGCCATGAGCCATGCTCTTCACAATCAGCTTCATCCACAGCTAATATGACATTTGGTCTCTGCCTTGTTTGTCTAATTACTTAATTGGTTTAAAAATCAGTATTTATGGAGAATTCTTCCTCCCCCCCCCCATACACACAGTGGGTGGCTTGTCAGTCACTCCCTGCCAGAGGAAGGGTGCTAATCCCCCTCCCAACCTGCCTTGTGCAGTTGGTTGGTCACAGGCCTTGAACCTGCAGCCCTGGAGTGGGGGGGTGGGGGTATAGGAGTGAACAATGTGCAGAGGAAGACGGGGTGCTGAGCCCCTGGAGCACTGAAGGTACCTAAGCTGAGTCTGGTAGAGAGGGTCACCTCAGCTTGCCCTCCTCACTCTTTCCTGAGAATCCCCACTGTTTCCATGGCCCCCTCTGTCAGGTGAGTTATGGAAGCAGCACAGACTAGAGGCAAGAGACCTGGATTTCTTGTCAAGCTGGGCCATGTGCTTACTAAGTGACCATTTTTTTTTTTAACTCTTTTCTTTCTTTTTTTTTTAAGATTTATTTATTTATGCATACAACAGCTGGGGCACAGGCCAGAGGTGCGGGGTGGGGGGCGGGTGAGAGGATTCACCAGAGACAGAGCGGGGAACAGAACAGACAGACTGACTGAAATACACTGTTGAGGGGAGTAGCAGGTGAGTCAGGAGAGGTCTGCTGCGCCATGTGCATTGCTCCCTGGCCAGCCGGGGATCGAACTCGTGCTGCAGAGACTTTGGATTGCTTCATAGTGTGGTGCTTAACCCATTGTGCCAATAGGAAGGCCCCTTTTAACTGTTTTCAGAATTGCTATTTTTATCGGTAGTATTATCATGGTTTGAATGAATGAATTTTCTTTCATCTTTGTTAATTTTTGGATAATATTTGATTTTTCCCCTCAGATAGAATTCCTATAGCTCTCCCACCACCACAGCACCTGTGATCCATCACCAGAGTCCCCTGTGCTATTCCCTCCTCTGTTTTGAACCCTCTCCCTCCCCCTCCCCAGCAGGATACTTCAGATCTATGGTCACCTTGCAGGTTTTCTTTTTTCCTAACCCTTTGTTTGGTTTATCTTGATTCCACATGTAAGTGAAACCATCTTCTCTCTCCTTCTGACTCACTTCGCTAAGAATGATTCCTTCCAGCTCCATCCATGTTGCCACAAATGGCGCGAGTTTATCTTTTTGATTGCTGAGTAGTATTCCATTGTGTATGTATACACATCTTCTTGATCCAGTCATCTGTTTGGAGGCATTTATGTTGTTTCCACATCTTGGCTATTGCAAATAGTGCTGCAATAAACATAGGTTTCCTTCAAATTAGTATTTTTGTGTCCTTTGGGTAGGTTCCTAGGACTGGAATCGCTGGGTCATATGGTAGATCCATTTTTTTTTCTAAGTGGCCTTAACCAAGTTATGCCTTATTCCCCCAATCTGGCCTCAGTTTCCCATCCAAAACACAAGGATTGTGCTAGACAATATCTAACATGGGCTCCTCCGGCCTTCATGGTTTCTATGTCTGGACCAAAGACTCAGGGCTACGTCTACATTTAGATTTATTTTGTTTGACTTTCACTGAGTTTGATTTTCACCCTCAGCCCCCACCCTCAATTAGTTGTTGCAGCGCAACCATCCTATACTGGGTAGATCCATTACTGGTTTAAGCAGCCGTGTTGGTGTTTTCATGCTCTCTGCTACTTGTGGCTGCACTCCGCTGCACTCCGCCACACTCCGCCACACTCCACTGTACTCCTCTGTTCTCTGTGCCACTCCACGCCATGCACTCCATGCCACACCACGCACTCCACACCATGCCACGCCACAGTGCACCACGCTGTTTGGCCGAGTGTGCATGCGCCGTGGGAGGGCGGAAAAGTCTGAAGCTTTTCCCTTTTACTTACCCCACAGTTGCTTACTTTGGGAAGATTTTATATACACATCTGAATTTACAGCTTCTCTTGAAAAAACTTTGTGTTTATTGTGGCACAGAAATAATAAGTAATGGCCAGCCCATTTAGTGGCCACAGACCTTACTTGGCCACTACCATTCATGCATGTGCCTGCTTATGCCCACACTCTCTGCACAGATGCAGGGAAGCTGTGACATGAACCCAGGACTCCAGATTTCCAGGTCATGCCCTGCGCAGATGGGACAGAAGAAAAGAGGAACAGTATTTCAGAGCTACCAGAGGTTATACTAAGGGAATCTGGACTTGGGGTTGGGGTTGGGGAGAGAAGAGATACCAAATTTCATAAGCTTAGCGGAGCTCAGGTTTTCCATGGTAGACCCCAATGCAGGAACTGCAAGCAGAATCAGAAGTTCTCCTGGTCTCTCCTTGGGCCCTCTTCCTGCCACCCCCAAGTGGTGGCTGAGCAGAGAGGCTGAAGTTAAAGCTCCTCTCCTACTGGCAACGTTACAGATTTCCCCTCAACCCCCCACCAATGTGGTTAAATCATTATCAGAGGTACAAGGTCAGGTCACCAGCTGGCTGCCCCATGCAGAGGAGGCCCCTGGTAGTGATAGGGGGTTGGGAAGCTTGCGGGAGTCCCTGCTTTCATACACAGCCTCAGATCCCACACCCCTCCAGCCCTGGGGATTCGGTTGTTCCAATGAGCTCCCAATCCAAATAATGCTGAGAAGTAATCTCAGCTCTGGTAACAGCCTGGCCCAGGTAGGACTCAAGGACTATGGGGTCAGACAAACCTGGAGTTGAGTTCTGGCTGTCCACAAGCTGTGTCCACTAAGGTAAATTACTGAATTCTCTGAGCCTCAGTTTCCTCACCTGTCAGATATGGCAGAAAACAACTGCTACCTCTCAGGGATGCCAAGAGAATACACTTACAGAGGGCACAGAATGGCAGCTTCCAGTAATCGTCCATGTTCTTTCCCTCCCCTTGGGCTCCAGGTTGCTGGTCTTGGGAACTTTCCACTATGCTGCTGGATCTCAGTGTCCCACAGGCAGACAAAATAGTCTAGAAACAAGAGCAGGGAAATATTATGTCTTTCAACTTTTAGGATGGAAAACTGGAGAATAGCTACTATTTAATGTTTAATCCCTTAGAGTAATCACAGTTCACAAAAACTCACCTCAGGCATCTTCTGTAGTCCCCACAGTCATTGTAGGGGAGCACAATACTTGTTCCCATTTGTAGATGGGAATATTGAGGGGGCAGTGAGCTGGTCAAAGACAAGTCTGGGAGCTTGGCCTCCTGGAAGACTCAGCTAATGTGGGAGAGGATTTCCATGGTGATGGGCAGGCCTGGCTGCTTCCATCTTCCAAAAAAACATGGGGCTCTTCTTCCCTTTATCCCACCTGGAATATTCATGTTGAATAGTGTATCTTGCCCATTTTTCAAGGCAAGCAGAAAATTCATCCCCTTTGATGATTTTCTACTTCTCCACCTGAGTTCTGTGCCACTCCAGCTACTTATCCCCCAAGTTCATGGGGTCCCTTACCTGTCTATTCAGAAAGTTCTGTTCCTGAGTGGAAGCCCAGGAGCAAAGCTCTGAATGGTGAGATCCATATAGATTTGGCCTCAACTCCTACCCCGTTCCACTCCTCCTACCATCCCCCCCTCCCCAGTGCAAGATGAACAACCCATAGGTTCCCATAAACACAGGCAGAGCCCTGTAGAAATAGGTATCAAAAGCTTTAAAAAGTACACACCCTCAGACCTAAAAGTTCCAGTTCTAGGACATGTTCCAAAAGAAGTAAGTGAATGTATAAAAATCACAGAGTTACTTATAATGGGCAACCATTGAGCATAGCTCAGGTATCCAAAAGGGGATTTTTGGTTTAATATATTATGATACTGTACCTGAATACTCAGAATATATGTAGCAATTAAAATAATGAAGATCTATATTTCATTGGACCAAAAATGTTCATAGTATATTAAATGTAAAAAGAAGATTGTAAGACAAAAATATCTAGAGTGATTTCTCGGTGTGTGTCCATATATGTATGTGTGCATTTGTGTGTGTGTGGGTATGTGTAGCTATATAGATGGATGGATGGATGGATGGATGGATGGACGGACAGACAGAGAGACAGACAGATAGATAGATAGATAGATAGATAGATAGATAGATAGATAGATAGATAGGTAGGTAGGTAGATAGATAGAAAGTTAGTAGTCGTTATCTCTGGGTGGTGAGATTAAAAGATGATTTGAAGTATTGTGCTAATCTATCACTGTAGAATTACTTGGGAGATTGAAGAAACAAGAAGAACAATCATTTCAAAGCTGAGTGCCACAGGTTAGGCTCCAGGAGCCTCTTTGTAGACCCCCTTGTTGCACTGAATGAGGCCAGATGAGACTGGGGGAGAGGTGGGCAGCAGAGGCAATAACTGGCTCCAGCTCATCTCCAGTCAAGTCTGAGCCAGGCCGAATGACATCAGGTTTGGTTCTTGGCCTGGGTCAAGCACTCAATCTCCAGGAGGGACCTTGTGGTACCAGGTGATTGTCCCACCCCAGCCTGCACCTGCTCCATTAATCTTTCTGGTCCTCACCCTGCCGACAGAGCCCACTCTGTCTGTTGACCTAAGAGGAGGGTGCCAAGGGCCCGGGGAGGGGCTCCTGCTCCATACCTGCCGTTGCTCAGCAGCTGGGCTCGGCCTCGCGTGGGGGCAGGGTTTGTCAGCCTGATGGATGAGGAACTGCAAGAAGGCTGCTCTGTCCTGCACCATTTCCCCACCTCCCAGGTCCATGCTGAGTCCCCAAGGCAGGAGGGCTAATAAAGCCTACCTGCAAATGTCCATGGACCACACACAGACCCCTGCCCCAACACACATCAGCAGTAGCACAAGTTTTCTCTTTTAAACTTACCCTCTGGCTTCACATGGCCCTGTTCTCTGTGCTTCAGCTTCTATTTCTCATTTTCTTCTCCTATAAGTCCAAGGACATAGTAAATCAGCTACTATGTTTTTTTTTTTTTATATCAATGGATGAGAAAATGGAAGCCATTAACATAGCAATTCACATGACAAGCTAGATCTATATTTCATTGAGATTGAAAGATGTTTGATATGGAGTAAGTGAAATAAGCATCGTACAACAGAAGTAGAATATGTCTGGAAAGACATAGACAAATCTTTTTAAAAGATTTATTTATGTATGCATACAAGAGCTGGGGTTCAGGGCCTCCCCAGTGGCGCAGCGGTTGAGCGCTGGGTTGCGAAGCTGCCCGCAGCCTCTGCAGCGCCGGTTCGATCCCCGGCTGCTCCCCGGCCACCGGAGGAGGGTCCCACATGGCGCGCAGATCTCTCCTGCCACCCTCTGCTCCCCTCAGCAGTGTACTTCAGTCCTTCGGCCTGCTCTGCTCCCTGCTCTGGCTCTGGTGAATTCTCTCACCCTCCCGCGCTTCTGACTGTACCCAGTGCTTGTATAAATAATAATCATAAAAAAAAAAAGAGCTGGGGTTCAGGCCAGAGGTGCAGGTGAGGGGGTGAGAGGATTCACCAGAGACAGAGTGGGGAGCAGAACAGGCAGATCCACTGAAATACACTGCTGAGGGGAGCAGTGGGTGAGACAGGAGAGGTCTGCTGTGCCATGTGGTTACCTCCCTGGCCAGGGATAAAATTCATGCTACAGTAGTTGCGCATAGCTTCATAGTGCTGTCACTTAAGCCCTTGTACCACCAGGAGGCCCCAAGATAACCAATTGTTAATGTTAATAGTGAATGGGGGCCTCCCCAGTGGTGCAGAGGGTTGGGCGCAGAGGGTTGAGCACAGCGCAGTGAAGCTGTCCGCAGCCTCTGCAGCACTGGTTCAATTGCTGGCTGGCCAGGGAGATAGATGCCCACATGGCATGGCAGACCTCTCTTGTCGCACCCACTGCTCCCCTCAGCAGTGTATTTTGGTCATCTGCCTGTTCTGCTCCCCGCTCTGTTTCTGGTGAATCCTCTCACCCTCCTGCACCTCTGGCCCAGCTCTTGTATAAAAAATAAAATAAAATAAATCTTTAAAAAAAAATAGTGAATGGGCTGGGATTTGAATCAGGTCTCTGGGCTCAAATTCCATGTTTATTTTACTGTCTATCATTCCTCTTTGTCCTGAGGTTCATCCCCGCTTCAAAGCTCCACTTCCTTCAGATGGCTTCTTGGTACTCTTCCCCCAACCTGACCTGGGCCACTTCAGTCATTTCAGAAGCCCTCTCCAACCTGACAACACCCAAGGTGGGGTGCCGTGCCCACTGCAGCAAGTTAGCATCCACCTTGGTGTAATTGATGTACTTCTGGCAACCTTCCGGTTAGTTCCTGGGGTCTTTGCCCTGCACCCCACTAGATGAGGCTCCCTCTCCCAACCTCTAGCATCACCTAATGCTACCAAGTCCAAGACACAGAGCTCACACACACCATTCAAAGACAAAGCCATGCTGCTTACTCGAATGCCTTCGATTCTACTTTTGCATGCAGTTCCACTAGATTTGGACAAGTTGTCCCCCAGACCATTGATGACAGGAGAGGGAAGCTAGAAAGTGAGTGGCCAGCTGCTGAGCTCAGCAACATGGGGTAGTTAAGGCCAGCGCAGCAGAGAGGAGATCCGTCCCTGCAGCAGTCTGGACCAGGTGATGAGGGAGGAGTTGCTGTTAGGGGCTCCGGAAGTGCGTGGAACTGACCTGCTCCTGGTGCTGGTAGTGGCTTCCTAATCATCAACACAAGTGGTCATGGGCAGTAACATCCTGAGGTTTTACTCTTTCCACATACTTCATCTATGGCATGTGCTCTATGTAAGGAGGTACAGAAAGCTGCAATATTTTAAAGAAAGTTTACTTGTTTCCTGGGGCTGCCATGATAAATTATCATATGTACGTATTCTCTCACATACTGGCAGACAGAAGTATGAAATCAGGTCTGGAGGAGAGACTCCTTCCTTCCTCTTGTGGCTTCCTGCATTCCTTGGTTTGGAGTTACTTCACTCTG
Organism: Talpa europaea; assembly: GCF_964194135.1. Taxonomy (NCBI): domain Eukaryota; kingdom Metazoa; phylum Chordata; class Mammalia; order Eulipotyphla; family Talpidae; genus Talpa; species Talpa europaea. The sequence continues at coordinate 44,503,064 of NC_140077.1, read as the reverse complement.
GTCTCTGCCTCTTACGTCACATGACCCTGTTCTCGGTGCTTCCAGTTCTATTTCTTCTTTTCTTCTATAAGAACTTGACACTAGATCTAGGATGTCTCATATCCAAATCCATAACTTATTACATCTGCAAAGAGCCTTCTTTCAAACAAGGTCACATGTATAAGTTCCTGGTGCATGTTTGGGAGGGTATAGGGTGGGGGGATGTGGGGGGGGAGGGGAAGGAAACTACTATTTAACTGATTACAAAGATTTTAAAAAAAATAGATACAAGGTTTTTTTGTTTTTTTTTTTTAAATTATCACCAAATAAACTGCACTTCTAGCAAATGCCCCCACCCCCCGGAAAAAAAAAACAAAAACATTTCCTAAGCATGCCAAGTGCTTAAGACTCAAATCTCCCTTGAATTCCCAGAGAGCCCTGCCTAGTTGAGGAAACCTGGGAGGAAAACAGCCAGTCTCCATGTGCTGAACTATTCATTTTCCTTCCTTAACCCCCGAGGTACCTTGGGAAGCTGCAATCAGAAGGAGGAAGATCTTTAGCCATTGGGTTGAGAAGTAAGAGCTCAAACCCTCTGTTTCTCTCACTGATATGTTAGCCCTGGTGCTGGACCAACCCTTCTGATTCATGCTTTCTGCACTAATGCTCCCTGTTCAAAGAAGTCACTCCACCAAAGACATTTGTAAAAATCAAGACACCATTGTCCTCATTAATGAAAGCTTTTCAAGGATAACATTTCCTCTAATTAGAAACTAATACAAGCTCAGGACAAAAAACTAGCAAAATTCAGAAGAGAAAGAAAATCCTGAATTCATATTGTTTATTCAATAAGTTTGTGGATATCTTTCCAATTTTACCTAAGCATAAGTATGTATACAGCTTTTTTTTTGGTAAATATGTATTTACTTATGCATACAAGAGCTGGGATGCAGGCAAGAGTTGTGGGGGGTGAGAGGATTCACCAGAGACAGAGTGGGGAGCAGAACAGAAAGATGTACTGAAATACACTGCTGAGGGGAGCCGCAAGGGAGACAGGAGTCTGCTGTGCCATGTGGGTATCTCCCTGGCGGGGGATCAAACTCTTGCTGCAGTGGCTGAGGATAGCTTCATAGTGCTGCGACTTAACCCCTTGCACCACCAGGGAGGCCCGCATACAGCTTTTGTAAAAACAGTTTCATTCTGTGCTTCTAAAAGAATGTTTATCATCTTTCATAGAGAATTTCTAGATATTTTGTAGCAGCACGGTTTGCAAACTGCCTTGTCTGCTTTCCTGCTTAAAAATGTTTTTTCCTGCTTGGCAATGTATTCTGAACATTTCCCTGTGCTGACATGCATACTTTTACTGCAACTATTTTCGTGGGGCGTAGTCGCCAATTGCGTAAATATATAGCATGATCTAATCTGCTCTCCAGGATTGAACACTTCCTCTGTATCTATTTCTTTATCATTACAAAATATGTTAGGAATAACTGTGTCGACACACTCAGTCATTTCTGATCATTTTTTCTCTTCTCCCTAGAAAGCTCTGTGCACAGGAGAGACGTGAGCTGGAACGAAAAGATTAGGCTGTGCTATGTGGGCGGGGCCGGAGGGCGCAGTGAGAGCAGAGCTGGGACAGGGATCTCTGTGTGGCTGGGGCAGCTGTGCAGTGGAGAACTGAGGGAGAAAATTGGGAGGAGAGGCCAAGGTGGGTTCCAAGGACATCCTTTCCCCACATGGCTGGCGTGAGACGACACCAGTTTCTAGCTTGGGCAGGTGGGTGGCTGGTGGTGCCGTCCACAGAAGTGGCACATCCTGCAGCAGGTCGGGCAGCTCACAGAGGCGAAGCTGAGCTCTGTGTTCCTTTGCATCTAAGCGACCTGAGGCCCTCGTCCTTCATGCTCTGCACCTGCTCTTCTTTCCCGTCACTCTCCATGGCCCGCCAAGGTGAAGCGCATCACCGGGGGCTGGCCGAGCCAGGCTCCCTCGGAAGCCCTCCTATTTCTCTTACCCTACCTGTTTCTCTCTCACGGCTTCCTGTTTCATCTTGCCATCCGAGGAGATGCCGGTTGCCACCTCTCTCCCCACCTGAGGGGCCTGAGCATTGCTGTTTTATTTGCTGTCCCCTGGAGAAGGGCGGGATCGCTTCTCTCCTTCCCGTTCAGGTTGGGGGTAGGGAGCATTGGAAGGGATGACTGGTAAAGGGTCTGACTTTTTAAAACATTTTATTTATTATTATTATTTTAATTATATATATTTTACATCATTTTTCATTTTTGCACAATGTTTGCATTTTCATCTTGGTTATAGTCCCACCCCCCCCTTGTTTTGATCCTACTCCCTCGCCCCCCCAACCCAGTGTGTCTCTGGTTTATAGCTGCTTGTTGATTTTGATTTTTACTTTTTTATAATTAGTCTTTTTCCGGGTCCCTTATTTAGGTTTTCTAGATTCCTGCTATGAGTGAGACCATCCGGTATTTTTCTTTTTCTTTTGGCTTATTTCGCTGAGCATGATCTAAAGGGTCTGACTTTGACACACACACACACACACACACACACACACACCCCTACTTTCTTACTTATCCTCCCCTCTACTCTGGGCCCAGAGTCTCAGCCACTACTCCCTGGGCCTGGCAACAAAACCACAACCCAGAAGGTGGCTGATTAGAGGCCCAAAGAGTAGAGGGCAGAGTGGCCCCCACATTCCTGTAGTTGAACTTCATGGAAAACATGATCACCACCACTGAATGCCAACCAGGTACACAGCACTCACAGGACATAGAGGAGCTGGTGTGGGCCCTGCCTTCCAGCTGTGACCCTCAGCACAGATAGCCCAGAGTCATAAAGGGAGAATACGTTCAGTGTGGGGAAGAGTCTAGGAGGAGAAGCTGGGATACTTGACTCTGGACCCTACTTTGCCACTAACTCTGTGTGTGACCTTGGGCCAGTCCCTTTCCCTCTCTGGGATTCAGTTTCTGCAGCTGCGAAGCCAAAGGAGACTCAGGGGCGTCTCTGTGGCCATCTAGCCAGGGCATGAGCAGTTTTGTTCCTGGATCCTGAGTGCTTTTTAACTGCTGCTGGCTTTTTGCTCCCACTTTTTAAAAGCAATGACTGAGAAGAGGTTGGGAGGGGGTGGGGAGCACAGTGACTGTAAAGAAATTCCCAGACTGGTCTGTTGCTTTTTGTGTGTGGACAGAGGAACTGGGGAGTGTTGGGGGAGGGCTGAGGGGAAGGACAGGGATGGAGTGAGGAGGGGGAGAGGAGGGTGCACAGGGAGACAGAAGAATGAAATAAAGGGGAATCCAACAAAAGGAAGTGAAAAGTGAGTGACAAGTTTGAGGCTGCAGGCCTGAGGCCAGCCAGGCCTTTAGGGTGAAGAATGGAGACAGAAGAGCTGGATTTTCATGCTTGGTGGACAGTGAATGAAGAGCATCTTTTAAAATCCTATCAGGAACTCTTTGGATTGTCATTAGATCTGGAGAGGGGAAAAGACAGAGGGAGGAGACTGCCGAATCCGCCCCCTGGGTGTGAAAAGATCCTGATTCTCTGCTGGCAGTCCTGGGGGGCTTTAGGCCCTCTCCTTGGTGGAGTCAGGCAGGCCTGGGGCCCTCAAAGGTTTTGGTGAATTACTTGCTATTTCAAGGGCCCTTGAAATTCAGTGGTGGCTCCCCTGCTCTAGGTGGGTGACACCATGCTGGGACTAGGAAGGAAAGTGAGGGTAGGGTGGGCACCAGGTTTCCTGTTCCTTGTAGGGTGATCAACCAACTGGGTTGCCTGGGATAGGGGGCCTGAAGTGCCCAAATTGGAAAAGTCCTGGGTGGCCTGGATGATTGGTCACCACCCTTCAGGTGGGACTGGAGGGGAGGCAGGCTGGGGAGGGGGCTGACTTGCAGGCAGCCATGAAGGTGTTAATGGCCTGGTCTTGGTCCTGGCCTCCAGCAGGACTCCTGGTCCACCTGCTCAGGCTGGAAGAGAGAGAATTTATGATGGAAGTTTCTTTGTTCATTTGCACATTTTTGTGAAAGATGATCAGATACATTTGAGAATGATTAGATTTAGATCATATTATAGAATTGTTCATTTCATTCAGTATAAAAATGGCTCAATGGCTGTTTTTAAAACATCTCATCATCTAGAAATGGACACTGTGGCAAGTGGGATGAAAGATATCTGGGGTGATGTGTTTTAAGATACTCCACACAAAAATAAAAGTGTATGTGCAGGACTGGGTTGGGTAGAGTCTATGCGAACAGATGAAACAAGGTGAGCATGAATTAATGATTGTGGAAGCTGAGTGCCAGTGCATGAAGAGACATTATTCTATTCTCTTTGTGCATATTTGAAAATGTGAAATGATAACCTTAAAAAAAAAAAAGGAAAAGGAGGGTATGTCATTGGTGCAATATAGCAGTGCCAAAGGGTAGCCAGTTCCAGGTCAAGAGAACCTGAGTTCAAATCCAACTCCACCCCTCACTGGGCAACTTGTAACATGTTACTTAATTGTTCTTAGGCTCAATTTCATCATTTGTAAAAATGAGAATAATAATTCTGAACTCATAGATGAATTAGTAGAAAATGCTAGAACTGTGCTTAGACATAGGAAACACTCAATAAAAAGTTGTTGCTATTTTTTCAAAAGGGGGAGGAGGGAGTGGGATGGAAATGCCCTTGCAGCCCAGGGGAACCCTTCAGAGCTTTGATCTGGGAGTACTGGTGATTTTCCAGAGTAACCTTTTCTGGTCTGGTCAGCTGCTGGGACTCAGGTCTCACCTAAACAAGGATCCCAAACAGGTTGTCTCTCTTTCCAAGCCCTCAGCCTCCATGGAGCTCCCTGCCTGCCCCTCTCTTCAATCTTGTATGGTGGACAGAATGCAGGTTTTTCCCTCCCCCCTTCGGGTCTCGGCACTGTGCTTGTGCCTTCATACCTTTCTTTCAGCAGTTTTTCTCTGGTCTCTGTCAGGAACGGCAATAGGGCAGATCTAAGTTTCCTTCTGGGGCTTCCCTCACAGGCTGTGTGCTCAGAAGCAGGACAATATGCTAGTTCACATGTGGGGACAGCGCACACACTGAAACAGACACACACACACACAGAAGCATGTGCACACACATACACACACACGAAACCTTCATTTCAGAGTATCAGCCCTGCTCACAGTGGATCAAAGTGATAAGAAGGGCTAAAGATGCAAGAGTAGGCGAAGGAGGGCCTGGTCTTGCTGGTGGGAGGGTTCGTGGCAAAGTACCAAGCAGGGATCTGAGCAGCAACGGCCTGGAGCCACCAGTGCCCGGAGCCAAGCTCGCTGCTGCGGTCTGTGTTCTGAGTCTGCTGCAAAGAGTAGTGACAAAGCACCTGCCCCCTACCAGGAGATTGCACCAAGAGACTGGATGCTGGAGCCCAGAGCCAACCTCTGTCCTGGGCTGACTAAGCGGGCGGTGCAGTAGTGACAAGAAGGGAAACAACAGAAGTCACCATTTATCCTGCACCAGGCATAGGTGCTGACCACTTGCTTTGCAGTATTCCATTTAATCCTGACAATTATCTAATGAGAAAGGTAGCGCATCCTTTTTCATTTGAGGAAACTGAAGCTCAGAGACATTTGGTTACTAAATAAAGGTCACACAGCTGGGAAGGGGCAGAGCTTGGACTTGAACTCAGAGCATCCAGCTGCATAGTCAATGCTCTCACTGGCTGAACTCTGTTCTGCAGGGCAGAAAAGATGTTCCTGGGAAGGGATTTATGGTTGACATTGTATGTTGTCTAGATTTGCTTCAAAATAGTCCAGAGAATAAGGGTGTGATAACACCTGGATCTGCCGATACAAAAAAACCCCTATTTCTTAGGACAGTCATCAATCTCTTCTAACTGAAGATCATTCTTTGCCTAGCACACCTCAGAAAGAAAAAGTCTGGCTGAGCTAACTGTGTGTTTGTTCTGTGTCCAAGCACCTAGAGTGCGAAATATAAGTTTGTGTGTGTGTGTGTGGTGGGGAGAGGGGGATGTGCCGTGCGCTGCTCATTCCACCTATGTGGGTCTCCTAAGCCACCACCTGTTCATTCTTGTTCAAAAGAGGCTGGGAGGCCCCATGCAGGAGGGTGGTGCCCAGACCCTGGGGGAGGGAAATGAGGCTTTGGGCCTCCCAAACACTGGGGATGATAAATGGGGTCTGAGTCTTTCAGGCTTCATTATAGAGTCGCCATGGGTTTGCCCAAACCATGGCAACCGATTCAAGCAATGATTAACCTAATAAAGCAGAGGCAAAGGGGAAAAAGATGCATTCAAGACCCCAAGTCAGGCCCTAGTTCTCTAGGGGCAGTAAATTTCCCTTCAGTGGGTATGGTGTCCAGGCCCCAGACGTCCTAAATCTCTGCCTTTGGGAGTGGGGGTGGGGAGGCCTGTGAATGCAGTAAATGGATGCAGAGATCAGCTGGGGACAGATCAAATGTTCACTTAGTAGTGCCCCCTCCTTCTTAGCAGCCAACCTAGTGTGGGGGAGCTGGGGGGCATTTGCTTTAGCCCCAGGAGTGAAATCACCTGGGCTTTTTTCTTTTGAACTTTGCTGTATTTGGTCCTGGGGAGGCATGTGTGAGTGTGTGTGTGTGTGTGTCTGTCTGTCTGTCTCTGAGCTGTAGAAAGTAGGCAGCAACAGTTCTGCTACTGATGCCAATGATCTGCTTCCTGCTCTTTGTGATCTTATGTAACCTCCTTCCCTTGACCGTGGGCTGAATTCAGTCATCTCTTTCTAGCAGATAGAAAGTGCAGAAGTAGTGAGATGTAATTTTTTCCCTTAGATTACAAAAATACAGTAAATCTGTCTTGTGTGTCCGCCCAACCTCTTATCTGCTTGCATTGTGGGAAGCCAATTCCTGGTTTTGAGCTGCACTATGGAGAGACACAAATGGCATTGACATTTGGCAGTGGCAGGGACACTGACGATGGCGTCAGACCCAAAGCCATTGAGGAACTGAGGCCTCATACCAATAGCCTTCAAGGAATTGAGTCCTGCTAGTGACTACATGAGAGAGCTTCAAAGTGGATTCATTCCCAGTCAAACCATCAGGTGAGACCATATGACTGCAACCTTATAAAACGCTGAGCCAGGGGCACACAGCTAAGCCACACCTGGACCCCTGACCCACATAATAAATGCTTCTTTTTTTAAGTAGTTAAAGCATTTGTTATTCAACAATAAATAACTAGTATAATAGCAGTTGAATAGATGATGATAATGTTAGGATACAGGAGCCTGTTTGTCTCCATAATTAATGGCCTTGAGGCCTGGACAAGTCATATCACCCTCCCTGGTTATTGTGGAAGTATCTGTCCTGGCCCCTGCCTTCTTTGCTAGTCATTTGTAGGAATGAGAGGGAGATGAGTGATTGCTACAATGAGTTCTGCCTCAAATTGCTGGCCAGCACACGAAGTCTATGGACACATCTGTCTTCTTACTTGAATTCTCGTAACACCCTATGTGATAGGTACAGTTCTCCATTTTTTTTAAAAGATTTATTTATTTATGCATCCAAGAGCTGGGGTACAGGCCAGAGATGCGGGGACAGGGGCGAGAGGATTCACCAGAGACAGAGTGGGGAACAGAACAGGCAGACTGACTGAAATACACTGCTGAGGAGAGCAGCAGGTGAGACAGGAGAGGTCTGCTTCGCTATGTGTGTTTCTCTCTGGCTGGCAGGGGATGGAACTCATGCTGCAGAGGCTGCAGATTGCTTCATAGTGTGGTGCTTAACCCCTTGTGCCACCAGAGAGGCCCCAGTTCTCCATTTTTACACATGGAGAAACTGAGGCTTGGAAAGCCTAAATAACTTGTTCAAGGTGATAGAATAAGGAAGAGCTGGAGTTGAGATAGACTCAAGCCCCTTACTCTAAGGGACTATCACAGAAGGGACCATCTACATCTGAATCTTGGCATTGTTAAATGATTTCAAAACAATGACACTGTTGTGACAACCCATTCTCACCTAATCAGGCAAGGATGGGGTTTTTTGGTAGTAAGGAGGGTATGCAGCAAGAAGAGTAATTGGTTTCTATATACATCACTTATTCATTTATTCAACAAATAATCATTGGCCTTTATTCAGTCACCAGTCTGGAGAAGGATAGGACTTTTTAAATGCATAAGTTCAATGGTTTTCACTCATTTAGTCAATTTAATCACTCATTAATTCATTCTAAAAACATGTGGCATATGATCAAGGATGGGCCCTCCCTGGAGACATGAAGACGGATGCAGTCCCTGCCCTTGAGAAGCCCTCACAGGCCAGAGAACACAGATCAGGTGAACAAACAAATAATTACAATGCTACCTGGAAAGTGCACAGGTGCCCATATGCACAGGATGTTATGGGGACAGGAGCAAGGATGGAAGAATAGTTCAGAGAAATTTTCTAGAAAGAGATGGTGTCCATGTTGGACATTTGGGGGGGATTAAGGGAAAGAGGATTTGGGCAGAGAGAGTGGGGTTCATAAGAAGCATGAAAGGGCTACCTGAGAATGTGTAAGGGGAACACTTCAGGCAGGTAAATATCCCTGGAGGGTAAATATTCAGGCAAGAGAGGCATTATGAAAACTGATGATGCAGTAGGACTCTGGTCATAAGCATAAGAGATTCATGGTGATAAAAACAAATAATAGTAGCATGTATACTCCAATTAAATCCTGTGGTGGAGCTTGCTCATTACCCACCAAAATCCATTCTTCACTTCTTTCTAGGCACATTGCATCTCCTCCAATTAGGCAAGGTCATGTGATCATGTCCCCCCTGACCCTGTGGAAGGTGAGAAGTGAAATGTCTATGCCTTTAGATTGTGAGTGAGGCTCCTTCATGGAGTGAGGCTCCGTCTTACTGTTTTCTTACCGTCTGGGACCCATGGCAATGCAGCCTCACTCAGGTGAACAGCAAGGACTTAGGAGCAGGTAGAGGAAGAAGGAAGGACTCTGAATGATGTTATGGAGTAGAACTACCTATACCCATCCACGTGGAATGCTCTCCTAAGATTCCCTATTGGACCATGAGCCTATCCCAGGGATGACTGGAAGCTAGTTGAAGATTTTAAATGAGAGTGAAAGTGTTATATTTGGATGTTAG